>NC_091538.1:59642500-60892500 GCF_042242935.1 Bactrocera oleae
CAATTTTTTAGTTTTAAATTTTATATATTTTTTTCAATACGCTTTTGCATTCACAACCTTTAGTTCGAAAAAGCTGCCGCTATTTGCCATAGTATTGCTAAAGTACAGTAACACCTCATTAACTACATTACCTAGAAATGCATACATTTCGCTTACTCGAATTTTAACTGTCTCGTTCCCTGTGAACTCGCTCTGTAAACATATTTTAATAAATACTTCAGGAACTCTGCTGCAGTTTAGTCTAATTCAAATTTGGTATGTCGAAATTCTGCTAAAAATTTGCTTACTCATAACTCAAATACTTGTCTCTATTTCGCGTGCTCTCTCTTTCTCACTCTCTGTCTCTCTCGCTCTAATTATTCCAATACTTAACTCTGCCACAAGCATTAAACTGATTACGTCATAAACATACTTACATACTCGTATATATAAATTTTTTTGATTTTTGTGAAGAAGCGTTAATGATTGCATCGAAACTGCTTATAATCTTTCAAAGTGGTTTTCTTCAATTTTTTGGTAAAAGTGTTACAATTTCGTTCATACACACATATGTACCTACATACATACAAAAGTATATGGCTAGGCACATTCATAACTGTAAATAGACTCGTAAATTACGATATTGCTATATCGGCAATGTCGCGCTCGCTCCAAGCATACACGCCCACAAAACAACTTTAGCTGACTATATAGCTGAATGATCGTATGATTTGGTGATAAAATTATTTAAACACTTGCTTTCTTCCTCAAATCTCCGCGAGTGATACTATTACTTGCATTGTCACGCCATGTTGCGGTGTATTCTACAGCTTGTAGTCTCCCATCTAGGGAGTGCTGTAAGCGTAGTGGAAGACCCCAAAACTAACTAGCTACTGTTATGTACTAATTGGTATCACTATATACCTATTTATATCTAACGAATGTACTTGTAGTAGAAAATTTCACATATATCTTTCAATATTAGTGTCGTTTGTATGTAAATTAAAGAAATTGTGCTTGTACCAACTGACTCACCCTGTAAATGTATTGCATCGATTAAGTCCTGCGTATGTAAATTTATCCTGGAGGCGTATGGTCCAATTTAAACCAAATTAAATTTTTATTTGTAGTCTCACAACTCCCTCAGTGTGTTTGTATGTAACACCTTCTGCGTATTCCCGGTTCAATATGAACGGACTTTACCTTTAAACGTTTTAAGTTTGCGCACAAATCATTGTGAAAATCTCATCATCATTGCATCCTTGCATTGTCGCTTGCTGTTTCTCAATTCATTTTGCAATGTCATTTTTTAGCTTGATATATGTAGTATATATATGTATGTATGTATTTATTACAGTAAACTATTTTTTTACAATATTTCATAAATTTATTTATAATTAATTGTATATTATAGATATTGCAATAGTTCAGCATAATAGTGCTGTCTAACTAATTTGCTTTCTACAAATAGTTGAATACCAGAGACCATCCTCATCACTATCTTTCCGGCTGATAGAACAGTTTTCGCCTTTTTTAGGTCAGGTTAGGTCGTGTGAAATTCACTGTTTGCACTGTTTCTTAGTTTCTCATGTTTTCCAGTGAATCCATATTTCGTCGTACTTTAGAATTGGGATTAAATAGCGACAAACACTGCTGTGAAGTTGCCGAGATGCTTGTTATATATCGAAGGAAAAGTGTCACTGTATAGAGCACCCAAGCACTCATTGATCTCACAACGCCATTTCGTTTCCAAAACAAGAATTGAGCCACCGACCAATATCGCTCTCTTGAAAACAAAATCTTCGATTTGGCTAAAATTTTGAAAGTAGCCGTCTACAAGAATATACTACACGATAGTGTTGTCGAGGAGAAATATTTATTGGACCACCTTCGTAGTTCTAATTTTTAAAAATACCAAAACTGTTACAAAAGGCAACTGCTAGGTACCTTTCTATCTGTAGCTATGTAGCAGGTTTTGTACAAAATGCAACTAAATTTAAAATAAATTTTCCAATTGAGTTTATTGCTTGACAAAATATGGCACAAATTGATTAATAATTAAGTGTCAGGTTAAATGCATCCGTGTTGACCACCGCAACGGATATCACGGGGATCCCACTTAAACGGTTGTAACAGCACCTTTAGGCTTCTAAATACTTATTTGATGAAAGGGGACATTCTACAAGCGCTTAATCCAATTTTCCGTACACTTGTTATAAGCCTCGGTTGGGATGACCTTAATTGCCATCAGCGAGCTTTAGTTTTTTGCTTTCGGCTCATTTTTGGAGCGTCATTCGCTAGATAGGTGGACAGTTTCGACGTCATATTCATAAACTTACTAGTACGTCTTGTCACCTGTAGCGATGTGTTTGACGAATAAAGGGTCCTTAGCTATTCGACGCCGTTTTTGCAAAAGATTGTGGTATTTTGGTACGAGTCTAACATTGACACACTTTATAACTAAAACATTAACCGAAATGTGTTGAGTCGATCTAAAAGATATGTTGGGTTCCTTTGCTATCTCTCCAATGCCAACACGACGATTTTCAAGCACTATTTCTTTTATATTTTCGATGTTATCCGTGTCCGGCTCAAATGTGATCAGATGGTATATTACTGTAGGCATCTACAATTTTTTGAACAAGTTTATTTAAAGCGTTGTTTGCATGATTTTATTAGTATTTAAAATATGATATGTGATATAAATTTAAATTATCAGAGAGATCTACTTCAATCGAAATTTTTTACCACAAATAGCATAGAATTTTTCGTTATAATATCTAATTGCTAAAATAATTATAAAAGAAACTAACTCACCTTCGTAATACTACTGTAGTGCTCTAGACACATGACATATCAAGCCTTTTCAATATCATATTAAAGCTTTTTTAACTCGCACAATTTTAATAATAATTTTAAAATAATTTTTTGTTATGCTTATTTAGTTTGAATAAAATTAATTTCTTATATAAAAAACTAAATAATTTTAGTTATGTAAATAGGTTTCTTTTTACAGTTAACATGTATATTTCCTCCAAATGAGTATGACTAAAATGTGTACTTTTTTCAATAACTCTTCTCCCCCCTTCTCCCTACGGCTAACGTTACATGTAAACGTCACAATTTGAAACAACAACAAAAACACTTCAAATATTGTATTAACTGTCAACGTGTGCAAAAAACAACCAACAACACTGAACAAAAACACAAAAAACAACAACAACAACAACTGCAATAATAATAATAATATTTATAACAACAACAACACAGATTCGAAATAGCCATATTTGTATTGATTTTTTTAAATATGTTAACCATGGGTATCGAGCACTACAATCAACCGCATTCTGTGTTTTTCATACTCGAAGTAAGCAATGCATTTTTTACCACCGTCTTTGGTCTGGGTAAGTAGCGTCAACAATAATCTAAACTTAGTGTACCTACTAACACTTGCATGTTTCTATAATGTGTGTGTGTTTTTTTTTTCTTTTACAATTTCTTGTGCGTTTTTGTTTTTGGTTGTTTTTTTTTTTGTACCCACTGTGTTGCACTAAAATCCCGTTTTTCGTTTCGCCTCCCCACAGAGGCGATCGTCAAGATCATCGGTTTGCGTTATCACTACTTTACTGTGCCATGGAACGTTTTCGATTTCCTACTTGTACTCGCCTCAATTTTCGGCATCCTCATGGAGGATATCATGATCGATTTGCCCATCAGCCCAACCCTATTGCGTGTGGTACGCGTCTTTCGCATCGGTCGTATACTGCGTCTTATTAAAGCGGCCAAAGGTATACGTAAACTATTGTTCGCTTTAGTTGTCTCACTGCCGGCGCTATTTAATATTGGCGCACTACTGGGATTGATCACCTTCATCTATGCTATATTGGGCATGTCACTGTTCGGCCATGTTAAGCTGCAGGGCGCCTTAGATGATATGGTGAACTTTCAGACATTCGGACGCAGCATGCAGCTGTTGTTTCGGCTAATGACCTCCGCTGGTTGGAATGATGTGCTGGAATCACTGATGATTCAACCACCCGATTGCGATCCCTTCTTCAATAAGCAAACAAACGGAGACTGCGGCCATCCCCTATTGGCCATCACCTATTTTACTAGTTTCATTATAATCAGTTATATGATTGTGATTAACATGTACATTGCAATTATTTTGGAGAATTTCAATCAGGCACATCAAGAGGAAGAGATCGGTATTGTCGAAGACGATTTGGAAATGTTCTATATCAGATGGTCCAAGTTAGTATTACACTACATAAAAAACTTAACTTTAGCACAAATCCAAACACTCACATAATATACTGTTATATATATAATCACTATTTACAGATACGACCCACACGCTACACAATTCATACACTTTGGTCAACTTTCGGATTTCATTGCCTCGCTCGATCCACCGCTTGGCATTTCGAAGCCCAACACTGTAGCGTTGGTCTCATTCAATTTGCCGATATCGAGGGGTAATAAAATTCATTGCCTTGATATATTACACGCACTTGTCAAACATGTGTTGGGTCATGTTGAGGAGACGGACAACTTCAAGCAGTTGCAGGAGCAAATGGATGTGAAATTCAAGAAACAGTTCCCTACACGCAAAGAGTTGGAAATTGTTTCATCGACGCGCATATGGAAGCGTCAGGAGAAGGCGGCCAAAACCATACAGAATGCCTGGCACGAATATCAGCGGTAAGTCTGAGAGTTGTCATTGATTTGTAAACGGTTAGGTCGTTTGGTAATTCCTATTCAGTTAGTGGTGTCTTTGAAACTCAAGAGAAAATACCGCATTGAAAGCAATTGAAAATTGAGAATTATGTTTTTTTGCGATAATAAATCTCTGTTTTATAAGCTACTAACCTTCCGTAACCAGTCTCTATCTTCAGAGTGTTTCTCCAGTAGTAGTCTACGAAACTTGTACCGGTTTTATACATCCGTACTCACGGTCCTGAAAGGATCAGATTGTAAATCTTTACTGTATTTGAGAGGTAATAGATAGTTGTTAACCTCAATTTCCGAAGTTTGACCGCGATGAGAATTTGAGTGAACGGTATTATGTGTAGTTAGGCCGATCGGCCGCCTTAATATCGCGACATTAACAGACGAAGATTTAAGCATCTATTACATTCACTACCTGTGAACTTAAGAGATTTCTGTCCTATTTACAGCATGAAGAAGGAGAAGGAACGCTCAAATTCGGGTGACAGCATGACGCAGACATCGAGCCCTGGTGGATGGCAATCCAAACTATCAGCGCTCCATTTCTTTCATTTACAAGTGAGTTATGAATTCTTTTAACAATTAAACAACGCAAATATAACACATAAATATCTGCTTCCAATTGCAGGTCAGTCGTCGGGGCACTCAATGCTCCAGCCGCGCCTCCTCGCGCAAGTCTTCACGCGCCTCTGACGCCTCTGATCTTAGCGAATTGGCCGGTCCATGGTTAAATCTGCCGCTTATGCTAGTCTCCGGCGCCGATGATGTGGTGAAGGACATCAAACAACAAAGCGAGGAGCTCGGCAAGCGGTACTTATTACATTACCTAAACATAAACACATAAAATAAATTAGCTAAATGAATTTTACTCAACAATTGGTGCTGATAAAACCAAAAAAATTTTAATTAATGCGTAATGCATTGCAATTTTTGACGAAACCAATACATATACTATATACAATTATAAATTAATCTATATTACTTACAATTACTTAGCCACCCAATTTATGCCACAGCATTTTGTTTGTTTTATAAAAAAAATTGTAAATTTGTGTCTTAAGTCCTATTTCTAGAATGTCCTCTTGTCTCTCCCTAACATATGAGTCATTGCTCGCAGATATGGTCTCAAACGTTTTACAAAGTGGCTCACAGTCAAGTGATTTAAATTTATTAGCAAATCACAATGATTGTGAAAGAGGTAATTGTAGGCGGTAGTCTAATAACAACATACCACATACTTACATACATATCTATATAGTCTAGTATAACCCAATAATAATAATAATCAACTTAACCATGCATATTACGTATCTATATCAGTATTCAATACTCAACTCAACTCAATTATTTAGCTCGTACAAAATGCAAATCGAGTAAACTACTTTGTAGGCGCATATTGCATATTAATTGAAAAGAAATTTTTAAAATTGGTCTCACTTTATTTTCAATGCATACTTATCTATTTACATAATTGATTGCATACTTTCATAGCGTCATAGTGGTCTACAACTGTACATGCTAATCATATGTACTATTTGCCTTACGAAATGTTCACGCTCGCTCTATCTTCACTCACTCATACAAACATACATTTGTATATCAATATTTTTGTATAATAAAGTATTCACCAGAAATTTCCATAGAATGATTGATTCTACTATTTTATGCCGTTGAAAATATTTTACAATAATTAATTGAACAACAATTTGCAGTTATTACAGTTTTGTAAAACAACAAATATAGTACATATAATAATTATACAGAAAAGTAAACAAATTCGATGAGTACAATTTGTAAGTAGTGGCCTAAACGATTTTTATTATTATTTAATTATATTAATTTTCTATAGAAATAGTAATCTCTTTAGAACTGTAATATAAGTGAAGATAAATAGTTAATTATGCTTGTAGTGACGAACAAAAAAATTGCATAAAAATTTCCAAATACACCACTATAAAAATTAGTATTACATAGTTCAATGAAAGAAATATTTTGAAAACCCTAAAAACTTCCAAAACTTCCAAAACAGTCAAATACATACAACACTTACCTGCATAAAACAACTGTCTAAATACAATATTTTTCTGCTCTCCAAAAACACTCTCACCCATTGCAATACGCACGCTCAGTGCTGGTGCTTCATTCAAATACGACACTTTCCAGTGCTGAATTAGTTATGTTTGATACAAAAAAGATTCGGTTGAAGTGAAGTAATTACTTTTTTGTGCTTAACGATCTTCAAAATGAATTTTCGTTACTTTTAAAATTTTGAAAATTCATTTTGAATATTGTTAGGCGTAAAAAACAAGCAACGGTCGAAGCAACATTACGCGAAATAAAATAATAATTAACATTTGTGAATTTATTTATAGGAATATAGAAAATTTAGCTTTCCTGGCGAAAACTCTTACTAAAGACAAAAAAAAATTAATAATAATAACGCTAAAAAGTAATACTGGAATTTAATTTAAGTGCGTTTAATTGTGAGTTTTCACTGAAAAAAAATTTATCTATATTCATTATCTTTAAAATTATTTCTTCGTAATTTTTTATTTATAACAAAAAAGCTGATTTGTCTTAAGCTCTTAAGTATTTGAGGTTAAGTGCAGAGTTGCCATGTTACTTAACTTCAAGTGTTAAATGGATACTCAGAGCAGTTGTTTTGCCATAAGTTTTTAGGTATTGGAGGTTAAGTGTACCGAAAGTTACAATATTAGTTGACTATTTGTGTTATTTGTTTAACAATTTTAAGTAATTTAAGAATATCAAATATATTTTGCCATTATTTAACCGGGAAAACGAAAAAATTTAAAATATAGTGATATTTTTATCCTTTCAAACTTTTTCGAAAAGAATCAATTTCTAAATGATTTCAATTTTTTTAAATAAATTCGTTCACTGATCCATTTTAAAAATATGAAATTCAATTTTTTTTTCACTTTTACAAGTGACCATGAAACCATTAAAATAGATTTATTTATTTTTTTAGATATTTGTATCACAACCTAGAATAATTAAAAAAAATAAAATAAAAATAATATTTAAACTATTAGTTATTAAAAATTATTATGAAATAATTATCTGTAACTATATAAATATAATAATATAACATATAATAGAATTTTGGTAGCTTCTAAACATGTGATCAAAAATATTTTGCCCCGATGTCGTAAACATTTAATCCCCATTTCTTACTACTACTTCAAATACTATATTTAATCAAGTTAGGCATAATGGAATGTATACGTATACTTCCCGCATGTTTGTGCGTGTTTGATCCACCTTTTTATGATAGGCAAAGGTAGAGATCCTGAAAATTTATTATAACCAGCAAAGAAATTTTTTATCACTAAATTCATTAATACGAATGCCAAGGTCCTATTTTAGACTAAATATTTAATAGTTTTAATCGTTACCCCTCGGAATATCGGTATTCAAGGACGTCGGTCAAAATTTGAGTGAGATAAATATAAATAATAAAAGCGAGTACTACAAGTACATGGTTAAAAATTTACTTAAGAGGTCAGGCCAGTCTAGCGCCTTCAAAACAGGTCCAACTTTAACAAATTATTCTGAGATTAAAAAAAAAGTTATCGAATTTCTCTCTTTATCGAATTTCGGGCTTTATTAAACATGAAAATATTCGATACAAAACGGCGGCTACTGAGCCAATCTCCGAAATCACCTTTTTTAGGTGGGTGACATGTGGCGAAGCAAATTAAAGCAATAAAATACTTTAACTTCGGCTGCACCGAAGCAATAATAAAAGTCACAGGCTTTTTATAACATAAAATGATCTTTATTCTGATTTCGATCAGTCACTTTTATTGGCTACAATGGTCCGATCTAAACAATTCGTTCGGAAATTGTAGCAATGTTTTGGATATTAATCTATGCCAAATTTTCATGGTATTACCATGACAAATAAAAGAGTTTTCCAAACAAGGACTTGTGTGGTATCTATATGCTATAGTAGTTCGATTTCTTTGGAAATTGTAGCAATGCCTTGGATAATAATCTCTAGCAAATTTCTTGAAGATATCTCGTCAAATGAAAAAGTTTTCTATACAAGCACTTGATTCTGATCGTTCAGTTTGTATGACAGCTATAAACTATACTACTTAGTTGCCCGATATCGGCGGACCGACAAATGAGCAGCTTCTGGGTGAGAAAAAGATGTGTGCAATATATCAGGTCGATACCTCAAAAACTAAGGGACTAGGTTGCGTATATACAGACGGATAGACAGACGGGCATGGCCAAATCGTCACAGCCCGTCACGCTGATAAGTTATGTATGCTTTATAGGCTCTCTGGCGTTACCTTTTGTGTATTACAAACATCTCAGCAAACTTAATATACCCTTTCAGGGCATAAAAAGCGGTCTTCGTCTAAATGAGATTTGCAAGAAGTTACCGGTAAGCGAATTTCAAGTGAATAGGAGCAGTAGTCTCATCGTGCCATCGTCACCCGATTTTAAAAGTACAGTTTCGAGAAGAGGCGTTCGAAATTTGACCCACGGAAGCTGACTGAGTTAAACAATCTGACAGTACAAAGAATTGGACAGGGGAGACTTTTTTCTGTATTCTACCAATTCAAAAATATTTTTAGCGCCCTAAAGTATACTAGCAAACTAGTTTTTTTTTTGGCACTAGACTTGCCTAACCTCTTAAACAAGTTCGAATTTGAAAAAATAATAATTTGATATTTTTTGTATAATAAGAACGAGAACTAATACGAGGGTTGCCTTATATATTTCGCGATTAAAGCACAAAAGCAAATATTAATCATCGAAAATCGCTTTATAGTTTTTCAAAATATTCTCCATTAAGATTTATACATTTTTGCCTGCGTTTGAATCAATTGTCGAAGCACTTTATCACTCTGATTGTGATATCTCCGAAACATGCATTCGGAACGCATCAACCGTCAAGTAAAAAGAAAAAAGTAAAAAAGTAGACAACTAATAGGTCTAATTTTAAAAGTAAATTTTTTAGAATATGTGCTGCGCTTTTTTATTATTAAGAAAAAATAGAAACCGATAAATAAAAAATAGGTTTCAAACTAAAAAATCTTAACACAAAATTTCAAAATTAAATATTTGTTGTTTTCCATTGTTAGTGCATATGTTAGCTTAGTAAAATATAATTCTTATAAACCTTATGTATATGTTAAGCGTATACATATTAAATCATTATCTCCCAGTGTACCTTGTGTTGTAGCTACTGCTGAAAGATTTCGTCAAAAATTTGCAAATTTACAATATTTTCGATAAAAGTGAATCGTACATATCTATGTATTGGACAAAAACAAAAGATAATAATAATAAAAGAAAATTAAGCAAATATCTAACAAATTACTAAAATATCACTTACATTTATATTTTTTCATAATTCTGTATTATGCTTCATAAATTGCCACACTTGAAATCGTAAAAATATAATTACCTCACAACAACAACAATAACAACAACATCAACAATACAATGTGTCACAAAAGCGGTAGCATATTCGTGGAAGCGCCTCGATCGAATCGCCGTCGAAGCTTTTATAATTTCTTTTTGCGCCATCAGGATGCTGTCGATGATAGCTTAACATCACCATCAGTGCATAGAAAAAGTAATTATTTGAAAATTGTAAAATCAACAACAAAATTAACATACACACACAGACATTAACGCACTAACACACCAACATATGCAAGCACACAAGACAACTAAAAGCGGAAAACGATTCAAGATCACCACAAATCACTCCAGAACTCGCATAAACGCTTGTATATACATACATGTATGACACATACCAGCGGATCAAATTTGACCCGGACTGGCAAAAAAGCTACATTTTCATGTATTTTAATACAAATTTTGTTACTGTTGTAGCGGCAGCAAACATTTATAAAATAATTTGAAGAATTCTGCCGAATTAACAGTCTTTCGTTGGTTAAAATCCGGGTCCGTTCGTTCCGGTTACGTAGACCCGACTGTTGTGGAAAAGGATTTTAATACAAATCTTTATTATCGCCTACAAAATAGGTTCCGGAGCTAATACAAGCATGGCAACGCTTAAACCAATTTTCCATTTACTTGTTATAAGCCTCGACTTTAACGGCTTTCAATGAATTTTGGTTTTTTCGGTTTCGGCTCATATCTGGAACACCATTCACTAAATTGTTGGACAGTTTCGACGTCATATTCATAAATTCACGTCTCGTCACCAGTAATGATGCGTTTGATGAATGCAGCGTCATCCGCAACGGTGTCAAGTATCTCTTTTACGACCTCTACTCGACATCGGTTTTACAAAAGAGTCAGGTCTTTTGGTACGAGTCTAGCACTGAAACCCAAAACATTAACCAAAATGTATTGAGACGACAAATAAAAGATATGTTATCTCTCTGATATCAACACGACGACTTTTAATAACTGTTTTCGATGTTATCGTCGTTAACAAAGGTGAATGGCCGACTCGCATGAGACTTCGTTGACTTCACGACGTTCCCTGAATGCTTTGTGGCATTCAACTAATTGTGTTCGTGAAATATTAGACTCCCCAACACATTTCTTCAAAAATAAAGCCGGCCATATTGTAACAGTCAATGGGAAATGCCATAGAGCCATGATTAATGACTTTTTCGTGGTTGAATTTGGGGACAATGTGGACGAGCTTTGGTTCGAACAAGATGGCGTGGCCTTTAAGATCATGTGATTTAACAGCGCTGGACTATTTCTTGTGAAGTAATGTGATGTCACTTGTCTACGCAAAAAAGCCCGAGACTTCTGTGAGAGACTTCTGGCATACGACCCCAATTACTGCAAATCATGGTCGAAATTTGCAGCTCTCTGCTGAAATTTAATCGAGTCACTTGCCCGATCATTTTAAAAACATAGTGGCAAACCATTATCTTTATAAACAATTCTTAGTCATAACAGTAAATTATTTACGCTTTATTTCTTCTTGAAAACATCATGTCTAAAATAGAACACCCTTCAGAAATCTTTTTTTTCGATTCGGTTCATACTAACATTTTAAAGGGTCCAGTCCGAGTCAAATTTGATCACATGCTATATGAAACCTAAAATACACACAAAATCTTGTACACCTTTTTAACACTCGTTGTACTGTAAATACTTATGTAATTCTTTGAAATTTTAACATTAGTTGTACGCTGTCCTATTTAATCTTGGAAATATGTCAAAGCACACTCCGTTTTCATCGCCATTTCCCATTCCCCATTGTAAATTGTGGTAGACACATTAAATGCATTTTATATTTTTTTCGAAAATTCAAGTCCAAATTAATTTTAAGCCATTCCCCACACTGTAAAAATGAATCCAATCACTTCACAGACATTTCGTAAATGATTTTTATATAAACAAATATGTATATGTATTTCTACACATATACATACAAACAATATGTATATATTTATATTTCTAAGTCGCTGCGTGTGTGTGTTGTGTATGTATGTGTGTATATTTCTTGTATATATGCACGTGTATAGATTTTGCTGTTTGTGCGTGTGTGTGCGTAAGCGCAATTAAATTCGTATATATGTATATATATGTGTAAGTTTTTATATATTTGTGTATGCATACATTTCTTAATGTTTCGCCTTCTCCCTTCTATGCAAATTCAAATGTTTTTCTCACACACATTTCCTCCACACCAATGCAGGCATCTCACCAATAACAACAGCAATTTCCTCCACAACCATAGCCACCGATAGACAAACTCTACAGCAACAGCAAACACAACAACAACAACAACCATTACCAACGCAAATAGCGCCAACGCCAACGCGCAAGCGTGCCACCAGTTTTATACGTAAAAAGCCACCGCTTGAAAGAGGTTTGTCAGCACAAAGCGCTTTAAGAGTTAACAAAAATGCTTTTGTCTGTATGTGTGTCGATGGTATTATACAAACTTTGGAGCACATTTCACTTAAAACCGTTTCAACTTGATTTGTTTCAGCCGATGGCGCAGCACCGGAAGTGATCGTAACGAAACCATCACCCGACCAGCAATCGGGTCCGATGGGCTTGAGACCGGAAAATTCAACATTGGTGCATGTATTGGTGCATCGGGAGAGTGAAGAGTATAAAGAGGAGGAGGATGAGGAGAATGGCGGTGTTGGTGGTATGTCTCCAGCAGGCGGAATTGGTAAGTTAAAATGTGTGGATGGGTGAATTTCTTTTTGTTTAACTGTTGTAACTGTGTTGTTGTTCAATGTTGTATCAAATTACAAAAATTAATCTATATATCACATATGTATGTTCTCAAATATGTTTGAACACTTTTATATTACTTCGATTTGTTGTTGTAACAGTAAAAATATTACCAAAATATTTTTTTTCTTGAATTAAATTTAATTCAGGTTATTTACACGTATATTTTATATACATCTGCCGGTCTTAATCTAGGTAAGATTAGGCTAAAAGACTGCTCCTGTTACAATTGCCAACAGCGAACTCACATTGACAGCCTAGAACACCGGTCCGTTGTAGTACCTAAAACTACCATATAATGACCATAAAGACCCTCATATTTCGACCATACACTTTGAGCCTATCACAAATTTCTTGAGGCGGCTAATATCAATATCAGGCTAATATCAATATCAGTCGGCTATCTCTTTTGGCTGGCCGTAAAAATGACTGCCGAAATGTGTCAGTCTTAGTCTTGCAATAGCTGAGCAATGGGAGAGAAAGGGCTTGGATGTTACTTCTGCCTAAAACTTTTATCCATTGCGTCCGATAAGATATTTAGCCTTACCGCATGGATGCCTATTGAATAATGTCCAGTAAACACTCCTACGATTTTGACAAGATAAACGTTGCTGAGGATGATGTAGCTTGATGACTAACTTTGAGCGCAAAGTGAGCGAGTTCAAAGCTAGTATTACCGCTCTGCTGTCATAGTGAATGCGTACTTCCCTGATAGCGGCTGCACAACGGAGCAATACATCTACTGCTGCCTTAAGCTAATTCTGCCAAAAAGGGCACTGCAGTGAACCGGTAACCTAAAACTAAGTTTGACGGAGAGCTCCTTCCAACCTTTCCTCCGAGTTTCGATCCATCAGTGAAAAAGTTCACTACGCCTCTTCTCCAGGGACTTCGCTCCGTCCACTTTTCCCTTGTCGGTGTGAGCAGAGCATGAAAATGCCATCAGGAGTAGACTAAGCGCTGCAGTAGGTTAAGTTTTCAAGGATGAAGTTGAAGAGTATTGTTGTATTGAATAAGCATAGCTTCGGCCAGGTATAATTTTTACGTAAAATAGTTCTGTTTCGTCTTTATATGTTTTCTCTTCTTGTTTCTTGGGTGTAAAACTAACTAAAGGTTTACTAATCCACAATAAAGGCTAATGAATAATTTGGAAGACCTTTGCTCTATCTTTACTTTCTGATGGCCGTGAATATCGAAAATTATATAGAGAAGGCTTTATGGTTACAGTCAAGTGATTTGGGTAAACAAAATCTTTGTCCTCAAGAGCCCATGGATCCTGACTATAGACTTTGTGATTTATATACTAGCTCAAGTAGATTTGTGATTAAACATCCTCTTTTCAATCACCACAAAAAGTATGTCATGACAGAATGTAGGAGTTAGAACTGCTTAGAATCTATTGATCTTCGAAACCGATCTCAAAATAAAAAAAATTTGATCTTCGGATGAAAAGGCATATCTTACTTATTCAGCTATGAAGCTCATTTTTATTTTACCGCAGTTTCCTAACATCGGATACATTTTTACTTTTAAACCCTCGATTAGGACAACATGTTTTGAAAGCATTTGTAAGCAACTATGGGAATATGTAAACTAAAAGTTCTGTTGAACAAGACTCCTATCCAAAAATAAATATTTTACAAGCATCTTTCAGAGCTTTGACGAAATCTCTTCTATTTATCGGTACCCCTACGAAACGGCTTTCTCCGAAAGCTCTTGAACTCGCCTCTACCAGAAAGGATTTCAATAACAGCACATTGAATTAAATTTTAATTTTTTCCCCTTTTGTTTCTCGCAGACAAATTTAAACCACCACAAATACATATTAGTCCAGGTTCTGAAGATATACGTTTCGATGAACTGCTACCAATGCAACAGACGGTCGTTCAAATAATGGTGGATAGTCCCAAAGAACCACCACGAGGCGATTTCTCTGACGAATATCCCGAGACGTCAGCACACGTTTACGACTATTATCCACCAACGAGTGATGAAATCGTTACTGCAGAAACTTCAATGGGACCAATAGTTGAGATTTCACCACCCACACCGATCGATTTGAATGCACCAATCGATGTTAATATACAGGGTGACACGTCGAAAGTATTCTACGATTATAATCCGGAGGATGCCAATGAAATAATCGTGCTAGAAACATTAACCGAAGCGTCACCCAAATCCGAGGAACTACCACTACCACATGCTGCTGTTCTGCCTACGCTTCCAATT
Source organism: Bactrocera oleae (assembly GCF_042242935.1). Lineage (NCBI taxonomy): Eukaryota > Metazoa > Arthropoda > Insecta > Diptera > Tephritidae > Bactrocera > Bactrocera oleae. The sequence goes on from NC_091538.1 coordinate 59,657,663, forward strand.
GCGACAACTCCACCGTGCGTAACGGCAGCAACACCAACAACCGTCACACCCACAGACATGCAGGAGAGCAGCAACACCAGCGAAAGTGGCACACCTGATAAAGGTGCACAAGCGGTAAGATGACCCTCACTACAAACAGCACCGGTGACCGAGAGCTCCGGCTCGTCGAGCACCAGTTGCTGTAGCTCACGACCTATGTCGACATACAGTTCCACGTCGGCGGCCGATGTCTGTGCGGTGCCGGAAATGCCAAAAGATAATGAAACGCCGCCATCAACAACAACAACAAAAATGTCACCTACTGCTTCCACATCAGCTGCGGTCACAGCAACGGCACCACCCAGCCGTGAGCAGCGTGGCTACGAACAGCAAGAACACGACGCTCATGCCAATGCTGCAACGAAATCCGAACACACACACGGCAGTTGACAATCTCGGGCATGAGGATTGTTGCCCGCCATCTGCCGTTGCGCCAAAATATCTATCAAATATGCGATTAGTACAAGCTGTTGATATGAATTCCACTAAGTACTCCCACACACACACACACATAAACGCACTCACACACACACAAACACACGCGCGTTTCCAAATTCGTTAATGCTTCAAAGTATTGCAATTAAGTACTCAATGTCCTACGCAATCACACTTACACACATACATGCATACGATTTATAAAATGTTCGTATCCTTAGCCATTTGCTAAAGTATAGATCTAGTAGGTAGTGTGTGTCAGGCATTACAAAAACAAAAATAATATTTAAATCAAGTAATTAGCATAAAATTTATGTAGTTGTTACGTGAACGAATATGTATATGAAAGAAGAATATAAAACAAAATATAAATAAAAAACCAAAAACAAAAATGTAAAAACCAAAAACCAAAAACAACAACAACAAAAACCAATTAACATACAAGGAAATCAAATGTTAACAATTACAAACAATAGTCAAAAGGCAGTAAATAGCAGCTAAGTTCAAGTAGTCTAAGTTGCGTCAAATTTGCAAATAGCGCATGTTAAACTTACAGTTAATTTAGCGGTATACATTTATATATACGCTTAATATATGTACATCCATAAATATTATATACATACATATATAGATATGACTTTGTACATACATATGTATACTAAATAATTGAGATTAAATACTTGTATGCAGATGTTGTTATTAGAGGTTGTTGCATTTTTGTATGTACATAAATGTAAGTAGTTATACGGGTATATATGTACTTATATATGTATATGTATGTAGAAAAATCAGTAGTTGTATAAGTATGCATAATTTTAGCTAGCTCTTAAGTGTACATACATGCATTTGATATTTTGAAAATTCATGACAAATATAATGTTAACAATTTTGTTGCAATATTTAAATTTATAGCACTTCATATAATATTATATATTTTGTAAATATATAAATGATTGCTTATTGTTTCACAATGTTAATATTTGGTAAAAAAAGAATTGAAAATTATTTAAAGTTATTTTAATTATAATAATTTATTATGCCATATTAATTAGTACGTTTTTTTTATAGCAAGTATGGTATTTAATTTATATCATATATAATAATTAAGCAAATTTTTTAAATATATTATATATTTTTTTGTTAAAGTTTTTATTTTCGTTAGTTATTCAATTTATTTGGTTTAATTTTTTAGTAAAAATTAATTAATTTAGTTCCTTATGGTAAAGGAAAATGAAAATCTTATAATTACACTATGCGGCAAAATCGACTTTTTTTTAGGTATTGCACCCATTTAGTGGCGGCACCCCGAGGTTAGTTATTGGCTGTCAAAATCCCTTCTAAAATCAGAGATTTAATTTCAAATTTTCAAATTCCGAAAAATTTACGAAGTAACATCAATACAACAAATATGTTGGAAGGGGGAAGGGGTTTTCCCCTTAGAAAGAAAGCCTGAATCCGCCACTGGACCAATTAAATTTTATCGAGAAATTGAGTCATAAGGAAAATAGTAATTTTTAGGTTTTTTAGAATTAGCCTTAAAAAATTATATTTCGACAATACAAGCCCGACTTTGAAACAATACAAAAAATATGTTGGTAGGGGAAGGGGTTTTCCCCTTAGAAAGAAAGTCTGAATCCGCCACTGGACCAATTAAATTTTATCGAGAGATTGAGTCATAAGGAAAATAGTAACTTTTAGGTTCTTTAAAACTAGCCTTAAAAAATTATATTTCCACAATACAAGCCCGACTTTGAAACCTTGTAGCATCTGTCATATAAGCTTGACAGAAAATTGTTTACACCATTGAAATAAAAGCAAAATGTCTTTTATGAAGATATAGAGTCAAAAAAATGCTAATGGTTTCAATTAGCTCAATTCAAAGATAAATATTTCGATTTTGGATGCTAACTTCAAAAAATTACTTTTATATTTTTTTGTTTTACAATATCCAGCCGAGTGTTGTCCAGTGTTAAGTTCGCCATGAAGTTTGTAACATCCGAAAGGAAACGTCAGAGTTCCTATAAGGTATATAGTATATAAATGATCAGCGTGACGAGCTAAGTCCATTAAGCCATTCCTAAGTTTTTGAGATATCTTTCTGAAATTTTGCACCCGTCCTTTTCTCCCAAAGAAACTGCTCAATTATCGAAACAGCCGATGTCGAACCACTATAGCATCTAGCGGCTATACAAACTGAACGATCAAAGGTTTTATAAGGAATCTTTTGTATTTGTAATGGTAATTAATGCTCGTATAATATACGAGTATTAAGTTCTTGTGAGCTGTTAACGATCCGCTGATGCTAGAATAGTTGCGAATCGAACAAACAACTGGCATATATCAAAAAGTAAAATCGAGCTGAGATAGAAAAGAAATTGGTTATACGATTCTAATGCGGTATCTACTTGTACTTGATCGTGTATTGAATTCAACTGGATAACTATTGAATTATAAGATTTAAGATTTGGGGCTTAATAAAATTATAATTTATTTATAAATATGTGTTTTTTTAGTTGTGTTTAGTGTTTGATTTCACTTTTAATAACTACGCTTCTAAAGCTTTTTATCATGCAAATACATCAGTCAATCACCATTTCCAAAATCAAAAAAATAAAAATATTTTAATGCTATGTGTACATATGTTGCTTACTGTAAGTAAATTTTAAAAAATATATCAATAAACATTTTTTCCAACTGTATTTTTCTATTAGTGTAAAAACTTAGCTTTCAGTTACGACAATTCCAAAAAGTTGGTTGCCATTGATGGCACCAACAACACAACTGCAAAGATAACGCCAAAGTGTTAGTGAAAAACTAAAACAAATATGAAAACTAATATATTTCTGAGGCTATAATTAAATAATTAGTTATTCTTAATAATTATATAGAAATGTAGGTAGTTGTTAAAATGAATTCCATATTAAAAATAGTTATTCATAAACATTTTAATAAGTATTAGTTATTATTATAAATGTACATACATATTTCTATACAATAGCAAAATTATATGTTTTGTATCTTTATTTATTTTCTCTTAAATTTAGTCGCAAATTTTACTTATAATTTTAATTTATAATTTGTTTGTAACATTTTATAAAATATGAAAATATTAATTTAAATTTAATTTAATGTCGTGTGCTATTAATGAAATTATAAGTTTAAGTAAATAATAGTTTTGAAGGTACGAGAAAATATTTTTTTTATTCTTATATAGATTGCTTATTGAAGTTGTAAGTTTATGATTTAACTGTTGTAAATATTATGTATTTATTTATTTAAAATTTTTTTCTAAATAAAGAGCACGAGATTGTCCCGTATATTAAAAAAATATTGAAAGAATTATTATAAATCAAGAAGAATGAAACTATTATTTTCATTATTAAATATTTTTTGTTTTTTTAATTGTTAAGTTTGTTCATAAATATGTATTTTATAAGACTTAAAATTTGGAAAATTAGCTTATGCAAAGAGTTATATTTTTAATGGTTTTGTGTTTATTTTTGTTTCTATTTTCTTTCCTTGTATTTTGCTATTTTTATTTTTAAAAAATGTTTAGTACTTTTAATTTTTTTTTTAAGAAAATTGTATTAAAAACATAATTTTTATTATTAATATTTTTTTATTTTTTAACATCACAAGCACAATATAAAATTTTCTGTTCTTGGAAAGTCCATAAATTTTTTGTAAACAGCTTGCGTAAAGAGTTATATTTTTAATATATTTCGTGTTTATTTTGGATTTTAATTTTATTTTCTAATTTTTTGTGATATATTTATATTTAAAAATTGTTTAGAATTTTTTACACAATTTTGTTGGTATATTATTTAAAACATGTTTTTTTTTAATAATTTTATTTTTTTTATTTAATAAATATATGCCATGTATATATATATGTATATATGCACCCAGATGTATAAATTTGTCTACTATAAATTATTTCTTTTAAATGTGTGTAATTCAAAATAAATGAATATAGAATAATTTTCATTTTTATCAAATCTTTTTATTTGTTACAAGTAATACGATTTCAAAGTAAAAATTCTTAAATGCTTAAAATTTTTTTTTTTTAAAATTGTGTTCAAAAATTAAAATTTTGCCATGCTTAGCTTTCTTAATCTAATTCTTAAAAAATTAGAATATTGAAAACTGTTTTATGTTTACTTAAACCAGACAACTATATGATTTTGGAAAAATATAAAATTTTAGAAAAATATTAAATTTTGGAAAAATATTACATAAAAAAAAATTGTCAATTTTGAGAAATTTTTTTTTTTAATTTTTACTCCAATTTGCTTACATTTAAAAAAAACATTTAACATTTAAAAAAAAAGTTGTAAATATTAAAAAATTTTATTTTCATATTATTATTTATAAAAATTATAATAAGCGGGAAATATATTTTTAAATATTTTTGTATTTTTATTTATGTAATATATATATATAGAGTATATAACATTATTCTTTTCTTATATTATTTTCTTAAGCGTAAAAATTTAGTTTTTTATAATTTTCTATATTTTTCGTCCGTTTCAACATTTTTTTGTTAATTTTCCTATCTTTATTTAATTTCGTTATTTCTATTAACAAACACAGATCTAGTACGATATCAGTATAACGTATCTCTTCCCTATAGAAATTTTGCCAAACATAAGTAGTTAAACAGCTGAACATTTCGCTTATGTACTTATATGTATGTATATGTATTGTAGGTATTTACAAACAAGGAAAGTAATTAAAACGAGTAACTAAGTTGATTCTCTCCCACTTTCTCTGTGTCTGGACAATCACTATTGAGAGTAGTAATTTTTGCAACAACTACAAATATACATTTTCTATTTAAACTTAAACTGATACAAACAAAACAAAAACAAAAACAAATAAGTTATAAATACCAAACATAACCATAAAAACTGCAATCCAAAGCTCCCAAAAAATAAATTCCAAACCACATTTGTAACATACATATGGTACATACTGTATAAATATGTATACAAGCCAGATAACCAAAATAACCGGTACAATAACTACAAATTCAAATAATAATAATAGAAATAATAGCGAATTAAGGAACAAACCATACACTCGTCAATTAAGTGATATTATTAAATAAACCGAATAATCAGTAATGATTATTTGCATGGCAATTGTCGTTGACATTTCGTTATGTGTGTAATGCGATTAACGGAACAGTGCTAAAAAATTGTACATACAAATAAACTGAGCCAATTTATAATTAATTTATTTGTGTACATAAACGTCAAAATTCATACAGTAAGTAAATGTGCGAATAACGAGTAAAGAGTAACTAGTAAATAGTTAGTAAAATCTTGAAATTAAAAAATACTTAAAAATTTAGTTGCAAATTTGCAACTTTATTTGTGTTGAGTGCATTAAATTACATAACTTATATTTAATTATTGTTTTTATTTTAATCTAATTTTTTTTTTAATTTCATAAATGCTTATTAACTAAAAGTACTTCCGCCAAAAAGCGCATAAAAAATTCTTTGCATTAATTTGACTTACACATTAACAATAAACAGTGAGGGTAAATTTTATTAAACTATAAAAAAATATAATAAATAACAAATAAGCACTTACAAAAAAACAAAATGAAACGAAAAAAATTAAAATTGCCAATTTCGTATAATTTAAATGCAGCCTGTGAGTACACAAATATCGTGTGCTTTGTAGTAGTCAATACTTAATTTATATATAGAAAATAATACAAAAAAAAATATAAAAAATAAACAAAACGAAAAAAAGTATTTAATTAATTGTAAAGGACAAAACATGGTTATATAATATTTATAAATATAACGACAATAAGTACACTTTTTATGAATTGCAAAGAAAAGCTTGTTTTTTATATGTAAATTCTTTTTATATTTATATGTATATTGCAGAAAATTTTACATAAAATTAATGTAGAAATTAAAAAAAAAATGTATATAAATTAGTCTTAAAAGTATTTTTAAGGCTTAGCAAATCTTGAAGTTAGTGAAAATTTATGTTTTTCTTTATTGCTCATAACGAATATATTGTATTATGTCATTAAAAAAAGTGGGCAACACTCTAATTTTGAAATTTTTATCGTGTCTTGCTGGTTTTCGCTAATTTAAAAAAAAAAAATTGTTCGGCAACTTATGGTAGTGCAAAGAAAGCATTAAAACAGCTTTCCTCAGTTTGGAACAGAAACTAATGATCAAACCTCTCCGAAAAATTCAAACAAAACAAGAAAAAAAGTTAACTTTGACTGCACCGAAGCTATAATACGAGTACCCTTTTAACAACTATTTGTATAACTAAATCTGAATGGAGTTTACAAACAACTTCAAACGTTTTGCTACACAGTTAACCATGCAAGAACTTGATTTTGATCGATAAGTTTGTATGCTAGCTATATTCGGTAGTGGTCCAATATCGGCGGTTTCAACAAATAAGCAGCCGTTTTTATTTAAGAAAAAAAGTACTGTGTGCATAATTTTAAATCGACATTACAAAATGTGAGGGGCTAGTTCTCGTATATACAGGCAGACAGAAGGACATGGTTAAATCGACTCAGCTCGTCACGCTGATCATGGTACATATGCATATACTTTATAGGGTCTCCGAAGTATTCTTTTGGATGACAAATTTTGTATGCACTTTTCAGTGTATAAATATAAAATATAAAGAAATAGACTATACTACTTTTTTTTAATAAAGTTAATTTTATTTAACAATGCGTATATTAAATGAGATATGTACAAAATTTTATTTAAAGTGGTCATCTTTTGCTTTAACTCGAGCCCTCAAACCGTTCGGCTATTGATTTTTAACAGCTCGAACCAAACGATTTTTTGAGACTCCAACTTTTTGTGGGTTATTCGATAGGCCTGTTCCCTAACTCTGACCACAAACTGTAGTTCAATGGTTTCAAGTCTAGACTTCCAGACGGCGAATCATCTGCAGTTATGAAACCAGGAACATTGCTTTTAAGGCATTACTGCGTGGTTATTGCTTTGTGTGGTAGAGCAGAATATTGCTGGAAGATACAATGCTCTCTATCAAAAAGAGTTTGGTAGGCTTTCATGTGGCGATCATCTCGAATAAGCCTTGATATGGATCTGGTCGATATATCCATTTCCGTTGACATAATTTTTTGTTTTCTAAGGTGGTTTCTACGAATGCGAACAGTCATTATGTCTAAATTGATTCGAAGCACGCGTGGACGACCACTTCTGTCATCAACTGTACGGGTTTGCGAAAAACGATCAATAGTGCATTCTCGATAATGAAGATTTTGGAGTAGCCTCTCTATTCAAACTTCGGTTCAACCTTCGGGTTTTAAATGACTTGACTAAAACTCATGCTGGAATTCAGCAATTTCTTCAACCATTTCCATCATTGCCTTAGAAAATTGTTTCATTTTATATTTTATTTTCTGATGCCCACTTTTTAAATTTTGATCATATATTTTCGACGCAAAGCATAATTGGGAAGTTCACAAGTGGCATTATTTGACGAACTCATTGAAAGATACCTAGCAAAATAATTTTGAAAATTTCAATTGCAGAATAAAAACAAAAAATTTATAATGATACTAATACGATGAACTCCCTTCGTACATTGCTCTTTCTTATAACTTTCACTGAATATACACTACAGAATAATTTTGAAAATTTTAATTGCAGAATAAAAACAAATAACTCAAAGCGGTACTTATACGAATTTTATTTGAAATACAAAAAATAACATGACTTGTGAACACCCTTCATACATTTCTAATTTTTTAAACTTTCGTTGCCAAGCTTTAAAATAAAATCTTGCATATGTTTTCCAAATTTAAACAAAAAAAATTAAATTAGAAAATACGAAAAATCTCTACACCAGCTGAAATAACAATATTTGACAAGAAATAGTAAAAATAAAATTACACACAACCAAATGGGAATTTTACAACTTTGATAGTCTGTCTTTTAAATCACTAAAATTAAAATAAAATAACAATAGCAACTAGTGAACAAAAAAATAACCAAAAACTGCAAGATTTTCTCATCTATCTATTCAAAAATGAAAACATATTCATGAGCTAACTACAGTTTATACACAAAACAAAATTACAAAAAAACAAAAAAATACACTTAGGATTAAGCAATTTTCTACATACTCAGAATACAAGAAGTAATAGTAAATAGTAAATAAAAATAATTTCATTCCTTAAAAGAATATTAATTAGATTTATGTATGTGCGTATGTGCAAAAAATAAAATGAAATATGTATATGTCTATACGTTAGTTTAAAACAAAAAATTTGGATGATAAACATTTTTATTATTTCCAAAAAGTTGTATTGAAACGAAAATACAAAAAATTATGAAAAAAAATTGTGAAACATTACAAAATACTGTTATACTCATTCCGAAACGAAGTCATATCAAAAACCAAAGTTTATATTTAAAAATAAAAGGCAAATTAAAGCATGAAAACATAACTTAAAATATATAAATATAAAAGTACAAAAAAACAAGCGTAAAGCAGTTAAAGCTGGTATGAATGAATTGTTAAATTAAATTTCAAAATATTAAAAAATTATTTAAAAACAAAAAAACACTGAAAGTAACACAAGAAAATCATATGAGCAATGCATGTGCGAAAAAGTATTACAAGTTAATAGCAAATATTATAAAATATTATAAAAAAAAATAGAAAAAAAATCTATAAAGTGAATTCAAATTCTTGTTAAAATTATAAATAAAAAATATTAATAAATAGTGCATTGCATAAATTTTTGAAATTAATAAATTTAATGTAAATACCAAGAATGTTAGTTTGTAAGTAGCAAAGTTGATTGAATAATGTTTAACTATTAAAAATAACAGAAACAATAGATGATAAATAGCAAGAAAATCCGTTTAAAAAATTGCATGTTATGTAAAATTTTAAGACCTCAAACAAAAAAAAAAATAATAATAATAAAATAAAATAAAACAAAAACCAAAAGCAAAAAAGAATGTGAAAATAATACTCATAAAGTCGTGAAAGTGAGCAGAAGCAAAATTTTATTGCAAATCAAAATGAAGCATAAACAAAGAAATACGTATAAAAACATATTTAACATATACACAATTAAATATAATATTAATTGACAAACCAAAAAATAGTTATTCATTCGTGTTGCATATTATTAAAAGCCAGATATAAAAGAAATCCATAAAAATGGTAGTTAATTCAAATAAATAGGAGAAACTAAATCGTGAAATTAAATACAAATAAATTAATCAACATAACACAAATACATACAAACAAACATGCACATTGCAAAGTGTGTCATTACAGTTACCCAACAGAAGTGCATAGACGAGATTTCAATTAACAAAAAAAAATAAAAAAAAACAACAAACATGCATATATAAATATATTTGAGAATTATAAAATATACTTACACATTTAAGTTTTTGCGATAATCATTTCAGAAGAAAAGAAAATAAAAGTGAATTAAACTAACAAATGTGACATTATTTTATGGATAGAAAACATATAATACACAGAGGCCTCTGAAACTGGCGTCCGTATCAAGATTTTCTTCCGACACAATCACCTGAGCTAATTTGAAAAAATATATTTTGACTTGGTAATACTTCTGAATGTCAAAGTTGGATGCAAAGTAAGACATGACAATTTATTAACGCTCCCTTTAAGTTTGCAAAGAATACCTATCCGAAACTCCGTACTTATTGTTATTTTTATTTTTCTCGTCGTTCAAATCGATACACCTAACACACCGAAACACCTTAAATTCTGAATTTAGAATAAATGACTTCCATGACAAAAAAAAAAGAAATCTTTAATTTAGAATTTTGCATTAAATTGAAGGTTTTATTTAGCATCGATGCGATTTGGATCAAATTTGCCTTGTTCGATAACTTGTTGGCATTTTGAAGGTAATTACACCCCCTCCCCCCCCATTGACAAAAAACTGTGACGGTCGATTTTCACAAGCTTCTCTTGAGACGAATTTTTTCACCAGCAAAATCATTTTCCAAAGACAGGAACAGGTAGTAATCACTTTCTGCCAGGTCCGAACTATAGGATAGCTGCACAGTAACATCCCAACCAAGCTTTGGAAATACGGTCCTAGAAGTTGTTTCGCGTTAACTCATGTGGCACCCATATATCGAGCTTCTTTTTGGAAGCACTCGACGATTTTCATTATTTTATCGAAATTTTCGACAAACTGGAAATCTATGGGAGCCCGAGCGTGGTAAATCTTTGACATCAAAATTACCAGCACTAATTCATGCCAAACTTTTAAAAGATAACCAGTCAAAAGATCAGATTTCAGGTCGATATCTCAAAAGCTGAGGGACTAGTTTGCGTATACATATGCAGACAGACGCTAAAAAATTATATATATCGTGGCAAACTTAATATTCTCTGTTCAAAATATGAAAATATGTAACTGGAACGGATCCGAATTTGTATCCGGCCAAGCATTCCTTCAAATTTAAAAAAGAGGGCACAATAGACCATAGGTCGCGGTGCATACCTCAATATTAATCTATTCCTTCAAATTACTTCAGAGATGTTTTCCGCCAACACAATAACAACTTTTTAAAAATATTGTTTCCAAATATCTTATCAGATTCCGAAGCAACAGCTACATCTGCGTGCTAGTGTTTATAACAATAATAAATAATATTCATGCATACATACTTACATGTGTTCTGATTTAGCACAAACAAATTTTCAATATGCCAATTGCAAATGTCTACACCTATTCACTTAACATAATTAACATAAAAATGTACTTGCAATGTTTGCTTTACTAACGACATACATACCATACATACATCCGTGTATGTATACAGGTAATTATCATAGTGCAAATTGGGTTTTGTAGCACGATTGTCTCTCTAGAAAAAAGCATAGAGAATATAAAGATATAGATACTTGAGAAAATATGTTCGCTGGTTCAAGTGTGTCTATAAACAGCGGCAAGAAATGACACCAAAGTGAAATGAAGCGCAAAACCGGTTACCGATGCGCCCTTCAAACGACAGGTTAAGCTGGTATTGAAGTCACGAGACGCCGTTTTACCTTTGTACTTCACAGCTTCAGAAGCGTTAAAGTCAACAGAGAGCAAAAAGAGTTAACATGTGGGTGCATTGACCGGTTCGCTTGTTAACATGCCAAAATTTGAATTTCGAATGCTGCCTGAATATATTGAATTTATATTATTGATTAACAATTTTATGTGATTTAAAGTGAGCTGACGCGAAGACCAACTTTCTAGTTTCCCCCCATACAAAAAAAAAAACTGTATTGTTTGTATGTTTTAAAATTTAATTATGCTGATGAATCATAAAATGTTAGTACAATGTAATAAATGCAATTTTTCGTTTCTGCAATTAGGAATTATTAACTAATGCGAAATTTCTTTTGTGAATTTTAAAGTGTTTGGAAACATTCAAAAGTTTATTGTATATTAATTATTTAAACTTTTAACTTTTCTTTTCTTTTCATTTGTTTATAACACTAATAAAATTGCTTTTCATTTCTTAATAGTATATATATATATATATATATATATATGTATCCAACTTTTGCAATATGCAAATGTTAACATTAATCTCGCCAACTACTTTCACGCGCCTTCAACTAACTCAGTACTTGTCATCTCCGCATTGTACTACATGCATGTTTTTGTGTGTGTTTATTTGTATTAGCTGCGCAAGGCATTTAATCGGTAGCATCAGTCTTTGCCACGGAGAATGGCTCATCCACGCTTATGGAACCGCAATTGGCGATCACCACATCCTTAACTGGACGATCGCGTCCATCAGTTTCGTAGCTCTCGATTTTGCGCACAACACTCATGCCAGATAAAACTTTGCCGAAAACGACGTGACGTCCATCCAACCAGGATGTTGGTTTGGTGGTAATGAAGAACTGTGAACCATTGGTGTCTTTGCCAGCATTGGCCATGCTCAACCAACCAGCACCATAATGCTTCAGCTTGAAGTTCTCATCGGGGAAACGTTCACCGTAGATGGAACGACCGCCAGTGCCATCACCTTTGGTGAAATCACCACCTTGAATCATGAAGTCCTTAATGACGCGATGGAATTTGCTGCCCTTGTAACTGCAAGCAGTGAATAAAAGAAAGAAATGAAATTAAGTACGTGGTACAATGTAGTTAATTATTTTCACAAAAGTTGTTATGTATGTATGTATGTAAGCAGGCAAGTCGTAAACAACAGTAATGTCTCTCTGTGCATTTGCATGCATATGTGGTATGTTTATATGTGCAGCTCTCATATGCAGTTGCTATATGATTCGATTATGTTGCCCTCTTTATTCTTACCTACGCTATTTACTACAATAATAGAGCAATAAAATTGTAGAATTCTTATGTTTGTAGTTTGTATTACAATATTACACTAGCTGCTAGTGCCCGGCTGACCCAATGGCCGGGTAATATTGCTTGGCGCTTTTTTTATATTTTTAGTACAATAGTGTTTATTGTGCACAGCGTATCCACATTAATTCAATTCAATGCTCAATTATTGTTTGCAAACATCAATTGCTTGCCACATATGCATGTGTATTAAGTATATGTCTATGAGCACATCATATTCGCATTGCTAAGCCAATTAGCTGAGTATGTAACAACGCACAAGTTCTACACACTACTACTAACTTTAAATTGTTTAAAGTGAGTAAATTTATTTTCTTATTTGCGTATAGTGGGAGTAATAGTTGCTTGACCCCATTACAAGAAAATGCTCTGGCACGTCTCGATGGAAATGATGATAAACTGCATCACAGGCTTGGATTTGCTGTTGTCGTAGTAGTAAAAAAAAAAAAAAAAAAAAAAAAAAAAAAACCGAAGCTAAAATACCCTTTACAAATACAAGACATTTCTTTATAATACTTTATTTATATCGGCCAATTGGTGTGGTATCTACATATACATATACATATATGCTATAGCGGCCCGATTTAAACAAAAATTATTTGGAGATTGTATTGCTGCTTTGGGTGATAATCTCCGCCAAATTGCGTGAAAATATCTTGTCAAATAAAGAAGTTTTCCATACAAGGATTTTATTTTGATTGGTCAGTTAGTATAGCAGCTATATGTTTTAGTGATCCAATATCGGTGGTTCCTACATTTGAGCAGATTTTTGAAGAGAAAAGATCGTGTACAAAATTTCAAATGAATGTCTAAAAAACTGAGAGACTAACGGCGTATATTCAAACAGGCGAAGATGACTTAATCGACAGAGCTCGAAATGCAAATTATTTATATTGTATATATATTATATTTTATACGGTCTCCGACCTTCTTATAGGTGTTATAAACTTCGTGACAAACATAATATACCCTGTTAACGGGTATTGAAACGATATCTTGTTTTTTTCAGCACCATCATCTATCAAAGATATGTGTCATGTGAAATATGGCTAAGCCCTTTTACTAATTTAATATAACTGTTTTATAAATTCTTATGCATAAATATACACAGAATAATTTTTACGCTATATAAGTATATGCAATGAACCTTTTATGAAAGAATATATAATATAATTTTTTATTGTACATATAAAACAACCAAAGCACTGATGACATGGTATAGCACTGTTCTTTTAATAGGTAACTGATAAGCGATTGATATGTTTTCAATAATTAATAATAATAATTTTTATTTTTGTACAATTTAAACGTGAACAGACCGAATCTAAATAGATTTATCACAGCAGCTTTGCATATACTCATTCGTACATATCATACATATGTACAAGAAGGTTTGGGAATTCTAAATGACAAGATAAAATATCGAAAGTCACTAAGAATTATACCATGTTACACTAACATAAACTTTTTGACAAGTGCAAGAATTTTCCAGATTTTTTTAAATATTCATACATGTACGTATGTACATATATATGGTCAAATGACTTGAAATAGTTGTTGTAAGTGTAATTAGATTTACTAAAATATTGTTGTTTGCCAAGTCAGCAGAACTTACGACAACTTTATACTTTTTTATCTCTATATTAAATAAGCGGTTGGGAACATAACCTCACTAAAAGTAATAGGACCGTGAAATGGACTGCAATCATCCCCTTACGAAGCAATTGCTTGTAGGTTTTAGCAAAATAATATGCATGTGCAATAGAGGGCTAAAATTGTTTATGCACTCCTGTATGCTTATATGTGAACATTTGCTGCAAAGCACTTACCCTTCGCCTTCTGGTTTCTCAGCCAACTCTTTGAAATTACGAGCGGTTTTCTCCACTGTTTTACCGAAAAGACCGATCTCAATGCGTCCAGCAGGTTCACCACCAATGGTGATATCGAAGAAAACCTAAACAATCAAATTGAATATATAAGTAAGCATGTGTGTATATATGTTTAACATGTACAATTATATTTGTACAACAAAGAACCCGGTTAACCGAACGGAACAATGGAAATACGGGAGGAAGTAAACTAAAAATTACGTGGAGATGAACGAAAGTTGAATGTGTGCCAAACGAGGCAAAAAATTATGTTCAAACAATATTTAAAAAAAAAAGTGTATGCATTGTACATGCATACATATGTATGTATATTAGATGCACAAAGAACGCATCGTTTAGCAACACGGGGGCGTTTATTATTCAAGAATAAATTAAATGCTTACCTTATCGGTTACTTTGGGTCCCTTACTTTCATCAGCCACCACAATGCCGGCCGCAAGCGCCACCAGACATAATCCCAAATACAGCTTCATCTTACGGTTCCCGGTAAGCAAAAACACAGTTTATAGATTTTCACAGATTTTATTTTCTTTCACTTGTATCCAAAAACACACCCGATGTCGTCAGCAGTTGGCGACAAGGATGACATGATGCGAGACTCTCTCATTTTCGCTGATTTTTCTGTTATTCTCTTTCCCTGATTATTAAAATCAGGGAATTTCGAACAGCTGATGTTAAAAAAGGCGGGATGCCAGAAATAAACCCGCTAAAAATAGCTAACAAAAGCAGTGCGAAAAGAAATTTCAAGGAACGACACAAATACCTATTATACTTTTGAATAACGTACAACTAAATTTTATTTGTTAATTTAATTTAAAACGTTCATTATAAAACCATGATCTTTTTTTATGACTTGTATTGTTTCTTTGTTATAATTTTTTTATTTATATGCTATTTTTTATGTTATGTGATTTTTTAAAAATTTTATGATGTAAATACAAGTATATAGGGATGTATATGCGTTATATAAGCCTACTCGGGGACGGAGCACCTAAAAATAATATCGAAATGCAAAATACCCCCAAGTTTTTTTTATAATACCCAATCCATTTTCGTTCGACAGTGGCATGATTGGCAAATGTTATAAAAAATGTGGGTTTTGACAGCTCTCTCTCAATTCAAAGAGTCTCGCATCATTTCATCCTTGGTTGGCGATTAAATGAACAGGCAGCTGATGTCAATAGCCACCACTACCGCTACCATACACTTTGTTGCTGCTGCCCTTGCTACTTGAATGTGGAATTTTTGGGAGAAGAGATGCACATACACACAAATCTGTGTCATAAAGCGCAATAAAACAATTGGTCTCAGAGATTCTTTCTTTCTTCGTGCTCGTGGAATAGGGAAACGACACGTCGCCAGGCGTGTTAAGAAAATGATGCAAAGTAGAATCGCAAAGAATTGATAAACAATAATTTTGATGTTCTTGCTAGCATATTATTCGGTAGTGTTGTTGTTTTTGATTATTAGCGATGTGTTTCTTATTGTCTGTTTGTTTAAAAAGGTGATTCTTTTATGACTTTGTTATAACATAATAAAAATGTGGTAAATAAATAAATATGTTAATATTTAAATTATATATTAAGCACTTGAAAGAATATTGCTAACAATGCATGTGTCTAAAACCCAAAATTAACAAAATTATCTTTGTGCAAGCTTTTCTGTAATAATCAACGTGGAAACACCTGATAATGTATTGTCTTCGTCATATTCTGATTAATCGATTTATAAGGTATCATATCTAAGTGACAGTTAACCGCGCTAAATTATCAAGTTTCGTTGTATATCTTAACTTCCTCTGTTTTTTCAAATTGTAGTATATTAATACTGTTTTTTCTTTTTTTATAAAGTGAATACCAATTTATCCAAAGTTAGAAACCTTTTATGTTGTGATTATATTAGTGGAACTATGGTAAAAATGCAAGTGTTTTTGATAAATGTGGGTCACATCCTTAAGTGATGGTTATTCGTGCCAAATTATAAAGCTTCTTCGTGTTTATCTTCCTGTGTTATTTTAACTTCCCGCAATATTTCAAATATTAATGAGAAAAAGTTGTTTATTTTTTGTAAGTGAATAGATATAGGAAATATGCGAAAAATATGTTTAGTGATTATGTTGGTGTTAAAGCTTAACTGTGATTAAAACCGAAAGTGTTGTGAATTAACTTTAACGGATTTGGTAGTAAGCCTTCCCACCTTATCATTAAAATATTGACGAATATCAAACAGATGTCTTTGGGTATGTATAGAATAACTATTATTTGTACATAAATATTATTTGTAAGGTAATATGCAAAATCATATTGGCAACGTCGGAGACCCTATATCCGTCCGTTCCCACGACAGTCGGGTCTACGTAACCGGAACGGACCCGGATTTATTCCGGCCAAGGACTGTCAACTCGGCAGAACTCTGTCGCTACAACAACAACAACAACCATATATCCGTCTGTTATATACGCGGAGTAGTCCCTCAGTTTCATTTGTCAGAACCATTATAGCATATAGCTGCCATAAAAACTGACCGATCAAAATAAAAAGTTCTTGATACGTTAACGAAGTAACACTTTTTCTTGTTTTACTTCATTCCAAATAAAAAAGCGCTATTTAATATAAAAATCCATCCGTAAAAACGACTGTTGTAACTAATATAACGAAGATTTTTTTTTCTTATACATAGTGACTGAATTGCGCATTTATGCTCTTTCAACAAGAACCATAAAAGTAATTAGCTCCAATTACCATAGCTCCGATCACTCACAGAGGAAAACAAATTCAAATTGGAATATGTTAATATAATTAGTTTCCTATAAATATATAGAATTTGAAAGCGTAACTAACCGGACTTAACCCTAACACATAAAACACTCAGCTCATTTATTACTTAACATTTTATTTTATTACTGGTTATATATATATGTATTATTGTTGTTAATGTTAAATATACTTTACATGTAAACTTTTGTAAATTTTTTACATACGTTAACAAGCTACGGCTATACACAGTATAAATACAGTTAAAAATTGTATACTTATTATATCTACACAATGAGATTACTAAGGATGAACTTATTGGAATTTTATTTAACTATGTTTTAAATGTTGAAAATTATAAAAGAAATTAAAATGCAATATTTATTCATAACAAGTATATATATTTGTATTTAAAAAAATACTTGAGTATAGCGAATTTGCAACTGTTACGTTTTCGGTAATATCACAATTAGTAATAAAGGTTTATTTACAGAACGGAAGCAAATTTTTTTCCATTTACATATTATTTGAACGCAAAAGAATATAAAATAACTAGTTGTTCTAATTTTAGTCACTACATTTTAGGGATATTAATTTTTTGTGCGATTCATTTTTCATTTTCCTCTATTAATAAAAATTCAAATCAAACCCGAAAATACAGCCATAGTTTTGATGAATTGCGTAGTGAGCTATTTAGAATTAAAAGCGTTTTCAGAAAACGTCTTTTTCTGCTTCAGAAAAGTAAGAGCTTCTCTCTCTATATTGTTCATATACATATTCACTTATTTATAATATGAGCATAATTAATGGAAGATAGTTCAGTCATTGCTGCCAATTAGCGATTCCTGCTGCTCCTCATCGTTAATCCTATACGGAAAAGTTTGATTAATGTTTTATATTATAAATCAAAATATACTACCAACCTGACTATATTTGGTTTACGACAGCGACATAATTTCCTATAAATCACTTTAAATAGCCTCATTAAAGGATCTGAGTCGTCATTGCGCATTAACAGTGCCACCAATATTAGCGCCAAAAATATTGGTATTGAACCCATATAAAACATAGGCGAGTATGGTTTTCGTTTCAAAACGACATCAAATACTATGGAGAGTGGTATTTGTAGCGACATGGCAATGGTGCCAATCAATGAAGAAGTAAGGAAGCAGCCCCTGTGATAAAACAAATAGAAACAAGTTGTCGGTATATTATAAAAATACGGGAGAGTCACAAATACCATAACCAAAGCGCTTCTGAGATCACAGTACCAACTAAACCATTTAAAAATAGTATTGCAACTTGATTTTGATTTGGCAGCTCAAATTGCTCAATTTTAAGAAAATGCAATATGAAGAATATTGGCCACATGAGTAGAAGATTCCAAAGCCCAACAAAACCTTTTAATATAAAATATAATTTAGTATGTTTGTATATAAGTATATGCATTTTCTTTAAATTCACCAAAAAAGAGTGGAATGTCAACTTTTTCCTCAGTGTCGCTTTTTCGCTTAACAAAAACTAAATAAGCAGCATAGAAGAAAGCACTAAAAAGTGCTAAGAGTGCGCCGCGCGAAAATCTGGCGTCATGTATGTCGGAAATGGTGACGGTAACCTATATAAAGATATTTTGCTAAAGAAAAAACTTTATTTATTGATATGACTATATACTTACAATTCCACCCATATTCATTGCGACTGCAATAATTTTGGTTACTGTAAACTTGTCACCCACTGCAGAGGGGAAGAACGCCGCTAGCACAAGTGTAAATAAAGTGGATGAAGAGCTCAATAAAGTGACCATGGCGGTTTCGCCCAACTCTAGAGAGAGTTGGAAAAAATAGTTTGCGACAAACCACTGAAATTGATGTAAGAGGGAATAAGTTAAGTTTAAATGTTAAAATAAAAATTTTAAATACAATTTACCAGCACACAGAATAGTAATGCTGTTTTGGCGGTCTTGTGATGTGATTTTTGTCTGTGTATGCGTATGCTTGCTGCATAGGAGAGACGCGCCATTAACGCCTCCGTTGCCTCGTGTGCGGACATCTCACGCACCTCAGCCAATTTGCTGAAACGCACACTGCGTATGCTGGAATCATCGCTCTCGGTGCCGGAGATAGCACCACTCGAACGAATCGGGATAAATGTGGGGTCACTCTGAAAAAGAGCAAACATTTTTTTTTTATTATTGCAAGTAAACAATTGTGCATTATATGCGTGCATACCAGTGATGGATTGGTTGCGTAATAGTTCTCGTCATCAGCTACTTGATCCATAACCTATAAATACATTTTTTTATTAGTGAAATTCGGATTGGCATATTTTTTAAATATTTTTCGTTGTAGTACTTGGGTATCTAAATTTAAAACTGTGAAATAATTACGAGGAATGCTGTCCCGCTGGCAGTAATTGATATTATATAAAGACATATTTTTTTTTATAAATTAAATTCTGATTGGAAATTTTATAAACAATACAATATTGAAATTGTCAATTTTAGGTATGCTGTCTCGGTGGCAAGTCTTGATCTGTTATAAATTGGTGATATTTCAAGCTAAGTAGTCCTAACTCTTTTGAAATCAAATTGTGGTTCTCGTTTTATGTCTTGAGTCCTCTTTAGTATTTAATAAAGGACAATATGTATAAAAACTCACCGAGTAGCTACCATTTTGACGTTCACAAGATTCACGCCAGGGTGTTACCAGTCCGATTACAACCAAATAGATTGCAAACATTGAAGTTTTAAAGTATGTGCAAAAGAATGGTTTATCGAATTTTTCATTTTCGTAGAGAAACTGAAAGCAGATAACGAGACGTTGTAAAGCAAAACAGTTGTATTTTCAATTATGCATTTTAGTTTATATTTACCTTTGTAAGTTCACTAGAGGATACCCAAATCACATCGACCAGCAACAATATTACGATGCCAAGTATGAGCTTTTGTGTTTTGCTTAACATTTTTCTGTTTACACGGCAGACGTCGGTGACGGTACGGCGTCGTTTAGCCGGCGCGTAACGAGTGACGACACGCTCGTTCAACTTTTGACCCAAATTTGTCTGCACTCTCAGTCTCCTGTGTGCGCCGTCTACGCTTTAGATGATGGTAACAGATGGTAGAATATCCGTACACTTTTGTTTACTTTGGACTGTATTTTTATAGTTTTAGCGCGTACTTTATTTATTTATTTTTTTACTTTTTTATTATTCTATGTTTCGAGTAATTGGATTTCTTTCAAATTCCTGCCTAATTTAAGTTTTTCTTCTTCTTTTTTTTTTGTGGTTAACCAGTTACATTTAAATGCCAGTGTTTTAGCTTCATTTTTGAATTTGGCTCGTGGCGTTTCTTTTTCATTGCATGCAGCTTTTACTTCAACACTTAGTCGTTTGCTTTAATTCATTTACATAATTAAAGCTGTTCTGTTGGCGCCAAATGCTGCGCCGCAACACATTGCAAATTAAGTTTATTAGCGGGCAATTACAAAAGCGAAGTGGACTAAAGAATAGAACGAGGAGAAGGACATTCGTGTAAATTGAATTTTTTAAATTGAAAAACTAAGCGTAAAATTTATAGCTGTTGTTCTTGGGATCGTATCGTTTACATGCATACAAACTTACGTTTGAATTTTATTACAATATATTAATTGTATACCTGTAATATTCACTGTAATATACTTTATGTACCTACTATAAAATATTTGACCTGTGCATTCAATTGCCAAGGGCAGTAAATATTTAATATGAGTTTGATATACAAATGACGTGTTCAGCAGCAAAAAATTTTCTATTTACACATTTGTATGTATGTACATATGTATGTTTGTTTGTGTGTATCAAGTATCCATTGAGACCTAAATTAGCATGTTCGAGTGCATTTTTATATTGATTTTCGCTCACTTTTTTACACTCCTACAAATAAACTGGTTCGCTCGTATAAAATGTGAGACACAAAAATACAATGATGCCGGAGTGAGAAGATAGCATAATCATCTTCTGTGCTTGTTTGTTGTAGCTTGGGTGCATATTTGGAACAATATCATATTTTTCGCACGCGACAATAGCTGCTTAAGTTATAATTTATCAAAAAATTCAAATATATCATCATTTTTATTTTTACTTTGACTTTCAAGTATTTTTTTAATAAGCTACTTGGCATTAGGTTATCTCTTTTGATTAATAATAACAATTAAGTACTTAATATAAGTGGCACTATTACTATATTTCAAATAAAAATTATATCAATTATTATGTGCTTGAATCTGGTATATGCTGACAATTGTTTTTGTTGTTACAATGGCACGGTATAACTACTAAAAAAAAACTTGAAAAGTTTCAAGCATACTCGATAGAGTTGATATATTTAAGCTATTTCTTTCTAATTATTCTATAGCATATAGCTGTCATATAAACTGAACGATCACAATCAAGTTCTTGTATGGAAAACTTTTTTATTTGATAAGATATCTTCATGAAATTCAGCGTAGATTATTGCCTAAGGCAGCGCTATAATATCTGAACAAATTGTTCAGTTCAGATCACTATAGCATCTAGTCCCATACAAACTGACCGAGTAAAATCTTGTATAAAAACTTGTTTATTTGTGAAAAGTATCATAGCTTCGGTTCAACAGAAGTTAACGGTTTTTTTTCTTCCTTTTAGATAATACGTTATTTCGCATTTTAGTTGCCGATAGGTATATGTATCATTCTGCATCATTTTACTGCTACGCACGTACTGCCAATAATTGCACATAAACAAAAGTAAAGTGATTCAAATAAACAAAGTATAGCCAATAAAAATCACATTGTCGCATAAGTATTGTTTATTTGCAAACTTCCTTTTGTGTTTGTAAGATAAAATCGTTATTGTTGTTTATTCTTTCAATTTATCGCAAATCTTTTCAGAGTAAGTTTTAAAAATCGTAAACAGACTGTCTTAATATTTGTTAAAATTTATAATGCTATTATGGTCATATTAAATTTTGGGTTTTAATAGTAGTTACATGGGACATCTCTTAGTAATATAAAGTTCGATTGTGTTCAGCATAGAATTTAAAAATAATAATTAATCTGCTGATAGAATGCTTCAGTTTCAAATATCATTTTCTGTCCTTTCTGTTACACTTACAGACTTCAGCATTATTAATAATTTAATCTTACAAATTCTGTTGGTGAGTCGTATTAAAATTGAGTGTAATTAAATTTCTGATTTATAGTGATTGGCTCGTAGACTCCTAACGCCATCGCTACTATCACCGTAGCAGTTATTTTTTTCTGACACTTTTATGGCATATTTTAGAGTGCACAGACCCGCTACCTTGACAATTTAAGCAATAGACTTATGCGAATTTGTTCTTATTTTCTATTTTAGTAAAATCTACTGCTTTGAATATCAACTTATTTTCATGTTAAAAATATGTAGATATGTATCTGATAACATTAACAACATACATACTACTCTAATAATATAGAATCAAAATTTTATTCACAACTATTTGCGAAAAAAAAGTGTTACCACAGTTCTTAGAAACAGCGGTCCAACTTCGTACCACGAAAACTATCCCTATTACCACCTCCGGGTTTGAAAGTTCTTATCGTGTTCCGGCAATTCATTTCAGCAATCTTCGGATATCGAAACCAAACTTTTTCATCGCTTTCTATCATATTTTTTTTAGATTTATCCGACCAAATAATCTAACGCTAGTTTTTTGCATTTTCTTTACCGTCAAAATAAATGATTGTTCCGCTGTTCTTTTTTTTTGTCAACATTAGGACTTTCCGGGACAACTATCCGAAGATATTTTTTCTACAAGGCGACGCGCAACAGTTCTCGAAGAAACTACACCCAATTCTCTTTGGATATCATCAGATCGCGTTTTGATAAAATCTCTATGTAAATGTCATCTTGAGACGTCGATTTCGTGACCGCCCCCTTAATTCACGTTCTTTTGGAAGTTTTATAATTTCCCTTTGGGTATAACAGTTCTTTTGCAAATTTTATATGAGCTTATGCTCTGCTACTGTGAAATGCTTTCCACTGCTCATTTCTTCTACAAATAATACCTAATTATAACAAAATGTCAAGTTTTAACAAATATACTACATATTATATACTTTAAATATAATTTTTTATTTTTAAATGACGCCAATGATTGATATTTTTATTGCTTGATTATATGTTTTTGTCACGACAACACAAGCACACTTTTGTCTAATTTAAACACAAAGATAACAGTAAAATGCAACAGAGCTACCATCATAGTTTTAAAAGATAAATATTGTTGGAATCGATTACAGGCAAATCGAATCGGAAATCTTTCTGAGAAAAAATAAAGATTGTTAATTATTTCGGAACCATCTACTTGATTCTATTTTATTGTTAGTAACTGTACATACGTCGATATACGTCTCGTGTCGAATTTGGTTTTTTCAACGATAGATGTTATTTGTGCTTCTAAATCCAAATAAACGGTGTTTTAATAGCTACGCTTGTGTAAAAATCATGATTATATATATACATATACATTAAACAAATAATATATTGATAAACAGTATTTTAACGGTTCTAGTTCGAATAAAAATATCTAAATTAACTAAAAATAAGAAAAAACGTTGATTGTTCATTTTGTATGGCAGCTATATGCTTTAGTTGTCCGATATAGGCGGTTCCAACAAATGAGCAGCTTCTTGACGAGAAAAGGACGTGTACATAATTTTAGAACGAAATCTCAAAAACTGAGGGACTAGTTCGCAATATACAGACGAACAGACATGGCTAAATCGACTAAGCTCGTCACCCTGACTACGGCATATATACTTTACATGGCCCCCGACGTTTACTTCTAGGTTTTGCAAACTACCTCGCAAACTTAATTTACCCCGTTCAGGGTTTCAAAAATATATTTAGTACCAGCCAACATATGTTATAATCCTTAAGATATATATCTTAAACCACGCGTGTAGCAATAGCTTCCAAATAACACTGTAGCACATATATATATTTATATTATTCTCACAGAGATCTAACCAATAAATTAAATTTTATATTAAAATTTTTTTATCAAAATCTGCAGTCATGTGCTGCCTAACTAAATCGTCATTAAACAGAGGCAGCACACTCCTCATTTATTGAATACTACTTTTTATTATACAAGAACTGATTTGAAATTTTCTATTCCATTTTATCTCTTATTGAAATAGCAAGGTATTATTTCTCACATTGTGTAGCAAGCTGTTAAGCAAATATTTTTCCATTGCTAACAACATTTTTGATATTCAAGCGGCATATTATGCTTTCACAATAGTATGTTTGATTGTTTACTTTCATTTGCATTCAACTTTCTGAACAAAGATAGCAATTTTCCACAATATTGTAGCTTTTCATTACTATTTACCAAAGCGTTATGATATGCTTGCTTTTTTTCCAAATATCATGTATGAATATAAATTAACATCAATAACTTGTTTTACTAATAAGAAATTAATATAGTACACTTTTCTACCGAATAAATACATCAGACGGAAAAATATTGCAGTTGCAGAGTTACGCCTTACGCCATTTGTATATACATATTCTCTAAAGTTCACTTTCTTGGCATAAATAAAGTAAACACATGTGTCAAATACTCACATTTTATAACAATTAAATATTTGCACAGTTCTTTTAGTTGCACTAATTCTTATAAAATCTTCTATTTACCTAAAATTGTCTATCAAACTGTTTTGCTTTTTCGACACTGACTTTTCTCTCTTGAAACTTTCAACCCATATGGTTGCCAGACAGTTATTTATATAAAATCATAAATGACCAGTGCCACTGTTAATGTGAAAAGTATACATTTTTACAATTTTCAGTAATTATAATTCAAATTAGTTGGTAATTTTTGCAAACAACTTAATATTTTTGAATAATAAGTGTCATCAAGCAGATGCTTCTCTGAAAATAGCTCATACTTTAGTTGCCACCTGGTAGCTTGAAAAAGAGCACAGCTGTTCGCTGCAGTGTTGCATTTTGACATTCTTGGAATTGTTATATTCGCCTTTTTGACTTTTTCAATTTTGATCTATTTAAGATATAGTGTGTTATGTATTATTTTATTTTTTATTAACTTAATTTTTGCTTAATAAAACAAAAATGAGCTAACTAACTAACCGCTTATACCAGAGAACTTTACGTTCTCTGCTAATACTAGCTACTGGGTTCGTGTCGTTGCTAACAGCCAACAAATGGCTATTCACAATAGTGCACTTAAATAACTTTGAAATGTAAACAAACCAACTACAATTTTTATACCCTGAATAGAGTATACCAATAATATTAAGTTTGCTACGATGTTTGGAACACTCAGAAGGAAATGTCGGAAATCATATAAAAAATATATATAAATGATCAGCATGACGAGCTGAGTCGTTTAGCCTGTCTGTCTGTATATACGTGAACTAGTCCCTCAGTTTTTGAGATATCGACGCTCACGCCCTTTTATCCTCAAGAAGCTGTTCATATGTCAGAACACCGATATCGAACGCTAAAGCATATAGCTGCCCCTGAACAATTCTAATCAAGCTCTTGTGTGGAAAACTGTATTATTTGACAAGATATTTTGACGAAATTTGACGTGGATTATTGCCCAAGACAACATTACAATCTCCAAAGAAACTCAAAATTAATTTCTTGTATGAAATATTTTGTATTTGTGAAGGGCATTATAGCTTCGGTGCATCCGAAGTAAACGTTTTTTCTCATTATTATACTGATAATATTAAACAAATGTAAACTAAATTAATTAATAGTTGTTTATTACTATTGTTAAAGTTTACTCCTTTTAATATATGTATTATTATTTAATCACGGATTTTAGTGGCATTTGCTTTATAAATGATTTATCTACATACATATGTATTGTATTAAAAGCTTACAGCACCAAATTCGAGGTTCGGTGGCGTTATGCTCTTAACACAATTCCATTTTCGTACAACCTGACGTATGAGTAACATTTATGCTGCCACGAATCGTACAAAGTATGCGAAATACATTCAGATCACGACCAGTATCAGCTAGCATATATAGACATTAGCCTTGAGTAGGCGTTTCTGTGAATTAAGAGATTACTAAAACACTTAGTTTATGAGCAGTTGTGCGGAAAATAACGCTTTACGCTTAATATGCCCATTTTGAACTTGTTTACAAAATTCTTGGCACTTTGGAATTTACCGCTCCATTCGCAAATAACATGTCTGTTGGTACACGAACAAACACACATTCACACATTTTTTGAAATTTCTCAACAGCTTCTTATTTACTTGCGTTTTAATGCCGAAATTCAATTAAAGTAGTTGGTATGTTTGCATTTATATTGCTTTTAAACGAATTATTTGCTCTTTTGGCAAAGCTGATTAAGAATTCAATGCTATGAAAATGCGTTCAGGTATATGAGGGGAAGAAAAAAAGCAATTATGGTTAAAATGAATTTTGTAAATGGTTAAATAGTTATCTATAAAATCTTAAAATTTCCATTGATAATATTTAAGGAGTTTAGTCACTCAACTTAAGTGCAAATAAAAAAGTATTGTTGCTATGCATGTAAAGTACTTATTATATATCTTTTTTTGTATAAAATATTTGTGTTGATATTTGCCTTTTTATTGTGTGTAATTGAGAGACAACTTTTTGGAAAACGGTCTGAAATGAAAATAGAGAAAATGTTAACTTCGGCTGTACCAAAGCTATAATACACTCTTCACGTGTGCATTTCTCAAAACATAAAATAATTTTATCTTGATTTTGATATGTCAGTTTGTATGACAGCTATGTGATATAGTGTTCCAATCTGAACAAATTTTTTTGATGATTGTAGCGTTGCGTCGGACAATAATCTATGCTAAATTTCGTACAGATATTTTGTCAAATAAAAACTTTTCCATACAAGGACTTTATTTCGATCGACCAGTTTGTATGATAGCTATATATACAATATATGCTATTGTAGTTCAATCTGAACAATTTTTTCGGAGATTGTAGTGTTGCTTGGAGAATAACCCCTGTTGACTTAGGACAAGTACTTACTTTTGATCGATCAGTTTGTATGGCAGCTATAACTTATAGTGGTCTGATATGGGCGATTCCGCCAAATGAGTAGCTTCTTGGGGAGAGAAAAACATGCACAAAATTTCAGCTCGATGGACGAACATGGACTAAATCGACTCAGCGCGTCATGTTGTTCATTTGTATATACACTTTTTAAGGTCACCGACGTTTTCTTTTGGGTGTTAAAAAAATATTGTTGCAAACTTAATATACCTTGTATAAATTGTGTAAAAAATTTTCCATCCGAAAATCAGATTTCAAACAGCTCTTTAATCCGAGTTCACATTCAGGGACACGCATTCCCGTTAACTTCTAAATTTTTACCTTTTTCATTCTAATCCTATCCGTGTGTTTATGAACCATGTTTCCGTGGAAATAACAAAAGTTCGCTAAAACAAACTCTTTATTACCAAAGGCATTCCTAGCCAGATTGTCATGGTTACGAGCGTTTGTTTTGGATAGCTTTTAAATATTGTGTTGTACGTGTACAAAACTAAAACTACGAAACCCTACATAGTCTAAATAATTAGAGTGACGAATTGTACAAAACGAAATAGCAGTAACGAAAAATTGTGGCTTTTTCACATACACATGATCACGCAACAACTCAATTACGGAAATTATTTTTATAAAAAAAAAATACAAAATCAACAAGAAATCATAAAAAAGTGAACACAGCTCCTGAGTCATACATTTTATTGACTATATTGTAAACATCAATCGCATGGCCAGTGCGGACGAGATTGTATGTAATGGGCACGTAATAACGTTGCCCACGCTAGAGGTTGTCAAAGCTGGTATGTTTATTACTTGACTAATTATTGCCTTTTATAAATTTATTTTAAAATTTCGTTACCTTAAATTAGTTCCCATCATGGCGGCGGGCACAAACATCGATTGGTTGCTCCATCTCTACTACGCACGGCGTGATTTTATGCGTTGTCGCATAATAATCGAGCGTGAACTGCATAGGAGCCTCAATCCGGAATACATGTATTTCGTGAAGGTATGTACATATGTATGTTAAAAATAAAATGTATATAGTGTGTACATATGTTTGTGTGTAGGGTAGGGGTGAAAAAATATTTAAGACATATTCTATTATATTTATAAAGGAACATTTTAATATAGCATAGTTTTAGATGACACAAATTTTTTTTTTTTTTTTAATTTTTAGAGTTTTGACAATTTAACTTTTTTTTTGACAAATATGCTAATCAAAACTTAAAGTAATTAATTAAAATGAAAACAAAATCTTTTAGAATAGTTAGTTTTCAAAGTTCAAAACATTTCAAAAAGCTTTGTGAAATATAAAGAAATAATTTAACAAAAAACAACATTTACCTTGGCTGCACAAAAGCTGTAATACCTTATTTGATGATTGATTTTTATCGATCAGTTTGTATGGCAGTTGCATGTTATATAGTGGTCAGATTTAAACAATTTGTTCGGAGATTGGAACGTTGTCGTGAACAATAATTTGTGCTAAATTTGGCAAGAATATCCTGTCAATTAAAAAACTTGTTGATACAAGGACTTAAATTATAGCTATATGTTGTAACGGTTCGATCTGAACAATATATTTGAAGATTGTAGCATTGCTCTGGACAATAATGTATGCCAAATTTCGTGAAGAATTTTTAATTGACAAGATAATTAAAATTTTTTCCATACAAGAGCTTGATTTTGATCGGTCCGTTTGTATGGCAGCTATATGCTATAGTGATCCGATCTAAATAAATTCTTTGGAAATTGTAGAGTTTCTTTGGAGAATAATTCATACCAAATTTCGTAAAGATACCTTTCCATGCAAGCACTTTATTCCGTTCGTTTAGTTTGCATGGCAGCTACATAGTATAAGGTTGGCCGTTATTTCCCTTCCGCTTTTTTGCTCTTCATTCAATGCTTTATAAAAAGTGTTACAGTGATCGGATTTAGTTAAAATATGCATCGTTTTGTTCGTAAACTTGTTGCCAACGAGATGGCAACTTCATTATACCCCTCTCGTAGAAGGCTGCGTCCCTATTGGCAAAAAACTCGGAGAGCCAATTTTCACAGGCCTCTCTTGAGGTCAACTTCTCACCATTAAGCGCGGTCGCCATGGACAGGAAAAGATGGTAATCACTTGGTGCCAGGTCCGGGCTATATGGTGGATGCGATAAAACCTCCCATCCGAGCTCCCGTAGCTTCTGACGAGTCATGAACGAAGTGTGTGTCGATCGCCTGCTTCAAGCGGTCCAGTTGTTCGCAGTAGATGGTAGAATTAAGCGTCTGGCCATATGGGAGCAGCTCATAGTGAATGATTCCCTTCCAATCCCACCAAACACACAGCAAAACCTTCCTGGCCGTCAATCCCGGCTTGGCCACTGTTTGGGACGATTCACCGGCCTTCGACCACGACCGTTTTCGCTTGATATTGTAGTATGTGATCCATTTTTCGTCGCCAGTCACCATCCGCTTCAAGAATGGTTCGTTCCGTTTCAGCAGCATATCGCAGGCGTTGATTCGGTCCAGAAGGTTTTTTTGCGTCAAATTATGTGGCACCCAAACATCAAACTTTTTTTTGTATCCAGCCTTCTGCAGATGGTTCAAAATGGTTTGGTGACTAACTCCCATCTCCTGGGCGATGTCACGAGATGCCATATGCCGGTCTAACTCGATGTATTCCATGATTTGATCGGTATTTGTCGTCACAGGTCTTCCGCCGGCTGGCTTATCCATGGTGTCGTTTTCACCGGCTCTGAATCGTCGAAACCATTCCTTCGCGGTTCGAAGTGACAGAGTACCATCCCCCAAAACACCATTAATCTCACGGAACGTTTCTCTAGCGGATTTGCCTTTAACGAAGGAAAACTTTAAAATAGCGCGAATTTCGGCGTTAGTGAACTCCATGTTTACACGTCTATAACTGTTGAACGCAATATCCAAACTAATCATGCATAGCGTTGTTTTGTAGGTTATGTCAAGACCTTTCAAATTATGTATAGTGTTGCCAGATACGAGCTCTGTAGCGCTTTGTACATAGCCGCGAAATTCAAAAGACAAAAAAGCGGAAGGGAAATAACAGCCAACCTTATATATACTATAGTAGTCCGGTATCGACGGTTCCAACAAATGAGCAGTATCTTTGAGAGAGATGGACGTGTGGAAAATTTCAGATCGATATCTCAAAAACTGAGGGCCTAGTTCGCGTATATACAGACAGACAGACGGGCGTAGCTAAATCGACTTAGCTCGTCATATAATATTATATATGGTATATAGGTATAGTATTGTATTGTATATAATACCTTCTGAGTGTTCGTGGCAAACTAAATTCATCTTGTTCTGAGTAAACAAAAAATGTCGAAAATATTCAAGTAATTTAATAATTATTATTTTAAGCCTTTGTAAATAATATCTTTTATAAATATTAAACATTGGCAATCGAAAATTAAATATTTAAATTTCAGAAATCATTTGCGTATTCAATTCTTAAAGCAAACGTTGTATGCAAAGAGACAATAAAGTTTTGCCTTTTGCTATCCATGCATGCATATACCTATGTACATATATATTTATGTATCTATGACTAATAAACTCGTGCTTAACTCTGTCTGCATATTTCTTATCGCACCAATTTCCTGCTGACCGTCATTTGAATTGCAACATACTTAGGGCTTAATTGACCGTGAAGAGGGTAACAACATAGAAGCGTTGCGAAATTTACAAAAGGCACTCGACTTAAATTGCAAGAATATTGAAACCTACAAGGAGATTGGCAAAACACTGTGAGTATAAATGTATTTCCCTTTGGTATGCTTAAACATACATACATATGTGTGGATTTAAATATACAAGTATATATGTATGTATTTATGTTTGTGGTGTCTATTTATTTACAAATGTATACGTACAAATGTACGCAAATATGTGGCACTTGTGTTAATCGTATACATACATACATACAGATACACATATCCGTTAATAGTAGGCTTGCGGTTTGTAGAAATCACAATTATTTACATAGATATTTTTTCTAAGGAAATGTCACATAAAAATGCTGAGAGCTATTTCAGTGGTTTACCTTCATTATGTCTTTGTATGTATACTTGTATAATATGTTAATGTCCTAAACAGTATATATATATGTATATATTAACATATGTATCCGTACTGACAGCTTAAAGTAGTAGTCTGGTAACTTGCATTTTTTTTAATACTTTTTTGGGTATTTTTTATTTAGAAAAAATAAATTTCAGTCTGTCTCATTTTGTAATATATTATTAATAATGTACAAAAAATAAAAATTTTTTTTTGTGAAATTGGTTGTTACGTAGCCCTGCAGTGAGCGTCTCAAAACAAAAAAAAAACAAGGAACTGGGTGGCTCCAATGATTTGCTCGAGGAAATCTGAATAGAAAATCAAAAAGATTATTGTTCTGTGAGCTTGTCACTCTGGTTGTATTTACAATTTCGTTGAAAAATAAAAAAATTGTTGACTTCGAAAACAACAGTAAAATATTTTAAGTAGAAATCGGGCTGTAAAATGGAAAGTTAGCGATCCTAAATCCTAGTTCTCCCGAGAGCTATTGATGAGTAAAATAACGTCTTCCAATTTCAGTCCAATCAGTTGGATAGTAAATTGTTTATCATTCAAGCCGACCGTAAGAACGTTGTTTCGAAAAAACGCGTTTAAAGTTTCAACAACAGATTAAATATATTACGAGACGCTCACGTATAGGTGCTATAACTTCGTCAATATTTCGAAATTCGTTCTAAAATTGTTACAGTGCGTTCTTAATACATAGTACTTTCGAAAAAAGGTCGATTTTTCCAAACCAAGTTACCAAACTACTACCTTAACTGTTTAAAATATAAGCGATACTTAAGAGGGTGCTGAGATTCCCACAACAGCCGGTTCTGCGGTACCGGAATTGACCCGGATTTTATCCGGCCAAGGGCTGTTATTTCGGCGATCTAACCCTAAAAAAAAAGGGTGCTGAGTCGAACAATTAACTGGCATAAACTAAATACATATACTGTAGTACTCATATACCATACATAGAATAGAAAGTAATTTTATGTCAGTTCACGCCTAGAAAACAATTTCCATTCGATTGTGTGTATGTGTATCCTTTCTTTTGAGGGGTTGGCCAGTCTGGAGCCTAAAAAAAATTTTTAACTTTGAGAATTCATTCTGCGAGTGAGAAAAAAAGAATCGAAATTATCTATTTCGAACTTTATTATACATATGTAAATGCATTTGAATGTGTAAAAAAATTGATGGGCTGATTTTCGGAATCATCTTTGTTTTTTTATAAATAAAAAGAATTTAGTTCACACAGGCAGTATATGTTTTATTACATAAAACTTTATTTTACATGTAAATTAAGTGGAGCAATAAAATAGTAGTGCATTTGAAAAGTAACCTTAAATGATCGTTGAAAGATATTTTTGAAGTTTTCTCTATACCTATACTTAGTACTTGGTAGTTTAACCTTTATTTTTAGTCACAACTATACAATGTCTCTACATATAGTCCTCAGTTGTTGCGCACCTATTCGTGAACATAGACGCCATGCACCCTAACTACGGACCATAGCTCGTTGTTGTTTTTGGGCTTATCCTTCCATATTCATTCCTTTAGATAAGTGTAAAGGTTTTCAATGGCATAAAGGTTAGAAGAATGAGTTGGCTAGTACATAACTTCAATTTCATTGTCCCGAAACCATTCCTGTGCCACTCTACTGGTGTGTTTTGGGTAATTGTCCTGACGGAAGACCCATTTTAGCGACATGTTATCTTCTGCAAATGTTAGTATAACATTTTGCAGTATATTGACATATGCGTGCTGATCCATAATGCCTTCAATTCGATCTATCGAACCAGCGCCTCTGTACGAAAACATCACCATACCATTGCACTCGAACCGCTATGTTTTAAAGCATTCGTGGTGTATCGTGGGCCATACCCTGTATTAGTTGGACGTCACACGTATTCTCGAAACCCTGTTTCGACATAAAGAATAATTTGCGACGGTTCAGTCCAAAGTATGTTCCTACATTTGTCTATTGGCCTGGTCAGATGTTCCTGTTCAAATTTAATAAGTCGTGTTTTTTTTTTAATAAAGAAGCCTTACTAGTGCTGCAAGCATACAAGTTATGATTTCGTAACCTTCTTCTCACAATATAAACATCGCACGCTAAATTTAATTCGTTCTGGATATGTTTAGCAGACATTATTGATCGAGTTTGGTATACCTGTAATATACAATAGGTATAACGAGTATTTTTTTAGACGTGTGTTTTTCAATGAGATAATACTTTTTTCAGAGTTGGTGTTTTTGTGGGGTTATGTTAACTCGTTTGTCTACGCAGATAAGCCCGACACGCTTGACGCTTTGGAAGAGAATATGTTATACGCCGCGTTATTGCTGACATACGATTGGAATTTATTCAAGCCAGCCGCTACGGTCACTTACGCGAAATCATTTTTAAAACATAATGGCAAACCCTTATCTTAATATTGAAGCTAAATTCTTGGCCATAACATTAAATTATATGCCTATTAGTTTTTCTTGAAAACCACATCTAAAAAAAAACACCATTTACTAGATAATATTACTATAAAGCTACAGTTAAAATTTCAAGTGGATACGTGTTAAAATTTCAAGTGGTTTCCCAGAACCATCGTTTGATTTGAAAAACGCAGTTTCGAGGAAAATGCGTTTAAAGTTGTACGTGCTGAAGTGGACTGACCGAAACATTTCGACACTGCAGCGGATTCACTATTATACTATTGAATAATGTTTACCGTATCCTAAAGCATACTTTAAGCCAAGTTGTGTTCTTTTTTTTTATTGAAAATGGGTTAATTGGAGCAGAACTGATTTTTTGTGAATTCACTGAAAACTTAAGTAACAGAGCTAGTACGTCTAACCACCTTTTAGTCGTTGGCGAATAGACCCTAAAATGCCCGTTCCACAACAGTCGGGTTTAAGTAGCCGAAACGGATTCGGATTTTTACTCGGTCAATGAGTGTCACATCGGCAGTACTTTCTGAAAATTTTTTGTCTGATGCCACAAAGTATAGAAAACCGTACAGAGCTTAATAAATGTATGGAAGAAACTGTTGGGCTGTCTACAAGTATATATGTATGCTATTTAAAGAAAAGGTGAAAAATGCATTGAAACGTAGACACGAGCTTTTTGTTGCGTTAACCAAGTCCAAGGAGCGTACTTGGACTGATTATACTATTTACATGTACAGCATCAATCCAAGAAGCTATGATACGTTTTTGAATCCCTCCAAAAAAAAATTGTAAGCTCTACAACCCGGCATTGACAGAGAATAAGCGAGACAATGCCTACTTAATTCATCACGTTCGTAATGTCTGACTAAACCCTCGCCAATTTATTCCTGCAATTATTTAATTCTGTTGAGGTTCTAAGCAACTGAGGAAAATGGAATATCGTTTGGGTTCTTTACCCACTAACATTTTAACTATATTTGGTACTATTTCCAAATTTTAAAGCCGTGGTTCAGTTAATATTGCATATATAAACAACGCAAAATTTCGATACCCGCCTAAAGAATTCATCGATTTTTTCAGAAAAGTTAGTTTTAAATTTCTTAGAAATTAAATTTTATCCGTAGTCCTTAAATGCTTAAGAGGCACACCTACTATTTTTTGTTTTTGTAATTTCACACTAGGTGTGACCCTCAAACGCTATCATTTTGCTGTCTACAATGAATACAAAGAAAACTGAAACACTTTACATGCAAGCAAATCTTAATGACATTTTGTAATCTCCTCTGCTTTTATTCACACCGTCATTCATTACAGCTTCATTATGGGTCGTTTCAATCAGGCGTTGGATATTTTTCGCGAAGCCGAAGAGCTCTCCCCACGTCAGGACCATGAAATTTGTCATTTCATCGGTGAATTATTGCATCGCTCAGCGGCCGCTGCCAATCAATTAACAATTGCATGTCAAGAGGAAGCCGAGGCGAAATTGTACTTTGAAAAGGCCGTGCAGGCCGGCAAAAATTTGGAGAGTTTCCAACGGCTTGCAGAAATACTGCGCAAAGAAAAGAACTATACCAGGGCGATCGAGGTGCTCGAGAACTGTCTGCTGTAAGTGTATATTTTAAAAGCGTAAATGCTGTTGCGATTGTGGTGAAAAAAAAATATTAAAAATAACCTCCGAAAGCGTGTTGATTAAGTTCACAAGTTTCTCTTTGGAAAATCTAAATTTCCCACATTTCAGAATGCATTATTAATTACTTGAACAAGTTTCGTAAATAAACTGGGTGTTAATAGTTTTTATATACTTTTTAAAGCGAGAAAACAATTTTATAACGGTATATTTACAGTTTATCACCCGAAAACATAGAAGTGCTCACCGAGATCGGTGTGCTTTATTTGAAAATCAATGATAGCCAAAAGGCTTTCGCGCGCCTATCTGAAGTTATCGCCTTGGATAGGAAGTGCCCGAAAGGTTTATTGGCTTATGGTGCCATATTGCAGGTATTTGATGCATTTGTGTATATAAAATATATGTATTTCTTACGTAATAAAATAATTTTTTTTCTAAAGCATGTCTGCTTTTGTTTTAAAATAAAATAAAATAAGAGTAGTATTAAATTCTTTTCATTTTATTAGATTTTTTTTTCTAAGTTTATTTTTTTTATATTTTTTTCAATGGTAATCTTTATATTATTTCAATTTTAAATTTATTTGTATACCCTGAACATGGTATATTAAGTTTTCCTAAAAGTTTGCAACACTTAGAAAGAAATTTTCATGAGATATCGATCTGAAGTTTTGCAAACGTCCTTTTTTCTTAAAGAAGCTTCTGGTGTGTGGAAACCGTGGCTATCTAGTAAGGACTATTAAGGATATACTTGCCATACAAACTTACCGATCAAAATCCACTCCTTGTATGGAAAACTTTTTTATTTGATGAAGTATCTTCTCGAAATTCGACATGGATTGTTGTCCGAGTCAACGGTATAATTTTCGAAAAAATTGTTCAGATCGGACTACTATATCATATAGGAAACGTTTTTTTATTTGACAGATACCTTCACAAAATTTAAGATAGATTATTGTCCAAGGCTACGCTGCAACCTCCAAAAAAATTTTTCAAGCTGGCATATAAACTGATCGATCAAAATTCAGTTCTTGTATGGAAACCTTTCTTATTTGACAATATATCTTCAAATTTGGCATGAATTATTGTTAAAGTAACGTTACAATCTCCATACATTTTGTTCATATATTTTGTTTTCTTTTAATATTTTTTTCAGTCATTGCGTCCTGAAAGCTAGTGTTGCTTTTGAATTAACTGTAACATATAAGTGACGCCATTACTCGTACGCAAATACATGTGTACATAAATAATATTTGGCTTTAAGTACTTATTTCAGATATTATGGTTGCCAAATTCTGCAAATTGACTTCGATACTTTTCGCGGAATGCCTTACTTGGTGAAAACGAATTTCATTGTAAATTCGTTGTAAGCATTTTCCTCAGAATATGTTTTTTAACGATAATACGATTATCCAATAAGTAATCCAAAAGTACTTCAACTTATGAGTAATTTCGATATTATCATTAATACTTGAGATAAGTGTAAATTTTCAGATATATATTAACATAAAAGGCAGTTTGAAATTCATTGTAAATAAAAACTCTCACTCACTCGCATGTGGCCTGATAATTTGACATAAGTTATATTTATTGCGAGCTCACAATTAAAAATTAAAAAAGGGAAGAAAAATATTTTTTTATTCAAAAATTATGTTTGACAAAGTTATCTTTATACTTAACTCTTTTTGGTTTCTGACAATCACACCCTTGCAGTAATTGAGCGATTTATAGTGTGTGTTAAGGTTAAACAGGTTTAACGGTACTTAAATGATTGCTGAAAGTTATTACAACTTGTTAAATTCACTTTTGCTGGAAATTGGCTAGAAAACTATTTTACTTGTTGGCATTTGGCAACAATATTGCAAACTCGTTACAAATTTCCGCTATTTTTTGTTTATTATTGTAGTTTGCTTGCTTCAATTTTGCAATTTCGCAATTTGCGCTCTTTTTTATTTTTTTCCACAAGTTTTCTCTTAAATATGGGATTTTTTTTTTGGTTTTATGAATAAATTTGTCATATTTGTACATTTTTCTGCTTTCTCCTATTCCGCTGTCACATTGGCTTAATACCCACAGTCCCGCAACGATGTCGACGGCGCCTTGGAAAAATATCAAGAAATCGCTTTGACAGAACCGGACATACCAGAATTGTGGAATAACATTGGATTGTGCTTTTTCAAAAAGAAGCAACAAAAAGTGATTGCGGTATGTAAGAAAGAATAGAATGAAATGTAAAATATAAAAAAATAAGCTATTATTATTTAAATAAAACGAGTCACATGAATGAAAGTGAATCGTGTGATCACACAAAATAAACATCTGCCAATTGAAACGTTGATATCCTGCAGAGTTGAATATGAAGGTACTGCTTTAACACAGAGAAGAAATTCATATTTTTATTTATTTGAATAAATGTCAAATAAAACTTTATTAACATTACTTCAGTCTAGAACTCTACGAGTATAAGTTATATACCTACATATATAGGTATAATAATGTTGTAGATGGGCGTAATCGGACCACTGCCATGTCCTTAAAATGTCATTAAGTGAAAACCTATAAAGTGCTATAACTAAGCTCTAATTTAAGATAAAAAAACTGCAATGAAGATATCGTGATAAAACGTTGCACAAATAGTGCTTTTCAGGTATGCCATCCCAATTCTAAAAATCGGATTTTTATTTTTCGAGCCCTCAGATAAAAGATTCTCAAACCTCCGGTTGAGCTTATATATCTGTTAATACGTGAGTTGTTTGAAATGAAATTAAGAGAGCGTATCTCTCTAATAGCAGTGTGTCCTTGTGCCTCAAATAGCTAAAATCAAAAGAAGAATCCCTCTAGCTCTCATATACCAAATACAGGGATTTTTTAGACTTCCGGTTGATTTTATACCAGATAGATCGGTCAGCTTGTGATTTCCTAATGAAACTCATAGAGAAATTTTATTTGGTAATAATATTTCGTTATGCTAAAAATTGATAAAATCGGGACACCACTACCACTAGTCTTCATATACCTAATATAAAAAAATAAAACTTTTAGTTGACTTTATATCATTTATATAAAGATATGTATATTCATACAAATGTAAGTGAACATATAATATTGTATATACTAAAGTTTAATGCCGAAAATGTGTCAAATGGGTCCACAAATTACCCCAGAACCTATAAACTATATATTTGCTTTTTATTATTTTAGCAGACTTTACACAAAATGTGTCGGTGAGTGCGTGAATTATCTTCACAAAATTTGGTGAATAGCTGTTCTTACTTAAATAATGCCAAACGTTAATGCAATCTGTCCAAGTTTTTTCCTGATCTCAACATACTCAATATAGCGATTTCTA
Source organism: Bactrocera oleae (assembly GCF_042242935.1). Taxonomy (NCBI): domain Eukaryota; kingdom Metazoa; phylum Arthropoda; class Insecta; order Diptera; family Tephritidae; genus Bactrocera; species Bactrocera oleae. The sequence continues at coordinate 59,696,750 of NC_091538.1, forward strand.
GCCCTTGAGACTTTCTCTAACCATCTAACTTTAAAGCGTTTATATTGGCCAAATTGTGTGTGTGTTTTTTTAAATTAAATTCAGTGAATTTCTTAACCATAATGTGGTCTAGCGCTGAATATAAATACAATGGGTCTAAAATTCATATCCCTTATATAATAATTTTTTTTGGTTGGCTTTTTCCTCATATATCCAAAATATAAAATTTAGCCTCTTTATTTGAGTTTATATTAAATATATATCTTTTTAGTAAATTATGTTATTTTTTTCATATCAGTGTAACACCTTTATACCTTTATGGTCAATATTTGAATTTTTTGTTTTTATTTCTGTGACTTTTTAACCTTTTTCCTCTATTCTTATTTACAGGCGATTTCTTCACTGCGCAAGTCCATCTGGCTTTCACCGCTTAATTATAATGCTCTCTATAATTTGAGTTTAGTTTACATAACTGGTGAGTGTGTTGTGAAATTTATTATTATATTAAAACATGTAAGGAAGGGCTAAGTTAAGATTTTTGTTAACATTTAGTCAAGTCAACAACCTTTGTTTACATTTGGGATCAATGACCCCTTTGTTTATATAATGAGGTCAATGAACCTTTGGTTTACATTTTATGAGGACAATGCCCCTTTTATTGTTTACTTTTATCCTAGACCATAACCTTTGTTTATATTAATCCAAGACTACAATCTTCGTTTACATTATGAGTTCATTGACCCTTTTGTTTTCCTTTTATCGCATATATCAAAATTGTCATACCTATCGTTCAGTTTATATGGCAGCTATTTGCTATAGCAGCTATATGCTATAGCAGTCTGAAAGCGGCGCTTCTGACAACTGAGGAGTTTTTTGAGGAGAATGGAGGTGTTAAAAATTTCAAAACGATATACACATCGACAGACGGATAGCCAGACGAACATGGCTATAGACTCGACTCAGCTCATCATATACAATATATATTTTATAGGGCCTCCGACGTTTCCTTGTGGGTTTACAAACTTCGTGGCAAACTGTTCAGGGTATAAAAATGTTGCGAAAAAAGTCAACCGTTATTATTCGACAAAATCGTGAGTGCATCACAATCAAATTTGGTATTCTACTAAGTTATATTATAGATTATGAATTCTTAGTTTAATTGCTAAATAAAATCATCTTCAACTAAGATATTGTGATATAAACTCAACCGAAGGAGTTAAATTTAATATACTGAGTTGATGTCAATCAGATGAACGATTATTATTCGAGTCTAGGCCAACTCTATTCATATTCAGCGCTTAGCAAAAAATTTTGTAAGAAAACTTGTCCATTAAATTTCATGTATTAAGACTTGAGATGGAATGAAGGTGCTATTTGTGCCTAGTTTTATCCCGATGTATTCTTTGGTGCTTGATGTGTATACTGGAAAGTGAAAGAATCAGATGGAATTTAAAGTTGTGTTTTATGGGAGGTATGCATGGTTGTCATTCGATTTGCCCCATTTTCACATTGCCTAATAGGAATGTTTTACTCAAGTTATCTCTTCCACGGACAGACAGTGACTCGAAATTCAACTCGCCTCGTCATCGTGATCATTTATATATATTATACATATGTATATAACCCTATATCTATCTCGATTGGTTTTAGGTGACACAAAGTACCGTTAGGTTAACAAAACTATTATGTAGCAACATGTTGCAATAGTATAATAAAGTCATCATGCTATAATCAAACTTGGTATCAAAAATGGGCGAAATCGTTCAAAATTTAGTTTTTTGTGCAATGTTTAGCTGTGAGCAATTGAAACTTAAATGACAGTCGGACTCGACGATTCCAAGGCTACAATACCCGAATATATTGTACAGATCAGAACACTATAGCATAAAGCTGCCATACAAACGGATCGATTAAATTCAAGATAAAAATCTTCGTAAAAAATCTTTTTTCCTTATTAAGTAAACTTAATTCTACTAGAAAAGAACTAGCAAAACGTTTTCCGTCGAATGTGAACCGTTGGCTAGGGATAGGAAAGTCGACTCTGACTTTGGTCAAGAATCGATGATTAACTTAAAATAATCGATTTTTTAGAATCGAGGTTGAATGCTTCAAGTCGATTAAAATCGATTCTCACTCGATGACTTCGACTTTTCTGTCAACAGTTATAACATTCGATGGTAGTACAGTTTGTATCGTTTTCATGTACCGACTCTTTTATATTTTTTTATACCTTATCGTTAAACTAATCTTTTTCTGATTGGTATCCTTGGTAACCGTTTTAAATAAGCATAGTATAACATAACTGACGGTAATATAATTGTTTAATATATAAAAAAGTTGACTTGAGAGTCGACTTTTAGCAATGACTAATCGACTTTAAGAGTCATAAAATTCCAAGTCGACTCTAAAATCGAAAGTCGACTTTTCGCGCGCTGTTACCATCCCTACCGTTGGCCGCTTATACAGTTGCTAACTAAATACACCAGTGAAGGGCATTATAGCTTCGGTGCAGTCGAAAGTTTTTCTTGTTTTTAATAATTTTATTATATTTCTATTCATCAATATTTACAACTACCTAGGTACATATTTATATTGGTTTCCTTTATGTCTGTTGTTACTCAAATATTTTCCAAGGAATTAAGTTTCTCTTTATCAGTAGCATCTACATTGAAACAATTTCTTCATTGTCCAAAACAGAGGTTGTGAATGTCAATAGCACAATACATATATGTTATTCCGTTACCTAGGAGTTCTGCTGAGAATTTTCACATAGTACCGATTAAAATATTGAAGTATGTACATAAGAACATGCATTTTTACACCTACATACAAAGTTATGTATTTAATTTTTTGTGGAATTATGGTATTACATGTAGACTGGATATGCGTTCTTGCATAACCTTTGGAATATAATTCCTGTGAATTTGTTAAAGTGTAAGGCTACAGATTAAACGTATTTATGTATGTATTTGATAATGCAAATGCTCTTATATAAAGCAGTTATGTTTACAAAAAAATGTTATATCTGTCTATATCACGCTTTAATGCACCCCTGTCGACTACATTTCCTATTTTTTGCACATTAACTCAAAAAGGGATGTGCTCGATATGAATATACATACATACATACACTATTATGGATTTGTTATCCAAACTTAACCTTTTGCAAGTTTCACACACCTTCTGTTCTGCCGAAATGCGTACAATTCTCTCCAAATCTACCCACTTTAGAGGTCATAGTAAAGTTTATGAAGTATTCCTCAAGACAATGCTAAGTATTAATGACATTTCTGTGCTTAGGTATCGTATTTTATTATGAATATGCTCTAGGTGTGAGAACGATTTAAAAGTAATAACTTTGGCTTAGAAGACGAAAACCGTCCTGTTCGCTAAAAAAAGTTTGAAGAAATTATGAGAAACTGGAAGCATAACTCGATGAAGATTTGGAAGTCACTGATACAGCCATTTCAAAATGTTTCAAATCTCCCGGACAAGCCAAAAGACGTTGAAAAACAATTTTGCATGCTGCTTGAACGTTACAAAAACTAGTCGTGTTTGCATCGAAATATGACTAGTAATGAGCAATGGATTCTTTGCTACAATCCTCAACGCAGATGGTTCACATCAGAACAGAATATCCACAAATTCCCAGAAAGATGGGAAACGATTATAGCTTCAGAATAATACTATTGTATAAGTGTTCTGACAACTGGCATAAATCTCTTAGAATTTTGTCTCGCATTTCCTCCTTAGTTATCTTCATAAGCTTTTTTATTTTAGAAAACGTTATAATCGAGTTGACAAAAGCGAGTTGAGTTTGAACATCTGTTCAAAAACTTCTTCTTGTTTTTTTTCTCTACTGAGCTAGACTGCTTACTACTTTTTAGATATTGGGATACTTTTTAGATATTGGGATAGTTTCTGGGTATTTCTTCAATTCAATCAATTATTGGAAATTTGATTTGTTGTTTGAAATAGAGTCGAATGAATTAAGTTATAAGTAAACACATTGCGCTACTAAGTGCGTTACAAATAAGCACCACTCAAGAACTAGCAACATTTCATACAATTCCCAATCATTTTCACTCTGCCTAATGCCTATTTTCTTTTACATCGGTCTCAACCGACTAAAGGCTGGATATTCGCAGTGGTAATATAATACCCTTCTACTATACCCCGCTCAACTCAACATGGGTAAGTGCCCCCACTCAATTTCTTCTTTGTTAAAAATAGAAGAAAAATAGTCTGTTTCACATGGTAATTAAATCTGTGCACTCAGGTTATTCTAACGAAAACCCTTCGTAATGAATGCGTTCTCCATCCACTTTCTTGTTAGTCCATCATTGTTACTCGATTACAATAAAGTTGAAATATTTTTCGAAAAATGTTAGGTTGCGTTGAAATTAAGTTCAAATCTTAATTAAATTGAATTCCATTGAAAAATGCCTTTTACATTCATAAATCACACAAAGTTACATGTTCCCATTAAAGTTTGAGTTTAAGACTCTCAAATAAAGTTGGCCCAAAACTGACAACTGTCATGGCCATTAAATTTGAGGTCAAATGAATCTTATATGGTTGCAAAGCAGAGTCTAGAAGCAAATTTAGAAAAGGATTTAGGATTTTAGGATTTAGGAAATTGAAAAGAAACGAGATTATATTTTAAAGAAAATATTTAAGCAAACTCAGGAGCTAAGCCCAATAAATTATGCAACAGCAACAAAAAAAAAAAAAGAAAAAACGTTAACTTCGGTGGCACCGCGGCTATAATACTCTTCACAAATACAAAATATTTCTTACAAGAACTTGATTTTGCTCGGTCAGTTCCATGACAAATGTGGTATAGATATCTTGTTGAATAAAAAAGCTTTCCATACAAGCACCTGGTTCCGATCGTTCAGTTTGTATGGCAGCTATATGCTGTAGTGGTGCGATATCGGCGGCTCCGACAAATGAGCAGCTTCTTAGGGAGAAAAGGACGTGTGAAAAATTTCTAATCGATATTTCTTAAACTGAGAGACTAGTCGCGTAAGTACAGACGGACATGGCTACATAGACTCAGTTCGCCATGCTGATCATTTAAGTATATATTTTATAGAGTCTCTGATGTTTCCTGCTGAATTTCCTGGCAAACTTAATATACCCTGTTCGGCGTATAAAAATCAATAATTTAAAACATCAAATGTTGGCAAGTCGCCTGGACATGTTAATCATTAGTTGAGTACGCTTGTCGATGAGATTAGCCATCACTAAGTTAATTGTAAACAAACGTTTAAGCAGACGCCAAAATCCACTAAACAACAACAGCAACAGCTTCATCCTTGCATATACTTAAAGTTTTATTTTTATCATTGCAGCACAACAATACGCAAGTGCCTTTCACACACTCGCCGCGGCCATCAACTTGCGCAAGGATAGCGCTGAATGCTACATGCTGCTCGGAAGTAAGTTGCCACTATCCACATACATTGTCAAATCCATGCACACACACAAACGCCTTTATTTGACTTTTAGAAAGTTCGCACACACTTACGTTCGGTGGTTGGTAGTATACTCGTATATAATACTTGTCAGAAAATGATTTAAGTTCAGCGCTCATACCTCAACATCTGAGCGTGCGCTTCTATTGCAGGGGTTGTGGAGCATGACCTTTTGTCGTTGCCGTAATTATCAGTTCGGCCAACAGCAGCCACAACGGCTTAAGCGCATTTTCCATACACACATACACATCCACACATATACTTAACTTACAAGTACTTATTATGACCGGCATGCGGAAGTCCTTTAACCTCCATTTATGTTATATAAGTGTTAATTGTGGCTGCGAATTAACCCACCCACCACCGTCATCTTGCTTCCTTTCGCATGAAGTATGCACTTAAGAATGCGCTGAGTGGTAGAAGAAAGCCGTCTACACAAAAAGTGGAAAGCAAAAGTTCTGAGAAAAGTTAAACTTTTGATATTCGTTATTCGCTACATGCGCGTATACCCTTTAAGCAGCGAGACATTTGTGAGACATTTCAAGAGCATTCGTGGAACTTTTTTAAAAAGCGTTTTAATAGAATTTTGGTGTTTACTCCTTGCGACAACCTTTGGTGACATTGGTAGATCGTTAGGTGGTGTTGAGCTGGTGATTTTCAGAAATAACGTATTTGCTTTGTATACTCATATACCTATGTAATATATAGGACTAGTAGAAAGAAATCTTTTATTTTTCTATTAGATGGCTTTAGTAAACTGTATCTCACGTTGTAAAAGTGAGATCGCTTTAGGACATATAGCGTTAGCAGGGTAAGATTTCATCATAATACAAAAAAATGTCTTTAGTTTTGTGATTGCTTGACTCAGTATAGTTTGAGATCAGAGATGGACATCAGCAAAGAAGAAACATGCCACATTTTACAGTTTTTCATCGATTAAGGTGAAAATGCAAGTCAAGCGGCGGAAAATATAATTTAGTGTTTATGGTCTTGATATTGTAACGGGCAATCACGCGCAATTTTGGGTTGGGAACGACAGTTCCGGTAATTTTGATGTCAAAGCTGCACCATGCTCTGGAATACTAATATGAATAAAGCAGTGAAAATTATCGATCTCGAACGTCATGTACCATATGTACTATTTCGATTGCCCATGAGATAAACATTGCACAAAAAAACAGTTTGGATCTATTTAAATACGGTTAAATACAAAAGGAAGCTCGATGTATCGAGTTAATGCAAATAAACCTCATGGACCGAGTTTTCATCTGCGAACCGCTGTTGAATCGCAACAAAATCGATCCATTTCTGTAGCGAATGAAAACGGTGGTGATCAAATCGTGGATTGCGCCGGTGGAAACGATGCTTAAGACAGGAGATTGTCAGGAATGATTTGCCGTGTGTTTCGTGGGTTTGGCAGGGAATAATCTACTATCGAGCTGATCCACTATGACAAAACTGTTAATTTGGACCACTACTGTCCACGATTAGACCGTCTGAAGGAAGTAATCGCTGAGATATGTCCAGCTTTGGGGAAAATATCTGCCTTGAGAACAACGCCAGACCACATAGTACATCGATAGTTATGCATCGATTTTATAGTCCGAACCTGACATCAAGTCATTACTCTACCTTTTCCTGTATATGGCGAAAGAATTTGCTGTGAAGAATTAGATTGGAGAGAAGTTTGTGAAAAGTGACTGTCCCAATTTTTACCAATATGGATATTTCATATTTGCCTTAAGGCGGATCATTCTAACTACTTAAGTTGAATAGAGCTTCAATTTAAATGAAAATGAAAAATAATGTCCTTCCTTGTAGTAGACCTATATGTAGAAAAATATGTAGTAGTGACTTAATTTTATTTACTGACTGAGTTTAATACTCTATAATATTAAAAACTGTTCGGTAATCTTGTTGTATTATTTATTGCTATTTTTTTATATAAAAAACTAAGAGATTGAATATTAAAGCATTTTTTTATAATCCGCTTAGAATGAAAGCGGTCGTTCGTGACACAATTTGATAATTCAAGTATTTCTTATACACTCACTTTCTCCAATATAACCTCAAAGCGGATACATTTTCTATGAAGAATGATCACAGCTTAGACATCAAAACATATTTCAAAAGGCGGAAGCTAAAATATGCACATATTCGAAACCGAATTTCAACATTTACTCTAAATCTTCTAGAAGCTGTAGTTTTATACCTTTCGAAATCTACATAGATTTAGAACATTTATACATAAATGTCTTCCGACTCATAAATATCTGTTTTTTAAATTGTTTACAAATAAATAACCCCAACAAATTTAATTCAGAAAGTTATAGCAAACTTAAATTTTTCAAAAACAAGCTTTTGTGACATTTTGCACATCCCAACATGAATTGGACGAGCACTCAGTGGCACTTAAACTTTACCAACTACTATTTTACCGCATCTTTCCAATTACTGATTTTCTTGCCTACTTTTCAATGCACTTGTACTTATGTGGCTGATGGCAAAAACTCGCTGTTCAATGGATCCAAACCATCAACAACCATACGCCGCGACTTAAAATAAAAAATAAAAAAAATAACGCTTAACTCTTGTCTACAAATCGATTTGGCGACCAATTATAGTATGTTTACGTAAGTTAGAGGATACCGAGAATGCGTTCAAGGCATTTCAGCGGTCGAGTGATATACAACAACAACAACAGCTGGATGCCGGACGTAATCCACTTGTACATTTGAACTTTGCGCTCTTTTGTTACGAGACCGGACGCGTTGCGCTTGCCACGGAACAATTTACACGCTTCGTTAGCTCCTCGCAGGATCTCCTCCTACCGACCGAAGTAAGTTTGAGACAATTGCAAAAAGCGCAATGGGCTTATGCGGTGCGGAATTGGCGTTGACGAAGTAATTTCTTGAGGCTGCTCTTGCATTTGCAATAGTTCTAGCAATAATAGCGGTATTTTGCAGTTGTTAACTTTGTGCATTGTCTCTCTATTTGTACATACATACGTATATGTACATATGTAGTAGTATAGTTCCTTTGTGGATTTATTGCTTTTACTTTATAGTTGTTGCATTTTTGTTGTAACTAATAATCTCTTACGTAAGCTCTAAATGAAATTGACAGCTGCTAAATGCATAGTTTGTACATTCTTTAGTTGTAGTTGTTGTTAATATAGCACTTGTCGTTATTAGAGTCTAATACTGTTACAAATACCCAGTTAGCAAATTGATTCGTATTTATAGTATGCATATCATCCATTGTTGTTGCTTTTGTAAAATATTGAAATTAAATTAAAATAATATAACTAATTATTTTTACAGACATATACTGCAAAATTGCTTATCAATATTTAGACGCACTGAAAAAAAATACAAAAATTTTTTGTTTAAACAAATCTTTATTATTGCACTCAAAACAGGCATCTGAACCAATACAAACATGGTAATGCTTACCAATTTTCCACACACTTTCTTTCTTTTGTGTGAAACCTCTACTCGACTTCGTTTTTACAAAAGATTTTGATCTCTTTGTACGAGTCTAGCATTGACATTCATACCCAAAACATTAAACAAAATGTTTGAGTCGATCCACAAGAGATGCGGCGGTCCTCTCCGCATCTCGCTGATGTCAACACGACGACTTTCAAGCATTGTTTACTTAATTTTTTCGATCATTAACCGAGGTGGATGGATGACTGGCATGAGGCAAGTTTTCCATGATTTCACGACCTCCACAAAATACTTCTGCAACATTTTCAACAATTTTGAAGTTGGGATGCCAGTGGAAACAAAATTTAAAGCTGGCTCGTTTTTTAACTTCCCGCTAAGAAAATGGAAAATTTTCTAAAAATCGGGAAGATATTGGTTTCACCCCATTTTGCAAAAATCGAGTTCTCAACAGATCTCGACGTTCTGAGGGTCGAGGAAGCTTCCCCGAACATTTCTACGATGATGTCCGTATGTCTGTATGTATGTGTGGATGTATGTGTGTGTGTGTGGATGTATGTGACCCTCTTATAACTATTAAACTGCTCAACCGATTTGAATAAACTAAACGGCATTCCAAAAAAGTTTGGACCCAATCGGACCAGTAGATTTCGAGAAATCTCAAAAATAAAAATTTTGAAAAATCGTTTTTTTCGAATTTTTTCCAAACGACTTGACCGATCGACACCAAAAACTAATCAGTTCTAAACCTTGAAGAAACACATCGTTTGCCGCAAACCGGGTCGAAATCGGTTGATTTACTTGCTAGATATCGAAAACGAAAAATTTCGAAGAGCTCAAAAGCAGTGAAAAAAGCGAAATTTGAACGTTAGCGTATGAAATTAGAGGGAAGTTGCAGGGATGGCCCTTGAGGCCAACCGTTTTCCACATTTTTTTCTATGCTGAAACCAATAGAAAAACTTTTCGTGCATATGGTTGTCAAACTTCACAGGAGTATAAAAAAAGAAACCAAATAGTATTCTTTTCGAATATACAGATATATTACAATTGTCAGATATGAGTCTACCTAACCATATCTTTATATATTTTGGCTGTCATGTTTAAGTGCGGAAAATAGAAATTACTCTTTCCTTCTACGCAGAGTCCACAGCTATAGGGATGACTTACTTTTCATGCAAACTTCACAAAAAGTGTCAATGATCTGCTTTTGTGAATGTCATTATCAAGTCTTAATCTAATATCTAACTTATAATTGGATATAGCGGTTTATCTGTTTTAAGCTGTCTGCGTAAATGAAATTTTCTCCTCACAAATCCTGATAGACATTGGATAGTCTCTGATTTGGATTTAGAGGTATGCAGGATTTTGCAGCCATCGCCTTCTTTGGCTAGCTCATGAAAGTGTCAGTGACATTCGAACTTGCCATTGTCCATGACAATGTAAATTATGTTAACGGACTACTGGAGTAGAAGCAAGTTAACAATATTTCTATTCGGCGAATTTGTATATATGTAGGTACTATATTTAGGATTACATTGAGAGTCCTCTCAGTGCGGTCAGTGCTACACAAAGAGTTTCTGATCTCCTTATCAATAGCAGAAAGCTACTTTGTTATCCTATTTGTTTGTTTAACACCAAATCGCCGAAATTGCGGTAAAATGCAAAGTAGAGGAACTTGTTAGAAATCTCCTTACGGTACTCCATTGTCCCCCCATATTTTAGCTAGATCTATGGGCTTCGCGTGAAGTTGATAAGCGCGCTGGTCAACAACAAGCACTTGTACGGTTGCGAGATTTTTTTAGCCCAACTGTAAGAGGTCCATCGAACTACTTTCTGTTCTGGCAAGTTCATCTCTCAACAATTTTAGGAGTTCTCATTGGAAACTGCCCGATTGGTACACATTCGCACGCTAATTACTAAACTTCTATGCAGGATAGGGAGATTGAATCATCTTAGCACTTTCCTCACTACTGTACCGTTTTCGCTAGACGAAGTTTGATACATCTCTAATGCCTTAGAAATATGTGAGAGGAGAAATACTGTGCTTTTTGTTTGCTTTTTTACGGAGTTTTGGAGCGGAGGGTCTCCGAAAGTAACCAATACTGGTACCGTAGAACCGACTGTCGTGATCGATGATTGTAGACGACCTTTTGTTTTTACACATTTCTTTAAAAATATGAAAACGTTTTATCGGTCCTCCACTAAAGCAGTTATATAAGTATGTAATTAGTCTTAGCCAATGCGCTTTCGATTTTGGTTGTAAGAGAGTTGTAAAACTTTACTGATCACTTTCTCGTTGATCGAGGATTCGGACACTGTTAATTGCATCATTCCCGATTTCGCCCTCTTTTGAATATAATTTAGTTAAAGTATATTCTAGTAAATCTTACAAACCTAATACTATCCCATTTTTAACTAGCGGTTTACTCCCTAAATACTTTATCATGTGGTCTAATTGCTTTAATTTCTAGTTTCTTTCGGAGATTCGAAGTCAATCGATCTAGTCGATTCGGAGATAATTTCATTATCGATTCTATAAACAACGTTTCAAAAAAAAGGCGTCTAAAGTTTCGGGAACCGCTTACGCTAAGTTAACAAATACTTACAAATACGCTTATATCTCCCAAACTAAATGGCAGTTCAACGTAACATTTGCGGAAAATATTCTCATATATACATATGTGATATATATGCAAAATTTAAATTTAAAAAACTATGTAAAAAAATCGATTTTTTAAAAATTGCAAGTGGTTATAACCTCTTAATTGCACACAATTTAATAAGCAAAAAAAATTAATATTCAGTTAGCATGCAATTAAATAATTTCCAATTTTTGATTCTGAATTCGAAACGTATAAAAAATATTTGCGAAAAACATGGCAAGACAATTATTTCTTATGCATCTGCTATTTAATTGTCTGAGTAGTAAGTAGTAAGGCAATTAAAATCAAAATTTAACATGAAACTAAACTTTTCAATAGAAATATGAAATTTTAATATCACAAATTGCTGGCTGGGTGTTTATACAAGTACGTATGTATGCGAAAAACACACTTATATAAGTATAATTGTGTTTTAAATAGTTCGTAGTTCGCAGCTTGTTTGCGTCAACTTCTAATTGCCTGCCATTCCAGTTAGCAAACTGCAATTTGTAATGTAATGTTTTCTGGTTGATTTTACATCTGTAGCAGCTACTTAAATTTGTTTGTAGTAATGTGTGCGCTGGTGAATGCTAATCGATTGGGTTAGTTCTAAACTTTAGAATCTAAAGTAATTTAATACACACAAGTACTTAATTGTCTAGTGGCATTATTAGTTGTAGAAATCACGCTATTTGTTTGTATTTACCTATTTATTTGATATTATTGTACCTGTGCTTGTAATACTTGAAATAGTGCCAGATATACATTTTAGCACCTACACGTATACATAAATCTACAGTAGTGGTCAGACAATGGTTATTACCGCAATTTGGCTCAGATTAAAATAGTTCATGACACATAAATAAGCAAGTGTGCTAGTAAATGAATAGTAAATTACGAAAGGAAATCCTGCGGTGTTTTTATATAGTAAATACAATATTTTGTATTTGTGTAACATGGCGTATGAGTAACATATTTTTATTTTAGGCGGTACACCTAGTAGAGACAGGCTAAAACAGGCCATTTTTGAGCATTAAAAAAGCTACTGTATTATTTTAAAATTAAGGAGATTTACCTATATATATTTAAGGAATACATAAGAAAACTTTTGAATAAATATATTAAAAATTGTTCAAGTTACAAGCGTAGATAGAATATATTTTTCCTACAATGACCAACCAATGACCACGCAAAAAATATTAAAAAGTGATAGAATGATTTGTCTCCGAGTAATGACTAAATCAAATTCGAAAAATGCTGTTTGGAGAAATACGCGCTTAAACATAAACTGATATAGCTGATTGAACTGAGCGGCTACACTTTTGAAAGCTGTTACTCAAATTTATTTGAGATATCGATTTAAAATTTTAGTAAGTTATTTTTAAAAGCATAATATAGCAAAAAAAAAATATTAAAAATTATAAAAACACAACCGTAATTAAATTATAAAACACTGTTCAATTTAGCTTTGCCAAAAAAATAAAAAAATAGCGTTGGACTGAAATTAAATGGTTAAGAGTAATATTTTCTAAGGAGTCGAAAATCAGTTGTAATCAATCGGTAATGCTTGTGTGACGTAAGGTTAAGAAAGATTTGAAAAATTTCCTACAGCTAGTTAGAAGTACCCACCAAGCAATATACTTTGGGGTTAGGATATAGCATCATTTGTGTGAATTTTAAAACGTTATTTGACCGGTGGACTTGTCTCGCTGTATATTTTTATACTATTTGATTGCAACGTTTTAAGTATGTTTAGATCCCACAGAAGCACAGTAAGGTGACGAAAACCGAATTTTATATTAGTTTCTGCTAAAAAAATTACTTGACGACACAATTTATATATAAATTTCAATAAAAAAACATAAATTTTATTTCAATACATACCATATAAATTTTTTAGAACAAAACTAACCTAAAATAAAAATTGCCTTTATCTCAACACTACTGTTTTGCATTAATAAAAAATATATACATTGTGTATTTTCATAAATTGTTGTAATTTACAAATATTCTGCAGGTTGCTTAGCATATACTCGTAGACATAGTACCTTTACATAGAAATAGTATGTATAAAATAGTGCAATAAAAACGATTATATGTTCACGATTTTGTTTTAATAAATTGGAAACTTTGTACTTTGTACTTTGTAATTAGTGCTAAAAGTTCATATTGATTATTTTAGTGAAAAGTAGTTATTAGTAGTCATTTTCGAAAATTTCCATATTTGCTTAATAAAATGAAAATATTTTCATTAATCTGCATACATACACATACATACATATATTATAGACATTTTCTGAAAGTAATTACCGTACTTAATAATTAAAGGGTAGAAATGTTAAATATGCTTCGGTTAATTCTCAGTAAATTCTGCAAATTGTTTACTTGAGTAATTTGAACTGAAAAAAAGTTAAATAAACAAAAAATATGACAAGTTATTATATAGAGCTTTTGCATTTAAATCGTCACACATCATATTTTGGTTACAGTTGGACTACAGCTTATCAAGGACCAAATACCGAATATGAAGCACTGAATGTTGGCTTTCTTCGGTTTCGGCTCATTTTGGAGCGCCATTCCCTAGATTGTTGTACAGTTTCGACTACACTTGACACCCTTCATACCCAAAACATTATCTAAAACTGTTGACACGATCCATGAGATATGTTGAGAACCTCTGCTACCTCTCTGATGCTAACATGATAATAATCAAGTATGGTTTCTTTGAATTTTTTTGATGTTATCGTCATTAAGAGAGATGAATGGACGTTTCGCATGAGGCAAGTTTTCGATGAACTCATGACCTTCACCAAATGTTTTGTATCGTTTAAATACTTGTGTTCGTGCTTAAGTAGACGCCACAAAACACTTCTTTAAGATTTTCACCTATTCTATAGTCGTGATTTAATTGGAAACACAAAATTTCAAGCCAACTCGTTTTTAAATTTTTCCATGATAAAAATTGTCAGATAAATTTTTCACGTCGTAAACAAACATCTGTCAAACGCATGAACATAAAACTGGTTGTCCAATCTATGACATTTTTTTTATCGTTTCGGTTTGGGCGTGGTAAAATAGACAATTTTTTGCTTACAGGTTGGTTGAAAAGTTTCTGCGCTTGAAATGAAAAATATACTGTTTTTGGTACGAAATATATATTTTTATTTAATATATAAGCACTATTAGCTTCAATACACTTATTCCAATGTTCCTTCAATAATTTAATGCCATCCCTATAATGACTTTCCGGAAGCTCTGCAAAATACCCGTCTACGGCTATGATAGTTACTTCATTCGACGAAAAATGCTTTCCACGTAGCAATTGTTTCAGGTTTCTGATGAGGTAGTAGTCGTTGGAAGCCAAATCTGGTGAATATGGTGGATATTCAAGCAATTCGTACTTTAATTCGTAGTAGGTGCATTATCTTGATGAAAAATGATATTTTTGTGCTGCAAACCAGATCTTTTCTCGAGAAATTTTTCAACCAGCTCATCTAAAAGGCTGCAATAATAGTCAGAGTTGATTGTTTGTGACTTCACCTGCTTTGGAGCTGAACAACCAGCTTCAGTCCACTGTAAACGTGCTTGTTTCAATTTCTGATCATGGTGGTAGATCCAAGTCTCATCCATTGTTATAAAACGACGCAAGAAATCGGTTTTATTCTGCTTAAAACGCTCCAAATTATGCTGAAACATTTATTTCCGATCCAGTTTTTGTTGAATTGTCGCCGCACACGTTGGCACGAACTTTTCAAACAGCTTTTTCAAATGTTATTCTCCATGTAAAATATGAAGTACCCGTTCGTTGGAGATGCCTATGGCATTAGCAATTTGTTCTAGCTTTGTCAAACTTGGAGCTTCACTAATCATATTATGAACTTGCTCAATGATTTCTGGTGTGGTTACGGTTTATGGTCTTCTTTCGCGTGGATCGTCTTCAAGCCTAGTACGACCACGTTTAAATTCACCAGCCCAAAATTCAACGGTGCGTTTTGAAGGTGAGGACTCTTTATACACTTCTAACAATTGTTCAGGAACTTCCTTTGCTTTTAAACCTTTCAAATCAACGAATGTAAGCACTGCGCGTTATTAAATTTTTTACATATTACAAGTATATTAAATAAATACTCTGACGCGTCAACTTCAAATGGCTCGTAAACAAAAATTAATGACCGATTGAAAAAAAGGAATTTGAATCTAGTAGTGATATTTCTTGGTGAGAGCAGAAACTTTTCAACCAACCTGTTTTGGCGACTTATATGTGGTCATAACAGTCTTACGATTTGCGGCAATATAAGGCAAATTTTAGGTGAAGTAAAAATTTAGTACATAAGGTTATGTGGTGGTATACATATATGCCTTAGCATATGGTATAGTGGTGTGGCATTAAAATTATTTGTCGATATCTATGATAGAAGTATGATTGGGGGATCGCATTATCACTATAAATGACTTGAGTCTGCCCCTACGAACTGCAGACATTTTATTTTCTATATCGGACACTTCTTGGTGGGCAAAATCAAACACACGAATATATTACTTCTAAAAGCAAATTTTTCAAAAACTATTAATTGTTTGGATTCATCTTAAAAAATGTAGTTATTATTATACCTATACTCATATTTACTCGTGGTCGTATTTCTTTGTGCTCTTTCAGTAATTTTTTTTTTGCTTTTGTCGCCATTAGAACTTTATTTAAACTCACGCTGAGCACTTCTGTTATCGAAAATATAACTAATGAATTGCAGTAAATCTCACTTAAACAAAAACAGATGATTCTCAAAGATTGGTCCGAAACTGGCTTGCAACTACTTAAATATCACCAGATAAATCGGCGGTGTGATAAAATTGAAATTGACCTTGAAAATGCTGCAAGTTCTTAAGTTTGAGCACTGTTTGAAACACTTCAATACTTTACGTACCTAGTACTCGTATGTATGAGTGTGTGTTAGTGTTGAATATAAAAATGTATTAAGTGTTTTGCGCTTTCAGCCTGACTTGGCCCTTTTTATTTATTTTCATTGTGTGAGTGTGTATGTGTGGCTTTGTATTGCAGTGTTTATAACTAAAATTAAAAAGCGCCATGCTGCCACAAAAGCACTTCTTATTATATTAACAATTTTTCACTTAAAGTGCTAGACATTTTGCACAGATGTTTCTACTTGTTGTTGTTTCATTTTCAATGTAGATAGTTGTTGTCTTATGTATTTCACATTGTCACTCACGCTGCGACGGCTAGTCTCTAGTGCAAGGGTACGCAAGCAGCACGTGCACACAGATATGTATGTGAGTGCGTGTGTGGGTGTGTGTTTGAGTGTTTAACTGTGTGAGTGTGTTTGCAGACACCAACTTTAAGTAGAGTCATCACTATCATGCTCATATTTCCCATTTTGCTTCTTCTACAAATTTGCCCTTTTTGTTTTTTCTTTCTACTCTTTGCGCGCTTCTACGATTTTCTTTAATGCCGTCGCACTTCAGTATAAATTCCATGCGACCAAATTGAAATCGCTTCTCAAAATTCCTACAAGTAACATTTTGACATCAACACCAACGGGACCTGCGAGTGATGCCAATGCTGAAAACGACGGCCAACATATTGGCATCAGCAACAGCAACAACAGCAGCGGCGGCGGTATGAGCAACAATAGCATAGATGACATCTATGGAATTTATGGTGTGAAACGTCAAGCAGCCGGGAGTAAGCAGGAATTGCACAACACTAAGGCGAGAGCACTGGCAACAGCTGCGCTGGCGGCTGCGACCACTACGTCATCCGCAGAAATGCCGCTTGAGGTGAACGCTGTGGTCAATGCCTGACACGAGCATGAGTGACGCGTTGGCCGCAGCGAACTGCTACCACAACAATCACCCAACAAAGTATATCCTAACACTAGCAGCCACATTTATAACAAAAGCAATAGTACCAATGTCAACGACAGTGAGCAGTTTGAGCGGAGCACGCGAAGCAATTGTGGTGAGGATGCTGACAATGATGGCGCAGACAATGCGGTGACACGTTGTGATGAAAGTAAAAAGACCACAATCTTGACCCAGAGCAATAGCGATGACAGTGTGGACAGCTGGTATCGGCATTGTGGCTGTTTGCCGCGCACAACGTGGCCAACATGAGTAAGACGACTTCAGTGGATGCGATACTTCTAGGAATGCTGCAAACCACATAAAATAAAAATTATACAGAAAACAGGAACTTTGTGTAATAAAAGGAATAAAATATATAACAACATACATAAATAAAGTATAGACACTAGTGGTCAGTTAAAAGTTAATATATTTTAAAAAAGGTTTCGGCATTTATGGTAGAAAGGCTGCATTGTATTTTTCCCGCTATTTTTATACCCTGAACAGGGTATATTAAGTTTGCCACGATCGATTGTAACACCCAGAAGGAAACGTCGGAAACCCCATGCATAAATGATCAGCATGATGAGCTGAGCTGATTTAGCCATGCCCGTCTGTCCGTCCGCCCGTCCGTCTGTATATATGAAAACTTTTAAGTTATCGATCTGAAATTTTGTACCTGTCCTTTTCTCACTAAGAAGCTGCTAATTTATCGGAACGACCAATATCGGACCACTATAGTATATAGCTGCCATACAAACTGAACGATCGGAATCAAGTGCTTGTATGGAAAACTCTTTCATTTGACGAGGTATCTTGACGAAATTTGGCATGAGTTATTTCCTAAAGCAAGAATATAATCTCCAAAAAAATCGTTTAGATCGGATCGCTATGTCATATAGCTATCATATAAGCTGAATGATCGTAGTAAAGTGCCTGCCGATTCACAAAATTAGATCTGAATCAAGTTATTGGAGGGAACCTTTGTATCTGTGAAGGGTATTATAGCTTCGGTGCAACCGACGTTAACGTTTTTTCTTGTTTTTTTTTTAAGTATATTATATTAATGTAACGGTATAAAATATTTTAAAAGTATTTAATTACTTCTAAGGTCATTGTTTTTATTGTAATACGTGTTTTATTCAGGGATGATATTTTGTACCGCTCGAAGTGCTGTAAATTTTAAAAACAGTTTAATTGTTGCACTTCAAAATCAAAATTATTTAATAGAAAGCATTGTAAAGCTAATAACGCTGTTTTGAAGCATGTAAACTACGGATCTAAGGACTCTAACAAAAATAACATAACAAACCTCACATAAAAAATACTGAAGTGATAGTAATCCATGTAGAAAAGTCCAAATATAAAAGTTGCCCATACAAAGTCTTCATTTTGATCGTTTAGTTTGCAAGTGATCCGTTATTGGCGGTTCCGACAAATGAACTATTTGATGAGAAAAGGTTGTGTGTAAAAATTCAGATCGATATCTTGAGATGACTACTTTCCATATATACAGACAGAGAGATGGATAGACAGACGGGCATGACTAAATTGACTCAGCTCGTCACACGCAGGTCATTTATATATACATTTTAGAGAGTCATTGATGTTTCTGGGTATTACAAATTTTGTGGCAAACTTAATCCTGTTTAGGGTATAAAGATATGATTAAGAAAAAGTTTCTACTTTATACTTATTTCAACCGGTTAAAAAATACCCAAAACTATGTATTTATAAGTTGAATCACTGTGCAAACTGACAAGCCTCTCTCAAGAATGATGTAACTATGAATTAACCCCGACGAGAATTTCGGATACGATAGGTATTGCGTATTTTTTTAAAGCGTAGGTTTACTACTGTTTTCCATTATTTTATTAATGAAATCAGCTGTATTTGAATACCTTACGGATATTCTGAAGTTATTATTTCCTATCAAAAATACTGCCCAATGCTATTGAAAATAGGCCCTGTGTTCCACCTGACACCTGTGTAACTTTTATCTGACCAACAGTGTCGGCATATGTACACATGCCCACTAGCGCACATCCTTCGGTATTAATCGGTAACATTGTGGGTCACTATAATGTGACAGGAAATGCTTAGCATATTGTAAAATTAAGAGATTCTCTGAATTATTATTCACAGAGTGTAGTGTGTTTTGTGCCAAGTTTTAAGATATCTAGTTTTGTTGTTTTATTTATAATATTGCTTAACTCTTCCCAGCTTTAATATTGCTGACATTTCTCAAAATACCTTATAATCAATGTGGATAAAGGAAGAAAGCTTTAAAAATAAATATTTAGTTGTTTGTGTTGTTACAAGTCTTGCAGTCAAGAAAGGATTGTACATACCTATGTATTAAGGTGGGTATGAAAACGAATATTTTTGTCGTTCTCTTTGTAGATCATTACATTTCTTATAAAACTATGAGCTTTCCGATTTGTAATGATTGCGATGATTCTTTTTTTTCATTGAGTTATAAAATTCTTTATTAAAATAATCAACCGTTATTATCTTTTAAACAGTTAGGTTTACGAAAAAATCGTAAGAGACCTTTTTATAGAGCATACATTTTGATATAAAATCTATGATACGAAAAAAGGTTTCAAAAGGTTGACTGCGAGATTTGAATTTTCCTATTTGATAATTAGAACTCTGATCTAATGTAATTTTTTCTCCATGTCAATTTAATGAAAAATGGAAAGTTCGGAGCTCAAATTGTAAGAAAATTCTTTTTTTACGTTCTAAAATTTTTAGCCTTTCTTGTTGAAAAAATTTGTATCATTTTTAAAATGAACCTGTCGTACGAATATTATTAGTCGCTATATGCCGGCTAGGCTAAAGTGTGGACTCTTTTCATCAAGCTTTAGTATAGAATCACGATAGGCTAAAATAAATATTCTTACTTACTTTAAATAAAAATATCTAACTGCTTAATCGATATGTACGTTATGAAGCCAATCAGAGGGACAAAAATATTAATATCGTGTATACAGAGTTAATAAACCTCAAATATTTACATGTATACTGTGGATAGAAATCTTTATATTTCATGTATGAGAACAGAGGAAAATACGACTTAATTCGAACATTTTTACCCTCATATTCTTTATATGAGGGCTAGAGGAAGATATAATATATTTTGAATTGGATTATGATTGACTAATTTTTTGAACCGGTTTCTATTCAAATAAAAGCACTTTAAAAGCTGGTTCAACTTTTAAGTTATGTTGTATCCTATAACTAGGTAGTTTTTAAGTGAATAATACTGATTTTAGGAAATTCTAGTGTATCCTTTTAACTAAAATGTAGTTCAAGAAAACTTACCATTATTCTTTCGGGAATATTACGACATTAAGCAATGAAAATAAGAAATAATAAGAATGTCGAAAATTACTTATTTTAGTTTTGATCCTACGAAAGATTAAAAACAAGTCAGTACAATTTACCATATTTTCCTACAATTAAACATATGAAATTTTTTTTTAACGAATTGGCTTTACAATCTTCGCTTTAGCTGGAAAACAATAACACACAGAAAAATCATTTCATATACCGTTTCCAATGAAACGGATGCAAAATAGAAGCAACGAATTACTCGAATCAAGAGATAAATCCATTGCTTTTACTAAAAATGTATGGGCAATTGAAAGCTTTGCTCAGCATTGATAGGGGAGCTCTTCGAAAAATGTTGAATGATAAAATAATAATTATTTTTGTATTTATATAAACAAAACTTTGGTGCGGCGTTTTATGGATGTCGGTATCATTGGACTCTTTGTTTTTGGTAATTTTTTTCAAACACTGAATTGAATATTGAATTAGCCATTCATGATATAGAGCTAGAAACCGAAGATTCCGGAAAACTATTATATCTACTATCAGTAAGTAGACCTAGTCTTTGTCACACGTCATCTGAATGGTTTAATGAATAGATAAATAATAACTAATTATAATATCTAATTATAAAAGTCCGTCCGTTTGTCTGTATATATGCGAACTAGCTCTTCAGTTTGAGAGATATTCATCTGAAATTTTGCACCCGTCCTTTACCGGACCATTATAGTATATAGCTGTCATGCAAACTGAACGATCAAAATCAAGTTTGAAATGGAATCTTTTGTATTAGTGAAGGGTTTAATAGATTCGGTGCAACCGTAGTTAAGTTTTTTACTAAGGAACTCTTATTGTAAACCATTTGCTACAAAAGAAAAACTTCTTTGTTCATTTTATATGTAATTCTATGCATAGTCGTAATATAATTTTATTTTCAAACATTAATTTTTTCAACATTTTAATCACGATTAGTATTTTTTATCATACAAAATATACACAAATGCATTATGTGGCTGCTTTATACTTTTACTTTTTCACTTACCTACATACTTTTATATACAAATTATTATTTAAGAGCTATTAAATTTAAATTTCGATTGATAATTTAAAAGATTACTTCAGTTAAACATTAGAAATGAGACAAAAAAATGTGAATGCCACAAAAAAAAAAATGTCATAAATAGATCACACGAAAATAATTTAATTAACATATTTTTCCATTACTCTTTTTGATTACTTCAATTCACAGGTGTGAATTTTATGTTACGGTTAATAATCTAAAAGATATTTTTAGTTCAACAATCAAAATTATTAATTACATATAATTAATAATCTATTGTAATTGAAAGTAATAAAAAAATAATCATAATTTTTCGAAGTTCTATAATTTTTGATTATCGCTATTTTACTTCTAATAGTTCCAAATATGCTTATTTTTGATGATAATAATTTGTTGAAAATAAATAAGTGATAATAATGGTAATTATTTATCTTAATTAAGTTGTACTTATCGCTAAGCATTACTATTAATAAGCACAATTCGACAGCTCCGCATTATTTAAATTAATTTTATTATTAAATTTTGAATAAATTTTTATTAGAAAAATATGTCTGCCAATATGCAATATAAATAGTGTTATTCGATTACTTTAATATTAATTTATATTTTTACCTTTTTAACTTAATGATATAAATAAATTTGTTTTGAAACCGAAATACTCACTAATAGGCGCTAATTACCAATTGAACAAGATTTTGTGTTTCAAAATAAATATTCTGCCACAACCATTGACAATTATTATTATTTACTTACAAATACAACAAGAACAGCTATTAACATTATTTGTTTTTGTTGTATCTAATAAATTGGAAGTGACTGCGTGGCACATTCATACACCTATAAGTATATACACTCCTGCAGTCAAATTTTCGTGAATTGGTTATAATGTGTACGTACATACATATATTTAGTCTCATTTTAAGATTAATTTTAGGTACTTAAGTGTAATCTAAGTGTTTACTGAATATCCAACTGCAAAATACACTTCTATAGGGCTCAATTAGAAGACGTATGTTGCGCTGGATGTTTTTTGTTTATACCTAGGTATAATATATATCATCAGAATGCTTAACCATTTTAATTAGACTTTTTAAGTGTTATTTCATAACAAACATTCAGATGCTGATAACTATGCATTGGTAATTATATGCTTTATACATATACACATTACTTATTATCGCGCTTAAAATGATCGTTGTCTGCTTGGATACTGCTGAAGTGCTCTGTTAAAACACTACCTCAAACCAAAAATTCAATAAGTTACGATTACCTTTTAATTAAAATATGTTTTCGTAGTTTGACTTGAAGTTTTAGTGCGGATATTAGCGGATATCGCAAACATTATTGTAAAGAGCTGCAGCTACCACAATACAAACCGATTTTCGTATTAGAAGAACACTTGTAATGTTATATCTTCTTAGCTGCGGCTAACTATTCTACACCCAGTTAAACTCGCAGAACTGGAGCAGCTTTCATAGTATCTGCTACTATTAACGAGGTTACGTTATAATTTTCCCAATACTCTTTCAAATTGCATGCTTCAATGCATTTTTGTAATACAAGATGTATAGAATAGCGACCATTTTTCTGCCTTAACATAAGTGTGGCTTCGTCTTAAGGAGCTGTATATCAACTTGTGCATTTCAAAAAATCGATTTTTATTGCATACATATATTGTTTATATATTTGAAAATACTGTGCGAACAGTTTTGGAAATATGAGCATATTTATAAATGCCTTTTCTCGAAATGCAGTTTTTAGAGTCGGTGATTTCTACGAAAGACTGGACTGATCGACTTGAAATCCTCACATGACCATCTTATGGTAGATATATTTGTCAGATAATGATTGAAGGAGTAAAATTTTTGATAAACATTTCGTTTTTTTAGCCACTCTGTAGTGTACATTTTTTCACATAACATTTTTTTTTTGTAGCCGCTATTTCGTCAAATTTTTGACTCGTCTGTAGTAACAATAATTTGTTTTGGTTTTTGTATTTGAGATAATTTTAAGCAGTAAAATCTTCCTCACCGCCAGGTCCTCCTGGAGATCGGTTGCGGAATCCAAGAAAACTAAAGTTATTCAGAATTAATCGCAGATTATTAAAGTACATTCAATTCCGTAAATGTACATTTTCTTTAATTTGTTATTACTCTACAAAACAAAAAAAGTGCAAGTGGGTACAACAACTGAAATAAATAATAACCCTTTGCACTAATTTAGATAATTTATTTTAAAGAAGTTGGAAATGATTATTATTTAATTTTTTATGATAGACTTTTTTCGAAGACAAGCCATACAAGTTAACTGCACAACGGTTTTTCTTTCATCTTTTCAATTCCTTTGAATCTAACAATACTGGGTTCCGCTAATACTAGCTCTTTAGCGCATAATTTCAAGTACTAAATTTACTAAATGTTTATAAGAATTGTGAATATTAACTCAGCTCATGATGGTTGCACAGAGGTAGTGTGAGTTAACACTCTCTTGGATGAATTTTTTTATAAAAGAATAAATTTTAGTAAAAACTAATTATTTTATTTGTATATTGAATATATTTTTTGTTGTATATTTTTCAATCATTTAAGTGTAAAAATTAAATTTTTCTTTGGCTCTCAAGATGTGCAAAAATTAAATAGTTTTTTTCACTAAAAGAACTAATGAAATACCCCGAATGTTTATTTAGAAATAATCTGCGACAGTTATGCGTTTTCAGCGATAGTGACCTCAATTGCTTTTGGTGAAAAGTATTATAGAATCTCCCCTGCCTTGACACATTTTCTTTAAGTATTTTCATATTAAAAAATTTTAAAAAAACTTTGTAAAAAAAAAATGTTTATTTCATATTTTTGGCTTTGGATTGCACAAAAATGTTGTAACACAACCAAAAAAATTTATATATTAAAATTTAGTTTTGTTGAAGTTATTAAAATTTTTTTGTCTAACCATAATTGATTTATATATTAATTACTATTTTTAATTTTTGGTTCATTTCTTCTTGCTAATATTATTATTATTTTTTATATATGAAAATATTTAATCAATTATGTAATCTCTTTGTATGTATGTAATCGTAATGTTATTGAATTGATGTTTTGTTAGTTTATTAGATTTAAATTTGGATTATCTATAAGCTTTGAAGCACAGAGCTGCGTATACGTGCTATGTATTGACGGCTATTATTACAAACTGAATCTATTTTTTTTATAATTTAGCAGCTTTTGAATAATACTTAATATGTTAATATACATTTAATGTATTTTTGTACAATTCTCTTTAAACTATTGTATTATATATTGATTGATTATGATAATTTCTTACTCATATTAATATTTTTAACGTTTATAGTTTTTCGTTAAATTATTTGAGCTTATCTGTTTTTTTTTTGTAATAAGTTAATATACATATACATATATAATATATAGTACGTAAGTAGCTTACAAATAATGTTTAAGTATACAAATATGATTTTTGTTTTCTCATTTTTGAATGAATGGCACTTCGTTTTGATGAATCTCACTAGCTCAAAGCTTATACTAATATGTTATATAATATCCAAAGTTAATTATTTTTTTTTGGAAACGCGCCCGCAAGTTTCAGTTTTGGTCCTTAAAATAACGATTTAACGCATACAAGCGCTTTATTTTCCATTTAAACCATGTACACCATGTCGTATGAGCAACACAGCATGTATAAATCACTTGTATGATTGCCAAGTACAAGTATATTTGACGTATTAGTTTGACTGCGTATACCTCTTAAAGGAATGTTTTTATGGAAAAATCATTAAGACTTTGTTTGTAGCGCGTATACTCTTGTATTAGAATATTACTGTTTTAAATTTGTAGAATTACTTGCCTAATGAAAAATATCCAAAACATTCCATGTTAAATATGTGGGAAAAGTAAAATTATTTAGGTACCTTTTGTTTTGAAAATTAATAATTTTTTTATATTGGATCCTGTTTTTAGCTTAAAAACTGAAATTTCACGAGGCGTTTGCATAAAAAAAAGTTAACTTTTGGAAATAACGGACACCCTAATATATGCACATATAGGTACATTTATTTAGTTCATATATCTTAATTAACAGTTATTTTGTGTGTTTTAAACGCTGTGCTTGGCAAAATGTTTAATTAAAACTTTATTTATTTATTTATTTTCATAATACTTTATATTTTTGTATGAATTTCTGGTAAAAAGCAGTACATTAACACTTAGGTCTTCTTATTTAGTAATATTAATATAGTGAATCCCTAAAAAATCTAGCTTAATTCACTATAAAACTTAACAAGCTAAAATATAAAAAGACATTGAACTTTCATCAGCCAGACAGACAGTCTCAATTATCGAGCGAATAAAGTGCCCCATTAACCACCACTCACACTGACATACAAGACACACAAGTATATTACACACAATTAAGGTGTACATATATATGTACATAATTAACTAACTGTTGAATTAACATGTTGTGCCAACAGGAGGAACACCTTGACTCTAGCTAATTTCTGTAAGACATACATAAATACAAAAAGGCTGAGCACTACGCTAACAATATAAACTGCTACTGTTATGCAATATATAACATATGTATGTATGTAAATAAATACATATGCATATAATATTGCATATAACTGTAAATTCGTTGCGAACTAAAATTACGAATTTTTATGTAACGACTTACGCGCTCTAAGTATATAATACATGATCTTGCTGAGATATAAACATACATATATACAAAGAAGCATACGCACACACATACGAATACATATGCACTTATATATGCTTTTACCGGCCACGCATTAGAGTCCGTCATCGACAAAGCCGACTATTTTTAAACCATACCATGTATGTAATAAGCCGCTTAACATTCAACACAGTCCTTGCAGCATTTGCAGCATTTAAAGCAGTTAAGGTGACCCTCCACACCGGAGTCAAACACACGTCGTGGTTACCCGCGTTAATCGTGTCATTTCCATGCTGCCGAAATTCTTTTTGAAAAACAACGATTTGAATGTTGTACGGAATTGTTTTGACATCAGACCGTAGAGTACGAAGCCGACAGCGGCATTGATAAGCGCCAGCAGATCCATCATTTCACCGAATGGTGGATAGCAAACAAAGAAGAAACATTTCTCCAACACACCCGACAATAAACCCAGTATGCCTTGTGGGAATTCGGTGACCAGAAAGAGTATGAGTACGGCGACCAGCAGCATGGTGGTGCGATCGGTGCGACGATCACATTTTGGGGGACTGTGAAAAATACGAAAGTGAGTTAAATCTGTTTGGTAAATATAGTTTCTTAAATTTATTCAAATATATTAGTTAGAAATTAGTGCTCCATTAAAAATTATAATTTTTTTTAATGTTAAGATATGCGTAATATGTTGGTTCATACAAGTAATTCGAGGGATGCTAGATTCGTTGTACCGTTGTTTAGTGCTTCGTTAGATATATCCGAGAGAATTCTGCATAAATAGAAATTTAACCAGCCACTACAACCAGTTTGAAATTTTGCGGTTATCTGAAAAGGTAACTCGAGTTGCACGTCTTCGATTGTTTGACCAAAATTAAGTAAATTAAGGGAAGAGAGTTGAGGAATGTTAAATTTCGGTTGCGCAACTTTCGCTATGTATTCTGTGAGATATTGCATGTGGTCAATATAAAATAGGAACGTCTTCTTGACTTTCTTGGTACTGGGTTCGGCTTTTGCCAAGTGTCTATAGAAGTGACTTTTAGAAAAATATCTTGCGTCTAGTATCGAAAATGGTCAAATTCAGTTCGAAATATACAGTTTATTTTCATGTCTTCATGTAAGATCTCATTAAATTTGACCTAGGCTGATACATTAAAACTGCACGCGAACCGAATCGATAAATTTTTCCCCCCTAGATTGGTACGTGTTTGGCAGACTATGATACCTTTTGTAAAAACAGAGTGTTGTAGCTGAGTACCTTACATCCATCGAGCGCATCATTGCTGCTGACGAAACGTGGATTTATGAATATGAGCTCGAAACTGTCTATCAATCTAGGGAATGGCGCTTCAAACATGAGCCGAAACCAAAAAAAAACTTAAATTCACTGAAGGCACCGCAGATTATAACAAATGTGCAGAAAATTGGATTAAACGTTGGCATCCTTGTATTGTAGCTCAACATCCTTGTATTGAATGCAACAATAAAGATTTGTGTTAAAATACGTGAAAATGTACTTTTTTGTGAGTTCGGGTCAAAGTTGATCAGCTGGTAAACGTCCTAGGTCTAGTAACCAAAAAGAGATCGAAATCGCGCTAAAAGAAAGTAAATTGTATTCCTTGTCTTCTCATTTGTATATATTTGTATTGAAATCTGGAGGTATCCCAAAGTTTCAAATTTTGTATTTATAACTTATGAGAACTAGCGTAAGAACAGTATAAAAGTAACTGATTTTTGTGTTGTGTGTGAGCTTATCATTTTCCCCATATATTTTATGAGAAGCTATTTTAAATAAAAATTATATATTATATATTATATTTTTATTATTATTATATACATTTAAAAAAATTCATACGAAATCAAAGCATTGTAAATTTAATAACTGATTCACGCCACGTGCCTGACGTGCAACCTATTCAATAAATACAAATTTCTGCATCAACGCTTGTACTACATATGTACACACTTCCGTACTTCCGCAACTGGTGCGACTAAGGGTTCAGTAATTTGACACATGCTGCAAAATGATTTTATTTTTTTTTAACAAAAATGCACCCATGTTGGTGCCAGCTAAATTCGTATTAAAAATTTATATTGCAAAATATACATATGTACCTCAATTCAATGTAATAAAATGCACGTTCTTAGAAATTGGAAATAAATGTTAAGGTGCGGAAACGGCAAAACAATTCCGTTGAAATGCAAGCAAGCTGCAATCGCATTCGATTTTTGGATTCCGAATTTATTGTTTGTTTCATAGAAATTTTACGGAACGTTTTGTGGTTATCTTGTGTTCACTGAGCGCGGTTACTACATTAGTAATATAAATTGTGGAAATTACGTAATAACATTAATAGTTTAAATGAAATCAGTTGGTAATTGTGTAATTTCCCATTAAATTAACTGAAACAGCTGAGTATTAATCGATAACATCGAGCATGTGCCATTAACTAAAATAGTTGCAAGTAGTCAGAGTAGAATTAATATTTTTTTTTTAACTTTTTGCATATTTTTGAGCATTATGGTTTAGTTTTGATAACATAAAAAAAACTTGAAATTTCGATTGTGTAAGATTTTTTTTTTTTTTGCTAACTTTTGCTTAGTACTATTGTTTTTATCAGTAGATCTTTGTATAACGGTAATTATATGTTTTCAAAAATTTTCAACAAAATGTTACGTATACGCACCGTTGGGAGTGCCGCTGCTCCGTTAAGGGTACTTCGCCGGCACAGCTGGTACCTCCATTGGCGCTACCAGTTTTATTGGGATTATTGTAGTCCTTCAGCTTTTGCTTTCGCTTCGACGCCTCACATAGCACTCGTACTAATATGAAGCTGATAACGGTTAGTATGCAGCAGGGCAACAATTTAATAATTACAGAGTGAATCCAAAAGTTGATTCTATGGTAAAAAAAAGAAGTTTAAATTTACTATTTATAATATATTTTTTATATAATTTTTTATATGAAGCACATACATATATATTCAATAATAATAGTGTTAAAATCTCTTATTAGCTGTGTTCGATTCGCCAAGTTTCAGTTCGAGCCTTACAACGAATTCAACTTGATAACTTTGTTATTTCTTTTACACACCACATACGGGCATTCTAAGCTGTCCAAGCGAGTTTCGTGTTAGGATCGACCTCTTCACCTAACCTACATATAATCAGTTATGTTGTAGAATCTGATAGTTTTCGGAATCAGAGTTGAAACCGATAAACAAATGTAGTGTGTGTCATGAATTCAGATATTATTGGTTTGACGTTCGAAACAAAAATTGTATCGGCTTTGGGTGTCACGGAAACCAATTACAACGGTTTTATTATTAGAAACAAAGCAAGAGGATAGTCGTTGACAGCTTTGAAATGTAAGTTCAGAAATTAATTTATATTATTATTAAGATTTAACTTATCTTTATACATAAGAATAAAACACAAAATATCATAATTTTTGAGTTTATGAAAAAAATCCAGATATTTTAAGAGGATTTACAAAACATAATAAACAAAACATAATTCAAGTGGCGAACATATTTGAATGCATTTATTTCAAAATCAGTAACTTTTTTTTATAAACCATAAAAAAAATATATAAAGCAAAAACATCAAAAATATTTTGGTAAGAAAACGAAAGTGATTTAAAAAATTATTGATACAGAAAACATATGATAATTTTAATACTTTGTTGGTCCCTCTTTAGCTTTAATTATTGCTTGCTAAACGCCGATGTATGCTTTTTACTAGCACCTGAGTATCAGACTTTTAACGTGTGCTTGGACGAAATATTGTGTTTTCGAATCCTTTTTTCTAACAAATCCCATATGTGATCTACGGGATTAATGTCGGGTGATTGTGGTAGTGTTTGGAGTTGCTTGCAGTTGTATATAAGCCATTCGCGGACTAGATACGACGTGTGATTTGAGTTGTTATCTTGTTGAAAAAGAAATCGGCTGCTGTCGAGAGCCAGTTTATGCACGCTTGGACATAAATTTTCCTTCAGAATGTTCAGTTATATATATTTGTCCATTTTAATAATAAACTTTAACTTTAATAAACTTTAAATTACCCACGCCAGATGCAGTCGAAACACTCCCAAACCATGATGTTTCCCCCACCATGTTTGACTGTATGTAGGTATCAAGCTATTTGCTTGCATCTCTGCATTGACACGCCTCCACACTTTATGAATGCTTTGTGCAGCACATTTCTCACTATTTGAGGATTTACATTTTTTTTGTAACTCGATGTTTATATTATTCGTAATCTTTACTGCTGAAATATGCGGATTGCGTTTAACTGCGACGATAGCATTGCGTTCTTCGTGGGGCGTCAAAGCTTTTGGTCTGCCCGACCTGAGTTTTATATTTAGATCTCCGCTATTTGTATACGATTTTATAATGTTATAAACACCTGAATGGCGTTTCCCTACTATTTGTCAATTTCACGTAAAGTTTTATTTTCCAAATAAAATTTTAATATTAATTTTTTTTACTTTGAGCGAATTTTTTAAACCGCGGCTCATTTTTTTTTTGTTATTTCAGCAACTAATTATACTAAGCTTTAACACTTATATGTTCTCTGTCGAGCTTTTTTAAAATATTAAAAAAAAATTAATCAAACTAAAAAATCTAAGTGGCGCCACAAGCTAGATAACGGCACAGCAATCACTAAGATCATAATGCTGTTCTAGGAATGTACATAAGGGTTTTTTAACTTTTGTTGAAATATTGCGACTCCCCTGGTGCATCAAGTGTATTACTGTGACCTGTTAATATCTTCATTTCAATTTTTTCGTTGCTATTTTCTTCCAATAAATTAAAAGCTTTTTATTCATTTTCCGTTTTTGTTACATTACTAAACAGTTGATTCGAATTCTGGTTTTGCATATATTCAAAAAAGCGAAACTCCAATCAGATTCTGTGACACCATTGAAAATCAGAATTGGTTTGCAATTCTGACAACTACGCAAATCTGTCTTGGATTCCACAACATCTCTGAATATTTATATCCTCAACAAAGGTTTAAATTTGCCACGAAATTTATAACATCCAGAAGAAAACTGCAGAGACCCTACCAAATTTAACGGAGCAGGGCGAGCTGAGTCTGTTTGTCTGTATATATGTACATACGTGAACTAGTCTCCGCGTTTTTGAAAAATTTTGCGCACGTCTTTTCCTCTTCTCCCTAAAAAGCTGCTAATTTTTCAGAATCGCCGGTATAAGACCACTATAGCATATAGCTGCAATACAAAACGAACGATCGGAATCAAGTTCTTGCATGCAAATATTTTTTATTTGTTCGCTGCAACCAAATTTAACGTTTTTTCTTATTTTTACAGGAAAACAGCGCGCAAAGATATTGATCAGAAAAATTACGCTTAGAAACAGCTATTGTTTGAAATATATCTATTATCTTGCTATTTGATGGAAAATATTTGTAATTATTAAATATTGAACAATTTAGTATTTTTTATATTAACATAACAATTTACATACAGCATTGTTCTTCAAATTGAAAACTGGCAAAAATTCCAACTTTTGGTTAAAAAGTGTTTAAAACATTACTTGGGCTTATATTCTCCGATAGCTTTTCTAAATAATCGAACCTTGTAACCACAGTCAAATAATTACAAATATATAATAATATTTATTTCTTTCATCGATGTAATCATATTTGGAAAACTATCCTTTCAAATTTTTTATAATGACAATATTGATATGACAAGGTAATAAAAGTTTGTATAAACACTAAATGATATGTAGCAATTTTATTTCATCACGGCGTAACCTGGTAAGTATTGTAACATAAATAAAAAGTTCATGCGAGATAAATAAAGAGCAGAGAGAGTTCCATCAATACATACAACAATGCTGTGTGGCCAAAATAGCAAGGATGCTTGAATTTTAAATACCTCTAGTTCAACATCATCTGCCACCAGGCGCACATAATAGCGGAGAAGGTGTCTCAAATATATTAAAATTATTCACCACTATAATTTTAACAACACTACTTGGTTGTTCTGTTGTCATATCGGCTTTAAAACAATAAGAAATGTAAAATTTCGAAATCGATTTTGCACATTCTCTTTCTTTCTCTCTCTCTCTCTCTATTATAATCGGCTGGTACATTGTGATAATTTTGCAGACAAACAACCTAAACAAAATTCTTTGCATCGATAAACCGATTTTCCATTGCCTTTTTCACCAGGCGCTCATAGGACGCAGTCGTCGATTCTTCTGTAACAAAATGCATATGATTTAGCAACAAAAATTCGTTACTCATAGCAAATCCTCACTAAGCACTAAATCTTATTGTAATTATGTTTTGTTATTGTACATTATCTGATCTCCTGGTTTAACTAAAATGTGAGAAGAAAATCACTTTCTACCAGGCGCACAAAACAGCGCAGTAGGTGTTTTGAATGCATTGTAATTGCCAGCTGTCCGTTCACAATAGATAGAATAGATAGATGTAACAACAAAAATTCGTTCCGATTCTAATATCGATAATAAAACAACACTAAATGTTGCATATTTACTTTTATTACGATGAATTGAAGAAATTTTCTACAGCTGCGACTATTTATGATCGCCTAGTATAGCAGCACGATTTTTCATACAAAATACATGAAAATCTAAAGGAGGGTGTTTGTGCGTGTTGTGGACCACAATAGCAAGTCAAGAAAATAATTTGCTGTGCGCTTTGTACCAGGCGCACAAAATAATGCAGTAAGTGTTTCAAGCTTCGAATTCAAACTCCTTCTCATTTACGTATGTGCAAGGATATAACAACACACATTAGCTCCAATTGCCAAAACGTTTCTAAGCCTAAGCCAGGCTGCCAATCATATGCTGCATAACTATGTGTTGTATTTGGTTATGGTATATTTGGAGTTTTATTTTATTTTTATTATCAACTGATACATTACGACAAATTTTGAATATGAAATAAAAGAAAGTTTTGCGAGATCGGTCGACTCATAAAAAATATCATTTATTTATAAAATTATGTAACATTAGAAATATTGTACAGAACATTGTTGTATATATTATTTATAATGCTGTGATTAGTTATTTTAAGATCCCACTATAAAATTGTTTTTTCTTGAAATCTTATCAGCAAATTAACTGGCATTTCTCTACCCTCTTCTAATAGTTAAATCTTCTCTCTTCTTAGCAATCCTAATCCGTTCCAATTGTCAAATTGTTCCCAAAAGACATTACAAAGCGCATCATCGAAGCAAATAACGCACAGAACAAGTATTGTGAAATCATATGCTTCAGCCATCACCTCATTGCAGCCATACACATTAGTTCCTGTCCAGGCCGTTCCTAAAATAACAAATACTAAATGTTGTGTTGCTGTACTACTGTATTACTATACTACCTTCGTCACAATATGTTAATTGTTATTGCATTATTCGAACTTTGCGACGTTTGTGCGTTGAGAGAGACTAAACATATTTTATTCTTACCTTCCTTTTATGATCGCCTGGGACATTTAATCATCAGTTAGCAAACAATGCTTTTAAAACAGAGTAGTGTAGATCAGCTGTTTTCGTTTCATGCTTGCATCTTTTATCGTCTATTTTGCGTTTTTTTTTCTGCAGCTCACGTTGCAGTGTTGCCAGTCGACATTTATAATATTTATTTATTTCATATAATATATTGAACATATATGTATTTATTTACTCCTTATATATATTGTTTTTTTTTTAATACGATTTACTAAATTAACTTGATTTAATTTCAAATTCCAGGTATTGAAAAAGTTTATACCTTAGTGGCCTTATTCGGAAACTAAGGCTTCATAGATCAGTGCAGAAGCCTTAGAAAATGGTAAAAAGTGAAAATAATCATAGCAGGTTGAAATCCATTGGAAAATGAATATTTTAAATTAAAAAAAATTACAACATGTTTGGGATATGAAATGGTTAGTTCACCCTAAATTTCGTGAAAAAAATTTTCTTTGTAGAAGTTATAAATAAAAAAATCAAAGACTTGGTTTTTTGCATATTTCACATAAATATTGAGGTTATGTGAATATTTTGTAAATAGAAAAGTTACAGATATATATATATATATATATATATATATATTATATATATATGTGCTTCCTTGGGACTCATAATTTGGCCGGAAATCGAGATAAACCATTTATGACACTTGACAATTCAATTGCTCCCCTCAGCGACCTCAGATCGCCCGTACATTATTTTTCTTTTCATTTTTGTTATTTTATCTTGCTTTTCCAATGGGTCACTACTATGATTTTTTTTGCTTTCAAAATTTTCTACTCTGGTCTATGCAATGAAATTAACAAATTTTTTCTAATATTTGTAAATTTTATTACGTTTTCAAAACCTTCCTTGTTTTTTTTTTTTGTTTAGTTTGACGCTCATTATTTAGTTATTTTTAATAAATAAAAAGTATAACGTCAAAAGTATTTCAGGAACATTTTCTTTGCATCATTATATAATATTGAAACCGAAACATGATCAAAATTTTAATCGTACTTGTTGCTTTTATAAGCTCTTACCAAGTAAGTGTTGTTTACTGGACAATTTCAAAAGAATATCACAAGCAAAAGCTTTACAGAGCTGTAGCGGTGAACAAAGCGGACACGTAAACTTTTGGTATACTTGCGATTTTCAAATGGAATCCGATATGAATGCTATGAGTGAAGAATGCCGTAAAATATATAGCCAAAAAGCGAGCAAGAGCGATGTCTACGAACTCTATAAAACCGAAGCGGAAATGTTTTATAAATTCCGAAATAAATTGGTGGAATGCGAAAGCAATGGCAAAACTTGCGCTCTAAGCGATAATCAAAGTGAACTGGAAATGCCCTTGGTGAGTGAGCATAGATTAACAAGAGGATGTTTGGAGGGTTAATAAAATTGGCGCATAAAAGTATGCTACAGTAGGAATACGTGTATAAGTGCGCTTAATACAATTAATTCAAAAATATATTTGAATTAAAATACACATGTACCTAATTATGCTTATACTAAATATATTTTTTATACTGCAGCTAATCGGTTATGATATCAACAAACGTATGCGTTTATATAAAGAAGCTGCAATGAATCAGTGTTACGTAGAGACCACCAATAATATTGAATTTATAAAATGTATTATTGAAACTCGCAGGAAATTACTGGCCGCAATAAATCAAAATTGTTCAAGCATGTGAGTGGTATTATTTGTATAATTTTATATTTATGTAAAACTTTACTAAAATTTAAAACCGAAATTAATACAAAATCTATTTTTTATTTAATTCTGTTAAGTTTTTGGCGATGTGGTAATTAGGTTCAGTATATCAATTAAAAAATATAACAAATTCTAAAACTAAACTTGGTTATATAGAAAATAACAATAAAATTCATTGCATTTTGCACGAGTATATTAGTCTCTTCTTAAACATACACCTCAATTTATATTATGCATTGCAACCGGCTACTGAGCACAGGCAGTTGTTGTGGTTGGCAGAAAAAATCGCCGAAGTAATTTGGAGTAATGTTGGGGAGTTGACAGTCCTTGATCGGAAAAACAATCTCGAGTCTATTACGGTTACGTAGTCCCGACTATCGTGGGAAGAGCACAGACAGCTGAAATATAGTGGTTTGTGTAATGCGTATTACTAACATCCTATGTCATAGTCTACAGCAATGTCAAATTTAGGCAACTACTCAAAAAAAAACTGAATATCTTAAAGAGAAAATATGTGTACTTAACTCTTTATTTGTTTATAAATGTTTTCTAGGGAATAATTTACCAAAATCTCAACAAAAAAAAATAGTAATTCTTTAAATACTTTATGACAAATATTTTGCAGATGTTATTGAACGTGTAAATTATCTTAAATGTACAAAACATAACGAATTCGGTGCGAAATTAGGCATAAGTTATTGTTTAAGGCAACAATGTATTCTCAGCAGAAATTGTTCAGATCAAATCACTATATCATATAGCTGCCATACAATATATACAACGATCGGATTCAAGTTCTTGTAAGGAACATTTGTATTTGTGAAGAGTATTATAGCTTCAGTGCAACCGAAATTAACGTTTTTTCTTGTTCTTTTTTTTAAGCATAATACTAGCATTATATATTAATAAAGCATAAAAAATTATTGTGTAGTAAAAACCGAAAAAATTTTTTTTGAAATAGAAGACAAAGTAAATAAATATTTTTAATATAACCACAACAACTCGTCGTTTTACCTTCGAAAAATCGCACTTAACTGCCTAGTTGAAAAAGTGAATATAAAATAAATCCGAAAAAAACATGCACCAAATCTGATGTTTGAAAAGTAAAAAAAAAATAATAATTATAACAATCTTACAGCAAACGAAATTATACTACTTTATTTGGCGAATTTTTACAATACACTACATAAGAAAGGAGGACCGTCCTAATTGAATAATAATATTTAAGCTAAATAAATGCTGGGTATTTTAATTTAAACTCCCAAAAATTTTTATTTTGTCCGATCTGGCTACAATGGAAAGTGTTATAAAAAACGCTAATTTTGAGGCGCTCTCACACTGGAACGAGTTGGGCATCCCATTGTCCCTGCCAGAAACTATAAACGGAAGAGAAAAGCTTTGTTTGTGAACTGTTACAATGTACTACTACACAAGAAAAGAGGATCACTGTAATTTCGAATAAGTCTCTCACACAATTTCAACGAACTTCGAATTATGCAGCAATAAACCTTCTGAGCAAAACGAAACTATGCTGTTAATTGGCCGAATGTAAGACATAGCAAATGCAAGTCACAATAAGAATTTTAAATAGGAACTTTAAGGAAATAGGAACATGAGTTATTAGTGCGCCAAGGTCAGACAATGCATGTGGTTGGGAAGGGGAGAAATGTTTGTTAGCTTCTGTAAATGAAATAGCAAATATGTATTACACGCTTCTGATTTCTCTGAATGCCTGTTCGATTTATAGTCTGGTTCTACTGATATTTCGTTTTTTTATTGCCCGAGATACCGAAAGAAAATCTTTTATGCATGTGGGTGGTTTTTTTTTTTTTAGGACTTTTGAACTTGTCTAATATGGGTTATGTCTTTTAATTTAATATCAGTAATACCTATATATCGATATATAACGGATGAGTCTCAAGAATGCTGCAACAGTTAGTTGAGCAAAAATATTTTATTTAAGAAATATTTATGAACTTCCCTGCTCTATCAAAATATCAACACTGCGATTATACCTTAGGAAGACCATACAGAAGGTGCAGGTTTGCATCACTTTTTCTGGCAAAGATGGTAGTACCTAACCAATGCGCCCAAATGTTGGTTACACCACTAATAAATAGTTTAAAATAGTGAAATCACATGATCTTAGTTTCCAATTGTTAGAACAATTTTTTATATTCTGAACACCCTGTTTTCTTCGAAATTTTTAACACCCAGAAGGAAATGTTGTGACCTTCGAACTAGTCATTCAGTTTGTGAGGTATTTATTTGAAATTTTGCACACATTCTTTTCTTCCCAAGAAACTGTTCATTTGTCGAAACTGCCGCCATCGGATCACTATAGCATATAGCTGCCATACAAACTAAATAAAATAACTTGTATGGAAAACTTTTTCATTTGACGAGAGATCTTTACAAAATTTTGTACGGGTTATTGTCTAAAACAACGGTGCTATATCTGAAGATATCGTTTAGTTCGAACCACTATAGCATATTTTGTATTTGTAAAGGGTATTATAGCATCGGTGCAACCAAAATCAACGTTTTTTCTTGTTTCGTTATTAATAAACCTTAATTCGACCTGAAGATTATTTATATCAAACAAAGAGGCGAGAAAGAACTGGCAAAACGTTTGCCGTCGAATGCAAACTGTTGAATAGTTGGTATAAGAAATGCATCTGTGAAGGTTATTATAGCTTCGGTGCAACCGAAGTTAACGCGTTTACTTCTTTAATATGTTTCCAGTTGCGAAAAGTTCAGCGGAATCGAATATGGAAAACTCACCGAGTTTCCGATATGAGATTTCCGATATGTGTATTTACCTAGACAGCTAACCCTTAAAGAAATTATACACCTCTAAGAAAAAATAAAATATTATAAAGCAAAACGAAGCAGTTGCACGTACTCTTGGGGCAAATTTGCTTTAAGGAATCAGATTTTGGAGTTAGTTGCTTTAAACTTTTAACCGCTTGCGAGACAAAATAAATAACTCAAATCACTACTAAACTCAAAGGCGTATGTATATATGGTATATATATGGTATATACATGTATATTTGTTACTTGTGATAACGATATTACTCCCAAACGAATGTGCGTAGCTAAGTAAACGAGTTGACATTCATTGCAATCTGGTGAAAGGATACACTGCAAATCGCTTCAGTGTATATTTTTTTTTGCTTTATATAAATATTTGCTTTGCAACTTGAGCTAACGTTTGCAATGCGCAGATAAAGGAAAAGCTAAAATCCTTGATACAAGTTACTTTACGTTAGTATTTCCTCTTCGTCATCTCTGTCATCATGAAAGTCGTTTATGTGTAAATGCCACTGAGTAAGTACGCACAGCTTTAATCTAATCTAGTTGACATCAGCAAAAATTCAGTGTACTTATATTTATGGCATGCCACAACATAAGTGTTGATGAGTCAGAAATTGAGTTTTGCGCTGTCTAGATGGCAACACCGACGATACCTTGGTCATTCAGATTATCCCATTTGCATATAATCACTTTTATTTAATTATACGCACGGACGCACGGTTTCTTGACTGGATCAAGTTCTGCTGCACTCATTTCAAAGAGAGCAAATATAAGTGTGTATGTGTGCAAACTAAATCCTTTCTTGATATTGCTGTAACTACATTTTGATCTTGAACAAGGTTTATTAAGTATGCCACGCAGTTTGTAACACCCAAAAGGAAAGGTGGGATGCCCTTTAAAATATATAGCTATAAAACATATACATACGCAAATGATCTGCGTGATGAGCTTAGTTTTCGAGAATTCGAATTGAAATTTTGCACACGTCCTTTACTCCCCAAATAACCTGCTAATTTGTCGGAACCGCTAATACCGGACAACTATAGCCTATAGCTGCCATACAAACTGAACGTTCAAGTTCTTTTATGGAAACTTTTTATTGTGTACGGAGCATTATAGATCACGCTTTTCTTTTCTTTTTTACAATTTCTATAATATTTTGTATATCTGAATTCAAAGATAATATGATGCGAAACTCTTAAAATTATCGTGCAGAAAAAAAATGTTTTAATAGGTCAGAAACTTTACGAAAATAGTCAATGACCATTAGCGAGATCAACAGGCCTAAGGCTCATTGACCTCAAAAAGGGTTGTGAACCACGTTTAAAGTAAAAAAAAGGGACATTGTTGTCATGGAAGGTTGTGGACTTCGCTAAATGGTCACCGACTTCACCAGAAGTCCCTAAAAATAGAAAAACGCAACTAACCTCTGGAGGGGTCATCGACATCGCCAAAGGTTATTGATCTCACTAACGGTCTACTAAGCTAATATGTGGCAATTTTCACCTAAAAATTTTCAATATCGGACTACACGTTTTCAAGACCCAGACCCCGAATTTGAGGGGCTCAATATTATTTGATGACTATATAGCGACTGAATATTGTAAAATATCTTAATCAAACTAAATGTGCATGTTTTTTTTGATTAAAATGTGGCTCTAACAAATATATATTATATCCTACAAACTTAATTTCCATTTTCTTGTAGTAGTAAAAGTTATTTGTTATTTTTTTTGTTATCTCGTTGACGAATTGGTATAATTTTCTGGATTGTCGATGCACGGATAACCTAAGTTGGACCTTCCGAAATGCTTCTGATATCTGCGTCAGCCAAGGCATTTCTTGAAACCGATCCGCCGGTACATAGGGGACCATACAATATATAAAAAGTGCTTTGAGGATTGGAATAAACGCTGCCAGAAGTGCATTATATCAAGGGATGATTACGTTGAAGGCGACAAAATAGATATTCATGCATAAATAAACACTTTTTTAAGAAGAACAAAATTCGCGATATTTTTTTTAAACAAACCCCGTAATTTTAAACCTTTATTCATTACAATTCACGTGAAGGTACAGATATGAAGTTAAAGCCTTTGAATTAAATGCTGTATATATTGTGTTTCAATTTTGTCTGTCTGTATGATATCAGATTTAAAGATTTGAGTATATAAGTGATGCAACCAATGCGGGTATTCATCACGCGCCACGTTTTATCGTGAATAATTTATCTTTAGAGTGCCAAACTCTGTTTCTCATAGCAGCAATGCCAAAAATAAAATTTTAATTTTTTTTCCTTTGTAACTTTCTCCTAGATTTTAAAGGTATATATACGCTACAAAACAATATATGTACAACTTTCGTTGTTGATTTACGTGAGTACCTGCCGGCGACGGCTTTACCTCACGGTGCTCCAAAGCACAGCGTATCAATACAATGCGTTGATAAGCGCCCCAAATAATACGAGTTATTTGCAAGTATTAATTTGGTTACCAGTGGCAGTGTGTCTGGGCCCACACTACCATCTTGGTAAGATTCGAGGCCGACCTAAAACCTCTTCTGTTTTCGGTTACGGAAACCAGTTGCTTTTTGCAACTTCTTTTTAGAACTGAAAAAAACAGTTAGGCTGAATTTTCAGTTCTTCCTGCATTTAGGTTTCAACCACAGCCACCACGAATCTCCCCAAAGGGGCCATAACCCAATGAGCAGATTGGACCGAAGTCCAAGGGCTTTCTGCTCCCCGTGGTAACAGAAAGTCTCCGGTAAAACTGTGTAGCCGAAACTACTGCCAGTTGAGCAACCCATTACTCAATGACTGGTGACATTTGTCGCTTGAACTTCAAATGTCTTTTTATTTGCTTTTTCATTTAAAGTCTATAGTATCAGTTCAAGCTGAGTATTATAGCACTTTTTCTGACATACTATGCTGATATTACTGAGAAAGGTACATAATAACAGTCATAGTGCATTTGGCTTTTAGTCGCCTTTTACGACAGGCATGCCTTAACGCGGGTAAATTCTTACCCCTACTCGCAGGGGGAACAATATATGTACAGTATAAATTTTGCGCTAGCACCGTCATAAACCACTGAGCACACACGCACATACATATTTATTTGGACATATGCATCAAGTGTTACGCCAATTGAGATATACATATATACAATATTATATACAATATATACCGATAAATTCGCATCGTATGCATATGCACACACCTACCTGTACAATTGCGTATCCTTGTCCGCGTAGACGTGATACAACGGCTCCTGGCTGTCCTCCACATAACTCTCGCGCACCTTGAATACAAAGAGTGTCGGAAAGCAGACAATCGGTGACACAATGAAGGAGAATATAATCGCCTCGGTGCAATGTGACAGCAGAAAGGCCGCAAAACGTCCATGTGGATGTCTGAAAAAGAGAGTAGGAAAAAGTTTGCTACAAAAATAAAAAGAACAGCGAAAGGAAAGCCAGAAGCGAGATAAAAGCAGTTTTCAAACCATAAAACCAATTTGCAGAACGAATTTAAAGAAAAAGAAATTGTATTTTTCGAAAAAAAAGTAGTAAGAATAACCGTAAA
Source organism: Bactrocera oleae (assembly GCF_042242935.1). Lineage (NCBI taxonomy): Eukaryota > Metazoa > Arthropoda > Insecta > Diptera > Tephritidae > Bactrocera > Bactrocera oleae. The sequence continues at coordinate 59,738,870 of NC_091538.1, forward strand.
TCGAATAAAAAGGGAGAAAATTTCAAAACTTTGTTAAAATATTGTTGTTGTTTTTTTTTCGCCAGCATTGTCAAAAAATACTTCTGAGGCAAACACATTTTAGTTACAACTACTTATTACTTCTATGTTGGACATACGTACTACACAACTAAGTGCCTTAGCTATTAAGAATGAAAAAAAAATTTAGAAATTGCTTTAAATATGAATACAGTTAATTGAAGAAATTAACAATATTTCAAAGAACGTCTTTACCATTTTTGAAACTATTAATTAATAAATAATCATTTACTTACTTACTCTGTCTATTGAACCATTTACCATTTTGGGTTTATGAGATTTGTGAATTAAATATATGTATGCATGCTTGGTGGCAACCTTCTATACCACGATAATCTCAAATAGTTTGCAAATAATATCCATGCAGGAGTAAGCTAATTATTTTGGGAAAGAAATATTTATCGATTCGGTTTGAGCACACAGTTTATAAGGAGAAGTCCGTCTAAAATCTGATTTCGAGTGTTAGACTAGTGCAAAAGCTTTTGAAAGTGATAAAAAACGAAAGAAATTCTTAGTAAGTTGAAACCCATTGAAGACGAGAGATCATATTGCAAACATTAAAGAAAAAATTATTTACGTCCGATCTGAGATCAGAAAGAGGAAGAGGAGGAGCGTGGTTAAGCTTTTAAGGGTTAAAAAGGGTTTATCTCGATATCAGGCAAAACAACGAGTCCTATAGGAAATATATGTTATAGGTAATGATAAGGTTTATAACTTTTGTATACAAATTTTCTTCACATAACCTCTAAAATTTATGTGAAAAATTCGAATAACGCAGTTTTTGGGTTTTTTTATTTGTATCTTGTAGTTATAAAATTTTTTTACACATATTTTACCATAGCAAAGTGTATATTTTTTAAACCTCAGAAGTAAATATTTCGGCGAACATAAATCATAAAAAAATCGAATATTTTAACTTGAGAATTTTTTATTGAAAATTTGGTTTTTTTCGATATTAGGTCAATATAAAAGAAATATTAAATATTTTAATTTAAAAAAAAATATACAGTGTGTTTGGGACATAGGAAAATAAGTTTTCAGCAAATTTTGTAGAAGAAAAAATTTTTTTTGTTCAACATAAAAACAAACAAGTAAGGAAGGGCTAAGTTCGGATGTAACCGAACATTTTATATCTCACAAAGTCAAATAGTATACTCGTTTTAGATTTCTTTGTGGATCTTGCCGCCTTGTTCTTGTTGACCGATATTTTCGGTAAAGAGTCAACTGTAGGCACTGGGGTCCACATATTCAGTACCTAGGGGCTTGAACAGTTTTGGTTCAATTTAGATAATTTTTGGTCACAAGGTGGCATACTTTAAACGTATTTAAGCAAAGTTTTACGCCGATATAATCATTATCGCTTGATTTGCATACTAGAAAGTGAAAAAATCAGATGGAATTTAAAATTGTGTTATATGGGAAGTAGGTGTGGTTGTAATCCGATTTCGACCATTTTCATACTATAAAATAGAAATATGAAAAGAATTTTATGTACCCAGTTTGGTTGAAATCGGTTAAGCGGATCCCAAGATATGGGGTCTCACTTAAAAGAGGGTGGTGCCACGCCCACTATCTAATTTTGAACGTGGTTCCTATAAAATCATCTTATACCATCCCAGACCATCAATTCAACCATTTTCACACCGTCGATGTTAAAAACATTTGTTCCCAGTGAATTTTTTATTATAGCTTCACTGGTATAGGAGATATGCACATTAATCTTATTAGGGGGCGGGACCACGCCCACTTTAAAAAAATTTAAACTGCAGATGCCCTTGATGCTGTATACAAGACTCTTATATCTTGTTGCCGATTACGCCCATCTGCAATACCAACCGTCTTACGGTACCAAGAAACATGAGTACCAAGTTTCATAAAGATATCTAAATTTTTACTCAAGTTACAGCTTGCATAGACGGACGGACAGACAGTCACCCGGATTTCAACTCGTCTCTTCATCCTGATTATTTATATATATATATAACCCTTTATCTCACTCAATTAGTTTTAGGTGATACAAACAACTCTGTACCAACAAGTTGCGAGGGTATAAAAAGCCAAACATTTTGTTATTTGAATTTTTCACATACATTCTGAGGTTATGTAAAAAAGTCTATATACAAAAGTTATAGATCTTTGGATACCTGCAACATTGCCATTTAACTTTTTTCGATAGGACTCACAGTTTTGCTGGAAATCGAGATAAATCGTTTTTAAACACGCTCCTCTCCTCCTTTTCTTGACCTCAGATTGCTCGTAAATTATTTTTCCTTTAATATTTATCATTTTGTCTTTCGTTTCCGCTACGTTTCATCCTATTATGATTTTATTTGTTTTCAAAAATTATCTACCCTGGTCTACATATATCTCTGAATATTCGTTTTTGAAAAGTGGAATGCTACAACATTAAGAATGAATGAAAATTATGATATATATAAATCTAAGTACATACAAGTATACCATACATATATATATATATATAATATTTAGCGCCTGTCTTTCAACTGGATCATTGACTTACACTCTCCCTTATTTTGTCATCTGACTAATTGAGCTTCGTACATATTTTAAGTCGGTCACGAAAGAGTGATTGACTTCGAAAAGACTCTGCTCTAAATTCAACAATCGTGTGAAATTTGTAGAAATAATTCATTAACTTTAAACACAGATGTGTCTTGGCCTTTTCTCTGCAATCATCAACCAGTATCGCATTGAGAACTCTAATATAAGCAATTTTTGGAAACTTTCAGTTCACATGATCTAATCAGGGATTTTTATTCTAAAAGCAGTACGTAAAGTTTAGTCGATTCCAAAGACTGAATCTGGTCTTTTCTGATATTGATTGCAAACACGAGTCGCAAGGAGTACTATGGCACTTGAATTGAAGGGAAGTAGCGAACGAAATGATTGATTTATTACTGTCGAAGTCAGTACAGTACACAGCGGACATTTATATATCCTTTATTCATGACATTATATATGACTATGTTGAATCAATTTTTCAATAAATCCACTTCGGATTTATTTGTTTTTTCATAGACAGTCATTCTAGGATGTGTATCAGCTGATATCCTCCGATGTCTATTTGTTGTGTCTCTAAGCCTGTATATACGGTTATTCCACCTATTTTATAGACTATTTGCCACGCCTATGATACCTGTGCTTATAGCTGAATAAATTACAAATAAAACCGCTTTGCTCTTTTCGTAATAGCCTTAAAAAATCTCCTCTTGGCTTTAGTCCGAATATTGCAATCCATAATCTAGATATTATTAGTAACTATCAAAGTCAAATTATCACTTGGTTTAATCGGGGTTGTAATTTAGAGTCTTCAAAATTATTTTCAATTTTTAAATAATGCATTAGCTTTTAATATCATAAAACAGGTTTCGTCTGCATATACGCTAATTAGTCCCCAAGCTTTTGAGATATCGATCTGGCACTTTGTACACTTTTTTTTCTTTATAAGAAGCTGCCATATAAACGGAACGATAAAAATCAACTACTTGTATGGAAAACTTTTGTATTTGACAAGATATCTTCACGAAATTTGACATGAATTACTTTCTTCATTAATAAAAATTGGTTTGCCCTAATTTTCTGAAAAAAAAAAATGTTTGTATGGAAGTTAAAGCCTTAAATGTTTCCTATAAATAGAGAAACGTTTTCTGTGAAGTGTGTTAGCTTATTAAAACTATTAGGAGGCTTATGAGCAATTTTAAAAATTCTGGAGAGATGTTATACCTTACTCATCGGACATCCTACTACATACAAGTACTTGTATTTGTCAACTTTTATTTAACGTGAAAGCTTTACCATTTTTTTTAAACCCACAGTTTTTCATAGAATCCAATTTAATTTTTCCTTTTTTTGCGTGTAAATGAAAACCCTCATGTCAATACATTTCTATATTATCCTCACGTGGCACAACAGAATTATTTATTGGCACATGCTCGTATTTCCAATAAATTCGTACCAAGAAATGATTCACAGATATTATTATGTTTGAACGTAAAGACCATTGGCCTTGTAATTACGATGTTCCAGCAACTTAGTTATACATATAAATACATATGGTATGTTATGTGAAAATGGCAATAAACACAGCCATCCAATTTTAATTGAACCAATCTGTATAGATTTCAGGGGCAGAAAATGCGTGCTGTTTGTGCACATTTTCGTATAATAAAAGGATTTAATTGTGGATTGCTAAATATGTACAAAATTGTAAGCAATCAGAGGATCAGCGGGCGATGTTTACAATACAGTCCTTGATGCTGATTTTGTGTGAAACGCCTACACATGACCAGCAACCTGCTTACAGATAAAATAAGGCATACACGCATACAGACATATATAAATATATCATGTATGTATTTACATATGTATTAATAAAAGAAGAAGAAAATGGATTACTACAGAATGAAATTATAAAAAATTAACTTTCTAGAGCGTAGTCGCTCAGTTCAATCAGCTCCGTTACTTTATATTTAAAAGCGTTTTTCGCAAAACTAAATTTTTTAATACTATAAACATATACTATAATTTTCTTTCTGCATGTTCTATATATACCTATATTTCTCCATACAATGATCTATGAGTTTTTTGATCTGACCAAAAATCGAATTTTGGCAGGCCAAAAACGAACAAAATTTTGTCTGAAATTATATTTATTGCAAATACCGCCGTTTGGCTAATTTTTGATTTTTTCGACCGATTTTCGAGCATAAGTCATTGTAAAGACAATAACTTCTAAATAGTAAAGAATTTTTTTTTGTAATTTCATCCGGGGAAGGTCCGAATCATTGCAACAGTGTAAGACCTTTTTTAGCGCCGTTGGTGATCGCGTTAAAAACTCGAAAAATATTTAATTTTTTTCTACAAAAACTTTACCCACTAATTTTAAAATTTGTAATACAGTACTTGTAGTTTTTACTTCAATTCTCAAAAGTTGCCTTTTTTAGGCTGCCACTACTATGCTAGGGGTGCTCCATAAAAAAATTAACATCTTCTTCATTCAAAAGAGCCAAGTGTTAAAAATATTTATTGCGCCCGTAAAAAAATCTGGTATTGCTGGTATGCCTTTATAGTCTCTTCGGAATTTGAAAACACCCAGCCGAATGCAGCCAAATACAAGTATAAAATAGGCTTGCAATTTGTAAGAATCGAAAGCGTCAAAATATTTTCTGCAATTATTAATATCAAACCACATTGTTTCTAAAATAGCATAACCATTTCATGCCATTACTGTATTAAGTCAACCAGAAGATTGAAAATGAGTGATATATGGGGTCCAGGGGAAGTACGGAACCGATGTTATCCAATTTTACCATCAGACCACCATATGATCAGGCGAAGATTACCACTTAGATTCATTAAGATATCTTACAGATTCACCGATACTTTTGTTATAAAGTTAGATGTAGTCACGAAGGTCCTCAAATTCAAATTAAAATTCAATTATTTTTTAATGCATTATTTGCAACCCTGGTATGAGCCAATAAATAATTATTATGTGTCACGTGAGGATAATACAGAAATGTGCTGACATGAGGGTTTTTACTTACATGCAAGATAAAAATTAAATTTTTATACTCTCGCAACCTGTTGCTACAGAGTATAATAGTTTTGTTCACCTAACGGTTGTTTGTATCACCTAAAATTAATCGAGTTAGATATAGGGTTATATATATATAAATAATCAGGATGAAGAGACGAGTTGAAATCCGGGTGACTGTCTGTCCGTCCGTCCGTCCGTCCGTCTGTCCGTCCGTGCAAGCTCTAACTTGAGTAAAAATTGAGATATCTTTATGAAACTTGGTAGACATGTTTCATGGTACCGTGAGACGGTTGGTATTGCAGATGGGCGTAATCGGACCACTGCCACGCCCACAAAACGCCATTAATCAAAAACAAATAACTTGCCATAACTAAGCTCCGCAATAAGATACAATACTGTTATTTGGTACACAGGATCACATTAGAAAGGGGCATCTGCAGTTAAAATTTTTTTGGCGTGGTCCCGCCTCTAATAGGTTTAATGTGCATATCTCCTAAACCGCTAATGCTATAATAACAAAATTCACTGGAAGCCAATGTTTTTAGCACTTCTATTGACGGTGTGAAAATAGTTGAAATCGGGTGGCAACTCCGCCCACTCCCAATATAACGGTACTGTTAAAAACTACTAAAATCGCGATAAATCAAGCACTAAACACGCCAGAGACATTAAATTTTATCTCTGAGATGGTATAAGATGACTTTATAGGAACCGCGTTCAAAATTAGACAGTGGGCGTGGCACAGCCCACTTTTAGGTGAAAACCCATATCTTGAGATCTGCTCAACCGATTTCAACCAAATTCGGTGCATAACGTTCTTTTCATGTTTCTATGGCATAGTGCGAAAATGGGCGAAATCGGATTACAACCACGCCTATTTTCCATATGACACCATTTTAAATACCACTTGATTCTTTCACTTTCCACTATGCAAATCAAGCAACAATGATTATATCGGCGTAAAACTTTGCGTGAATAATACGTTTAAAGTATGCCACCTTGTGACCAAAAACTTTCTAAATCGAACCAAAACTGTTCAAACCCCTAAGTACTAAATATGTGGACCCCAGTGCCTATAGTTGACCTTCTACCGAAAATATCAGTCAATCCACAAAGAAATCTCAAACGAGAATACCATTTGACTTTGCGAGAGTATAAAATGTTCGGTTACATCCGAACTTAGCCCTTCCTTACTTGTTTTTATTTAATTCTGTTAATTAATTAAAACAATGGTAAGGCTTTCGCGTATATGTTGACATATGTGCAAAGATTAAGGCCTAGCATTACACTAGATTTTTCAAAATTGCCTAATAATTTAATAATTGCCTGCTAATTTAATAACGAGAAAAACCGCAGCTATACGAGTAATACCCTTCATGGAAAACATTTCTCTATTTATAGGAAAAATGTAAGGTTATAACTTCCACCCAAAAACTATTTTCTGAGAAAATGATAGCAAACGAATTTTTTTTTGATAAAGATCTCCGTATCGGATTATATCCCAGAGTTTGAAAATTATTTTTTTTCCGGTTTCAATCATTTTTAGATGAGGTAGTATATTCAAAATTTATACTGCATGAAATGCTACAGAGAAATGTTTTCACTAAGCTTGGTTAAGGTAACTTTAGCAGTATGTGAGGAATTTATATACTTTAACCGATTGAAGGACGAGGTTTCGCCAACTTTTCAAGATCTTTTAAAGCCAAATTGAAGATTTTAAGTATAATTTTTTGGCATAGTTGTAGAAAGTTATGACTTTTTGATCAACGACATTGTGTGAGCGTGGCAACCATCCAATTTTACGCACAATACCACCTTCATCAAAGTTGCCAGGAACAAAAGAATACGTATTTTGTCAAGATATATCAATTTGTGTTCCAGCTATAGCTTGTACGTAGGGATGGACGGACAGACTATATATTATATCTAGAGATGATTACTTTGAAGGGGACAAACTAGATATTCATGAATAAATAAGCACTTTATTAAGAAACACAAAATTCGCGATACTTTTTGAACAAATCTCGTATACTCGCATTACACTATATTTGGCTGATTTAGTTTTAGGTGCTATATGTTTAAAACAGAAACAATTAAGTAAGCAGAAGACATTGGAAAAAACTTAATATCCAAAAAAGTTTCGTACCGAATTATCGAACTAATTATTTCAAAGTAAGATATTTTAAGTTTACTGTATATACGAGAACTTGTCATTGAGTTTTTGAGATATCGATATGAAATTTTGCACACGTCCTTATCTCTCAAAGACGCTGCTCAAACTGATCGATCAAAATCCAGTCTTTGTACGGAAAACCTTTTAATTTGATAAGATATCTGCATAAAATTTCGCATAGATTATTCTCCAAGGTAATGGTACAATTTCCGAAGAAATTGCTGCCATACAAACTGATCGATCAAAATCAATTTCTTGTATTACTTATTATAGTGAGGTTAACATTTGTTAGGAATCATAACGATGGCTCTTAAGGACACAGTTAAAATGCTCTCTTTTTTATGAAAAGCTACACTTACACTTCACTCTCTGATTATGGACTAAACATTATGGTTGCTTAAATGATAAGTACCGGAATATTTTGACAAAGTACATGCCATTCGCTGCAGTAGGAAAGCGAATATGACAAAGCAATTACAACAATGTACATATAAATGATTTTTAATATAGATTTAAATTCATGGAAAATTTCAAGCAATTTTGCTAGTGCGGCAAGTAACTAAAAACTAGATTAGAACAAAGCAAATTATGCATAGAAGCCTTTTTCAACACGAACAAATACTACTGCAGGAGCACATGCATAAGTTTTCAAAACGTCAAACTCTGTGTTATCAACTCACACACAACTGAATTTAAAAAATGTATACCAAAACAACATCAACATGACCACACACAACGGCAAAGGAGTAAAACACAAAAACTATTTACATAGTAAGAACATGTGTGCACAAGGCCATTAATTGCCAACTCATACAACACGCATGCGCACATACCTTATGGCCACGTAGCGCCATATTGCCAAAGTCACCGTCAGTCCGATGGATATCGTGTGCAGAATTTGTGTAAAGTGCATGTGAAAAAGGACGAAAACCGCCCAGGCATAGCTGAAATCCTCCTCGCCTGAAACCGAATACAAACAAACACATGTGTATACATACAGTTAATTCTTTTGTAACAAACAAGTGATAAATGCAAATTCATAACATTAATTATGTAGCATTAACTATGTGCCTACAGGTAGTTAAAGTGTAATTGGAGTAGGCTGGCATGAATAGGCAATGGCCACAAGACTTCCTTAAATTAACACATGTAAATACAAATTGTTTATTTACATATGTGCCTGTGTATATATTGTAGTAAATATTTAATAAACTTTAGTTAGCTGTAATTACGCTTACCTGGTTTCATATAGATATACTGATAAGAAACGAACGGTATGTACTCGATCATCACGAACATGTCCGCTATCGCCAGCCATTTGAGTATTTTATTAATTGGTGCTTTGGCCATATCCTTTTTGGTTAGCACGATTATGTTGAGGATGTTCGCAATTGTGCCGAATATGCAGATCTATGAATAAACAAGGGAATCATAAAATTACGGAGAATGTTTGCAGAAGAGAAAACAATAAAAAAAAGGAAGAAAAAACTAAGTTTGGGCGAAACCGAAATTATATACAATTAAATGCCATAAATAATAAGCAATGAAGGTTAGAATAGTTCGATATTTGTTAAACGATGTTATGTTTAAAATTATACCCAATTAGTCCAAAAATTAAAAAAATCTAAATTTCGATATTTAAATAGCTTATATATTCCAAAATATCTTCCTAAAAGAAATTTTTTAAAGTTAAAATTATTTTCAAAATTACAGCTATTTTAGTGTAGCTGGCCACTAGTTAGGGTCAATTTAAAGCTTTAAACGCGTTTTACTCGAAACTACTTTTTTCGATGCGGTCTTCAAGATACGTCAAGTTCTAATCAGTCGATTTACAAAAAATTAGCATGAATAATTTTTAAATAATATATAATATAATAATCTTAAAATAAATATATAAATATTTTTAAAAAATGTACGACCACAAGGGTACAATTGATGACTTAGATCCGTTCTTTTTTCGCCTCTTTACTTCTTTCTCTTGTTCTGACATTTTTTTTTTGTACTCCTTAAACAGGAATTAACAAATGAATGAAATGCATAATAAAAATATGTTTTTTTTTTGTTTTATAAATTGCCAAAAAACGCTCGACTCTTATAAGAATTGCTTTACCGATATTTGGAGCAGAATTGGATGGTTCATAAAATATATCTCCTAATAGCTTGAGAATTCAAATGAATTGTTGGGAAGCAATAATTTAATTATAGAAGCGAAACGCCTACATTCATAATATTCCGTATATGTCTTACGCTAATATTTAAAGTCAATAATGTAAACTAACAGTCCGCATTATTTCGGTTCGAGCCTAGTTTTCTATCAAAATCAAAAACAAACGTTCTTTTTTAAAAGCGGCCGCCCCTAGGACAGACGACAAAAAAGCGCCCTCCTTTTACGAAGCATTTTATTTCGGAGGCATCATAAAACTTGTAAGACTCTCCATTTGTTGGATGACAGCCAAGCACACATCGTAAATATGACAAGTGCCATAGTACGGCACTAACTGTAACTAACTTACTACCTACACTGACGTACTATTACATACACCAAAGCCGTCTTCGATTCGCCATTTTTTTGCTCGCTTAATTTGTGCGCTGTTTGTCAAAAATTTCAGGATGTGAAAGCAACAGCAAAGTGTGCGAATACTACATTTTAGCGATATTTAGTTTTGTATCCAGAAGAAAATCAGATTATGGTATATGTGTTGCTCCGTTACAAATACGTCGATTTTACATTTCGTAATAACTTAATTTGTCTAATAAATTTTTAATCGAGGTTTTCTTGTTTATAATTGGATTTTATACTCTTAAATTCCTGTTGTATACGTATAGCATTCCTCCTTGATGGAAATTTCTTATAAATATAATTTAAGCCCACCCAAAAAGTGGTAGACTTTGGAGTAAGCATTTTTTCTGCATATACCAGACGATGAAAATATTCTATCTATACCAAAAAATCGATGTATTAAATGAGCGATACAATTTGCGAAGTATTGATGTCTAATTCAATTTTACCCGCACTGATACATTTAAATTGCGTCCGCAAACCGAATCAATCACAACTTTTTTCAAAGTTATCGGAAAATTAAAGAAACAGTGATTGAAAATCGTTGTGCTAGCATCAGAGAGATAGCAGATGATATCAAAATCTCTTATGAATAGACTTATGCTTTGGGTATGAAACGTTTTGGAAAAACGGCGTCGAGTAGAGGTTGCAAAATAAATGCTTGACAACCCAACATTCCTCAAAAGTACTTGACCCGAGAGAGTGGGTTTACGAATATGGCGTCGAAACTATCCAACAATCTAGAGAATGGCGCTCCAAAAATGAGCCGAAACCGAAAAAACGTAAATTCACTGAAGGCACTGAAAGCCATTCCAGTTGAAAATTGTGTATAAAGTATACAAGTGTAAAAGTGGAAAATTGGCATGCTTGTATTAGCTCATAATGAGCCTATTTTAAAGGCGATAATATAGATTTGTATTAAAATATCTGAAAATTTTTTTTTTTTGCTAGTCCGGGTCAGTTTTGATCAGATGGTAAAACATTTAGTATTTGAATCAGATGATATTGTAAGAAGATTAAGATTTAAATTATCAATGATAAAGTAAAGGTTCTACAAATTTTTTTCAGAAGTTTTTTTTATTAAAGTTAATACACTCTTTATTTATGTTAATAACACACTTCATTATATAAAAAAAAACAAAAAACGGAGAAACCAGAAGAACTGCTTTCATATATCGAAACACCCTGCGAGAGAACTTTTGGTGGTTCATTTCGCCCGCATCAGACAAAAATAAATAAATTACGTTGATGACTTTTTCTTCCACGCCATTTATTCTCATATCTATAGTTCAACACAAGTTCCCCATGGCATATATATACATACACACACCAACAAATAAATAATACTCTCATGTTTTTGCAATAGTCGACCATTTGCTGTAATTAGCATCATTGGTGCCACTTTCTGCACTTTCCGTTAGTTTTAACCTTTTTGTGGAATCGCTTTATTTATTATCACGCACAAAGCGCTCACTCACCTATATATGTACAAGTATGCACCTATTTACTTTTATAGGAAAAAGTGTAATTTAATTTGAATGGTCTGTAGCATCAGTGTGGCTCTTTGAATCTTCGCGTTGAAGTAAATATCTGCGGTGTAATTAAATAGTTTGTGTGTATGTGTTTCGTATTTATGGTGCTGTTAAATGAGATAAACAATTGCATTTACAAAAGTTATTTGCTCATTGTGGGAATTTTGGGCGGCTTTTGTCCACTTCTCTTGCTTCATGAAACTCAATTATAATGAAAGTAAATATCTGAACGTCAATGAATTTTCGTTGACCACATGTATAGGTCATGGATATATAAGAGTACATATGTATAAATACTCGTATATCCATATGTAAATAAATTTCGAGTAGAACTTTTATCATCATTATGCTCTGTGGTAAGCTAAAGCGGATATTAGCGATTTACAGTAGGTCATTTCCTATCAACTTTTGTTATTTATAGTCCTCAATATTATTTTGCGTTTAATTTGTTGCATTTTGTCTATAATGAGTAGTATATATTAGGTCAAGTAACGTTTCCGTCTGGATGTTACAAACTTCGTAGTAAACCTAATATAGCCTGTTCGGGGTATAAATATATGTAAATATAGAGACATTTTTCTTAAGATCGAATTCAAAATCATGTCTAATTTTCTGTATATGAACGCAGGAAGAGCGTCACAAGCTGTCAAACTCTCATAGTAATGGTAAACAAAACTTCCGCTTGCTTTGCCTTATGACGTCATGAACCAATATTTTGTCTGTCAAACATACCACAAAACAGTTCCGGGATGAAACTATCATGAACTTTAGTCTTAAATATTTGGGTGCTATCCTAGTTTTAATAAGATCTCTAATAAAAAGCAATTTATCTTTATAAACCTCGTCGCTCCTATCATTACAAAGATCTGAAAGTACGTATTTCTGTCATGAAAAATAGCTCTTCCGAGTTTGAGAGTCGTCCTAAAAACTGTAGAACCAGCCATTTGTTGGATAACATTATAGATAGAAGGAAAAGTGAAGCCTAATTAACTATCTGATTTTTTTTCCTAGATTGGTACCACTAATTTTTTTAGTGCATATGAAGTTAGATCTCCATTCATCAATTAGTGTATGTTTGGTAGTTGTTTGTTTACGACGCAAAGGCTTTGTCTGACGATTTTCATTATGAAACAAGAACGAATGTTAACTTCGGTTGCACCGTAGCTATAATACCCTTCATAGTACCCATACAAAAGATCGCTTACAAGAACTTTGATCGAGCAGTTTGTCATGCAACTATATGCTGTAGTGATACGATCTGAACAATTTCTTCATAAATTGCATTATTGTCTTAGACAATAACTTTTGCCGAATTTCGTGAATATATCTTGCCAAATAAAAAAGTTTTCCATATAAGCACTTGATTCTGATTGTTCAGTGTGTATGACAGCTATATACTATAGTGGTCCGATATCGGCGGTTCTGACATATGAGCAGCGTTTTAGTGAGAAAAAGACGTTTGCAAAATTTCAGATTGATATCTCAAAAACTGAGAGACTTGTTCGCATATATACAGACAGACGGACATGGCTAAATCGACTCAACTCGTAACACTGATAATTTATATATATATGTATATATGTATATACTTTATATAATCTCTGAGGTTTCCTCTTGGTTGTTACAAAGATCGTGCCAAACTTAATATACCCTGTTCAGGGAAAAACTGGAAAAGCCAAAACTCGCTGAAATCCATCCACGCCGAGGCTTATAACAAGTGTATAGAAAATTTGAATTTATAAAATTTAAAATTAATAAAATTGTAATTTTTTTTTTAATGGCATTCGGCTCTCGACATTCTAAACACTCGAACGTACGTACTTTTGTCATGAAAAAATAACAAATAAAATTTATTCTTTATTAAGAGATTATTACTTGTCGAAAAGCTTCATAAATAGATGGAGAAACTCGGAAGAAATTATTGCCAAACTGAAATTTTTCATTTAATAAGTATACATATGAACGTGCTGTACTCAGCTTCACTACACGTGAAGCTTCCTGTATGCCTTATTTCACTAATTAAATTTCGGTCAGCAACGTAATTTTTAACAATTTCCTCGCATAAAAATAATAATTTCTGAAAGAAAAAATATTTATGAAGCACGAAAACAAGATAAACTGCTACCAACGCTCATTAAATGACAGCTACTAATCTCAACTTTTAAAGCAGGCGTATTAATACTGCTTGCACAAACAACCGTTGGCTGCCACGCCACACGATAAGACAAAGCAGAGCATACGTTGTTACAAAGTTTCAAGGATTTATGACAAGTCCACACCACAACGTAACAGTGGATGAAAGAAGGCAGTTGGACCAACACAACGACACATACTTTATTGGGCTTTGTTTGGGCATGGCAGTACTTACACTGATATACATATATACATACATATACACATACGTATATAAATACATATACACATACGTACATAAATACATACTTACATACTTACATATTTATTTGTGAGCACGCAGTATCTACAAAGCAATCAGCAGTAATTTTATGGGCAATGTGGTCATTATTATTGCAACATTTGCATACACAAATAAATCTAATGAAAACTCATCGTTTGTAAATGCTTTCGAGTGTCGGTTGGTGTGAGCGAGTAAATTGAGTGAGCGTATATTTTTCGCTTTTTTGTTTGTTTATTTTTTCTGCTGACGTGTGTATTACAGCCACCATCGAGGTCTGAAAGTTTCCCATGTACCAACGACAATACAACAACAACAACAACAACAATAATAACTACATGATTTTTGCCAATGCGAATACTTTATTTGCGCAATTATAGCGCTTTACGGCGCGTGTGCTTGTATTTTGTTGTTTACTGTCAGCCATTGGCCTTTTGGTTTTCTGGAATATACACCCCTCCACCATTCCCATCTTTTTGGCATTGTTTATTTTTGTACGCTAGTCATTCAGACGTTATTCATCTTCGTCTATGCGTCGCGGCAAAGTGCGCTGCCCTTCGTGTTGTGGCGCTTCTGTATGAGAGATGCGCATTTGAAGAGCTAGGACACCCTAGCGTCAGCCAGCTATTACGCACCTGTTAAGTACTCCATGCTGCCAAATGAGATGCAACGTCAACAGTAGCGGTATAATACAGCGTGTCGTGGGTGGGTATAGGTATTTACAAACAATTTTCAGCATATACGGCTACTGGATAGAAATACCGAGAAACATCGCATGACTTTGTAAGAAAGCCATTAGCATTTAAAACACACATACCCATTATACCTTTGTAAAACCGGTATGTAAGGGTGAGCGCTTTGAGTTTTCAGATTTTGCTATTCTTCTGTTTTGTTCATTTTTAAGGTCAAAATATGCATGACTTCTTAATTCATTTGCATTTAAAGCTTTGGCAGCGTTTCAACTTTTTACTCCGTGTCTTTCAACTAAATATGCAGAAATTTAATTGAATTAAATACTCGTAACTTGTAGTATATATATACTTAAGTACATAAGTTTATATGTATTTAGGTATTTTCTGAGGTAATGTTGTCGTTGCTTAAGGTTATACTTGTAGTAAGTGGGTATCACAAATTACGAGTATATACATTTTTATAAGTTATCTGGATATTAAATTAGAGAGTTTCAGGAATTTCAGTTTTTTTTTTTCGAGCAACGAAAAATATTATAAAGATTTATAATGCAATAAATCTTGAAGATTCAATTTTAGTTTATTCTTAAGCAATCAATATACGAGAGCGGTCAGCCTCACCTCAAGTTGGCACCTTTACTGCAAGAAAAATATACTATCGTATAGTACAGGATGGCTCACGACTCGTATTATAAAAATAAACCGTAATTACTTCTTTTTTAATCAATGCATTACATTTTTTTTTGTTTATTGTCTGGAAAATTTTAATTTATTATATGTAATCAATTATTTTTAAAGTTATGGACCGTAAATGACCTCCATGCTCAGCCACGCATATGCGACACTTAATTAGAAAATTATTCATAGCGGCCTAAAGGTTTAAAGTCGGAATTGCCTCAATTAATGATTTAATGGGCTGCTTCAATTCTGTCAGATTTCTGGGTTTTGTTTTGTACACCTCCGTGGATACATCTTCTGCGCAGTTCTGGGTAAAAAAAATCATTCAACATCTTTAAATAACATTGACATCTGTTACTGTTACACCGTTTTCTTCATAGAAGTATGGCCCAACAATACACCTTGCTGAAACATACAGTGACTTGTTCTGGGGAAGTTCCGTCTTGTGGATTATTTGTTGATTTGATTCTCTCTATTTACGGCAATTTCGCCTGTTAACATTTCCGTTAAGATCAAAATAGACGTCATCAGACATAAACAGAAAATTTATCAAGTTATTGTCTTTTTCAGTCATTACAATCATTTTTATTTGCAGTCATCATGAATTATACGTTCTAATGAATTTGCTTAAATTGACACGAAGACGGATCTCGATGGTACGGTCTTCTTGCGATACTTCCAGATTCTCCAAACATGTTTACCAACCTCATAATGGTTCATCTGCTCGTGGGAGTGCCGCCAAAATCGCATCTGAATTGCTTTTGGATGGAAATGACGGACTGCAAAGCATGGTAACGCTTTACTAACCAAACTCTCTTTTTGGTGTCCCAAGCATTCATTTTAAAAAAATGTAAATAATAATCAGTCAAATAAATAAAAAAAAGGTTAGTCGATTATTCACATAGCAAAAAAGTTAGTACGGTTTGTTTTTGTAGCAGGATTCGTGAGCCACCCTGTACATTCTCCTCTGCTGTCAACTGTCAAAATTTTAACCGAATCGAAATGGTTTGGGTTTGACCACGCATGAAATCAGACGTGACTTGACTGGGAATTCATGAAAAAAGAGAGGAAATCAGTCAGCGATCCGATTGTTGTTTAAAAAAAAACCAGTCATGACTTATCCGTCAATGGTGACCGTCAAAAATTGATTTAACGAGTTTCATCGTGGCCGCACTCGATGTTTGATGAGCAGACGTTGTATTGGCAGACGGTCGATGGAATGTGAGCGACATAATTGATATCATAAGCACCTCAAAGGACAGTATGGGTCATATCTTGCACGAAATACGGGCACTCGGGGCGATGGGTGCCGTGTTTTCTCCCTCCCGACAACAAACACAACCGTGACACCACTTCCAAGCAATGTTTGACACTGTTTAAGCGAAATTCGAAGGATTCTCTGCGTCGTTTGTGACTTTTGACGAAACAGGGATCGAAACAGTGGTAAAAATTCTAAAAATTAGATTCCCAAATTTCCATAAAATTCTAAGCTAAATAAATTTGTTAAAATTAAGGACGCAGTCTTCAACACACATGTTAATTATCTGACTTTGCGAAGAGATATTGCGTCACTTATTTACAAAGTTGCTTCACTTATTTAGCTAAATGCTCGCCTTAACATATATATCCACACAAAACCATATTAAATACTTAGATTAAATATAGCCGAGAGTTAATTGAAGCTGTCAGTTGTCAAGCTAAACAAAAATTAAAATGGTGACAAAAAAAAAATGGAATAAAAAACAACTTTCATTAAAATGGTGACGCCAAAGCAGTTTACAAAATGAGAAAAGACAAAAAAGTGACGTGAGAACCCTACTGCTTCTGTCTTTCAAAATTGAGACACCCTAAAAGTTTTGGCTTACGTCTCATGTATATGTATAAGTGTATATACAAAATAAAAATTGTAATCGTGTACTATATGAGAATAACAAAAACATACAGATATGGTTTCGCATTTCGTAACACTTACCAGCAACGCCACATATCCATGCACGCCGTTGTAGGTGCGCAACATCTGATACAATTCACCAGTACAATAGTCATGGCATTTAGGTAGAGTCGTCTCCTGCGTATGATTGGGATACTTGTACTTCTCTACTAGTTTCATAAAATCTCGAAACTCGTCATCGGTTACCAGCTTCTCCCAATTAGAGAGATTCACATTGGGCAACAGGTCGGAAGAGAGCATCGCGTGTGCTGCCGCGCTCAATAAAGCGGTATTTGATGTCATTTTTTGTTTTTGTTTTGCTTCTGGTTATACGTGTGTAAGTGCGGAGGCGTCCTTGTTGAAGCAGATATTAACTTTTCCGTTGCGTGGATGAAAAGTAGAAAATTGTGTTCTGCGAACTGGAAAAAGCGAAACAATCACTTCGGTTAGAATTTGTAATTTGTTGGCGTTTAGATTTGGGGTTAGATTTAAAATTTATGTGACATGACTTATGAAAATAAACTTTATGCGCTTGGTAAATATTTTATTTTATATTACATGGGCCAAGGTGGTAGCAAAACCTGTTAATATCAACGTATCAAAACTTCCATGATATAATACCTATTATAGCTGTACCCGAAAAAATTGTCGATTTATTTTTAGTAGACCTAACATATGTACATATATTAGCTTTATATATATATGGTGTAAAATTAACTAGAGTAAGTTGGGATACACCAATACTATATATTCGTTGTATGATGGTTTGGAAAAGATATTGGTTGATTTTTTAACTGGAACTGGAAGCATTACTCGCTGAAGATGCAACTAAACACAAGAAGAGCTCGCGGAATCTTTGAAATGCACTCAAGCAGTCATTTCTAAATGGTCAAAAGCTAAGAAATGGAGTACCATAAGAATTCAAGACAAGCGACATTACGAGATGATTTTGTATGTCAGACCTGCTGCTTGAACGTTAAAAAAAGAAATCGTTTTTGCATCGGATTGTGACTAGGGATGAAAAATGGGAACATTACGACAACTCTAAGCCGAAAAAAAATTAATTTTTAGCCTGGGAAATCAACCAAATCAACCGCAAAACCGAATATCCATGACGCTAAGTTAACGCTCTGTGGGATCAGTCTCATCTAAAACTGGATAAAACCGTTAAGAGGAATGCTACCTAAACTAAACTGAAGCGAACTGAGCGATTGCCGAAAAACGCACGGAACTCGCGACTAGACGCGTGGCAATAATTTAGCAACATGACAACGCTCGACCTTATATAGCAAGACTGATTAAAATTTGTTTGGAAAACAGCTGCGGGGAAGACCTTGCGCATTCTGACATTCAAAAATTTACTTAATTTATATATATCGTACTCTAATGTACATACAATATTTTTAAATATCTTAAATACTACTACTTGAAATTTATTGTATTTTTTAAATTATTGTTTTTAGAAATGAACTAGAATTAATTTAGTTTATTCTTAAAAAAATACACTGTTCTCATAATTTGTGTAATAATTCTTAAAAGACATTTCGATTAATTTTGCGAAAAAAACGAAACATACAAAATAACAAGTAAGGAAGGGCTAAGTTCGGGTGTAACCGAACATTTCATACTCTTGCAACTTGCCAGGATCAAAGCCAGGGAAATACCTTCAGGTGCATAATAATCCAATTTCACATATTTTCGGCATTTAACTATAGTATATCCAATATTATACTTCCAGTGAATTTTTCTAAGGTATCTTACTTATTTGCTGAAATATGCGATATAAAGTCAGCTAGTAGTTCGAAAATCATTCGATTAGGTATATGGGGGCTAAAGGAATTATTGACCCGATACAACCCATTTTTGACATACATGCATATTATTAACAGAAAAGGATTCTCCTGGAATTTCTATAACATATCTTACAGATTGACCGATATTTTCGATAAAATGTTCACTGTAGGAACTGAGGTCCACATATTCAATACATGGCGGAGTGGAATAGTTTTATTCCGATGTAGACAATTTTTGGTAACAAGGTCGCTCAACTCAAGGGCACTATTCATGCAAAGTTTTATCCTGATACATTTATTGGTGCTTGATTTGCATACTGGAAGTAGGCGTGGTTGTAGTCCGATTTCGCCCATTTTCGCACTATGACATATGAGAAGAATGTCTCGTACCGAATTTGGTTGGAATCGGTTCAGCAGATCCCAAGATATGGAGTTTCACCTAAAAGTGGGCGGTGCCACGCTCACTGTATAATTTTTAACGCGGTTCCTATAAAGTCATCTCATAAAATCCCATGGATAAAATTTAATTGCTCTGGCGTATTTAGTGCTTGATTTATCGCACTTTTAGTAGTTTTTAACAGTACCGTTACCGATTCCACCCATCTACACACTGTCAATAATCGTGTTAAAAACATTTGATCTCAGTGAATTTTGTTATTATGGCTTTAGCGGCTTAGAAGATATGGACATTAAACCTATTAGGTGGCGGGACCGCGCGCACTTTAAAAAAAATTATGAAACTGCAGATGCGCCTCCCTAATGTGATTAGGTATACCAAATAACAGTCTTGTATCTTATTGTGGTTATTAGTTATGGCAATTTATTTGTTTTTGATTAATGGCATTTTGTGGGCGTGGCAGTGGTCTGATTACGCCCATCTGCAATACCAACCGTCTTACGCTACCAAGAAACATGTCAACCAAGTTTCATAAAGATATCTCAATTTTTACTCAAGTTACAGCTTGCACAGACGGACGGACGGACGGACGGACGGACAGACATACAGTCACCCGGATTTCAGCTCGTCTCTTCATCCTGATCACTTATATACATATATATAACGCTTTATCTCCCTCGATTAGTTTTAGGTGATACAAACAACCGTTAGGTGAACAAAACTATTATACTCTGTAGCAAAATGTTACAAGAGGATAAAAACAGAGCTCGCAACGAATAAATATATTTACGCAATCATTAGTCGCTTGCCATTAAAATCTCAATTAATTTTCCGTCAACATTGCGTGCAATAATTGCTGCAATTAAAGTCGCAAGATTGGAAAATTTATGGTGCTAATTTAAACGGCCTGGCGGTCTGGGCGTGAGCATATTCTGTTGACCTGGAATCAATACTATTGCAGCAGTACATAATTGCCACACATAATTGCTTTATCTATTGGGAATACTACACTACACTTTTTATAGTAAAGACTAAAAATTTAATTTAATTTTTATTTTACATATTATTATATTATATAAATTAAGGTTGTTTGTTTATCTGATTGCCTATTTTGAATGTACTGTTATTCTATTAATTCAATTTAAGGAGTTTTTGCCAAAAAATACTAGTTTCGTTTTGATTAGGTTATTATAGGTATATTTGAGGTAAATATTAGCTACTTGCCATTTGAGTAAAATTACTGACCAAACTATTATAATCCGGCGAATAATTGACTTATTGTACTACAACAAAACGTAGCATAACTACAGGATCTAAGGGGTTAAAATGATTAGAACACCTTAAATTCGGTACAATAAAAGTCGCTTGTTATACTGTCCTTCTGTAACCATTTAGATGATTGCAATTGATATTGACTTGGTGAACCAAAGTTGCGACATATTTGCAGTGGCGCTCACTATTGACGGTACTGTTGGTTCTATTCTTAGATTATTGATCAAGCTACGTTTCACAACATAGATAGTTATATACATACTTCCCAAAAGCATACGATATAATTAGCGTTTACATCTCTGCTAGATGTTTGACACAAATTTCTTTTTCAATTATAAAATATATGGTTCGACAAGTTACGGTTGTCATTGCTTATCAGGGGAAAAGCGATATTAGAAAAGAAAGTTAGGTTTTGGTCGAAGCAGGTATCGTGTCTAGATGCTATGGGTATATTATCTGATCAAATGTGATCTGGACCGTTAGGTAGCTACATTTTCACGAATTTTAATACAAACTTTTATTATTGTCTACAAAAAAGATTCCAAAGCATATTGAAGTATGCCAACGTCTATTCCCATTTTCCATAAAATTTTTATAAATCTCAGAGGCTGAGATGTCCGTCAGTGTCTTCAACGAATTTTTGTTTCTTTCGGTTTCAGCTTATATTTGCAGCGCCATTCTTCTAGATTTTTTAACAGTTTCATATTTATGAACTCACGTATTGGCACTAGTAATGATGAGTTTGATGAATTTAGGGTACTCAGCTACGTTGTCAAGTATCTCTGTCACCTCTACTCGACGTCATTTTTGCAATAGATTCAGGTCTTTTCGTACCAATACACGTTTCATACCTAAATCATTAACCAAAATGTGTTGAGTCAATCAATAAGAGATGTTGAAATCCTCTGCTATCCCTCGATGATATTGAAGTACTGTTTCTTTAACTTTTTCGATGTTATCGTCATTAATATAGGTTGGCTACTTGCATGCGGCAAATTTTCGATGATATTGTAATGTAACCTAATGGTAGCTTTCTTTCATTGTAGATGACTGAAATTTTTAATATCACTGTGTGGTAGTGACCTTTGTTCTATAACTTAATTTCTTTCGATAACCACGATGACAAAGTCTTTCTCGCTAACAACTTATAGAGGCGTGTAAAATTGCTGATAATATAGCATTTTACTATATACGTTAATAAACACCCAAACAGAACCATTATATAACTATTAGGCGTTTCTGACTGCTATCTGATATGAGCGTATTTGTAAGAATTCTTTAATTTAGTGTAATTGGCTTCCAAAACTTTAAACGCGTTTTTCTCGAAAAACTGTTTTCAGAGTCGGTGAACGGCTAGACCGAATTTTCACACGACCTTCTTAGATATACATATTTATCAGGTAACGAGCTAAATAAAAAAATTTTTGAGCATAATTTCAATGCTTTAGGCCACTGTGAGTGTAAATTAAAAGGCGCCATTTTGTCAGAAAACAAAATTTTAATTAGTTCTTCGATCATTACCGGTATTCATGTATAGTTATAATAATTTTCTTTTCGTTTTCAAATTTGATATAATCTTAAGCAGAAAAATCTACCTCAACGCCACACACCTTTCTTCGCAGATCCTCCTGGAGATCGTCTACGGGATCAAGGCGATCCAAATGAATCACCGATTTTTAAAGTGCATTAAATTCTGCAAATGTACAGTTTTTTTATTCATTTATTAAATAAAATGTCTCTTCAAAAAAAAAAAAAATCACACAAAAAAAGCGTTTTTCTGACTTGCAAGCGAATATAACCTTTAAGCATTTCTCAGCAAACGTACAAGAAATTTGCTAATTAACTCAATTAAAGGGCGAAATGATAAATACTAACGAATTTAATTAATTTACTGTTATTTCTTGTAATAATTTCTGCATATTTTGCCTTACTACGCAAAACCGAACTAATTTAAGTCGCCAGACATGAACAGTAAGTGCAAACCATAAATTCAAAAAGAAAGCAGTAAACTTAAAGAAAAGCCAAATAAGTCTTACACAAGTGTATATAACTAACTAGCCTTGAGCTAGACTCAGCCAGTCAGCTAAACGAATCTCAGGAGACATAATTAGTGTAGAGACACGTGATTGTTGTAGTTGTTATTGTTGTTGCCATTATTGTTATAATTTTTTTTTATTCCAGTTGTTATTGTTGTTACTGCTATTAGTTACTATTACCTGCCAGCTGTCAAATAGTAACTTTATTAATAAGCATTAACACATGACTTGGCTATTCTCAATGAATTGCAGTGCTATGAGGGCGGTGAAGGAGTGTGTGGATGTTGGCAAAATGACGGCACGTGCTGACGCTCACACCAACAAATGCATGTTATATTCGATTTTTGTTTTTTTTTCGAATTTTTTTCTCTTCTTATTTTTGTTACTATATTCGTGTTCATCAGCAAATCCATTCAATTGCTTATACATATTTATGATATATGTATATATTTGGTGAAACAGACAGTCCTCGAGCGATGCTATCGCTATTAACTTTGTGTTGCGTGCACACGAATGAGTAAAATTGATTGCAACAACTTTTGCTGCACAATTGTTAAAAAATAAACTATGTAAAATTATTTTCTAATATTCGATTTTTGTACTGAGATTACGGCTAACACAATACAAGAACAAAAACATGCAATTGCTGCATTTGATGTTGAAAGATGTCCCACGTTGATGCTAGACTACATACACACCAACAAAGGTTTTTTTTTGCAAAAATATTCAAATGAATGCATATATTTTGGAAAAATATAGCTATGATCGATCAATGTCCAATTGCAGTGAATGGAGGTGTTGCTGCTGCCGCAGCTTGTTTTTGTTTGGCGTTTAAGTCAAAAAAAAGTTTACTGCATTTAAATGGCTGTCAGTTCGCAGGTGTGTTGACAGCTGTGGACTTGTGTGCTGAACAAACACGACAATATGCAAAACTATATTGACTATATATATTTTTTTTTTGTGTTTCTCTCTGCTTTTTCTGAATTTATTGTAGTTTTTATTAAAATTTCCACTTTATTTTAAACGTTTGTTTTTTCTTCAATTTCAAAGCCGCCTTCAGCGATTTTGCACCAAAATAAACACTTATCAGCCTTGTTAATCGAAAAAATATTACCGTTTTTATTAGCAGCAATTTGTTGCCACAAACACATATATGTACATACACACATACACGCAGTTAGACAGCAGTCAAAAATGTTTTGTTAATTGACTAGGTGGTGGCTTTTCAGCGTCGGTCGCTGTTGTGTCACTTTTGACGTCTTTTGCATATTTCTGCAACTTTTCATATTTCGCCCGCTCTGGTTTCTCGGCTTCTCATTAAGCGTACGAAACGCATGCAAATCTATTTATGGCAAGCTTATGACAGCTATTTGTTCTCATTTGGCTGATATCAGCGTTTTTGAATAGCAAATCACGTATGCAGCATTGCATTCATATTTTAAGCATTTCGATTTGCCAATGTCAAAATGCAGACAAGTAAAAATGTCAAAATTTTCAATACAAATGTGTCAACATTCACTCGCCACCGAATAAATGGTAATTCATTTGCTTGCGCGTTGCGAGGGTCATTTGCGTGCCACACTGTGCGGTGTCGGTGACCAAAAGTGGCAGAAAACAACGGTAAAGATATCAATATCGATATCGAAACAAAAATTTAACGAATTAAAATATATTGTCTAAATATTTTTATAAAATAAATTTAAGAGCAGAGAAAGATTTAATGCAAGTCTTTATAATATGCGGTAATTTCGTAGTGTGCTAAGTAGGGCAACGCTGTACTAAGAAACACTTTTGTTTTCAATTTTATTTTCACCGTTATAGATATGTAAGTGTGTAAATAAACAAGGAAAAGCGTGTAAATGACAGCAGCAAAATATAGAGTTATAATCTAAAGTAAAGTCGCAATCGTCGAGAATCTTTGCTCTGCGCTCGTCAATGCAATTCGAGTATTGCCTGTGTATTCTTTGCCTTTCCAGAAGCTTTACCAAAAAGGAAGTTAGGGTGGGTGAAAGTTGGAGATCTGAATGACAATGTTAGCTCTTTCTGACATCACATGTTGGGTGAATTTTTTGAATAAATAATTTCAAAAATAGTAAAGTAACATCGGTTGATATAGATTTCCATTAACTGTTTGGTTTTTTTTTTTTTGGAAAAAAAATATGGCTTGAGGATGACTTTAGTGCCGTAGCCAATCCAAACAGCATATTTTGCTCTTTTAATGGAAATTACGAAAATTTTACTTATTATTAAGTTAACGGTAACTCAAATAAAGTTTTCAAGCCAATCGGTGGGGAAAGGTTTAAGTTCTACCACGTTTATTTAACAACAAAAACTTTTTGTTTCAGTTTTCCTTGAAGCAATTTTAGGTGTGGCTAGATTTTGTACGTTTAATTACTGAAATAACATAAATTTATTTACTGAATTGAAATCGGGAACTATAATATATTAATTTTTCCCACCGTTAGCAATGAGGGTATAGCTGCTGTTCTCTTTTCGCCATAATGAAAATTTCTTCTTTCTAAAATATATAATGGTACCATAACCGCTTATATGGAAGTCGGAGCACGTAAATTAATTTTGACTGAAGATAATTTAAGCTCGCGGCACTGTGCGCCACTTATTAAGTGGTTTATGACATATATATATTGAGGGTGTTTATTTATTATTTGCACTTTTGTGGCTGATGAGTAAAAAAAATAAAATAATAAAATGAATAAAAGGCAATTTGAGTAATGAATTTAACAAATACCAAAAGAAAAAACATTAAATAGTGTATAGCGCTAACATTAAAACAAAACAAGAAAAAACCTTAACCTTGGCTGCACAGAAGCTATAATACCCTGCACAGGTGCATTTTTTACAGTCACTATATGTATAACTAAGTCTGAAATAGTAGCCGACATATTCGGACATTGTGGCATTGTTTTGGACAATAATCCATACCAACTTTCGTGGGGATATCTTTTCAAATAAAAAAGTTTATCATACAAGCACTTGATTTTGATCGATCAGTTTGAATGACAAATATATCTTATAGCTGTCCGATAACGGAGATTCCATGTGCAAAACTTGAGATCAATATCTCAAAAACTGAGGGACTCGTTCGCATATATACGGACGGATAGAGGCAGACATGGTTAAAACGATGCAGCGTCACATATAATATTATTTATAGGATCTCCGATAAATAATTATTTGTTGTTGGACGTATTAATATTTCAGTTAGGCATCTCTGAAAACATCTGATCAATTATGTTAAAGCTGCTGAAATTCATGTATGAAAATACATGCTAGGGAATATTTTTGCTTAAACTTCTTGAAAAAACTCCCTGCTGTATTTAATTTAAAAGTATACTATACAAACTAGCATAAAGCAAAAAAGAATCTTTTTCATATTGGATTTTAGAAATTTTATTTAAGCCTTAGGGGAATATATATGGGCCTCATACATAGATGGCTCAAGTTTTATTGAATTCACCTAATTTTGAATTAGTACTAACCTTCAAAAGACAGCTATTACAATTTCATGACATTAGTTAGCGAGTTATTGTGCTATGAGTGACGATAAACAATTTCGTGTTTTAATTTTACACTGCTTCTTGATGGGAAAAAATACCGTTCAAGCGAAGCAATGCCAGGAAAAATGTGGATTCCGCATCATCAGAAACCCCAATACCACGTTGCTTTGCTGACTTCCAACTTGGTCGTAGAGACGCCAATGATGCAAAACAACAGTGGGAGTCCAAATAAGGCTGTAACATTAGAAACATTAGAAAAAATTAAAAAATCCACAAAATCGTTCTGTATGATCGGTAAGAAAAGTTGCATGAGCATTTGTCCATGAGAAAGCTGTGGTCAAAGAGGGTGCCACTGCTGACTGTTGACCAAAAACAGCAACGTGTTGATGATTCTGAGCAGTGTTTGGCCATGATTAAACGTATAAAATCGGAATTTTTGCATCGATATGTGACAATGGATGAAACCGACCAAAAACGATCGTCATCTGAGTAGACAGCGGCTAATGAACCTCGTCCAAAGCGCCCCAAAGCACAACAACCAGTTGGAATGGGTATGGCCTAGGTATTTGGGGATATGAAAGGTGTAATACTCATCGATCTTGAGAAGGGTTATTGGAGCGTTTGAGATCCGAAATTGTAAGAAAGCGACCACATATGGACAAAGCACCGTGTCATAAGTCAGGCGGTATTGAAATATCAGGCGGCGCTGCAATGATTGTGTTGCTCTTGATGGAAATTATATTGATGAGTAAATCAAGTTTTGAACAAACGTGTTTTCTTTCTAGACGTGAATAGAGAAGAGGTTTAATAGGGGATGAGGATACTACCTCTATCTATACCGACGGGTCCAAAATGAACTGCGCAGTAGGTGCCTCCAATGATCTTTAAATCTCTCTCTCTCTATAAGGCTACCAAACTCAGCCAACATCTTCCAAGTGAAAATACTAGCTATAGAGAAGACCTGTGGAGTTCCATTGAATAACTAAGGGAAGATACAAAAAGCAATTATATACACGCTCACCTAGCCTTGTCGACGCCACAGATTATATCCAGCGTATTAAACAATTGCAGGAAGGCTTTAAGCTCATTGACAGGTGAACTCCACTTGTCTTTAATTTGGGTGTGACAGACGGGTTGGCACAACTAGGATCCTCTTTGGAGGAATCCAAGACTGAGTTAAAACACACTTTGAAAAAATAGCTCAGAACGGATGAAGGTCAATAGCAAGCTACAAGATTACGAAGCAGATATGACACATGTATGACAAGCCTGGAACCAAGGACTTATTAAATAGGTCCAGAAATAGTATATGTAGACTTAGAGTTACTATAATGGGGAAGTGGCCTTTTAGAGAGCATGCGCTAAAACTGTTTACCACTTTCTCTAAGAATGCCCAGCTCTATCACAAGCCCGACACAGAATACTTGGAACTCATCAGGCACCAAACCTTTAATTTCTGTCTATAAAAAACATAACGGATATAAGTAGTTTCATTGAGTGCACCAAATGGTTTGAGCGCAACGATGAAACGGGATAGCAAGATTATAAGGTCTTACGATAGTGCATCAGAATGCCGCAAATAATTTTTCCGTGATTCTTGTTTGTTTATTTGTTTGGGTAGCAAGTCTAGTATCATATGAATGACAGTTGTCAACAAGAACAAAATTAGTCTCAAACTATCTCTAGTTTTCATATAATGAATGTACTATACACTACAACTACCCATGTGGGCTTCAGTTTTCGCTCAACATTTCTTTTTAAAAACGGTTGCTTTTCTGCCGACACGCCTTCGTGTGCGTTTCTGATTTGAAAAAATTCCACACGAAAGCCCATTAGACTCGCGAAGACGGTTTAGATATTGTAGGTTTTCTCTATTTCCAAGATCTCTTGCATCTTCATTTCCAAAACACTTTTTGCTCTCATCATTCTCTTTTATGTCAAGCTACCGAGAATGCGATAAATAACTCAACAAACTATACAAGTGGCTCTTTAACATAGTTGCATTTGACTACCTTAACACTTGGCAGTAAACAGGTAATTAATTAATTGAAATTAATATTGAATTACATGCAATTGACCTGCCCCACTGTATTGCCAGGTAAAACAAGTGAATAAATTAATAACTGGCTGCGCACACCAGCGAAAAAATTGCGCAAATTAAAAACTTTTTAAACATACATACATTCATATATAGGTATATACATTAGAGCGGATCGATTTTTTTCCATTTAATCGCGTATGCGGTTCTCTTTCTTTTTCACTGTCATTATTAAGCATGTGTTGGAGAACAGTTCTGCAAAATTACGTGCTCTTAGCCTTTTTTTTAAAGGTAGGCAAACGAAAAATAAAATAGCTAAATAATCGGTTGTATGGGAGATATATGCTATAGTTGTCCAATTCCGACAAATGTTCAATAGAATGACAAAATGTATCTATAGATGAAATTTCATTTGGATATCTCAATACTGACGAAGAAATTTTTATGATCCCGAAAAATTCAACTTCATCTAAAAACTCGCAGACTCGAAACCGATTTTAGACCCATATTCTCTTAGGCAAAGTTGTTCAGAATTCACTGTAGAATATTTCCCGCATACGCGATTTTTCTGTTTTTTTGACTCCCTGTAAATTAATCCGCTCTAATACGAGGTGTGCTCAAAAGAAAAGGTGAATTTTGAATTTTTTTGAAAAGTACTTATTTATTCATTAACATCTATTTTGTCCTCTCCAAAGTAATCTCCCTCGAATATAATACACTTGTGCAAACGCTTTTTCCAACCCTCGAAGCAATTCTGAAATGCGCTTTTGGGTATGGTCATCCAGGTCTTTCTTCGATACTGACTCTATCTCAACAATATACAGGAAGAAGTCGCAGGGAGCCGAAGCTGTTGAATACAGCAGTTAAGACATGATTACGGTTTTGTTTTTGGTCAAAAAATTACGAATAAGCATTGATGTGTGAGCTGGTACCAATATCGTAATGCAGAACAAACTTCGCTACCACACTTTTCATGCCTAAAACATTCGAGAAAATTGAATGGCATGAGCCGATGGATATGCCAACATCCTCTGCAACTTTCCTAAAAGTGGTTCGACGATTTTCAAGAATAATTTTTTTCACTGTTTTGATGTTTTTTTTGCTTGTTAACGTGGTCGCACCTCCAGGATGCTCATCGTCATCAACACCTTTTCGGCCTTCTATAAACCGCTTGTACCACTTATAAACAATTTTTTGAGACAAAGTGGATTCAACGAATGCCCCAGTCAAGATTTCGAATGCGTTGGAGCTCTTTATTCTATTTTTGACACAAAATTTAATACATATTCTTTGACCCATTTCCTTCAGAAGTCAAAAATCGAAGAGCACACAAAAACGTGGCTAATCTTTTTTGTTGTCAAAAACAAACTACTAATCGAAATTGGATTTTAATGAAAGCACATGATAAACATACATATGCGTCCGGTTATAACAAAAATTAAATATCGATTATCGAATGTACACAGCCCGCCAAAATCAAAATTCACCTTTTGCTTTGAACACACCTCGTATACATATACAAGTATGTATCTATGTACACTTTTAATTGCTGGCAGCGCCGTACTGAAAATATATAAGCATAATAATTTATGTGCATAAACACATCCGTTGAGTTGTGGCGCCCCAATCGTTCACGCAAATTACATTCAGCAGCAATAAATTACAAGTCATGCCGACGGCCGGAATAACATCGCATAAAGTAGTCCAATGTGTAAATGCAAGGAAGGCGACGAAATATTCCAGCCAAGAGCAACCCAAACAAAGTGGCTACAACTGGTCAGCCACAGGTAGGAACCAGTGGCGGGTAGTGCGAAATAAAGGTGGTCTACTGTTCGACACTATTGCCACACTATTAACACACATTTAGCGTGTTTGCAAAATCGAATAAAGTTATTTGCGCAATTAAGCAGCAGCGTTGAGTGTTTCCGATGAATTAATATAGAAATGCGTTGCTGTTTAATGGCGAAAGCCAAGTGCAGACAGGTTATGTGCAGTGACTGCTTGCCACAGACGGACATTCGGTAGCTTTCCGCGCTTTTGTCACGTGACTGACTAAATTAAAACATCAATCGATTTAATTGACATGCTAACCAGGTAAGTGATAGTTTATCGAACGAGTTCATCAATAACAAATTGTTGATAAACCCGATTATATGTTTGATATCAGAAGTGTGACACTTTTTATTAGAGAGAAGTGGCTATTTTTACCCAATGTCTGGCTCATGGGTCGAGAAAATATACAATAAATAAATTACTCTCGACAATAACGTTAATAGTGGGAGTTCTTTTGACATTTGTCGATTCTTTTTTGGAAAATTTAGTCTCACATGGGCTCAGCGAGTTTTTGACAACGGACAACCAAAAAAATTTGCATGGCCTCTCTTTACAAATGAGAGTTTTGGCTGCACTTTATGTGACTAAATAATTTATTTCATCCTCATTGTTGAAATTAGCTTTGAGTCATATCTTTTCATAGATATCCGCCGAAACCTTTCACAGCTATATCTAGGTTTATTCCATCTTTAAAAACTTATTATAATATAAATAATTGCCCAGATGTGATAATTTTATTGGAAATTAGCTGCAAAATTTAAGCCAACTTAACTAGTCGAAATGGCTATCGCCTAATTTGAAAGATTTTTTCAAATATTATATATAATATTGTACGTATATTTAATAAGAAATATTGTTTTATTTTCAGCACAAGATAATATATCTTTAATATATATTTCTCTGAATTGTAAATTTTTTCACAAAAACTACTTTTTTGGGATGCAAAATTAAGCCAACTTAACTAGTCGAAATGGCTATCGCCTAGTTTTGAAAGATATATAAAGAATAAATTCAAATTTTTTTCAAAGTACTAGACAGACATATCTATTACCTTTAACATATATCTTTCTCGGAAGTGTAAATTTTTTCACAAAAACTTTTTGTTGAGTTTGAGATCATTTTAAGCAGAAAAATCTTCATCTCCGTCAGAAACTTTTGTTTTTTTTTTGGTGGTCTTCCTGGAGAAGGGCCACGTGATCAAGAAAACCCAAACTTTTTCTAATTGAATCGCCAATTATTAAAGTACATTAAAATCGGTAAGTGGTGTTATATTATAATAGAATAAAATAGCTCTTCAAAAAAATTCACGAAAAACGCGTTTTTCTTGATTTGCATATGGATATAACCCCTTAAACCAATCTACCATATTCAAGAAATAAATAGTTCACTCGGTATTTTAATTATCATTTGTTTATGTTTCGCACTTCAGTGATCACAAGCCAGTCATACAATTCCAGAATATGCTGATTGAAATAAATAAATAAAGTCCATTTTTAACATCAAAGATATTTTATTTGCGAACCATCCGTAATTAATAATACGTATACCTGCCTTTATTAAAATCGACGATTAAGATATAACCAAATGAATTTAACTGCTGTTGCACGTATAAATAAAACTTCTTCGACCTTACTTATTTTCACTTATATTGCAAAATGCAATTTATATATTGCAGATGTATAAAATATCATCAAAAATAATTGCCAGGTGGTGCATGAATTGCCGCAGTCTATAATGGCAAACAAGTGGCCATCGTTATCCTTGCACCATACAGCAGACAAGCATTAAAGAGCGATCTGGCGCGGATGCATTGCGAAATTCGACTGTAAAAGAGTTGTGCATATAAGTAAAATGTGCATATGAAAATAAATATTTATGCAACTCTGCGCAACATCGCCAAGTTATAATTGCCAATAGCCGTGGACAGAGGACGGAATGTGCGTGCGAGTGATGACGTGGCGGTATAGTTTGCCACAGCATTACAGATATTTGTCATATTCGAATGGATTGCTTGTTTTCGATATTTTGTTGTTGTTTGCTGTCTTATCTCTGCACTAATCGCTTTATTTTGCTTACATTTCAAGATTTGCACATTTTGATTGCTTAAGCGGCGAAAAATTTGTTTTGATCGGTGGCGGTGAAAAAATGTATGCGTATTTGCGCAATTTATTGGAAAAATGTTTTTATGTTTGCTTGGCCAAAAGAAATGTGTACATGCTCGTATATAGGTGGGGTAGCCAAGTGGTGTTTGTAAAAATTGCCGGCTCTAAATATTTATAGGTATTAATAATAATTATGTAGTAGATGGATAGATCGAAACTTAAGGGTAACGTTGAAGTTAGAGTCTCAGTCCGGAGCTCTCTATCAACACTTGCTTTAGACTGCCAGACTACTCTAGTGTCCTTCAAGCAGATCAAAATACCAACAGATGTACTGCTTCGAAGTACAGCTTCTTTCAGGGAAATGTGTATCCGCCGCAATACAAGCCATTAGCTCGCTGACAGTGCGCTTTAAGTTTATATAATCTCATTAGCACTAGTTTGTACAAAGTTAGCCGTGTTATATTTGTTGGAGTACCTGGTCACAGCGGAACCGATTCAAATGATTTTAAAATGAATACAAGATGATCCGCATAATATGGAACCAAATTGGAATGGAACTTCTATGGAAGCATATACTATTATAAGGGAGTGTTCACTTGGTAATCAAGTCCAATTTTTTTTTTTTTTAGTTTCAAGAAGATCTGCTGTTACATTGGATACAAAACGATCTAATGCCAAGCCATTAAAGCCTTTTTACTCCAGCTTTAGAAAATTTAGGTAGGTTTGAAAAAGATCGGGCGAAAGAAATTTCCTTTAATAGCTCAAGTGTTATACAAAATGTAAGATTAAGTTAATGACAGCATTTCATATCGTTATAGTCAGAACCATAACTATATTTACTATGACCGAATACTAGTGCTGTAACCTCAAATAAAATAAATAGTAGCTAAAACAATATTCGAGATGAATAAAAAACCTTATATGGAAAGTAAAAATTACCAAAACATCATAGAAGCACAGGAATGTTTATCAGCTGTTTGAGATTATGGCGGAAATCCAAAATCGAAATGGAGCTTGTTTGTAATTATGGCAATACTGTTAATGAAAATGTGTCGTCATAGAGATGATTAGATTAGATATTTTCTAACGCTATAACACCACCAATTTAATCTTTAACTGATAGGTTCGGCTAAAAGAGATCAAAATCGAGTTTTCGCAAAAAAAAAAATTATTTTATATTTTAAAAAATACTCCCCCGATTTTGAAACTCCCTACCCTAATGAAATGAGAGAAAACCACGTGTGTGGATGTTGCCCATATTTTTATATTTTACCAAACGCAAACGAAAAAAGTATAAGGAAGAGAAACATTTTTTATTGGTAGTGGAAGTAATTCATATACTTTTCTACCATAAATTTTAAGACCGTGGTCAATTAAGCGAGGCCAACATGGCTATATTCTCTGCGTGGCATTTTTGCCACATTTTGAAGAGCACTTCATATGCCTTTTTTAATGAACGCTGCAGCAGTTAAACGTGAGTTTATGGTCAACTATCAGATTTTGTATATAAATGCGTGACTATATTACGGTGCATGTGCCTTGGTGACCAAGTCTCTCTCCTCATATGATTAATACGAGTTGTGGCAGTCTTAATAAATGTAAAGCGTGCCACTTATTGACGTGGTCAGATAAAGTTTTTAATTGCGCATTTGTATATGTTTACACATTACTTAATTAATCAACTTGCATAGCCACTGGATCAATAATAGCGCCGATGTATAGCAAGCACTTAAGTTATGGGTATAGGTAATGAGCATTTTTAATGACTTTTTGCTTGTGGAAATGGTGTTGCCAGTGGTGCATGGAGAAAAATATGTGCGATTGTGTGTTTTATATACGTAATAAATATTCAATTGCATATTAAGCAAGGCAGTTTCAATGTGAAGACTTGAAGCATTTTTACAATCTATAAGTAATAAATGTGTGGTAATCATTAAAAAAGTCTGTATAATATATATACATATGTATATACCTATGTATGTGTGTGGAAATCACTTAGTTCCTGCATTATAATTTCGTTTATTGCTTCCGATATTGGTGATTTAATGCGCAGCATGTCCTTAGGCGTATACGTGATATTATTAATTATAGAGCTTTTAACACCCACTTGTAAGATATTGTATCATTATTGTTATGGCTCTCTATGCAGGATATAAAGTATAATTTAAAAATTACGAAATATGTTTAAATAACGCATTCGTGTGTTCTTTGTATGAGCAGGAAAGAAAATCGGCTGCTTGCAGTGATTTATGCGAAATTTAACGCGACACCACGGGCACATAACTCACCATTAGCTGGTGGTTAGCTTTATATATATATGTATATATATGTCTGCATACGTTCGAAAGTGTCTGCTACGCACGTATTGACAATAAAATCTCTGCAATAACTCTACATTTGTAGACAATGGTGCGTTTGTAATTACAGCAGATCGTAGGCGCTGATAAGCTTACGTGTATTTTAAAACAAATGGCATTTATTTTATATCTACATACATTAGAGCGGGTTGATTTACAGCGAGCCAAAAAAAAAAAAATGGAAAAATCGTGTATGCGGGAAATATTCTTCTTTAATTAAAAGCAGGCAATCGGAAAATAAAATAACTAACTAATCGGTTGTATGAGAGATATGTGATATAGTTGGCCGATTCCGAGAAATGATCAATAGAATCTCAAAATGCACCTATGTATTAAATTTCTTTCGAATAGCTCCCAAACTGACGAAGAAATTTTTATAATCCCGAAGAATTAAACTTCACCTAAAAACTCGCAGACTCGAAACCGATTTTAGACCCATATTCTCTCAGCCAAAGTTGTTCAAAATGATCCGTAGAACATTTCCCTCATATGCAATTTTTTAGAAAAACATCGACCCGCTCTAACATACATATGTATATATGTATATGAAGGTAGCAGAAAATGTTAGGATACGATATTTATAGCAGTTTTGTCGCATTTTTTGCAATTGGCAGCAGTTGGCAGTGACATAAATTGCATTTTATTTACGCAAGAGCAGATAATATGGAGCATTTCGCTTTTGCCGCTCCAATCTACACATCTATAGTTATTTTAACTTTGCAATTTCAAAAGGTTTTGACACAAACGTGCTTAATTTGACACTTCAATTCGCAATTATGATATAGTTTGTTAAACTCGTGCATATACAAGAGCGAGATAGAGAGATAGAGAGCCGGAGAAAAAGAAAGAGCGCGCTAGAGAAATGAACTTATTGAAGTGTGTGTGTAACTTTGACAGCCGAAAAGTATTTGATCATATTTTTCAAGCATCTGGCTATTCAAATCCTATATAAAAATATCGAATCCTGATTGGTTTTGAATCAGATTTACTCTTTATCATACTATTATATAGAGAACTCGTTGTATGAATAGTAACAGCGAAGTACTTAGAATATCATCTGCTCAAATTTGGCTCAGACTGGTTCATTTAAATTGCGTGCGCAAACCGTTTGATAAAGTTTCTTCCCAGATAGGTACAACCGTTTTTATGTTGAGTAAAGTTTGATCTCAATTTGTCAATTAGTGTGAGTATGGCGGTTGTTTGTTTACTCACGAACAGTTTGCCTGGCAATTTTTATCATGGAAAAAAATTTAACAAGGAGTTTGCTTGTATTTTTGTGTTTCCAATGTAATCACTTCGTTGAAAATGTTGCAGAATTGTTTTGGGTAGTGTACTTTACCACGAAAACAAGTATTTGAGTGGCGCAAAGCATTCAATGAAAGTCATCGAAAACTTACTTTATGTCGTTCATTCACCTTTGTTAACGACGATAACATTGAAAAAGTTAAAGAAACATTAATTGAAAGTCGTTGTATGGGATCAGAAAGATAGCAGATGATCAAAACATCGCTTATGAATCGACTCAGCACAGTGTGGTTAACGTTTTGGGTAAGAGACTTATAAAAACTAGACTCTTACCAAAAGATCTGTATCTTTTTCAAAAAGGACGACGAGTAGTTGCGAGCTCTACTCTTTGAAAGAGATACTCGTCAGATGCTTGACAATATAGGGTCCATTCATCAAAAGCATTGGTGACAAGACGGAGGTTTATGAATATGACGCCGAAACCTTTCAACAATCTACAAAATAATTTTGAATGACCGTAAAATTAATTCGATCAAGATAGCTGACATTTAAAAGTTGTTATGAGAACGTGTGGACATATAATTTATGAATATTTGGGTGTACGAAAGATGTTGTCGGAGTAGAGCCGGGCGAGCTCACGGGTCGAGGAATTGGTGGTTCGGAGCTAAGTGTAGTGCTTTTTAATCACAACAAATCCGAGTTGTTCCTTCCGGATTTTCTTGACAGTCATCCGAGGAGATTGCACGAGAATACCCGAACATAAAGCGTGGAAAGACGAAATAGTCAGCTGGCAAAGGTATTTTTTTATTTATTTTAGAGTTCGACTATTATATAGCGCTTTTGTAGCCTTTGAATAACGAAAGTGTGAAATAAGATTATCATTTGCAAATGATGAATCGCTCCGGAGCTAAATACAACAAAATTGTAAGTATTGCGCTCGGAATTATTTCCGCATTTACGACATTTTCCGGTTTCGGTCCACAGCCACAAAAAAGGTTTGGAAGATCACTGTTTAACTATTGATACATAGCAATTATTGTTTTTAAAAAGTTGAAATAGTAATAATATACATACGTACGTATATATTGAATATAAATTTTTCTGTATCTTTAGACTAAATGCCAATAACCCATGAAATTGGTTCATATCATCCACCATACTTTCATGAATGCTATCATTGACATAACATATTTTGTTTATAAAGATTGAAACAATCGATCGACAACTTACTTCAATAACGAGTTGTAAGTCCAAAAATACTTAAAGTATATACCTATATTATTGTATATTTTTATTGTAAATCTTGTATTTGTGAAGTTCAAAAATAAGATCTTAAACTGGATTTGGATTTTTTTTCTTACAACAAATCTTTATCGACCATTAGTGTTAATTTACATACATAGTTCAAGTTCTGTTATCACATAGATTTCACTTAGACTTCACCTTGATTATGATAAGGTACTATTGATTTACTACAAGTTTTTATTTCAGTATCATACTAAACTATAAATAAATTTGCATATTACAAAATGTGCAGTTTATTGGTTGGAAATCCTTTTCTAAGTTAATCAGATGTTAATTGGCAAATTAACCACTTAAATTCTCGTATTTTTAATTGCCAAATAATTTGTGGCGAAAAAAGCAATACAGTTTAGCAACTAGCGTTAAATTAAAAAAAAATTGCAAAGCAAAAAATATAAACAAATCTATGTATATGTGTATGTAAGCATGTGAATAAATTAAGAGCGTAACAACAAGACACTCGTTGATTGACAAAAGTAAAAACACTGTCGTTGGAAAACTCAAATATGACACGCACAAAAATTAAACCATTAAACCAGTTTCAAGTTTTTGCAATAAAAGTCTTGTGAGTTAAACTCACGTGATACTGGCCATAACGAGTTAAATGGTAAGCAAATGCATAAATGAATGAATGAATGAATGGTGAGTGATTTAAGTGGCGCACAATTAGAAATATATATCTATCTGTATATATATATAGTCATATGTACTACATTGTAGCTCAATTGGATCTTATTTGGTGTGCGTAAAATTTTTTATTATACAAATCTATTTTCATCAGGTGCGTTGTTTGCAAGGAGTGCGGTCAGCATGAAATACAGCGCGATTGGTATATATTTGTATGCAATATACGCCTATTTAACTAATTGTCATTTGTCGGACTATCTGTCAGTTGTATAATGTACATTTTTACATACAAATAACTGCTATTCAGTCTGTGCAGCTTGCTTTGGTGAGCAAAAACATCCGTTTAAGCGATACAGTAAGTCATTTTTCTATTTTTGATACATGTATGTATGTATGTATGTATGAAAATTTACTAGGGTGAGTCTAATGCGAATATTTTCGTTATTTTCGCATTTAATGGCTTTCGAAAATTGTGACACGATTATATTTACAAATATTTGCTACCAAATGTGGTGGTTGGAAAACTTTAAAAAATGGTCGAGATATTATTACCTTTGTGTCATATACCTACTACTGCTACCCATTGAAAATTTCAAAATCTTTTAGAACTAGATTTAAGTCTGAATCTCATGACTTGTTTAACGTCACGCCGAAAATTCTTTATATCATTATATAAGGTTATCTTTAATTTGGTTATCTTAGACTGCATTATGGCAATTAGCAGTCATTACTTAATTAAAAATTTAATATAGTCTCACTTAATATAATTACTCTATTATATTAGGTAAAGTAAAAAGTTCGTTCGGTTTTTTATTGATTTTTCAAAAGATGATAACTTTGTGTACATTTGTCCGATTTAAGTCAAATATGCGCCGTTTTGTTCGTAAACTTGTTGCCAACGAGATGCCAAGCTCATTATACCCCTCTCGTAGAAGGCTGCGTCCCTATTGGCAAAAAACTCGGAGAGCTAATTTTCACAGGCCTCTCTTGAGACCAACTTCTCACCATTAAGCGCGTTTGCCATGGACAAGAAAATATGGTAATCACTTGGTGCCAGGTCCGGACTATAAGGTGGGTGCATTAGAATCTCCCATCCGAGCTCCGGGAGCTTCTGGCGCGTCACCAAAGACGTGTGTGGCCTGGCATTGTTTTGATGGAACACAATTCGGCCTCTGTCGATCAAAGATGGCCTCTTCTGGATGAGTGCTGCCTTCAAGCGGTCCAGTTGTTGGCAGTAGAGGGCCGAATTGAGCGTTTGGCCATAGGGGATCAGCTCGAAGTAGATGATTCCTTGCCCATCCCACCAAACACACAGCAAAACCTTCCTGGCCGTCAATCAGGTCTTGGCCACCATCTGGGCCGCTTCCCCAAGCTTTGACCACGACCGTTTGCGCTCGATGTTGTTATAAGTGACCAATTTTTCATCGCCAGTCACAATCCGCTTCAGAAACGGGTCGATTTTGTTGCGATTCTGCAGCGATTTGCAGATGGAAATTCGGTCCATCATGTTTTTTGCGTTAGTTCGTGTGACACCCAAACATCGAGCTCCTTTTTGAATCCAAGGTTATTCAAATGGTTCCAAATGGTTTTCTGGTTTATCTTTAGTTCCTCAGCAATTAAATAAGTGCTCACGTGACGGTCTGTTTCCACTATTTCCATGATTTTATCGCAATTTTCGACGACAGGCCTCCCGATGCGTGGTGCATCTTTGACATCGAAATTACCGGAACGGAATCTAGCAAATCACTTTTGTGCTACACGTTCGTTTACAGTATCGGGCCCATAAACTAAATTAATGTTTTCAGCCGCTTGGCTGCTTTTTAGCCTTGTTCGAAGAAAAATTGTAAAATATAGCGAATTTTCTCTTTGCTGGTGTCCATATTTGACGAGCGCTCACAACGAACTGAGTAAATCAATCGAAAAACTGTCAAAGACAAACTTTTAGCGCGAATAAACACGTTTTCAGCGCCGTATAGTATGACATGATGCGACACGTAACACTAGTACTATGGACAATAACGCCATCTCTTAGATAAAAACCGAACGAACTTTTTACTTGACCTATTTATAGTTACAGTTATAAATAAATCGTATTATTTGCTTAATTAAGTAAATTTTTTTAAAATTGATTTTTATCTGTCATACTAAATAAATTATTCATTTTAATTTTCCAGCTAATTAAACTTTAGTTGTATATAACTATATTCGGGCCAAGAGATGGCAAAACTTGATTATTTTTCCATCGTTCCAATATTCCGATCATGGGTGTTTTGCACGCTTCAAAAGAAGTGATTTCGGCTTGGAAGACGAAGAACGTCCTAGGCGACCGAAGGATCGTGGATAAGGAACTGGAAGCGCTACTCATTGAAGAACAAACACAAGAAGAGCTCGCAGAATTTTTGGGAGTTACACAAGCAACCATTTTAAAGTGTTTAAAAGCAACCGGATACATTCAAATCCGAGGAAATTGAGTGCCAAATTGAAGTCAAGAGACGTTGAAAGACGATTTTAAATGTCAGAAATACTGCTTGAACACTAAAAGAAAACGTCGTTTTTCATAGGTATGTAACTGGTGATTAAAAATGGATCCATTAAAACAACTCTGTAACCTGTGACGCTGTTTAAGCGCAATACTTTGAATAATACGATACTCAGCTAAGTACCATATCTTCAGAAGAATCTTCCGCTGATTATATAACGCATGTTTTGTACTTTTCAAAATTAACAAGTAAAAAACACAATTTTTGACTTGCTTAGATAATCTCAAACTGATGAATATATATTCTATGATAATTTGTATACCAAATTTAATAAATTTTCTAGTAAGCGATGTGAAAAAGAACCTAAAAATCACATTATTTATTTTGCATTACTTTAGAAAATTAATTTTCATTATGTAAAACCCACGTAAGTATAAGTGGAAGTAGACATATGAGTCTTGCGGTCTGGCACATATTAAATAATTTCTAAAAACATTAAATAATTTTTATTTATTTAGTACGATCAATTATATATATATATATATATATTAATTTAAAAGTGTAACAGTAGTTTTTTCTGTTATTTTTTTTACTAATTTACCACTTTTTTTTCTTAGATTTCTTTGACGAATTTTTTCATCTTTTTATCTTGCCACAAACGGCACTCACGTTGACCATAACATATGCTCTGCTGCGCCGACTTCAATAGTCGCAACTCAACGCAATTTACTATAAATATTGTAGTTCTGCGACAAGTTGTCTATAGTATTAACTTTGTCACTAAACACAGCAGAAGTTTGTAGCTTCACTCACTTCGCCTATAATTCGGAGAATTTTGCAACATGAAAATTGCTGTAAGTCTGTGCTCGTATTATCCTTTTGTTAAATTTCCTGCAACTAAGTCACAAAAAGGATTTTTCAACCAAACACATTTGACCAAAAATAAATTCTTTAATCGAATCACATTCGTGTGCGTTTCAATTAAATTAAAGTGATAGCGCAAAAGTTGTGAATTGATTGAGCGTTCAAGAAGTGCAGAAATTCGTTAAGCATCAGGTGTTGAAGCTCTTAACAGATTTAAAACGTAAACAAACCACATTAAAGCGATGAGTGGCGCTGTTGGTAAAAAAAAATATTAAATTGCAGTGTTTTTATTACTGAAGAGAATTTAAAGGCAAGGTTTTCCAATATCAATTTGCTAGCAATTTAATATTGTTTTTTTAATTTGATATTACCCTTTAACATACCTAGTATCCAGGTGTTAAATTAAATCTGTGTCTGTTTTTTTAGTACGCACTAATAAGGCTACTTCAATACTATTGAAACTTCGGGTAAAGATTCAAAATCTCTATTGGTTATCTAAAAAAAAAATTAAAATTATTTTTAGCCATGAATATATAGATCTCTTCTAGGGTTTTGATTTTATATAGCTGTCACAGACATGGACAACATTACCTTACATTAAAAAGGAAAAATTAGAGAAAAAACAACTTTGGAAAAAATATATTTTAAGAAATAAACGAAAATGTGTAAAAACCGGTCGAAGCATATTTTGATAGGGTTGCCACCTTTTTAAAAAAAGCAAAACAAAGATAGTTAAGAATTTCTTAGAGCATGCATGTACTCCAAATAAAGGTGCTGTAGTTGAGTGACAAATTATATTTTTAATTTATCCTAAAAACTATTTTAAAAAAGTAGTGATAAATAACGCAACATTTTTTACGGCTACTTTTTACATAAGTAGCAAATTGAAGTTCTAGCAATGTGTAAAGATACTTTTTTGTTAGGTTAAAGAAAGGTTGAAATAAGGTATGAAATATTATGAAGAGAGATCAGTTATATCGGCATAATATGAGATAATTTCAAAAACTTGCCTGGGCGTATACGTAATATGTGTTGATGAACAGTACTTATTTCGTAATAGGTAGATTTAAGGGGAATGAAAAATGATAAAATATTACATAATTTCTCTTTTAATGGAACTAAAGTTAATTTCTATAAATCACGAGTCAATTCGGCTTCTTAATAAAAATTAATATCTTAATAATTCTAAAAATATGCCAATATAATTCAAAATATATTAGAAATTTGGTAATGCAAAGTACTTATAGCCAGAACAGGGTATATTAAGTTTGCCACGAAATTTGTAACCCATCGAAGGAAAAGTCGGATATCGTAAACAATACATATACATATTGTATATTAAGGTTCAGTATGATGAGCTGAGTCGATTTAGCCATGTCCGTCTGTCTGTCTTTATATACGCAAACTAGTCCCTCAGTTTCTGAGATATCGATATCAAATTTGCATACGTCCTTTTCTTCTCAAAAACCTGCTCATTTATCGATATCGGACCACTAAAGCATATAGCTGCTATACAAATTTAATGATCGGAATCAAGTGCTTGTAAGGAAAACATTTTCATTTGACGAGATATCTTCAGGAAATTTGGCATATATTATTTTCTAAGACAACGGTGTAATCTCCAAAGAAAATGCTCGGTCGGACCACTACAGCATATAACTGCCATACAAAGTAACCGATCAAAATCAAGTTCCTGTAAGAAATACTTTGTATTTGTGCAGGGTATTATAGCGTCAGTGCAACCGATGTTAACGTTTATTATTCGAATTATTTTCAACACATCTCAAATACAAGCATATTCCAAAAATTGTATGTAAAAAATAATTCATTAGTTTTAGAGTTACATGCGAATTTTCAACGGCGTTAAAAACAAGTACTCTACTGCTGCAGTGATATCGGGCTGTTCTGTGTATGAAGCTCAAAATCAAAAATTCTCTCTAGAAGATTTTGTCCGTAAAATAATCTAGGGCCGAAAAAAAAAATTGGCAAAATGGCAGCGTTTAAAAAAAGTTGAATTTTAACCAAAATTTTGATCGTTTTTGGTTTGCCAAAATTCGACAAAATTCAAATTGAGCAGATTAAAAAACAGATATACAGATTTTGCAAAAAAAATTACGTAGTGATCGGATTATTCAGCGTTTAAAGATAAACTGATGAAGCTGATTGCACTCAATGGTTACACTTTACAGAGCTACAAGTATAAGTCAATGAAGATGCAATTAAATAATTCGATAATAATGACTTTATACTAACAAATTTTATGTAAATAATATTTAAAAGATTACTGTTAGCTGAAATGATTACATTATTTTCGTTAATTACTTCTCAAATGAAATCCAACCAAATAGGATTTTCTTTTTTAAATTTAAATTTTTCATCTTAAAAACTAATTAAAAAATTTCAAAAAAACCTCAAATTTAATTGAAATGAAAATTTCTATCCTAATACTAATTAAAATGTGGGGATAAAAATTTAAAAAATAATTTTTTAATTCAATCCAGTATTTGGGATAAAAAATTTGAAAACTATTTTTAACTAAGATTTTTGGAATTACAAAAAACAAAAATAATTTAAATAATTTTTTAATATAGTATTTGCAATCTTGAATAAAAGTAACCTCAAAGATTTAAAACAAAATTATATTCTCTTTCTCTTCCGCACAGCTCATCGTACTCTTTGCTG
Source organism: Bactrocera oleae (assembly GCF_042242935.1). NCBI lineage: Eukaryota > Metazoa > Arthropoda > Insecta > Diptera > Tephritidae > Bactrocera > Bactrocera oleae. Next base: position 59,783,008 of record NC_091538.1, read on the forward strand.
CCGGTGTGGCCATGGCTGCTCCCGTTGAGGAGTCCTCGGTAAAGGAGAAGCGCGGTCTCGCCTTGGGATTGGGCTACCATGCACCATTGTTGACGCATTCAACAACTCAATTGGTGGCACCAACTATCTATCAATCGGCAGAATTGTTGCATGCACCCATCGTGCATGCGCCAATTATTACGCAACATGCACCAATTTACACTGCACACGCCATTTCGCATTCGATTCTGCCATCCTACCATTTCCCAGCCTATTCAGCGCTGCATCTCAAATAAATGCGTGAAAGTTGTGTGATTCTATTTGTTGCGGATGGCAAAGGTTCGAAGGTGAATGGCAACAACAATAACAATAATAATTACAACAAAAAATATGTACTAAGATGATGACAGCAAAAAGTGTAGCATCAGTTGAGAGGAATGAGGCAAGCAGCAACAGTCGAGAATACAACAAAAATCACGAAAATTTAAGAAATAAAAATTGCTTTATAATATATGGCAACACTAACTGAAAACAAAATTGCTTCTTTGCTTTTATTTTTTCCGGAATTCAAAAACTTACTACTGCTGCTAGTGCGTGTTTGTTTTATTTGAAGTGTCCTGTTTCCACAAATTATATTTGAAGGCGTGTTTGTACAGCAAAATACATACTTCTCTATCTCAAAACGGAATATAAAACTTCTTATATTTCAATAATAGCTACAGCAATAACAACTTATTTCTTGTTTCATTGGCTTTCGCTTCTCGGTTTTACATTCAAACGTTTACTTTTCCATTTCTTCGTTTATATTTTTATATTCTTTTAATGCTTTTTTTTTATTCTTTCTCTAGACATTCGTAGATTTTGCTGATTTTTAAAATCCCTTTGAAATTTTGCGATTATGGCATCATGTTAATGTATAATTTGTGGATATTGTGAATAAGTTATAATAAAAAAGTTGTTTGCTTGATATTTATGATGTTTTTATGAGTCCCTTGTGGACTTAAGTCGGCGGCAATGGCTAGATGCAGTGCACACTCGAAATTTTTTTTAAGTTTTTATTTTCACTCATTTGGAAATTTAAGACTACTACAATTTAACTGATTCAGAAAAGAGCGAGGAATCATTGGTATACGTTTGCTTTCACGTGGTCTTTGTAATGTATTGTATCCTTTGGATCAACAGCAAATAAATAATACTAGATAAGCTTTTAGATTAGGTTAGGTCATGCGGTGGATTCTAATAAGGATACGGTGCGGTGCCACAACGATACCTAAAACAACTATATAAAAGATCATAAGACCCGCAAAAATCAATAAAGTGCTTGGAGCCTACCACAAATTTGTTGAGACGGCGCACGTGAGGTCTAATGGTCTAGTAATTAAACTCGGTGCCATTTTGATGTGAGCGGGGCAAGAGTGCACATTTTAGCTAACTCATTGCAGTTACCAGCGAGTCCGCTATGACCAAGCACCCAAACGAGTCTAATAATGAAGTAGCTTAATGTTACTTACATCTACAATATAACAAATATTAGTGAGAAAATGCTTTATTCTATCAATGCGATATTAAAAATGCGATACCCTTAGCTGAAAAGCAGCTGAAATGTCAACCAGGACAACGTAATCAGAGTGGAGCCTATTTTTATTTGGTAAAAGACCATTAACTCACACCACAGCAACAACAACAATAATGAACTGAAGAACTTATTTGGAAGATTTAAACGCATAATCGTAAAATCCCCTTTTGTATTAAGTGCCTAGATAATAGATGGCGCACATACCATCTGATCAAATTTGACACGGATTGATCCATTTAAATTGCGCGCACGAACCAAAACTATATCTTTTTTTGTGTGATTTTTTGGTACCCTGTTTTATGTTCATGTGAAGTTTGAAGTTTGAAGCCTTCAGCTGTTTGTTTACGAGGCGAAAAGTTTAACTAACGATTTATATCATGAAAAATAATAGAACAGCAAGTTTGCTTAAAATTTTGTGTTTTCAATTGATCTACAGCTACGGAATCATTGAAAATATTGCAGAAATGTTTTGGGAAGTCTACTTTTTCACGAACACAGATTTGAGTGGCACAAAGCATTCTGTGAAGGTCGTAAAGCCATCGGAAACTTGCCTCATGTGAGCAGTTGCCCCTACATTCATCAAACGCATAATTACTGGTGACGAGGCGTGAGTGTGTGAACAAGACACTGTTCAACAATCTAGCGAATGAAGCTCCAAAACTGAGATGAAACTAAAAAAACAAAAATTCGTTGAATGCACTGATTGACCAGTCGCGGCTTATAACAAGTGTATAGATAATTGGATTAAGCGTTAGCATGCTTGTATTGGCTGAGGAGCCTATTCTGAAGTTGATAATTAAGATTTGTTTTAAAATAGGTGATTATTGATTTTTTTTGTCAGTCCGGGTCAAGTTTGTTAAATTTATATGAGAACCTACACTCTACCGTACCATACAAGAGACTTTAAGAAAAGAGCTATTTCTGCAGCATTATACTTAATTAGAAATCAGTAAAGAAGGTGCATATAAGAAATTTAAATTTCAAACAACTGAAGCGGGAAAGCAATATCAAGAATTCTGTCAAATTGAACTCGTTTTAGTTTGATAAGGTTTTTTATTTTTGGAAAATACTTAGAGAAATTCCACTTTTATGTGGTGGTTAGACAAACGCCTTTTTATAAACCATTTAATAATTGAAGACTTCTCGAAGACATTATTCTACTCATTAATGAATTTTATTTCTAATTAAACATTAAACAGCTCCCGAATATTGGCTAATTATACACTGAACAGAGTTTATTCAGTTTGCCACGATATTTGGGAATTTTAAAGACTCTATAGAAGATATACTTGTATATACATATATATGATTAGCATGACGATCTGAATCGATTAAGCCATAACCCTCTGTCTAAGCGGCTGTCTCTCTGTAGGTATATACTCGAACTAGTCCCTCAGTTTTTGAGATATCGATCTGAAATTTTGCACACGTCCATTTTTTCCCAACAAGCTGCTCATTTGCCGGTACCATCGATGTCAGACCATTATAGCATATAGCTGCCATACAAACTGAATAATCGGAAACAAGTATTCGTATGCAAAACTTTTTTATTTGACGAGATATCCTCAAGAAATTTGGCAATGGTTATTGCCTATAGCAATTGTGCAATCTGCGAAGAAATTGTTCAGATCGAGTTACTATAGCATATAGCTGCCATACAAATTGACCGATCAAAGTTCTTGTAAGCAATCTTTTGTATTTATGAAGGGTACTATAGCTTCGGTGCAACCGAATTTAACGTTTTATTTTTGTTTTAAAATATTTGCAGTTTTTCAATGTATGGCAGCTCTATTCTAAAATATGACGGAAACAAGTATGGTATTTTCATAAGTTTAGCTTTTAGTTTTGTAGCAAGCAAAGAATTCCTTCACTTGATATAGTTTTTGTAGATATAGGTTTTGTAGTGTGTATTCTATCCATATTAGCATATAGATTCCCAAATAAGTTGAAACCATTAAAATTCCTCTCTTAAAATTCTATTTTTAAAAACCTTTTTAAGTACTTTCGACTAAAATCGTCTAATCGCGTTACGCCGCCGCTAGTTATTTGGCATTGCCTGCTGGTAAATACTTAGCACTTACAGTTAAAGTCAAAAGAAAAACAAAACTTAAAAAACACAACAACAATCATCGCAAATCATCAGCAGTGATGTTGGGTGGAAAATTTTCGCAAAAGGTATCAACAATTTAAGAGGCATCAACCCACATTGCCACTTCAACGCGTGGCATTGCTTTGATGTTTACAATCAACAATACAGTTACTAAAAATAAAAACAACAATAACAACAACCGCAGTTAAGCTAAACGTTTCAATTCCAATGTGACAACTGTGATTGTGAAAATGGTGCCATTCAAAATGGTGGTGATGATTGCGAAAGGCGGTTGCAAAGCGCTTGAAAAGTATAGCGGATTGTTGGAAGCACATTCTACCTATACATACGTACACATGAAACTCATAAATGAAAGCAAAAAGCAGAAAGTGGAACTTCAAAGCTTAAAACCGATCGTAATGTAACATTCCTCGCAATAAAGGTGCTTGAATGAATCATTAAAACATATTGACGGTAAACGTTGTCAAGTCAAGTGCCGATGAAGGCACGTCTTTCCTTGGGTTTTTATGTAAGGGTATAAATTGAAATGCAAACTCGCTTATCCGTTTGGTTTTACTTCCGTTTCCCGTATATGTGATAGTACGTGCTTTTTACAATTCAACTTTGATTTGCACCTCAAATCTTAAGCCGATATTGCCCATTGAGAGCAAGCTAAGCGACAAATTGGCGTATTGATTGGTGACAATCTCACAATGGTCTTAAATTCAACAAATGTGTCAACAAATTGTTTTTATGTTTTCGTCAAAAAAAGTCTGTGATTTTTCTCATATAAGTTCTAGTAAAAATAAATCTATTATTTTTTGCATTAAATTGGTTTCATTTAGCATAGTTAGAATAATCCGATTTAGGTCAAATATGCATCGGTTTTCGATATCTTGTTGCTATTTATCAGGTAATTTCGAAATGCCACTCATATAGAAACTCGTCCTTATTGGTAAAAAATTAGGAGAGTCAATTTTCACGAGCTTCTCTTGAGCCAAAATTTTTTTTCACCAGCAAAATCATTCGCCATAGACACGAACAGGTAGCAGGTTCGGCCTATAGAGTGGATGTATAAAAACATCCCAACCAAACTCACAGAACTTCTAGCGAGTTACTATTGTTGTAAGTGACCCAATAACCATAAGCTTTCGAAATGGATCGGCTTTGCTGTTATTTAAGCGCAAGACGTAGATGGTAATTCGCTCCATGACTTCTATTTTGCGATATCCAATCTTATTTAAGTGGTTCCAAATGTTTTCTTGTGCAATTTTTAGTTACTGAAGCATCAAAACAGTGATATATGATGGTTGGGTTCGATAATTTCTAATACTTTATCGATATTTTCGACAGTTGGCTTTTAGAGCGAGGTGCATATTTTCTCACTTTTATCGAAGAAAAGCTGTAAAATATGGAATAGTCATTCTCTTTCTTGTCTGACGCGTGCTCAAACAATACTGAATCAAGATATCGCAAATATGTCTGAGAAGTTTGTTGAGTATGAAATAATATCTTTCTTACTCTATAAAGCGTCACCCGATCGCGTTTATACAACGCGAGATGCAGTTTACTAAAGTCATCTATTGGAAAAATTATAGATTTTTTAGCTAGACCTTACACATATATGGTATACTGCTTTGGTGATGTCAATACATATTATAATTTACCATTACGGAGCACGTTAAACTCTTAAACAAGCTATTCTTTAAGGTCTAGGATTTTTAAAAATTCTATGAATTTTATTTACTTAAAGCACCTTTTATGGTAAAAAAATATGAATCAAGTAGTAGAGTAGTAGGAAAAGTGTTAATGTTCAATCCGATATAGTATCGAAGTTCACAGTAAGATTAGTTTATTAGAATTACGTATGATTTTTTTGTTATTATTGCAACCTTTTTTCAAATTTCAATTTACTTTTGTTTTTCGGTTAAAACTTCAACCGTTTTTTTACAAATTCACCTGCACTAAGTTTAAGTTCTACTATTTATTTTGTTTCAAATAGTCCTCTTGAAGGCGATATCTATATTGTCAATATACAAATTGTCAAAGTTAAACATTCAGCGATAATACTAGTAAAAATCTTTCAAACATTTTATAAAAGCGTATACATTAAAATGGTTGAATTCGTTATTTTCTGGAATACACCACCGTGGCGAAACTATTTCCAATTCCTATTTGCAAATTAACAAACTCAAAGTCATATTTACTTGAAGGATACGAGATACTGTTATCGTTTAAGTAACTAAGCAAACGAACACTATACCCCTATACATAGAAACATTTTATCGAAACTACTTCATGCGCAATTCCTGTTTTCCCTCTCTAATTGGCAATGGTTAAAAGTACTTAAGTGCTTTCGTTTTTTGTTACTAAAATCATCAATTTAAAATTCTTCAAACTTTGTCGCAAAAGTACAAGTATAAGACTAATGAGTCAGAATAAGTTTTATTCTCACAAAAAAAAAAAAAGTTGTAATTGAAGCAGTTGAAATTCTTGGAAGTGTAGCCTTTTAGTATAAAGATGCATATCCAATAAATCGAGATATGTATTTATGACATAGTCGCTTCCTCCATCGTTGATAATACTCGAATTGGAACCAAACTATTTATTTTAACATTGAATATAATCTGCTTAAGAAATGGCGACAATAGTGCTACGTATAGAAAACCTCTAATAACTTTTTTACCCCTACGACAGTGATAAGAAAGTCGGTTTCAAACTTTCAAGAAAGAGAAACTCTTTTTTGGATACTCCTACCTGAATAAAATCATTGTTTGCAAGTCACATAAGCTCAGTAATTCAAGCAAGATAGACTCTCATCTTAGGAGAGACCCCGACCCCAGATATAGTGATGATTATTGAAATTCATCAAAATAATCCAAAAACCACTTCGACTGCACCCACTTTCACAGGTTCAGTTTTTAGAGTATACTTGTGAAATAGTATAAAAAGATTTTTTTCTTGACGATATCTTGTCGATTAAAAAATTGTTCCATATAAGTACTTAGGTTTGATCGATCAGTTTGTATGGCAGTTACATGCTATAGTTGTCCGCTGTGTGTCCGTGTGCAAAATTTTAGGTCGATATCTCTATAACTGAGGGACTGATGGACAGGCAGACGGACATGTTTCTTTCTAGCTGTTATAAACTTCGTTGCAAACTTTGAAATCCTGTTCAGGGTGTAAAAAGACCTCATATTAGTAGATTTAGATTTTAGATTAGGATAAAGGAGCCTCTCCTTCCTTTATCCGACATGGTGGAATTTTTAAGTGTTTAAAATGGTTTATCTCGATTTCAAACTACGAGTCCTATAGAAAAAAGTTAGATGTGAAATTGTTGGTGATGAAAAGGTCTACAACACCTTTTTCACATAACCTCATAATTTGTGTGAAAATTTCCAAATAACCAAGTTTTTGGGTTTTTGACTGTACAAAAAACAAGCTTCTTTCACGAAATTTGGTGTAAACTTGCACCCCAATGTCCAACATACATACACAGTATTTTTTATAATTAAAAATATAAAGCAGAAAATCTTATCTTGACTTAAACTCGAAAAAAACCAACTTTTCAATTAAAAAATCTCACGTCAAAGTATCAGATTTTTTAAAAAGTCAGTAGGCCAGTTGAGGTTATGTGAATAAGGTGTTAATACAAAAGCTGGATGGTAGATATTTTCATTACATACATTTTTGCAATATATCTTTCTTCTATAGGACTCATTGTTTTGCCGGAAATCGAGTTAAGCCGTTTTTGACCCTGTCCTTTCTTTTTCCGACCTCAGATCACTCGTAAATTATTTTTCTTTTAATGTTTATTTTATATTTCATTTCCGATGGGTTTCATTCTACTATGATTTTTTTTTATTTTCCAAAATTATTTACCCTTGTCTATATGCCCAAAATATTATGAACTGTGTAGTTGATATATTAGTTTTGAAACCACACCTACCCCGATTTCATACAGTTTTCGTTTCCAATTTAAACGCGTACTGTTTCCCAAAATCTAATGGTAGGCTATGATCATCTAAAAGATAGACGGTCATACACTTATATATGAATAAATATTTCGAGCTATTTTATAGTTACCAAATTTGCCTAAACAAATTGTAAATTCTCGATAAAAGTCCCACATGTGAAAACACTACAAAAGATGCATATGCTACTATACTATATCATTATTTTCTGAATTTTCTAATTAATATCAAAGAATAAATGACACAAAAAACAGTTGATATCATGAGAATTGGAAGTTCTGTATTTGGCAGCTGCAACAATGGCTATCACTACATACACAAACTATGTGTAACAATGATATCCCTAACACTCAGTACATGCAAAAATGTATATTTTCTTTTGCTTGATAAAATATTTACACATATTTAGCATTCGCTTGTGCGCACCTACACGTGTCTATTTAGATTAAAGTAACATATGTATGTCATTTAGTGTATATACATACATTCATACAGGAAGCAAATAAGTTTTTTAGAAATAGACAAGACAAGGTGCCAAATAATTGCTTTATTTTAGAAAATTTGTGAAGTTTTCAAATTTTATCATAATCTTGAAAAAAAATTTTGGTAGTAAAACTTGTGTTTATTATAATAAAATTGTATATAATTTAAAAATTGTTGAGAAAGGTGTCCACTTGTTGAAAAAACATCGTCAGGTTCTTTACATACAGATTGCCATCATGGGTACTACTTAAAAAATTTGAGTATTTTTATACCCTGAACAGGTTATTATGTTTTAGTTTGCCACAAAGTTTGTAACACCCAGAAGGAAACGTCAGAGACCCTACAAAATAATATATCTATATATATAAATGATCAGCATGATTGCTTGTTTGCCTGTATATATGCCAACTAGTCTTACAGTTGAAATATTGATACTGAAAAGAGTTGCCACATACTCGAAAAAAATTGTATTAGGCGCATTATGTATAGAGTACTACCATAGGAAATACTGAAACGATTAGTTTATATTGTTGGATTAATCGAGATAATGCCCAAATGGTTTAAAAGGACAGAACTAATTTATAAGGTTGCCACCTGTTTGAAAATTATGTATCAAAAAGTATATGAAAAGAAGAAACGCTGCAATTTCGATATCTTTTGAAGATAGTACAGTTTACAGAATTTTTTTTAGATGCGGTTGCCACTTGTTTCACAAGCATTCCGTGAGAACCGTTGAATAGTTTTAATTTTTCTGTGGTCTTTCAGGAATAAAACTATTAGAGTGTTACCACCTGTTTTCAAATTATATGCCGAAAACATGTAAACGATTAAAAAATATTTTTATGAGGGTTGCCACTTGGTTAAAAAATGTTTTAGGCTTGTTATATAGAGTTAAGGTTGATCTGGATATTTTTTTGAACTTTCAATATGCTACTACAATAGATTTGCTAAAAAAAAATTATCAGTACGTTGCCACCTGTTGGAAAATTGTATGTCAGTTATTATTAAAGAGGTTTAATAAAGCTTAAAGTAGATTCAGAGTTTTAAAAAATGCCACCATTTCAATAGGGCGCATAAAGGTATGCTACGGTTAATGGAAGTTACTTAGGCTTAATGTATGAGCCTGAAAATAAATACCCCTAGTTTGCTGGTCCAATTAAAGTAGATAAAAGGAATTAAACTGTTTTCTAAAACAAAGCTTTTTATAATTTTCATTACATTCAAAAGCAGGCTAGTGTTTCAATCACAATACTTCGTGCCTGAAAGACAAAGTTCCGCTTTCTTAACTAGAAGTATAATCCTTGCGTCACCTTACAAGAAAATATATCTTTCATTTGCATGCAACATATGCACATACATATATAAATATGTACCAAGAATATTGAAAATTATACACAAACATTGCTATATAAATCTGCCAGAAACCATTTGTTGGGAAGAAAATTTTGTTGAGTTTGCATTAAGTACGCATAATTTAAAGCCACCTCACATACTATGTGAACTGTTGGTAATTCAAGTAAGAACTACATGGAAGTAGAATCGCATGTGAGTGCTTGAATTACTTAAACAAATGTAGTATTTAACAAGTAAGGAAGGGCTAAGTTCGGATGTAACCGAACATTTTATACTCTCGCAAAGTCAAATGGCATACTCGTTTGAGATTTCTTTGTGGATTGATTGATATTTTCGGTAGAAGGTCAACTAAAGGCACTGGGGTCCACATATGTAGTACTTAGGGGTTTGAACAGTTTTGGTTCGATTTAGGCAATTTTTGGCCGCAAGGTGGCATACTTTAAACGTATTATTCACGCAAAGTTTTACGCCAATATAATCATTATTGCTTGATTTGCATAGTGGAAAGTGAAAGAATCAAGTGGTATTTAAAATGGTGTCACATGGAAAATAGGCGTGGTTGTAATCCGATTTCGCCCATTTTCGCACTATGACAAAGAAACATGAAAAGAACGTTACGCACCGAATTTGGTTGAAATCGGTTGAGCAGATCTGAAGATTTTAGTTTTCACCTAAAAGTGGGCTGTGCCACGCCCACTGTCTAATTTTGAACGCGGTTCTTATAAAGTCATCTTATACCATCTCAGAGATAAAATTTAATGTCTCTGGCGTGTTTAGTGCTTGATTTATCGCGCTTTTAGTAGTTTTTAACAGTACCGTTATATGGGGAGTGGGCGGAGTTGCCACCCGATTTCAACTATTTTCACATCGTCAATAGAAGTGCTAAAAACATTTGCTTCTAGTGAATTTTGTTATTATAGCATAAGCGGTTTAGGAGATATGCACATTAAACCTATTAGAGGCGGGACCACGCCCACTTTTTAAAAAAAAGTTTTAACTGCAGATGCCCCTCCCTAATGTGATCCTGTGTACCAAATAACAGTCTTGTATCTTATTGCGGAGCTTAGTTATGGCAAGTTATTTGTTTTTGATTAATGGCGGTTTGTGGGCGTGGCAGTGGTCCGATTACGCCCATCTGCAATACCAACCGTCTCACGGTACCAAGAAACATGTCTACCAAGTTTCATAAAGATATCTCAATTTTTACTCAAGTTAGAGCTTGCACGGACGGACGGACAGACGGACGGACGGACAGACGGACGGACGGACAGACAGTCACCCGGATTTCAACTCGTCTCTTCATCCTGATCATTTATATATATATAACCCTATATCTAACTTGATTAGTTTTAGGTGATACAAACACCCGTTAGGTGAACAAAACTATTATACTCTGTAGCAACAGGTTGCGAGAGTATAAAAATTTATATAAAACTTTACTTACCACAAATCAGATATTTCCTGCAATGGAAAGAATAATGATAAAATTATTGAAAATTAGTTTTACTAGAAAGTTTTGCATAAATTTATCAGAAATTATAATTATGTAGTAAAAAATTAGATAGAAGAGCAGTAGTATACAAAATATATGCAGATTTCTTTAAATGTTACTCAGCAATAAACTATTTTAATAGAATTTGTTATATTTGCGAAAGCAAAAACAAAATAAATTTCAAATGTCCACATGTTAAAAAAAATCATTAACTATCATGTAACAAAAACATAACTTAACAAATTTTAATTAAAAAGATATGAAATTTAGTTAAAATTTGCAAAATTTTGTTGGTAAAAAACTGAAAAATATTTTCTAAGCTTAAATTCTAGCGATACGCCACGCTTTAAAATTTATATATTAGTAATTTTCTAAGAATTAAAATAAATTTATATATTAGTCGGATAAATACTGCTGTTTACAAAAAAGTATTATTAAAAAAATTAGCGGGTAGCTTTTTGGTTGTGTGGAACAAAATTAAATTATTATATTACTGTTTAAAATAAAATATACTTATGAAATTAAAGCTTTTTAAAGAGCATGCTTTGTATATGATTCGGTGGTTATTTGGCGGTTTTTTGAAACTGCCTTTTGATATCCTTAAATTTCATGCCTGCTCCAAACTGCGACAACTACAGAGCCCACTTGTTTCAAGAGAAAACTTAATACTCCAAGCATAATATTTTTTATTTCATGTTCTGTATTTTTGTACCGGATTTTAGCCCTTTCTATTTTCACACCAAGCCACAAGCAAACATATACATATGTATATGGCATGTAGGTATAGTGATGGTAACCAGTGCGTATGAGCAACCTCAAAAACGTTCGACAAAGTAACATTAAAGTCTATACAAACGTAACAAAATCAAATATTTCTTGCATGTAAAAATTTCTAGTAAAATCACCCATATAATAAATTTTCTGCCGTTTTCAGTTTTTTTTTTTTTTTTTAATCAGAAATGTACATTAGGCTCTTCAGTCATGACTGTATAAATTTGGGAATGGACCGTTAAAAACTTCGTCCGCAATAAAGTTTTAATCTTCAACATCCACGTTTTGAGCACGCGATTGTTTGTACTCTATCGGTGCGAATCAAGTTTGATATCGCATCCCGTTGCTTCTCATGCCGCACGCGTCGAAAAAAGCTCACTGCGCTAGCTGCAAACGAAAGACATAGTTTCAAAATATTGTCAAAATTAAAATTTTGCACTGTCCACTCCTAAATTTTTCAATTAATAAGTAAAGAGGTACATTAGTCTCTAGTATTAAAAAAGCTGAATAAAATTAGTTCCAAGTTTGAAAAAAAAATTATTTGTTTGTAAAAACGTACATTTGGTTTATAAAAAAAGGCCGAAGAAATTCAACATTTATCTCATTGGAAAGCTGAGAAAAAATCGTAAAGAATAGGTTGACTTGTTATTTTTATATTTAAAATAATTTGCTTCGTCTATGCAAATGTTTAAAGATAATTTTTTCAAAAGTTGAAATTTTGAAAATTAAAAAAATGTTTCATATTGACTCAAAATCAAAAAAAAAAATACATGTGCAATATTTTGCCTCAAAAAAAAAAAAATTTTATGTAAATTGTCGATGAAATGACCCTTACACTCTTTTGGCAAAAATGTGTATATTTGCCCAATATTTGTAATTATCATACCTTTACTGTTTAAGAGGATTAGGTTACAGCATATTTTATATAAACCCAAGTGATTGAGGTTAGGTAAACTTTCAACGGCTGACAGTACATGGGAATTATAAAAATTTATGTAAAATATTCTATGAGGCTCTCTGTTATTATGAGTTAATTAATTTTTTCGCCTACACCATCCAAAACCATTATACTCGTACTTAAAGCTATGACGTAGTTTACCAAAAAACAAATATATAAAGTAAATTAAAATATCCATATTTAACCTTAATAAAGTAATAAAAAATTATAATTATTTAAAATTCACTTAAAAAATTCGCTTAAAATTAAACACAGCTATATGAAATTAGCAGGAGTGCATTCCTAGAGCTTATTAAGTGCGAGGAGCATATGAGTAACATTTTACAAGGAACTAAAGAAAATTGTAAAGAAATAACTGACAATTGTGAACTGTAAATAAACTGAAGTTCAATTTTATATCACGCTTAACTGCCTTACTCCGCTGTCAGCTGAAATTTTGATTAGGGTTTGAATTTACTTAGCGCTTGAGGGTATGAGGAATTGTTTTACTGTAGGCTGAAAAATTGCATTAACGTTAACGTACATTAATATCAAACTCATAATTTTATTTGACGCGCTGAAAATTGCTGTTAATATTAGCCGAAATGTCAACACACAGTTTCGTTATTTTTCACATTTGTTTTACTTTGCACTTGAAATTGTTTATAGAAGCGGAAAAAACCAAAAACAAGACATATGTGAACAAATGTATGTATTGGCGGTAAAATGTAATTGTTTTCTTTTCTTCGGTAAAATATTAGCCACTTTCGGAATCGAGAAAATTTAAGTAATTTCCAGTTTGTCACCTTATCAATCATATCGACCAAAGACATTGTGCAATGAAATGTATGAAATCAAAAAAAAAAAGATTGTAATAACCTGGCAGTTGCTGGTAAATTTTATTCCCGATCGCAATATGTTGTGATAGGGTACTTTGTCTTTGTTTATTTGCTGGTTGTATTGGAATTAGGATAGATAATATAACACTTGCAACAGATATATAATAAAATATATATGATAAGAAGAGTTCAATTTGTTCGCAAATGTTGATACTTGAAGAAGAAAGAAATTGTACGATATACTACAATATATTTTGCAAAATATTACTCATACGCCACACACAACTATGTGTTTTACTTTAGGATTTCGTTAAAAAATATAATATGATCACTGTATGGTTAATTGCATTAAAACTTATAATAAAAAAGTAGAAATGTAAATTGAACAAAAAAAATCTTAACTTCGGCTGTACTGAAGCTTTAATATCACACATTCACAATTAAAAATTCACAAATAAAAAAATTTTTTATAGAAGAACTTGATTTTGAACGATCAGTTTGTATGACAGTTATATGCTACAGTGACCCGTTATCGGCGGTTCCGACAAAAAAGCAGCTTCTTGAGTAGGAAGGACGTGTGCAACATTTCGGCTTAATATCTCAAAACTGAGAAACTAGGTACATGGCTAAATCGACGCAACTCTGCGACGCTGCTTATCAATATACATAAATTGTTTAGGATATCCGCTATTTCCTTCTGGCTGTTACAAACTTTGTGGCAAACTTGATATACCATGTTCGCGGTATAAAAACATTTAATACAAAATCAGCAGTTACATTCTTTCGAAATTTCGAAAACTCGATTTCAGCTAAATATGACACTCCTTTACATGTCCTTTTTGTTGTTATTTCATTACATTTCTATTTTTCTATTTTCAATAAATTGGCAGTGCTGTGACACAAAGTCAAACAAAGCTCCATTGCATTTATTTTAATAACATTTTCGGTCTGGCTTTTGTTTTCATACACACACAATGCCAAAGTCGGGCACGCAGCGGAACTTGCACAAATGAGATATTCGACGCATGACAGCACTGCGGCGTAATTAATCATTTCATCGATAGACAGAAACATGTCATCACAACCAATTCAAGTTTACCAATGACAAATCCCCGCCCACAGTTTAGGTAATCATTTGAATTGATAGCCAAGCACATGCATATACGAGTATACATAGGTATACAAATAAAAGTGTGTGAAAATACTGTTACCCCGTAGTTAAAGAAGGTAATTTAGTCGAAAACAATGTGCAAATGATTTTAAGTCGAGTTCCATAACCGTGTTCAAAGTCAAATTTTCACTGTCTGCTTCACATAGAGTTTTGCGTCAGATATGCTTGTTAGAAGAGCGGTAATGTGGACAAACACAACAGCACCTTAATTTATACGAACGATTTCAAAATGAACTATGATTTATTGCGGAACCAAATATCTCCCAGTCAATTATCTTTCTGGCAGCTGAACTCAGCTCAGCTTCTGTTTAGCTGTGTGGGAGTTAGTACTCTAACATACTGTGCATTTAGAAATGTGACCATATTTTTAGACAGCCAAAGAACCAACACAAAATAAGTCGCTCGGTTGTACAGAAGCGGAATTCGATATTCGATAGAAATTTATGACAAATCACACAGCTGCAGAGCATTTTTCATGGATCTAAACTGTAGTAATCTTATAGCATCCACTCCGAACTACAAAACGTTGCTCTGTTACATTTTCAGATTTAGTTATACATAAAGTTGCTATAAGACATGCACCTGTGAAGGGTATTGTAGTTCTGATAGAGCTGAAGTTAACGATTTTTCTTTTATCCTTATATTAATTACGAGGATTCTGATAGTTTTTAGTAATTTTATGCGGAAAAACGGTCAGGTTTGGTTACGAGGCTGATCCTAACAGCAATCTTCCTTGGACAGGTTAGAACGCCGGTCCGTTATGGTACCGGAAGCTATTATATAAATGATCAAAAGACCCTTATAAATCGACCATGTGCTTGCAGCCTATCACAAATTTGTTAAGGTGGCTTATGTCAGTTTCAGCTATGGCAAAGGCTGGATAATGTTGAAGAAACTGTCATGATTTTTCTACCTCATCTTCTTCCATACAACTTAGACTAAGATACGATTTTTAGCCTTACGCGTGAATGCCTTTTGAACAATGTCCAATAAGTGCTTCTATCATTGCGGCAATATTAACTTAACTAGGTGAAAGTAGTTTAATAGATTTCCTGCGTTCTACGCTAAGCCAAAAGTATCTCGCAGTCACAGGGGAACGGATCTTCGACCAGCGTATACTAAGCGCACGCGAGATCCTTAGGTCTTGTGCTAGAACGCAAGATGCCACCGGAAACGGAAACTTCAAGCAAACTTACTAACATCAAAAAATATTTATAGATTATATACAGTCTCCTGTCAAGTATACAATAATTTACTGCTGGGTTAAGATTGTTCAATATTTATAATTGTGCGTGTCTTTAAACCGTCTTTGCAAATATCCGCTCATTTCATAATTATTGACGTAAATCACGTAATGGAGTCCACAACATTTCGATAAGAATTAAACGGGCCATTGAAAATAGGAAAAAGCCATCTAAATTAGTTGGAAAACAAATTTATTCGCACTTTAAAAATAGGCAAAACGCGTACACTGCAACATTTGTAAATGCATAGAAACATATGTATATAGGTATATGAATATGAAAATAAGTAGCTTAAAATTTAAAATGATGGAAATAAAAATAATTTATTGTTCAATTCGAAGTTCGTGTAATCAATTAATTATATTTCGAAATTTTTTAAAAATTTTCGTGCTGCACAAAAGAATGCAAACATTGCCAAAAGCTTTGGAAATTGATTATGAAAACAACCTATTATAAATAACAGCAATTCCAATAAATACTTCTGCCGTTATGTGCAAACATATTTGAAAAATTGCACGAGCTATTTGGAAAATATAATTCAATTGGGCTAATAAACGACAATGATAAGTCTAAATGGCTTTATTGCGTTAAATATTTGTGTTTTAACAAAGAAATGCATTCTCGTATACAAATATAGGTGTGATTGTGTGTGTGTGTTTAAATCTAAAATCTTCACACGCTATTCATGCGGAGAAGCTTAGAAATATATTATTACGGCTAAGGTCCGTCTGAACAAAGCAAAGCACTTCTTCACAAAAGAAAATATGTTTGTATGTATATACATATAAATATATATATGCGTGCCCATATCAACTGTAAATAAAACATTTTCTGAATCGAAATTGTACAGATTCGCATGGCAATTACCTTTAATGGCTAGACATAAGCGCATTTTCTATGTTTTCATAAACAGTAAACAAGTGTGTGTGTGTATGTGTGCAGGTGTTCTTATTAAGATTTGTATTTGTAGAAAAAATTCATTTAAAACTTGACTGCATTTAGATTAAAAAAATATTTCTTTTACATGTAATTTGAGTTGTGGTTGGGCATAAGGTCAATGCACATAATGAAAGGCACATATGTATTGGCTGGCATTTTAAATATAAATATACACAAAGCTTAATGGCAGATTGGAACGTTGCAAGCGCTTTTATGCAAAAGTTTTTCATTTGACGAGATATCCTCAAGAAAGGAATCTTATGTATTTGTGAAGGGTATTATAGCTTCTGGGCAACCGAAATTAACGTTTTTTTCATGTTTTAATAAAGTTTTTTTTTATCTTATGTGAACATGAAGCTAAACTCAGCGAAAGAGGGAGTAAATAACAGAGAGAGAGAAAGTCTTAAATATCATGTACTAACACTGGATAAACTGAAAGCAGAAAGGCATGAGCTCACTCAATCTCACGTAATGAACTCAAGTAATGAACGTAAATAATTGATCCGTAATATCGAATCGGCCCAATAATTTGGCTCATTAGAGCCCTGTGAGAATTTTGCCATTCTGCAGGCAGTCAACACCTTGTGAATTTCAAAAAAACGGTGGCCCCATCATTCCACCGGTTAGCACAGCCTTACCTTTCTTCGGAGCAAATCCGGCAAATAAAGTATACTGTTTCGACTGTTGGAGTGGCCTCAGGAGTGCAGCAGTGGAACCATGTTGTAACGCAGATTATAAAAAGACGCAGAAACTCCTTCACATTTTGGTTAAACAAGTCTCACAGTTGCGCTTGTTGTCCGAAGTGAACATATCTATTTCCAAGATATTACCCAAGCGGTTTTTTGAGACGCATACTATCTCAGCTATCACCTTTAGTCGGTCTGCCAATCTGAGATGGGGAACTTCTGTCACGTTATCTTCCATGGTATCTGTCTCCGAGCCAGCTAACCGTGGCTCATTCAAAGAGTGTGACCTCATTGAAGAAGAAAAGTCATTGTGGCTTTATGGTACAACATTCCAGCGTTCCTTGATTTGGTCGATCGATTTCTTTTTCACCAAGAATTCAACCAAGAATCGAATTACCGACAGTCTTATTAATTTTTTTTCTAAAATCCGAGAACCGCTTTCTAATGTGGTCAAAACAAATATACGTGCCCGATTCGGCTGAAATTTCGACCGATTTTGTCTACGAAAATGTACAATAGATTGTATTACTTATTGTAAATTTCTCAGTTGCTATATGAGATTAATACGTATATATACAATGTCCGTGTATCTTGGTATGTATCTATTTATAATTAATTAACATAAAAAGCCCTCGAAAATAAAACTTCTTCACTTGGAACTACTTTCAAACGTGGAATTAATTGATTTTAATAAAATAAAATAAAAAATAATTCAGCAAATAGAAATTGGACTTTGTAATGAGCCGCGAGGCTCAAGGCAAGTGTTTTTCCAGCAATGGCCAAACGAAACAATATCTTTAATTTCTTCTTTAATTAATTCAATTTAATTCTGTTTGTAATCATTGTTTGTCGCTTAGAAACGAACGCTTCGCGTGTTGAACTATTTGCTTGCGTATTTGTGGATGGATACCCACCCGTATCCATTTCAGTATGCCCTTGACATTCATTCTTAACTACTCTTATCAGTCAATGTCCTTGGTTACCTAATCCGCTGGAACATTATATTCTCTTGCCGCAAATGCCACTAATGTTCGTCGACATCCATTTTTTACGACAATTCCTCTTCGCTTCTTTGTCATTACACTCGTTCATTATATTGTTTTTGTCTAAACAACAAACATTAAATAACATCAAATAAGTAAGGTAGGGGTGAGTACAGCCGCTGTCGAATTTTAGAAATTCTCGTAAATTGCATAGAGGTTTGGGAATGTTTCGGAAATGTCAGCCAAAATATCTTATAACAAGAAAATACTTTAATGTCGGCTGCACTGAAGCTAGAATACAACGCTATAGTTGTCCGATCCGAACAATATGTTTAGAGATTGTTACCTTGCTTTAGACAATAATCTATGCCAAATTTTGTGAAGATATCTTGTCAAATAAGAAAGTTTGCCATACAAAAACTTGATTTGGATCGATCAGTTTATATGGCACCTTTATGCTATAAGGGTCTGATCTCGGCGATTTTCGTAAATGAGCAGCTTCTTCGGGAGAAAAGGACGTGAACAAAATTTCAGATCGCTATCTCAAAAACTGGGAGACTAACTACTCGCGTATACAGAGACGAACTGACAGTCGGACATGGCTAAAACGACTCATACCGAATATGTTATACCCTGGATTTCAGGATATAAAATTAGAACTCATTGTTAGCTGGATTTCGAGATAAATTTCCGACGGAAACGTCAGTAGACCTAATATTTGGTATATTGGATCTAGATGAGGGTGCGGATTTTATGCCAAAATTACACGAATGACATATATATATAGGATTTAACGCCTGTCGGAAGAAGAAAAATTATTTCAATCGGTATATTAACATTAGTGGAGATGGTAGAGATATAGTTATAAACCAGTTCCAATATTTTCTAAACAAATAAGAGGTATTGAAGTATATGCGCTGGTTTTCAAACTGTAGCATGAGATTGTGAAATGCAATCTACTCATCGAGTTACAAACCATTAGGTGAACCCAGCTATTATAATATGTAAAATAAGGAACTCTAGCAGAAGAAGCCATTTGCAGTTCTTTTCCAACTCTAATGCATTTTTAAGTGTATCTCAAGTGAAATGGTAATTTATACGCATACCTCAATTCACATGCACACGGGGAGCTTGCATTATCACAAATTAAGCTTAATGTATATTCTCGGTAGTGAAGCAAGTGCAAAGGTTTCAAGAATGGAATATACAGGAAATTAATTAGCAGCCTTCGAAAATATTTAAGTGCATTGGGATACGGACTATAACCAGTATGTCGCAATTAAAATGCACTGAACTGGATTGCGGGTAATTTAAATTGTTCGCCGAAATCAAATGCCAAAGCTTGCCTACGCAAACCTGATCGAAAAATAATCTACAAAATACCAATAGGCGGTGCCATGGTCGAATTAATGAAAACAAAAAAACTGGCTTTGATACCAAATCTATTCAGTTCTTATACTTGTCAAAAGGGCAGACCTAGTGTGTCAGCGATTTTTGGGAATAAAAACAATGCTGCAGCATATTTATAGATATTTTAAAAATGCACAGTAAAATTAAGCAAAAATAAATATATATTTGACGAGCTACATGGGATCTTCGGCGGCGCTCAAAAAATAGACCGCCACTGCTGCAGTGATTCCGGTTGTCTTTATATATTTAGTAAAACTAAAAAAATAAATAATTCTCTCTAGAAGATATTGTTCGTACAATAATCTACGGGCGCAAGAAAAAATCAAAAATTTACAAAGATAAAGTTGAATTTTTGTTTTCTTATTTTTGATCAGATCAAAAAATTGCACCTATATGTTTGGAAGAGTATATAGAGAACACGCAGAAAAAGTTGATAAAGTATTTCCCTACAAAATCGTTTTATTTTTGAAATATGGACACACGGAACATGTTTAGTACACTTATTGGCCACTTTAAAAACGAAAGAATTTCTTTCTGCAACGGTTCCAGCTATTTTGA
Source organism: Bactrocera oleae (assembly GCF_042242935.1). Classification (NCBI taxonomy): domain Eukaryota; kingdom Metazoa; phylum Arthropoda; class Insecta; order Diptera; family Tephritidae; genus Bactrocera; species Bactrocera oleae. The sequence goes on from NC_091538.1 coordinate 59,803,492, forward strand.
TAAGCTGGATTTTTATGTCTGCAATTTATACAAAATTTGTGCTAACTAATTCCTAACTTTTTGAGATATCCATATGAAATTTTACACATATTCATTTTTCCACAAGAAGTGGCACATTTGTCGGAACAGCCGATATCGAAACACTATAGGATATAACTGTCATACAAACTGACCGATCAAAACCAAGTCCTTGTAAGGAAAACTGTTTTATTTGGCAAGATATCTGCACGAAATTTGGCAAGCGGCATTTTCAAAAAAAAAAAGGGTTTAATCTCCGAACAAATGCGGTCAAAGATCGGATCACTATAGCATTTAGCTGTCATACAAACTGACCAAAAAAAAACTAGAAAAAAATCTTAATAAAAGATATATCTATTTGCATAAACGATTTTTTAGCCTTATTAAGTAATCTTAATTAATAATCGTTGGTCGGTTATGTTTTCAGATTCGATTTAGTTATACTCGTACATATGTATATGTAGTTGCTAAAAGAAATGCACCTGTGAGAGGTAGTATAGCTACGGTGCAGTCGAAGTTGACGATTTTTCTTGTTTAATATTCAAATGATGCATCGTACGAGTATGACTGGAATATTGGCTAACACTCAAGCACGAAATTTCAGATAAATAAATAAAATAATATAAATATGCGTATGTTTATATTGTATGTTATATGCGTGTATGCAATTTTATCTTACTAAATTTAGAAAAAATTCAAAACAAATAATAATAATACAATAGAAAGCACATAAAATCCTCAATATGCCCACTTGTTCAAACAACCAATACAGAAATCACTTCAAATTCTATCGAGTTACCGAAAATCATTTCTCTTCATCAGCAAACAAAATGACTGGCGCAAGCTGATGGCCGAACAATGACCAGAAGTGTAAGGCGCAACACGGTCCGGACACACACACACAGATACGAGTTTATAGTAAAATTCGAGTCAGCAACACATTTGCGGTTTACAACGAAAGGAAAAACAACACGATGTTGAGAAGAATATCGGTTTTGGCAAACCTAAAGACTTAGCTTAGGCGCCGTTCTTTGGAAAGCAGCTATTCATCTAGTGGCACAGAAATTCACACAGCATTGAAAGGTGATGGGGGGCTGCCAGCAGCTTTTTTTTATGCCATTTCATGTACGCACGTTCAATGGTAAATGGATTAAAAATTGAAATCACGTTTTCCCTTATCATGCCGAGCGTGCATAAAATCATTTGCCATATTCTCCTTTGGATTGTGGCACTATGTGCTTACCGTAACTGGCAGGTGCAGTTGTTGGCTGACGGTGATGGAAAAGCTTCGTGCTTCCCTTTTACTTCAATCAATTACTTCTCAGCTTTTGGAGGCAGTCCTGCAAGTCAAGTAATATTTTGTGGTTTTTTTATTATTATTTTTTTTCTATTCAACCTTCATTCACTTGCCTAATGGTTCGGTCAAAAATTTAATGGTGCATGAAAATGTAGGTATGTAATATGTACCGTTAGAAGTGTAAATATACTAAAATATGAAAGTACAAACTTAAATACATATGTATATATATATATATATATATAATATATATAACATGGTATATATTGATAATATTGCGTTAGAATGTGCAGTAGACACTACAAATAAAATTATATACAATTTAGCTGGAAAAGGTGCTGTCAACAATTTGCCTTATATATTCGGTCATTAAGGCAATTTCCACTTGTCATTTCTATTACATTCTGCTGCCATTCTCATTGGCCAATATATGTACAAATATATACGAGACTTTCGTATTGCTTTAACTCTGAAAAATGTCAGACTTTGTAAATGAATTAGTTTATTATACAGTTGTTGGCAATTTACCAACATACATGCGTACATAACTGTATTTTTGTGCATTAGCTGTTTGCAGTCATTCACTTCAATGGTTTTTGCTTGGTTTGGCATGAGCTTTTAGATTCTGGCAATGGATTTACAAATAATGCTCGAACTTAATGGTTTGTTTATACTTGTAAATCTCAATGGATTGGGAAAGGAGAATGCAGAAGATGTGCCATCCAACACACCTGCATGAGAATTAAATAAATGAAATGTCTTATATACATATATTTGTTGCAACCTTTAAATAGTTAAGTACATTTTGTGGTACACCAAAGGTTCCTGAATTTATTTCAAATGATTTCCGTATGCTTTTTCAAACATATACGCCCACAACCAATAACTACAAAAAAAAAACAACACATGCATATTTTTTTCATCAAAAATCACAGCAACTTGTATTTTAAAAAGAAGAAATTTGTTTAGCCAACTTAAGCGGCACACCTAGATTGAAATAAAAATAAAAAAATTTGAAATTATAAATCGATTTCTCAAATAGCTTTTGAGTTACAGACTAGATGTAACCGAGGCGTACAATCAGCTCCATTAGTTTATTTTTAAACGCGTTTTTCTCCAAAAATTATTTTTGGTAATTTTGGGTGTTCAAAAACGAACAAATTTTAGGTAGAATTTAACTTTTTTTATTTAAAACGCTGCTTTTTCGTCAATATTTGTTATTTTTTCGAGCGTCGGTTCTTTTATGAACAATATCTTCTAGTAGAGAATTTTTTTTTAGGTTTCATCGGCGGAGAAGGCCGGAATCACTGCAGCAGTGAACCTTGTTTTTTAGTCGCCGCATGTAACTCGAAAAATATTCAATTTTTTCTTCAAACATTTTACTGTGTATTTCTAAAATGTGTATATATAAATATACGCTTAAAATTTTAAAATATTGATACAGTATTTTTCTTAATTTTCAAAAATTTCCTTGTTTAGACTGTTACACTAGCTCTGCCCTTTAGCGACACTGTCCCTCTTTAGAATCCATAAATTGGATAGTATTGTTATTAAGCAAACATTTTTCAGGCACTTAAAAAAAAAAAAACTTTTATAAACAAACTAGATTTGGCTACAACGTCTGCCGAACCTAGTCCATGAAAGTACTTCAGAGAAGAATATCTTATCGCGCATCGTGAATAAACAGATCGAGTTGCAAAAGACCATATGCACTGCGGCGCTGCAGCAGCACTGCTAGAGTTCACACTTAACATCAAGTTGACAGTTCAAATAGGCGCCGCTCGAGTACAAAGGGTTACAACAAGTTTTTTTTTATTAAAGAAAAAAGTAAGGAAGGGCTAAGTTCAAATGTAACCGAACATTTTATACCCTCGCAAAGTCAAATGGTATACTCGTTTTAGATTTCTTTGTGGATCTTGCCGCCTTGTCCTTGTTGACCGATATTTTCGGTAAAAAGTCAACTATAGGCACTGGGGTCCACATATCCAGTACCTAGGGGCTTGAACAGTTTTGGTTCAATTTAGATAATTTTTGGTCACAAGGTGGCATACTTTAAACGTATTATTCGCGCAAAGTTTTACGCGGATATAATCATTGTTGTTTGATTTGCATACTGGAAAGTGAAAAATCAGATGGAATTGAAAATGGTGTTATATGGGAAATAGGCGTGGTTGTAGTCCGATTTTGCCCATTTTCACACTATAACATAGAGATATGAGAAGAATATTATGTACCGAGCTTGATTGAAATCGGTTAAGCAGATCCCAAGATATGGGTTTTCACCTGAAAGTAGGCGGTGTCACGCCCACTATCTAATTTTGAACGTTGTTCCTATAAAATCATCTTATACCATCCCAGAGATAAAATTTAATGTCTCTGGCGTGTTTAGTGCTTGATTTATCGCGCTTTTAGTAGTTTTTAACAGTACCGTTATATGGGGAGTGGGCGGGGTTGTCACCCGATTTCACCCATTTTCAGTCTCTGTAGCAACAAGTTGCGAGAGTATAATAAAACAAGAAAAAACGTTAACTTCGGTTGCGCCGAAGCTATAATACCCTTCACAAATACAAAGGCCCCTTACAAGAACTTGATTCCGATTGTTCAGTTTGTATGGCAGCTATATGCTATAGTAGTCCGATATCGGCCGTTCCGACAAATGAGCAGCTTCTTTGTAAGAAAAGGACAGGTGTAAAATTTCAGATCGATATCTCAAAAACTGAGGGACTAGTTCGCGTATATACAGAGGGACAGACGGACGGACATGGCTAAATCATCTCAGCTCGTCACGGTAATCATTTATATATATATACTTTATATGGTCTCCGACGTTTCCTTTTGGGTGTTACAAACTTCGTGGCAAAATTAATATACCCTGTTCAGGGTATAAAAAAGGCACGTCATTCATCGCTTTTCTCATCCTCAACCTCAGCTTTATCATCACAACCAAGATTATTAGCTCCATGGAAACCATGTCTTATAAAAACTTCGAACCTGTATTTGCTGAAATGAAGTATCTATATTACTGCGATTACATGGGGATTCTTTTGTCCCTCATTATCGGCAAATTCTCTTTTGGTGTCGCTCTGTGCATTCACACGAGCAAAAAGAGTCCAGCAACTCAAATCGAGTTTTTCTGACATTCCTTTGCATAAAATTTTCGCAAATGTTTGTGCGGTAAAATTCCTAATAAATTACTGCAAACTTCAACACGGAATAGTCCGTATGTTGATAATTATATGATTTTCCACTAAATAATTTCAATTTCCAACACGAGAGACTAGATGACATTTAGTACAATTTTATATGTATTATATTTCACTGAGAAATAAATAAACGTTTGCATGTACAATATGTATATACATACACATATATCGTTAGACAAACTAAAAGACTGCCTTTGGTACATTGGACAGCAAGAACTATAACAACACACTTCACAACAATGTACATACAAACGTACCATACAAGGGAGTTATAATTCAAATGAACCCTGATTTTCGTATACATATATGCGGCCAAGGACAGACAGCTGCTACAACAACAACAGCAATAATGACAGCTAATAAGACTATGTATATAAACATCGCGATTTAACAAATTATGGCAAGTAATGTCCCCATGACATTAAATAACATTTAAGGCACATCAATGCAGTAGCTCTTTGTCAGGACAACACTCATTTATAACTATATATATCCAAACTTAGATTTGTATTTTAAAACCCCACTACTTACTTACTTCAACAAATAACTTTATCAACACGTACTACATAAATTGAGAATAACTGTTAACTTTTTACACTTCTGATATAAACATTAAAAGCAAAAACACAAAACATAAAAACACAAATATTTTATCACAAATTTCCGAAAGACTGCGTTTGATGGTTATTTATTTAGTTTTATTAATATCTATTTTAATCACTTCATTCACTCTCATTTTTCTTTAGTTTTCAATTCACCTTTCAAAGTTTTATTACAGCAGCACCGTTACAAATTTGACGTATTGTGCACATTAAGGCAGAGCGTTCGCGTTTGTTGACGCTTAAAATTGTAGATTTTTTAATTAAACTTTGAAATGACTAACTTTCTCTATTATAGCGATTAGTCAACTCTTTTTATTTAAAAAAAAACTGTCGTTCTAATATTAAATTAAAATTGAATAAATAATTAATAGACGACAATATTTTAAACTTATGCATTTTTTTTTATTGAAAATGTTAAAATAATTAAACATACGGTCCATATAAGCACTTATTATATAAAAATACACACATTTTTATTTTTATAGCATATCTATGCACTTAAATCTGCCTGTGTAAATAATTATGCTGCATGCCTACATACATAAGTCTTACATATGTACATATATTATTTTATGTAGTTAGCTTTTCTGCACAGTTACGTGCATTTGTGACTGTTAATACGTCAACGTAACGCATGTATGTAGCACGCGCTGCGTATTTACGCCTAGTTGAGTTGTTTGCACACATAAAGTATTTATACTGAAAATATGTAAATAGCAAAAAATTACTCATACATACCTGCTATCGAGAAGTTATTTTGAAACTTTCAGTTAGTTTCAACTAAATTATTTAGTGAGCGTAATTTTTATTACTTGTTTTTCTTTTACTTATTCTACTTTAATTTTACAGAAAAGTAGTTTTTTTTCAACTTCATGATATACTAGAACTGTGCTTTACAACGCGCTACTTAGCAGTAGATTTTTTTTTTTACAAAATTTTGATTTACGGTAACCATTAATGCTAGGATTTGTGTTGTAATGAAATAAATGTTTTCTAACGAATATTTTTTTTTACTTTAATATGAAAACGTAAAATATTTATTTAAAATATTAAAACATAACTGCAATTAGGAGTAAATTTTAAATATTTCATATATACTTATAACAAAACTTTATTTGCTTAAAATATAATGGTGTGCTTGCCTAAAATTTTAGCCCCATATTTTGTCATTTGTATTTTAAATTTCAATAAACTAACACTGACGTACATACGTATATACAAATGAAGCGAAATTATCAAATGGCTTGAATATACATATAGTCAGCACATTGTCATTGTTAAAAATGTGCACTTGGAACTATGTTTGTAATTGCTGCTAAACTACTATTTCTTGGGCACAATATCCGACAAAGTAATTGAGACTTCATTGAAATTTACACACGGCAATGTTGATCGAACTAAAGTGATTACAATTTATTACATTACACTTAACTAATAGAAATCGATAAGACCGTATGTATTTAATCGGAAAAGCTATCACTCCAGTATGTGGTGGTGAGTGGTGCAACGGATTTAAATAAGTCCTTTCCAACGCTATAATTCTCAACATCGTGTCGCATTTTCATCGGTCGTTCCTGGCCCGGACAACGAATCTCTTTGTGTTTCTCCAAACGCACTTCGGACACAAATTTCCGTTTACATTTCTCACATTGATATAGCACACCCTGTTCATCGTGTTCATCAACTAAGTGACGGCGTAACTCGGCCTTACTGGTGGCGGTGTATTCACATTTGTGGCATTCAAATGTTGACGGCTCCTCGTTATGTTTTTGCACGTGTTTACGGTAAGCACCCTGTATTTTGAACATTTGTCCACATACTTCACATTTAAGTGGTTCACGATGCAGATGCGCCTTCTTGTGTAGTATTAATGATAGTTTACGCGTAAATACTTGCTCACATTCATCGCAAGGGTATTCTGTGGGTTTTTCTTCTTGCTCATCCGACGGCGGTGTACCCTTTATTTTACGTTTTTTTATTTGTGGCTTAACATATTCCTCCTCACTGCTTTCGTCCTTAATTAAAGTGGGTGATGGTGGTGGTGCGCGCTTTGTTGGCGGCCGTCCCATTCGTTTCTTCTCCTTGAATTTGGGACCCGGTGTTCCTGCTGCCGCTGATTTACGCCGACCTCTTCTACCGCCGGCACCGCGTGGGGAACGTTTCTTTTTGGTAGTGGTACCAAAATCAGAATCATCCGAATCATCTTCAGCCGTTATACCACCATCGTCGGAGACTTTAAATTCTACATCATCATTCGGCTCTTCATCGGAGGGATCAGAGTCCAGCGTTGCATCTATGACCACATAACCAGCCGGTCGTCGTACTTTGTTCTTGCTGCGTGAAAGTTTCTTTCTCAATTCTCGCTCAGTATCTTCACACTGTGTTTTTAACTGTAAAGCAATGTTTACATTATCCAAGCAAGTATTGCATATAAATTGTGGCATAAAATCTTTTGGAGCAATGGACACGGTCGGACATATATTCATTAATTTATCGGCAATTGTTTGTTTATTGATGATTTTAAAAAGGCTGACCAAATCGTCTTTGCTGGTACAGACACGACATTGATTCTCATCGACATGATTTTCCATTTTGGCAGCTTCGCGTGCCGTACTTGTTGGCTGCTCGCCATCGTCCACATAATCTTCTTCATCTTTTTCTGTCAAATTTGGACTTTGCTTAACTGCAACATCTTTGCGCTTTTTCGGCAATTGTGTTGGTTTGTGCAAAACCGGCTTATGAACGTCCTCTTTCTCCTCATCCTCGCCTTCTTCCTCCTCCTCTTCATCTGGTTCATCTTCGTCTTGCAAAATATGCTCAATTACTTCACCTTCGTCCTCATCTTCAAGTGCTTCAACATTATCCTCTTCTTCTACTTCTGCCGGCCGGCGTGGTTTGCGGCCACGCTTAGTTGGGCTTATCGACTTGTTGTCAGCTACCATTGGGTCGTGCTGTAAATGGGAGGAGTATTAGTATTTTGCATTAAAAATTGTGTATACCATTCACGCGGTAACGTAAAACAATGGTAAAGGAATTGAAATGCAAGGAAGAAAGCGTTTGTAAATTATGAAATGTATAAAAGCAGATACTTGTTTTACAATTGCAATTTTCGTGTATAATTTTTTGCAATGTGTGAAAGGTATACATTTTTAGTCATATTTTTTTTTTTTTTTAATTATTTTATATACTAAATAGATATACTTTGCAACCTTTACCTCTTCCAAGTACTCGGCAACTCCTTCGTCCGTCTCGTTAGCACCATTCGTTAATAACACCTCATCGCTGCCGGTATCAATAACACCACCTTCTTCAATCAGTTCACTACTCATTTTCACCACTTTCTTTTTATTCACTGTTTGCTTTTAGCCAAACAATTTCACTATTTAAGCCACACTTCTTTATGAATGTTTTTCGTTGTTTGTTTTTATTAGATATTTCTAAATTTTGTTATTGTAAATAAGTGGTTGTTGCTTTAATGTCAAAATTTTGCCGCCACATGAAGATTTATGAGCATTTTATGCTGCCAGCGGTAAGCTAGCGTGCAATTAATCAAGTTTAATTAACTATTCATGCAATTTTCCAATGCAGCGAATATATTATGCTGTGCTTATAATCACTATACAATTTCGATAGTACCGTTAAAAATCGCAAAGATATAAGATTTTTATCAAAAATTCCTTGGAGTGTCACAATTTTTTTCCACAGTGCGTTATTCTGCCGCCACTGCACAACTTAAACAACAACAACAACGCTGCAATTGAGAAAAAAATTCTATCCACCACAGCGTTCACAATAATGTGAAATTCTTAAAATATTTAATATATTTATATACTTTCACAGTAGCACTTTACACACAAAGTGCTAATATGTATTTTTATGTTAGATAACAAGCAAAACTATTGCAAAAAAAAGATTGCTACACTTTCTCGTGTCTACACTGAATGCGATACGGCCATCTTGAAAAATGTACAAGCAAAAATCGAAATAGATTTTTGCATTGCCCCCATTGTGAATGATCAATAATCGCTCGTCAGGGTCGTATGCGGTGTGAGTGCGAATGAACGCGCACATGTAGTGAGCGTACAAATGTCAGTTCCAAAGCACTTCTATATGTGCGAAAGAGATGACAAGCGGTATTTGTTAATTTTACTTTTGCTGCTGCTTCGTAAAGTGCATGCACAGGCAGGGTTGTCGTGTGTCAAAGAATATATAAATGCTAATATGCACGTTTAGTGGCTTGTTTACATGTATGTATATACTCGTAAATGTTTTTAGGGATATATAATATTTAAACAAATATATTTTTATGAACAAAATTGGTGGGATAAAAAAATGTCACGTACTTAAACACAGAGATGAGATAGATAGGCTTTTAAAAATAAGAGAGTTTTGCATTTGCTAATACTTAAATTTACAATGCAAAATACAGTTGTGTTCACTAAAATAGCAGCACGCCATCCAATTTTATTACGCTATTCAATACAGTCGCTAATTTACTCACTTTATACTGTTCTTTACTGTTGCTATGCGCCGTTATAACGGTATATTATATGTAAGCAAAAATTAGGCAGTTAGATGTACACATTGTAGAAATCAGCAATATTTATACAATGGTTGTACACGAGCGTTTCAAGCTGTTCATAATAATAACAGCACATAGTATGTACATATGTATATACTTTTTCGCGCAAAAATTTTAATTAGATTAATATTTTCATTAAGATTTGTAAGTGTTACTGAATATTTAGACAATACATCTACAAATTTGCTTATTAAATAAAAAGAAAAAATAGTAAAAAGGGCCGATGTAAGCATTGCACAGAAGAAAAACGAGAAAATTGAAAACATATCGGGAAATTAAAAAAATTGTGGGATGCAATTCGAAAATGATTTCAAATGAGTTGAAATGTAAAAATAAATGCGAAACTCGTGGCATGGGGCAGATTGGACAGATACACATGTATGTATGCAAATGTGTGTATATTAACATATCATAAATTATTCGTTAATATGCTTCAATAAAATTTATTAGAGCGAACAAATTGCTATTTTATGATTTCATGAATGTAATGATAATAATTTGCAAACTTAATCAAATATTTATTAATGAATATTGTAGGGAACATTTTTGGGAAGATATTTTGGGATCGATATTTAAATTTAATTTATGCTATGAATATTCTACGTGTGATTAGGTATATTGACAATAATTCTATCAGCATGATTCGTTTTACATTTGTAAAGGCAATATAGTATTAAAAGGCATAATATTAATTATTATTAACACCAAAGCTAATAAATATTATCTATGCTGCGGCGCACCGAGTAGGTGATGTCCTTTGGCACCAATGCACATGTTCATATTTGAACAGTGGATGTATTTCCGAATTTTCGAGTTACTCAAGACTTTTATTACCGCAATATTATATATAATATTATAAAATATTACAAATAAGTAAAATTAATTTAAAAATATAATTTATTATGAAAAACATTTAATATGCTTACCGTTAATAACTATGTCTGATATTAAGATTCATGTCTGATGTAAGATTTAAAAATATATTTTAACACCAAACTTATAGTTGAGTTCTTAAATAAGTAGCACAACTCGGTGCAGTGCAATTTAGAAAAGGTTGTTGGCAAAGCTACTCTACCATACCACATGGCGTATACGTAACATTTCCTGAGTAATAATATTCTGAAAGAGTTGGTGAGTTGGCTTAGTCAACAGTAAGGTAATGCCGAGCTTTACAGCCAACAGGCTAATGAAAAGCAACAGTAAATACACACATATATATATATATATATATACGTATATATGTATATAACTATAAGTAAGCACTAATTAATTTAATTGCTTTAGCAAAATAATCTTTAATTTTTATTATACTCATTTGAATGTGCAAAAATTGGGTGAGAGCGATGAGTACATTTAACGAAAAGCATTAACACGTAGCCAGTTGCGCAAATGTCTTCACGTCTACTAGCACACAGCCACTTACATACATACATACTCACTTACATCTGGCATGAATGAAATATTTATTGCCGTTATGTGTGTGTTAGTGTAACGTATTGTACTGTTATTAAACCACAAAAGCGCACCGCAGACATTTACACCGGCGATAAGGAGCATAAAATACGCCGTATGTTTGCATAACGGGACTTATGAGTGAATACATATGTACATATGTGGTCTGCTTAAAATCTACGGTTTAGCTTGTTGCCCTCATTCGGTTTGTTTATATGCGCTGCACTGAGTTTTAGCATAACAAAACAATTTTGTGAGTGGAAAAAATAAAAAAAAGGATGCAATAACAACAAACAAAAATATAAAGAGGACATTACAGGGTCAAAGTTACGTAGCAATTAGCCAGGGGGAGGCAAGCAAAAAATTCTTAAATATATATATATATTACATACAACTTTATATTCAAAACGGATGCACACGTATGTACCCACTTTTGGATAGGCTTGTACATTAGGGTGATACCATTATATTTTGTATGTTTTTTTTTTTAAATATTCATTTTTTTTTTATATATTCATTGAGTTCAGTTTGTATATCAGCTTTATGCTGTAGTGGTCCGTTCCGAACATTTTTTTTTGGAGAATATAGCATTGACTTGGAAAATAACCTGTGCTAAATTTTGTGAAGCTATCTTGTCATAAAAAAATTTTTCCAATCGAGGACTGGCTTTTGATAGTTTGTATGGCAGTTTTATGCTATAGTGGTCCGATATCTGTGCTACTAATTTCTGATTAGTCCGTTACTCAATTATTTTTGTTGTTAACAAATGAACCTCCCTAACGACTAGCCTACCCAAACGTAACTGCAAAATTCATACACGAGCTTGTGTGGGCGAATGGGTACCTCTTACGTTTTTTTTTTTCAAAGTAACTAAACGCTGTGAGCACCAACCTTTAAATATTGCTGACTTTCGTAACGCGTGTCGGAGCTAAGCGTGCAACAAGCGCTGTCACATTCAATTTATGTTTGCTGTTTGGGTTTTTATTTTTATTTTTGCTTTGTGCACACACTTAGTTTTTGACATATCCCTGTCAAGCTAGACAGGCAGCAAGGTCATTCTTTCACCTATGTGATACTTCGAGGAAAAGCTGTCTTAATTTCGCATATTTTCCGCTAATGAATTGCGCCCGTTATCGTTTGGCATCGCATTATTATTTAAGATATTCTCTGTGTAGCGGCGCGTCAGTTATGACAGGTAACTGACTGGTATGACATATTTAATTTGCTTCGGAATGTGAGAATTGGAATGAATGCGATGAATTTAATTTGAAAAAAATTGTGACTAAAGATAAAATTTTGTATTCAAATGCCGGAGAGAATTTAAATTTGAAATTAAAAGTTCGGAATGCGAAGATTGAATTTGGCATCTTAAATTAAACATTAAATCAACAATATTAAAATAAAAATTCACTAATTTCTTACAATTTCGCAAGGCAAAATTAAAAATTTCAAAACTAATTTTAAAATTAAAAATTATCAAAAAAATTCGAAAAATACTTTCTCAAATTGAAAAAAAAAGTTTAACAAGGTAGAAAGCGCGAAGTTCGGGTATAACAGAAGATTTGATACGATTGCAATTTGCAAGCATGAAAGCACGGGAAAAGCGTCTATGATAACTAGTCAACTGAGCAGGCTGATGTCTAAAATCAGAGGACCGGGAAAAAGACAGGAAAAACGGCAGATGGAAGGCCAGGCTAATCTGAAACATAAAATAATGGTCTAACAGGAAACATGGTGACGATGCGGAAGGCATTTTTCTCAACCTCCCCCGAAAAAAAGCACGGGAAATACCCTCAGGTTTTGGCGCAACTTGATTTTAAAAATGTTGCGAAAGAATTCAACATTGATTATTCGACAAAATTGTGAATGGATTATTATATTTATATTTTACTTCCTGTCAGCGAAAATTTTACTAAACTCATTCTCAAATGAGATATATCTGGCATAAAGCTTGTCCACCTAATTTCACTAAATTATCACACATTGTGTCCAACCTTAACGGTTTGAAGCCTGGTGGGAAGTCGAAAATCACTATATAGTGTATATTGGAGGTATTAAAGGTCTGGGCTGATTGCTTGAGAATATATTTTCAACTATTTTATAAATAAATAACTCACACATTGACGAACATATTCGGAATAAGGTTTTTTAGAATAACGGAAGTGATTATATACAGGTTGATTGAAAAGTTACTGCGCTCGAAATGGAAAAATACTTTTTTGGTACGAAATATATTTTTTTATTCAATATAATCTCTCTTAGCTTCAATACACTTATTTCAATGATCCTCCAATAATTTTATATCATCCCTATAATGATTTTCTGGAAGCACTGCAAAATACCCGTCTACGGCTGTAATAATTACTTCATTCGACGAAAAACTCTTTCCACGTAGGAATGGTTTCAGGTTCCTGAAAAGGCTAGTAGTCGCTGGGAGCCAAATAAATCGTTGAATTTTGTCATTGTGAGCATCACCATTGTGAGTAGGTGCATTGTCTTGTTGAAAAATGATATTTTTGTGCTGCAAATCCGGTCTTTTCTCATGAAGATTTTCAACCAGCTCATCTAAAAGGCTACAATAATAGTCAGAGTTGATTGTTTGTGACTTCACCTGCTTTGGAGCTGAACAACCAGCTTCAGTCCACTGTAAACGTGCTTGTTTCAATTTCTGATCATGGTGGTAGATCCAAGTCTCATCCATTGTTATAAAACGACGCAAGAAATCGGTTTTATTCTGCTTAAAACGCACCAAATTATGCTGAAACATTTATTTCCGATCCAGTTTTTGTTGAATTGTCGCCGCACACGTTGGCACTAACTTTTCAAACAGCTTTTCAAATGTAATTCTCCATGTAAAATATGAAGTACTCGTTAGTTGGAGATGCCTATGGCATTAGCATTTTCTTCTAGCTTTGTCAAACTTGGAGCTTCACTAATAATATTATGAACTTGCTCAATGATTTCTGGTGTGGTTGCGGTTTTTGGTCTTCTTTCGCGTGGATCGTCTTCAAGGCTAGTACGACTAGATTTAAAGTCAGCAGCCTAAAATTCAACGGTGCGTTTTGACGGCGAGGGCTTCCTATACACTTTAAACTATTGTTCATAAATTTCCTTTGCTTTTGAACAAAAAAAAAAACAAAGAATCACTGTGCGATATAAAATGTTTTCCATATATATATATTATATAAAAATACTCTGACATGGCAACTTCAAATGGCATGTAAACAAAGAAATAATTGACAGAATGAGTTGTAACTTTGCATGTGTTCTCACAACAGATGTACCAACTTGAAAAAATTTGGAGCATTACTAGGCTATTTCTTGGTGAGCAGCACTCACTTTCCAACCAACCTGTATAGTATATGTGAGTTTGGTTAATTCGTGGACGAATTTAACATATTTTCGGCTATAAACTGTAGTATATCCAAATATTATACGTTCAGTTAATTTTGCTAAGATATTTTACGTATTGACCAATATATATATGGTATAAAGCCAACTGGATATTTGAAAATCTTATAATAGTTATATGAGAGATAGGGGTAGTATTGGCCCGATTTTGTCTATTTTTGGCATTACTACATATTATTAACAAACAAAAAAATGCTCTTTGAATTTCATTAAGGTACCTCACATACCATCACCAATATATATTCGTACAAAGTAAAGTCAACTAGAGGTTTGAAAATCCTTATATTAGTCATATGGGGTCTTGGGTAAGTTTTCATCCGATTTTATCCATTTTAAGCACAAAGATGCACCGTTAGGAGAAAAACACGCTTACTCATTACAAATAAGGTAACACATATATGTCAATATATACGGTATAAAGTCAGCTGGAAGTTCGAAAATCTTTCTATTAGGTATATAAGGCTAAGGGAAATATTGACCCGATTCAACCAATTTTTGACATACAGACATACCATTATCAGAAAAGGCTTCTCTCCTAATTACAATAATATATGTCACACATTGACTGTTGTTTTTGGTAAAAAGTCAACCACAGGTTCGGTAGTTCAAACTTCGGGTATCTTGGGCTTGAATAGTTATGGTTCGATTTTGACTATATTTAGACCTGAGATGGCCAATCTAAAAGGTACTATTCGTGCAAAGTTGTATCCCGATATGTTAATTGGCGCTTGATTTGTATACTGGAAAGTGAAAAAATCAGATGGAGAAGCGAGATTTTTGTCAAATTTCCCCTGTTTTCGTACTCTAATGTAGGAATGTCAAGATGATTTTACTTACATATGGGATTAACCTAAATGTGGTCCTATGAAGCTTTTTTGTACCATTCTGGGGTGTAAAACTTTATGCTTCTGAAAAAGTAGTTCCAGAGATGCTAAATTTCACCTAAAGCTTAATACATTCATTGTCCATCGAGCTCTTAACCGCACCTTATGCAGCTCTTCCATAACTCGGCGTGAAATTTAATGCTTCCAAACAAAAAATTTGAAATACTAACACTCACTTATTTACTCAATATTCTTGAACGCATATTTAAATACTCTGTCAAAAGAAATAGAACTCAAATGTTAAAAATAATTTTCCACTCAAATAACTTTCATGAAATCGGTAAGTGTGTAAATGGTTTCAAAATCGAACTGTCTTGTTGTACATATTTACAGGCATTACAATATGTACATGTGTATGTTGGTCATGTATACAAATGTATCTTCGTGCAATTTTCTCACTTAAAAAATTGTGGATAGCTGCAAGGTCGCAACATTCTTCAAGTGTTTGTAGGCAAACACAAAAGTGGTAGTAAATGCCACTTAAAGCACAAAAGGTACATAAATCAATTTGCAAATGATGCTCTAGGAGCTTTCGTCGGGTCTGATGGTTCACACCATATGGATAAGCCCATTGTGTATAAACAAATGTTTTTGCATATATGTATCTACCTTTGTACATACATGCATATACATATATTTGTAAGTTGAAGAGCAAGTGGCACATTTGAATGCGTCTGTGTGTGTAAAAGATGTTCTTCGTGTTTTATTTTGAAAGAGCAGGTGTCTTGGATAACACGTGTTAACCTTTTGGGAAAATTGAAATTTCTAAGTGGTACGGAGAACTTCTTGGTGATAAATTAATATTTAATACAGTAAAATGAAATTTAATATAATTTATTTTGCGATAATTTAATTTACTTGAGAAATCATAGATTAATTAATTAAAATTCATAATTTAAACTAATGAATAAATTAGTAATAATTAAATCTAACATTTAATGCGTTATTTAAATTAACTTTATTTATGTTAATATTTTTATCTTAATTTTGGTTTTCATTTACTTGATTTAATTTTCATTAATTTACTTCAATTTCATTTTAATTGGTTAATTATTTAATTTCGTTTTATTTGAATTGACTTAAACTAATTGAAAGTATATTGTATGGAATTTAATTAGTTTATTAATTTATTATTTTTAATTAGGTTTAATTTAATACAACTTGAAAGAATTTGATCAAACATTTAATATACGTTTATTTTAATTTATTTACACTAATTAAATTACGCTTAATTTAGTTTAAATTGATTACAGAATCTAATTCTGTTTTATTTAATAGCATACAATTTAAATCGATTTAATTAATTGACTTCAATTTGATTTAAATTAATTTAATTTATTACCCAATTTCATTATATAATTAGTTTTGATAAAATACGTTTAGTTTAATATTTGAATAACATTAGACTAACTTAATTTAATTTGTTGAAAAATAATTTAAATAATTATAATTACGCTTAATTTTATTTATTTCACTTTTAGTTTTAAGCAATACCAAATAAATAAGTATATTAAATTTAATATTATTATATTTTAATTAATTTATTGTACGTCAATATAAATAATAAATAAGTAAATAATTAAATCAAAATTTATAGTTTAAATTTATTTAAGAAAACTTTAAATTGAAAATTAAGATTAATTTGGTTT
The DNA here is from genome assembly GCF_042242935.1 of Bactrocera oleae. NCBI lineage: Eukaryota > Metazoa > Arthropoda > Insecta > Diptera > Tephritidae > Bactrocera > Bactrocera oleae. The sequence continues at coordinate 59,820,590 of NC_091538.1, forward strand.
AATTAAAATTTGATAAAATTCATAATTAAATTAATTTAATGTATTGTAAATAAATTTAGTTATTTATAATTCAATTTCGTTTTCGAATTAAACAAACATCTTAAATAATTAATTTTATCAAAACTATCATTAATTTAGTTTAATTATTTATTTAATTTAATTATCATTAATTTAGTTTAATTTTATTTTGATAAAATTCATCTAATTTAATATATTAATAAAATTTAATTTAATGCATCTAATTTAATAAAAATTATTTAAATAATTATAATTTACTTTCGTTTAATTTTATTTATTTCACATTTACTTTAAAGAAATTTGAATTAACTAACTATAAGCTAAAATAATTTCCATTTAATTTAATATAATTTTATTTTAATTAACTTACTTCAGTTTGGTTAGATTAATTTAATTCATTATTTAATTTAATTGTATTTAATTCAATTTAATTAAAACTTATACTTTAAATTTGATTAAGCAAAATTTGACTTGAAAATAATATTTAATTTAGTTTAATTTAATTTTGATAAAATTCATCTAATTTATTTTAATTAATTAATTGTAATTTAATTTCGTTTTCAAATTAAACCAATATCTTAAATAATTAATTTTGTCCAAATTATAATTAATTGAGTTAAATTTAATTTTGACTAATTTTATCTAGTTAATTTTAATAATATCTGACTAATTTAATTTTAATTTATTTATTGTAAAATAATTTAATTAGTTTTCATTTATTTCGGTTTAATTTTATTTATTTCACTTTAAGTTAATTTACGTCAATTTAATTTAATTTAATATATAATTAAATTTTTTTAATAATTAAATCAAAATTTATAGTTTAAATTTATTTAAGAAAACTTTAAATTGAAAATTAAGATTAATTTGGTTTAATTAAAAATTGATAAAATTCATAACTAAATTAATTTAATGTAAATAAATTTAGTTATTTATAATTCAATTTCGTTTTCGAATTAAACAAACATCTTAAATAATTAATTTTATCAAAATTATCATTAATTTAGTTTAATTATTTACTTAATTTAATTATCATAAATTTAGTTTAATTTTATTTTGATAAAATTCATCTAATTTAATATATTAATAAAATTTAATTTAATGAATCTAATTTAATAAAAATTATTTAAATAATTATAATTTAATTTCGTTCAATTTTATTTGTTTCACATCTACTTTAAAGAAATTTGAATTAACTAACTTTAAGCTAAAATAATTTCCATTTAATTTAATATAATTTTATTTTAATTAACTTACTTCAGTTTGGTTAAATTAATTTAATTCATTATTTAATTTAATTGTATTTAATTCAATTTAATTAAAACTTATACTTTAAATTTGATTAAGCAAAATTTGACTTGAAAATAATATTTAATTTAGTTTAATTTAATTTTGATAAAATTCATCTAATTTATTTTAATTAATTAATTGTAATTTAATTTCGTTTTCAAATTAAACCAATATCTTAAATAATTAATTTTGTCCAAATTATAATTAATTGAGTTAAATTTAATTTTGACTAATTTTATCTAGTTAATTTTAATAATATCTGACTAATTAAATTTTAATTTATTTATTGTAAAATAATTTAATTAGTTTTCATTTATTTCGGTTTAATTTTATTTATTGCACTTCTAATTTAATGTAATTCGATGTAAAATAATTTAATTAGTTTTCATATATTTCGGTTTAATTTTATTTATTGCAATTTTAATTTAATGTAATTCGATTTAAATAAATATCTTAATTAATTCTTATTTAATTTTATAAATTAATGCCTAATTTAATTTGATATGAATTCCTTTAATTTACTTTGTAAACATTTTATCTCTTAAAAAAATGTTTAGTTAATTTATTTTAGTTTGCTGCATTGGTATGATTAGTGTTAATACAATTTAATTAATTTTTATTTTACTTAATATAATATATATTTAATATTATTTATTTCTTCTTTAATTATAATTTTTAATAAAACCTTTAACTTTATGTTAATTATGTAACGTGATGCAAGGCAAAAATTATAATTTTTTTAAATGTTATTGTTGTTCAGTTTGACCTTATTGAGTAAATTTAATTATGCACAATTAAGTGAGAAATTAATTATGTTTATTTTCAATTTGTTTAAGCTTTTAATAATTATATTTTTATTTTAACTTTTAAATTTAATTTTTGTTTTAGTTTTAATTTTGAGTGCAGTCGTTCGGCATTTAATTCTAACTTAATTAAGTATAAATTAACATGTTTTAAATAATAAAAATTAAGTTGAATAATTTTTTCAAATACATAAATTAGTTTTAATTTATTTAAAATTTAAAAAATAACCAAACTGAATTGAAAAACCCAATTAAATAAATTTAAATTTTAAATTTTAATTACTAGTAATTTTAATTAATACAATTCAATAATTACTTCTAATTTAATTAAAATTAAAAAAATTTTAAATTATTAGCCAATATTAAGTTCTAGCAATTTGAATAAATAAATTACAATAATTAATTTTAATTTAATTTTTAAATTTAAAATGTTTTAATTTTAACTAAACCAAATTGAATAAATTAAAATGTTCCATGGTAATAACTAATTATATAATTTAATAAAATTTAGTAATTAAAAAAATTTTAAAATTTTAATTAAATTAAAATTAATTATTTAATTTATTAACATTAAAAATTTTATATTATTAAATTTGATTTCCGTCAAATAAGTTTCGTTTAAGTTATTTGCATTAAATTTATTTTCTTTAATTTTATGATACTTCGATTGCTTCTGAACTACTCTGTTTACTGTTACTCAAATTATCTTAAAAAAGTACATAAAAAAGTAAATTCGTATATACGTATGCATATATGTGTATATGTTGGTGAACATTCTTGAAAGTGCCATGCGTTATATTGAGGAAGCCATATGGAATCTTCCATCACTTAAAAGTGTTTACACGTCCGGTAAGCGAATTCAAGTTACTCTTCCTTGAAATTCTGTTGACGAGTTAAATAAAGCCGTCTATACACATATACAAACACATATGCTATATGTTTATATATAGCTCGTTTAACTTTTATGTATTCCAAAGTTCTTTTATAAGCTGCGAAAGTTTGTTACTGCGCTTATCCCCACACACACCCACACACATGTGCATGCACACACCCACACACACTTACATATGTATTTTTGCAGGCGTTGCTCGCAGATTTGAAATACATAAATTATATAATTTTTTTACTTTGGCTTTGTGTGTGTGCCCTTTTTGATGCTATAATACTGGTATAAGAGTATTCTTTCACAGCATCGAATTTGCCGCGCTTTTTCATGCGCCACTTTTCCTACGTAATCGGAATTTATTACTGAAGATGAATTGCCACAGATTGCCTTCCGTTCACTACATTGATAATTGAGTGACAGTAAAAAGTGGGATTTAAATTTTTTACGAGTATATAACTAACATGTGAATATTCTATGCGCGTACATGAAAACATAAATTAGCATAGACATGTTTACACTTGAATATTAAATGTTGTCAGAGAATATAACAGAAGTGAAATTGAGATAATTCCGAGTAAAGACTTTGTTACACAATTACATGTGCTATAATACATACATTTGTATATATAATATATACTGTCTTGTGTGTATGTGTGTGTTTGTATCTATAATTTCTTATAGAAAAGTTTTGGTTTTTTACCGCTGGTTTTGTGCTACACTGTGTGACACCCTGCACCAAATTTGTAGCTTGGATGTTTACTGAGTTACGCAAATACGTATAACAAATAGAATTTTGTGGGCGTGGCAATGATTCTATTTTGATTATATGCAAAATCAATCTCTGCAGAGTGCCAAAAAATATTTTGACTAAGATTTTTCCAATTTGAAAATTTTATAAATTGAAGAAAATAATATTAGGTAAATTATTAAAAATGAAAATAAAATTTTTAGTAGCTAATTTTTTTTAATTCGATGAAAAAAATTTACACAGGAAATTTAATTTTGTTCAAAAACCAAAAAAAAAGTGTAGACAAAAAAATTTATAAAAATATGTTTAAAAAAATTTGCTTTTTTAGTTTTTTGTTCTTGTTATTTTTAATATGTTATTACATTGAAAATAAATAAATTTTAAATGTTTTTTACATTTTTTGCTATAAATTTATATTTTTGGTAATTTTTTATATTTTATTTGTGTGGCAGCTAGATGCTATAGTGGTTCGATAAGAAACATATGTTCAAAGATTGTAGCATTGCCCTAGAAAATAGTCTATGTAAAATTTCGTGAAGAGATCTTGTCAAGTGAAAATGTTTTCCATGCAAGCACTTGATTCCGTTAGTTCAGTTTGTTTGGTTGCTATATGCTATAGTGGTCCGATATTGGACAAATGAGCAACTTCTTGAGCAAAAAACGACGTGTGTAAAATTTCAGACAGACGGACAGACGTACAGACGGAAATTACTAAATCATCTGAGTTCGCCATGCTGATCATTTAGATATATATTTTATAAAGTATCTGACGTTTATTTCTGGGTGTTACAAACTTTGTGGCAAACTTAATATACCCTGTTCAAGGTATAAAAATTAATTGTTAACATATTCTAATACCAAATTTATCGCTCTATAAAACAGTAACATAATATTATATATTATATTTTTTCATAAAATCTTTCGTTTAAAAGTTATACTCAGTTAAAGTTATACATCAAATGACTTGAGCATTCATGCAAGTGCTTTATTAATTCTATGTTACTCATACGACATGGTGTACTATATAAATACAGTACACTTGATGCATATGGTAGTTCAACTTTGACCTTGAATAACTTTGACGCAAGTGATTTTTTTGAAAAATGTTGCTGAAAGTTTTTCTAGAGCGTTCAACTTCCTATAAAAATAATTCGATGCCGCAGCAATGTATTCACTGGCTTCGCAAAGAAAAAATTAATTGCTAAAAGTACGAAAACTCTTAGTTATTTAAATGGGAAATGAATTGTGTTTGCGGCACGGGTTATTATCAAGATTAAGAGCTCAAATGTGTTTCATAATTTTTTTAAGGCATTCACGCTGCAGAGTCAAAAATCAATTTGGGAAATAACGGACACCGCCTATATACATACATGTCGATTTAATACTCAAAAGTCATAGGTTCGAATTCATCGAACGTCTTTGCTAGCTAATAACTGCGCCACCCCCTTTTATTACCATCTGAGTCAATGGGAAGTATTTATGCTGTTGCTTTTTTATTACATCTTCAGTAGATTTTTTATGTCAACTTCACATATGGTTATTACAGTATTTTTTATACTTCCTTCTTTATGTGCGCAATTATTTAGGTTTATATTCTTTTAACACATCTCTTATTCACATACAGATACATATAGACATATGTGGCGGTAAATTTGCCATTCTGTGCAACTTAATACACACACTTCTCGACATTTACCGACATTTGTGCGAGCGTCTGTAGGAAATGTGCCATTTAAGGATTTCTTTATGGCTCCCTACATTGTTTACAACATTTTCTATGGGTTTTTAATTAAACATTAATATATGTATATTGTTGATGGGCAATTACTTCTTTTAGTATCAATCATGTGATATTCCCATTACAGTCTACTTATGGGGTAAGAGCGTCTATAAAATTTATTAAACAAAATATAGAACATTAAGGTTCAGTACTAAAGCTAGGCATAATTTTTGAATTCATTTAGAAATGTGTGAAATTGAAGGGTTTACTTATTGAACGCAATGTGTGTGAGTATAAATGTGGTGTGACGTCATACTAGATATGCTCTATGAGTGATTTTAGAGAATTTTTAACTTAGAAGTTTTGCTTTAAAACTATAATTAACTTACGGACTTACCTTAAATTAAGGAAAAGTTACACATATTGATCGCTTGCCTCCTTTTTCGAACTATCTTCGTCTAGTTTAGTATTCGAAGAAAAAATACTGAAATAATAGAAAATAAACGGTATTATTGTATTGTATATAGAAATCAAGTGAAGGAAACTAATTTTTTGAAAGAAAATTTTGCTTTTTCTGTGTTCTTCCTGTTGTAAAAATAAAAAATAAAAAATTTTAAGTAGATAACTACGATCATAAAGACAAATTTGTGTGCCATTAAACTTTACATAATTACTACTGAACTAGCCTTTATCAAAAAAAAAAAATATTACATTGAAGTATTTCAACAATGCTCAAAAGACTTCTGTAACAGTTTCAACTACGGCTACGGAGTCAACGGACCACTCCGAGTCAAATTTGACCAAATGGTATGTAAAATTGGCTGATTAATTGTGTCAAGGAACCCTATCGAAACTGTTGAATACTGTACAGCCGATGAACTGGCAAAGTGCCGACCGAATATCATCAAACTAAGAATGGGAATGCGAGCTGCGTTGTCATCTTGTTGTCGAATTATAGACGGCTGGGCTTCGCTTGAACTTGGTGAGCGCTGAACCATAAGAAACACTTGTACGGTTGAAATTTCCGCCTATAACGCAAGTGGCCCTTAGAACTGCAAGGCTCAGCTTGCCCTAATTGTATAGGTAGATTCACTAATTGGTATACATCGGCATAAAGCGGCCGTCAAAATTGTTTAGAAGAAATCGAAGTAGAAATATTTCGAGACTTTCTCATCGATCATCCAGCTTTTACCAGAAAAAGGTTGAAACATCTTGTATGCTATATCTTCGGTCATCTGGCTGAATGGCTGCAATCGAAATTAACTAGCTCAACAGACTCATAATAGCCTTATATCGCTTAGTCGATACATGAGAGTTTTTTGAACGCTATCTCTCCGCACTAATTATGGTTCGATCTAACCTAACACTTAAATATGAACTATATCTGAACTTCAATACTATTTATCACAGTTACTTCAGGTACGAATAATTTATTATTTTATTATATACATATATAAGTAATTATGTAGCGGAAAAGTTGTCGTCCGGTGGTTTCAAACAGATTTATTGCTCATTTCCTCGATTATATGTAAGCTTTTACTAAAAGCATTGTTTTGCTTATCTTGTTATAAATTGTATTATTACAATGCGTGGCGTGAAAAACTCAACTGCAGCGGAATTGCCCGAAATTTAATTAACATGAGTGTTCGTATAATATATCGGCACAGAGCAACAAAATTGAAGCGCTAAATTGCCTGATTGAGTCTGAAAGGCATGTGGTTATGTGTGCTAGTTAATAGTTAGCGAAATTTTAGTTCCATGGATTCGGTTTAATTAATATGAGCTCAGAAACTACGTACGTACGCCACAGGTATGCTGTGTTCTCTAACTGTATTAAAATTTCCAGCTATTTTACATTCGAAGTTGCAGTTTTTTTGTTTGTATTTTTAATGCGTAATTTTGAAAATAGGGTTTGAAATAAAAGTTTGCTACTAAATATTGTTCTTAACGACTTAATCAGAGTAAAAGTGAGAATTAATGTTTGCCTCTGAAAATAAAATTTTCGAAATTGTAAGCTTCTGGAAACTAAATATTAGTATTCATTTATCAGGAGAAAGTTGTAAGTGTTAAAAACTACGCATTCAAAACTTTTTTAACTACTGACTAGGTTCGTAGTAAGCTTTTTTGTTAGTTTACCAAACTGGCTGTCAAAATCAGCCGTACGCATTCGAAGCAGCCAAAATATTTTAACATGCATTGAATAATACTTTTTCTAGAAAATACAAGTAATGTGATAACTTATTACATCACAATCGCCATTTCATCAATTCAATTAAAAATCTTTCTCGCCGGCAAGCGTTTGCTTTTTCTTTAATGGCGGCGAATTGGATTTACTAAAACAATATGTAAATCAACATTTTATTACTTCACTTAAATTAATATGTTTGTGTGTATACATATGTTATGCTTCTGCTGACAGGTAGCCGTGGGGTGGCCACTTTATTGCCATAGCAATTGTCTTGCATTGTGCAGATTACGCGACAATGATTTATATGAGCTCTTTTTTTCAATTTTTCTACTTACTATCCTCAGGCCTAAACTGCAGTAGATTATTATGTGCTTTTGTTTGACACTAATAATGATGACGGAAGTGCATACGCAGGGATGTTAAGGAGGATGTCTGTTATACGGGAATTTAAAATTAAAAGTAATACTGGATATATGTAGTACAATATGTAGTGAAGATTATTCAATTTTTTTCGTATAGCATGAAATTACTTACAGAAATTACTTCGCAGATTATAGCGTTGCTTTAGACCATAATCTAGGCCAAATTTAGTTAAGATATCTTGTCAAATAAAAAGTTTTCCATACAAAGAGTTGATTTTGATCCAATAGTTTGTATGACAGCTATATACTATAGTAGTCCGATCTCAAAAATTTGTTCGGAGATTGTAGCACTGCCTTAAGGAAATAACGTTTTAGGTATACATCAACATAGCTTGTCAAATAAAAAAGTTTTCCATACAAGAACTTTATTTTGATCTGCCAATTTGTATGACAGCTATATGCCCAAGTGATTTTATATGAATAATATATTCGGAGGTATCTTGTTTTTCATACTAGGATTTGATTTTGATCGAACAGTTTGTATAGCAGCTATATACTACACTGATCCGATATTGGCGGTTCCGACAAATGAACAGCTTCTTGAAGAGAGAAGTACGTTATTATACAATATTTCTATTTATGGTATATAGCATTGATGCCTAAATATTTATCTGAGTACGAATTTGGACCTCATATTTGTCAAATGAAAAAATTTTTTCAGACCATAAATATCTCCGATATTTTTATATTATATATAGATTAGATTATAGATTTATAAATGTACAAAAATATTAGGTAAACTTATTGAATTAGGATGATAAACTTAAGGAAAACTGTGTGATTTTAATTATGTCAAATTCACTGATGCTAAAATGACAGCAGCAGAAGCTCGATGAAGTATATTTCAAAGCATACATTCGACTTTTTCAGTTAGTCTGCCACTTTAAATTGAAAACTGTTGTTAACAATTGTATAACAATTAAATCACAGCCGTTTCTATTGATTTGACTAAAACTGTGCTTAAATTTGACGTAATGGAAATCTCATACGATAAAGGAACTGCTACAAGGAGAAACAATTTTAGTGGACACATATACGTATGTAAGATGCTAGCTACAGTCTATGAAGTTAAATATGACTTTTGACATTATGACAAAACTTTGACACGATTACACAGAGAGCCAATGTTTTCCTGTTTTTCTTATAAAACTGACACTATAATTTTTAATAGTCAAGCATTGTTTGGTTTTTATTTAGAATTGGATCTTTGTGGGTTTATTTTTTCATATGCGGAAAACGTCATAGATAAAATGCAACTTTTTCTAACGAGGATCCCATTGCTATAGGTATCGAAATTAAGAGAGCAAAGATATAAGTAGTTTCCTTAATAGTTTTCTGCAAAACACCACTTGATTTTCATTCACCTCTGACCCCCAACATCATTTATTCTTTGCTTGTCGGCTAGTGCCTTAATTTGTACTTTGTGGACAGTAACGTATATAGTCGTCCGTAACGTAGTATAACGGACAACAGTCTGACACTCAAACAGTGTCATTCATTACATATTAGACTAAAGCTACTCTAGTGAAATACCCATAAACAAAAGTGAACAACAGGAAGTGGAAGGTTAACCAAATTGCTGTGCACTCTATTATTAGTCCAATCTCGCATGATTGCTGCTTCACTTACTAACCAAATGCAACGCTAGCAACGCAGTCATGTATGTACATAAGTATGTCAACTTTACAACACAGTTGAAAGCGTATGTCAACCATACATTTAGCTTCATTGTTGCAACTATAGATTATTGCTTTAGACCCGGAGTCGTGATCCAACCCTTCACAACACTAAAACGCATTTGCCGCTATGCCCGAAATTGAGCACACAAACAACGCCAAATTATTATTATGACATAATCAACGAACAACTTCTAGCACAGTGGCAGCCGTTGGAAACCGACCGACACCAAATCATTTGTTGAAAGGCGCACGACAACTTGATTATAACTGGTGTTGGGAGTGTAGGAGACAGTTACATACACATATTGTGGGAGTGTGTGTACAGGTAGGCATTTGTATTAAGGGCATATTGTGTTTACAAATGAGATTGTGGCAGCAAATATAATAGAGTTGAATTTATAAAGGATTTCATTGCTATAAAGCATGATGAAATTGATGAGCATTTAATCCCTGAGTAATCTTGGGCGATGTGATCATGAAATATACATATAACATACATACATACATATACATATGATTATATAACTTAAATTCAATTGAAAGTTTGAAATTCGTTTTTTAGCGATAGAAGTGCTAGCGGTCTATTGAACCCTTTTTCGATATCTCAGCATAATTTTACCAGAAAAATATGAGATATTTTCTTAAAAAAGTCAGCTTTAGGCACTGAGGTCTACATATTTGCTAATGGTGGTTTGAAAAGTTGTCGTCGGATTTGGACAATTTTTAGACGTAAGATGTTATACTTTAAAGTCATTATTTGTGTACAGTTTTATTTGGATAATGTCATTGTATCTCGATTTATATATTGTAAAGTGAAAGGATTATATGGAATTAAAAATTGTGCTGTATGGAAAGTTAGCGTGGTTGTAGTCCTATTTGGCCTATTTTCGCAATATATTATAGGCATATCAAAATATCTTTATGCGCCAAATTTAGTTGAAATCTGTCGGGTAGTCCCTGAGATATAGAGTTTCATCTAAATGTGAGCGGTGCGACGCCCAGTGTCCAACTTCTGTACCGATTCCTTTGAGACCTTTATAGTTTTGTATTTTAATTTGGAGCTTAGTTATAGCATTTTATAGGTTTTTAGTTAACTAAATTTTGTGGGAGGGACAATAGTTCAATTGCGCCCATCTGCAATACTAATCTCCTGAATGTGTCAAGGTACACTTGTACCGTGTAATTTTTACTTGCTATCCCTAGCATAGACAGTTGGACGTTTCACCATATTGATCATTTATGTATATAAGTATAGATAATTCTATACCTAACTCGATTAGTTTTAGTTGTTAAAAACAACGCTTAGGTAAACAAAACCATTATACTATACAATTAGGAAACAAACTGCCGTTACAAACATTACCAGACAATTCAAACAGCCATTGACGAATACGAACAAAGCGAGTTTTTTGAAATATTCTTTGAAGTTATCAATTGCGGCATTTAAACTTAAACTTAAAGTTTTCATTGCCTGCGAAAAAAATTGTACAGCTCAGTCTGTGATTAAAGATACAATTGATGGTCATATAAAAGGGAGGCGGGCGTAGGTGGGTTATCACTTATGTAAGGGTTAAGTGCGTTGTTGAAAACTTCTGGGAAATTGCTGTGAAACTTTTGTGAAATAAAAGCACAATAAATAAAATTACTGACAAACGCACCTTTTAATTATGAACGCTTTTGTTCTAATTAAAGCATGAAAAAAGAAATTTTATGCGCTTGCTGCAATTTTAAAGATTTCCTTGTAGATTTTTGCTTTCGCGTAGCTTGAAATGGGATAAAAATCTTTAGTTCTATATATTTCAATATTTTCTATGAATAAAGAGTAATTTTAATCTCCTTCAACTTATACCTCCTTCAACTTTTACTTATGTTTGTATGTGTGTACATAATTGAAAATTCAATTGCATTGACCTTGACGAGCATCGATTGATGTCATATGTTGGCAACAAAGGCGGAGAAAAGAAGTGTTGATGACATTGCAGATGAATGCCAGCGTTGGAGGTGAAGGAGTCAGCAAAGTTTCCTTGTGCTTTATGCTATACATTTTCGTACGATTTTTATGCTTCATGTACTGTTTTCTATAATAGCTTTTTGTTTTTTTTTATCGTTTTTAAGCTTATATGTTTTTATTGGTAAAAGTTTTTCGAGAATTTTTCATGTTTTTTTTGGCAATTGACACTTTTTGCTTCATTATTGCAGCAAGTTTCATAAGAATTTTGTAATTTTTCTCAAATGTAAATGCAATTTTCTACCAGAAATACATTAGATATGCAATAAAAATGTATGGCTGTATGTGTGTGTGTAGCTTAGAAATACAAAAGGACGAGTTCAATTGCTTGACTTTGAATACAATGATGCTACAAAAAGCATAAGTGGTCATGTTATCATTTTATTCATTTAGTATTCTAAGTTGATAGACCTTTTTTTTCTCAATGAATAATGCTCTTTTTCATACATTTGTTTACTTTCTTGAAACAATGAATAGTCAACACAATTGGTTTTGAGTGGAATTTCATGATACCCCATAGATCCGTCACATTAATGACTGCAAATAATATACCAGGTAGGAGTATTGTGTATCGATAACACTTTTTGCTGAAAAAAAAACATTGTTAATGATACCCAAAAATGGAACGATGAGTGCTATCCAGGCCTTGCAGAGATTACAAAGTTCCCTAGAGGTTATGAAAGCATCGGAGAAGATGCCTAAAAGACGTGGTTACGAAGGAAGACATCAAAAAAGTCACACATACAAGTCTTTAAGTGACCGTAAAATAAAGTTGTCTTGTCTCACAATCATATTATATTTTCGGCATCTGGTCCCCATCGACATTTTTGTGTTCTCAGACTTTATGACTTCCTAGCTGGAGAGAAATATCGAATGTACCAAATATTTGAAAATATTCTTCGAAAATTTGAAGTTGATTCGACAAGATTTTTTAACTTAGTGTAATCGGCTTCTAAAACGACTGGACCGACCGACTTGAAATACAAACACAACCTTTTAATATATATTTATCAGGTAATGCTCGAAGAAATACGATTTTTGGTAATAATTTCGACTGGTTAAACCAATCTGAAGTGTAAATTTTTTCACAATAACGACTTTTTTTGGAAAGCCGCCATTTTGTCGAAAATCAACATTTTGACTAGTTATTTTTCATTACCGCTATTCATCTTTTGTAATAATAAATTTTTCTTCCTCACTGTAAGCCACCTTTTTTCGGAAGTCCTTCTGAAGAGAAATGTGAGGAATCCAAAATTGCTGCTTCAACAAAAAATTCCTAACTAGCCAGTGAATATAACACCTTAAATGCCATAAAGTAACAAGTTGCATCGATGATGAACTGAAGTCTCCGTTAGTCTAATAACCAGAAAAGTATTCTGTAGCTAGAGAAAGCGCAATCGGATCTGGACACTTGTATTTTTTTGCTGTCTTGATATTGAAATGAAGTGAAATGATTCTGTCAAAAAAATTGTTTCGAAAACATATTAGTTAATAATGATATGGTGTTATTTCCATCAAATATAAGCTTTGGCTGCTGGTCGTTTCAAGATTATTAAAATACACAAACATTATATCGCATAAATCTGATAACTGCTTGAAATAGGTGTCTTAACCAAGTAAATGTAAATCCTAAATTAAGTTTAGGTTCACTTAAGTCTATACAGTAAATTAAATAACTGCTCAGTTTATTATATATAACCGTTGTATCCACTGATATAACCAAAAAGTTGCGAAGTTTATCATATACGACTACTGCACCCGCTGAAATAACCTTGGAACTAATAAAACTATGAACAAAAACGGTCTAGTCCAACTATAAAGAAAGATCTCTCGATACGATTACAGATCTATTAAGTTCTAAATGAGATTGATGCTTGAGAGACACACATGGATAAGATTTTACTTGAGTTTCACTATTTATTTATTGATTTTTTTTATTATAAAATTGGTAATAACGAAAGCTTTTCAGCTCAAAATTATTCATCATCAGTAATCAGATTTTGATGCAAAGGTGCAAATGTAGTGAAGTAAATGCAAGCTGAGCTTACTTTGTGGTCGTAGCTGATAGTTGACAGTATTTAATGTGGAAGCATGCTCAGGTGCACTATTTACAAGGGCAGCTTGATAACACAAAGTGATGACTTTATCATTTACTTCCGCATTAAATTGAAAAAAAAAAACAAGAAAAAGTGTTAACTTTGGTTGCACCGAAGCTATAATACCTTTCACAAATACAAGAACTTGATACCGATCATTCAGTTAATATGGCAGCATATGCTATAGTCATCCGATCTATACAATTTCTTCGGAGATGGCATTATTGTCCTTAATAATGAAAAAGTTTCCATACAAGTACTTTATTCCGATTATTCAGTTTGTATGGCAGCTATATGCTATAGTAGTCCAATATCGGTCGTTAGCTTAAAAACTGAGGGACTAGTTTGTATATATACAGACAGACGGACATGGCCAAATCAACTCAGCTGATCATGCTGATCAGTTATGAATATATTTAATAGGGTCTCCGACGTTTCCTTCTGGGTGTTATAAACTTCGTGGCAAACTTAATATACCCTTTTCAGGGTATAACTATTAATTTTACAAGCCTATGCTTAGCAACTAACGAACTAGTCTAGCCATTTATTTAGTTTGTATATGTCTGCCTTAGCGATACACAGCTGACGAATTGGCAAAAAGAGGCAGCTTAGCCCCACTATCAACAACAGATTGAAAACGGGTTGGACCTCCGCTCTCTCCATGCGTTCTACTACTGAAAATTTTTGGCTTCGCGAAATCTTATCTATCAGAAATGGCCGAAATCGCGATACATTTTTTTACTTTCTGGCATAGAGAATAAAAAGGGGTTTGTACATCCTGTCGAAAGATTGAGAAAATATATGTATATTATCTCCGACATTTTACACAAAATTTCACTGATTTATTGCACCATACTAGTATATTCATATGTGTATGAAAGTAGTTAGAAATCTGTGCGCACATACAACAAGAGAGAGAAATTTCATACATCTATTGGTATGCTACGAGAGTATGTTAGAGCTCAAAGTCGTGTTGGGAAGTGTCAGAAATGTGCAAGGAATTCTAATCGCTTGCAATAGGATATTGGAATTTTTTTTCTCCGTCTGCTGCCTTGCTTCTATTGGTGCAATCATGAGGAGCTTGGCTGGCTTGCATGCATCAACTCTGGTAAATTAAATGTGTTGCGCATTTAAATGAGCCACACACGCACAGACATATGCATGTCCAAATAATCGCTGTGTGACTACGAGTATGAGTCTAAGTGCAAATGTGCAAATGTGCATTTGTGTGTGTCTGCTTAATGCTTGTCTTTGCATTTTTCTCCCTACAAAGTCATTGTTTACATGCATTTCTCAGCCATGCACTGCATACTTCACTCTGTCGGCCACAGTTTGCCGCACTTGGTCTAATGTCTTATGGGAAAGAAATGAATAAAATGTTTACATGAGATTCAACTAGTATGCATACATAGTGTTGGCAATATTTTGCATACTAAATTGCTTGGTAAACTTGATAACAGTTAGCTTTCACTGGCAGCATACTTAAGCAGCAAGTAAAACTTGGGGCTTAAAAAATATCAGCAGTAGCAGCAGAGGGCAAGAACAGTGGGGAGCAGGTACAACGTGTGTGACAATAGTAAGTACTTATAAAAATATACATTAGGATGATTCTAAAAAAAAAAAAAGAATTTAAAATAGTAAAAATTAAAAAGTAATTAATTAGAAAAACGAAATAAAAATAAATTAGATAATTATAAAAACAAGAAATAACGCGGTCGCACCGAAGCTATAATATCCTTCACAAATACAAACAATTCATTACAAAAATTTGATTATGACTGTTCAATTTGTATGCCAAGTATACGCTATAGTGATCCGATTTGAACAATTTCCACGCGATTGGATTAATATCTCGTCAAATGAAAAAAATTTTCCAAAAAGAACTTTTTTTGATCGGTCAGTTTGTATGGCAAATATACGCTATAGTGATCCGTTTTGAACAATTTTGTCAGAGAATGCATTATAGCTAAGATAATAATAACCCATGCCAAATTTCGTGAAGATATCCCATCAAATAAAAAAGTTTCCCATACAAGTACTTTTTTCCGATCGTTTAATTTGTATGGCAGCTATATGCTATAGTGATCCGATATCGACGATTCTGACTGACTTAGCATCTTCGTGCGCAGAAAATGACGTGTGCAAAATTTCAGATCGATATTTCAAAAACTGAGGAATTAGTTTGTGTATATACATGGCTGAATCAACTCAGCTCGTCACGCTGATCACTTATATAAAACATATATATATTTTTATAGGATCTTCGACGTTTTCTTCTGGGTGCTACAAACTTAATACATCGTGTTCACGGAATACAAAAAAAAAACACAATGAACATACCCATGCACTCAAAATGATTCAAAGATATGCAGTTACAGGCCTCACTCTATTCTACTCTCTATTTACAGATTTTTTGATGAGTTAGTCATCTCGCCCCTCAATGCACACAAATCGTTGTGAACATTATAACTTATTAAATTTCTACTCATTCGGACTAAGTTTGAACAATAAAAAGTCTGTGTTGCATGCAACTACTCTAAAATGTCATTCCATAACAAAAGGGCATTAACGAGATAAAAGCTTTCAAAAAATCAAACTTCTTTACGCTTACTCAAAAAAAAATAAAGGTTTAAGGGCCACCCTAATGCCTAATATATAATAGCAAACAGCTCACAGACTTGCCGCTATTCAATGTAATTCCACTTCCTACACGCTTTACTCTTTTCGCACGCACTTGCATTCACACACACACACACTTGCGGACAGTATCAACTAGAATCGATTGCTCAACGATAATCCGAAATCAACTGCATACAACGGTTTAACAGCGTGTTATGCATACAAGAAAATCCCGATCATCCACTTGGACGTAAGCACAGCTGAATATTACACACACACAAACATGGACAAATATAATGAGATGAGAGTGTGCGTGTTGTGAGTGTCAGCGCTTGTTAAGGATGCGTGTAGTTGATAGCTATCACTTTGCATCTCTTACCCTGAACACCAGACGATCTTTGTTGTGAGTTTCTAAAAAGCAGATAACATGGCGTCCTGTGCAGCTACTTTGCAAGAGTCCCTATGGCAACGGGTTGCTGTGCTCGTATATCTTCTTGAAAGCAAATGGGTACACATATGGGCGCCTAAAGGAAATGCATCGTTTGCCTTAATAATTCCAATAGCAGGTTTTGTCGGCGTAAAAAGTGCAAAAATTAGGAAAGTGTTCGAAAGTGACTTTTGAGTTATGAGAGGTTATGTTTAGGGAGAGTCGATTCGACGCCGTTCGCAGCAACTCAGACTGACGTATGGAACGAATTGTCGCGTTTTACGTCGAGATCTTAAATTGAAAGCGTACAAAATACAGTTTGTGCAAGAACTAAAGCGAGGTGAGAACGTAACTGTCAATGGCAACCATTATCGCGTCATGTTAACCGATGAAGCTCGTGATCTCGGCGACATTAGATTTCAACAAGACGTCGCCACTTCCTACACATCGCAGCAATCAAGGGATTTATTGAGAGAACACTTCGGTGAGCAGATAGTTTCACGTTTTGGGCCGGTCGATTGGACACCCAGATCATGTGATATCACACCGTTAGATATTTTCCTGTAGGGATATGTAAAGTCTAAAGTCTATGCGGAAATTCCGCTTCGATTCAGGCCTTGGAGCAAAACATCATGCGTGTCAGTCGCCAGTTACCAGTCGAAATGCTCGAACAAGTCATCAAAAATTGGACTCAACGGATGACCTTTCTGAGAGGTAAAAATTGTAAAATCGATCCGTACTTTCTTATAGTCTTGATATAGGGAAACTTATATCAACTATGAAAATCTCCGTTCAAATTAAATTGGTTCATATATTTCTATAGCCCTTAAAAAAATAAGGTTTATTACATTAAAAAGGATTTTGTGGTATTAAATAGGACTAGAAAAAAATTTATTAAGTTATCTTTCCATATGTTGGCTTCAAAACGCCTCTCGATTTCCGAAATAGAGTCTATCCCAGAAATAGAGGCTTTCATTAGCTTAATCGGCCTTCAAGACGGCGGCAAAAGGATGCAGTCAATAAAAGACATTTAAAATTGCAATTTTTCTAGTCTCCGATGACCATATGGTTATGAAACTATAAAAGCGAGAGAGAGGTAAGAGTTTATGAGCTTCAGGTTTAACAACGAGTTCAGATTTATGGAAAAATTACTAAACTTTGTACTTTTATAGCGCGATAAATCAAGCACTAAACAGCCAGATACATTAAATTTTATCTCTGGGATGGTATGAGATGACTTTATAGGAACCACGTTCTAAATTAGATGGTGGGCCTAGCACCGCCCACTTTTAGGTGAAAACGCATATCTTGGGATCTGCTTAACCGATTTCAACCAAATTCGGTACATAATATTCTTCTCATATTTCTATGTTATATTGCGAAATCGGATTACAACCACGCCTATTTCCCATATAACACCATTCTAAATTCCATCTTATCCTTTCACTTTCCACTATGCAAATCAAGGAAAATATATAAAGAAATCTCATGCGAGTATACCGTTTGACTTTGCGAGAGTATAAAATTTTCAGTTACATCCGAACTTATATACAAGTATTTCAATATAGTGGCAAGCTCTTTGAAACAAAAAATGCGTTTTTTCCTCTTTTCTACTCTATTATACAAAATTTAATATAATTTACAACTGATTAGAATTTATTAAATTTACATAAAATAAACATGTACATAAAATAAGTTTGCTACGAAGACCTTATAAAAGATATACATAAATGATCAGCATGATGAGCTGAGCCGATTTAGCCATGTTCGTCTATCTGCAAATACGCGAACTAATTTCTAAATTTTTGAGATATCATTCTGAAAATTTGCACACGTTCTTTTTTCTTCATTAAGCTGCTCATTAGTCGATATCGGATCACTATAGAAAATAGCTGCCAGACAAACTGAACAATCGGAATCAAGTTTTTCTAAGGAATCTTTTGTATTTTTGAAGGGTATTATAGCTACAGTGCAATCTGAAGTTAATGTTTTTTCTTGTTTTTTATAGAAGCGGCAGGTATTTTTTAACTAACGGAAGGTACTCTAGTCTAAAGGTTGATTTGATCCGAATTGTACTAGTTATATACTGGTTAAATGTGAACGGAAAAATTATAGACTAAAAGCGACACTATTGGTTTAAAAAAAAAACGACTAATAATTAATAATATGAGGAGAAAAAATATACCAGGTATACCTGTATGAAGTGAGCGTTAAGATACAAATGTGTTGGTACGAAACATTTGTTGTGAACGATTGGTAACGCCGATTGAAACGGTACTGAAAATTGCCTATACCTTCTCATAGCACCCATATAGAGAATCTATTAACTGTATACTTATTATATATAGACCGTGTAAGTTTTAAGCAATTATTTCGTGTATAATGTTCGGCTGCGCCCGATCTTAAATCTTCCTTACTTGTTTTCAGGCCGCTTTATTGTTGTTTGACCGCGGGCTTGCAACGCCATTTTTTGAATAAGCAGCTATTAGTCAAAAGTAGATTTTTATGTAAGTATGAATGTATGCAATCATGTAGATTCAAGGAAAGTGGATGTAAATTAAATGCATTTTCTCCATTACGCAGCTTATTATGCAAGAGCGCGTGTGTTACACTCAAATACATAAGTGAAATTAATGAGAAGTGCATAAAGATGAGATATTGAGAGGGCACACATGCTTTCGTGGAATCGCAGTTCAGTGAAATTGAAACAGCGATCCTTTGTTTAATTTCATGTGAAATATCTGAGATCTGGGAAGAAATATGCAGTACCGAGCAGAGCATAACCTTATAGAAAGTTAAAGGGTGGGTAGGTTGGTAGGTAGAGTGGCTGTCTAACGACGCACCTAGGCTTATAGGAGGCCCATTGTGATACCACCGGGACTAATATTCACTCACTCTATTATCGCCTCCCCGAACTTTTGATGAAGTTCATCAGTATTAATAGTTTTATATGAGCAACTTCCGATACGTCGTCAAGGAACCCTCGACCGATAGTTGCGATTCTTTTCCTGTAAAGAGCCTTACATTCGTATAGAAGATGTTTTATCGTCTCCTTTTCTTCCACCTCTTGACAGCTTCTACAATAGTCGTTGTAAGGTACACCTAGCCTGCTGGCATGTCTACTAATAAGACAGTGACCTATTAGTATTCCTATCAGAGTTCTTATGTCATTCCTTTTGAATTTTAATAGTCGGTTTGTGCGGCTCATGCTCTATTCCTGTCACGTTTGTCTACTAGTTGAGCAAGTTAGTGATTGTCTTCACCGAGACTCAGCTAGATTTATAACATTTTCCTAATTAAGTGCTTACAAGTTGCCAGAGGCATACAAATTTCCTCTGTTTCGGAGGTTAATTGTAAAGTGGTACCTGTTCTGGCTAGTTCATCTGCTTCACAGTTATCAGGGATATCACTATGCCTTGGAACACATTGCATATTTATCGTGAAGTAGGATGTTAGATCCTCTAATAGATCAAGACATTGCTTCACTATCTTGGATGACACCATAGTAGACTTAAGTTATTGCAAGGCCGCTTGGCTATCCGTATATATTATATATATATGTTCCTTGTTGTGAGTAAAAGGATACTTGAAGCACACATTGCTGGAAAATATTGTTGGTAGAGTAAAAAGACTAGTCCGTACAATTACTGCTACTAGAAGAGTATAAAACAAGAAAATACGTTAACTTCGGCTGCATCGAAGCTAACAAGGATTTGAGTTTGCGGAGTCAGTATGTATGGCAGCTTTATGCTATAGTTGTCCGATCTGAATAATTTCTTCGGAGATGGTAGCGGTGCCTTGAATAATGGTCTATACAGAAATTCGTTAACGTACTTGGTCAAATAATGAAGTTCGTGACATTTGGCCAAGGCTAACATAGCTTAAAGTAGAGAAACGTGGAATTGATGCCAAATCTAGGCATACAATATATTTCTGAAAACATTCCGTTTTAAAAGTAGAAATAGAATGTGATCTATGCGACCCCTTTTTCCAAAGAGACCATTATATTCTGTTCAGCATGTTTTGAAAATATAAAAATACAATAAGTAATTTGATTTAAGAATTAATTCGATTCTTATGAAAAGAAAAATGTCAACTAAATTTATCTATATATTTGCATACGTCTATTTTCAATAGACCGACCTCTATAACAATTGTTCCGTATTTATATTCGCTTAGAGATTGATATCTTGGGGACATGCTTAAAAAGTACAAATGGGACAGTTTCAATAAGAATAGTTCTGTGATCATTTTAGTTTCAGACTCCGATTTATACGTATATACTTATTTGTAAAATAACCCTAAAAAACAGTCTTCAAAGTTCTACAATCAAATGCAGGTGTGTAAATCAGAGGTGCAGCGTTCTGTATATATTTCTCGCATCAACATTAAAGACAAATATAATTATTTGTATAAGTAAATCAACCTTTCAGTTCTCAAAAATTTTATCGCATGCTATATTTTATAATCTGATTGGTATTTCTCCTTTCGATTCACTCTCAATGAAAATTGCTACGTTCCAATTATGAAATTAATTGATACGATTAATATGATATAATTAATTGCAATTTCTTTTTATTTATTTTGCATGCGGCACATTCTATAAGATATCAATTAGTACTATCTAATTTGATCGATACATATTTAAAAAATATAACCCAAACTTTTCATAAGCCGTTCTGCTTGATTTTTTTTTGCGCAGCTGTGATTCCTGACTCTAGGTGGATCATTTACATCGGTAGGTTATGCCAAAGTAGCCATAAAATTGCCAATCAGTCACAAGCAATGAGCCGATTAAGCATTGCTTAAAAATAAAAACAACACGATAAAAATTTAAAGGAAGCATATCGAGCCAATATGAAGAATTGTGGAGTAAAAAAAACAAAGTCAAAGCTTGTAGGTTTTTGTGCAGAGCACGAAAAATGTGTTAAGAAAACTTTGATAGGCCAAAATCCAAATAATCTCAAAGAACAGAGGATTAAGTAGTCAAGTGTGTAGCTTATGGTACAGAACTTACACGTTTATGTTTCTAGTATCAGGCTTTATCAAAGCAAAATAACAAAAAATGAAAAAAAAAAATTAAACAAAAAACAAAAAAAATTATAAAAACTTTGCAACAGCAATAATAGAATCATTATGTAAGAACATAAATAAAAAAAAGTAACACGTAAGATGGCGTAAAATACAATCGCAACCGAACCTTGTTAGTTAATATGTAAATTATTGAATTTTTTTAACATGCGAAATAACCACTTGGAATTCAAACATACCAATATAAAATAGAAAGTTCTTTATGTAAGGGCTAGGGATCGGTAATAGCGAAATTTGCTTATTCTTTACCAAATTCTTCGATAACATTCTCCTATCGTTTTATCGAGATATCTCTCTCGTAAAGACCATTGTCAAGACTTATTCGAGTTGATCCCTACATGAAAGCCCACCAAGTCGGCCAACTGGTCATCTTCTGACAACGCGTTTGAAGCAAATTAGGCTCAACTAAGGAAAGCGATTTCTGCAAAGGCATACCGATCAACGGTCATGAAAGCATAATTTTTACATAATTTGACAGAAAAAATGTTAACTGTTGAAGACATTTTTAATAAGCGAAATGACTAAATCTGCGCAAAAACTTACAGAGCCGCAAAAAATATTACTCCAAGCATTCAACGTGAAAACTCCTGTGAAAAATTTCAACAAAAATTTATCAGCACTTCTGTTGAAATTGGGACAAAATTGTACCAGCAGATTGTTTTAGAAGGCGTGGTAAAGCAATTAAATAATACGCTTATTAACAGAGAGCATTAGATCTTCCAGCAAGATTCTGCTTTAGCACAGAAGGCAAAACTGCCCAACAGTGGCATAAGAGCAATATTTCTGGCTTCATAGCTGTATTTGATTGGCCATCTGGAAGTCCAAATTTGAAAATACTGGATTATAGTTTGTTGTCTGAAATGGAAAACACTGGTTGGCAGTAGGGATGCAGTTTATAGATGATACCCTGTTCATGCTGCCAAACAGATAGCAAAACCTTCCGGTAACCATCTGCTTCAGAAATGGATCGATTTTTTTGCATTTCGTAGATTGGTATTCGGTTCATGAAGTTTTTTACCATTAACTCGTGTGACACTCCTACATGGCAGTCGAACTCTACGATTTTCATTATTATGTCGGTCGCGTGATTAAATTTGTATACGGTATAAAAGGTCTGGCAAGAGTTATGGATCGATTTCACTTATTCTTGGTACAGTTAATGTATATTTATCGTAGCATCCTCATATAATTTTATTAAGATATAACGCATATTGTCTAATATATGCTGTAAATAGACCAATCTGTTAATGGGATTATTTTTATTCGGTTTCCCACAGATCGAATAAAAATATTCTTATTACCTTTTGAAAAAGTTGACAGATTTTATCCATTTTTGGTAATATATATTGACAGATATTTTCAATACAGTGGCAACTGGAAGAATAGGGATAATAATATAATATTATATTTAACATATGAGGGCTAATGAATGATATGAAACGATCTTACTACTCCAGAAGTTTATTTACGTTATGACCTAAGTATTTCAATATTTGTTTTGATGATTGATTCGTCTGTTGTATCTGTCCAATAGACTTATAGCATTAAAAATGGCATTTTATAGTTGAAGGGTCTGATTAGAGTCCGATTGCGCTTATTGGTAAACTCTATCTAGGGAAGGCAATAAGAAAGCTACAATAACCAGATGGAGTGACAGAAATTTGGCCTTTTTGATATATATGTATATATGTATATTTGTATATATAAATATATTTTATTCGTTTATTTTAGGTGCTACATATAACTGTTGTATGAACAAAGTTATTATGCTCTTGCGTCAAAAATAAGCTTGGGTATAAAATTATATGTAACAAGTAAGATAATATTGCAGCTGAGTCTAAAACTTGTACATAAATTTCAGCAGCACGTGCGCTCTTCCTGGAATAAAAAGTTACTGCACTAATCTCTCCCATGTGCCTTGCACCAACAAGCTTGAATACCACCATCTGGATAAAAGTTAGTCATTTAATCCAGTTATTTAGAAGGTTCTCTTAAATACTCGCTTATTCCCTGCCACTCTTTAATGCACATTGATCTAATTTTTCCTCGATTTTTTATTCCTTTCATTACATTTCACATTGTTTCGTTCACCTCTTGGGCATCAATCGCATTTGTTGTTTTATTTCTCTCTAATTTTTTCTAACTTATTTGAACGGAAACGAATTCCACGAAGAGAGAGGAGAGAAAAATCTTTTGTGAATTTTCTGTTTTTTGCTCTTTAATTAACTACGCCAAGGAAAAACGCTTTGAATAGTATTGATGTTATTTGGAATACATTGTATTATATTCTGAATTCATACATATTTACGTCTTTAGCATACAGCTCAAGGCTTTTACTACAGCAATGTAATCAGTTATACTTGTATGTTACATTGTTGTAGTAAAAACCTTCGTTATTGACCAAACTGACATTTCCTCGGATTTGTTATGTGAAAAGTCATTATGACTTGATCTACTCAGTTACTAATTATGTATTTTTTAATAAAATCGGCTTAAATCGCAAACTGAGCTAAAGAAAAAGTATACGGTTTTTGCTGGTATTTGCGCCTAAATGTATGCCACGTGCTTGAACAGTTACTAATGGGCGCCTGAAAAAACTTACGATTTATTGCTGCTTTAGCTTTGAGTGTATATACGAGTATTGTATATTATACAAGGTGCCAGCAGACTTTAAAAAGTTGCCTAGAATTAGGCATCTATTTGATAAAAAATAATTATGAATTCATTTGCAAGAAAAGAAAAACTTGTAAAAGCCATTCAGTGGAAGTACTGAGTACTAAGAAATAGCTAAAAATTTAAAATTCAATACATTTCTAGATTATTTGTCTTTTCAAATCATAACTTTGTTGACTTTTCAGAACACTACTACGAATAATGAAAAAATTTGTTCGCAAAAAACATTTTTACTTAATTTTTGAATTCTACATAATATTTCAAAAGTTATTAAACATACTTTAATAAGAATAGGGCTGCCAAGAGATTAGAAAATTAAGAATTAATAAGGTATGAAAATTACTAACAAAAGTAGTTTTATAATTTCTGTACATTATTTTATTTGAACAATTATTTGCAAAAAAAAATTGGCAGTACTAAAGTGAAGAAATATTGAAGTATTGAAATAGAAGGAAATATCTTTATTTTATTTATAGGTATTAATATATAATACAATTAAAATTATAATGGGCGTTGAAACATTTTTAGGGGTCTAAGTATTAAAAATATTTCCAATGTCAAAAAAATTGCACAGCACTGAACTTATACGTGAATATAATCTTCGAACACTTTCTTCTCTTTTGTACGGCACTTTTATGTTTATGAATATTAGGTTTAGTTTGAGTCGGAAAACTTCAAAATCAACATTTTTCTTAAAATTCAATAATATTATATATTTGATGGTTGTAGGGTTATTTTTTAAGGATTTAAGTTTTTTGCTACGAGTCTGGCATTGACACGTTTCATACCCCAAACATTAACCAAAATGTGTTGAGTTGGTCCACAGGAGTTGTTAAGATACTTTGCTTTCTTCCTGATGTCAACACAACAATTTTCAAGCACGGTTTCTTTAATTTTTCGATGTTATCGTCATTAACAGAGGTGGCTGGACGACTCACATGAGGCAAGTTTTGGATGACTTCCGATAAACCAGAATTAAAACACTTTGTAACATTTTCAATGATACTGTAGTCGTAAATTACAAGTTGGTATTCTGTTGCCGAATAGCAGTTGTACTGTTGTGTGTTGTGGTGTTATTTTACATTATTATTTTTTTTTTAAATATTTATTCTTATTTCATTGATTAAAATCATACGTCTACCACAGAACGGTTGTTTTCATACATAAATAAAGGTGAGTAGAATTCCCACTTATTATCCTAAAATGTTATGATAGCTTATCCACGTATGTAACGAGTTTAAATATATTTCATTATATTGCTGATTCCCAGAATTGATTCTTTACCTTTGTAAAATTTATCTTGAAAACGCTTAAAATAATTATTTATTTATAATTGCTCAAAATAACAATCACCACTTAGGATTGTTATTAAACATGAAAATGGGTTAATAAATACAACGCATAAGATTTTCAGAAATAGAGAAAATGCGCAAGTAAACTGCAAAGCACCAGATTAGGCACTGTGTAGAGAAGCAATCCAGAGATTAACACTTGCAATTGACAATATCCATAAGCTTGTAGATTTATATGAAGACATTAAGTTGTGATTACATTTTCGTTAACAACAGCGTGCGACCTCTTCAATATATTGTAAATGGTAAATAATACTAGTCGATGGATATATATGTGTGTGTGTGTGTGTGCTAATATAAACCTTGAAATTCAAGGTGGCAAAGCGAATCGACTTGTGAGCTTCAGTTTATTTGTACTATATACCATACATATAAACGTTTGTAATCGTTTGGCGATAAATTGCCACAAGTAATTGGCTATATCTTTTTAAAGCTTTGCTTTTCGCACTACTTATGTCGGTCATCAGAATTGACATTTACGAGTCGTTTAGAAATCGACCAGTTACTCCTTTACTTATATGCGTTTAGAGAAGCAATGAATCAATTGTATATATGTATATAAATATGTGTACGCTTGCCACTATATGTATATACAAGTATGAACAAGTAGCCTTGAACTGCAACACCTACCTTGGTAGGAAGCGACTTACTAGGGTGCACAGTGGGACGTGATTGATAAGGGAAGTGGTTTTATGACAAAGAGATTTCGTAGTTTTGCTTTCACGGTCGAACATCAGTTTTATGAAAGTATGGTTTACTAGTTATCTTTATGGAAACGGTTAGGTTTGGTTTTGGGGCTGAGCCCTTCAACGGAAATCATGGCGATTCCATTTAGACTGTTGAAACATCGTTCTTTTGTGATACGAAAACTCCTAGGTATTTATACTATTCGATTTTCTGATTATGAAATATTTGATTTCAAGTAAAATCTATCTCTCTTTTATTTTACTTAACAATACTTGTAGATAACGCAATAATTATTTAAATATATGTAAAATTATATATCGGTGCTTATATAAGATACTTTGCTGGAATAAACTGCTTGTGTTTACTTGAGAAGAATAAAATTTGGTGAAATCGGTTCCCAACAAACAATTGTACCTATATACATGATAAAGTGATGTTTAGTTCTCTCTCTGACTTTATATTTTGTATCGGAAATTTGAGCATGGTATGAACAAGCGAAGAAAACATCGGAACAGTGAAAAAAATTAAAATCGCCGAACCACTCTTAGGAAAGTTGCAGAGGATGTTGGCATAGCAATCGGCTTCTGCCATTCAATTTTTTCGAATGTTGTGGGCATGAAACGTGTGGTAGCGAAGTTTGTTCTGCATTACGATAATTTTAGCAGCTCACACATCAATGCTTATTGGTAAGTTTTTGGCCAAAACCAAAACCGTAATCATGCCTCAACGGCTGTATTCACCAGCTTTGGCTCGCTGTGACTTTTTTCTATTCCCAAAACTGAAGAAACCAATGAAGGGAAAGCGTTTTGCCACAATTGTTGAGATAGAGTCAGAATAGAAGAAATACTTGATGGCCATGCAGCAATTTAGAAGTGCTTCGAGGATTGGAAAAAGCGTTGGATTACTTTGAAGGGAATAAAATAGTTATTGATTAATAAATAAGTATTTAAAAAAAAAAATTCAAAATTCACTTTTTCCTTTGAACACACCTCCTATATACTTCATAGGGACTCCGTCTTTTCCTTTTGGATGTTACAACTTCGTGGCAAACTTAATATACCCTATTCAGGGAATAAAAATATACCTCAAATTTTAAGGAAATTATTGTCTTAAAAATAAATACATAAAATTGTTTCAACTTTGCAAAAAATTCACATGAATTTACCACTGTGCGTGGTGACATGGCATGCAGCTACGATGTGTATGTTTTTCGAAATTGTGCTTAATAATGCACGGAGGGATACGGCCGCGAATTCACTGAATGACACAGTTCAACTTCCAGGTAGTGCGACGCAAATAGTTGTCTTTAGTGAGACCATCCTTGAAGACTCACTTGACAAATTCATATAGAGATAATAAACGACATGTGTGTGCTGTGGAGGAATGTGAGAGCGAGAAACTTTAGAATACTTTTAGATGCATTGTGTAAATAGAAATATTTCATGAAATTCAGCTGCAGGTGTAAGAGGAAACTGTAAGCCCCTTAGGTGTTAAATGACAACTGAGTCGAAGTCACATAATGTGACAATAAATGAAATTTCACACTGACAATATACATTACAGTATACATATAGGGTTATGGAAAGTTCGGAAAAGTAAATTAATTTCGAATGCGTAGAGACTTGAAAAATTTACATAAGATACTGACAAATTACAAGTATATGCTCTTGAGGTTGGGTTAGCTTAGGAGTTACGTTTGGTGACAGGAATATGTCGGAACACTATGAATGTTATTACTAAAAAGGGAAATATGTTTTGCGAGCGGTGAAAAAGTGTTGCAGAAAGCGGGAAAAATGGTGTATTTGAATTTACTTGAAGAGTTCCCAGGATGCTGTAATAACTACCGCTTAATTAAACTTTGAGCAGTCTACAAAACTAGATTGCAATAGAGACTCGACACAGAAAAGTTCAATTCAACAAATTTTGTTAAAGTTGCAGCAAACGAAATCAACACTTCGATATTTCGCAATAAATTCAAGCACATGTTGCAAAAAGCGTCAAAGCTGACGCGTGAAACGACCTCAACAGGCGTCTGTGTCAATAGAAAACCAATCGCTGCAAAAGCGCAGGGGTCCACAGTTGTTATTTTTTACTCGAAAAGGCTAGAGTGGCTTTTGTAAATATTTGTTCATACATATGTATGTACGCAAATGCGTGAATCAACCAAAATAAAAGCGTTAAACAATTTGGATTTTGTCGCTCATGCCACTATGTGACAGTGATAGTAAGCTTTCCGAGCTTTAGTGGCTATTTTTGTGTTTAAATGATTTGGCCATATTTTTTTTATTCAATTTCTGCATTTATTTTCTGTGATCAATACAAAAGTTTTAGAATTTTTCGTTACCACTCTGGATATTCCTTACTACTTGAATATCACCAAACTAGGAGCGTGTCTTCGATAACTTAAAGTACTGCGCCTGCATGTAGGCAACATTTTCACATTCCTATTTACAGTGAATTTGAATACGATAAAAAATAGTTACATGTATATATATATACTTCCGACAGCATTTGCGGAGTAAAGGAGTTATGCCAGTATAGAGCGCAAAAAAGGATTAGCTTCGAGAATTTAAAAGTAAATAGAACTTTGTTCTTTCACGCTTTATTAAACTTGTATTTGAGTGCATAAATAAATGTTTGTATTGATATTTTGATAAAAACTACCCGGTAAAACTTTATATTTAACTTTTCTAAAACAGCCTCAACAGTCGACAGTTATTCAAGGAACTGAAACGATAAAAAAAAACGTTAGCTTCACAAATATAAAAGATTTCCTAAAAGAACTTGATTTTGCTCGGTCGGTTTGTATTACAGCTAAATGCTATAGTGGTCCCATAACGGCAGTTCCAATAGCAGCTTCTTGCTTTCTTTTAGCTCGATATCTCAAAAACGGAGAAACGAGGTAGTAAACTTAACTTAAAAAAAAACGTATACTCTGTTTAAAGCATAAAAAAAATATTTATTATATATTTTATAAGACTTGTTGGTAAAGCACGTATGTATGTAGCTGTACAACAAGTTTATGTAAAATGGTGGACACGTAGATTGGTCTAACCTCTTAATTACCAAATGAGTTCTGGTCAAAAATTTGTTCGATATTATTTAAAGGGTTTAATGTTTCAGATATATTTAAAAAGCTCGGCGTTTGAGGTAAAACTGCATTCATAACTAATAAAGTACATAAATCTACCAATGAAGTGACAGCATAAAAAATGTTTATATTGAGTTAAACCGTTATTGGATCACTTCTGCTACATCGAAATTAATTATTTAATGTGAATATATTTTTTTCAACTAAAATCATTTGAAACAAAATGAAAAAAAACTAAGCTTTTTTAATGGACCTCATTAGGCTTTACCATTTTTACGATTCTACCTATTATATTACTTATAATGCTATTATTATATTGATGATCAGTGTATTATGTAATATAAATAACAATAGACCAAGACGATAAACATTTAATTTAAAAAATTCAAATTAAATCAAAATCAATTAGCAGTTAAATATGTTATCGACAAGTCTGGCGCGCGAATCATGGTAAAATCCACAGTTATAAAATGTGTATCGAATTGCAAGTTAGAGAAAAAAGTAAGCAAAATATTTTTATGCAAAACAAAAAATTAATAAAAAAAAGGAAGGAAAAAAAAATAAAAAAAACTATAACAAAAGTAAACAAATCTCTGAAACGGTATCAAATATAGATATTTCTGATATTTGTGTTTATAATCGGAAATATAAAAACTATAAATATTTAAGGCCTTGTTATTAAAAAAAATGCTCGAAAAGCGTTGATATGAAAATATTCCGCGAAATATATGCAACAGTATATTTTTAGCATAAAAAGTATCGAAAACAAACGGTAAACATATAACATACTATTTATTCTGTTTACAAAAAAGTTTGGCTATTTTTACGTTTTGTATTTTCAATATAAATAAGAGTACTTACGAGTATATTGCACAAGCGAACGGTTTCATAGATTTGTTTACATAATGTTTGCTTCTATTAATCAAGATATATATATATATATATATATACTCGGCGCCCTCCGCTGCGCTCCGGGACGCTTGCTTCGCTCGCTCGCCTACGTCTGCCCCCCGCCGAGCGCGAGCTAGATCGCTCTTATGCTAGTTGATTCTCGACAGCAGCAGAAAACTTTTATATATAATAGAGAGATAGGGTTATGCATATCAAAATCATCAGAAAGATCAAGTGAATTTATGTTATGAGTCCTACACTTGGTAAGAATCTGTATGTAATCGTAACACAATCGATTTCCTGGTTAATTTATATATCTCTTGGCTAATCGATCGATTTTAACCGGATTTATATTCAAAAGATGTTTTGTTGATTTAACAATAGTTAACTCAAACATTAATATAGAGAGAGTCGGTCAATACTTTCATCTTGGACTGATCTACTGAATACATGGTTGCTGTATCAAGATCGCATACAAAGCTGAGACACAGAAATACTTTATTACAGTGTAAGTCGAATCCAAAAATTATATCGTGCTGACTTACATGCTAGGCTGCTGGGAAATATCTGCGTATTTCATATTATCTCATAGTGCACTGAAGATCACTGGCCGATTTTAAACTGAGCGTGAAAACAAAATCGATAAAAAAAAATTCCAAAATCGATGCAACCCTTTTATGTTTATATGAGGTTTATTCTCCTTATATCAATCAAAAGTTTGTTTGAAATCATGGCTACGGAATCCTTCAAAGTGTTACAGAAGTATTTTGGAGAGTCTACTTTATCACGAGCACAATTATTTGAGCGGCACAATGTATTCAGTGAAGATCATTGAAAACTTGCCTCGTGCGAGTCGGCACGTGAAGTGAGTGAAAAAGGGATGCTTGGCAACGTAGCTGAGGACCCTATATTCATCAAACACATCATTATTGGTGGCCATATTACGTCGATACCGATTTATTAACGATAGATTGGTACTAGGGAATGGCGTTACAAAATTCGAACGAAACTGAAAGAGATAAAGTTCGCTGCTTGAGAAGTAATAGAATTCTTAAAATGAAAATAAAATTTTATAGAATTACAAATCTTACGAATAGCTAGACAGCAGTCTAAAAAAACATCGAGTAGAGGTTCAACGTCAACAATTGATGAAGACCAAAATTAAGAATAAGCTTATAATTCCTGGTTTCCTTGGCGTCATTCGGAGGGCATGTCCCTCTCTAACTTAAAATAAATATATACATTATTTTTTAGCTTAATACTCTGAAAAATACAGAAATCTCTCCAATTATAAGCTCTTAATTGTAACGGGAAGGTCTTCGGGATTACAGTTTTCTATTTTTTATCTTGTTATCGAATAGAAAAATTCAAAACTCGCTTCCAACTTCTTGAAAAAAATATTACGTTTCATAGATTTTGTTGGAAATTGAATGCTGTACAAAATGGTCTCATAGGTTTTTTTCGTAAATCTAACTGTTTAAATGATATAAACGGTTGAAGTTTTATTATTTTAGGACAAATTTGTGTTTGTTGAAATTTACTGCAGCGAAAGACCTTTGCGTTTCAATCAGAAGCTCATAATTGAAGAAATTTTCTTAGAGGTGTCTAAGAACCTATTTTTCAGAGTACCGAGAAAATAAAATAATTCGTATATTTTGGTCCACCCTAATATACATTATATATTATACATGTATGTATATACATATGTTTGTAGTTATGTTAAAAATATAATGTAACAACAGCCAAAACCGCAACCTGTTGTCATAAATTAGTAAAAAAAAAAGGATTAACCAATACATTGACAAAGATACAAACCGAATAAATGGCCAACAGCCGAGAGAGCGGCTGTCTTTCCGCCTCCACCGGGCCGGTAAACCGCAAATCGTACATGTGTAGATGCATATATCCATACACACATATTTACACACATACACACATACAATATGCATAATGAACACGTATTTTGCTACGTGTTAACCCGGTCAATTTAATGTTTACGTAATAAAAATTGTCTGGGGATTACCATAAATTCTGTTAGCAATTAGAATGTATTGTGGAATTTTCGCAACTATGTTAAGAAAATTTTTTATATTTTTTTCGTTAATTGCTCATAAAGTATTACGTTGTAATACAAGTGAGCGAATTTGTTGCATATCATTGTGTTTTAATGACTCTGGCAGGTGTTACTGCATTCATATGTGTGTATATATGTATGTACATGTGTATCTATATTTTTGTCGATTTGCAAAGCCAAAAAAAGTCTTACTTTGCAATACATTCGTGCGAAAGAAAAAAATTTTTTAATTGATGCACATTATAATTTTATGTCAAGCTAATGTGTTGAAGTTGGCAATTACTTATATTTTTTTCGATGACACGAGCATCATAATTTAACGACAACCGCAAATTAAAGACAAACGCATATTTAATTTGACAGTACACATATTATACATTTGATTTATTTTCAATTTTGATACGTACGTGCTATGATGCAGAGGATATAGTGAGTGGTTTTCAGCGAAAGCTTGTAAACGACTTCATAAAATCAAGCATATAGTTATATACATATATGGTTAGATAAGTAGAATTGAATATATGACTGTACCATAATATATCAGCAGATCAAATATAATTCGGACTAGTTAGTCCATTCAGACTGCGCAAATCGCACCGATAAAAGTTCTTTTCTAGGTTGGTACTAACTTTTTTTTATACTCATTTGAAGTTTGATCTCCATATGTTAGTTAGTGTGTGTGTGTGTGGCAGCTATTTGTTTACGACGCGAACAGCTTATCTGTTATTGCAGAAGTGTTTGGGATAGTCTACTTTAACATGAACACTATGATGGGCATAAAGCATTGAGTGAAGGTCGTGAAGACATCGAAAACTTGTTTCATGCATGTCGTCCATTCACCTCTGTAAATGACGATAACATCGACTAAGTTAAAGAAACAGTACTTGCAATATGTCGTGTTGGTATCAGAGACATAGCAGTGGACTTCGACATAACTTATGGATTGACTCAATAAATTTTGGTTAATATTTTTGGTATAAACCGTGTTATTGCTAACATAGACTCCTACTAAAAGTCCTGAATCGTTTGCAAAAAGACGTAGAGTAGAGTTTCCGAAAGAGATGCCTGAAAACATAGCTAAGAATCCCAAATTCACCAAATTACTGGTGTCAGGCATGGAAATAAATGTTTAACAATATGTTGTCGAAACTGCTCAACAATCTAGCGAATGGCGTTCCGAAAATGAGTCGAAACCGAAAAAATCAAAAACTGAACGCCATCCTAGACGAGGCTTACAACAAAAAACTGGAAAACTGTATTAAGCGTTGGCATGTTTGTATTGGCTAAGGAACCTACAAGTACTGGCATTTTGAAGTTTATAATAAAGATTTGTATTAAAATTCGTAAAAATGTATTTTTTTAGTCTGGTCAAATTGGTCTTTAAAAAATTGATGAAATCTATTCATATCATATCCTAGATCAAATATCTCGAATGGGAGGAACTCTGTTGAAAGTTTTTCGTTACAATTGGTTCAAACTTTCTTGCATCCATATACTGTATGTTGATTTTGGTCTTTGCAGAGAATACTTATATTCGTCAACATATGAAAAATAGATTTAAATGTGTTTGTTGTCCAGATAAGCGTAAACTCGTACCGAAATCGAGCATAATCTATCTTTAACGGTTTATACTACTCTAAAGCAATCAAAAATTGTCTAATTTCAGGACTGATTTCAGTGATAACAAAGAAAAAAGAAAATTCTGTTTATATACATAGATTTTTTTTCTGGAGGTTCACTACAAAATGGCAGCTATGTAGGTACTCCTCAGTCGAAAAATATTCTTATTTTTTGACTGTGGAAAAAAGTCGGCACCGACCGCGTAGCATATGGTTTCGGTGGGGGTTCTGGAGCAATAGAAGCGCTTTCACTTTATAAATTAAGTTGTAAGTAAGTGATCCTTAGAGATTTTTAAGGCAAAAAATTAGATTTTCTGAAAGTTCCGGAATGGCATTCACCTTAAATTCCTTTAAGAATAATTCCTCGTTTCTGAGTTAACATTTTTGTACATAATTTCTGCGGATATTTCGACATATTTGCATTCTTCTAATTTTGAAGTATTTTCGGTTTCAAAATTAAGATATTTTGATGCATCTTGGTACAAATGTTTTTTGGCACCCAAGGAGGATTGGTATGACAGATGGGCGGTGTGGACAAATCTTTTTGGCATCCCTATACACCCTGCGAAAATAGGTGAATTCGGATTATAACTCCGCCCACTCTTTATATAACGGTTTTGTTAAAAACTACTAAAAGTGCCCTAAATATATAACTAAATGCACCAGAGGCATACAATTTTACAAACAAGATGGTAAAAAAAGGGCTTTTTAGGAGCTGTTGTCTAATTTTGATGATAGCCTTGGCAAACTCATATCTTAGGATTTTCTCGACCGATTTCAACCAAGTTCAGCAGGTAATATTATCCTGATATTCCTATATTACAGTGTGAAAATGGGCGAAATAAAACAAAAAGCGCGCCTACTTTCCCTAAAACACAATTTTAAATTCCATATGTTTCTTTCATTTTTTCCAGTATACAAATCAAGAACCTATCAGTGTAGCCGAATAAAACTGTACACGAATGGTGCATTTAAGGTGTGCCACCTTATGATTAAAAACTGTTCAAGTCCTAACCTAAATGTCATATGTGAGTTATCTTGATAAAATTGAGAGAACGTATTTTTCTAATAACGGTGCATTTATGTGCCTAACACAGATATAAGCGGATGAAAACTTGCCCT
Source organism: Bactrocera oleae (assembly GCF_042242935.1). Lineage (NCBI taxonomy): Eukaryota > Metazoa > Arthropoda > Insecta > Diptera > Tephritidae > Bactrocera > Bactrocera oleae. The sequence goes on from NC_091538.1 coordinate 59,856,094, forward strand.
AGGCCCCATATAACTAATATTATATTAGGATTTTTAAACATCCAGTTGACCTTACTCCTTGCATATTGATGATGGTAAGTGAGGTACCTTAATGAAACTCAGAGAACATTTTTAAAATAAAGTTTTGCCTTGATCTGAAGATATTTTCCTGGCTTTGATTCTGTGCCAGTTGCAAGAGCATGAAATGTTCGGTTACACCCGAACTTAGCTTTTCCATACTTGTTACATTTACTTTTGTGAGTAAGTGTAAGAATAATTGGCAATATACTTTACGAAAAATTTTACTTAATGATAATTTAAATGCTTACATTTTTCTGTTGGCTAACGAACCTCAGGGTAAAGTTTCTTTTGATCGAAATTAACCCGGGTGTTTGACAGTTCTCTTCTTAGTATCATTTTCAAAAGCTTTTTGTGTCTATACAAGTCAATTGACTTGGAAATGATTTCTGACAGGTGCTGTACAATCTCGACTAAAATGAGTTAGGGCAAACGTCGTAGACTATTAAAGGATAGATACAACTTAGTTTTTTTCTAAATAAGGACAAAGCTGTCGATATAAGAGAATGATTGGAAAAACAATTAACTAACTAAAATTATCGAAGTGTTAAGATGCTTTTTCCAGATAGGCGATTACCTCTAGCTGAACAAGTGGCTTGGAATATAAAGAATAGAAAATTTCATATAGCACCTGAGAACATAAAAGAACGTTCTCTGATACAACAACACAAGAATGGATAAATAGGATGTATAAGGATGGATATACTTGTATAGGGAGAGTAAAAACAAAAATAGTAAGTATTTTGTTTTAAGAATAGTATTTTGAAAAAACTAATAGTATCATTACAACTTGATATGCAAAAATATGTCGATATGATTAGAGCTTCATATACAAGATTGCCACCAAAGAAAGCTAGATCAATAATTAAACGTGTTTCCTTTAAAACCGTAGTTCTATACCGACCTCAGTCTTGCTGTCCATTCGCTCGCTTTAAATGCTCAAAGGGTTTCTTTGCAGATTGAGAGTTCTGGTACCGACTTAACAACAGATGTATCGGCTTGAGCCAGCGACCACAAAATAGCCCAATTTAGACGGTATATACGGGCTATCTATGTTATGAAACCTAAGTTATGGTTTTTATAATAAACAGAAGTTTTAATTTTTAATCTCAGTTTTTATTAATTTTAATATCTTTGCTTTTAACATTATTTAGGTACAGTAAGCCTTAAAGTTCGAACACACAACCACTAGAGACAGCCTGACGGCAATGCAATAAACACATTCACGGTACAAACTAAGCGAGGTAAATGTTTTTGGGGTCGACCACGTGAGCGATCTCTGGTGGATAGATTCTCGATGGTCCGGAATAACGTCTTTCATAGGCCGCTGCGAAAAGTTTACGAAAGTAATTTTACAAATAAATATTTGCTATGGTCGACAATTTTCAACTTACCAATTATTTTCTCAATAGCGGTATGCCAATCGAGCAGCTGTTCACGAGCTGGAGCAGCCTCTGTCACGGACAGACAACAGATGACGGCCAAGAAAAGAGCAAAGCACACTAAGTATTTGTTCATTTTGATTATACAAATTTAGAGTGATTAAAATGGGTTGTTACTAGAACCACGAGCTTGCAAAATACAACTGCAAATGTTATCAAATACAGAGCGCAGCGGCTTATTTATACGAGATGAACGCATAAGAACGATTGCAGGACGCTTGAGCATTGTTGTGGCCAACTTCGATCATGTTGATAAAATCTAGAGAGACTTGTGTTATTGTTGTTTGTAGTTGCTTTGTTTTTAACTAACGGGATGCGGGACTAAGCGCAAGCGAATATTTCAAAATTCCGAAATTCTAAAAGCTCGCTTTGGCGCGCATAACAAAAATAAAATAATTTAAAAATTTACGAAAAGTAAGAACTTGTTTCCCGTGCCGCAAAAGAACAAACAAATCGCTTAAGCTCAGCAAAAATTGTCAAAAATACCAGCCGTAACAATTATAACAACAATATCAGTAGCAGCTACTAGAGTTAGCGAATGGGCTAACAAGCAGCAGGCGGCTTTTATTAGCAACGGTAAAGTGAAGAATAGACAAATGCAAAATAATGTAAGCATTATAGCAGCACAATAACAAACAATTAGTCACCATATTCCCGTTCGAAATTTGAAATCATGAGAAATTCAATATATTTTAAATTATTAAATTCATAAATTAGTCTTAGCTTTGGTAATTAGCGATTGGCGTTTAACAGCGCCGTTAAGCAAGCGCAACTGTGCTTACACAAATACTTGTATGTACATACAAACATATATGTGTGTGTTTTATGGGCGATATCAAGTTACCGCTTTTGTGGCTTTTATTATGTTTTTATATTTATTATTGTTGTTCCTTTTTCTTTTATTTTGATTTAAATTTTAATTAATTTTTTAATTTCGTTGCTGCTTTTTAAAGCAGAGGCCTGCCAGCGTTTAAGGCGCTATACCTCTAAGCTAACTTCGAAATTTTCCAGCAAGTTAATGGGAAATAATTGTTTTTGGCGTTGTTGGAATTATTGTTGTTGTGCCAGTGCTTAGCTACATGGCATTAGCGCTCGCCACTTGTTGCCGCCGCCCACTTGCAGTCCTTTGCAAGCGATTTAGATACATTTGCACATACAAACATACATATATACTTAAACATATTTATATTTATATTTATATATATATTGTGCTTTCGTCTTAGCCGCCTCATTTGCATAGGTATGCCGGCGCTTTATTTTGTCTCGCACTTTTTAAATCTTTTTTCACCTTTTTTTTGCAACTTTTTTGTTTTGGTCGCTAGTAAAGTTCTTGTCTAAAATACAACCGGGAATTTCCAATATTTGATTTGTGCTGTTTGCTATTTTAATCATTCAAGTGTAGCAAAAAAAAAATGTATAAAATGTTGTTAGGACAAACGACAACAATCAACGAAATAACAATAGCGCGGCAAGTTCATTGGAGGAGTTTTAAAAGTTTGAAATAACATTTGGGAGTCGAAAGCGCTGAAGAAAAGTAATTGCATAAACCAAGTTGAGTTTTGAAAAGAAAGTAGAAAAAAGGGTAAAAGAAATAAAAAAATTAAAATTAAATTAAAGAAAATATTAAGAAACTAAATATTTATTTAAAAATTATAAAAATAATTTATTAAATTAAAATATGAAAAAACACTGGCTTGAAAATTAATCGAAAAAGAATCCAAAACCAACACAAACAACCAAGAAATTCAAAAATAAAATTTTATAAAAAAAATTATTAATTTAGAAATTAAGAAAAATTGAATTAAATATAAATACTTTTAAGACTAAAAAAATAAAGTGAGAAACAAAAAATTATTTGATAAACAAATCGAAAAAATTAAATTAAAATAAAATTTAATTCAAAAACTTAAAAAATTATGAAAAAGTTAACAAAAACCATGTACTCTATATCTATTAAAAAAAAAAAAAATAATAATATAAAAAATAATGAATTCATAAAAAAAATTAAAATATTACCTTTTTCGAAAAAATTAATAAAACTGATAAATATAAAAACATAAACATATTTAAAATTTAAAATTATGAAAAAAACAGACTTAAAATCAATTAAAAAACAAATCGAAAATAAATTAATAAAAACTGATAAATTAAATAAATCCAACTTTATATAATACAATTAACAAATTAAAAAAATTAAACTAAGTGAAACCTGTTACACCAAAGCTAGAATACCCTTAAGCAGCTTTATGGTGAGAAAGGACGTGTGCAAGATTTCAAAACGATACCTCAACGTCTGAAACAGTGGCCGTCTAAAACAACAACAACGGGCATGGCTAAATCGACTCAGCTTATCACGCAGATCATTCATGTATGATATACTTTATATAGTCTCTACGTTTCCTTCGGGATATTACAGATTCCGTGGCAAACTACATGAACCCTGTTCAGCATATAAAAACTTGTGAATATTTAAAAAAATGGCAACATCACTAAACATATGAAAAATTTTAAATTAAAAAAAAAAAAACTTAAAATTAAACGAAAAAAAAACAAGAAATAAAGAAAATTTCAAAAACTAAAGAAATTATATAATTGAAATTAATTTATACAAATTATACAATAAAAGCATAGTAAAATATTTCAAATGGTTACAAAAAATATAATAAATAATAGAAAATCAAAAATGAGTTTAAAAATTAATAAAAGCAGTAACAAAATATTTTAAATAGTTACATATCAAAAAAAAAAAGAAAACAAAAAAATTAATAAAAGCATAAAAAAATATTTGTAAATATTTTAGACACACTGCATCCAGCTATCCCGAATTGTGTCAGGAATAATATATTGAAAGTGAAATTTTTTTACTAAAAATAGCCGAAATTTGTCAACACTGCATATATTCAAATTGTTTTGGTATTCAGAACTAATCACATCAGCTCACCATAAAAGTTGCTAATGAGCCATTAGGTATACATATGTATTATATACAAGAATTAAATTTTTGTGTTATTTATATTTTGGATTTCTTTTACGACTGTTACGTTTTTTGTTTTTCTTCCAGCTTTAAACTACGCATAGATTAAGCTCTAATTCCAGTGACGTCTTTTAGTTAATCACCAATTGTGTTTTTGTTGTTGTTCTTTGTTTTCGTCCAGGCACAGCGGGTTAATGGCGTTATTATGTATTGAATGTTAATTATAATAAACTTATTGTAATGACAAGTACTATATTTCTAAAAAAAAGATAGTGATCGCCAATATTTTTTTGGAGTTTAGAAAATAGAAAGTATATAAAAGAAGCATACAACATATTCATAAATATTTGCCTAAACAATACTTTAATTTAATATCTCTATATATATATCTATATTTAGTAGATTTTTTAGCACAGTAAGCCTTAATAAAGTTGACAGCTAGTTAGACAACTATCCCTCTAGGAAAAGCTATACATTTAAAACAACATCCACCAGCGGAACTTTCAACAGCTACATGGAGGGTTAAAAAATGATTGACTAAATCTCAGGTGATACTTCAAGCTGCCGGAAAACCTGCAGTATCTTCTAGGCAGAAGTCTTTTTGCTAATAGCACAGGAAACGACATAAATATAATAATAAAGAATATCATATATATATACGTCGATAGCAGGTTTTGAACAGACTGCAGGACGGTTGTTAGCCTAGGCAGATAGTCACAGGACGTTATTAACGCTGACACATATAGAAAGTGCAGGGAAGTAGGCATGAGAGAACGTCTCTCCACTTCTTCCGCTTCTGTCCGGCCTTATCTAGAACTTCGCTTAGATATCTAGTAGCTGCTCAATTCAAAGGACATCGAGCGTTAACGTTTAGTCCATCTGGCATTACAAAAGACTTGTATGGCCTGAAAGCCAGCCGGTGTTAACCAATCTAACCTTAAACTACACCCGTTACAAACATAAGCACCATGTTGCATATTAGTAAACAAAAAAATATTTAAAGGTATTTAAATGACATGTTTGTATGCACTTTTAACACAATTTTTATTTTCCTGTTTTCTTTGTGACCTAAATTCTATTAAAAAACGGCGCGGCCAATTAAGCGACGAACTTGTTTTGCTTCTTTTGTTTTGAATGGAAATTTTTTCTTAAAATATTAATTGCATTCGATTTTGAAGATTACTCAAGTTTACTACACGGATGCGGATGAAATTGCGAGTGTCCAAAAATTTGAATTGAACAATGCAAACTCAAGTGGTTCAGGCACAAAGGAATAATATAATAAAATTATTATAATAAAAAATATATATTCTATATATGTGAAAGTTCAATAAAATATATATTGATGAGACATTCGTGTGCTCCCCAAAGAATTATTGTGAAATTTTGATGGACATTTTTTTATTTTTATTTTTTAAATAATAATAGTTTACCTTAAAAAGCAATACTTCAATATCAATGTATCTAAAAATGGATCAAAGCTTTGGATTGACATTGGGTAGCTATACAGCTGTTCAGTGCTATTGAACCACTCATTATCAAAAACACGAACACTAAAAGCAGTGTACTATAGGTTGTGCTAATGGAATGCTGCTAGTTAAGAAGCACAATAACCATCTATGAAGGTCCTACTGGTTGGGCTATCGTATAGGAAAACATCTATACTTCCACTTGACAACGAGGAAACTGCTTTATGCAGCAAAAAGATACATCTCAGACAATTGAAAACTATTTGGAACATACTAGAAGGGAATCAAAGCTTTCGAATACTAGACGATCGCCACTATCAGCTTTATTTTCAAATTCTCTTAATCCTCTGGCAGTGATTTTGCAGTTTCAAATGGCAATCTCAAAGAAATTTAATAACTAGAAAATTCGTTCAAAAGGTTTATACTATCATTTTTAGTTTGTATGTCAGCTATATGTTATAGTGATCCGATATCGGCAATTCTAACAAATGCGCAGCTTCTTGGGTACGTGTGCAAAATTTCTGATCGATATCTCAAAAACTGTGGGACTAGTTCGTGTATATACAGGCAGATGAATTCCTCATGATTTTCGAGAATACATTAAAATACGATTGCGACTAAATTTAGCACTTCCTTACTTCTTTTGTTTGGCATTTCACCAGTGAATAATAGTGATGACATTAATACGTATGATGCGGGCGTATTTTAATGCTGCTAATTAGCGCTAAATTCCATGCTCTATTGCGCTTTAAACGCGTGGAGCTTCTCGGAATATTAGAAAATAGTTCTATAATAGATAATTTGAAATCAATTTGCCATATGTTTGCAAATATGTACATTGTGCAGTGATAACATTATTGTGGAATTTAATATCAGCTATTAAGCACATTAATAACAAATCTGGCTCTAGCATCATATCTACTATTCACTAATCTAAAAGCTTACTATGTTTAGTTCATTAGTTAGTTAAGATAACAGCCAAAACAAATTGATAATCAAATCAAATAGCAAATCTATCCCAGTTTTATTTGTGTTACTCTGTTACAGCCAAATTTTTTATATAACTTTACCCATATGAGTAATTTTGTGCTTACTACAAATATATTATATATACTTGTATATATATAATATATAAATATATATATAAACACATTATGATGGCACGGAAGATTATTAAATTAAGGTGAAATATATACTTACATATATACTATGCAATGCTAAAGACAGACATATGGTTTCCGTACTACAATAAAAGCTCAGGAAATCATGTATTGTACCATAGCATAGCAGCATAATGACACACATATGGTATTCAAAAAGTTTGACATTCATCAGCCGATACAAAAAAATTAAAATCAACTAAAATAAAATAAATTTAAAACAGGAAAATGAAACCGAGTGATGAAGAAAATGAAATATCTTATACTATCTCTACGAGCATTAAAAAGAATCAAGCAATATAAAAGATTGATTTCAAGAAAAGCGCTTTGCAACAAAATTTTTTTCAATTTTTGTTTTAGATTTTTTTCGTTCATTTTAATTTAACATTTTTTTTTACATGTCAAAGTGACAGAAAACATATGATTCTGGCAGAAAAGCTTACAACTTTGGGGGTGTGCAGTACAATTCATAGTAGTACATTACAGAACATCACATAATTTCAATAACTTCTTGAACCTATTGTAGTACAGAACTCCATTTGTTTTGTAACAAAAATTGAAAATACGGTTGGCACATATATGGTTGCATAATGTTTAACTTTTTTTTCCATTTGGGAAGTTTTAAAGCTTAGCTCTCGGAAATCGCAGCTTCGATTCTACTATCTAAACACAATTATCTAAGATCCAAAATTTATACAACTATAATCAAGAGTATTACATCCAAATCATACCCTGAACAGCTTATTTGTCGGAATTGCCGATATCGCACCAAGTCAAACACAAGTTGTGTAGAAAACTTTTTTATTTGACAAGATATGTTCATGAAACGATACAATTTCCAAAAAAAAGTTTTGAGATCGGATCACTATAGCATACAGCTGCCATACAAACTGACCGATCAAATCGAGTTCTTGTATTGCAATTTGTTGATTTGTAAAGGGTATTATAGCTGATTATATAAAACATTTTTTTGGTTTTGTTTTTGCTTCATTAGCGTTTGTAGCCTGTGATACATATCGTCTCACATAAGCCACTTGTTATTAGGAACAAAAATTGTTGTGTAATTTGTTTTGTTTTTTGTAAAATAATCGACTGAGTGAATGAGTCCATTCAAATAAAGTTTTTGAGTACCACCCTAAAGTATATATGTTATTGCCGACATGTGTATATGGTGTTTGTTTTTGTGTGCAGATAACTGCTGTTCACGGCACACAAGTTGACAGCTGATGTTTCCTTTGTGATAATTTTCAGCTGCTAACTGTTAGTTCCAATTAAGTAGAGTGGGATCAGTTTAAGTTGGCTCAAGTATTGAATGTGATATAGATCTGTGCTATACTAGGTCAATAGTTCTGACGGAAGAAAAATTGATATCAATAGGTAGTCAACTTGCTAAAGGGTGTTTTTGTCGAGGTATTGAACTTTAAGTTGGCATTACTGTTCAAGATGGTAACCGATTTAACAGCTGTCAAGTTATTTATTCTCAGTTTGATTTTGGCAATTCATCATGAATAGATTCACGCCTGAACAACGCTTGCAAATAGTGCAATTTTATTTCGAAAATAATAGTTCTGTGCGGACACGTTTGGTGACCGCCTAATTTTACATTTTGGACCTGTGAATTGGTCTCCAAGATCTTGTGATTTAACACCGCTAGACTACTTTCTGTGGGGTTATGTAAAGTGATTGGTCTATGCGCATAAGCCACAAACCCTAAACCATTTGGAAGGCAACATTCGCTGTGTTATTGCCGATATACGGCCACAAATGTTGGAAAAAGTCATCGAAAATTAAACGTCTAGATTGGACTACATCCGAGCCAGCTGTGGCGGTCATATGCCAGTAATCATATTTAATATGTAATGCCACAAGATTATCTTTCGGATAAATAAAATTCATGTCAATCGAATAATCCATCGTTGTTTTATTGCAATTTAAAGTTCTGTACCTCTAAAAAAAAAACACCCTTTATATATGCTAAAGTGATATTATGAATTTTAGATATTACAGATTCAAAATTTCTATAATTTGGAATAAAATAATTATATACTAGGATTTATCGAAACTTTTTCCTGCCTGTAAAATACCATGTGACAGTCATTTGTTGTTGTTGAAAATTTTGTAAATCTAAACCGCATATGCTTCCGAATTGCGATTACGTAGAACCCGATTGTCGTGACAGTTATGATATTCTACCTATGGTGTGATATATCGTTGAGCACTCATATTTATGAAAGAATCTTATATCCGAAAAGAAGTATTTGTTCCGTCATAAAATGTTGAAGAAACTATTATATCAATACCGGATGTGTCGGTTAATTTAAACTCGTCTGTATTGAGAGGTACAATAATTAAAAAAGTATGGTTTTATAAAATATTGATTACCTGGGATGTCCCGACATATTCAGTACTAAACACAAAGCTGTAAGTATCCAGAAGAAACAATTGATATTGAAGGCTCTTGTAAATATCTCTAGTTGAGTATGATCGATTTATACCGTTGCCTTGTCCTTGTCAGATAAAAAAATCTTCCCAATAGGAACTTGATTTTGATCAATCAACTCGCATGGCAGCTTTATGGTCCGATTTAAATCATATGTTGGGAGGTTGCGGTGTTGCTTTAGATAATAACCTATGTCAAATTTCGTGAAAACATGTCCTCAAATAAAAAAGTTTTTCATACAAGAACTTATTTTGATCGTTCAGTTTGTATGCGAGCTATATGCTATAGTGGTTCGACATCGGCTGTTCTCACAAATGAGTAGCTTCTTAGTGCAAAATGGATGTGTTCGAAGTTTCAGATCGATAGCTGAAAAACTGAGTGACTATATAGTTTGCGTGTATATAGACAGACGGACACTTTCTGGTTGTTCTAATCTTCGTGGTTCATGCCTTACCGTGCCTACTTTTTACTTAAAGCCACTTTAAAATCTATTAGTGTTCTTGAATTTATGCTGGAAGCAAATATTAGCCAGTATTAATATGAGTAGTCAGTTATCTAAATATCAATGAATACTTTTTATCATAAAACTAAGAAGGTGTACTACGTTTATGGTAAGGAAAAAATAACTTATTACGTTTATATCTTTAGTTAGGCTCTCTTACTATCATAATTTAAAAAAATCGGAAACCACATATTTTAACGAAGTAACGAATTTATATTTAGACTTCCGTTCGACAAGCTAACTTTAAAGCGAATTTTTCGTTGTACATGGTATATATTTCAATGAATATGATCTTCAGTCGAACTCAAGCCTCACCTATTACCGAAATGATTGTCAGTAGTGCGCCCACTTAACTCGGTAAATACAAGTTGATTGTAATACGACTATAATTAAAACCACATTTCACATGCGTAAATCCACATCAAAGCAATGTGTTTCGTTATCAGATGCTGTACATTCTTCAATTACAACTCTCACTTGCTGATGCATTACCTTGCCGTAATCAACAAGTTCACCACATAACAACAAGATTCCACAGTTTGGCAGTTATATTTAGTACACTGTGGCAAATTACTATAAAAAGACTTACACCGGAATAACGTTTTAGCATTTTGAGAATTTTTCGTCGAAATTTTTGTTTTCGCAATTTTGCATTTACATTTTTACGATCTTTAGCGATGAGCTGAATTTCTAGTTTAAAATTGCTGTTTTTGGAGTGCGAAAGTTCTGAAAATACTCTTCGACCACCCTCAATGGTGGAAATTATAAACATATGACTCCTAACTTTTTCAGTATCCACGTCAATATCGATCGTCTAAGTGGTAGATAATAGGTGATGTAACAATGTATTTCTTGTTTGGGACGAACTTTCTGTGACTACGTCATACCGAGATATGAGGCAGTCAGTAGAGCTCTCAGGTCATGTGCTTTGACTTCAGTAGAATACTTCAATGGCTTTAGTATTTTGTATTTCGCCTTGTATAAGAGAGAAATGAACTTCTTAGACAGTTTTATAATTGCTTGACTCAGTATCATTTGGATCCTCAGACCTTAAAATTTGATCAATATAATAGACATCTTATTCATTTCTGTTTTTTTTTTCTTTGAAAGACAAGCTCCTGCATATAGCACACCCTTTATATGCATATACATACATATATTGTGTATTTGCGTGTGTGCGGCCACATTAAATAGTCGAAATGTTTGCGTCATATTTTGCGTTCACTTCTAATCAGCAATGTTATATGTAAATATGAACATGCTCCCGTGCTCATATTGAGCGTGCAGTCGCCTGAAGAATTCTTCGAATAATTTATTATTTATATTTAGCTACTGGGCGCCAACAGTTGTTGCATAACAGTGAATAATTACAATGCTGCGGTAACAAACACACGCTTACGTAAAGGAAGGCGTAAAAATTTAATCGCATATTGTTTACTACAAGCTCCCCTTCTTTTCATGTCCTCTTCTGCACATCCACTTTATCTCTTCCCTCACCTTCTGAATATGACTTGAATTATTCAAGTACCACTGTAGGCGTATGTGTGTACGTGTCATGTATCGCATTTCATTTATTGAACGCAATCGAATATTTAAAATGAAATTTCAAAATCCGTCTATCTATGCACTTTTGAAGTTGGTATTTGTTTACGTTTACGCAGACACGCAAATATGCCTTTTGCAAACAAGCTGGCATTCAAATCATTTGCTGCCACTAATCGCACTCAAGCGTGTGTGCTCTAACGGTGTACACTAACTGTAGTCACCGTTACATGAAATTTTTGGCATCTTATTGCCTTTCACGCAGATGTTGCTGTGGCGCCGAGGGAGTGGGTGAAATTCTGATTATATCTAATATAATTGGGAATTCTCGCGGTGTCAATATATTGCGAGAACAATTTCATTGCTTAGTTGGTTGCTAGGTAGCTAACACCTGTGTTATTTAAATGCGCATAAGCTTAGTGCAAGAATATGTATAGTATAGGGGGAGCGTAAGTTGAGAGCATACCTATGTTCGATATGAACAGTAAGTGAAATAAAATTCACGTTCAGAACTGCTTCGTTAAATTCTGACTGAAAGTCTTAAACATAAAAAAATTATAGCTTAATGATGCACCCTAATGTCTTAAACATAAAATATTATTGTTAAATGATTTACCCTATTATACAATTATATGAATTCACCTTTGAAATAATATATCTTCTTTATGACTTACCTCTGCCACTCTTTTCCAGAAAGTTTTAAACAAGTTTTGGTTGGTTGGTCGTGGCAATATTAAAGTATTTCTCGATAATTTAAGAGCTAAATTTTTTTGAAATTTTGCGATAATTAAAAACTGTGTACTCTTAATGTAACTATTTTAGTAATTTAGAATTGGATTTTTGAATTGATTAGTGGTGTTTCGAAACGTAGAGAAAGAGGTAATTCGATATAGAAAGGGACAGAGAGAGAGAGAGAGTGTGTGAGAGGCAGATAAAGAAAAAAAAACCTTAACTTTGGTTGCACCGAAGCAATAATACCCTTCACAAATACAAAGGTTGCTTACAAGAACTTGATTCCGATCGTTCAATTTGTATGGCAGCTATATGATATAGTGATCTGATCTGAACAATTTCTTTAGAAAATACATTGTTACCTTAAACATTAGCTCATGCTTTATTTCGTGAAGATACCTCGTCAAATGAAAACATTTTCCATGTAAGCACTTTACACCGATCGTTCAGTTAATATGGCAGCTATATGCTGGTACGATCTAAACAATTTATTTGGAAATTACATTGTTGCTTAAGGAAACAACTCATGCCAATTTTCGTGAAGATAATACGTCAAATAAAAATTGTTTCTATACAAACACTTGATTCCGATGGTTCATGCAGATTCTTAGTGAGAAAAGGATAGGTGAAAAATTTGTTATTATATTATTATATATACAGACAGACAAATGTTCGGACGGATTGACAGACGGACATGGCTTAATCAACTTAGCTATTCATGCTAATCATTTATATTAGTATATATTTTATAAGGTCTCCGTCGTTTTCTTCTGGGTGTTACAAACTTCGTGGTAAACCTAATATACCCTGTTTAGGGTATAAAGACGGTGGAAAGGAGAAAGAAATAGTGTATGAGGGGGAAACACGTAAAATATAAACAGCAGGAAGGGCAGAGAAAGGGATAATTCGCGTTTGAAGGAGAGAGGAGTGTGAGTGAGAGTGAGTGATGACAGTGCTTGAAATAAAAACAGAAAGAGATAGTTCAAGGGAGAGTGTGTATGAGAGGGGTTGAAGGGACTATGGGATTAAAGAGTAAAGGAGATAGAAATAGTATATGAAATAAAAACGGAAATAAATAGGTCGAGGGAGAGTGTGTAGGAGAGAGGTTTAAAAAGAGTATGGAAGTAAAAAAGATAGAAATAGTGTATGAGAGGGGAAAATATCGAAAACTAAGAACACAAGATAGAGAAAACTCAAAATTTACCCTCCATATTTTTCGGCAAGAAAATTCTTCTAATACACCCACAAACACAGTACGAGAAATCTAATAAAAACATACATTTTATTAACCACTTATTGTAAAAACAACATTAAAAAGTTAAAAACAACTTTAACAACAACACCAAAGTACCGCTTAACTAAATTTTGTCGTTTATAGAAAAGCAAAGTTTAATCGTAAATTTCGGACGCTATTTTTTAAAGCCATTGTGCGAGTATGAGCGAGCACAAAACAATATGTTACATTGTATGCTTTTAGACGCAAGGGCGCAAGTACATATCTAACGGCAAAATGTGACCGAAATTTGTAATTTTGAATAGCGCTTATGGCATTGTTCTTCACCTTAACAAATAAAAGTACGCAATGTATACAATACTTATAAATACATGTGTATGTGTGTGTTTGCACGTAAGCACTTGCTGTAGGTGTTTTCAAAAGCTATTTATGTGGTGAAAAAGTTGATAACAATGTAAAACGACGAAAAGTTATTGCTTCCCCATTTCTTTCAGTTGTATTGTTATTGTTATTTGCTCTACCAAGTTATTTGCCAGTCACACCAGTCTTTTGATTTTGTTTTAATTTTGTTGCAAAGATCGTAAGCAACAACAGAACTTTTCAGTGAATAAAAGTGTGAACGAGAATTATGTACATATGTACAATACATATATACGATATGAGTACATAAATTTATATGCAGATGTTTTTATGAGCGAAGTGCTTAAGTTTTGCGAAAAACATATATGTATAGAATCTAGCATATTAAAATAATATTTCTATTGTTATTGAAGTTTGAAAGTCAAGCTCAAGGACTTCAGCAATGATACTCATACTTGTATTCAAACATTTTACCCTTAACGGAGTTTATTAAGTTTGCCACGATGTTTGTAATACCCACAAGGAAATTGCGAAAACCCTATTAAGTATGTCACGCTGATCATTTATATATACATATACATATGTATATATCAGCGTGTCGAGCTGAGTCTGTTTAGCCGTTCGTCTGTATATATGCGAACTAGACGTTTTCTATCCAAGAAGCTGCTCATTTGTCGGAGCCGCTGATATCGGACCACTATAATATATAGCTGCCATACAAACTGATCGATCAAAATCAAGTATTTATATGGAAGACTTTTTAATTTGACAACATATCTTTATGGAATTTGATATAGATTATTATGCAAAGCATGGCTATAATCTCCAAAGAAATTGTTCAGATCGGACCACTACAGCATATAGCTGACCGGTTAAAATCAAGCAAAAATTTTTTATATATTTTTACATACAGTTAGAATTTTCAAAATATCGATTTTATTATTATTATCTTAATGCACATATATTTAAGAATACACACAAAAAATTTCATATCGTTCCGGTGAATATTTTCGAAGTTACACGCCAATTTGAAAAGGCGTTTCAGAGTGCTTTGAAGTACAAGCTCGGAGCGGCAGCGCGTTTTTCTCAGAATGGTGTTTTCAAAGTCGGTGACCAACATTACTCGAAAACGGCTTAACCGATTAGTCTTAAATTTTAACACGAGCTTCCTAAATATATTTTTAGTAATTAATCGAAAATTTTTTCTCCGATAAATCTTTTTGTTTGTATAAACAATTTAAGGCTAAAATTTCGGTGAAAAATATATTGTTTTTTGGGGAAACCGCCATTTAGTCAAAAAATTATATTTTGCTTATTACTTTGATTAATTACTAGATTTAAAATTACTTTAACGAAATCTGTTTGGTTTTTTAATTTCAGATGATCCAGTTCAAAGATAAAGTGGTTATCACAAAACGTTTTTTTTGAGGGGAGCTCCCGGGAATCAGCTGTAGCTCTTTTAAAAACAATTTTTTTACTAGTACTAAATCTTAAAATATAGTTAAAAGATACCATAATATGTGTATAAATTTTTGGATCAATAAATTTAAAAGTTTTATCAGAAAAACTTTTGGAAAATTCAATTTTTTTCGGCCTTCGAACTGTATATAACCCCTTTATGCTATAAGAAATACACCAATGAGGAGTATTCCAGCTTCGGGGCAGTCGAAGTTTTGGAAATACTTCCAATACCGAACGTATTCAAAAACTACTTTTGGGTCAATTTGGATAATGGACATATTAACAGGTTTATACTTTTAGTGCATACTAATTCTTAAATGTGGTCGGTCTTTCTTTCGATATTCCTTTTCAACCAGCCGACCAACTATGTATGTCATGATAGAAAGAATGAGAAAGGTTAACTTAGAGAATCTGTCAAACTTTCATAACAATTTGTTCATTGTTATGCTTGAGCTACGGCATGAACGAAACGAACGTTCAAGCCATCATAGTAATAAAATAAATATATATATGCTTCCTCACCTTTCGTCAATGACGTCCCGAACTAATGTCTCTGTCATCTCTGTCAAACGTTCTCTAGCAAAAATCTGAAACTAGAGGAAACTGTCATGATCTTTTTATCAATCATTTTTGAGTAATTGCACACAAAAGCATTTTTCTCCCTTTCTCTCTCTCTTTCTCGCTTATGACTTCATAACCTTAGTGCTTAGCTGTCAAATATACGCTAAAGTAATATTTTAGTAACTGTAACGCCACCGCTAGAATATTTAGCTGGCATTATCATTAAGGAAATTTAACACAAACTGTCATAATCTTTACTTCCATCATGATTTTTCTTTTATAGTGGCACCCTAGTGGACAAAAGAATAAAAAAAATTGAGTGTTTTAAAAGAAGAAAATGAACAGTTCTGAAGCAATTTTCGGGGATAATAGTCAATTTAATGATATTTTCAATATTTTCTCATTATAATAAAAAGTGCGCCTAGTTGAATGAAAAATGAAAGGTTGGTGTTTACGGCTAGTTGCTCAACTGTTTCCAGTCTCCATCCAATAGGCTATAATTCAAATAAGTTTCCAGTTTGTCAAACAAAAGGCAGTGAGGTTAAGCAGTAAAAACGAAATTTTTTACAGGATATATAAATATTATTATATATATAAGTTCTAACTTTATAATAGTTATGTTAATATGAAAATAATGCTTTTCAGCAGAAAATATAAGTTTTTCCACTCTTTATAAAAACCAAGTTGACCATTAATTAGTGCTAATTTGACCATTAGTTAGTGCTAACGAGCTAAGTTAGACGATTAATGAAGCGAATTTTCGGAGAAATTGTT
The DNA here is from genome assembly GCF_042242935.1 of Bactrocera oleae. Taxonomy (NCBI): domain Eukaryota; kingdom Metazoa; phylum Arthropoda; class Insecta; order Diptera; family Tephritidae; genus Bactrocera; species Bactrocera oleae. The sequence goes on from NC_091538.1 coordinate 59,872,802, forward strand.
AATATTATTGTATGCTGTTTTATGATTAGATTAAATTTCCGTTAACTGTTTGTATTAGCAATTGAAAGCAACTTATGATTGGTGCAATTACCGGCCACTACTCAAAATTGCTGGAAAAATAAATGCTGTGTAACTAAAAGCGATTATCTGATATAAAAAAAGTTTTCGCAAAAATTAAACAGATTTATGTAAATTTGTATGTTTGTATGTCTGTAACTTTTTTCAGCGACACTGAAACTGAATAGAACTGACAAAAGAATCAACAGTTTGATAGGCACTGCTAAAAAACTGTTAGATAATTTTAAATTTGAGTAATATCATTACATTGGTAAGGCTCAAAGGTTAGTATCGTAAAATGAGAAGGCGTCACTAGAATTAAATCCATATGCTTTCTAGTTAGATCTAACCTTTTAAAGGTACACTGATACAAAAAAACATTTTTAATTTAGCATGGAACAATTTTCATAGAAATATTATTATAATTATGTAGAAAAGTGTGAAACCATTGACCGCGACTATTTAATTAGTGTTATTGCAATGTTTGACGAACGAAACTGTGAAAAAGTGGAGCCATTTAAAAAAAAAAAACAAGAAAAAACGTTAACTTCGGTTGTGTTGAAGCTATAATAACCGTTACTCGAGCACTTCTTATAGCAACTTTAGGTATAACTTAATCTGAAAACGTAACCGGCCAAAAGGTTTGCATTCAACGGAAGAAATTTGTTAAAATTTCGGGACGATATCTAGTGAAATAAAAAAGTTTTCTATGTAGGAACTTGATTTTGATCGATCAAATTATATGATAGCTATATGCTATAGTGGGCCGGTCTGAAGAATATATTCAGAGATATAGCGCTGCCTTGCCAAATTTTGTGAAGATATTTAGTGAAATAAAAAAGTGTTCCATACAGAAACTTGATTTTAAGCGATCAGTTTGTATAGCAGCTATATGCTATTCTAGTCTGATATAGGCGGAGAACACGTCGTGTGCAAAATTGATGATAAATCAATCATAACGATGATAAAATGTAATCAATTGGATTGGGAATTGTTTACATAACCACGTTATTCTCCAGATTTGTTCAATTGGATCTTTTTTCTGGTCTCAGACCACGAGAGAATGCTCACTAGAAAAAAATTTAGCAATGCTTAAAAGTAATTGCCGAAACGAAGACAGATGTTGTAACAAAAGACAATTTATTCTACCAAAATGGTATCAAAAAGTAGGAATATCACTATAATCGGTTAATTGGCAACTTTCAAATTTAAAATTATCTTTTCAGTTGGCTTAGAATATGCAAGAGCACCTAACTATTCCAATCAATCAAGATATTTCATCTTTCGTAACTCCTCGTGAAACTGATAACTCTGATAGATACGAACACTTGTATAAGGAACATTATATTAATCGCGATTATTTTAAAGCGTTAAGGCGTCATAAAGAACCGTTAAGTGCATACAACTTTTTCACATGCCTATTAATGCGCTTCAGTAGCCTCGTTAGGTAGCCACCTATCAGCCGTTCGCATATAATGTAAAAGTATATTTAACGTATATAGAAAAATTTCAAGGCCTGCAAAAGTAAAACGTTAAAATATTTACTGTTACCAAAAAAATGTCGAGTGTTGTTAACTTTTTTTATCACTTTAATATTAAATGGACATCCATTACGCGCTTGACAAATATTTTTACTTTTTGTGTTTTGATTTTTACATTGACGCAATGTTCAATTAATAATTTAAGCGCCATTAAATATTTCAATTTTGCAAACTGGTTGCTACTTCGAAGAAGAATAATTAATTGTTGCTATCAAAGCGAGTTGAAGTTTCAACTACCGCATATCGTGTGAAGCAAGCAATCGCCAGACGCAGCCAGCTTTAGCCAGAGAAACAGTGGGGCATCTCTTGTGCACTTGTCCTGCATTGGCAAGGTTACGCGTTAAGCATTTGGCGGCCTCACGATATGAGATATTGGAAGAGGTATCGATAGTGAGGCCACAGAGTCTATTGAAATTCGCGTTAAGCGCAGGCATCCTAAAGGATGACTACTCCTCATGGACTAGGTAATAGAACTCACTCCATCTGCTATCGCAAAGGACCAAAACTGGTCTATGCGTGTCTTATTAGGCTACCAGACTAACCTAACCTAACCTTAACTTACATACTGGCTGATATATATTTCATAAAGTCAACGGATGATCACAGATCACTATATTGGGTAAATGGAGGCTAGGGAAACTACTTAACCGATTTCATACATTTTTAACACCAGACCACATTATTATTAAGAAATTAAACGTGCTATATTACATTAAGATATCTCAAACATTTAGCGATATTTTTAATACAAAGTCAATCGCAGGCAATGTGTTCTTCATATTTGGTATCTGGGAATTATAAAAATTAAAGTCAGATTTCGAACCTTTTTAGATGAGTGTTTGTAAGAGTTTCAGAGAAACCGCTAAACTGAGAATGTAGAGACTTTAGTTTCTAATTCATTTGCCAGAATATAATTTGTCTAAAAAAAATTATAACATAAACATTAATTCCGGTTAGTTCATTTCATTGCCAATAACCGATTACTTTAAATAAAAGCAGTTAGGAAGCTGTTTCCTATTTGAACAATGAAAATACTTAACAAAAAGTAATTGTGGTGTTTTATCGCTTCGAAGCTCATAAAAATTAGCAATCGATGAAATAAAAACCATTGTTATAGTCCAGTACATTTTATTAACCGAAAACAGAAAAAAGAAAGAAAGCAATTGAATAGGCACTGATTGCGCTTGATAATGTACTGCCATTTCAAGTAAAAATCATTTTGACATGTTGCTAAGTAACCAAATTAGGTGCTCGTTATATTGTGTGTAATAAAATATGAGAAAATCGCATTTCGAAATTCTCCAGCAAAAACGAAAACATGCCAAAACAACAAAGATAAATAATAGCGATAATAAATACCTGTTCGGCAGCACTTTGATTTCAAGCAGCGTTTAGTTTTTGTGGGCAATTTCAATTTAAAGTCTAGTGTCTAGTTAAAGCATCGAAATTCAACTTGTTTGCATTTCAATTTGAATTATGCATAAAAATTTGATTATTAACAATGATAACTTACCGCATCACAGCAATACAAAATGCGAAATGTTGGCGCCAGTGATGAGCTGTAAACAAAAAAAGAATGAAAAAGCAAAATTAAGATGGATAAAAATCAATTTTAGGAATTTGTAGATTAAGATTAAAGCATCTAAATGGGCTCATTAGCTGTTCGGTAAATGCGAAAATGTCGATGTAGATTAGATAAACGGAAAAAATAATAAATTCACCTAATCGCTTAGATCGCGCGATTATAACGCCAATAATATTTATGCACGAAGAAAAAAAAAGTTAAAAAAAAAACAAAAAAAATACAATTTTTTATACTCTTACAATGAATTTCATATGATCGTAATAGCTATATGTAGGTTTTTAGCTTTCGAAAAATCGCGATTTATAATAAAAATTATAAGTATTCACGATTTCCGAATGGTCCATTTCTTTCAAGGTGATCCACACCACAACTGAACTTGGTGGAAACCTTGCATTTCACACCGCTACCTCAGTAATGGCAGTATTATTTGACGAACCGGGTAACATGATGGAATGGACGTGGTCATGCCCAAAGCAATTGTGTTATTATTAATCATAGCTTAAATGCCAGAAATTTATTTACTTAAATTAAGTAACAACGCAGACGCAATAGTTTTAAATATGGATTAGTTTACTCTAGTGGATAATGCGCATCCTCAGAGACGCAATATAGTGTGTACTAAAGATGCTATTGCTACTGTGGAGCAGAGTATCGAAGAAGACCCGAATGAGTCCATCCGCTATCGTGCGCAACAATTGGGGATGTGCCCATCCACTTTATGGCAGAATTCGCGGCATGCAACCAACAAACCAATCAATTTGTTGAAAGAATCTTTTGGTGAACACATTATCTCGAATCGTGGGCCTGTGGCGTGGCCTCTAAGAAAATTAATACCGCTGGACTATTTTTTGTGGTGGTCTATACAGCCAAGCACCAATTGCTGCAAAGAGTGGTCAAAAATTAAGCCGGTATTTGGTCTCAATTCTTTCTTCGATTCTAACCCTATCTCAACAATTGTGGCAAAACGCTTTTCTTTTATTGGTTTCTTCAGTTTTGGGAATAGGAAAAAGTCGCAGGGAGCCAAAGCAGGTGAAATTGAATGGCTTGAGCCAATTGTTATGCCAACATCCCCTGCAACTTCCCAAATAGTGGTTCGACGATTTTCAAGAACAATTTGTTTCACTGTTTCGATGTTTTCTACGCTTGTTGACGTGGCCGCATTTACAAGATGCTTATCGTCATTAACATCTTCTCGACCTTTTGTAAAGCGTTTGTACCACACTATAAAATTAAGATAAAAATTCTCAACCACAACTTTTTTAAATCATTAATTAACAGAGATACTCAACCAAAATTTAGCACATATTTAATAGAATCTCTTTAAGTCAGTAAATATATAAGTTATATTCATGGGTGACAAAGAGATATTTGAAATCAAAAAGGGACGCGATTGTTTTATCGATATATCCAACTAGTGTATTTCCATAAATCCCACATAAGTAATATATAGTTATATTCGTTGTTCATCTCTTTGCTTGCTTTCAATAGTATATATTATTCAGTGATACTCATACATACAGATAAATAAATAAATTGCGATTTAATAGTTTTGCTTAAACTCGAGAACAGCTCGAACGATTTGCCTAATTCTGGTTTTCAAATTTTTCTTGAAGTCTATGGAAAGTGTAAATGGTGAGAAAATTTCGACTAAAAGAGTATAAACTACTATTTTATTTTTCAGTACAAGTTGTTCCAACATAACAGTGTTGGCTGTCAGATATTAAAAGATGTCTTAAAATTGTTTTTTACAGCCAATGTGGAATTATAATAAATAATAGGGCTTATATATTGTTTGCATACCCATCACATTCTCCAGATCTAATGCTCAGTGATATTTTTCTATTCTCAGAGCACAATAGTATGCTCGCTGATAGGGAATTTAGGGACAATGACCACATAACTGCTGAGGTAGACGATTATTTAAAAGTAAATGACAAATCGTACTCCTGGAAGTTCATTATAATATGGGTGAAAATTAATTGTGGTGGCAATTAATTAATTGAATGACTAAATCGATTTTTAATATGATACTTTAATGGTATATAAACGTTTCAGTCTATATAGTATTATTTATATATTCATAATTTTCTTTCGGTTATGCGCTGATTGTAAATAATATTTTAAAAGCACATTTGCATTTATATTAACTGTGAAATCACTTTATTTATTGTTGTAATGTTTACAACTCAATTATATCGCCGGAACATTTTTTAATTGCCATCAAACAACTTGAAATGAGATTTTGCATAATTAAGTCCCTCTTTGCATCAATTATTCATTTTATTCTGCTGCCGTTATTAATATGATAATACAGTTAAAAATAAAGTTATTGATTTTGAATTTCGCGTTTGTGGGATTATTGATTGCCTGAAATGTGAAATAAAATTGTATACATGTGTCGCATGTCGCACAAAAGCTTAATTCTCGCTAAATTGGGTTTATATGGTATATCAATTATGTCATGTTATGTGACACAAACAATATAATTTTTTATTCTTTGATCATATATTTGTTTTTAAAATCTTTTTTTATATTCTTTCATTTTTTTGTATATCACTAAGTTTTAATGATGGTTTACAACATATTGTTCCGGACTTTAATATTGAAAATTTATATGTAAAAGTAAAAATTTCTTCTGATTTATATTTTAGTTGAGCAAAATTAATTGATATAAATATGTTTTATAATTTAATATATAAAAATATATATTGATATATATATTTTTTAAAATTTGACGGTCATTTTGTATGTTTTTTATCATAACATATACCGTAAAAATCGATATTTTATTATTGATATTGTAAAAATTATTGAATTCAAATTTTACAGATTTTTTGTTATGTTCAAAAGTATTCTTTAAAATTTAATTCAAAGTATTTATGTTTAATGTGGTGTTTTTATTGATTAAAAATTATGGGTTTCGAATTTGGCGATAACAATCGATAATTTTATTAATCGAACTTTTTATTATTTATTGTTTGTCGAATCAATCATTTGTTATTTTCAAAATTATTTTTGCGAAATGAATTGAAGTATTAGTGATTAAAGTGCCTTTTTAAAGATTAAATATTATCGTTTTCAAATTTAGCGATCAACAACGATATTTTTACTATTTATCGATTTCAAAATAATTTGCCTTAAATTTTTACAGCCATTTTCTTATATTCAAAATTATTATTTTTTAAATAAATTCCAAGCATTAATAATTTAAGTTATTTTTAAGCGATTAAAGATTATGGCCTTAAAACTTGGCGTTATTCTTATTATTTCTTATATTTTCTGAAGTACAATATTTATATCCTGCCAGCAATTCTAACAATATCTTAATGTTCCCTTTGATTCTTCATAAGCTCTCCAACTCTTGCACTTTCGTTGTAAAAGCAAAGACATAGCTGGAGATGGTAAATTTTTGATAAAAGTATTCCGTCAGATTGTTTTAGTTCCGGATTCTGATTTGACGAAGAAACCGCTTTCCAACAGATAATTTAGAGGGTTTAACTACATTTAGTTTTAGTTTACCTAAATATTATTTAAGTCGAAATGGAGTGAGATTTGTCGATAGTATAATGCCTTACTACAAACAATATTCTTTCCACATCTTGCTCTACTGAAGCTTAACTCAACGATAAATTCCAATTTCAATGCATTTTTATAGATCTCTATAGGCTTTCATATGAGTAGTATCGTATATGTTGTTCAGCCACTTTTACATTCAGCGTTTTATTCAGCATTTATTATTTCAAGCTGAATAGCTTCTAAAAAACCTGTAAACTCTTTCTCTATTAATGAGATATGTTGAAAGCCTCTGAAATCGTTAATCACATTGTATGAGAGCCAATCACAATTTCCTTAATCTTTTCAATGCTAATCTCGATAACCGAGTTGCAAGCACGACTAATATTAGAAACAAAACTAAAAGCTCGCACTGAATTCTCTCTTCTACTTTACACTGTTACTGAAATTTTAACCTAACCTATGGTGACCTCTGCTTGAAAAATATTTGTCAGAAGCAGACATTTTTTTTATTATTATATTAAAGCATTAAGCTACAGGAAGGTCGCCATATTGCTTGCTGCGCTATCATTTGTTATTGTCACTATTTGTCCTTCGCGCTGAAGAACCATTTTACAAGCAACTCACTCAGTTCAACAAATCGCTGAATGTCATGTAAAAGATTTTATGACACGGTTGTGTGGAAAAAACATAAACTATGCCAACACTTGTTGTTATTGCTTGCAACAGGGCTGCCACTTACTGCCTTATGATGAGTGAACAAATGTGTGTCTGCATTTGTAATATGTCATGTTTCATGCGCTTGAAAGTTAAACCCTGCAAATATTTATATGTATATACAAAATCTTTTACAACATTTCGGTGGGTGTGTGTTACGGCTGACTGAAGCTGAAAAAGCAAATATTTGTTAACGAATAACGACATTACGAATGATATGTGTGGAAGTAGAGTAAATAATAGTTTTCACTTGGGAACCAAGCAAATAGTTTTTCATATAATAAATTCGAAAACCCGAAATTGCCAAACAAAGTTTACGGGTTCCTTAGAAATTATAATAGTTATTTATTTTAATTAATAATAGTTATTTTCAAAAAATATTCAAAAATATTTTAAAAAAATCTTAAACATAAATTAAAATAAAAACTCAAGAGTTGCCAACAGCCAGGATGTAAAAAATGTATTAAGAGTTGTTGCTAAATTTTTGAGAATTAACGAAACCAGCAGAGTATATGACGCTAAGAATTTTTTTTAATATTTGTCAAATCTCTGAAAGTTTAAAAAAGATATAAAAATTAAAAAAAAATTAAATATAATATAAAATTAATAGTTATTAAAATAGAATTTTAGAACAGTCTTGCTGCATATTTCGAAATATTAAAATACGTAATTTCATCAGCCACAGAATTTTTATTGCTGAAAATTTCAGAAAAGTTTGCACAAAACCTGCAGAGTGTTGCTGTGAATTTAAGATATATCTTAAAGAGTTTCCAAATGTAAGAAAAATAATAAATTATTCAGTATGTAAATAATGAATGGTTTTTGAGTAAAATGTTTAAGTTGACAACAAAAGAAAAAAAAAAAATTTCTAGAGTTGCCATCATCCTGAATAAGGAAAATTTGCTAATAAATTATTTACTTCACACACAATATAATAGAATGGGTGGCAAAAGGAAGTATTTGCGAACATTTTGTGTTGCATAAGTTTTAGGGCAGAACAAAGGTTTAACCAGAGATGCGGATGGTGGTAAACATAAATGCAGAAATTTTTCCAAAAAAAAGCATAAAATATTGTGGTAAAACGCTAATAAAGATATAAGATATTATTGAAAATTTTTGGAACCAAGAAAATGTTTCGACGCAGTTAAAATATATTATAAATAGTGGCTAAATGTATCCCCTCAGCCCCAGAATTTCCAGGATATCGTTATAAAACTTTGCACACATCCTTTTATTCCCAAAAGACTGCTCATTTGTCGAAACTGCATTTAGCTGCCATACAAACAGATCGATAAAAATTAATTTAAATAACATAACAATTATTCTTGCTCTGACTTCATATTACGAAAACAACACCCTTTGTAGCAGTATATATTTAGTTCTGAAAACAATAAAGTTGCATGAGAATGCATTTTCGATGTCAGCAGCTTTTAACTAAGTACACTTTCGGTCAATTAAACGTAAATAAAGTAAATTTGTAAGCCGATTTTGAAGCAGTAAACCCATTATGGTTCATCGACTTTTGGCAAAGTCCAGAACAAAAATATTTGAAAAATAAATTCCAATAATATTTTAATAATATTAATAATATTTTCAGTATTCGCTGTCTACGAATGAGCTTTGTGAGACTACAGCAGTGAGTGACGAATGTAGCCAAGCGAAATACACCGTGCATGCACATATGTCAGTGTGCATACATACATATATGTATCTATACTAATGTACCTATTATATGTAACGTTATGCACGTTTAAGGAAAAGAATTATCAGAGATGGTTCAAAATAGCATAGTACTTATACATATATTTATATTTATATAGCAGTCGAATTATTCGCATGCAATGAGCGGTGCAATACGTCAACATCCAATTAAATTTCGAAGTGCAAACATGCGGAGATTAAGTCAATATACGTCAACAGCGCCCACTTACACACATGCACGCGTTTACAACTATCCGTTTTTAGATCAGGTGTTATTAGTGAAAGTTTATCTGTTGTTAGCGACAACACAGCTCGGAGTTAATTTTGCAATTTTACTATATAGAAATAGAATAATAATGAAAAATACTTATTGTACAATAAAATGCAAAAATATACTCGTAGTTTGCATTTAAATGCTTATTGAAGTTTATCGTTAAATTAAATGAAATGAATGAAATTTTCAATTATATTATTATTTTTTATTAAAAGTTCAGTGAAATTAAAGTAATAATTTATTTGAAATTAAATTAAAAAAACGAAACTCAATGACAATTAAATTAATTAAGGAAGGGGGAATAAGAGGTACGAACACATGGACTGTTGGAGAGTTTTGGTGTGCGACAATCGTTGCTGTAATCGATGATTAGAAGGTGAACTAAACTCGTTTTATTATATCCTGAATGTTGTATATGTTTATAACACTCAGAAGTCGAAGACCATATAAAATGTGTATTTAAAGGATCAGATAGACATAAATTTAGATATCCGTCTGTCCATTCGTCTGTATATACGAGAACTAGACACTAAATTTTTGAGATATCGATATGAAAACGTGCACACGGTCTTTACGCCCCAAGAAGCTGATTATTCGACGGAACCGGAACCGAAGCCGAAATCGAATCACTATTGGATATAGTTGCCATACAAACTGAACAATCGAAATCTACTTTTGCTAATATACATTTTACTAGAGCAAATACAGGAAAAAATCTTTTGTAAGGTACTGCGTTATGGTATGGTGCAAAGTTTCTTCGGAAACTGGGTTTAATCTCCAAGAGATCTCAAAACGATTGCTCTGAATACTTCTTTATGATATTAATGTATTCTTAAGCATTAAAATTCCCGTTACTTAATGTCAGTTCTCCAACAGCAGAGAAAGATCGCACAAACAATCTGATCAAATTTGAACCGGACCGGTCCATTTAAACTGCGCGCAAGCAGAATCGATAATTTTTTTTTTCTTTGATTCTTTGTTACAACAAATTGGCTCAACAGGAACCTATTTTGGCGATAATAAAGATTTAAAAACAAAATTAAGTTTTTTGTATAGTCCGGATTAAATTTCGTAAGATGGTATATGACTGTAATAAGATAGTTTTTGTTTTCACCGTAAACATTTTTTACCCTCCCTTTATTTTAATTATTATATGGTTATCGTTAGTTAATTCGACGTGGCTTATTGATATTATAATTCAACGCCTCGGTCTTCAAATGATTATAAAGCCACACCTTGTTTTCAACTAAGCTATTAACACTTTCTGGATAGATGGACTAAGTTTGCGAAGACCCGTTGGAAATAAGTAATGATCCTCGCTTTTTGTTGTTTCAAGTAATGTTTTTTTTTAAACTTGGAGAGTGGTTAAGATTATATACTTTTTTTTTTAATATTTGTATTTTACTGTTGCAAAAATAAATTATTTTGACGTTTAGTTATGTATCTATTATTATATATTTGTCGTGGTATCTGCTGTATGAAACATATCACCGACTCATTCGAACAACAATATAGTACTCTCATATCCTTATACTCCTCTTTCAGAGAGAATGTATGAAAGTGCATGTTAGTATTTTGCGGAATAAATGCTGCCGATGGTAATCTCACTCATGTCGAATTTTAAAATCACGAAATATCTATCGTGAAAGACGACTGTAAATGGTTTACGAAACTAAGTGTATATTTTCCGAAGGCTTATCGTAAAGTTGAGTTCATTCTATGAAATTTCAGCAATGGTTTTAATCAGATTTCGCTTTTACGAATTGGAAGTCACAACCTTGTCCTTTATGGTTGTGAAATTTACAAACCCATCACTATTCGTCCACGATCAAATCACTTAAAAAAGGAAATAGCTTGGTATTGTAACAGTTCAAAATTTGGCTTGTTACTTATGGCAACACACGACAGATAGCTTGCAACAAAACTGAATTACTTGAACACTACAATTATGCGCTACGCATATATGAAAACCGAAATACTAATGATTCGGAGTAAATTATAGGTAAGAAAAAGAAGAGCACATGACCAATGAATTTGATGTAGACAAGTGCAGGAAGTTTATTTGAGTTTTGCAATGTCATTACTTTCTACGCTTCGGCAATTCGATCTCTAAATTGGTGTGTGTGCGAATGCATTTTGCTCCGGATACTGAGCTTTCAGACTCTTGGGCTTTCAGAGTGCCATTATTCCGCATTGCCTGAAGCAATTACCACAAATGTTAAGTGTGTGAATATTGTATGTACGAGTTTCTCTGCTTCTTCGGATAGCTTTATATGCATGAGTACATATTTAACAACGCTGCTTGATATATTAGACATGTTTGTATATATGTGAGTATAATGAAATGTGTTAAATACTCATTTAAAGACATTGAAATCAATAGTGAGTAAGGTTAAGGATTATTAACGGTACCTTTTGTTATCGGTATATTTTCTTAACGGGAATTTAATTAATGGAATTTTTTTATTAATAATGTTTTTATTAAAGGCTATAATAATAATAAAAATTAGGAGTAGAAAACCCAAATTTATAATTTCAGTTTTTAGCGCACAAAAGTAGGCAACGCTTTCTAAATATTACTGAATTCCTACCAGGCAGATGTAGTACATAGCATATATGAAGATATTTAAATAGAAAAGCGAAAATCAATTTAGTACCACATTAGGAAAGCGGCTGTTGGTAGCTGCCTTATCATGTTTGCCTTTTGGTTACTAATAAATGTCAAAATTTAGCCTCACCAAAGTTATGCTGCAGAGACGGAAAGTTATGCCTGAGGTTAAGGATTCGATTTGGCACTTTTTGTTGCTTGACTGATTGCATTAAATGTTTATGGATGTGTTTGACTTAGGTGTGTCCCTGGTGTCGTGAGTTTTATGCGAGACTGCTGCTGCTTGACAAGCATACTTTTAGGCTCATTCACTAATGTGATTTACGTTGGATCAAATGTGTATGCATCAATTTGGCTGATATGTACGGGAAGCATAGACTATTAAATTTGATTTAGGCGCAGTGACTCGCTTCTCTTAGCGAAGCATTAATGAATTGGGTCTGAAGTTGTTGTATGTATAGGAAATTAAAAGTAATTGAGAAACTTTTTTTTTGCAAATTAGAGTAGCAACGTATATTTAAGTATAATTTATCGTGCAAATATATATACATACGTAAATGTATGTTGATATATATTATTTGTTATTAATGAAATGTGTGCTACTTTAGAGAGCATTTTTACAAAATTGTTGTGGCGTTGCCACGTGATACGATACATAACATTAAAAAAAATCGCTATTATAGATACGTGAGTTTTAATTTCTTTAAATGAAATTAAATATTCTAACTAATTATGTTTATTAGTTAAATAGGTGGCAACATTTTTTCTAAGTTTTTTTTTTATTAAAAAATTGTATAAGTTAAAATGCAACCATGTCCAGTTTTTTTAGTTTAATTTGGTTGTAACTAAGCGGCAGCGCTGACTCAAACGAATTAGTTGCTTGCCTTCATTTTATGTGGAGCTTATTTCAATCTTTTTACATTATTCTCTAGTTTTACGGCAAAATAAATGAAATTTTGAAGAGCCATAAAACTAAATAACATGACTAAATTTCATTTATGGTTGCTGACTTACGTGACTTTATGACTTATTTTTTTCACGAGATGTGATTTTATGGCTTTTGATGTGTTGTTGTTGTTTTTGTTAGCATCTTCCAAAAAGTTCCACGACTTGTATGAAGGTAAAAACCTATAATACTTTGTAAATTTTTTTTGTTTTCGTTTTGGTTTAGAGAATTTCGTTGGCTTTATCTATGTGCGATTTTCAAGTCATTTATATTTTTATACAAGTATGTATGTACATATAACATTTTGCAGTGTCTTTCTAAGCTGGCAAACGTACTAATTTCGAAGTGGTTATATTTATTTTTCCGAATGCAAATATATTTGAGAATATTATCGAAAAAAGTTTAGTTGATTCGGCAAATAGTTTCAAAGATATGAGCGTATTTGCAAAAATGTTTTAACTTAGCTGATCAGCTTACAAAACTTTATAAACGATTTTCTCGAAACGGTTTTTTCAGAGACGATCAGGAACATTTTCTCCAAAACGGCTTAACCGATTTATCATCGTATCATTTACCAAGAATCTAAATTCTTGCAAGTATCGCTTTCTTCTGAAAAGTGTCAGTTGTCTCCGCTTGCCTATTACTTATATTGTGCCTGACTAGTACGCACTGGTATACATTTCAGAGGAGGCAATTAAAAAGGAGTAAATTCGTTTTTTTTTTGGTTGAGACTAAGTCGATATTAATTACGTTGCAAAATTGTTATAAAGAAGGTGAAATTATCGATACATATGTTAGCGATATTTTTAAGATTGTCAATAATATTAAAATAGAATAATCGATTTTAACAAATTGAACGATCGTAATCAAGTTCTTGTAAGGAACCATTGTATTTGTGAAAGGTATTATAGCTTCGGTGCAACCGAAGTTGACGTTTTTTCTTGTTTTACCACAGTTCGCAATTTTCGCAATATTTGTCAAACTATTCACTTCCTTACTGAATATATAATTATTAATAATAGTTAATAATAAGTATAGTTTTACCCGACTCATATCGAAATGGCGCATCTAACGCTAATTAAGCTCAAATGGGCTGCACTCATACTCTACTTTCCGAGCACATTGCAAGGAGTATTGTTTCATATAATAGCTGTACCAGTATGCCACATCCAAAATGTATCGAAATATAAAAATATAGAGTTATGGATATCAAAGTGTTCAGAATGTTCAGGTGAATTCCTAATGACCGGCCCTTCATCTATCTACCTGGAGGTACAAGTGAAGGCTTAGGTAAAACTTATATCTCTTGAGCTCGACTAACATATTTGTGATTGAATTACCAGTGAGGAAAGTACATTACTATGCTCCAATCAGCAAAGAAAAAGGATTTACTAAATAATATAAGTAAGTTGAGACTTCACTGAAAACCCCCAGAATTTATAGTAAATAGAGAACAAACGAAAGCAGTTGATGTGTAAAAATAATCTTAGAAGCAACGCAAGGAAGAACGTTTAGTGCTCGAAAAAATATATAAGCTAAAGGAAAACCATATAAAAAAAAAATAATAGAAAAATGAAAAAAAAGTCTCACATTTCTAGTTTAAACAGTAGTAAACAAGCAAAATTGGCGTATTTGGATTGAAATTAAATTATTACAGTCCGGCTCTACTGCAAAAATGTTGTAAACTTATACAGCATGCCGATTAACCTTATGAGGTGCAGCTGGGAGCTTCACACTTTTCCGAAATTATATTTAAACACTGAATATCTAAAATTTTTAAAACTAATAAAGAAGCAATTTTTGCATTTTTATTAGTTTTTCTTAGTTTTATAGAAAATATAATTTCTTCACTCCCAAAAACACCCTTTAGATTTACACATTTACACTTTTTACTTAACACGAATATTCTCTATTATATTTACATTTACACAGGCATATATTGTCGGCATCGCTTACATCACTTATCACCTACGCACACCCATTTGGGATAGCTACATTGTTAAATGCTGTTAACGACAATGTCAGCGCAAATGCCAATAGCAAAGCAATGATTATTTAGTTACGACACAACGACAACTACAACTACAAGTATATTTGCATATTGTAATCGTAGCAATGTAGATTATGCCAGCTGTTTGTAATTTGCTATCAACGCGTCTGTTGTCTGTTGAGCATACAGTGAACGATTTCGTTTAATGAAATCTTTAAAGTGACGCATACGCCGTGTCGTACTTGCCTGGTTGGTTATTAAGCAAATCTAAGAAGTAGGTTCTTATAAATTCCAACAATTTCCCCATATAAAGTAAAATATATTCAGTTTGTTTCATAAAATTTCTGGCTCCCTCTTCAATTATTTAAATTTTAACTTTTTTGTGTTAATATTATTTATACACAGTTTGCTGCTTGATTCGGCATGAAAAGTACGTATTTATGTTTTCGGAAAACTTGTAACGAAAAAGAAATATTGACATATCCTCAACCTCTTGTCTGAAAGTAAAGTTGAATTTGGCCGCGAAGTCGCATATTGTCTAGAAAGTTTCTAACGCGGTCGCAGGTAAACGCTTTAATTTGCCCGAGGTGCCTTGTTGTGTATTTTTTAAATATTATGGATGGTGTGCTCTCGGGGATAATGTGTACAGGTAAATTCATATTTCAATGTAATGGCATATGTTTAATATCTACATACATAAAAAAAGTATATACATATATATATTATATTATGTATGTGTTTTTATAAACATATATACTATGTCCCAAGGGCATTTTATACAGCATGCGCGTAAAATTGTATGGCTACCTTTCATAATATGGCTGCATGTAAAATGGGTAGTTGACTTGTAGGAGGAAATGAAGCGGAAAGCGAAATGATTTTTTAATGTTTTGTGATGGGGTATAAATGCAGGTCTCTACTAGTACTAAGCTTTCAACTGGCTGATGCTTTTTTTATAGAAATTTTGCTGTCAGCAATGTCATTTATTTCAACTCACAGAACTGTAACGATGAATGTTCGGTATAAAGCCCGTTCGCTTCAAAATAAAATTAACTGAGAACATTGCCAACTGTTATCAAAATTTGACTAGAGAGTATTTTTTGGAAGAGTTGCTACAATTTTGCAAAATATAACCCCTTCATTAAGGTTATCACTTATTTTTCAATCAAACCAATTTTCAAAACAAAATAAGACCACAAGCTAAAAAAGTTCCAATATAAAGGTTATATTTGAAAAAAAATTTATGAGAGGTATTTATACAAAAAATTTTGCGAAGTTTCGTTTACCAAAATTTATATATTATATATATATATGTACATAAATCAAATATTAAAATTTAGATATCAAGCCAAGTTTCGAGAAGAGTTGCCACATGTTTTAAAACGATTGAAAATACTTTTGAGATAGATGCCAATTTTTACAGAATCTCGTTTCATAATTAAGGTTACCACTTGTTCGAAAATTTGTAATAAAACCAATTTTTAAAACTAAAAATAAAGGTTGTATTACAAACAATATCTATGAGAGGTTGCCACATTTATAGGAAAAATGTTACAAGGTCTAGTTTAGTGAAAAATGTAGGCATTAAGACAAATATTTCTAAAAAACCCAAAAATGTTCGTTGAGAGTTGCCACCTGTTTTAATTATTTTTACTAATTTTTTTAAAAGGGTACCATTGAATTACTATTTAGATAAAAAATTTATCATTTACCGAATACCGGAATCGAACATAGCCATCATATTGAATACTCTTAAGCAGTGGTCCGCAAACCTAGACTTTCAAACGATGTATATTTTACTAATTTTTATACCCTGAACGTTTTGCCACGCTGCTTGTAACACTGAATAGAAAACGTCGTAGCCCCTAAAATATACAAAATATATTTATAAATGATCATAGTGGCGAGCTGATTCGATTTAGCCATGCTCGTCTGTCCATCTGTCTGTATATACGCGAACTAGTCTCTCAGTTTTTGAGATATTGATCTGAAAGCTGTTTATTTGTCGGAACCGCCGATATCAGACCACTATAGCATATAGCTGCCATACAAACTAAACGAACGGAATCTAGTGCTTGTGTGGAAAACTTTTTCATTTGATGCAATATCTTCACAAAATTTGGCATGGGTAATTATCTAAGGCAATGGTGCAATCTCCGAAGAAATTGTTCAGATCGGTTGTTCAAACTGAACGATCGGAATCAAGGATTAAAAATTAAATTTTCAATTTTATATTTATTTTTTAAAAAAAAATTTTTTCAATACTGGTTTTCAAATACTACGTAATGACAAGTTCGGTATTTTTTGAAGAGATGTGATATTAATTTTAGGCCAGTAAGAAATGTATTGAGATGGTCTTTGGAAATGTAAGTTTGGTATTAACTCCGGACCTTTTTGGTACGTTTTTAGAATTTCAATATTTCGCTTTTGGTATAAATGTGGTAGCATTTTTAGTTCATTTAGGATATTTCAAGAGCATTTCGAAAATTTTTATTATTATTAATTTTCAATAAGAATGCCTGTCGAAATGCAAATCAATTAATCTTTCTCAGAGTAGCACCAACAAAACTAAGTTTTTACACAAGCTAACACTTACGGACAGACTTGGTTATCTTTAACATTTTCATATATATCATACAAGTATATATCAGTATTACTTAGTTGCCAACCCAATAAAAATCTTTATATATCTCGCTTATGAAAAATCTTTTATACTATTGTGCAACATGTTGCAGGACATTTATATCGCAATTTCCAAATATTGGCTGATTGAATTGTCATGACAGAAGAATATCACTACACGTACAAAACATAAACAACAACAAAAAGAAAATAGTCAAATAGCTGCATGAACTACTCTTATTTGAGGCAAGCAATTGCATGGAAATTCAACCAGAAAAAGTAATCAACTTTATTCATAAATTTGATTAACGTGCAAATTCAAACGGAAGCGCACTACGAAGTTTGCTACTAACTCTCAACTCGTTACTCTAGCTATATTTTGTTTACTAGTGCTTATGTGTGCGTGTGTACGATATGCATGCAAATGGCACACAGCCAAAGGGCAAATGACAGAGAGCAGAGAAAGACAAGTGTATAAATAAATAAATGAAAATAGATGAAAGAATGTGAGAACAAATAATATTGAGTCCTTTTTCGCATTGGCAAAATTCGCCTGAATGCAGAAGAAACTTAGATGAATAATGGCGCTGATGCTTGCCAAAAATTATATAACTGTAAATACTCGCACGTTGTAAATGTTATTTGATGTTAGGACGTGCGACAAGTAGCCGAATGAACGTGCGTAGACTTAAGACGGCAATTTTAAGCGCACAACTTCTTCAATTTACACTCACACATAGGCACATACACATCCATGTATGCTTTTCCTTAAATTCACTTGCCCAACGCCAACTAAAAGGGTTCGTGACATTTTGTGTTTGCTAGCACTTAAATGGCCATCAAACGTTTTCGGACATGTAATATTAAATTACTAATGCGCTTTTAATTAAATTGCTCAATTTACCGCTTTATTTGTATTTGTGTGTGAGAAGTGTTAATTTAAATATTTAATTTGTTATTGTGTGTGCGTATGGATTTATATATTTATATGTATATTCATTCAGCTGATAGAACAATGTGAGGTGGCGTTTTTGACATTGACATAAATTTAATTTATTATTAAACAGCACATTAAAAAATATTCTATGTAATTATGCGATGTGATCGATGAACTTTCGAGTTGATTGGTAATTATAATAAACATAAATGAAAAAGAGCAAAGCTTAAACGCAACTAATAATTTTAAACTAATAAATAATTTTAAAACTATAAATTTTAAAATATTACTGCATAAATAACGTAACCTCGAAAATCGATGACCGTAATTAAATGAATTTATATACTTAATACGTGAGTTATATGCTACGTTTTAAGGTCAAGCGGCATAAAAAGAACTAATATACTGGCCATCGAAGTTAGGAGAGGCAGAACATTATTACCTACATACACATATCTCTTATTCTGTTACTAATAATATACGGTATATATAAATTGAACTTATGATTTTTTACATATATACATCAATTTCTCACCAAATTACGGTATGTTAATGCTAATGAATTATCCCAATAGAATTGGTATATTTTGTAACTCTTAAATAAAAAACATTGCCTACATTTCAGCGCACTTTTTAATTATTTACCATAGTTAAGTAAAGTTCTACACCCATTATGCTATTTTAGTAAAATTTTTATAAATCAAAATAAACTATACAAACTATCTTACATATAAAAGTATATGAAGACGTCTGTTTTTATATCAAACAATTTTAAGTTTAAATATTTTTTATAAATTAAAAAAAAGCGCTAACTTCGGCTACACCGATGCAATAATACCACTCACAGGTACATTCTTTATAGCATAAAAGGGCATAAAAGATCTTTAGCTTGATTTTTATCGTTCAGTTTGTATGACAGCTATATGCTAGAGCAGTTCGATCTAGACAATTTCTTCGGAAATTATAGCGCTGCTTTGAGTAATAATATGTGTCGAAGTTTGTGAAGCTATCTTGTCAGCTAACTAAAACTATTTATTCGGAGATTGTAGCGATTTCTTCGACAATAACTCATTTTATGAAGTCAAATAAAAAAGCTTTCCATACAAGAACTTTATTTTAATCGGTCAGTTTGTATGACAGCTATATGCCAAGTGTTCCGATATCGGTGATTGCGACAAATTAGCAGCTTTTTGAGGAGGAAAGGACGTGGACGAAATTTCCGATCTTATACATATTGTATAGGGTATGCGACATTTTCTTTTGGGTGTTACAAACTTCGTACCAATCTTAATGTACGCTGTGGTATTAAAATGTTACTTACATTTGGGAGTGCTGTTTAATAAAATGATTGAATGATTGTTTGTGGCTTTGCCAACGTGTTCATTCTGTGACCATATGGCTTAACTGCATGGCTCTTCTGTTGCTGTCATCATTCTAGGTAAGTATTTGGGGTAAAATATTCTCTTTTGAAAAGTGCGCCTAGTTGTAGACAACATTTTATATGAATGGTTATACAGCATGTCGTACAAGAGTAAATAAAATAAATTTCTCTTCGGGCCATTGAGAAGTTCAAGGCGTTTGTCGATATCATTGTTATTCCCACCAATATGCTCGAAAAGGTAATAAAAAGTTAGTTTTGTATTTTGAACTTGTGCCTAAAAATTATATCAAATAAATTGTTAAACGAATTAATTAATGAAAACACAGCTACAAAAATACTCGTATCTTCGTCGATTTTTCTTCAGCTTGCCACAAAAACAGTAAGGGTATTTAACAAGCCCGCAGACGTTCTAAGGGTCTAAGCGTAAACTCGGCATGTAATGCGGCTATCTTTACCTTAGCCTTATCATATATCATATTTGTGAGTTGGCAGCGTCTAATGGAATATGCAATTATCGGCATTCCCGTAGTGTGTTCAGTGTTCACAAAATGTCGCCCGAATTTCATATCCAAAACCGTTGGCGTTTCAATTAATCACACCTAGCTAAATGTACATACATACTTACCTACATATTTAAACTTATATTGTATATATTTTGTGCTTTTAATAAACACGCATATGTCAATATTTAAGTAAATATGCACACTTATGTATTTAAGCAAATAATGCTGAAGTGTGAACACGCCTAAATGTAAATTTGTAGATTGAATTAATAATGGCAGGCATTTTAAATTAACTTACCTCAAACGCTTATGAAATTCATACGCATGAAAAAATGGCATAATCGAAATTTCCTCAGTGTAGAATTTCATACGGTTATTTACCCTGTCGGATGTAAATATTTGCATAAGGGGGCGCGCATTAAGCGTGTGAGGGTGTGTGTGTACATTTGTGACTAATGGAAATTGACTTGTTTTGCTTCATATTGACAAGTGTATATCTGGTTGGCAGGCGGAAATCATAAATGACATGTTTGTTCACACATATATACACATATTTATATATATATACATATACATATCATACATACACATGTATATATATATGAACAATTGCCGAAATGTAATCTGTATGTGTATGTATGTGTAGGCGATTACTAACTGCTGATCTGCTCTTTTACTTTTCTCTGAGGGCGATTTTCCTAGGCGCAAATGTGTTTTGCTCATGCTTGAATAAGATTCAGCCGCCTTTCATTACACGAAATCAAAAACCGTTAGTTATGCTATTAATCATGGATTTTGACACACCCACATGTGGTAGGTTAAGTGAGGAAAATTGAAAAGAAGGACGAACGGATAGTGATGGACTACACAAATAGATATATATGTAGATTTGAGATTTTCACTACCCTGTATGACTAGTGGAAAGAAGTGTACCCTGTAGGACTGTAGAAGAAGTAGTTAAAAATGTTGAAGTTTTCGATGCTCAATTTCAGCAAACATTACAAATTCTCTAATACTTTCAGAAAGCCTTTCGCAAACAGCTTAGCTTTAATATACCATTTTTTATGTCGATAACTCTGCTGAAAAATATGTTAAAAATGAAAAAAAAAATTCCCGAAGCTTTTCTTAACTCGCAATGTTTTTTTATAGCTAGCAAATATTTTCCAAAAAAAAAAATGTTTTAAGTTTAAAATACAATTCTATATATCAATAGGTGGTAACTCTGGTGAAAAACCTGAATGCTTTACTGAATGCTACCTTAATTCGCAATGTTTGCTCTATTCAAAAAAAAAAAAAATTGGAAATTAAATGTTGAATCCTATCGAAAAGCTTGCATAACATGTATTTTGCAATATTTTAATTTTGGCTTTGTTTTTTTTTTTGTCAAATTAGATGGCAACTCTAATTCAAAATATATCTCAATTGAAGACTTTTTGAGTACTTTTCGAATAATTTTTAACGTTGGAGCATATATACATTGATATATAATATTATATTTCCGATTAGAATTCTTTCCAAAGGTGGCAACTTTAAAGTATGTCTTAAGTGTAATAGGAAAGAATTATAAAAGCTGTTCCATTTTGAACGTTTATCAGAGCCTTTGCCAAGTCACAAATGCAATTAAAGGGGTTTCAAATTCATTAAGTCTCATTCAGTTATACTTGGGTCAAGTTTTCAAAGAGACAGTTTAATATTTGAAAGGAATGAAAAATTTACGAGAGCAAGAGAAGTTGAATGCGGAAAGCTGTTGGAAACTATAACATAGGAAAGAAAGAAGATGGGAGAAATATAGCTACTATATGAACTATTATCAGGTAGTTATAACTTAAATGAACTGATGTTATTGGAGATCACTTATTTTACTATTAGGCATTTATATTTTTCTGCAATCGAACATAATTTTTTTAGCAATTTAGAATGAAGTGCCGTCACGTCACACCGTATCTTTCTCGAATGCTTTGTCACCAAAACTCATAGTAATTGAAGACTCTACTACTACTTTTTAAATATTTTCTATTTCTTTTCTGCTTAGATTGGTAGAAGCTCCACATTAAGTGTTTATCGATAATTTCCTCACGTCCTTTTACTATATTAAGTATGCAAGATATTACGACTGCACAAGACACATTCTATGCGAAACATTTCAATAAATTGAGCAATCAGTTAGAAACATAGGGAGGCCTACATTTCGGCGCGACAATAATTTAAACTGACAGTTAAAGCGAAGACACGTACCATTTTGAACAACTGGTTAATAATTTCAATCGGTAACTTGTAATCACTTGTGAAAGTTTTTAAAACCAAAGTTTACGATTGAAGGCCAATATAGTAATTAAAATATTTTCTTGCCATAATTGCAACAAGAAATTTTTATAATTTTTTTGTTTTTTTTATTCGTAATTTTTAATCGTTATATTGCACAGCGTTGCCACCTGTGTGTTCTTTAAAATTTTAATAATTTATGGAGGCGTTAAAATTAAAAAAAAAGGATTTTATACGAAAAGTAAATAAAGAAAATATTTAAAAAAAAGCGCAACCAACTTGCAAAGAATTTTAAGACAAAAAATATTTGAAATCAATTTTGAAAAAACTTTCCACATACAAGCGTGTGAAGTTTTGGAAATTTAAAAATATATTTCGACAACAAAAGCATATTATGTGGTACAAACATTTATATATACAGTGTGTATTGTTAGAATTTTCGAACATTAATATCAAAAACAAAGAGAAACGATTGAAGTGCTTAATAATTCAGTTTAATAGTTAAAAATTTGTACACTAATGTGGCAGCTGGTTGACAGCTATAACACTGGAAAGTTCGTTTTTAAAAAAAAATAAAAATTTTTGGAAAATCGTTTTTTTCGATAGGTTATAACTTTAGAAACACCATAATAAAATATTAAATTGTTATCTGAAATATTTTTTTAGTTACAGTCTACTAAAGTATAACCGCTGAGTTCAATCAGCTCCATCAATTTATGTTCAAGCATTTTTTCTCAAAACTATATTTCTCAAATTTACTTGAGTGATTACTCGGAGATAAATTAACCGATCAGACATTATTACCTACATACACATATCTCTTATTCTCTTATCAATATATACCGTATAAATTGAACTTATGATTTTTTACATATATACATCAATTTCTCACCAAATTACGGTATGTTAATGCTAATGAATTATCCCAATAAAATTGGTATATTTTGTAACTCTTAAATAAAAAACATTGCCTACATTTCAGCGCACTTTTTAATTATTTACCATATTTAAGTAAAGTTCTACACCCATTATGCTATTTTAGTAAAATTTTTTAAATCAAAATAAACTATACAAACTATCTTACGTATATAAGTATATGAAGACGTCTGTTTTTATATCAAACAATTTTAAGTTTAAATATTTATTATAAATAAAAAAAAAGCGCTAACTTCGGCTACACCGATGCAATAATATCCCTCACAGCTACATTTTTTATAGCATAAAAGGGCATAAAAGATCTTTAGCTTGATTTTTATCGTTCAGTTTGTATGAGAGCTATATGCTAGAGCAGTTCGATCTAGACAATTTCTTCGGAAATTATAGCGCTGCTTTGAGCAATAATCTGTGTCGAAGTTTGTGAAGCTATCTTGTCAACTAACTAGAACTATTTATTCGGAGATTGTAGCGATTTCGTCGACAATAACTCATTTTATGAAGATGTGTTGTCAAATAAAAAAGCTTTCCATACAAGAACTTTATTTTAATCGGTCAGTTTATATGACAGCTATATGCCGATATCGGTGATTCCGATAAATTAGCAGCTTTTTGAGGAGGAAAGGACATGGACGAAATTTCCGATCGTATACATATTGTATAGGGTATGCGACATTTTCTTTTGGGTGTTACAAACTTCGTACCAATCTTAATGTACGCTGTGGTATTAAAATGTTACTTACATTTGGGAGTGCTGTTTAATAAAATGATTGAATAAAACCCCTCTTCTTTGTTTGTGGCTTTGCCAACGTGTTCATTCTGTGACCATATGGCTTAACTGCATGGCTCTGCTGTTGCTGTCATCATTCTAGGTAAGTATTTGGGGTAAAATATTCTCTTTTGAAAAGTGCGCCTAGTTGTAGACAACATTTTATATGAATTGTTATACAGCATGTCGTACAAGAGTAATTAAAATAAATTTCTCTTAGGGCCATTGAGAAGTTCAAGGCGTTTGTCGATATCATTGTTATTCCCACCAATATGCTCGAAAAGGTAATAAAAAGTATTCAATTTTTCCTGCATGTTCTGTATACTTTGTCAATTTTATCGGCCGTAACTAAGAACAATATCTAGTAGAGAGAATTCTTGGAGATGATCGGAATCACTGCAGCAGTGGCGAACCTTTTGTTTTAGCGCCTTTGAAAATCGCTTCAAAATTGTATGCTAAGAGCGGATTATGGCTTAAAATGTGTTAAATTCTATTCATGCCATGTGTGAGGAGCAAAACCAAGTCCATTATTAATTTGAATGTGAAAATATAATTCAGGCTGGTTTAAAAATTAAAAATGTATATTTCAGCACCACATATTGCTACTCGTTAACTTTAACCTCTTGAATTTTTAGCAAAATGTTGGACAAAATATATATTTTAAATAACAGCATATTTAAATATGTTTTTACTAACTCAAGCTGCTGCTTTAGCGCTTTTTGACAATATTCAATTTTATTGCTTCATACGAGAAATTATTATTAAATATTATTAAACGTCACAGCAGCATAAAATAATTCGGAAAACTAATATTTGCGACATCACAACAACACAGCAACATATGCACAAATGAAAATGGCTCATATGTATGCCTGTCGCGACTAATTTTTATTAAGCCGGAATTAAGTAAATTAGAAATTCAACCTTACTTAAGCGCAAGGGCAGCCAGCTAAACATAAAACATTTATATTATATTCTACACATTGAGAATTATGGCGACGAGCAGCAAGCAAAAACCTAGACAGCTGAGCAGCATACGGGCAATGCATTTCCATTTAACACAAAACGTCAATACATACATATGTCTAAGCGCACATGCATGTGGAAGAAGAAATTATAATTTGTTCGCTTGTAACGGCATATGCTTACAAAAATGATGGACGAGCGATTAAAGTTGATTGACAGCGGTACAATAGCAGAACGTGTGAATAATCGAGCAATGAATGTCAATTTCTATAATGCTGCTTGTATGCTTGGGTGAAGGGGAATTAGCGTGTCGAAAGATACTCAAAATGTAACATGTACGACATAGCGTATGAGTGATTAAAAGTTAAGTAAAGCTTTATATAATATTATACTACTTGCATATAGACCTGTATGTGTGTGAGAGCTTGTTATGTTGATATTAGACACATAAATAACCAAATAAGTTAGACTGTTGTTGGAATAAGTTAAACGTGTTGTTGTTGCATGCTTTCGGCTTAAAGCATCAACGTGTAGGTAGAAATGAGTTATTTTCAGTACATACATGTATGTGATACTTGAACGGCTTGAGAAGCGTAAAATTGCTCTTCATCAAAGCTTGTGACATTCACATGTCTTGGCAAAGCAGTAAATTCATTAGTTTCACTATAGGCGTATCGCGTATGAGTAATGAAAGTGGGTGAACTCTTATTTCTATAGGGAAATTATTGCAATTAGTTTGCGACTAACTGCTCTCTCTCTTACTCTCACTAAAATAAACTCTTACTAGAATCTAAGTACCGAATATACTGATTTCTGTTTGCACTGTTGCAAGCTCTTCAATTCCAAATTAATAAATCATCTTTAAAACCTTAAAATTATATATATATATATATATATATATATATATACGCAGCGTTCGTTTCCATCTTAAATTCATCGCTGCACCGCGTATTTTTTTCATATTTTTTCCTTCAAAGTTGATAATATAAAAACTTTTTGCCTCACAAAAATTTTCTGTTTGGCTATGCGAACAGCTGTGTCTTCGCACCGCTGCGGGAGAGTACGTGTGAAAAAAGTGTAAAGTAAATAAATAAATAAAAAGCTTACTTTAAAATTGAATACATCGCAAAGGTGTAGCTCTTAAAAGGGTATATTAATTTGCACTCGCAAATACCCAAATTATTTTACAAACACACAAACTGATTTGTGCAACCAATATTAATATGTACATATTGATAATAACGGTAATTATGGGCATTGCCGCAAGCGGTTTGTTTACGCGCAACCTGGGCAATTACAACATTACAAAAATGCCGGTTAATATTCAACCTTTCTAGAAGCGTAAACACGAACGGGTGAATTGGTAAAAACGAAACACACAGGTAAATCAGTTAATTTCGACTGCCATACCATAGTAAACTTCATAGCTGCATTTCGCACAACATAAAAGGGTATAAAAATATATTTATCCTAATTTTGATAGGTAGGAGATTATAGCACTGCCTTGAGCAATAAACCATGCTAAATTTCATGAAGATATATTTCCAAATAAAAGATTTTTTCATACAAGAATTTAATTTTTATCGTTCAGTTTGTATGGCAGCTACATGTTATAGTAACCTGATCTAATCAATTTCATGGAAGGTTGCACTATTGTCTTCGACAATTCGCTATGAAAGATTTTATGAAGATATCTCGTCAAATTAAAAAGCTTTCCATACAAGCACTTTATTCCGATCGCTCAGTTTATATGGCAGCTATATGCTATAGTGGTCTGATATCAGCAAATATCTCAAAAACTGTTGGACTAGTTCGCGTATATACAGACAAACGGACATGACTAAATCGACTTATCTCGTAATGATGATCATTTATAGATATAATATATTTTATGGGGTCCCCGACATTTCTTTCTGGGTACTACAAACTTCGTGGCAAACTTAATATACCCGGTTCAGGGTACAAAAATAAATATTTAGCAAACAATGAGTAGAAAAACCAAATGGAATGGAATAATTCTCAGAAATATAGATGTACAACATTATTAAATCTATTTATATATGTATATTTATATATGTATACCAAACAAATACATACAAATATTATACATACATATGTTGCTTATATTACGTGCAAATTCATTTGAATAAAGGTAAAGGTTCGTAAAAATATCGGGAAAAAAAATAGTAACAAATGACAGAGGATATAACAGTAGCATTTCATGCCATTTGAATTCCTTTTTAAAGATTTTTATCCATTTTAAGTAGCTTTAAAAAATATCGTTAGTCAGTCTTTTCGTGGAGAAAATGGTCGTATAGGTAGTTTTAGTGTAATCTTAATTCAACTAATATATATATATATATACCTTTACATAAAAATCGATTATTTTACCAAAATTTTAACAATCTTGTACTGAACTATTGTTTTTTTATGCAAAATATTGCCAGAGTAAAGAAGACATGTATACCATATATAGAGGTTGCCATACAAAGTTGGTTGGGATGTGGAAAAATTTCAATTGGGAAAAAGTTTTCAACACAAATTTATCCAATTTCATGACATATAGGTAACATATAGGATATTTTTTAAAGGTATAAATATTCCTGGAGGGACAGTTGTCAATCTAGCTGTAAAAGTAAATATTCATGTTTGACAGTTACGTACCAAATAGCCTCCCCCGTCAATATCGATGTTCTAAGGAACACGTTAGTCATGTGATATACAGTTATGGTATTAGGGATAGTCAGAATTTTCCAAATTGTTTTTTTGCATTTTCCTAAAGCATAATATAATATTTTAGAAATATTCTCTGAAAATTGGAAGTAAATCCGACAAATTCTTTTTAAGTTATTCGATAATTAGCAAAGTATTCTCGGGCGCTTTGAAACGTTCGTGTAAAACTTCAAATGCGTTTTTTTTGGAAAGCTGTATTGTTAAACTGGTGACCATTGTAGCTCTAAAACCGCTCGGTAGATTTCAATGAAATTTATACCGTTTTTTTTTTTTTTTAAAACGTCAAAAATTAGTGGCTAATCGAAGAATTTTTTTTTAATTTCGTTTTTTTTAAAAACAATTAACTATCGGTTTTTTTCCGAAAATCTGGAAAATCATTTTTTGGAAGTCGCCATTTTGTTAATAAGAAGAGCTGCGATCAGGCCCTAGACTACCGAATAATAAACTTTTTTTTTGTCCGATTGATTTTAGATGAATCTCCAAGGATTAGTGAAGGTTACCGCAAGGAGCTTCAGTTCAACATGTATATAGTAGCCATTACTTTTAAAAACCTAATTTTTTTACAATTTGAAAACTTGGATCACTGCGTCGCAGTGGCTACTCTGCTCACATACCGATGTGGGATACATGTGGATAGGGAGGAGTCGCTGGAGAAGAGGCGCAGTGAGCTTTTTCACGATGGGTCGAAGCTAAGAGGGATGGTTGGAAGGGGAATTTTTTGTAAGGAGATATCCGTCAATCTTGCCTTTAGGCTTCCGGTCCATTGTAGTGTTTTTCACGCTGAAGTGGCTGCTATTGAGTGCAACTTCTTTCATGGAGGTATACATTCACTCGCTAACTGTGCGCTCAAATCTAGTCAAGGATTGACTGTGCTTACTAGAAATAGAATCAAGCAACTACATTA
Organism: Bactrocera oleae; assembly: GCF_042242935.1. Taxonomy (NCBI): domain Eukaryota; kingdom Metazoa; phylum Arthropoda; class Insecta; order Diptera; family Tephritidae; genus Bactrocera; species Bactrocera oleae. Next base: position 59,901,744 of record NC_091538.1, read on the forward strand.
TTTATGTTCTAACAGAAGCTGTCCAAGTGAGTAACCTGTTGGGATTGAACTCATAACCAAATCTAATCTAATTGTCTTCCACAAAGTTTTGCGAACTAAGATAGCCAAGAAATTGGAAATTTCCTTAGGTTTTTAGCATTTTCATTTGAAATAAAAGCTATACCTCTATTTATATACACCCTTTATACAATGTGTGCTTCGCTTTGTTGTAAAAGTACCGCAAAGTGAAATTTTCAATTAAGTTTAGATGTGACACCACAATTAGTATTTCAATTACGGTTTATTCTGCTAACAATTTTACTTTATTTATGCATTTGTGAAGCATTTTCATAGCTAAATGATAGAATATAATATTTGTTTTCCAATTTGCAAAACTTCTTGAGTGTATGTATGTATGTGTCTGTGTGTGGTTGAAAATAAATGCGTGTTCATTTCATTTTGTTTGCGGCATGTCTTTTTCACACGACATAAAAATGGATTACTCGGTTTTCGTGATTACTTGGAGAATACACACACGCACACACAGCCATGTAACATAACGGTCATAAATATTCACATGCTAAGGTTACCGTGGCGACCATCTGTCGTTTGTAACGAGTTGACGTCCGTTCTAGCAGCTTCTACGTAGCCATATAAATTTAACAAATTTAAATATAAATATTTTAAATGAAAATTCAGCACACTTTTGCAACTTTTTATTGCTTTTTCGAATGTGCATAAATATTTGATTGCATATGCATATGAGTATCGTTTGCAAAAAACCAAACATCCTTTTGGTGCTGCGTGAAAGCTGTGATCGAATATGTGGCATGTCCGTTATATAACACAGCGTGGTGCCACTTGCATTCCTTTGAGGATACGTAAAGTTCATGCTGTCACAAAGATATAAAAATGACAGATTTCATACATAAAAGCCATGATGCCTTTGTAGGTGGGCGGCCTTTTGACTACTTTAATATAACAATGAATTTAATTGTTGTCTTCCATCACGTTTTGAAGCCTTTTTAATATTATTTTAGAACCGCATATTATGCCAGTTCATAGCTGAAGAGAGATAAAACCCAAGTAACATTAACCGTATAGTGTTAATGGCAAAAAACTCGAGTTGACTATGTTAACGAGATAAAATTGAAGTTTCGTAAAAATATTCCGGCAAGCATACATTTTATAAGGTAAATCATGATTGATCCCAAAACCGCACACGAGTCAACCAAGCCCATTAAATGGAAAGTTTAATGTTTATTATTCTACTTATCCCATATGCGATTAAGCTTTTCTGCAAGAGCATTAAAGCTGCTTTCCAAATATCTAGAAAACGAAGTCCTCTTTCGGTAGATTTTTTCATTAAAAAAATAGTGTTATGCTTCCTATTCTCCTACCATTAATTGGTACTGCAGGAGATTAAACACTTGTGAATTACTTTCTTTTCAGATTTAACGAAAATTCATATATTACAAAGGGAAGGTATTCTTTCAAAAAATTTAAAATGATCCGACCAAATAGTTTCGGTGATATGACCGTATTTGTAAGGTTTTTGTAACTTAATGTAATCGGCTACCAAAATTTTAAATGCGTTTTTCTCGAAACACTATACTCAAAGTCCACTTTTTGTGGGAGGCTGCCATTTTATATACAAAAAACAAAACGGAAATTTTAACCAGTTCTTCGATAACTACCTGCATTCATCTTAAGCTATAAAATATTTGCTTAATTTTACGATTTGAATTAATTTTAAGCAAAAAAATCGTCTTCGGCCCCAGATACCTTTTTTCATAGATGCTTCTAGGAATCTTAAGCTATGGGATCAAAAGATTATTAAATTACATTAAATACTGTCTCCATTTTTATAAAGAAGCCTCTCACAAATACACACCTCACCACTGTCTGCTTAAAGGTGCCTCACACAAAAAAATGGGAGCGCTCGGGGTGTAAGCCTCTCGACCCTCTTTGCCATTCTTATAGCAGTTTCATTGCCATAAACTGCATGTCACTAATGCTTTAACTACACCTTTCCTATAATCTTCCTGTCACTCACATATTTGCATACTATCCAACTATTGACAATGTTTATTTTTAACTCACTTTGATCTCACTAAAGTATAGAGAGCATAATCAATTAAAGTTCTCGTGTCGGTCAAAAATTCAATGCCGCCATTTAGCTTTAACATGATGTTTGATAAACAAATAATAAAATGTAATTTTCATGCATAGGCAATGAGTGGAAAGCACACCTTGACCTCCGCATCGCGTAACCCAGCCAACAATAGGGCTACTAATCCACATGACTTATACACACGCGCTCAAGTCCCCTCAGCGAGTTGGCGAATTGCCGTCTGCGCCATTTAGCTCTGTGTGCCTTTCGCTTTGTAAAAATCACGCAACTTGCTGTGACTTTGATCAAAATGTTCAATGTCTTGCCGGCATACTCACTGTCTTTACTCCCATTTTTTGAACTCTAGACATCTTTAGTCGTTATGGCTGCTGTGTACGCTGATTGTGTTTCTGACAAATTCATCGTGCTGCAGTATATGATGTGCTGCATACGTGAATTATTAGCATAAATCTGTTTCATCATTCTTGCAGCATTATGCGCATTGATTACAGCAAAACATAGTATAAGTCATTTATGAGTTCAGCTTAGTAATCTGTAAGTCGTTTCTTGTTTCTTTACTACAGTGGGGTCAGATCGAATATCAGTTAGTTAATAAATTTATCTTAATTGTATAGTCTTAAGTAAATTTCAGTTAATTAAAAATCACTTAAATTGTAGTAACTTTACTTAAAAACAAATAAATTCTATTTAATTGAATTCTACACAATTTAATTTTATTGGAGCTGAATTTATTTAGAAACATTATAATTGAATCTAAACTAATTCGATATATTTTATTTAACTGAACTTGAGTCAATTAATTAAAAACACTTCATTAACTTTCTCTTAATTGAACTTAAATTTACTCAATTCAGATTCACTTAATTTATTATTTATTTATTTAGAAACATTATAAAATATAATAAGATATATAGTTCGATAATTTTTTCTTAATTGAACTTGGCACAATAATTTTACTAGATCAGAAGCACTGAATTAATTTTCATTTTATTAAACTTAAATTAACTTAATTTAGTTTAACCCAACTCTGCTAAATTAGATTTTCCTTACGTGGACTGTACTCCATTAAAATTGTATATTTGAAATAGTTTGCGACAATTTGAAGTTGATCCGATACATATTTTCGCAGATATGAGCATATTTGAAAGAATCTTTTAACTTAGTGTAAGTTTCTCCCAAAAGTTTAAAAACGTTTTTTTAAAAACCATGTGAATAATATTTCTCCGGAAACGGCTAAACCAATCGACTTGAAATTTTTACACGCCTTTCCTAGATTTATTTATCAGGTATTAATCGTAAGATTCTTAACAATAACTTAAATATTTTAAAGCCCTTCTGAGTCGTACGTTTTTTTTTTTGGAGGCCTTCATTTTGACGAAAAACAAAATTTTAATTAGTCCCTTGATTATTACCTGTATTTTTTGGTTTTTAGATTGGAGATATTTTAAGCAGAAAAATCTTCCTCACCACCAGTCACCTTTTTCGGATTACCGCTACGAGATTATGTTAATCCAAAATGTTACCAAATGAATTGGTAATTATTAAAGTATTATTTTGTAAATAATTATTACATAAAATGGCAACAAACGTATGTATATACTTAACATCGTGGCAAACTTAATGTACCCTGCTCAGGGTATTAAAATCACAACTAGAAAATATTGTCCGTATAATTTAGTTGTCCGGAATTTAAAAAAAGTTTAGTTTTTTCAAAATTTTGAACGTTTTTGGCCTACTGAAATTCGATTTTGAATAAAAAAAAACTGGTATTTCATTTTATGGAGAACTATGTATATTCAGAACTTGTATACCGAACTTGTTAGTGATTCGATCATGCCGCCGAGTACCCACTAGAACAAATCCGAAAAATGTAGTTTTGAGAAAAAAGTGTTTAAAGATAAACTGATGCAGCTGATTGAACTGAATTAGCTACATTTTAGAAAACTATAACACAAAAACGATTTGTGATATTGATTTAAGATTTAAGTATTATATGTTATTTCTAAAGGTATAATTTGAAATCAACACTTTTTTTTTTAATTTTCATATTATTACCATTTTAGTATTATATGTTATTTCTAAAGGTATAATTTGAAATCAATACTTTTTTTTTTAATTTTCATATTAGATGTGCTTCTTTAACATTTCACTGTAACCAGTTATAAATTTTGTTTGTTAAATTTTGCAAAATTCATTAGCCGTGGACTACTGTATTAAAAATGAAAACCAAAAAGTCGTCCATGTATGTCAAATTTTCAGCTTCTCTTTACCTTTCTTTTAGCTTTGTATTATACCCTTCTACTGAAATTTCCAAGCACAAAAACAAGAGCATCATTAAAAATGTAAAAACTAAGAGCCACTAAAGGCTGTAGCAAATGGCTATATGTTTAATTGGAGTAACTTTTATACTTTAGCAGCTAAGAAAATTATGTATTTTTATAAAGAATATTATCTAAGAAACATAATTTAATTATACTCACATTGAATTTGCCTTTATGGTACTTATTTGGGGTATATAACTTTCGCCTTAATCACGTACTAAACTTTTTCGTTATTTTTCTCTACTGCATGTCTGATTGTTTTTGATATATTTTGCGTTCGCTACTCACAATTTTTCGACATAAAGTTCTGATTTGGTTTTTCCTCTTTAATATTATACCATTTCTACTTTACTACTACGCCTTTTTCTTTTGCTCATAATGTTTTTTGTTTCGGGTAGCTCTTTTAGTGGTGCGTCGCGCATTTTTGGATTTTCGCATTTCAAAGGCAATGTTCCGTCAATGATTTATAGCTTAGCACTGCCACATTGATGCAATTGAATGTATGCTGTATCTCTTGGTGTGTATGTGCGTGTAGCTGTTTGCGTTGATTACCCAACCCATGCAAGCGCTCTTGACTGCAGGCGCTGGGTTCGCAGCTTAAAGCTATTTACTGTCATAGAGCAAATATTTGCTTGAAAATCGGCTCAACGCCAATTCGTATTTAACGCAGCTAGCTATTTAATTAGCAAATTTTGCTTTCATTCACTTTGTTCACTATTTATATGCACTTTCTTAGCGCTCCCTATACCCACGTCCTATCCTCTACTCTTGACATACACTTGTGTGTGCGTGTACGCTGTGTACTTAGCGTTCAGCTGAGATTTATATGCCGTCAGTGAGTGGCAAATGAAGGTCATCGCTTGTCGTGTTTTTACTTCCATAAAGCTACTGAATTCGCAGCAGACGAATAATAAAGTGCTGCATAAATAAATCTCTTGCTTGGATCTTTTATAATGCAAAGCGAAGGATATGTTGAGAAAGGGTTAGCAGAAGAGTCACGAACATTAATTATAATTCGTTGTTATTGGATGGTTAGAAATTATCTAATTTAACAAGGCAATGTTTATTTAATGGACTTCGTCCTTTATAATGGTCATAAAGGGTAAAATTAAGTTATGAGTAATTAGGCACAATTTCGGGAGGAACCGAGCTGACATGTGGCGTCGTTAGGTGAGGCTGAGGGGCGTTTATGTTCTTTTTTGATACCACAATAACTTGTACCGTACCGCAATATACCTATCTAATTGGAGTAATATGTTTTGCTTTGTATCCAAAGAATTTACTGTAAATCAGCTAGAGAAAGCAGAATATTTGGTATATGAAAGTTGGCAGAAAGTAGATATCATAGATTTTTTGTATTAAATTACAATACCCTTAATATGATATTTTTGACAAATTAAGATATATCACATACTGACCGATATATAAAGAATAAAAATTATTATATATTTCGTTAGAGGCAATGCAGAGATTTGCTGCAACTAAAAGTTTCTAGAGTTAGATGTTACTCCTAAAAGTATGCTGTATACTTGTAGTTTCATTTTCGAACCAATTTATTTATCGCTAGCCCTGTATATAATTTTTTCCGAAGTTAAGATTTTTATCGTTTTAGACAGTTTTTACGATGCAGTAACTAATTGGATATGCATCCTCAAAACACTACTTTGAATAAATTTAATTCAACTAATAAAACCCAAACTAAAAGTGGATAACGTTTACTTTTCAAATTCGAAATAATCTGTGAAATTCATTTCCTCTGGCTCGCTCTCTGAGAGAAATCCCACATTTCTCATGCTTCCTATTGCTTATTTTTAGTAGAATCTCGTTTTAACGGTATTTAATTAATTATTTACTCAGTTTACAGTACTATGTCATAAATAGAGGTACAGCTGTCCTTGTCTCAAGAGAATCGGCATTTTGCTAGATATATTTTGCTGGACATTGAAGTATGTGTGCCTGGTTTTGCCTTTTATAAGCTTGAGAGGTTGTTAAATGTTAGCTACTCTCTACGGATTTATAATGGTCATGATCAAATTTTAAGAGTTTTAGACATCACAAACAGACCGACGCTTTTAGCTGCTGCAAGGATCGACATTTTAATCCAACCTAACCTAAACTACGGATCACTTTTTGTCACAGTTTTAGACCGAAATAGATCTTCAGCCTTTATTGCAGTTTGAAGATTGATATTAATTAATTAAGTTTGAGAAGGAGTTACAGAAACACGTTGTTTTGGCAGCAATAAGAATATTTCAGCACTTAAGAAATTTTCTGTCAAACCCGTGCACAATAAACAGACGGATGACTGACATGATTTTTCAGTTACTTTACTATTGATGTCACGCATGGAGAGCGGTCAATACTAATTTAATTGAATGTAGATTTTACGAACTGCCGGGAAGAAGGATTTATGTTTAAATGAAATTTTTGTAGGTACTTAAGGCTCATCGGAGCTTAATGTTAGGTTAACCGAAACTTATATGTATGAGTCTATTACGGAAACCCACTGGTTTGGCAGTTAAATTTTATTTTATTTTTTATTTTTTTCAAAGTATATTACACGAATGCAATACTCGACTTTAAAACAATCAGTAATATCGAATACATATAAGAACTTAGGAAAGAACTCGTAAACTACTAAATATACAAAGTGAACAAAGTAAGGAGTATTAAAAGTTCACGCGCAACCATAACAACAACAAAATAAATTTGTGAGTTTAAAAACTGCATTTGTCTCGACATAACTGTTATTGTGTAGCTGCGAGAAAAGTTCAATAAACCCTAGACATACAAAAGTTAGTAAAAAATGCATTACGAGCAAGTGCAATAACAGTAAACGCCAGAGCAATAAGCGGAAATTCAGAGTTACACGAGCAGCACGACCCAAGGACATACAAAAATAGCGCAGCCAATAATTTATGCAATGCAGAAGTAAAATATTTAGCAAAGCGCGGTGAGAGCTTCATTACAGTTTTGGGAATTTATTTCGAGTAAAATTTCTGCGAAAGAGACTTTTCACGAGACCATGCATTATGCATAAGCTTGTATATCAGAATTTATATTTTCCATATATACGCCACTTTAGATGTCACGGAAACGGCATTTTTATGCATTTGAGCAACTTCAACAAGTTTTAATTAAATTTGGACAATTAGTGTTTTGCTTACTGTTTCCCGCTAATTTGGAAATGCATTAAAAAGCTTGCATATTAATAACGGTAAATTTCTGTTTTTAGAAAAAAGACTAAAATTAAAAAACAGTATTTATTAAATTTCGAAAAACTGAAAATCGAAAAAAAAATTTTAAAATCATCCAATCACAAAGGGCTAAGGCAAGTTTTCACCCGATTTCATCCATTTTTGGCACACAGACATAATATTATCAGGAAATCATTCTCTCCGATTTCAGTTATATATTTTACACATTGACGAATCAGCTAGAATGTCAAGTTGTGTATATGGGAACTAGGCGCGGCTGTAGTGCGATTTCACCCATTTGCACACTGTATTATGGGAATGTCAAAATAATCCTATGTTCTTTCAACTAAAGTGGGCGATGCCATGCCCATAGTCCAATTTTGATACAGTCTCTTATAAAGTTTTTTTGTATCATTGCAGTTGTAAAATTTAATGTCTCTGATGCATTTAGTTATTAATCTATCGCACTTGTAGTAGTTTTCAACAAAACCGTTATATGGAGAGTGGACATGGTTATCATAATATTAGGTAAAGTAAAAAGTTCGTTCGGTTTTTTATTGATTTTTCAAAAGATGATAACTTTGTGTACATTTGTCCGATTTAAGTCAAATATGCGCCGTTTTGTTCGTAAACTTGTTGCCAACGAGATGCCAACTTCATTATACCCCTGTCTTAGAAGACTGAGTCCCTATTGCCAAAAAACTCAGATAGCCAATTTTCACAGGCCTCTCTTGAGGCCAACTTCTCACGATTAAGCGCGTTCGCCATGGACAGGAAAAGATGGTAATCACTTGGTGCCAGGTCCGGACTATAAGGTGGGTGCATTAGAACCTCCCATCCGAGCTCCAGGAGGTTCTGGCGAGTCACCAAAGACGTGTGTGGCCTGGCGTTGTCCTGATGGAACACAATTCGGCCTCTGTTGATCAAAGATGCCCTCTTCTGGATGAGTGCTGCCTTCAAGCGGTCCAGTTGTTGGCAGTAGAGGGCCGAATTGAACGTTTGGCCATAGGGGAGCAGCTCGCAGTAGATGATTCCTTGCCCATCCCACCAAACACACAGCAAAACCGTCCTGGCCGTCAATCAGGTCTTGGCCACCATCTGGGCCGCTTCCCCGAGCTTTGACCACGACCGTTTGCGCTCGATGTTGTCATAAGTGACCCATTTTTCATCGCCAGTCACAATCCGCTTCAGAAACGGGTCTGCAGCGATTTGCAGATGGAAATTCGGTCCATCATGTTTTTTGCGTTAGTTCGTGTGACACCCAAACATCGAGCTCCTTTTTGAATCCAAGGTTATGCAAATGGTTCCAAACGATTTTCTGGCTTATCTTTAGTTCCTCAGCAATTAAATAAGTGCTCACGTGACGGTCTGTTTCCACTATTTCCATGATTTTATCGCAATTTTCGACGACAGGCCTCCCGACGCGTGGTGCATCTTTGACATCGAAATTACCGGAACGGAACCTAGCAAAGCACTTTTGTGCTACACTTTCGTTTACAGTATCGGGCCCATAAGCTAAATTAATGTTTTCAGCCGCTTTGGCTGCTTTTTCGCTTTGATCGAAGAAAAATTGTAAAATATAGCGAATTTTCTCTTTGTTGGTGTCAGTCTTTGACGAGCGCTCACAACGAACTGAGTAAATCAATCGAAAAACTGTCAAAAACAAACATTTAGCGCGAATAAACACGTTTTCAGCGTATAGTATACAGTTGACATGATGCGACACGTAACACTAGTACTATGGACAATAACGCCATCTCTTAGATAAAAACCGAACGAACTTTTTACTTGACCTAATATTTCACCTATTTTCACTGTCGCAAGAGGTGTCGAAAGGATTTGTACTGTGAAAATTTAGGTGATTTGGCTTGAATGTTAAAAATTATATTAAACTTATTAGGGACGAAATCTCGACCCTTTTTGAACAATTCTCAAATCACAAGTGCCGCTTGTTATTGTGGTTTATTGTACTCAAATATATTTTTATATCTTAACTTGCAGCTTAGTTGTGATCATTTGAAGGTTTTCGATTAATAAGGTTATGTGAGCGTGGCAGCGATTCGATTACGTTCATCTACAACACCGTCCTCCTGATTTGACTAAGAAACTCGTGTACGAAATTTCATGACGATATCTCAATTTTTACTCAAGTTACAGCTTGCACAAACGGCCGGACGAACAGACAGTCTCCCGGATTTCAACTCATCTCGTTATACTGTTAACTCGATTAGTTTAAGATGTTACAAACAACCGTTAGGTGAACAAAACTATTATACTCTGCAGCAACATGTTGTAAGAGTATAAAAATATCAACATTAAAAGTTCAGAATTTAAAACTCAGACTTCGAAAGTATGAGAATTTTCTTGCATGTGTATTTTTTTTACAAAAATCAGTTGGTTCTCAAAATGTCTGTGGTGACGTTACGAAGATGCCTATTGTCTGCCGAATGGTTGTCAGATAACTGACAGATCACTAACGTCAGATCATTCTGTTAGATGGATGTAAGATGGCTTAGATAATTGCTATGATGTAGCTGAGAAATGGCTGCTGTTAGATGATTCTTCGCAATTGTTATTCAAATGGACTTCAGAGAGCTGTCAAATCGCTAATATCTAGTGGTTCTGTGGATATAAGACGCCACTAAAATAACTTCTGATACATAGTTGCAAACTTGTAGCTGAAAGGTGCAAAAGAGTACATTTAAAATTTTTTTGACACAATTCACCAACTCATACTAAGTCATAGCTTTATCCACTACTTTTAGGGTAGATAATTATGAGCTAATGATATTTCCCTTCAAATAAGCTTACAAGAGGATTTTTGCTTTTTTTACTTTATTTTAAATTAAGAAACAATAAACCTGCTGTGAACTATTATTATGAAGAGAAAGTCCAATTGATTAGCCGACTATATATTTTTCAGATGTTTGTCAAAAATATACCAGTCCCATACTACTTCAAAGTAGGCAACAGATAGGTATATACGATTTAATTTTATAAAAATCATTCAGTTTGGTTTGACTAAGGGAAAACTAAGTCTCATTCATAAACTTGAGAGCATTTAATGAAGCCTTATTTAATATATGGAAGTCTGCAATTTTCCAGAGTCTAGTCTGAGCTTTGAAATTGTTCATAATTGGTTCAAGCTTGCATCTTTTCGCACTAGTCACTTTCAGTTAGCAATTTCTGCTTTCACACTAGGCTTTCTACTGAATAGTGCAATATTTCACTGCAAGAAAGTTGTGAGTTACTTCTGTAAACTATTTTTTTTGCAGCAACGTCACGCACGCGTAACCATAATCAAATTAAACTTACCAATATGATGACTTTATGATGACATATTTGCAAGGAAAATTATATAAAATCTCGGCAATTTTCATTACATATAACGCCCGCGAATGCGCTGAACCATTACGCTGTTGGCAAATGGCGTATAATGGTAGCTGCGCGCTGAATTTCCGTCCCTCAAGTCAACAATAATTTGCGAACTTAAATGAAATGACGGCACTGCGTGTTTATTTGGCATACTTCTCGACTTGAATCCGGTGGTGACACCTCAAGCGCCGCAAGATTCACCCAACGATTTGCTGCATTTCATGCGTGATAAATGGGCGACGTTGAGCTCTTTAACTGGCTGATAGCCATGCTCAACGCAAAAGCTCTGGACAAGAGTGCAGTGACTGAGTGAGTACTTGTGTACAAACAACAATGTGGCAGCCACGGCAGGAAGAAATCAATGCGTTTCGCAGAAAATGAACCGTCAGTCGGGAGAGATGATACCGGGAAGCTTACAGTACGTTTACAGTTTAAATGAATCGTACCCAGCTTATGGCGCTTCTACGCGTCTGAAGAGGCTAAGTTACATGACCATCTCCATGGCGATGCACTATTTTCGCTCGTCATTGCTGTCTGCTTCGTGCAAGCTTCACAGCTCTTCCCCGAATACATTGCTAAAGTGAATTAGTGCTGATCGATTGAAGGATGCAATGTCATGTATCGTTAAAGTATCTATTAAATGCAATAAGGAAAAGAACACAAGGAAAATGCACAGCGAATATTTATTTTTGGCGGAGAAAGAAATAAATTGCGGCAGGAAATTCGAAAATAATATTTTTCTGCCCGCAATTTGTTGCATGTGCGAAATTCTCATTTTTATATTTATACAAACCAAAATGCTTTAAAACGTCATCTTTTGCGCGAGTTCGTTGCTTTTATTTTAAGACTGCTCTGGAAAGCATGAAGTATGTAGTTTTATGTCATAGGCGTACCGCTGATGGGGTTGTATAATGAAAGTCGATGACAAAATTATTTGCTTAAATAAAATCTTGAGCTTGTCTGTGTCGCACTAGCGACATATTGCCGGTGAGTCACGTGCAATTACACCAAATCACATGCCGATGATAAATAGTGAACTTTATAGAAAAAATAATATTTATGGAAATAGAACGACTTGTCGTCGAAATAAAGTAAAAAATTATCAAACAATAGCTGCCTGCTTTATAGAAATTGTGTTTTTGTTGGTCGATTGATTTAACCCGGTTATACCTTCCAGGTTTCTAAACAGTGTTTCATTTAGAGGGCTCTTTAAAAGAGTGCTCGACACGTTTCTGTACGAAAAAGTTAAGCAGAGTTACTTCTCAAGGAAGCGTTTTTTTACTGGAGCACTTTACTAGTACCCAAGTGAAGTTACCGCATTATATAATTGTTGGATAGATCTCAAAGAGCTCACTCTAGACGCAATGCTATCATAGAACCAAAATTTTACGGAAGGACGAGGATTACCCTATTTTGTCGGACGCTCTTTGTAAAAGCTATTTGGAGGAAGGGGAGGTGGAACCATCTTGTCACTTCCTCCCGGCTTTTATCAGACACAGATTGAAATATCTCGATAGACCCAGCTTTGGCGAGCCTAACAAAGTTACTGGTATTGATATTAATCAGAGTAAGCTCAAAATGCTTCGTCGATCTATTAGGATTTGGTGATCCACTTTTAAAAGTTTATGGGTGCCACAAAGGATGAATATAAGTGAGATCCATCGATTTTGAATCAACCCTAAAACCTAACCCAACCTCAGCCTATTGCCAAATGTAAGAAATCTAATTTGCTAGAACTGTAGTTGAATCGGTTTGGTGCCACGCGGTATACTTCCTTTTAATATTAATAAAGATCTACGCTATTGAAACTTGTCGTTGGTATAGTATCCCAGAAGCATTAGCTAACTTATAATCTTCAGTTCAGTATTTTAATTTGGGTCATGAAACAGCGTAATAGTATGAGCTCCATGACAGTTTAGGGCTCATATGCTTTTCATTTTAAAGTCCTAGAAGTTTGTGTTCAACTGTTCTTAAACAAAAATTTACTTAGTAACGCTCATTTATAAAATACAATAAGGATTAAGCACAAAAAAGTACAGAAATAAGAAATAAATGTAAAAACTTACCGTTACGAAGCTCTTCTAGGTATTTATGTAAGTAGAATGTTCAGTTTCGACATAATCCTGAAAAAAATTAAATAAATGTTTACCATCACTATTGAAAAACAAATAAATTGAATTGAGTTTAAGTTAAGTTAATTTTCACTGTCGGGCGTTCTCGCCATACATGGACCTGGTTCTCTGTGTATAAATATTAAAAACTATCTAGAATTGGTAAATCAATTTCAAAGAGCTTTAAACCATGCATGTGCTTCCAAAATATTGAATCTGCGATCGATCCCGAATTTTTGTGATTCAAATCAGTGACTCCGAAATTCTGAAATACTCGGGGTTCAAAATTTTTCGATAGAAAAAGTGCAAAGCATATTCGTCTACGTTTAACACTCCTTATGCAAAAAATCCTTGAATAATTTCGAAATTTCGGGACTTAAAGTAGTAACCCCGAAATTCCAAATTGTTTGTTGTACAATGTACTCCCAAAATAATTAATTTCTAACATATCTTGAAATTCCAGTAATCGAAGTGGTAATCTAGATAACCCGAAATAACTCGGGATATCAATTTTTGTGTTACAAAATATGTGAAATTACCGTTATATGGTATATTATTTTTAAACTTTAACTTTAACTGATTCTATTACTTTATTTGGTATAATAAAATATTTAATCCCTTACAGATCCAACACTTCAAAACTCCAAATAGTAATCCCGATAACCCGAAACCATTGGGTCACCTAGATTTTTCTATACGAGGAATGAATAACCGGCAGATCTTGAAGTTACGAGACTAATTACTAATTGTCGCGAAATTCCGAAATTGTTTTGGGAAACAAATTTTTCTACGCGTTATGTATTATAATAATATATAATTTTACGCTTAACTGTTTTTAAACTCATTTTGGTCAAAATATTAAAGAATCTATGAATGCTGAAATCAAGAAATGCTGAAATTGTTCGGAATACCGAATTTGTCTATTCAAAGAATGAGAAGTTATGCATAATGCTTTTAGTGTGGTATTCTTCTGCGTTTAACTATTTGAATGCCTTTTTTAGACCATAATATGTATGTGCTTCTAAAATATTGAACCCCTAACATATTCTGAATATTCGGCACTAAAAGTGTTAGTCCCGAAATCTTAAAACTTCCCGTGGTACCACCTTTTACGCAGTGAAATAGGTATACTCATAAAAGCATTCTCAGTATCGAAATAATTCTCTCACTGAAAAATTGCTTTAATTGGAGCACAAATGCCAATATTGCAATATTCCGTTGTAAAACAATGGAGCGAAATGGAAATTATTGAACTAGAAATGCAACTTGCTGTAAAAAAATTACCTTACAGCACTTGACCACAATTCAAAATTTGGAGTCATGCATGCATGAAGCTAAAGCCGCTCGAAGCTATTTGCAAGCAAAAATATTTCCAGGAAAATTATTTAATTTTGAAATTTAAAATGCAGGTTCATGTAAGTATAACAGTATGTTGAAGTATGTGAGTCTATGTCCCACGATTTTTACAGAAGTGTAAAAAAAAGTTTTAACTTAATTACAGGCTTGATTTAAGTGAAAACCCGCAACATTTACAGATTATGTCAGCTTAAGAGTATATTGGCAATTAATATTTTTTTCTTGTCGATAAAATTCGCATGGGACAAAGTGATGTCAATGTTTGTTAGTAAGGGATTTTGGTACTTTTGTATGTTATTGTATGTAAAACGCTTTTTGCAATATATTATTTCACTACCAAAATAATAATAAGCTATATTAAACGTTGCGGTGAAAATATTGTTTCTATTTTACGTTTTATTTAATAATTATATCCGTTAATATTTAAGTTTGAGGTATTATGACTCAATGGTTATAATGTATTTTGTAAAATTTTGAATGAAAGATTTTTATGCTCAATTCATAACGGTTGAAATTTAATTTTTATAGCAATTTATGACAAAAGTTTTTGAGTTAAATTATCAGTTCATACTAGTTTTATAAGTATTTATAACATATTGATTTTAGAGAGACAATGTAAGAAGTATATATGAATATTTGATAAACAGAAGAGATTATTTATATTTATATTATTGTATTTTATTTAGATTATTTTATTTTATAAATTGTTATACTCTCTTCCACAGATTGTAAGAAGTTGCTAGTGCCCGATGACTGGACTGCAATGGTAACAAGCTAACATTCTCCGAGAATTGGAAATGTCTGCCGGGATGTGTAAAGTGTGGAATATGTTAACGATTAAAAAGCTAGCATAGGCAGCTTTTATTTAAAATTAAAATTCAACTCTTTAAAAAAAACTTTCACAACATTTTCCTGAGAGAGTTTTTCTGTCAAATTATGAAATCTTCAAAAGAATGATTTATTATTATTATTTTTTTTTAAACAAAAAAGTACGCACAACACCGTTTATATTCTAAATTTCAAAGTAAACTTTAAAACAAAAAGCGCAAAGAAAACTAGAAATTTTAAATGATTAAAAACCTGCCACGGAGGTTTTTAAGTTTTCTAAGTGTTACTGTAGCTTTTACGCTAAGTACTCAAGTACTCGTAGATTTATTTATGTATATATGCATGTATATATATCTTAAAATACGCGTGGCAAATGTAGCGTGGAAAAACTTTGGATGAAACTTAAATAGTTGCCATCTTACTTGGAGTTTTCATATTTTGGCCAAACGCACACAAATGACGTGGGTTGGCAGGCAAAAGTTTCACAAATATAGTTTTTTGCGCAACGGATATAGAATAGAACTTTTTTTTGGAGTGTTACAGTGTTCGTTGGGCAGAAGTGTACCAGCCGGATGTTTTAGAGGGTGTGGTACAGCAGTTAAGTAATACTCTTTTCGTTGGAGATCATTGGAATTTCCAGCACGACTCTGCTCCAACACATAAGGCAAAAACCACCGAGCAGTGGCATAAAAGGTTTCATAGCTACAGATGATTGGCCATCTGGAAGACCAGATTTGAAATAATTTAACTGCGGTTTGTGTTTAGATCTGGAGAACATGGCCTGCCGAATACGTAACAGAAATTTGGAGAGTCTCAAAAAAATCTTTGATTCGAGCAGTGTTGCAAATACCAATAAAACTGTGTGTGCTGCTATTGATCAATAGCCGAATCGTCTGAGGGCTTAGGTGAAAACAAAATATGACAATTTTGAATAAAATTGTGTACAACCCTCATTTAATAAATACATTATTAATTAAAATTGTATTAGACTTTCACTTTTTTAATAGGCTGAACTTCTAACACAACATATGGTGGGACTAAGTATAGACAAAACTGAAAAAGTAACCGGCCAAAGGTTTGTATCCGTTTTGCTGGCTCTTTCTAGCTATGATGTTTGGTACAAGCAATCTTCAAGTCGAATTAGGGTCAGACCAACCTTACAGAAAGAGTCAGTTTGTATGTCAGCTTTATTCTATAGTAGTCCGATCTAAGCAATATGTTCCGAGATTGTAGCGTTATCTTGGCCAATAATCCGTGCCGAATTTCGTGAAGATGTCTTGTCAAATAAAAAAGTTTCTATGACAGCTATATGCTATGGTTATCCGGTATCAGCAGTTCCAATAAACGAGCAGCTTTCTGTGGTAGAAAAGATGTGTATAAAATTTCAGATCGATCGGACATCGACACAGCTCATCACACTGACCATCTATATACAATATATATACAGGTTGGTTGGTCTCACAAAGAAATAGCACTAGTTGGTTGATTCGTCGTGAGAATACATGTAAAGGTACAGTGATTAAATTCTTTGTGTTGAAAGGTTCAAAAGCAATGGAAATTTATGAACAATTGTTTGAAGTGTATAAGGAGTCCTCACCGTTGAATTTTGGGCTGGTGAATTTAAACGTGGTCGTACTAGGCCTAAACACAATCCACGCAAAGGACGACCAACAACAGCAACACCATCAGAAATCATTGTGCAATTTCATAATATTGTTAATGAAGATCCAAGTTTGACCAAGCTAGAAGAAATTACTAATACCATAGGCATCTCAGACGAACAAGTACTTTATATTTTACGTGGAGAATTAACACCATGATCCCTAATTGAAACAAGCACGTTTGCAGTGGACTGAAGCTGGTTGTTCAGCTCCAAAGCAGGTGAAGTCACAAAGATTAGCTAAGAAGGTAATGGTATCAGTTTTTTTTTGGATACAAAAGAAATTTGGTTGATTGATTATCTGAAGAAAGGTAAGGCAATCAACTCTTAATATTATTTCAGCCTTTTGGATCAGCTGGATGAAAAAAAATCGTGAGAGAAGACCTGATGTGCAACACAAAAAAATAATTTTTCCTCAAGATAATGCACTTGTTCATAAAGGTGTTTTAACAATGACACAATTCAACGAATTACAGTACGAATTGTTTGAGCATCCACCATATTCATGAGATTTGGAGACAACTACCTCTGCAAAAACCTAAAACAATTCCATCGTGGAAAGCGTTTTTCGTCGAATGAAGTAACTATTATAGCCGTAGACGGGTATTTTGTAGAGCTTCCGGAAAGTCATTATAGGGATGACATAAAATTATTGGAGGATCATTGAAGTAAGTGTATTGAAGTTAAGGGAGATTGTATTAAATAAAAAAATATATTTCGTACCAAAAACAGTATTTTTTCAATCCGATCGCATAAACTTTTCAACCAACCAGTATACATATATGTACTTTAGAAGGTCTCGAACGTTTCCTGTTGGATATTATAAACTTCCAAGCAAAACTAATTGCCCCTATTGAGAGCATAACAATAATAATTACAATAAAATAAATATTTTAAAAACTTTATGAAAATATTACACTGTGCCGTTAGAAAGTTTGGTATGTTCGCCCATAAACAGAACGTAAATTATCCAAAAAATGTAGACATTGGGCCATTAAAAGCTCAGTAATTATATATATATATATACATATTAAATCAATTTTAGTTTTTATCTCTCTCCACTTTTTCATTTCATTTCCTCAGTCGCGTTGAGAGAAAACGAAAAAAAAATTTTAATCGAGATTTTTCTAAGTACTCGTACAGTTATGACGCATATGCTCATTGCTGTGGCGTTGCTAGTGCAAAATTTGTTCTTTCACATATACACAGTACGTATGTCTAGTATTTATACAATAGCTATGTATGTTTTTGGTAGCGTTAGGCAGCTGTTTCTATGCCTTCGCCATTTTAAGTGGGCGCTAATTATGGCGTTTAAACTATTTGTTTGCATATGCATTTACATTGGGTTTAAAAGTTTTTCAATTTATTTACATGCAGACACATTTACAATTGCAAATTACAGAGTAATTCAGTTTAATAGGGGATACTGAAAAAGTTATGATAGAAAAGTATTATATTCTATATTCTTCTTTTTGAATTTCTGTAAGATTTCTTACATATTTGCCGATTGATATGGTTGGTTGAATATATATGGGATTTCGCCCAAAAGTGGGCGGTGTCAGGCCCATGGTCCAATTTTTACAACAAATTTTCGCAACAAAAATTCTGAATAACTTAAATTGTCGGAACATCGGTGGATTTTCCAAAAAAAAACTATTAAGAAGTTTTTAAAACTAAAATAAAATAATTTGGTTTTTCTAAATATTCAAACATTTACTAATTAATTATATTTACATTTAAAAAAAAAGCATTTTAGTAATACAAATAACGGTGACTACAAAAAGCAAAAAATGTCGTTTCATTCTCTCTTCACTATTATTGCCAACTTATTATTACTGTTTTATTATTATGGTACAAGAAAGTCCGTAGAGTATTAGTTTTTTTGTTGAATTCAGGCTTCTGCGCCAAAAAATATGCAATATAAACATTTGAAAATACAAATGCCTGTTGTTTTAGAGCAGATGCACTCGTGCTCATTCTGTTTTACAAAAACAAAAAAAAAACAGTGAAAAACATGTAACATAAACATGAGTTGGTTTACATTTAGGCGCTTGGCTAATATTTATGAGCAATTGTATGCTCCATAGATTTGATATTTGATCTGGCAGAGAAACCGCATTACTACTATTTGACGACTCAATTTGTAAACATATGTTTTACAATTACACATAACCTTCAAAAGAGCGGAGTATAAATTTCACAGTAATGGGTTTTATTTTATATTATACTCTGAACAGGATATATTAAACTTGCTACGATGTTTGTAACATTCACAAGAAGAATTTAGCCATGTACGTCTCTCCGTCGTCTGTACATACGCGAACTAATCGCTCAGTTTTTGAGATATCGACTTGCAATTTTGCACATGTCTTTCTCTCACCAAGAAGTTGCTCACTTGTCGAAACCGCCAATAGCGGGCCACTAAAGTATATAGCAGCCATACCAACTGAACAATCGTAATACTAACTGAACGATTGTAATCAAGTCCTTGTAAGGGAATTTTATTTGACGAGATATCTGCATGAAATTTGGCATGGTTTATTGTGCAAAACAACGGTACAATATCCGAAGAAATTGTTCAAATCGGACCAATATAACATATAGCTGCCATTTGCTGCCAGTCGGAATAAATTTCTAGTATTTGTGAACGGTGCAACCGAAGTTAACGTTTTTTCTTGGTTTTGTTACACATATTTTTTAGACTATTTTTATTCGCAGCCACTTTATGCTCCCACAAATTATATACATTTCCTCATTGCGCACAAAATATTAACACATTCGCTTCTAAGCTAAATAAAAAAATACTCACAAATAACTTTAAAGTGGCAACTGCACACACATGTAGACGAGTGGAGAATACTTCTCTCTGCTACTGCCTCGGAGCAGCGCCGTAAGCAGCATTCAAGTTTAGAGCACACATAAATGTTTTATTACAAAAATATTAGGGCAGCATTGCATAGAAGTGCGCAGCCAGCAGTTGGACCGATAAATTTTTAATAAATTTTTGCAACAAATGTTTTCCTTTTTTGCCGAAACACGCGCTCAGCACTCGGCAGCAATCATCAAACGACACAAGCTGAGGCGCACAGCGCAAGTACGGAGTGAAAGGGAGAATTTTTAATAAAAATCTATTTTTCATGCCACGCACAACGGATGTTAGTAAATAATTTGCATACGAGAATGTGAGGGCCAAGGCATGACCATAAAGAGAAATTTGCACGGGTTTTCAGGAAGTGAGGCGTAAAGCTTGTTTGCTGAGTTTTATTATTATTATTTTTTTTTTAACTATTTTAAGAGTTTGATAAGTTGGTAAGCTAAACAGAAAAAAATATTATCTTTTTTAAATAATTTTTGATTTTGATTAATTTAATATTAATAAAAAAAATTGTTATAATATTTTTAAGTGATTTTTGTTTTTGTAAGATCTTTTTAATGCAATTTTAAAATTTCTATTTAAAATTTTTTTTGGAAATATGCGTTTTTTAAATATTTTTGTTTTAGTAATATTTATAATTTATTTTATAAGATTTAATTTGGTATTGAATTTTTATATTGAATTACTATTTTTCAGTTATTTTTTTTTAATTTATTTTAATTTTATTTTTTAATTGGTTTATAAGTATTTTTAATCACAAATTTGCAATTTAATTTCGTTTTTATTTTTCAGCATATTAAACTTTTTTTTTTTAAATAGTATAATTATTATTTATCTATAATTTTTAAAACATACTTTTTCAAATTTCAGAGTTTTTCTGAAATACTTTATCTTAATATTTTTGACTTTATAATTGTTTTTAAAATAGTTTATAATTTTTTTTTTTTTAATTTTCGATAATATAATTTTATTGTAATGTTGGTCTCTAAATATTTTTCTTAACCTAGTTTGTTTTTTTGTAAACAGTTAATATTTTTTTTATTTAATTTAATCCATATAAATTTTTGCAATTAATATTTTTTATTTTAATAAAAATTTTGAAAATATTTTTTGAAACATTAAATATTTTTTTAAATTGTCAGCAGTTTTCCAAATATTTTATTTCAATGAATGATTTTAATCATTTCTTATACATGAGTCTACAAATACTTTTACCCATCAGTTAGTTATTTTATTTAGTTAGTTTTATTTTTCAGTTTTTTTTTTAATATGTATATACATATATATTTATATAATATAATATATTTCGATAAATAATATTTTGTGTTTGATTAATAATTTTGAATTTTTTTGCATATTTTAGTGTTTTTTTAAATTTCAAATTTTTTTTCAAAGGTTTTATTTCAATATTGCATTTAAAATCTTTTTGTTAAATATGGGTCTCCAAATAATTTTTCCCATCGGTATTTTTATTTAAAAAAATATTAATAATTTTTCATTAGGTTTTAAAAGTATTTTTGCTAATAGTGTCTTATTGAATAAAAAATTTTCAAAATTTAAAAAAAAAAAATTTTTTTTACTTCAAATTTTTTTCTGATATCTTATTAAACAGTTTTGTTTTATTTAAGTTATTTTTTGAGTTATTATTATTATATTTTAGTTATTGATATTTCTCCTTATATATGAAATATAATTTTTATTTATTAATAAGGATCTTTTTTTAATTCACATATACTTTTCATATTTTTTTGTTTTTCAATATTATATTATAACAATTTATTAAAATAATCTGAATATTTTTATTCGATAGATTTTTATTTAACTTTGTTTTTATAATTTTTCAGTGTATTTTAATTTAATATTTTTTAAAATTTATTTTGTATCATTTTCCAAATATTTTTTTTAATTTTCGAATTTATTTAAAAATGTTGCATTTTCAAATTTATTTTAAAAACGTTTCATAAAGGTTTTTTTTTCTAAATTTTAATTTCAATAAATTGAAAAAAATCGCGCACATTGTTTCTGTATACTTATCATCCATTCATTTCTCGCACATTTACAAAATTTATAAACCACATATTTTTAAAAAATTTATGCACTCACTGCTCATTGATTTAGAATATTTTTTGTAATCACTCATAAATTACGCTTTAATAGCGGTTTCGCTTTTGTTTTAATTTTTACTTGTTTTTTTTTCACTTAAAATTTACGCGTTTAAAGAGAGTTCACTTGCTCCCTCCTTGGCACCTTGCGCCCAATTCGCGTACTGCTCGGAACGAATTCAATTTGCTAACTGCTTTCATTGGCGCTGGCGCTGCATTTCTTAAAGCCACACTGTTTGCATCGCAAGTATTTGGATACTGGGCACATACTACACACGAACATATATATATATATATGTGGATACTTGCTTTTGTTTAGTCTTACCGAATTTTTCGGACAAAACAGCCTTGCCACGTATTTCAAATGGAGTACTGGAATTTCCAATGTGACGCATGCGCCACGAAACTTGCAATTGTTGCACGTGTGTTGCATGCCCGGCTACATAATACACACACACATATATATATACGTATATATATTTAGACATCCATGTAAGTTTGTTGTGATTATAGAAATAAAAACATAATCAGCTGAGCGCACCGCCAAGGCGCCGCAAACGAGCGCTTATCGAAAATGAGCAATATGTGTGTACAAACATGCTACAAAAAATAGCAACAACAACAAAAGGCATGTTAACAGAAAGTAAAAAATCCGGCAACAACTACAAGCGAAACACAAATATTTGCAGCATTTCAAGGCAACCGACAACCACTTCAGAGTGCTGCCACTTCAGCGTGCCGCATGTGTGCTAATGAGTTGATCTGTTCTGCGCGGGGGCAAGGTGGCCTGAGTGTGTGTGTGCGTTGGTGTTTCGCCATTCAAAAAGCAAGACGCAAATGTGTTGAGTGAGTTATGAGGAACTAGATTTGTTTTGTCTATTGCCAGGCGAAATTGTTAAGAGCGTTTTCACAATAAGCTTATGCGGCTACATGTGAGTTAGCCTTTGTGGCTGTGTGTTTGTGTTTGGGTATTGAATATAAATACTTCGCAGCAGTAAACTTTCGTTTAATTACAAATGGAAAATTATGTAATGAATAATGTGAAACGGGAATTCTGAAATGAATGAATGGAATTCTATAAACATTTCATAGCAACAATTTTGCCCACTACTGTGGTAAATTGTTTCTATTGAATTTTGAAAATGTTTGCATACATAATAACTTTGTTCAGTTAACAATTCAGTGTCGATAGTTCGTTAAAATATAGTAGATCGAAAGATGGCGTATTTTGAAGTGAAGAATCTTAAAGCACGATGGTAAAATCGATGGATTAAACCTTGATTCTTACTTGTTCGCAGTAAAAAGAAAGCTACCGTAGTGAAAGCTGACAAAGTTGGAATACTTTTTTTGGCAGTTAGACGTAGTATTAGAGATATACCATATACATATATATATATATATATGTATAACAATATTTAAAGTTTTCGAAAAGATGGCATCTACGGTTTGCAGTTCAGTTAAAATCTGATAAGTTAATAACATCACAAGATTGAGATCAAACTGAATAAACTTAAAATTAAAAATATTTTTGAAAAAGGTTGCCACCTGTTTAATATGTTTATTTCAAGGATTTAATTAAATATCAAGCTAAACAGGTTTAATTAAGTATACAGTTGAAAAATATTTTACGACGGGTTGCCACTTGTTTACATTAAAATAAAATAAAACGAAAACTATGAAATTATAGTATGAACATCGAGTTATTTAATGAAAGCTATAAAAATATTTCAGTCGCAGATTTTTTCAACAATGAGTAACGTTATAACAATTTAAAGAGGGATTGCCAGTTAATTCTATTGTAAATTAACTTGATCAAATAGCTGAAATTTTAAAAGAACTTCTGTTAAAATAATTTCTGTTATTCGTTGCCACCTGCTCAAAAGTTCAAGCTTAAATAGTGTTATTCAAAATAAATCTAAAGAAGTTGCATAAGATTCACACTTGAATTTTTTTTTTTAATTTTTAGAAGCGTAGACACTTGTTTTTTTCTTTAAACTAAATTGATGAAATTAATCAAAAATTAAAATTTTGTCAACGAGTTTAACAAATTTTAAAAGAATTCCTAATAAAGACCTTTGAATTTGGTTGCCATTTGTTTAAAAAATTTATTATTAAAGTGCTTTAAAAAGGCTTAAAGCTGGAAATATAAAATTTTTTACAATCGATCTTGAGAAAAATCGAAATAGTGACACGTTTTTCAAACTTAATTGAATTATCAATTAATAAGAAATTAGCTAGAGTTTTTAAACATAGTGTGAAAAGATTGTGAAGGCATTCAAAAAATATTTGCTGAAATTTGTTTCTTCAAATAATAATTAAAATAAAAATTAAAAGAAAAAAACATAAATTCATGTCAGTTGTATGCCATAATAGAAATTCGTATGACATTAAAAAAAAAAAACTGGATAAAAATTGTTTTCATATAATATTTATTTTACCTTAACGTTTTCTCCCAAGCCATTTTACCAACTCTGGTTGTAAAAAAATACTGTTATAATCACTATTTTTGGTACTAGGGAGGGCCTATTACGATCACCTTTTTCTAATATACTAATGCCGAAGACTCAAAACTTTTGATTTGATGAATTGGTTCGCAATTGTGTACAAACGACAGAATTTGTCTCCGAGTTGAGTAAGGTTGAGGTCATCGACTTACTAAGCTTCACACGTATTACTAATCTGTCATGAGTAATTAATTTACTCGCTTACATATTTTTAGCAATAATAAAGCGCCAAGTTAATTAACTCAATTTGCATTGTCATGGTGTACACTATTGTCTTTGACAAGCAGGGGTTCATCAATTGATAAAATCACATAAAAGCGTAGTTATTTCCAGAAATATCTACGCCAGCTTGAATCAGGTCATGCACCCATTGTTTTGGCTACTACGGAGTGTGCCATAAGGTGACAGTCGCCAATACAATACTACTTTATTCTATTAATGCGATTTAATTAACAATTCGAAAAACGCGAATAATTTTACGCCTGCTTATGGAATAATATTAATAATAATTCGCACCTTTCAACTCATCCACGGTTCACCGGTTTTGTCCTGTGTGCTTAACCCTTATGTTAGTAACCGGGTACCCGGGTACCCACCGCGGTGTATTTGTGTAAATAACTTAAAAAAAATTCAATATTTCATTTTAAGCTCTCAAATCGTCGTTTTTTAGTTCATTTTTTTAATTTTTTTGTTTATTCTACGTTGTTATTTTTTTTTCCTTAAATTGTCACTGACTATTAATATTTGAAGAAAATTTTTTTTCTAAAAAATAAAATAAACAAAATAATAATAATAATACTGAGATCGGATGCTAAAAGAGGTCGGTAAAGTTGGTTACTAACATAAGGGTTAAAGTTTTTCAATTTATATTTTGCTTTGGTTTTCGAAGGGGCTTGTACCACAAAGGCAAGACATAAGTCAATATGAAGGTTATCTACCCAGTTTGAGAACCAATTCCTGCATCTAAATTCAGCATTTATTTATTTTTGATTCCCTAAACAGAGTATGTTAAGTTTGCCATGATGTTTGTAGCACCCAAAAAGACAACGTCGAAAATTATATAAAAATATGTATATAAATAAATGATCAGTCGATTGAGTCGAGTCGGTTTAGCCATGCCCGTCTAAATATATATATAAAATGGTCGCTCAGTTTTTGAGATATCGACCAGAAATTTTCGACACGTTCTTTTCTCACCAAGAAGCTCCTCTTTTATCGGAGTCTACGATAACGAACCATTATTGCATATAGCTGCCATAAAAACTGAACGATCTTAAAGATATTTGGCATGAATATATATTGTTTAAGGCAATAATGCAATATCCGAAAAAATTATTCAGATCGGACCACTATAGCATATGGCTGCCATATAAACTGATCGATCAAAATCAAGATAAAGATCTTTTCATACCTCTGTATGCTATAAAAAATGCAGCTGTGAAGGATATTATAGCTTCGGTGCAACCGAAGTTATCGTTTGTTCTTGCTTTGTTTTTTTATTAATAGCTCTGCGCCGGATAAAATACGTGCCAATTCCGATTTCGTAGAACCGGCTGTTGTGGGAATTGCAATTATCTTAAAAGCCTCTAGTCTCTTCCAATTTGACAGAGAGTAGTTCATTGAGAAAACTTTGCGCTCATTTTCACAGTGTACGATAGGAATGTTTCACACACCAACTTTGATAGAACGGGGTTTAGTACTTCTAGAGATATAGGATTTTACTTACAAATGGGCGGTGCAACATCCATTGTATAATATTTAAACCTGCTCCTAAAAAGCTCCTCCCCACCATCTTGGTTGTGAAATTTAATGCTTATGACGCATTTATTCAGTGAGTCATCGCATTTAGTAGCTTTCAACATAACCCTTATATGGCGAGTGGGCGTGGTTATTATCTGATTTTATCAATTTTTACAGTGTTTAAAGAAATACTAAAAAGATGCACGAAGTTTCATGAAAATATTTATTCAAGTTATCGCTTGCACGCACGAAAAGACATATAGTTGCTCGGGGTTGAACTCGTCTCGCCATCCTGATCATTTATATATAATATATGGGGCATTCCACGCCAAATCGACCACTTTTAAATCCGACCCCTTTAGATTTCGCCGAAATTTTTCTATTCTCTTCAACATTTTTGAGAATTTTTTCAAATTTTTTATCAAACCCAAAAAAGGCTATGAATTTTTCAAAAAACGGCTTTTATATTTTTAAATAGCCATAACTTTTTTAGGCATATGCTTTTAGGTACCTTTTTTTTAAATATTTGGTTTTAAATGAACTTTTGAAAAAATACAGCAGAAAATTAGATATGATCAATTCTTCAAGATAATCGTTGTTTTTTAACCAAAATCGTTATTTTTTGAAGTTAGACATTTTGTTTTTTTTTTGTCTCAAAAAAACTTTCATTAATATACAACTTTTTCCGCTCATCCTGGAGTGGCTCGAATTTTTTCTTAATTTTTTTATTCAAGTTTGTAGTTTTATAACCCTTGGTAAATCTGAAAAATATGTAATATGCACAATTCTTTACAAAATGAATGTAAATTCTCACTGTATGAAATATGTTGAAGCTTAGAGCAATGAAAATTGTGTAACATTTTTACAAATATTGAATTTAATGGCAAGTGAACAAGTCTTTAATTCAGCGTTAAATAATTATTCTAACGCCAAAAGCATACTACACTTTTTTAGCCGAATGATTAAACACGCAAAGTGAAAGGTCAATATGAGAAATTTAGGCATTATTAGCAATTTTCTTTAAAATTATCTGCTTTATTCTGTAGTCAAACCTGCTTAAAAGGAAAAGTTCTACCAGCCTTCTAAAGAGCAACGTAGCGGGATCAGGTCTAGTTTTATTTAGATTTCAGATTATATTACTAGGCTTTAAATAGGTATATTTAATAAATAGCAATATATTAACAAACAAAAAAAAAATGTCTTTATTTGAATCACTTTGATTCGTTCTTGAAAGTCGCTTCGCAAAGGCCGACAGCAAAACCACAGCTGCCACTACACGATTCGTGTTGGCTAGCATCAGTGACACTGAAAGTCGAATTTCCTTATACAATTGTTGCCGTTGCTATTTAATTTTTGTTGTCTCCACAACTCCATTCAAAGGGTCTTTCGCACAGCCACCCTTTGCCGCCATAACTTCCGCCTTTCAACGAAGAAGCAAACGTGCGTGCTCGAGTGGCAGCTGCTCGACGGACGTTGAACGCTTATCGTGCTCACACGAAAGTTTGCCGCTCTTTGTGGCGTCGTGAGAATTTGCCAAAATGGACATACAAAGTGTAAATGTTGGTTTTGTTATTCAAATTAAAGTAGCTTTGTTATTCATTGCCCAAAGTGAAGAAATTAAAGAAGAAACTTTTCGCACTTTACTTACTGTATTATTTCATTCGCTTTGCTTACTTTTATTATAGTTCCCAACGGATTTTATGATGTGTATCCAACTGTAAGCTAATTAGAGTAACTTTCGCATTAGTCAATTTATTAAAACATTTCGTGTGCAAGTTTTTTGTAAAACATTAAGTCTTCCATACGATTACTATTATAGATTATAAGAACTAATATTGGCTTTTACTCAGATGGCAACCTTATTCAAAATAAAAATTTAAAGATGGAAAGATATAAGTATTTTTAAACCTATAAATGCTACATATTTATTACTTTTATCAATCCATTCATATATAAAATGTCAAATATTTGACAACTAATTAAATTATTGCTCTTTCATGTTATTTTTGTAGCAGATCAAGTCAAAAGACCATTTGTATTAAAACTTTTTTTTATGTTTAGTAAAGCTACAAGTTAAACATATTTCTTAGAGTGTTGCCACTAGTACTCTCGCAAAATATTGCTACAGAATATGATAGTTTTGTTCAGCTTACGGTTGTCTATAAAACTTAATACTAATAGAGATAAATATAGAGTTATACACATACATATATATAATGATAGGGATGACGAGACGAGTTGAAATTGAGGTGACTGCCTGTCCGTTCATCCGCCCTTGTGTGCAAGTCATAACTTGAGTAAAAATTGGAACATTGTGACGACACTTGGTATGCGTGTTCTTTGCCTCCCCAGAAAGTTTCATATTGCAGATGAGCACAAACTCACAAAATGCCGTTAAGTGAAAATGTGGAGAAGACTATAGCTAAGGCGAAAATTATGATATCAAACTTTAGTTGGGTGGAACGGATAGCTGAAGAGAGGAGCATCTATGGAAGCTTTTAAAAAGTGCGCTTGGTTTTGCCTTCTAAAGTCCTCCACAAACGCTAAATAGACCAAACTTGCTGGGAACAAGTCTGTCTAACCTTGTATTCTGTGAAAATGGATAAAATCCTGATAACCATGCCCACTCCCCATATAACGCAATTTTTAATTACATCTAACTCTTTCGCTTTACAGTATACAAATGAAGCACCCATTGAAACAAAATTTTCCACAACTATTAGTGCCTACAAGGTGTGCGATCTCACGTCCAAGAGTTGTCGAAATCGGGCTATAACATTTCCAGGTCACAGCTATGGAATATGTGGACCTCTCGCCTAGGTTTAAGTTTTCAGTCAATCTGTGGGATATATTAAGAAAATTCTGATAGTATATTTACCTGATAATATGCCTAAATTGGGTAGTATCGGTTCAAAAGTTATGCTAGCCCCATTTACATCATAGATAAAAATTTTCAAACTTACAGTTGACCACCGGAAATAAAAATATTCCCCAGGCTCTTATCTTTGAAAACTTTGAAACCTGATTCTAAACTGCACAACGAAAATCATAACTAAGCACTAAATTAAGATACAGAACTGTAATTTGGTACATGAGGTCACAGTAGCAAGAGGCACTTGTACGCTAAAACTTTTTAAAAACGGGCGTGGCCCGCCATCTAACAAGTTTGATGCGCATAGCTCCTAAACCACTTAAGGCACAAAAACCAAATTTCCAAGATAAGCCTTAAGCACCTCTATCGACACTGTAAAAATGGATGTAATCGGGTGATAACTCCACCCACTCCCCATATAGCGATTCTGTTAAAAACTCCCAAATGCACGATAAATCAATAAATAAATACGCCAGAGACATAAAATTTTACAACTAGGATGATACAAGAGTACCTTATAAGAGCAGGGGTCGAAATTGGACGATGGGCGTGGCACCTCCCACATTCCGGTGAAAACCCATATCTCTGGACCTACTCGACTGATATCGACCATATTTGGTATGTAATATTATCTTTACTATTCCTATTCAGTGCAAAAATGGGCGAAATCGGATTTCAACCACGCCTACTTCTCATATAACACAATTTTAAATTCCAACTAATTCTTTTTAAGGCTATTCAAGCCTCCCGATACTGAATATGTGGACCCCAGTTCCTACAGCGAACAGTTTATCGAAAATATCGGTCATTCTGTGAGATATATAATATTACAGAAATTCGAAGATAATCTTTTACCGATAATAATATGTCTATATGTCAAAAATGGGTTGTATCGGGTCAATAATTTTTTTAGCCGCCATATAACTAATACAAAGATTTTCGAACTATCGACTGACTATATGTCACTTAAGTATATCGGCAAATAAGTAAGATACCTTAGCAAAATTGACTGAATGTATAATATTGGATATATATATATATAGCTTAATGCCGAAAATATGTGAAATTGGTTTACAAATTACCCAAGCTAACCGTTGAGAAGATTTTTATGGAAGGAAAAACTAAAAAAAAAACCTAGTATAGCAAGTTTAAGGAAACGTATTATTTTTTGAACTTAACGCAAATTAGGAGAATAGAAAAAGAAATTACAAAGAAGGGACATTGGACGTTTAAAACTTTTGTGGCTTCTTTAAACCATTTTGGGATTTCGTGGCAACTTTTGAATCATTTTAGCACTGCTTTTAGACTGCAAACTCCTGCGCCACAATTCCGGATTCTTTATGTTAAATGAATGAAAAGTTTTGATGAACAAAAGTCAAAATGCGAGTACATAAACTGCAGTTACGTGTATATTATAAATATATATGGTATATAGTGTTTACATATAAATATATATGTACATATATACATATGCATGTATGCACAAATGTGCGCATTTCATTTTGGTAATTTCCATCACGCAACATTTTTGCCACGTCGCTTGCTGGTTTTACGTTACATACTCTACCTAGGCGTATACGTGATATTTGTATGTATGTGCTAAAATACTGTTGTTGCCAGTAGCAAAGTGTATATTTGTATAAAAATGCTAGTTAAATACTTTGCCTTAAGTTACTGCCATAGTTTCGTCTTAGTTTCAAGTGCTTTTTGATTAGCGGTCGTAAGAGCGCTTACTTTAGCGGGTTTCGCAGGAGAGAGGCGAGACTGGAATGAGTTTTTAAATCAAATATTTAGTTATTAGTTGTAAAATTACGTAAATTTAACAACATCTTGGCATATGAAATAGCATAATTGTTGACAGCTGAGTCACGTAGACAACCGAAGCCAAAGTTGGGCAAAAGCTTGGACAATAGTTGTTATTATCAAAGAATTATTTGAACATTTTGACGTCTTATTACTACTATTTCAAACAAAATTATTAATTTTACTATGATTAATTATATATTTGATTTGTGTAATGTTAATTTTTATATCAAAAGCATTGTCTCATAAAACTACTAATTGTTCTATAATACCTGCGAAACCCTAAAATAATCAAAGATAATGGTAGCGCGGCAAATGGGTTGGCATTCGTTAAGCTTTAATGACATGCAAGTTTTGTTATTCATACACTTTGTGCTGATAAAACGCTTACACTGGTGAGCTATCATTTCATTAGTTTTCACTGCTTTGATCTCCGAGTAATTATTCTAGTATTTGCTTTCAGCACAAAATGTAATTTAACTTGGTAATAGCTTAAATGAACTAAGATAACCAGGTATTTAACTGAAGATGATACAATAAGCTAATGGAACTTTTTAAAGTTTGTTGAATGAGATGCCGTTAAAATAATAACAATGCGAATGATTGAGTGTACAGGTGAGTTGAAGCTTATCTCTAATACCTTCACAGGTGCATTTCTTATAGCATAAACGGGTAATAAAATATCCTTATCGTGATTTTGATTGGTCAGTTTGTATGGCAGCTATATGCTATAGTGAACAAATCTAAATATTATGTTCAGAAAATGTGCTAAATTTTGTTATCTCGTAAAATAAAGTTTTCCACACAATATCTTGATTTCGAGCGGTCAGTTTGTATGACAGCTGCATGTACCTATGCTTAGTATGTATAGTGGTCCGATATCGACGATTCTGACAAATGACCATCTTCTTAGGAATAAAAGGACATGGGCAAAGTTTCGGACTGCCATCTCAAAAGCTGGAGAACAAGTTCGCGTATAAAAGACGCACAATGACTAAGCTCGTTATGCTGATCATTTATATACATATGTATATATACTTTAAGGCTCTTCAACGAATTCTTCTGAGTGTGAAACTTAATATACTTTGTTCAGGATTAAATTAAGTTAAGCTGGCTGTCTTATTATTTAAATAATATGAAAATCTAATTTCTCGAAGATCATTTTTTTCTATAAAATTTTATTTATCGAAATTTAGTTCGATGAAATTCCACGTCCATTTAGTATAACACAGGGTCGATAGAAAACTGTGCTGTAAGAACTAGCTGCACTCTCTCTCTCTCTCTCTATATATTATATTATATATATATTTTTTTCCAAGTACTGAGTTAGTTTACTGTCTTCCATGATTTTTTGAGTACTAAGCATTTATTTAAAATATCTCTGTTTACCTGCCGCTATCTATATATTTCCGTATTATCCTTATCTTATCTTAAAGATTTCACCAAAAAAGTAGTATTGCTATCGATCGGGAATGTGAAAATATAACTTTGTGGTGACCTCTCAGTGAAACACATTCACCTAATGTTACCTGATTGTATCAAGACCTTATCTTGGTTAGAAAATTCTGGCAACCAAACATCGAAGAAAGATTGAAAAAGCAATCAGTTGTATTACACTGGTGTAGAAAACCTGTGCAAAACAGAATAGGCTGTCAAAAGCTGTAGGGTCTATTAAACGACAGCATATACTATTTTATGGGGTCTTCACCAAATATGCAAGGCTATAGGTTTGCGGAACCGTTGTGATGTCGGCTGGCTCGCTGGCGGGTCAACTCCATAATTTGGGTTCCCAAGTCGACAACGCTAAGAGCCTGTTTACACGAATCCAAGGCGGAGTCAATACCATGCCCGCTGAGAACGATCAAAGGAATTTTGAACAAATAGCTCAGAGCAAATGAAATTCAATAACAAGCTGCAAGATTACAAAGCAGTTATGGCCCAAATATTATATGACAGAAAGAGCACCAACAACCTGCCGTTTAAGTCCAGGAATTATTATATACAGACTTAGAGCTACTATAAAGGGGGCACTGGCTTTTTGGAGAGCATGCGTTAAAAATGGACCTGCCTTATAACAATATTTGCCGCAGCTGCAAGGTAGAAGGGAATAAAGAAACGTTTTTCCATTTTCTCTGTGTTCTTTCACAAACTGGATACAAAATACTTGGAACTCAGCATGCACTAAACCTTGAATGGTTGTATGCATAACAGATATAAGTGGTTTCATTGAGCACACCAAATGGTTTGAGCGCTGAGATAAAACGGGATAACAAGATTATAAGGTCCTACGTATTACTTGTAATTGAAAACGAAAAAAATGTAAATATATCAAGTTTTGCAGCATGATGTCTTAACTATTTTGCTTAAGGCAATTTTGTTAGACTGTGTTGCAACAACGTTGAATGTTTCGACTTAAAACATAAATTACTTATATAGCATTAAATAAAGTTATACGACAGTTTTCATGTATTAAACTACAATGACAATGACATTTAAAATAAACGCATGAACGACGTGGCAAGAGCCACTTGTCAGCCACTCGGCAGTCTCTGCGCATTATAATATAATAAAATATTATTACGCCGCACAACTGGCTGTTGATATTGTAGCAAAAAGTTTGTTTGTCATGGTTTCAGCAAGCGGAATCAAATTAACGGCAAAAAGAAATAAGAGGAAGAAAAAAATTATTCGAGAAGGGCAACTTTGTGATTAACCCCCGAGGGGAATACATATGATAGCCGCATGACACGGCTGACCAAGTGACCAAGCGCATCAATTAGTAGCCAGAACAGAAAGACAGGCACACATATAAATATGTATGGAAATATATGTGTATATGTATATGTAGGCACAATCACTTTCATATTTTTATAGCGCTGTTGAGGGAGAAAAAAAATTTTAGGTTGTTGTTATTGTTGCATTTTTGGTAAACTGCATAAAAAAGTGGCTTCATTTGCGTTGTATGCCTTACATACACAAACCTGTTTATATAACATGTGTGTGTGCACAAGTGGCAGCTTTTGCCGAACTTTATTATAGCAAACAAAAAATATATTTATGTTTTTTAATATGTATATGTGCTTGTATTTGTATATAGCATTTTATTGTGGTTAGCTTACTCCGCAGGTTTTTCAGGTATGTAGTTTTTTTTTTTGTTGTTACAGGGTGTGTTTCTATTGCCGTGAGGCTAATTAAAACGAAAAAATATGACAAAAAGATAACAAAGGTCAAGGAAAACGCAAAAAGAATGGAAGCATAAAAAAAGTGTCACGAAAAAATAACAAAATAAATAAACGACGAGTAGTGCGACACATTTTATACGCTTTATGCGCTTTACAAACTGACTATTGAAGGTACCCAGTAGGTAGTAGCCAAACTCATAATATGCCTCTAAAAGAATCAAACAAAGCTGTGTGAGTAAGCTTAGAAGGAAGATCAAGTTATTCGAAAAAGCTACCGTTCAACTCTTTCGATAAAATTATTCGGCGTAAAAAAGACATCTTAATGTCAGCACATTAAGAATAGTGTACTATTAAGCTCTCTTTCCGCTGTTGTCTGACTTCTGCGACACTGTGGTGCATTCACGCTTCATACGCATTTACCAAACTAACCAAAAGCTTATCGTGATACCAGATGTACAGGTATATATATATATCGGCGATTTCACCCGAAAGTCAAGTTTGAGCTACATATCATCACGGACCCGGACTGACAAAAAAAAATCAAGAAAAAACGTTAATTTTGCTTGCACCGAAGCTATAATACCTTTCACTAATACAAAAGATTCCTTGCAAGAGCTTAGAGATTGCACCGTTAGCTTAGACAATAACCCATGCCAAATTTCTTGTAGTTATCTCGTCAAATGAATAAGTTATACATACAAGCACTCGATTCCGATCGTTCAGTTTGTATGGCAGACTTTGTACCCAAAACATTAACTAAAATATCCATAAGAGATATTGAGATTTTCTGCACTCTCTCTGATATATGATTTAAACACTGTTTATTTAATATTTTCGATATTATCGTCACTAAAAAAGGTGGACGGACGATAAGTTTTCGATGACTTCTAGACCTTCACTGAATGCTTCGTGCCACTTGAATAGTTGTGTTTGAAAAGTAAACTATCCAAAACATTTCTGTAACAATTTCAAAGATTCCGTAGACATGATTTCATTAGAAACACAAAGTTTTAAGCAAACTCTCTGTTCAATTTTTCTCCATGTATACACTACAATGTACATGATAGGCAGTTTCTCAAGTTTGAAGCTTTTATGTGCGATCTTAAGCTTTAGTGCCAGTTTATTGGTAATAAAATTAACCACTGCTGGACAGACTCAAACAGATTAACAAGATTTGTTAATAATTCTAAGATAGTTTGTGCTTTTATTCGCGCTCAGCAGCAAGCAGATTCGTTCAAGAGCTCTTCTGTCTCTCCAGCGGTATATTCGTTGTCTGGAATATGCACCTCGAATTAAAACTCACGAATATCTCACCTCTACATCTATTGGAGTTAGACAAACGTAAATTATTTCCCTAATGATCCTCACTGATGTATAATATAAAATATAAATAAAAAAATATAATATTTTCTATTCATTTCGGTTGCGTAGAACCGGCTGTTGATTCCAATAGTTATTATTTATTTCGTATTACATTGGATTGGTGTGCTATTCCATATACTTGTATGTATGTACTATTCCACCAGGTCTTACTAAATATCATCGCTCGTATATGGTTTAAGGTTTCGGAAAATTCAGGCTCAACTAAGAGGATCTCAGCTAAAGTTGTAAATGAACTACAAATCAATGAACCAAAATGATCAGATTGAGATTGACGTAAGCTATGACACCACTATTTACACGGTACGTTTCAGCGCAAGGACCTAACAACGGCCGGATCATTACTATATAATGACGCGCAAATAATTTAAAAAAAGGCCACATCTTTGGTTAGACCATGAAGGACTGATAATACATCGAAAAACCGATAAGTTGTTCAACCGTCTCACACTTCTGTGCTCCAAGCGTACTGAAGCAGATAAAGTTATCATTACGAAGAACTTCGATATTCCTGCAGGGTTTATTTCTTGTTATGCGCATTTTTAGAACTGTTTATTTTTGTTTGTTTATGAACACATATTTAGGAATATTTCTTGACGTAAATTTGCTGTTTGCCAACAGCATTTAATCGACACCACTAACTTATGACCGCATGACCTAATAATTTGGGCGAAAAAATATGCGTCAATAAATTATTTGTTGAAATAGAATGTTGCCATACAAAATGTTGAGCCTTGCGAAAAAGAACGAGACACATTTATTGGCTACTTAAACAAACTGTGGATGGGTATTTTGTACTTTTGCGGACTTCAAAATGAAGGCTCAACTTGCATTAGAGTGTGTTTTGAGTTCGTTATGGAGAAGAGAATGGAAATCAATTAACTGGGGACAAAGATCCTGGTTTTTGGATACGAGTTAGAGAGATTACGAACGTTTCCACTTTTTTTGAATATTTATGGTTTAATTAAGGTTCGGTTAGAAAATCCCAAAAGTTCCAGGACTTTTTAAACAACGCGGCTTCTAGTGGCGCCATCTGTCTGAGATTGTTATCCCTCAATTGTGTATTCTTCAGTGTTGTCGTATAAAATTTATATAACAACTGACTTATATAACAGCTGAGATATCGCGCTACATGTGACATTACATTTGTAGTGTCGGTCGGAAAATGAGCATCGAACAAAGAGCCAACATTAAGTTTTGTTTTAAATTTGGTAAAACTTTTTTAAAAACTCATCAAATGATGAAACAAGTTCATGGCGATGATTGTCTATCCCGTAGCCGTATTCACGAGTGGTTTAAACGTTTTCAAGAGGGACGGGAAGACTTGGAAGACGACGAACGTTCGGGCCGGCCAAAAGATGTTGTGAACGAAAAAAACACGTAAATTGTGCGTGAATTCATTAAAAAAGAGCCGAAATCATCGCTTATTATTTTGACGAAAAATTTGGGCCTCAGAAAGGTTTGTGCTCGATTTGTCCCGCACACTTTGAAACAACACGAAAAAGACCTCAGAATTCAACATTCAATTTGACCAAAAATCGCATTCATATCATATCAACAA
This sequence comes from Bactrocera oleae, assembly GCF_042242935.1. Lineage (NCBI taxonomy): Eukaryota > Metazoa > Arthropoda > Insecta > Diptera > Tephritidae > Bactrocera > Bactrocera oleae. The sequence goes on from NC_091538.1 coordinate 59,938,724, forward strand.
CCATTTACCCTATTCGCCTGATATGGCACCCTCCAATCTTTATTTGTTCGGAAAACTATATCTGGCCATGAAAGGAAACCGCTATGCTGACGTTGATGCCATCCAAAAGGCGACGACCGCCATCCTCAACGCTATACCGACAAATGACCTAAAAAAATCATTCGATAACCTTCTTGAACTTGACAAACGTTGTATTCAGGCGGAAGGAGACTATTTTAAAGCCGAACAATAAATTTTTCAAAAAAAAACAAATAATATTCGTTTTTTAATAAAAGTCCTGAAACTTTTGAATTGCACCTTGTATATATTAAACTTATATCTTCGGTTATACATATGTATATGGACTATGAATTTATATATTTCAGAATAGGTTCCGAGTTCTTGCAATAATAATAGAAGTAATTACAGCGTCCACCAATAAGTTAGACGTAATTTTGACAGCTCAGTGGCGACCATGTTTGTTGACGGATTTGTCTCAAATTTTGTCAGTGTTTTCAGTAAGGCTTGCCATTTCATTATGTTACCTTTCACTTTGATACAACGCTTGGAAATTGTTTACGAATCTTGTTCTCCAAAAAAATTCACAAATTCATGTTCAACGAAAACTCATTTGTTCAGGTGAGACCCATTGCTGGCTTAATGGCTTCATCAACAAACAAAATTGTCGCCATTGGGGTGAGTCAAATCTTCGTGTGGTTCAGGAAAGCAATTGCATCCCAAAAAATTTACCGTTTGGTGTGGATTGTGGTATGACGGCATCATTGGGCATTATTTCAATCGAAATAAGACAGGAAATGCCGTTACCAACAATAGAGAACGTTTAAACACGATATTGACCGACTTTTTCCTTCAGAATTTGATGAAAGCGACGCGGACGATCTCTATTTCTTATAAGATGGTGCGCCGTCTCATGTTTCTCGTCTAAACATGGGCACATTGCGTACAAAGTTTCGTGACTCGTTAATTACGAGAAATGGCTCAGTCAAATGGCCGTTTGCGTGGTTTTAACGCCTTTACATTATTTTCTTTGGGGGTATATTAAATTAAAGGCTTATGCTAATCAACCAGCAATGCTCAAACAGCTCGAAGACAGCGCACTATAGACGAAATTTCAGCTGCACCGGGTCATCGAAAATTATCGTAAACGGGTGGAGATATGTAAACAGAGCCATGGTAGCCATTTGGCTGGCATACAATTATCTGCATAACTGAAAAAAGAATAGAACCCATTTTGACCAAATTGGAGCGTTTTTTTTTCATTTTAACATCATGTCGTTCTTGTTGGTAGACCCTTTACATAATATCTCATAATGCATTTTGTAGACTAACTTGATCTCACAAGTTGGGAAAAAGGAGAGCCCATACATATGAGAGAAGTTTCCATCGGCTCTCAGTCCTTTTGCATTTGAAATCGACAAAAAGATTTATGCTCAATCATAACCTCTGGTACTCATTTTTATAAGCTGACATTTCACAGAAATATAGGATGTCACCTTCTGTTCCTTTAGTCATCTACTTCTTCGGAAGGAAAACATTTTATTTTTATTACAGTTAATTCTTGAACTCTCTGCTCTTTATTTCCTTCAAGCAGCAACAAATGGCATATTTATTTCATTGATCAACTGAACAATGTTGGATTATTCTTTGCCTGCAGCTCAAAGCTGCTTCTTTTAGGAAATTAAATATTTTTTAAGAAAAATAAGCAAAGCATATACTCGTATGTAAGCGTAATGCAGACATACAAATACAATGAACGAGCAGCTCAGCAAACATGCATAATACATCGTCGGTGAGATTAAAACGTCGAGGCTAACAAATAGGAGTAGGTAAAATATAATAACGGTGAATAAAAATATGAGCATGAACACGATATACGTATTACATTCAAATGGAGAACGAAAATTAACGTAAAAGAGAAAGAAGAAAGTACACAGAACTCTATGCTATTTAAGGTGATACATTTCAAAGCCGAGACATGGAGGATACTTCCTTTTTATTAGGTATTTGAAATCTATATTTAATATTTTTTCTATCAACCGTATCCCAACATACCTCAATGGTAGCTGAGACGATAAGTCTCTGGCCAAGCTCTGAACAACAATCTTTTGTTATGATATATGATATATGCCTGAATTAAATATTTTTTATAGGTCGGGGCGATACTCGCATTGTTAAAAAATAACTAGAAAAATGATGCTGTCTATTTAGAAATTTTCATTTTATTAAATTTAAAGGAGAAAAAATTCTTACAATATGAATAACAAACTAAAAAACTTAAGAATGACAACTCAATATTTTAGTAGAGTTGCCATCAATTTTAAACTTTTTATTCCATCACATTGATAAAAATATTACAATATGGACAACAAACCAAACGAATTTAAAAAAATTTACTGTCGAAAATTTGAGGAGGGTTGCCACTTGTTTGTAAATTTTATTTTTATTAAATTTTTGCGTGAAAGAAATGCCTATAATATGGGCATCAAATTAAAGATATTTAGGAATGCGAACAGTTGACCATTTTCGCTGGGTTGCCATCTTTTATAAACTTTTGAACTTCATTTTGAAACACTTACATTCATAAGAATATTAAAATAAGCGCAACAACTGAACTGTGTTTAAGATTTTTTCTAAATTTTAATTTTTTAGATAGTTATTAGGTAAAACGAATTTTTCAAAACTAAACAAGTTTAAGAACGTTTACAGTTTAAATTATTTCTTTCAGAAGGATTGCCACCTTTTTAAAACTTAAAAAAAAAATTATATAAAATATAAGTAGAATATAAAAATATTAGCATCAAACTAAATAAGTTGAGTTGGACTGAGCGTTGAAAACAACTGTAATAGGCTTGCCACCTGTTAAAGAGCTTTAATATTATAAAAGTGGTAGGAAAAGAAATTAATTTGTACAATAATAAAATGATTTAAGAAGTTATGTTTTTAGGAAAGTTGCCACTTTTTTCAAACTATTGCTTAGTTATATTGATAAATATAAATAATAATGTTGCAATAAGCGCATCAAACTAAAGCGGTCTAGGAATGATTACAATTTAGGGGGGGCTGGCAGCTGCTAATTTTTTATTTATTGATAAAGTAATATAAAATCATATTCTGAATATGAAAAATCACGCAAATGAAATATTTAGGAAATATGTTGCTTGATGCACGTATCTCATATTTCAAGTATTACCTGATATACATACATATATATGTCAGTCCGATATAAGAAAGGCGAGGTTTAGAATTTCAGAATTTTGCTATTTTTTATGCTTTCATTTTTAGATTTATAACAACTGGATGTACTTTCGAAAGCAGCTAGTCAAATGTGTATAATAATGGCCCAGAGCAAATGTATGCAGTATTTATATTAAAATTTTCCATTTATAGCAATTACGTAAACATCTACAAATATTTGCATATGTGTGCACAAGCTCCTATTACCTATTCACTTCAATTACATGCACACACACAAACACATACAAGTAAAAATAATTGTATGAAATGCAATAAGCTTTTCACCCTTTGATTGCTTCGCTCGCTTTTCGAATATATCTAGTGCTATATTTAACTGCGTATATCGCAAATGTGGAGCTCTATAACGCATATGAAATATTTACCAACACAGCTGATTGGTAAACTAAGCTTCATAAAAAAATATTTGAGTAGCAATTTAACGATTGAAATTATTCAACCAAAAAGTTCAATGTAAAGATTTGAGTTGCAATTTTTAATTATATACATCAACATAGAAACATATCAAAGGAAGTAAATAGAAGCTCTTGAAATTTATAAATAAAATGGAGTGAAAACAGAAAGCCGCTGAGCTGAATGTGACATTAATTTAACCAAAATTTAATAAATAAAAATAAAAACGATTGAAATAAGCGAAAGAGGCTTGATAAATTGGATTTTTAGCCGCTAATTTTAATATGACACGAAATTTATTTGTGTGAAAATATTAACGCTAGACGGCGCTGTATATTATATGTTTAGAAAATTCCTTTTCACGATTCAAACAAAACTATTTTTACATAAAAAATATGCTAGAAAGAGGAAGCTGAACAGATCTCATTCAGCAGGCAGTCTAAAAAGATAGTATCATTCTTATGAGTGAGAGCTATAAGAATTGCATCCATAGATTTTGTAGTCAAACCTAACGTTCAAGAGAAACAGGAAAAAATTTCACAGCTGTCGGACGATTATTAGTGCGTGAAATACATATAGCAATTCGAGTACTTGGTATTTGGAAAATAATCGGTAAAAGCGTTATAAGGGTTCCGCGCGAAGTGTGGCAGCCATTTTCGTAAGTGTTTTGCTAAATTGCAGACAAACTCGTTGAAGCTGACGTACCCAGTGCATTTTATTCGTCGGAAAGGAGATCAAAATATAAAAGTATCTATAAAAATTTTTTAGAAGACTGCTAAATGAATTTACTTTAACTTAACTAAATGATCACAACGGTTTACACTCTAAAGATATCGACGGAAGAAAAACCTCATGTATTAGACCTATGTATCACTCATAAATATTTAAACAAAAATTCAGGGATGCAGCATGAAGTCACAATCAATCGATATGCTGTGTCAGAACAAGTGACAAAATTGCACGAATTAAGCTTCGAATAGCTTCCATATGCACCGTATTCGTCAGTTCTGCGCAACAGATATTGTATGACTCAATAGAAAGCTCACTGGACAAAAATTTAGCGACGATGAAGATCTTCGAGACAGAGTTCCATTACAAAGCAAGAAGCAACTGCTATCAAAAAGTTCTATGATCGCTGTGATAAGAATAGCGATATCGGTGGCAACTACATATGAATGAATAATAAAACATTAAATTGTCTAATAAACTGTGGTTATCATTAAAGTGATTCAATCTTTTAAGCCTGTCTGATACGTTCAAGCTTTAGCCATGGTTCCATCGAAAGAACATTACGTAACTCGTGGAGTAGTTTTCATACTACCGAGAAGCCTAACAGCAAAGAAATTTCCATTATACCCCGATTGTAACGCTGTTCTATTCACAAATTTCACTAAAATAATACAAATAAATGTGACTTACTCGAAATTCAAAGTATACGAAATCACGGTAAAAATCCGACATATAAATTAATATTTCCTGTGATAAAATTTAGTAAAAAAAAACTTATATCGAATTGGTTGTATGAGATATTTTGATTTCCATATAAAATCTGAACAAATTCTCACCACAACGTCGAGTCTCGAATAAATTTATGAGACTGGCGCAAATTTACCTATTGACTTTAGTCGGCATATGCTACGAGTAATTTGGCATATTGGAACAGACCTGAACTATTTCTTAATATGTACTCCCAGCTTGCAGTAAGTTTAATTTTTGTTTATTTTAAAAGAATTAATTTAATTACATTACATGCTGTTAATACTTTACTTTCTCACGCTGACTATTGTTAATTAAGTTTACGACTTTGACGCAATTCACTGCTTGACTTTAATACAACACATAGGTCTCTACATACTTACATATATATACATATATACATTCCCGTAAGCGTTTGACATTTTTTGTCGCTGTCACAAGAATTTAATTACATAAAGACATCTCACTTTGAACAGAAATTCAAAATGAGACCTAAGCACAAGAAATTGACACACTTGGATGATAAGGATGGGCAAAAATTCTGAGAGGCTTTAGTAGCAGAAAACATTTTTCGTTAAAATCGTGACAATCGGTTGTCAGAAAGAATTTTTTGTGCTTATCTGTTTTCATAAAAATAGAAACATTTGCGCTTTTTGTCGCAGTCGTGTCATGATACTGTCATATTGCCGGTCAAATTTCACAACAAATGTCCTTTTCCATATTTTTGTGATGCCTACACACTTTTGTATTAAGTTAGGTCTTATGGTTGATCCTGGCACCAAACAACTGGCGAACATTTACTTGGCCGAAATTTGCAACTTAGTGCGAAAAATTATGAGATTGCCAACTCAATTTAAGACTTGAAGTATCAAAATTCATTTATTGTCAATTCATCGTCATTCAGTTTGACATAGCGAAAACCGCACATTAATCTATAATCTGTGAGGAATTGAATTGAAATGTTGAGTGTAATCCAGCTAGTCAGTCAGCCAGTTTCGATTAATGGTTTATGATAAAAAAATTTAAATTTGTTTAATGCTTTTAGATTTTTTTATAAGTAAGCCAATTTAAAATACTTACAAATTAGGCATTTTTTCTGCCATTTTGCATTCTAAAATTATACGGACCTAAATCTACTCGAGCATGTAATCTTTCGGCTAGACACATACGTTTTATGAGTACATAGTTATGCTATGCGTACATATTTATATACAAGTATACGGTTGTAAACAAACCCTTGACCAAAATACATTTATTTATCATAATAAATACCGAGCACGAGTGGGCATATTTTCAGTTGCTTTTTTATACCCTGAACAGGGTATATAAAGTTTGCGATTAAGTTAATAACACCCAGAAGGAAACGTCGGCTACCCTATGAAGTATATACCTAAATTATCAGCGTGACGAGACGACGTCGATTAAGCCATGTCCATCTGTCTGTCTGTATATACGTTAACTAGTCCCGCAGTTTTTGAGATATCGATCAGAAATACACGTCATTTTCTCACCAAAAATGCTGCTGATTTGTCGGATGAGCTGCTGATATTGAAGCAAGATAGCATATAGCTGCTATCAAAACCGAACGATCAGAAATTTGCTTGTATAGAAAGCTTATTCATTCGACGAGTTATCTTCAATAAATTTTCTATGGTTTAGTGTCTTAACCAATAATGCAATCTACGAAGAAATTGTTCAGATCGGACCATCATAGCACACACCTGTAGCTGCCTTATATAAACTTACCGATTAAAATCAGGATAAAGATATTTTTTTACTCCTCGGTGCTATTAAAAATGCACCTCTGAAAGGTATTGTAGCTTCGGTGCAGCCAAAGATAACGTTTTTTTGTTTGATTGTTATGTTTTTGCTTTTTTTGGTTTTAAGCCTTCCCTGGAGCAATGCAAAAACTTCAAAGTCCACTTTAATCTTTTAATATCCGACCTACTAAAGTAAATCAAAAATGTTTACATAATGTTATACAAGCATTAGATTGTATAACTACATAACTATACGTGTATGTATATATGTAAGTCTAAAGGGTCAAGCTCAGTTATTTAACATATATTTTGTCTGGCCGCGCAAAAACTTGAAAGAAAAATTTTTGAAGTTGGCAGCAAAAGCATTAGGGATGTTAAATTTAGTTTGACCAAAAAGTGGTCATTTTCAATCGAGAGATTTTACACAGACTTGATTAACAATAACCGATTTGATTTTTTTCACCTGCCTGTCGAAAAGTGTTGCCATTACTTGTACTTAAGGATACATATTTGTGAGTATAGTATTATATTTAAGCTATTGCCATTTTGAGATTGGGAGCAGATTCGCTTCAGCTCGTTGCATACTCTTAACTCTAACTGACATGCAAGGTCCTCCGCATTACGACGAATTGACGAACCCTGCGCTGGTGGTCGAGCTATTCTGCAGAAATGGCTGATGGGTTATTGTCAAGGCTGCCTCTGTTTCGTTAAAAGCCTGGCAGGTGTCAGAGTATCTTCCCACCTTGTCAGCTTTAAGTTATTGTGTATAGTGTCAGGCAGCCCTGGCCCTTAAACACATGCATACAAATAAGAAATAATAACATAAAACAGGACGAGGAAATGGGCAGTATCTCGGGTGGGACGCCACCACTTGGGCTGACGAAACCGTCCCCTGAAAAGGCTGATAGAAAAACAGAGAGCACATGGCTTACCGTCACTAGGGGTGATAGGTTAGTGGGAGTCAGCAGGAGCCTGCCGACAGAGACTAAAGGTAGGGCGGAAGTGCGAAGCATAATTGGGAGCTGTCAACTCTTTCAAATTATTTATTTAATTAAATTTATAAATGAAAATGAAATGCATCAATATATATGTCGAATTAGAAAAGTTTAGGAAAGACTTATCCCAGATATATATGTTCGAAAGGGTTGTCACCCGTTTCAAAATTCTACATTCAAATTATATGTTAGACGAATAGTACCCCCTGAAAACTTGAATACAAATTAAAAATGTTTTTTTTTTCAAAAAGTTGCCACTTATCTAAAATTTTAAATTCAAGAAATATGCCAAATAACTTTTTATTAGTAACAAAATAAAGACTTTTATGAACACTTACAATTTATTTTAATGGATTTTGGTATTTCTTGTAAGGATTGACACCTTTTAGAAATTAATTTGATTCATAAACAAATTAGATATGGCAATATGGATATCAAAATGAAACGATTTTACCCGCAAATAACTGTTATAACTTTATTAAAATAAATATTTCGACCCCTAGTTTTACACAGCCACAGTGTCCCGGTTAATTATACAGTAATGTGAAAGAAAACTGTCCTCAATTTCTATCACACAACCATACTATGCAATCTTCATAAGTATGGTTATAGACAATTATTGTCTCGCAAACTGGTAGTGAGTACATCTGAGCACCAGCAGCTTTTCCACCGGAGACTAGAATAACCACAAAAGCGCCAAGATACAGCAACAACAAAAACAAATGTTATGAATGACTATACTTGGCTAACAATGAAAATCCAGTAGCTAAGTGCGACTATTGCAAACACAATAGACATTTTCCGAATATTTTTGAAAAGAGAATAGAGCGCTGAGAGTTGTGGCAACACATCTGGAGTTCCGTTTGATATCCGCTCACTTTGCTCAACTAGTTGGCACAAACAATTGGCTGCTGCACCAGCTGGTGCCGGTATTTGCATTGTGGTTTAATAAATACTCACAAAATCACAATTAAAATTCGTAAGTTTAATTGCTAAGAGATAATTGAAGAAATTGCTCAAATTATCTAGTATAATGCGATTTAGTGAATGAAGAGCAAAACCCATAAAATTTTTCAGGGTGAATTATGATGATATAATTAGCTTAGAAAACATTACTCTAATTCAACAGGAGAGTAAAACATAAGTAGAGAGAAAGTCAACTCTCAAGATACCACTCTTTTTAGACTAAATTGGGACACTTTGAACACAAAAATATAGTGAAAATGCAATTTTTTTTATTTTAGACAGCAGCTTCTGCCGAAACTCGGCCTTTGCCCTGGAAATGTCTGCGTTGCATCAACTGATCAGGATAAAGGGCGCGAAAATGATCGTCACATGAGCTTCTTGTTTTAATCAAATTCCTGCTCGAAACGCTAGGGTTTAGAATCTCAACGAAAGTATTTCGAATGCCTTGGATGACGTTATTATGAAAAAAGTTGCAATCTCACCACTAGATGTTTAGTTTTAAAATTTTTAAGGCATAACCTCAAGAGTTTTGATAGATGCTTTCTGCATACGAGTACAACGAAAAGACAAAGAGTTTTAGTCGGTTTATGAGCATTAACAGTAGGTAAAGACCTACAGCTTGACCAATGCTCTCCTTTATCAACATGTTTGGCGAATATGAATTAGTTGTAACCTAGAAATAACTCCGCGCCATCTAGCGCATAGTTGGAATTGAATGACTGCTATACACTCAAAAAAATAGTAGTACTCGGAGATACACAAATTCCCACTCAATCACGCTATAAAAAGCATATTGGCCACGTATTGTCACGGTAGATGGAAACATAAGGGATTTTACACTTTTTTTTAAAGTAGGAATGGCCCTCTAATATGATTACTTTGCATAGCTAATACACCATTTGAGTTATAAAAACCAAACTCGGTAAGTAAATTATACTTCACTTTCACATATCTTAATGTAAAAAAGGTCAAGTCGGGGTAATAATCATACGCAGCTTGCACATAACGGAATTGTTCAAAAATACTAAAAGAGCAAAAACTGTTTACGAACAACACTCGAACATAAATACTTGAAACGGACATTGACATATCAGGCCTTCTATAGTTCAATTTGAGAATTGATTCATAGGCGTAATATCGTCCAATCTCGGTTGAAATTTTTACTAACTACTGGACCATTTTGAAAGATTTTACATCTCATCTTATACATGAAATAACCAATAGATCTTCTAAGCATAATTATAGGTATTGAAAAGAAAACAAAAATAGTTATCCTGTGGCAACTAGTTACCAAAACATAGTCTATATATACTACTTGTTACTAGCTATTGCACTTTAAACATACGAATTACGGTTCTTCTTGCTAATTTTATATCTCATATATTGGACTGATCATATCGCATATCGTTTCTGACTAGCTATTTTAAAGAAGACGTAACAATTCAGTATATTAGCGATGCTAAGAATTACATTACCGCATAATTATGATCAGCCTTCAAGAAAAGTTTCTTCAGAGTATATTTTGAACAAATTTAAAGCGAGACAAAATTTAAATTTCTAAAGATTCAATTACACATTTCCCTACCGCTCTACTACATTATATAACTTGCTTTACTGTCTCGAATTTTTTAAATAGGCCACCATTTAACCACTCATTTTCCTGCTGTTAACACTACAAATTCACTTTAGTAAACGCTACCTTGAACCCCATTTCTTGAACAAACACTAGATAAGATTGCCACTTGGGAGAAGCCAGTACTTTATGTAACTTAACCGTTATTATTTTAAGTACATCGAGTGATTGCCTGCTGCCCAGCGACAGCAGCTGCAGCTTGCAAGATATTAGAAAAATTACTGCGCGAATAAGAAATAAAAGAAATCTAGCTACAAATGAGAAAATATGTATGAAATGAGCTCAAGCATTTCCGCCTATGCGACACTTCAGCGAGCAAACGCAATCTGTATGCTGCGCTTCAATTCGTTTGTTTTGCGGTGTTGAAGCTGTTAGTGGCATAACGTTAAGCGCCTGAACGTATGCTGCGAATTATTGCAAAAATCCATGTAATTCTTTTTCATTTTCTAGGGCATCACTCAATTTGCCCTTAAGTTGTGGAAAATGATAGTGAGCGCGCGGTTGGCATAGGATTTACTAAGGTTATTCAACGCTTTTTCGATTTCTCTCTACTCGAGCTCAAACTCACTTGTATAGACGCCTTTTAGTTTGTTTATGTGTGCTTGTAAGCGAAATGTAATGCTTGGCAATTTTTTATCGTAGCTTGGCGTTGTCATGACCAACGCAGACTCCTTCCAGGGGATTTAGCTTCTAGCCACGTTTTCCCAGATTTTGCAAACTGCAGCTTCAGGTGTCGTTAGAACATATATGTTGTTACCTGGCTTCTGCGGATAGTCACAGTTGGGTATTGAAAACGCATAATAAAAGCCATAAATATTTCAATTGCTTAATCTATAGGCAAAAGCTGCTGTTATATACTATGTAAAAATGGGTAAAGTGAAGTGAGGTACATTCGTATAGCTGCGAATTGCGAAGAAGACATTTCACTTAATTTTTTTCCTATTCATTCTTGAAGAATTTTTATTTTAGAACTGAAAAAGTTACATCTGAATAAAGGAAAATATAAGCTAAATTAACTAGAGATAATAAATTATAACAAAACCAATAAAAAGGGTTTTTTAAATCAACAAAGTAATTCCGTATGTGATTAGAGTCAGAAAACATATTTTTTTTTATTAAAAATTTCAAACACCACAAATCGCTAGTAATTTGAGCTATTGATCACTTTAAGTGTGTGAAGGTGAGACATATGTGGAATGGTATGTTTAATTTGGTGGATTTTTCGTGACTATATTTTTACATATGATATACATCGTAAACAAAAAATACCTACAAAAATATATATGAAAATTACACTTTAATCAAACCAACATCGTAGTTCAGAACTCAAAAATCAACACTCATGTAGAAGTACATATAAAAACGATAATATTTTAAATGAATATACTTCAGATTAATGTTGAAAGTTTTAGAAGTAGCGATCACATCTTCTCCCCTATAAACCATATGTTTAACGTATTTTTACCAAGCTATTACAAATGAGCCTAAAGGTAGGTTACATTTTTTTCAGAATTTGAACTGTATATCAGATTTCACGTACAAAAACGAATCCCAATTAGAATTTCATAAAATGGAGAATATCTTTAAGCTTCGAAGAATACTATTTTTCAAAAGAATGCTGACATTAGCAAGATATCTGCTGTTTTGTGCTTTTTTTGTGATTTTTGTAATAATAAGAATTTAAAAATAAAAAAATAATAATAAAGCAAATCTAAAAAAAATTATTGATATTTTCATGAATTGTGGGTACAAATATATCCAAAATTGACATTATATTCAGGCTAACAAAATCATTTTAGACCAGTGTAATTACAGACATTTTAAGGATTTTCCAAAACTAAGATGTGATATTGCAATTTTTTGCTTGCAACTTAAACAAAACATGATTTAATCTTGAAGCAATGTTACGGTAAAAAAGTGAAAAGCAAATACAAGTAGTTCTTCAGTAAGAATCGGCTAACAGCAGCGTAAAGTTGCCGAACAGATTAAAGAAGCTTAGTTGAAATAATAAGCTTATTTAAAACTTGCGATATAGTAGTATAATAAAACAAATGACAAAATGCAAAATATCGCTTGCTATTCAGCAACTCAGCACTCGGAACAGCTCCTTCTTCTAGCTGCTATATCTTTAAAACGACTTCGAACTTTTAAAACTAATTTTACTGCCGTATTCTAGACATGTTACAAAAAGCAATATATGAAAAACAAAGTTGATTTTTTGAGCTCATCACATGGAATGACCCACTTAAGGCAAAACATTTGTGAACTACATCATATGTATTATATGTAAGGTTTTTGCTTAGCCTAAAGTAAAATTTGTTGATTATAAAAAAAAAAAAGTTTTTGGAAAAAAAAGTTTTGGAAAAAAAATTTTTTTTTTAATATCTAGAGGCGGCCAACTCACTTTTAAAGCAAAGCTTCGAGTTAAAATTTTTATTTCGTAAAAATTTTTGATTAGTGTTCTAGAAGCTGTGGAGAGTCCTCTTTCTGGACAATTAAAAGTTATCAACTTAAACAAATTTTTTGAGGTCATTATTGGAGTTAAAAAAAAAGTCTTAAACGACAACATGCTTTCCTTAAAAGTTAAAATAAATTTTAAAACAGTCAAATTCGGTCATTTTTATACAAATGCGAAGAGTTTAAACCCGCTAAGAAAATGGAAAATTTTCTAAAAATCGGGAAGATATTGGTTTCACCCCATTTTGCAAAAATCGAGTTCTCAACAGATCTCGACGTTCTGAGGGTCGAGGAAGCTTCCCCGAACATTTCTACGATGATGTCCGTATGTCTGTATGTATGTGTGGATGTATGTGTGTGTGTGTGGATGCATGTGACCCTCTTATAACTATTAAACTGCTCAACCGATTTGAATAAACTAAACGGCATTCCAAAGGGTTTCATTGCACTTGAATTTCGTGTAAGTTTGGACCCAATCGGACGAGTAGATTTCGAGAAATCTCAAAAATAAAAATTTTGAAAAATCGTTTTTTTCGAATTTTTTCCAAACGACTTAACCGATCGACACCAAAAACTAATCAGTTCTAAACCTTGAAGAAACACATCGTTTGCCGAAAACCGGTTGATTTACTTGCTAGATATCGAAAACGAAAAATTTCGAAGAGCTCAAAAGCAGTGAAAAAAGCGAAATTTGAACGTTAGCGTATGAAATTAGAGGGAAGTTGCAGGGATGGCCCTTGAGGCCAACCGTTTTCCACATTTTTTTTTTTAATATTTGTTTTTTTTTTTATAATCTACAAATTTTACCCTCAGGCTAAGCAAAAAAAATGTTTTTCACTCCACCCTAATGTATGTACGTCAATACTAAACTAACGTTGTTTTTTCGCTTGATACTCTGAAAAATTGGTTGATAGACACCTCTAAGAAAGGCTATCCAAGTATGAGCTCTTAATTGTAACGAGAATGTTCTTGGCCCAACAGTTATATATATTATATTTTTTTTATTATCAGAAAAGTTCATATCTCGATTCTAACTACTTGAAAATATATTTCGTTTTGTGAACCTTTTAAAATGCCCAACAAGTGTTAATTGCTTATTCGCGCAGATTTCTATAAATAAATGCTTTCAGAAAATAACACCAAAGGCTGGGTAGCCACGAGAAGTCATAAATTTGTGGCACATTGTTTTCACTACTTAGTATAAGTTTAGCTTCAAAGCTAAAAATTCCTTGCAGAACTAGGACGAGTATTTTTAACTGAAAAACTACTAAAAAAAATTACTTTTGTCTGCTAAACACACACATACATTAACGTAATTAGCTAAACTGATAAATTCATACAAGAACTTAAGCTTTTTGGGTAAGCAGTTAAATACATAAATAACCGAGTACTACGCGTATGTACGCCAGTTGCACCGTTAGGAAGTACTATGAACACACTGGAAATTCATCAAAACAACGACAAATGTATGTAACGAGCTCATGCACTTATACCACTAAACCAATATTTATGTACTCACATGTACATATTTATAGCATATGAATGAAAGTAAAAACTCACAGGCAAATGTTGTTAAAATGAAATGGCGACAAAAACACTAAAAGGGTGGAGAGTGAAAATGTGTTGGGCAATTTGGTGCTTTTTGCTCTACACATGCAAAGCTGAGCATATTGCCCAAATTGGTACGTATACATAAAGTTAATTAATTTGGCAAATTGACTTACCTAAATGTGGAATGCCAGCAGGATACATATATAAAGAGCTCGACACAAATTCACACATGCATGGCTCGAAACTGAAAGTAAGAAAATGAAGAGAAAAAACTATATAAATACACTTACAAATATATTAACGGGGTAAACGCTATTTTTTCCTAATATGGCATATGAAAAAAATTAAATATTATGCATACGCACACATAAAAAGCTGCGAAAAACGTTGCCAACAGATGTGCTCTTAAGTTGAAATGCTAAATGGTTTCGCAGGAAACAAGCGCTTTGATTGTGTGGGAGTTCTGTGTTTTTATTTATTGTACGTAGGCGCTCTTTAGTGCTCCAATGTTTATATAGCTTATGTTCTTGTTGAAACTGTTAAATACGCGTTGCCACCTGTTCATAAATTTCGCTGTCGTTTGCACTCCTATGAACATTGCGTAGTATATAACATAAAAGCAGCTTAGTTTCCCCAAGCAATATGTGTTTTTCTCCATTTTGCTCTTGTAATTAAATACTCGCAGCTTAAGCTTTTTTTTCTACACAGATGTTGACATGTGAATATATACAATATATTATATACTTCATACTTGTTAAAATTTCGGCATTGATCACCGTAATTTTCACTTTTCCTGACATTTGTTTAAGAATTTAGCTTTTGAAACAAAATAGGGATTGGTTATTGTTGGGTCTAAAGGGGTTGTTGGGATTACAAGGAAAAGTAAAATCGAGCATTAATCGTTAAATGCTACAGCACGCCTCTTTTTTAAACAATATTAACCGATTTTACTAGCCAAACAGTTTTCAAAAGAAGAGTAAAACCAGACACTATTAAAAAAAAATATATTTTTTTTTTGAAAAAAGTACACCTTAGGAGCTTAAATATACTAGCAAAAATTGCTTTACAAGTGGAAAAATTCCTGCGAAATCATGCGCTGTTGAAGTAGCAGCTTCTGTACGTAAAATGTTAAACATATATTTTTATAAACTGCATTTTTCAAATCGGCCGTCAATGGTTCTCGGAAACTTAAATTGCAGTCTTACAGTAACATAAACTAGCAAACTATGTATACACGATTTTTTATTATTACCGTTACTTTTTTTTAGAAACAATTTGCTAATATTGATACTAGTGGTAACTTTTTGAAACTTTTTCTTAACAAAATATATTATGTAGATTAAGATACCGCCTTTATGTTTTGCTGTAGATAGCAGCA
Organism: Bactrocera oleae; assembly: GCF_042242935.1. Taxonomy (NCBI): domain Eukaryota; kingdom Metazoa; phylum Arthropoda; class Insecta; order Diptera; family Tephritidae; genus Bactrocera; species Bactrocera oleae. The sequence continues at coordinate 59,954,585 of NC_091538.1, forward strand.
GTTCCTACATACACCGTCGCTTGTAAAGATCCACTTTGTAAAGTGTATTTCCAAGATTGGCAAAGTTGCGCCATTTTATAGCAAAATGTCACAAGAAATTGTTTTTATAGAGAGTATAACTTGTCATAAGTTGAAGGTGTTAAAATTAAGTATTTATAAGATTTTTATAAGGGAAGATGTTATATCCACTAAAAATTTAATACGTAAGTAGTTTATGAAAATATTTCGAAAATCATAGCTATGAAAGCTTTGATACTGTTGTAGTTGTGTTTTGAGAGTCAATTTCTTCGCGAACACAAGTATTTCAGCGAAAAAAAACATACAGTTTAGGTCATGTAGTCATCGAAAAATTGCAACATGCATGAAAGTTAATGTGTCAGAGAAATAGCAAGACCTCAACCCATCTTATCGGCCGATTCAACACATTTTGGTTAATGTTTTGGGTATAAAGCATGTAAATGCTAGATTCGTAACAAAAAACCAACTTTTCTTAACCAAACACGAAACGAGAGTTATCGCTCAGCCACCATATTCTTTAGATTTTGCTCTCTGTGACTTTTTTTCTGCTTTTGCAACTATAAAATCTACTTCGGAGAATAATTATCGGTTTGGTTTCAATGCGCAGTTAAAATGGACTTGTGCGCGGCAATTTTGATCTTAAGTTATGTAATCATATTAAAGATATATAATACATATTTACTCTCCGGAGTTGATATACATAATACTGCTCAGTTTACAATAAGGTAAAATCAATGCATTGAGTAAAATGTTTTATTCTCTTGATTAGCCAAAGTAAATATATTTTTTGCTAGGCTTCCTATTTGGTTCGCAGTAACTGTTATAATAATGATATGATAGACAGTTTCAATCTTTGAAAATTTGTAAAATTTTGTGTTTACATCTCACCTTTTTTAGAGCAATCGGAATTCCGACTGCAATAATGACAAAAGTATAACACAACTGCGACAAAGAGCTCTAATATTTATATTTTTTATTAACATATTGATATGCATATTGCTTGAATTAATATCACATATCCTGAGATAAGCAATTTTTTTATTATAAAATGGAGTATATTTTCTGTTTTATGCGAGTAGTACAACAGGGAACTTCTAAAATTTTATAAAACATACATGCATACATGATATATTACATACTACACACTCTTATGCATTGTAGATGCTGAATGCAAAATTTTTAATTTGTTCCGCTGAAAATTCTCTTTGTGCTCGTTCGCATGTGGTATCTAACAACTCTTTTGCTTCTACAGCAACAAATTCGGGGATTATATCACGCATACGTGGAGCATTGAAAAATATAATCCGGTAATTAGCAAATGAATATCTTTCGCTTGCAGAATTTTATGTTGTGTTTTTAAGCCCCAAGCGGTGTTTATGTCTATTACCCCTTCCACAGTTTTCTGTTTTGCCAATTATTTTGCAGAATTAGCTGCAAAAGTTCAAACCAAAAAATGAGCCGAGTGTTTGTGTGTACTTTTTGCTGCTCGTTTATCTGCTTGGATACAAATGAGACTGTTTAATGCATTAAGTCTGATGGATTCTAAAATTAATTTTATTCATATAAGTCATCCTACATACGGTTTTTTAACATAAATGAATTAAAATTAATGAATTGTAGAAAATAGTCAGCTGCATCAGACTTGATGGGTTCCAAATTTAGTCTTATTCATGTTTTATCAACCAAAAATTGTAGTTCATTATGGATATATAAAAAAAGAATTGATTTTGATTAAGAGTGGTTAGATATAATATACCGATGTATTAGCTCTAATGAGCTCTCAAATCAGCACTTTTACACATATTTGCTTTTATATAATACAAACTAATCAGCTAAAGTTGGAAACTCATACAAAAATAAATTTTTACTTATAGACTAACTAATAGGTAGCTAATTTTTCAAGGAAAAAACAAACCAAAAATTATAGTAGAATGAAACCCATTGGAAGCGAAGATATAATAACAAACATTATAGAAAGAATTTGCGGGCGATGTGAGGTCGGGAAAGGAAGGGATTGATTGAAATTTTTTATTGTTGAAAACGGTGTATCTCGATTTCTGTCAAAACAACGAGTTCTATAGAAAAAAAATAATGAAAAGAACTATAACTTTTTACTTTAATCGTTTCGTAGGATTTTTCTTACCATAGTAATGTATACATTTTTTATACTATCGGAAAGTAGAGATTTCAACGAAGAAATAAGGTTGCTGTAGAAATAAGGTTAATACTTCAAACAAAAAAGGCAGTGTGAAGGCAAAAAAAAATTAAAGACAATTTTTTTGTACAAGATGAAAATACCTAATAAGTTGGTTATTTGAAATCTGCACATACATTTTGAGGTTATGTGAAAAAAAACATATTTTTCGATGAAATTGATTTTGCTAAAATTCATTAACCATTCGTTTCGTTCGCTCTAAAACTTGTAAGCGCCTCATTTGTTGGTGGAGTAGAGAAGCTCTACCCAGTAAATGTTATGTCTGTAAGTAACTTTGAAGAGTAGCTTTTAAATTAAAGTTTGAGTTAATTTGCTTCAGAAAATTTTGTGAAGGATTTACTCCTAAATTTCCTTTGAAAAATATTTTTTTATTATAAGTATTATGCAGGAGATACTTAAGCTTAGAGCTTTTACAATGCAGTACCTAATTACCATTTCACTCGTCTTCACCCACTCATCTAAATGACTACGTAAGAATGTACAGACATATACATTAAGGTGTTCGTTGTTTTTTTTTTTTTTTGTAGACACTTTCTGAGGTTTAATTTTTTCCTTTAAAAGTATTATCGAAGGTAAAACACTTTATTTTCAATTTGCCTAAAACATGTTACGTTACACATGTATTTAACATACGATTTTTAGAACTTTTGCTTTACATTTTTTATCTCCAAAGTAATTTAACCTACAACCTTGAAAAATTCTAATACAAAATTTTTCGCTATACAAAAAAGGTGTTATTGACTTTATTCATAAAAGCATTCCTTTATAAGTTATATGCAGTTAAAGTAATAAAATACTGAGCATTCATGTTGTACACCATGACGGATGAGCAACACCGAATTTATGAGACACTTGTATGAATGCTCATTTGTACATTTGATGCTTGACTGTAATTGCGTATAACTATTGAACGAATGTTTTAATAAAAAAAACAAACACTTGAACCTTCTTTGTAGAGCAGTATAAAAAATGAATATTGACTAAATTTAGGAAATAACGAACACCCTAAAGTATATACGTATGTGTATGACAATTTTTTGTGCTAATTAGACAAAAATACACACATATGTACATGATATTGTATCTCCAAAAAATTACGGTGAAACCGTTTATTTTTCACATTTCCAAAATGTAATAATTACCTTAATATGTTTCTTGGTTTTTAAGCTCATTACCGTTAGTTAAAATATAGCACCATTATATACAGCAAAGTAAAATGTGTATGTACATAATGTACATATGTATATATGTGGCGTAAAATAAAACAGCAGAAAGCAGAGGATATGCTAGAAAAGAAAGGATTAAGAAGTTGTCTAACTGTAACGCCTTTGAAAATTATATGATATGGTAATATGAACGATTATAATGGAGCTTAATGAGCTTAGTCTTTCGCTGTTTACAATTGTGGGATTAAGGCAGTTAGGAGAGCGAAATAAAAATAAAAAGTATTTCAAAAAACATTTCATTTTCTAGTTAGGTTAGGTTAGGTTGTAAGGTTGATTTCCACATATTGATTAACAGGCCTTTATCGATCGAACAAGCGCATTGAGACTACCACAAATTTGTTAGTGTCTGGATAATTTCACCTCCGCTTCTTCCATACAGCTTTGGCAATTTGCTCCCGGCAAGGTATGTAAACTCACCGCATGTGAGGCTACGGTGACAGTGACGAATCAGAACAGCTTACATGGCGGCGAGATGAACTTCGCTAAAGGCAAGTAATTTAAAGGTCCTCTTATGGTTTTGGCTGTTGACAAGCGTCTGCCAAGCTTAAGGCAGGTCCATACAAGCTATGCAGTCTCTTACAAGCTTATCGGCATTGCAGTCTCCAGAGATATCGCTATGATCAATAACCTAAACAAGTCTAATATGAAAGTAGATTGATGCTGTCGCTAATGAGGTCATACACTACTTGAGTAACTTTCGTTCGAGATCGAGGCTACTGGCTGCAGCTTTTCTATAGCGGTGAATACAAACACTTCTGATGTAAGATGCAACATTCGTCGCATTGCAACTTCTAACTATGTCCACAGTTCCTATATGTAGAAAGGCATTGAGCGCTATTACTGGTGTTGTTTTTAATGCACAACAGATGCCAATGAGGGCTGCTCTCAATCACAACACACACAACAACCACATAAATAATTTTCTAGTATTTTTATTAATTAAAAAAAACAATATTGTATTGATATACATACCCTGTATTAGGTGAAAAAATTCAGCATTTTGAGTATTGATAAAGTTTCTGAAGTGATAGATAAGAAAAATAAGAAAATATTTGCAAGAGAACACTGACCAACAACAGTACAACTACAATTACTTCACTTAAAAATGTGATACCCAAGTGCATGAATAATTTCGTTATCACAGACAGTAGTATTTGCGGAAAATTTAAATCACTGTATAAAAATATTTCTGTGTTTATATAACAGCCACAAGAAACTACTGAATATAATCTATATGTAACCAAATATAGAAGCTAAATACACACTTGATATAAAGTATACAAGTATATAAGTAAACCCATGTGTTTTTTCAATAAAATAAATTCTGTGGCAGTTGGCATGGCGATTTTGCACATGAGGAAAAGTTGCCGACGCTTTTCAATTTGTTTGAAAACTGAAACCACAATTGCGGCTTGAAAATATTCTCATATGTATGTACATGAAGTTATTTTTGCAGTATACTTAATTTGAATTTAGCCTGAAAATTTGGCAAGCACTTTTTTCCGGTTTATTTGTTCTTGTGGAAAGTAAGGAAGACAAGTTTTGGTAAATGTTTATTGGCATAGAAGATAGCGGTAAAGTTAAAGAAAGGTATACATATGTAGAACAGTATAAATTTAGGTACATATATTAAAACTGGTGGTAAACTGACTGCAAGGCCTCAATTTACCTAACTAAACTATTTTAAACTTAACAGAGGCGAACTCACTATACTATAAAAGAGTTATTTACTATAATATAACAAACTAATCAGAATCCTTAGTTAAATCAATGGACCTTAGCGAGGTTACTCAGCTTTTCCGAATCCAATAAATCTTTAAATTTTTAGTGAAGTCCCTCATCTTTCCTGAGATCAAAATTCTTTAATCAGGTCATTCAACCTTTCTCAGGACAGTGATCATCTAGCGAGGTCACTCACCCTTACTGACGACAATGATCAGTTTGCGAAGCCAATAACCCTTAGCGAGGTCAATAACTCTTTAGCGAAGTTACTCAATCTTCCAGAAGTAAATAATTTATAGCAAGGTCAATAACCCTTAGCGAGAACACTCACCCTTCCTGAGGTCCATAACCTAACTGGCGAAGTCAATGGCTTTTACTGAACTTTAACGAAAATAGCCCACAACTTAGCACAAAAATAATCGCTAATACGTATCCATTTTCATCTAACTAACTGGTCGATATGGGACTACACCTTTTCAAGATCCCGGATGCAGAATATGTGGAGCTTGGAGCCTATGGATGCCTTCATGCCGAAAAAATAAGTCAATTTGTAAGACAACTTAATAAAATTAAATAAAATTAATTTTACATCTTTCTCCGATCATAAAATGGCCTAAGACTAAGACTTAAAAAATGTGACCTTAGTCTTTTGTAATGATTAAAATATTATTGTATTAAACATTATTACGTGAAAACGGATCTTGTACGAGTATATTAATGAAATTCGTAGGCCAAGACATACAGAGGCCGTTTTGCGATGATAGTGTCTGTCTTTTTGTCGAGAATGATTATATTCAGGACAATACTTCTCATGGCCCCAATATACCTAAAATAATGACTTCCGGTATACTTCATACCGTATGTAATGCTCAATCTGTTACGTACCATAGCGAAACTCAGAGAGCATCTTTTTCTGGTAATAATTATTTCTGGTGCCAAAAATTAATAAAATCGGGTCAACAACACCCGTATACATATGTACCATATAAAGTGATTGCAGACTTTCCAGTTGATTTTATACTGCTTATTTAGATCAATATATACAATATTTAAGTGAAACTAAAAGTTTATTTAATCGCTAGCTGAAAATGAATGAAGAGTAAATGTGACGATTTTTACAATGGAAAAAAATGCAACAACGAGTATACATGAAATTTTGGATATTTCGTCGGAATCGGGAATCGTTCAAAATATTGAAGAAATACTTTGAAGAGTCTACTTTATCACTAACACAAGTATTTGAGTGGCACAAAACATTCAGTGAAGGTTGGGAAGTCATCGAAAAATTGCGACATGTGCGTCATCCATCCACCTCTATTATTGTTGATAACAATGAAAAAGTTAAAGAAATAGTGCTTGAAAATCGTCGTTTTGACATCAAAGAGATAGCAAAAGATCTGAACATCTCTTTTAAAACGACTCAACACAATTTTGGTAATAAATACTTTGGGTATAAAGCGTGTCAATGCTCGACTCATAACAAAAGAGCTGAAATGTGACAACGCCTTCGAGGAGAGGTCGCAAAGAGTTGCTTGAAAACATAACTGAGGACACTACATTCATCAAACGCATTATTACTGATGACAAGATATCTGTTTATAATAATATACCGTCGTAACAGTTCAACAATCTAGCGAATGCCATTCTAAAATGAGCTGAAACCGAAGTCCATCCCAGCCGAGGCTTATAACAAGTGTATCGAAAATCCTATTATATTAAACGTTCACATGCTTATATTGGCTCAAAGAAGCCTGGTTCGTAGACAGTAATAAAGATTTGTTAAATTTAGTTATTTTTGTCAGTCCGGCTCAAATTTGATCAGATGGCATACTTTTATAGATAAATGAAATATTTGTAGTCATATTGATTCATAAAAAAATTGATACATCGGCCATATAAACAATATATAGGTCTACAACTAAGCGAGCTCATGAACTACTACTATAAGTCAAACTGTATGTATTAATGTATCGTAGTTGTAGTCAAAGTTACAAAAAATTTGTATTATTTTTAAAATAATACAACTTTAATGTAATCAGAGTATCACATGTTAATTACTAGTATTTAGTATCATTTATTATATATAATTAATTTCGTGTATGAAGTATTACAACTATTTTGTTATCGACAACACCATCGCCAATCATTAAGCATTTCGCTTGATAATGCTGTCCTTTGCATGCAAATATTTCGTGACACGCACGCCACATTGCCACCGAACTAGGAGAAATAATAATTAATTAATTACTTTTGCAAGCCAATTCTTAGTGCTACATTACGTTACTCACATTAGAAGTAACAACAACAAGTGAGTGCAAAAAAACTGTTAATTAGATGTTTACACGCATCACTTAGTAACTTGCTAGGCTACCTATATAAATAAAAATGGAAAAAGTGTGGGAAAAGAAACAAAATTGAAAATAACGAAAAAACGAAAAGGTAAGGAAAAACAAAAACAGAATAAACAAATTTTTACAACCTTCCCACTTTGAAACCACACACATTTTCCACGCACACCTCAACGGAGTGCCACCGGTGTTGCCACTTTTTTAATTTTTTTGTTTTGCGTTTTTATTAATTTATTTATTTTCTTTTTTCTCTTATAGATTTTTCTTATTTTTTCTTACAATTTCATAATTTTGCAAACTTCTTTTCACTTAGTTTGCTTTTTGTTTTTGGTTTATAAATATTTATTCCCTTCTACTTTTCTTCCCGCCTGCGTGACAACTATAAATTTCCCTTAGTTCTTTGTTATTCAGTTCGTTGATTTTGCTTTAGCGCTCAATTTTTACTTTGATAAATGCTTTCGGTTTTTGTTCGTACGCCAGCGTTATCGTTCGATAGCGTCGCACAGCAAAGCTGTGTTTAGCGATTTTGATAATTTTTATACCCTATACAGCGTATAATAAGTTTGCCATGAATTTCGCTATAAAAAAAGGAAACGGTGGAGGTCCTTTAATTTACATATAATAATGATCAGCGTGAGTATACCCGCGAATTGGTTAATTAGTTTTCGAGATATCGATCTGAAATTTTCTACACGTCCTTTCTTCACCAAAAAGTTGCTCATTTGTTGGAATCGCCGATATCGGACCACTATAGATTATAGCTGTCATGCAAGCTGATCGATAAAAACCAAGCGCTTGTATGGAAAGCTTTTTTATATGACCAGATATCTTCACGAAATTTGTCATGGACAAGGCAACGCTACAATCTTCGAACATATTGTTCAGATAGCTGCCATACAAACTAAGCGTTCAAAATCAAATCCTTGTATGGGACATTTTCTTATTAGACAACGCTACACTTTTCGTGCATATTGTTCAGATCGGACCATTATAAACTACCAAAACATTTTCGGTTGTATGCAAATCTTTGCCCGGTTACGTTCTTAAATTTAGCTATATTTACGATTACACTATTGAAGGGTATTAAGCTTCGGGGCAGCCCAAGTTAATGTTTTTATACTCTCGCAACATGTTGCTACAGAGTATAATAGTTTTGTTCAACTAACGGTGTTTTGTAGCACTAAAAACTAATCGAGATAGATATAGAGTTATATATGTATACATATATAAATGATCAGGGTGACGAGTTGTGTTGAAATCCGGGTGACCGACTGTCCGTCTAATCAGATTTTAAACACACGCACTCCCCATATAACGGTTAAAGTGAAAATTACTACAAAAACATTAAGTTTCACCACCGAGATAGCAGGGAAAATCCTTTATCTCGGGAGCTACTTGTTCAATTTCAACCAAAAATATGCGTACTTTAGTGCATTTGGTTGATTTTTTACCACATATATCGGTCAATCGGTGAGTTTTAGTATTGAAATTTGGGGATTTCTTGTGTCAAAAATGTTTAACATCGGATCAATACTGCCCTTAGCCCAAATACCTAATATAAATATTTTCGAACTTTCGGTTGAATTTAGATCGCATCTATCGGTCAATATGTAAGAAATCTTAATGGAATTCGGAAATAATCTCCATATCATCCATAACTGTAAATAATGGCTGGAAAACTTCTACTTTTAATTAAAATATATACGAAATTCTCGTATATAACTTTAACTTGCGAGAGTATTAAATGTTCGGTTACACTCGAACTTAGCCCTTCCTTACGTGTTACTTGTTACTTGTTGTTTTTTATTTTTATTTTTTTATTGGTTACAATCAAACGGCAATTTGTCAAAAATCGTGTGCAGCCTCGCTGTCTAACGATGTCCAGCATAGTTTTGTGTGCCCCATTTTGCAGAGCGAGAAGCAGATCAGTGAAGCCAATGTTTATATGGCCTATATAACGCACACATTGTTGCCTAAAAGCATTTCTGTTTTTGTAAGTTGCTGTTTATTTCATGATCTTTTTGCTGTTTTCATTTCATTTCCATTATTGTATACAAAAAAAAAAACTTGAAATTTTCTTACTATGTAAACAATGAAGCAATTAAATTGTCAATTGAATTTATTTGCGCCTTTGCACCGTTGTTTGCGCTTTTTGGCTTTTCCAAAGAGATTTATAAATGATAAAGCAAGCAAAATTAATTCATAAGTTTGGCGACTTTTCATACTTCGTTTACTGAATAACGAGCACATTGAATTCTCTATTTTTAATTTATTGTTTTATCATTTTTTGGGAGAAAAAAATCTGGAAATAATTTCGTACCTCTTTTTTTATGTGAGATTTTTAATTTACTTAGATCGCTTTGATACTTTTGTTTAGATCGTAAAATGGCAGTTGTTCTAAATAATTGATTGATCTTAATGAAACATATTCCTTATGTTTACTTAAATACTGGGTTTAATACTTTTATTTTGGGGTATCTAGACATTACAATTTTTTTGGAAAAAAGCTAACATTTCTTTGAAATTTTTTTTATTATTTGGTCTTTTATAATATTGCAATATGTTTTGAAATACCATAGCACTCAATTCATGTTCATTTTGACCACAAAAAACTTAGATATTTTTAACACGTTCTTAAATACTTCTAGTGTCAATTAATGCAAACCGACACTATTTCGGCTCGTAATTTCGGGATGAAGCAATTCACAGTTAGATTTGTGCTCAATTGAGATTTCCAAAATATGTGGACAAAGAACAATCGGCTGGTAAATTTCCAAATTATTCCATGTTTATATATTGACATATTCGTATCCCACAGCTTGACCAATATTTTCGGTAAAAAGTCAAGCATAGGCACTATCGTCCACATATTCGTGATATGGGGGCCTGCAAGTATATAGTCCCATATCGAGAATTCTTGCTTAAAATAACCGATTATAATGGTCCAATGTATGCATCAAATGACTCTTAATGTAGTTTATAAACAAAGCAAAAAATAAACGTTTGCATTTATATGCCCACCTGACATTAGTTAATGCTTGTATCAATACATTTTCATTATAAAGGCAATGGGGTCTTCTACATTTTGAAGAAATTTAAATTTCCCTGAACTACAGCTTGAGTACAAAGCGAAGGATTCGCCGAAATTTTCTTAAGCAATTGTTATTGAAGTCAAGCAGAATATTTCATTCACTTTCGATTTTTTTTGTGAATGACTGCATAGTTCGCATATAATAGCTGTTTTTAAGCGGCAAAAGTATTTTCTGACTGCTGTAAACATAATTGCCCGCGCTCAAACTGTTATTTTAGCGTTCCGTTATATCAATTTCTTGTAATTTTTGTACAACCTCTTCTATTCTTTCGCTTATGAACAAGCGTTGCTATTTATCCAAAAAGCCAGCTATTCAAAGTGAAACCAAGTATAAAACAAAATCTCGGGTTTATTTCATACTTTTTACTGACTCATACTTCGATTATATGTATATATGTATATATATATTTTTTCATAATTATATTTTATGTTTATATTTGATGTACAGGGTGTTTCTTTTAGACATGTGGTTTTCAAGAAGAAATAAAACCCATATAATTTAATGCTACGGCCGAGAATTCAGCTTATAGGACATTATGCTTTAAAAATGACTTCGAGTAAGTGATTGTCGCGGCTGTCTTGAATAAATTCCAGCCAAGAGAATATTCTCTTCCATAGCTTTAATCGTCTCGGGTTTATCTGTGTAGACAAGCGACTACACATAATTCCATAAGAAATAGTCCAACAGTGTTAAATCGCACGAACTTAGAGGCCACGTCATAGCGCCACGACGCAAGATAATGCGCTTAGTTAGAACCAAAGGTCGTGCACATCAACATTCTCCAATTCAGGCTCAAAAAGATCATTAATCATGACTCTATGACGTTCTCCATTGACTGCAACATTATGAACGGCTTCATTTTTGAAGAAATATGGACCAATGATTCCCTGTGCTCATTGAGCACACCCAACAGTAACTTTTTGAGGATGTAACGGCATCTCAGCAATAGTAGACATTCAACCAAACGTAAGCTTTATAGTAATGGCGGATAGACTCATTCGTGTCTTGTTGATTGTACAATGGCAAACCAATTGAGTATAAATCAAATAACAGCTGTCGAAAAGACCAACTCCGCAAATGCCTCATTGAAAACCACACGTCTAAAAAAATACCCTTGATTTACAAAATTCAAATGTTTCTAGGTTTATCTCGACATATTCGCAACCCCTCGGCATTGTCCACAAAATATTAACAAATTTGAGCAATTTGTAATTTTTTTACACCATTTTCGCACATTTCTCTTGATAATTAAGCGCTATCCTCGAAGCGTCACTGAAAATTTGAATTTTTATTTCCTTTTTTATTACTTTTTAAGGCCTTTTTGTATACTTGCTGCTGTCTCAGAGCGCCAAATTTAATATGCATAATTTATGTTGCAGTCAATGAAAGATAACTACTTGTATATATACATATATATACCATATATATACATATACTTGTATAGTTAAATACATATATAAATATGTATGATTAGATAACCTTATATACTAAAGCTTACACTGCAGTCAGCAGGAAGTAGCCAAGCGAATGGCTAAGTAAAGAAAAACCGGACAATTGCAAACTTTTTGTTTATTTTGATTTCGTTTTCTCTGACAGAGATATCTAGTTTGTAGCGCTTTCATTGCTCCCCAGTCGCATATTGCTTGGCGAAGATCGCTAAGCAGCAAATCAGCAGTTTTTTGTGTCAGCAACAACAAATGGCAAAAAAATTGTTACTAAAGTACTCTTGACATTTCAAAGAAAACAAAAGGTCTGCTAACATTAATCGCGTTCTTCTCTAATCTGCTTCCTTTCACGTTCGCATTTTTACTTTTACAATTTCTTGAGAGTGTCTACAAGTATTTTCTCTGACCATCAAACACGCACACACTGAAAAATGCGGTTTAAATGTGTGCTTTTTTGTTGTTGTTGTTATGCTTTTCTTAGTTGTTGCAAATCATCACGTCAACACTTGAGTGAATAACAATACGTGACCTGCTTTACTGTTACAAAATTATTGCCTTACTAAGTGTAAATAACGGTATTTATCACATATGTATACTAGTGTATGTGTATGTATGATTGTACCTGTACTGTACTGAATGCAATGCTATTTCATTGAAAGGTTAGTCATACGCTTAAATTGTTGCTCTTGTGTGTACTTGTAAACAGTTGCACAGTTGGGGTGGCATGAAAAATTTTTGAAATTTCCAAATAATTATTTAATATCCGCTCGTTTCATATATTTTAAAATTGTTCTGCATCCATTAGCAGAGATATTTTTGTAAACAAACTAAGTGTTTACAATGTGATAAACATGGTGAGAAGTAAGCAATATGGCTGTTTGTAAATAAAAGTACGCAGCCAACGCATTGGGTGAGTATTTACAATGAAATTAGCGTTTTACAGTTAGCTAAGTGGGGCGTGTTTCATAATAATTATATTATGCAAATAACAATAATTATAAATTTGTAGCAAAAAATGCAAATGACTGACTTTGACTTAATACACATTTAGGCTGAAGTAAAAAAAAAAAAAAAGAAAGAAAAAAAAAGTGAAGCTACAATACCCTACTCAAGTGCTTTTTTTATAGTATAAAAATGTATAAAATGATCTTTATCTTGATTGGTCAGTTTGTATGCTATAGTGGGCCGATCTCAATATTTTCTTCGGAGATTGTAGTGTTGCCTGGGATAGTAATCAGTGCCATATTTCTTGAAGATGAAGACGAGCATAGCTAAATCGACTCAAGTCGTCATGCTGATCTTTAATATATAAACTTTATAGGATCACCGACATTTCTACTGATTGTCATTGTACAAACTGCGCATTGCAAACCGATTTCAAACTAGGATCGATATTAACTCGCTAAACATGTAGTTGTAGTGGTAAAAGCAAAAGGCGTGCAAATAATTTCCCGATAGTGGCAACTGAGCTAAAAATATTTTTCCAACACTTGTTTGTGATGGCTATGAAATGTTGAGTTTTCCAAAAAAAAACGTGAATTTTCTAAAATTTACTTATATATAAGTTTTATGAAATTATTTCAAAGAATAAATTTTGATTAAAATTTTTGCCATCATTGGGTAAGCGATATCAGTAAACGGGAAAAAAGCGAAATATTCCTAAGATTTCGTTAATATAAGTAATAAAGGCATAAAGTGGTTACAGTCACCTAAGTTTTCTGTGTTTTTCAATAACCCCGAAGAGATCAAATGTGGACAGCGTAAGTCTTACTGCCCAGTTGATTATTTCACATCATCATTTCATCAGCACTCATTGTTTTTTCAGTACTTTTGATAAGCATTAAATTCTATGAAGCTGAAACATTTCTGTTTATGGTTGGACCTCAAATCGCCGAAAGATAATTTTTCAATTATTCAACTTACTCGTATACAAATTTCTTGTCCGGATTTTGGCTGGTTAGAGTCGCAACTATACACTAATTTAACTTGGTTTAATATCACTTTGGTGACAGTCTGAAAAGTGATTTAGGGGAAAAGCGGGCGTTTAACACAATATTATGCAATGTTTTCTGGAATAAATGGACTTCTAGTAGTCGTAAGGAGACTTCGAAAATTTATTTTCTCTCCCGCACGTAACTGTAGCCGGTACCAAAAATAAATAAATAAATCACTTAAAATATGTATTGTCTGAATCATACAATAAATAATTACCATTAAGTAGGGTAGGCGACTACGGTAAAACTTAATAAATCTTATCTCAAGCGCCTAAGTGTAGACAACGAAAAATTTATATATTATATTATATAACCTGAAACAATAAAAAAATTGTATGTTACTTGGTCCAAAAAAATATTTTTAACGTATAATTTTCGGCGATTTATTTTCATTTTAAATGGTATGTAATGGGAACAGCGCCTAGATGTAGGCAACATTTATGTTTTACTGATAATTTTGATATTTTTGGCTGCTAATTACCTAAACATTTTTAATAGAAGTGCAATTAATTATAGGTAATAAATTAAATTTAGAACTACTCAACTACCTAACTATAAAAGTTAAGCTTGGAAATTTTACGATTTTACATAATTTTCACAGCAAATATTCGCATAACTTAAATTAAGGTAAATAAGTGCAAGTAAATACGCTTCAGGCTATCTGATTCATAAACAAGGGAACACCTATTTGCTTTTGCACCCACTCATAGTGTGAAAGGAACGCCGGAAGTATGAAAACAAAAGTGATTCACACTTTACTGAAACGGAACATAATTAGTTAATGAGGAGTCCACAACAACATTATGGCTGGCAAATTTGTGCGCTCGTGCAGGGGCAAGGATGCCTTAGACGGCGGTCTAATTGATATTTAAGCCCTCGGAGTTCAAACATTTTGTCTGCAGATTGTACAGTGTTGTTTTTAAAGAGTTGCCAGATATTTTAAAATTTCAATTCAATGAAATTAGTTAGAAATCAAGTTTTTGTATTATAGGTTGCGAAATAGAATAAACATAATTTCAGAGAAGAGTTGCCACCAGTTTTTTATATTTGATTCAATTAAATTGTTTCAAATGATATATTTTACGTTTAGTAAAATTTTTAAATCAAAATGATTGAGGTACATAAGAAAAATTTGCCTACAATGCTTGTGATTTATATATTTTTTTATTGACAGACGTTGCCACCTGTGGATATTATATTTAAAATGTCTTAATTGAATAAAATTTGAGGATAACCGTATTCATACACCATTGATGGCAAACAGATGTGATTGAAGCAAGCTTACAGCTGGAAGTATTGTTTTAAGCAAGGATGCCACCTTTTTAAAAATTTATACTCAAAAACTGAGAGGCTAAACGAAATAGTACTCCGTATTCATACAATATTAATATTCATATAATACTGAAGTCAAACTGGCATATTTGAAGTAGGCTCATAACTGGAAATGTTGTTTTAATCAAGGCCATCTTTCGTAAGATGATGCATAATATGCATAAATTGAGAGGCTAAAGAAAGTAATACAGTGGGGCGATTTTACTATAGGCTTCTAAATCGTTTACAGTTAAATATATTTTAAAGCAGGGTTGCCAAATCTTTAGAATTTTTTTATTCTCTAAATAATATAAATTAAATATAACCATTGCGTGTCAAACAAAACAGACTAGAGATGAGAAATTTTTGAAAAAGGGTTGCCACCTGTTTGAAATTTTTGATTAAAAGGTTCCCAAATACCTTCAATACTGTAATGTTGGTATCAAATCAAGGGTAATTAAGAGTACTTACTTTCCTCTCTTTATTGATTTATATTTGTAAATATATTCGTTGATATGTATATGTATCTTCCACTATATACTTTTGCGTGTGCTATAAAATAAGTTCTTAACCTTGTATAGAGGAAGAAAGTAAAACACACAAAAATTCAAAAAGCACTTCAAGCTTACATGTGGATCTTAAATATGAACGCCCTGGTATATCAGTATAATCGATCTAAATTGCTTAAGACATTTTATTACACATTTACTAAAGCAGAAACTGGCAAGCAAATAGAACTATAAACTATTTCAATAACAACTTAAAATTTAGCTGGCAGCAAGAGAACATCGGTTTATTGCACCGTAACTTAAGATTGAGGTTAATTTGTAAGAAAATGGCACATATAATAATTTCAAGCGCATTTTATAAAATCAAGTGCATTTCTACAACCAAAAAAAAAAAACATTTACGTCAATAACAATAACAAAAACAATAAAAATAGCAAAAAGCAGCACAACAACAATTGATCAAAAATTCGCAGCACTATCAGTTACCAACAGAAAAAAAGTTGATTGCAAAACTTTTCACGAGTGGTGTTTACTTGCGTACAAAATATTGCAGCGTATTTGAATGCGCGCTTGGCTCTCCAGCTATGCTAGCTCTGACTTTGTTTACAACTTTTACTATTCTATTCAGAGGAATTGCCAATTTTTATTTTTTTTTATTCTTTTATTAATATTTTTTTATCATTATTTTGATGGCAACCATCATGTCCCTCGTTGCCTCCGATTCTTATTGTTGCATTGTTGCTTAGTTCGCAGGTTTCGGGTGAAATGAGTTATTGAAGCATACTCTCGGACGCCTTTAAATTTTTTTTAATACCCACAAGGAAGTTGCAGGTTTATAATGCATAAACAGGGTTAACATTTGTTAGAGGCAAATTGCGATATTGCATTGTTGAGCCGAGAGGCTCGATGTAAAATCGAATAAGCAGTCAAAAATTAGTACTCTCGATAACTATGAGCTTATGAGCTATCTTCTACTGTCTGATCCGAGTGAAGTCCGAGCAATGTTCATGTGACGATTAAGGTGAATTTGATAACCATTTATTTCCGATATTGGATTAGAGAAATATTATTTAAATTACTCAAAGCTTTCAATGAAATTCCTAAAATGTTAAAAAAATTGCATCTTCTGCTAACAATCTCAACAGAACGAATTAGAGAACATCGTGTTTTTAAAGAATCACAACATCTTTTTTCGGTCGATATATTTCCGTCGCTAATTTGGAGCTTCTTACTCAGCTTGATTCTAAAGTCTCTACAACTTTTGCAGGAAAAAGGTCAAGTACATTTCGTAAAGAGAATGTTTTCGTATAAAATAGAAGCAAATATCATCAGTCAGTTATCTGTTATGGCTCTCAGTTACACACTCATTTTCCGGAAGCTTAAACGTTTGCGCGCTGAAATATGACGCGAATCGATTGAGACCAGAAGCCTCACCTCAGCTATGCACTCCATTAAGTATTATAATCAGCCAGCTCATCGGAAGTAATTACTGCATCATAGAGTCTAAATTAGTCCAACGAAAAGGGCTCGAAAGCTTTTTAAAATTCATTTTAATTTTTTTATGAAGCGCCTATAATGTAATCAAATCGGCTTTATCTCCAGATTATTAACGGTTATATGTAAATATTCTATAATTGATTTAATGCGAAAACTCTTTAAAATTATATTTACATATACTCCACTTAATTATATTATTATATAATTACATTGAAAAACAGTACACTTAATGGTAAGAAAATTGCGCCATGTTCGGAAAAAATGCGCCACAAATGTATTTCTTCGCAGGAACTCGCTGTTTTCGCATCGCTTCCACTTAAGCACAACAATACCGTCAGACCATCTAGACGGATAGTTAAATATATTTCACCTCTCTCTCTCTCACCCACCCACTTTCGTACGCTTTCACACAAGTGACACACTTCAAGTTGCATTTGTTCGGTGAATGCGCGGAAACAGGTTGCCACTTGGTGTCCATTGAAATGGTGCAGGTGTACGGCAGATTTCAAGGCCAAGTAGAAATTTTTACGCAGTTGAAACTTTTAACTTTCTTCCATGTTGTTGTTTGTTTTTGTATTTGCCTTTTTGGCTTTTTCGCCATTTCCCTTGTTTTCTTTACCCGTTTTCGGTTTCCATCTTTTTCATTTGTGAAGCTCTGACAGTTTTTTGTTGTCAAGTTTGTATACATGTTTACAGTTATGGCTTGTAATGTGCAGTTTGTCCTAATTTGTTTTTGCTTTTAATGCAATTGTCGGAAAATTGGTAGAAAGTGCTTTTTGTGCCCGAAGGCAATTTATAGCACACTGAGTACGGTCGTTTTGTGCGCCAAACGATTTTTTATAACGGTAGTTTTACGTGAAACCGTAGTGCATACATCTAGGTATATCGAATTAATTACAATGGAGAGTTAAATATATCGGTCTGACCTTGTCTCATAGCTTCTTACTGGTTTTATATCAGGTCTGGAGAGAGACGAAAGTAAACTATGACTTTTTGGCAATGTATCCAACGTGACATAACCGTCCTCTTAGCAAGCTTCCTTAAAGATTCTGATATAATCACTACCACTGGTTAGGTATTGAAAGCTTTGGCAACTTCCGGTAAACATCTACAACTGTTTTAAGCAGCCTGTTCCAGTTAATTTAAAGAGAATTTAGAAATCATATAAACTTTAACGCCTAATTTCAAAGCGCTAACCACTGGTTAGATAATTCAAAGCCTTGATAGCTTTTGGTAAACATTTATAACTCGCATAAGAAGGCTGTTAGACTGTATCTACCTTAGAGAGAATTTAGGAAGCATATATACACTAACGCCTAATTTTCAAGTCCTAACCACTGGTTAGGAAACTGAGAGTGTTGGTAGCTTCTGATAAAGATATACAACTTGGTTAAGAAGGCTGTTCAACATTATATAGACAGAATTTAGTAAGCATATATATGTTAATGAATTATTTCAAACATCTAACCATAGGTTAGTTTACCCAAACTTGGAACACCATCGTTTTAAAATATTACAAACTGATAATAAAGTACTTCGTCTGATTTAAGAAGGTCATGTATGTACTGCTTATACTACAGGACTTAATTTTCATTAACCATGGGTTAAGTATCGCAAATTTTGAATATTGCCGATTCAAAGAATTGCAAAGTGCTGATAAAGTTCTACAGTTGGTTTAAGAATGCTGTTCGACTTAATCTAAAACGGTTTTAGTGTATATATGTACAACTTTTAGCTTGTTTAGATATTTAGCTTAAACTTTCATATAATCATCATAAAGACGCTCATTATTCAACCAAGCACTAGGGGCCTACCACAAATTTGTTGAGGTAGCTAATGTCAGTTTCGGCCATATTTTCTCGTTCACCGAAGGTAAGACTGCCGAGATGTTTTAATCTCAGTCTTGGAAAGACTGAATAACAGAGCAGATAGTGCTGGGATGTTTTCACCTCATCTTTCGCCATACAACTTTGACAGTTTGCGTCCGACAGGAATTTTAGCTTACAACATGAATGCCTATTGGACGTTCAACTCTAGGCTAAAAGGATCTCGCAGTCGCGCAGAAGCGAAGCTAAGCGCAAGCGAGATCCAAAGGTCTGGTGGTAGAATGCAAGATGACAAGGGAGATCTAACTCGTTCCCATCCCGATGTGAGCGGCGCAATGCTAGCCCATCTTGCTAGCATATTGGCTTTGCAGTTACCAGCGATTTCGCTATGACCAGGCACTCAAATGAGTACAAACACTCCTATGACCATTAAAATGAAAAATATTTTTAAACTTACCACTTACTCTGTTGTGGTTTTAACGCATTCTTTGACCCATTAAAGCACAACTGAAACAAAAACAAAACAAATTTGCATGTTAATTTTGCAGATTTTGGTGAATAAAGTTTAGACTTAATTTTAATATTGACTGCATTAAAAAGTATTTAAAAGGCCAATAAATGTAAAAAACAAAACTCATTCGAGTTAAAGCCAGTCATTTTTAATGATCGTAAAAGTGAAAGTCTGCAATTTAATAATCCACAGAGGTCATTGGTAAATGCAAAAGGCCAATGAAACACCCGAAGAGAGGGCAAACACCGATTGGGTAAAACTAATTTAAGTATTTATTACCGATTTGCGTTTTTTTATTTATGTTTTGTCGTTAACGAGCGACAAACACGCCAATAACTTAAGGTCACGAACCCATATGTGTGTGTCCATATAAATGAAAGGGCAGCGATGAAATAGATCGCTAAAAATTGGAATCAAGAAGGGCTTAACGAATTGATTTTTCACTAAAAAAAATATAATAAATATAATAGTTAATTGGTTTAAAAGTCATTTAATTTTTAGTCAATGGATTTTTACACGTTGCACTTATGCACAAATGTTACAAAAAATGTACAAATCTTTAAACAGAGGAACTCAAGTCGGTTTCTATGATATATGTATATATGTATACACAGATTTATTTCAAAAATTGAAGAAAAAATAGTTCAAACAGTAAAAAACGTGTCGGAATAGTGTTGTCACCTAATCAAAATATTAGAAAATGTTAGATAAATATAAGCTTTCCAGAAAATATTCGGAAAAATTCTAATAACCTTAATTTAAACATGTCGTGAAATAGCGTTACCACTTAACGATTAAAGTATGAAAGATAAAAACACTATAAAATATTTGTAAAACTAAAATTATTTAAGCATAACTTGCGAAAAGTGATAGAAAAATTTTGACATTAGCTGGAAATTTGTCAGAAACTTTTTTACAGAAATATTTTAGAAGTTGCCAAAAAATAAAACCAGCATTATATTAATAAGCTAAACATAACGTGATTAAGAAAATGTTCCACAAATTTGTCGGAAATCTTGAATTTAATTATTATAGAGCCTAACGAAAAAAGTAAAACTGACAAAAATATCAATATGTAAATGTTTAAGAACAACTTTCCTTTCGGGTTCGGGAAAATCTTAATGCAGGTATATTTAGCGGCAAAGTGGTCACCTATTGACAAAAAGATATAGTGATCTGAACAATTTCTGCGGAGAATAAATTGCTGTCTTAGAAAAGACCTCGTGCCGAATTTCGTGAAGCTACCTCGTCAAATGAAAGAGTTTCTTATACAAGCACTTGATTCCGATCGATCAGTTTGTATGGCAGCTATATGCTATAGTGGTCCGATATTGGCCGTTCCGACAAATGAGCAGCTTCTAAATGAGAAAAGGACAGCTGCGAAATTACAGATCGATAGGGACTGAGGGACTAGTTTGTATATATACAAACAGACGAACAGACGGACATGTCTAAATCAACTCAGCTCATCATGCTGATCATTTATGTATATATTTTATAGGTCGCTGACGTTTCCTTCTTGTTGTTACAAACTTCGTGGCAAACTTAATATACCCTGTTGAGGGTATAAAAAAATGCAGCTGTGAAAGGTATTACAACTTCGATGCAGCTGAAATTAACATGTTTTCTTGTTTTTATAAAAAATCTTAAAAATATTCCTAAGCATCGTATCAGGTGGCAGCACCAATTCGAAGTTTTGAGTTTGTGTAAAACGTACTCTAATCACAAACATGTGTAAACCATATACATACACATTTTTTATTCATATATAAATATGTGTTTACATATTTAAGCAGTGTGGCAACCACGTAAACATGCGAATTTAATAGCAAGCTCTTTATGTATATAGATTTCAAAGCAATTTTTGAAATAATTGCTTATTTTCAAAAAAAAAAAATTATTTTAAATACAGGTGGCAACTCCATGAAAAAAATGTTTGTGTTAAAACTGATTTAAATAACTATCTCATGTTAACTTTGCTGTGCAACGTTTGTCGTTTTTATGTTTTTTTTTTTTTCAACATATCTGTAATATCTGTGCAACATGTTGCGAATGTATAAAAATATTGCAGAGTAAGTCAAACACGAGCACACTCAAACTCGTTTTAATATTTCCTCATTCGCTACTCACCACAATAACGACCGTTCAATTTAACGTATTTATTATGCCGCCCAAGCACTTTAATTGCACAGCTACAATTTTATGCAAAACACTCGAAACCGCGTCCGTGAATAGTTTACACTTAATTACGTTATTTTCCTCTGCCTAACATTAATTTTTTTTTGTATTTCGATTTTTCCTTATTTTTTCTGTGAATTTCCGAAATCAAAAATTTCAAATTGCACAGATTTGACACAAACACAAACAGAGGTATATGCGCGAATGTTTCTTTCGATTCAGTTGCGCGCTAATGAGTGCAAGCAGGCCCGAAGCGAAGCTGGAAGGGCACACATAATTGCAAATGTTGCATATTTGTGTTAGTCTTCCTGTGTGTGGCTAGCCAAACAATAGGTTGAACTCATACGGCTTTGCTTTGTTTAAATTTTATTTTACAATGCCGCACCGCACCACTCTCCGTACCGTCAATCAGGCGCAACGTCAGCTGACAGGTTTTTATACTCACTTTGTTGTTGTTGGCTGCGCGAAAATTATTTCGATGCTTGATTGGCAGGCGAGCATTTCATTAATTTCAATTAAGGACCGCTTTTCACTGATACACATAATAGTAATTAACACGTCCGAGCTTTACATGGTTGGGTGACACTTAAAAAGCTTTGGGTTTATAATATCACAAAACGAAAATTATATAACAAACACACTTTGAATCAGCAAACAAAAAAAAAATATTTCATTTTTTGCGGAACCACAATAAATATTTTTTTTTGGCTCTTTATCAAAATATATTTTGACATCACTAATTTAAAAAAAAAATAAATATATTTTAAACTAGAAACACTATATTATCTAAAACTAAAAAGAAAATTATTAATTTAATAAAAAAGTTTAAAAAATAATTTTAATAATTTTAATTTTATTTTATTTTTGAAATTTTTATTAAAAAGTTTTTACACAGAAATATTTTTTATTATATTATATTTTGTTCTAAGTTGTTAAATTATCAAAAAAACATTTTCAAATAATTTATTTAATTTGTTTTCTTTTATTTATATAATTAGCTTCGAAAAATTTTGAAAATATATTTTTCTTATATATAAATGTTTTTTTTATCTCTCAAAAAAAATTAATAATTTGGATTTTCCAAAAATAAAAAATAAACATTTTTTGGAGGAACCGCAAAACATATTTTTCTCGTTTTATAACTTCTCGTGGTATACCCTCTTAAAAATGTTTTTTTTTGAAAAACTAGAAATATTGTATTATCCAAATTTTTTTTTATAAAATATCAATTAATCGTACTTTTTTAAATTTTATAAAAAGAAAATTTTTTTTAATATTTTTTAATTTTATTTTAATTTTTTCTTTAATTTAAAAATGTTTTTTTATATAGAAAAATATTGATTAGAAAAAAATATTTTAATTTTTTCATCTAAGCAGGAAAACAAATTATTTTGACACAAATTAAATATACGTATGTATACCTATATGTATATGTTTTTTGGTAAATGAAAGAAATATATTTTATTGTTTTTTTTATAATTTTTCATTTCACAAATTTTTAAAGAATTAAATACATTTTTTTATATACATACATATATATATTATTTTTTTAAAATTAATTTTACTATTTTATTCAAAAATTTTTAGTAAAAAAATTATTTATTTTTTATGAAAGTTTTAAATTTAAGGAAAATATTTTTTTTATATACGAAAAAAAATTCATTTTTTTTTTTCAATCAACTAAATAACTCAAAAATCACCACAAACTTAAAAGAATAATTGTATATTTTCCCCATGTAAATGTTACTTTTTTCCTTTTTTCTTTTTCCAAAAATCAAAATTTTTTTTTCAAATCTCAAATGAAATTTGTTTCAAATTAATTTTATTCAAATTAGAATTTATTCGTACTTAAGCAAACGCCGCACAAAAAATAGTAACACTTAAATGTTAAAAGATCTCTGCCTGCGCCTATGTGCTCACAATGTCGCGTATACGCACTGACTGTCGCACTCAGCCCACAGCGGCACAAGCAAAGAGTCTTACTCCGAAACACAGCTGACACATATTTGGCGGCATATTCCAACCGCTTCCAGTTAACAACTGCGCATGCGCTTCCAGTATATCATAACAACAACAACGACAACAATTGCAAAAAAACGAAGTAAAAGCAAATGCCACGAGGCAACACGTGCCCACCTGTGGCAGCAATTCACGTTTGGAGCGCGCGGACGTCGCAAGGGTGAGCAAAGAAAATTATGAACAGCTGTTTCAGTTTAGAGTTTTGAGCAAACACATGCACATACAGAATGTAACAGAGCATAAACGATGATACGCAGGTGTGTTTGTGTCTTTGTAATTTATCAATGGCAAACAAATCAGAAAAAAAAGAAGTGTTGTGAGGTGGCATTGAGATTGATTTTTATTGTTTAAATTATATTAAAACTTGCTGTCACAGAAAGAAACGAGTGATATTTAAATTTATATATACACTTCTTTTGAAAATAAATGTTAAAAACAATAATGTATTTTTAAATCTTGAAACGATTTTTTTTTTAATATTTAATTATATTTTTATGTTATTCATTTAATTGTGGAGTTTCTTTCAATCGCTTAAATTTATTTTCTAAGAATTTTTGATAATTGTTGTTTCATATCAGATGGCAACGTTACCCCGAAGTTTTTTATAAAACATGCTTTAATTGCAAAATTAAAATGGGTGGCAACCACATATTAATTTAAACTCACTATTTTCTTTGTATACACATTGCAAGACAATTTTGAAAACTTTTGCATATTTAATAAAAAAAAGTTGTGTTATCAGATGGCAACCTTGTCCAATAATATATTTATAATTAAGCTGGTTTAATTATTTTTCTCGTTATAAGTTTTCTGTAAAAGTTTTCCCTCATTTTCTTATTTTTGAATATTATACAAAAAAAGAAAATAAATAAACCAGTATGAAGAAGTCAGTAATAATAAAAGGGGGTGTTGAGATGTTGAATACTGGAGACGCTATTTACTAGTTTCAAAATGAAACATTTTCGGAAGTTTTTGAAAAATAAAGTATTGCTGTGTGAAATTTACCTACCTACCTACTCAATTGTCTATATAGTCTATAATTAGACAATACATTGGTTCTCATAGAAGCCACATTGCTTACTACAATGTATTTAGGACCGTTTAAAGAGACATATGTTATTTGAAAAATATTTCGTATTCGGGCAGTTTCTGTACACACTTAAGCTTCAGTCTTTACGCAATGGGTGTACAAGGATTTTTATTAAGAAATCGCTCATTTGTCACAATCGCCGATATCATACAAATAACTGTCTAACAAACCTATGGATTAAAAACAAATCGCTGTATGGAAAAATTGTTTTCTTGACAAGATATTTGCACAAAATTTGGCACAGATTATTATTCAAAGCAACGCTATAATCTTCAAATATATAGTTCAGATCGGCCTACTATAGCGTATAGCTGCCACACAAATTGATCGATCAAATCAAGTTCTTTTAAGTAAAACTCTTTTATTTGGCAATATATCGAAATTTGGCATATATTATTATCCAAGTCAACGCTATAATTGTTCGAACCACTATAGCATATAGCTGACGTACAAACTGACTGATCCAAGCAAAGATAAAGATCGGTTCTTTTCATTTTCATTAAGTAGTCTTAAATCGCCTAAAGGGTTTTTTCTGTCAAAAGTGCACATAAAAAAATGAAGCCAAACTTACGCTTTTTTTTTTTTTGTATTATTTTTTTTTTGTATTTGGTAATTTGCCTCAATCTTGATAATTTAATTGTAGTGAAATTCAGCACCTTGCACCTCAGTCTCCTTCCCACTACAAATACAAAATAAAATTTTGGACTACATCGTATGGTCACTGTAGTAAACGTTGTAAGCTATGTACTTTTTCTTGCTTTACTTTGTCCAAATCATCTCTTGTATGATAGACTGTCAAGAAGAAGTGGATATTTTAGGTAATACAATACTTTTTGAAATATTTGCCGTGGGCACTAATAAAAGTAAAACTAATTTCAACTACAATGGTCTCATGTTGTCTCGCAGCCAAATTGCTATTCGGTTTTAAAACCAATGTACAAAGTAGCTCTTCAACGACACTTCTTCCTTAGATATTCTATTTGTTAGTTTAGCAAAAACTCATAAAATAGTAAAGAAGGGAGCTTTTGAAATACATTAAAACCAACTGATTCGAGTGCACGGCAGTACATTTCGTTAAAAATAACCGTTGAATAGAATGGCTTTAATCTCATATATACTTATATATGTATTAGTATGAACAGAAAGCAATTTAAAGGTAAAATATTTTATTATAGAATGTTTACTTCTTAAAACCAGCTTGTATTAATGAAGCATCAAACACCAAGTCGTAAAAAACAAAATCAATATAAATTATTAGCCTACCACGCATTAGCTCTCATCTGCCTGTAATATTTACGACCAATTCATTTTGTAATTTAATGATTTTAATTTTTCGCCCACAGACTTCTTGCGCCTGAGCAGCCTATTAACTAATGATTTCTGTTCGTGCATGACTTCAGATCAAATATCTTTGGTTAGTTGGCGAATAATTTTGTTACAATATAAGAAGCCAAACTAAAAAAAAATTAAAAAAACAACATAGTTTGGATTTCACTGAAAACAAATAACATATAGCACACGCACGTGTATGCACAAACAATGTACAGTAATGTGCAAAGTTGGCGTGATCTGCGACACTTTAAGCTCTAAAAGCGCCAACACACATCATTCACGTACACGGCGCAACGCACACTTACCATCGTGGCTCCCCGCGCGCAGCACGAAGTCAGTGTCAATGATTCCTTGTAGTAGTTGTTTTTTTTTGCAGATTGCTGTTGCTTACTCATTTTTTTTTTGTCTCTATTTTTTTACTGTTTACAGTTTCTATTTTTATTGCGCTCATTAACCTAAAACAATGAAATGCGCATCTCAACGAAACGCAGAAAATAACAGAACAACAACAATAACCAAAACAACAAAAAAAAAACAATAAACAACTTAAGATCACATAATACGAGTAATGTCAGTATGAAATTACAAGCAGTGCAGGCATTGACATTTCGACGCATCGAAAGTGACAGTGAGAGTAAATTGGCTAAGTGTGCGACCAGGGCGTATTAGTAACATTATGGCGGCACTATGTCACAGCAGTGATAAAGGTGAAGTGTGTGCATACGTGTGTGTGTCCGTGTATTAATAGAATTTTTTAAACGCAACGTGTCACATTGCATTTAATTAAGGCTATTAAATATTAATTTAATTTAACTCAAGCAGACGGCGCTTAAAAGTCCACGTGGTGAAATGAGTGTGTAGGTTAGCGAGAAAGAGTGAGCGAAGTAATTCAATTCAAAAGGCAGTCAAAAAATAAATTTGAAAATTATTTATGCGTTTAGTAGACTTTTGCACTTTTAAAAATAGATTATGCAACAACAAAAAACAAATACATCAACAACAACAACAACAACGAACCATATTAGCACAACGGTGTGTTCAACAATAGTATATTAATATATTTGATTATCTTTCGAGTGAAATGCTGCTACTAAAGCGACTACAAGTGCGAGTTGAATGGCTTTTACTACGAACAATACAGCAGTGACCAGAAAAAGGTTAGCATTATCATAGAAATTTTACAATTATTGAAAAAAAATATTCTCTGTACTTAGTTTAATCTACCTCTGAGGCGCACAGCTAGTGTAAAAATAAAACAAAAAAGGTTTTATTTTTTCATATTTCTATAGGTTATAGCTTTAGATATAACATACTAGAAATAATTGAATCTATATCTCAAATAGTTTTTGAGTTACACGCTTCTGAGGTGTAGCCGCTTGATTGAGTGACTACGCAAAAACTAATGATGCGATCTTTATCAAATTTCTGATGCTCTGTATATAGTTCTCCATACAATGACTTAACAGTTTTCTTAACTGTTCAAAAATCACGTTTCGGCAGGTCAAAAACAAGCAAAATTTTGAGTGAGATTCAATGCTTATTTCTAAACAGCGCCATTTTGTCTACTTTGGATCTTTTTCGACCGTTGGTTTTTGTACGAACAATACCTTCTAGTAGAGAATTTTTGTTTTAAGTTTCATTCAAGAAAAGATTCAGAGGCCCTGCAACAGTGGAGAACCTGTTGGTTAGCGTTTTTTGAGATCGCGTGTAACTCCAAAGCTTTTAATGTTTTGCTTCAAAAAGTTTTACTGCTTATTCCTAAAATATTCAGAAATGTGCCCAACAAATTTTAGAACAATAGCTACTACATAGATGATATTTTTTTCACGAAAAATCTCAATTTCAGAGTTATCAATCGAAATCCATTAAATATCCCAGATTTAAAAGAGATTTTTTTACAAAAAATCATTTTGTTATTATTAATATTATCTTTCAAATGTAACGGACAAAGCTTGTTTTCTTGTTTAAAAATTTTGCACCACCTGATGCCATTGAAACAGGTTGCAGACCACACTTGCCTGAGCGAACATGTTGCCAACAGCGCCAAAAAGAGTGGAACCAACTTCGCCTACCACCCACCGGCAAATAGTGCTGCACTTAAGAGCAACCATATAAGCTCTTTGTATGCTAATGTTCTCCACACGGCCAAACACTCTTTTCCCTCTCTCTCTCTCTGGTACACACACACACAAACATACGAGAAACGCTGCTAACGTAACGCTGCAGAAACGCTTGGCGTTCATGTGGAGCACTCTCCGTCGTTTGTTCGTCATTTAACGCCGTTAAAGAAGGACGTTCGTACGGTAGCGCGCGGACGTAACAACGCTTTTCTGTCGTTTCTTGGCCAAAAACAAAAGCAAAATGCAATAAAGCACATGCAAAAGCAGTAGGAAAAAAAACCAAAAACATGAAATGAAATTGTGGCAGCAAGAAAAAAGTGCAAAGCAGATACTAACAATGAAAATAATTTGAATTTTAATTATTTGTCAAGTGCTTAACTAAATACCGCTGCTCTTATCAAGTGGGCGAAAATAAAAAATTATAGAAACATTTATATATATCTACACATATTTGTATTTTTGCATTGTATTTGCACTGAGTTTGTGCTTTTAATTTTCTGCGCGAAAGTGAAATTGATTACAAAAAAAGTCATGAATAATTTGTAATTAGTGCGTAATTGAAAAATTTTACTTATAATTACAATTCGTTGTTTTTGGCTAGCGTTTGCGGTTGTTTTGCGATTATTTTATTATTAATTTTTTAATTAAGTGCGAACATTCGCGGCTATTTTTCCCTCGCGCGTGCTGAGAAAATATGTTAAATACTAATAATAAATACTTAAAAGTTGAATATATTATTGCGAATAACTTTGACTTTAAAGGTAATTTGAAACCATGAAATTGGTATTTCTTTTAATGATAGTGGAAAGAAAAAAGAAATATTAACATAATCATATAAGTAATCATAATAAAAGTAATCATAAAATTTAATGATTTTTTATATTTCGAAAAACTTTTAAAAGATCGATTTAAAAAAAGTATACATAAGCAATGAAAAAGTAATTAAAATAATTACAAAACGAACGCTGATTAGTTTGAAGTAAGTAATAATAGTAATAAAAATAGTTATTCAAAAATTCCTGTTTAGTTTGATGAAAAGTAATCAAAAAGTAATTAAAATAATTATTAAAAAGTTTTTTGAGCAGTTTGAAAAAAAGTAATCATATGTAATAAGTATAATTACTCAAAAATTTCTGATTAGTTTTAAAGAAAGTAACCATAAGCAATCAAAAAGTAATTTAAATAATTACAAAAAGAAAGTAATCAAACTGTAATTAAGTTAAATAATTCAAAAAATTCTGATTAGTTTGATAGAAAGTAATTATAAGTAATCAAATTGTAATTAAGTTAAATAATTCAAAAATTTCCGATTAGTTTGATAGAAAGTAATCAAAATGTAAAAAAAAATAATTATTCTAAAGTTCCTGGTTAGATTAAAAGAAAGTCATCATATTTGGAACAGCTTTAATAAAGTTTTTTTAAAATAGGGTTGACACATGATTACTGTAAATAATATTAAATATGTACAATAATAAACGTAGGGCATTTCGGAATAATTTTAGGAAAACAATTTTATTAAGATCTATGCATTTAAATATGGTTGCCACCTGTCCCAAAAGACAAAACTGGGCTATATATTCCAAAATATATAAAATAAAGAATACTTACAGAGTTGCCAACTATCAAAAAAATACATTAATATTAAACATGTCTCATGAACTACCTGAGAAATTAATCTAATTGCCGACTATACAAATTTTAAAATATTATAACTTTAAAATAGTTTACTCTTAATATATTTATAACAGTAAAACCAATAATCATAAATATTTCTCAAAGTCATAAAACTGACAAATAGCTATTTATATTATATTAGTTATTATTACAGAGCACAAAAACACCCACACATTTCTCAACAACAAATACTCGTACAACAACATATTTATCAATTCATAAACTCATCGGTGGAGTTAACAGCACGAAATGGCTGTAGACGCCACTGAAACATATGATTCATTTGCGCTGCTACTACAAAGAGCGCAATTTACGCTTACAACTGCATTTTCTAGACAGCTGAGAGAGAGAGAACCGAACTCATTAAATATTTCTTTAATGACTCGTGTAAAAAAATAAAAACACTAATAATATTATTACAATCGCTCAACAACCCTAAACACTAGTGTAGCCTGATCAACCAACAACAAAATGATAACACAAGCATACACTATACAATAGTCCGTTTTAAGAAAGTCTCACCTGCTTCAACAAACACTTATTTTGAAACCAATTAGCATATTTATTCGTATATTCCCACTTTTGCATTAAAATTTTGTCTCAATAACGCTCTCTCACGCGCTCTCACTTACAAAACACAGCAACAACCCTCTCGCATTCCATTTCATGCCCCAATTCAAGTTGCAATACTTGAAATTTTCACAATTTCCTCATTCCTTTACATTATTACAACGAAAAGTAATCAAATCTCATAAAGAGACAAAGAAAATCCAACATATGGAGCAAGAGCTCTCAATACTTTCCATAAAAACATTTTCTATAGCAGACAAATAAAAGCACCTTTGGTTCCAAACGTAATTCTAATAGGTATTCCCCAGAATACAACTGCTACAACAACAATAATAATAAAAACCAAAAAAAGTCCTTGCTACTCATGTTGCGCTCTTCGGTTCGCTCTCTTTTCTACTCACGCTTCATTAAATTCGCATTATGAAAGTTACGATAAATGAGTGCATAAAATAAGAACAAAAGACGTGAGCCATAACAGTAAAAAAAGCGCAAAACGTCAAAGTAACAAACGTAAAAGTTATGAGGACGACTTAAACGGGTGGTAACGTAAACGGGGAAGTAACCGAAGCAGACAACAGCCAAGTTTATTCGTACATGAATATGGATAACATTCTTTTTTATTGTATTCCAACAGATGCAGGACATTAGTGGCAGTGTTAGTGAGAAAAGTGAGAAGGGAAGTGAAAATGTAATAGGTGAGAAGAGTTTACGCTTGTAAAACGGAGGAAGGACATACGCGTTTCAAGTGGCAGCAGATTACAGTTAAAGTCGCATAAGTAACGGTATGGAATGTAATGAAGAAGGGAATCTAATATTATGGCGTATGCAGAAAAAGCAATTAGAAGAGTGAACGAAAATGTTTTTGTACACGATAGAAGTGGATTCCCTGAGCATATTGTTGTTATATGAGGTTAATTAAGAGTGAATTCCATTCAATACTAAATATTAAATTTTATGAAGGAAGTTATATGATATTAGGTTAAACTGATTAAATTAAAATTTGTTTACTCAATTAAACTTGAATAAAATAATAACAAGCTTACCTTAATCGGAATTAATTATTTTTAATTAAATTTAAATAACTAAAGAGTAAATAAAATTTAATTTTAAAAAATATGAATTTTAGTATATCAATTAATTTATAATAAAAATTATTTAATTAAGTTGAACTAAAAAAAAAATATCATAATAAAATAAATTAATTAATTCAAAGTAAACAAAGTTATTTTGAACTAAACAAAATTTATTTAACTTAATTTTAATTGAATGCAAACATTAGAGCAATAATATAAATTAAATACTAATTAAAGTTAGTCAATTATAAATAAATTATTTGTATTTTAATTCAAAAAAATGTTTATACAAAATAGATTCAATTAGCTCAATTGAACTAAGCATAAATATTTAACTAAGAATAAATTAATAAAAAAAAAACATATATATTAAAAAAAGTTAAAGTAAATTTAAAATTATGCATTATGTTAAGTTAAATTTAATTATATCAAATAAACCTAAACCATTAATAGACAAAATAATTTCAACACAAATAAATAAAACATATTAAATTAAATTATTAAAATGCATCTCCGTGATTTAAGTATATACTTTAATTATAGAATAAACTACAATGCATTAAATTATATTAATTACAAATTAGTAAAGTTAAACAAATGGAATTAGCCACGATTAAATTCAGATAATTTAACTTAAATTAAAGTCTGTTAAATTAAGTCAGACTAAATGTCATTTAATTGTATTAAATTAATTTAAATTATAAATTTACTTGAGTCAGAATATATAATTCATACATTAAATGGAATTAATTTTAATAAAAATTTAATTTAAATTTTAAATTAATTTAGTCTTTTTAAATAAATATTTTTTTAAAATTAAATTAAATTTTTTAAACTAAAAAGTAATTAATTTTTTAATAAATGTTTTAATAACAAGTTAAACTAGCTTAACTAAATTTTAATTCATTCACTTAAATTAAATTAAATATGTTTTTAATTAATAATTAACATAGCTTTAGTTTAATTTAACCCTTAAATTAATTATATATTTCAAACTAATTAACAATTAATAAAATATAATAAATTGAATTTAATTTTAAAAAATTTGTTAAATTTTTAATTATAATTATAAATAAATTTTTAATTAAAATTTTAATTTTAATTTTTACATAAATAACATTTTTTATTAATTTAAAAAAATATTATTTAATTTTAAAAAATATAAAATATAAGCATATAGAATTTTAATGAAAGTTCAACTAATTTAACTAAATTTTAATTAATTATCTTACTTAAAGCAAATATATTTTTAATTAACAATCAACATAAATTTAATGTACATAGTTTAATTTTTATAATTGATTTAATAATTTAAACTAAAAATTTAAATATAATAAAAAAATTTAAATTAATTAAGTTTTAAAATAAAAGTTAAATTAATTTATCTAAATTTTATTTAATTAACTTGTATAAAATCGTATTTTAATTAGCACGTAGCATAAAATGTGGGAACTTACTTATTTTTCATTCTTTCATTTTCAGCATAAATATTTTCCAAAATTTAATGCGAAAAAAAAAATTTAACGTGACACATATCAACGAATTTTTCATGGAATAATCAATAGAAATAGCGAATGAAACATATACGAAACTTAGGGCATAAAAACTAAAAAAAAAAAATCGGCAAGAATATTTTGAAAACACCTTGTAAAAAACACACAAATAAAAAAAATCTCAAGTGAAACGAAAAATCAGCGTAGCAACGGCGCTCAACAGACCCAGTCGGAAAATTATAGTGCAAACACACATATATACAAAAACAAAGACCAAGATTGAATACTTTAAAAACGAAAAATATTAATTTAGTTTAAAGCGGAGATGCTACAACAATACTTATAACGACCAGCATTAAATGTAAAAGATGTTAAAAAGCAACAACAATAACAATAACAAAAATGTTGTCATTCTATGCAAATTACGTGCTACACACGTCTCGACTGACGCCCACAATGGCAATAGCGCTTGCTAAGCTGCTTGAACTGAATATGCCATAGATATGCACAACTACACACACACACGCTGTGATGAATGTGTGAAAAAGTGTAAATGTCATGACGTTTATTTATTGTCTACGAAAGCCACAAAAGCCGTAACACAAATAACAACAACAACAACAGCTAGTCTGAATAGTTAAACCCCCAAAACAAAAAGTACTATTTATACGTGTTTGTATGTGTGCGTGATGCAATCACCACGTTCGGTGTAATAAAAAGCGGCAGAGAACAACAATAATTCGAATAACAACAACAATAATACCAACAATAACAACACCGGCGAGTGAAAGCAATATTACGTCAAGGACATTGACAAGCTGAGCAATCACGACGCAGGATAACGGTAAACGAGTGGCCACACGAAGTTGATAACGACGGCGTAACGTGCAAGCTAACGGTTTTACACAAAGATTCATGTCATGTGTGTGTATTGTTTCATACAACTTTTTCACTTTGTTGCCCGCGTGTGGCAATAAAAGCAGCAAAGAGAAGAAAATAACAGAGACTGTCATCGATACGGTTGAAGAAACAGCCATCCGGTTGCTGGAATTCAATTGCAGACACCGACAAAGGCAGCTTACGACTTAGCACACACATTTATACAAACATATTTGTATAAATATATATACAACGAGTGTGTGTGGCATTTGTTTTGTATTTTGTTCATAGGAAGAGCTCGGCAAGTTAGCCTTTGTGCTACAATTACTTAAGTCTCGCACACACAGCTACACATATTTACATATATACCATATTTGATGTATATGAACAGATATCACCTAGAATGACTGACGGTTATGCGACGTTGCTAATTTTAATATAAATCAAGCTGCTCAACATAGCAACGGAGAAGCAGAATAATCACCCACATTGCTGCAACAACAACCACAACAATAAGAAAGTTGAAGAACAAAAATACCCAACCAACTAAAAGCGCTTAACACAAGCAAACCTCCCTGCAACTTACCACCCAGCGAACATCTATACTATCAACAAACAATAAATACATACAAAAACAACAAGAACAACAACTAATTCACCTTCAAAGCTTTAAGGATTAAGCAAGCATTAATATCGATCAGTTACAAACGACAGCAAAAGTAGCAAATAAACGAGTAGCAGTACATAGTTGCAGCAGGAGAGAAAGTAGTCACAACAGCAACAATAGCAACAAAAGCAAAACCAAAAGACATCATAATATACATAAACGCGATAATAGCGTCTCACGTTGCCGCCACCAAAACGAGCAGAAAGCCTACTCAACAGACAACAACAACAAGTACGAAATAATAACACACATACATACGTATGGTATGTGTATGTTAGTGTTTGTGTGAGGCAGCATTAGCTTGAAATTAGAGTCCTCTAGTACCACCTATACAGCTGTCAAACACGCGCTAACAGCAATCTACAAACAACTACATACCTACATACAAATAAAACACTTCGCCTGCCTGCCGAACAAATAGGAATTCAACGAAATGGCACGACGCAAAGGAAGCGGAAGAGGAAGTAAGTGAACAAATAGCATTATGTTTGACTTAATAAACAACAAATAATAAGAAAAAAATAGTTAAAGGCATTACAAAAGTTTATATGGGGTGTTCCATTAATGTTGAATAAATAATATAACTAAGGTGGGATTAAGTTTGGATGGAATAAAAGACTATGTACTGAAGAATGTCTTGCAAAATTAACAATAGCAAGTTGAAAAAACTTTAGTTGCACTATAATACCCTTCACAGTTGCATTTGTTATAGCAGCAAATGGTATGAAAACATATTTTTCGTGCATTTGGTTGCTTTGGAGAAAAAATAAGTATGCAAAATTTCAGAGCGATAGCTCAAAAACTGAGTGAATAGTTTGCGTATATACAGACATAAGGACATAAGTCATCTATATATATTTTTAGAAGGTCTCCGACGTTTTCTTTTGGATGTCACAAACTCCAGTGCAGGGCATAAGTGTTTATCAAGGTATCCCGAAAAAATAACTTTAAGCAGTGATAGAAATCAGTCATATCTCAAGTTATGCTCAACGCTTGGCGAAACTAAGGCTATTATTGGTATAAAATTATAATATATTAGAGCTAATACGTTTACTAAAACTTAGATCCGCTGTATACTAATAGCAGATATCAGCCGCTGCCAGCTGAATTATCCACTGATGCCAAGTTAAACATATTCAACTAATATTATGAAGACATTCTTCATATTGACTGGTTTATACTTGTCGAAACCTGTTTTGTGGGTATTAGGGGAGCTATGAACCGATATTGTCCAAAGAGACCAAACATTCTAAATTTATTTGCCGAATCTTTCATAAAACTTGTGTTATACCTTCATCGATCATTTCCCAGAACTATTTTTCTGTCGTGTCAACACGACGATCGTATCCAAACCTGTGTAATTCCTGGATCCCTTAAAGTCATATTTTACATTTTAGTTAGTTTCGAGGTTTAAACAATTCGTCGAAAATCGCACATTTACTTGAAATTTAGTCTACGAATTTAAGGTGGCTATTTGGAGAAACCGTTTCGAAATCCTTTCAAATAAGAAAAATATTTAAACTTGAACTCCTAGTTACTAATACCATTTTAACTCAGTAGAAGTCTAAAGCTCAGAATCGTTATGAAAATTATTTCTAAAAAATATTTTCCAATTTATCTAAGTTTTGTGTAGGTTTTTGAATAGTTATTTTACATAGCTCTTAGAGTAACCTTCTGATACTCATATATAACGTATGCGCTTGAAAAAAAAAAATAAATAATGGGTCTATGTGCATCACTACTGTATATTTAAGAAAAATCAATTTCAAAACTGAGTTGTTTTCAATAAAAAACTTCAAACATCAAATTTTGAATATTAAATTTTACAAATTCTGAGCCTTATCTAAATATATTTTTCGAATCAAATGAATTATTTAATTACATCTAAGCATAAAAATCCTTAATATATAAAGTAATCAGAATCTAACACATGTTCAGTGTTCTCTGAAGTATTAGAATGGCTATTCATTTGGTAACGTTTTCGATACGTCACTTTTCTGTTTACTGCATTTGAAATTTTGTCGCTTGACAAAAATATATATGTCAAGTTATTATTAAATAACTGAGTTTTTATCATTGAGATAATATAAACTCATTTAATTTTAACTCTTTTCCACTTCTAACTCTATTCGATTGAGTCAGTATAGTTTATTTACACTAGTTGCTTGTTCGATTCGTATTATAAATAGTATATCTTATAAATGGCGTTTCGAATCTTTCCTTAATGTAGTCAATTAGTAAATTGTCTTTACTAAAAATATATGATATATATGAAAAAAATACTAAATGAGACATTTAGAATATATTTGAGGTGTTTAGCTATCAAGTGAAAATTCTTAAGAATTCTTGAGATCATTAACAGGCAATTAGAACCGTAAAAACTGCAAAACTCAATAATTTAATAATCATTTCAACATAATTTACATTAGGCGGATCTAAAAAAACCTAACCTCAAAATCATATATACTGGGAAATGTAGAAAAAATATAAAAATATCTATGTAAACTTATCCCAAGAACTCTATATATAAGCTAATTGTATATTAAGCTCGTCATGTTACTAACTTAATAATTTGTTAATCATAATGCTTAATTTCATGCTAATTAACAATAACAATATAGAGAGAAAAATACTTCAAAGCTTATATTATATTATTTTCAAATCAATTTCCCTGGAAAATATGTGTGCGTTTCACTTTTAATGCGAACATGCTTTTACGCCTCTTAACTCCATTTATTTTCTCATTTGATTTGTGAATTTGTAACTTTATATTTTGTTTAAAATAGAAAACTAAATTTATTTGCATGCTAATTGAAAATTCGTGGAATTACGTAATAATATACCAGTTCTGATGAGTTCCTAGAAATATTGCATAAAATGTCAATTTCCGTCATATATATAAATTTATATGCAATTACTTCGTTGGAAAAGTAGCACAAATTTCTCGATATATTTGCTATTGACAATTGTTAAAAATGTCTTGATTTTGCAAAAATATTAAACATGTGCATATATAAAAATATATCCACCAAAAATTATAAATATACATATGTACGTCATTTGTGCCTGTAATTATATTAATGCCAGTTGTTAGTTCGTTTCGCCGCTCTCTTAGATCACATTTAATGGGTTGACAAAAATATTAACACATAAACGAGCCATCGAGTTCGATGCGGCCATTTTATTTAGACTTTGACTTACCTCTCGACTGACCGTTAGGGGCAAAAAAATATTTTTGAAAAATACTCTGAGAAAAATTTTACTAAAGTGTTTTTTTCTTTGTTTAGTTAGATTTTGTATAATTTCAAACGATTGCCTCGAGAAAAACAGTGGTCGCACCTTTTTTCTGATTTTAAAAATATTGTTTGAAATTGAAGACGGACGGAACTTTTGGCAATCTCATCAGCTATTTCGTTTTCCTGAATGCCCTTGTGGCATGGAACCCAGTAACCATAACCTACACTAACTTATATGTGGTGTATTCTATGAATAATGTATACAGATTTATTTCTCTAGCCAAAGGCATTGCAAAATACGAGTAAAGATAGCACAACTCTTTTCACGCGCTTATGAGTAACACCTCTGTCTCGACCGTTTTTCATTCTGCAACCATTTAGTCTAAATGCCTTTGCAATCATGTTAATTATTTTATTTCAAAGTTTCTTGTGAAATTCCGCTTAAAAGGCGATGATTCATAGAATATTCCAAGCCAATTTATGCTTTTATTATTTGATTACTTTTTTTTTGCGGCGTTTGGTAGAGGATATTTTTAAGCTACTAACCTGCTTGCTTTTTTGCAAATTATGTTTGAGTTGCCATGCTGCATTAGGTAGCGACAGCCGAGTGCTAAACAAGCTCTTGGCCAACAAGTTTTGCTACCAGAAATTGCGTTGCGCCATTAGTTGACTCATCTGAGTGAACGCAAAGTCGAGGGAACACCTATGACGGACCAGCACAAGCAAGCGTGAATGTTTTTATTTTGTACAATATGTATATTTTTTTTGTGTGTGTATGCTAGTGTATTTACGTGCATTTTGGCGTGACTTATTGTGAGTCAGCGTGTCGCCACCCGCAATATGGTGTGAGTTTACTCAGTAAGTAGTCATATCTAGTGGCGCAAACAGTTGGCTACAGTGCTTTCTTGTTCGGGGAAAAATTTCAGTCTAAATTTTTCTTGGAAAAAAATGTTGAAATTATCGAAAATAAAATTTTCTTATTAAATTGAAAATTTGCTGCTATTTTAGTGGCATGCAACAGGTCTCTAGTTAGTCAAAAAAGTTGAAATTTATTATTATTTCATTTAAAACAACAATTCTACTTATTAAACACGCATTTTAACCCCATAACCTGCGTTAAATATTATAATTTTATTCCATAAGACTAGAGGACATCAGTTGCGCGTATATTCAAATCACTTTCACTTTATACATTCACTAGATATATGCAAATACGTATATATTTATCGGTTTTTTTATTATACACTAAATATTTTTATTGCTGTAAGTTTTCACCCCGATACACTTTGTCAAGCTGTCGCCATTCAAGGCTAAGCATTGTTCCATCATGTCTGCCCAAGCATCTAGAATGCCGCTAAAATAAAAATTATTTTTATCGTCTCTATATATTAATATATTTATGCGTTGATAGATATTTGTTTGCGTTAAATGTGTCAAGGCGTTTGGGCAGGCGATATTCCCAGGAGCGACACATTATAAGCACACAAGAACTAAAGTGACCTCTAAAACTGTTGCTTTTGCCATTTGAGAGTAGCATCCCAATAAACCAGTAACTTTAGAGTGAACACGAACTTGAAAGGATATAAGATGTCTCAACCTACATTAGCTTCCCAATCACTTTTCAACAATTGGTAATAACAAATGTTTCGGTTAAAATACGATTTCTCAACCCTTTTGGTCTTCTCAACTGTTGATGTAAATAATTATTTATTTATTGTAAGAAACACCATTTCTCAACTCTGTTCTCAATAGCTTCGTAACTATTGATATCCATAAATATTTCTTTCAACTAACATCTATTTCAATGAAAATACTATTTCTTAAACCTAACACTAATTCATTACCGAAAAAAACTAACTCAATACAAACAAGCTATCTCTTAAATTATCTCGTTCTTAATAGCATCTCAACAGTTGTTATCGATAAATATATCGATTAAAATGCAATAATTTTACTTTTTCTCAAATGTTTATTCAACTAACGACGACCTCAATAATTAATTATTTAAAATAAAAAAAATAAAATATTTCAAAAAAAATGTATAACTTCTCAACGATCTTCTCAATAGTAACTCAACTGTTGATAATAATTATTAGTTATTAATTATCTAAAATAGCAATAAAATAAGCTTTCGGAGCACTTTTATGTTTATTCCTAAGAGCGCACTATTTAAATCATTAATATCTCAAATGCTTGTTCTCAACAGCATTCTCAACAGTAAGTACACAATGTAAATTTCGAATAAAATCAAATCACGAGTAACAAATTATAATTTGAAAATGCAGTCACGGTAAACTATATTATTTAGCATAATTCTTAAATCACGATTACTGATTCTCAACAGCAACTCAATAGCTTCTCAATGTTATCGTGGCAGATATAAATTCCCAACATTAAATTTATTAAATTTCAATAGTATCTCTACAGTTGTTAGTTTTCAATAGCGTCTCAATAGCAGCGCAACATTAACTATATAAACTTAAACTTCATTTTAATAACATTCCAATATTACTGCAAAAACTGCCAGTTCTCAACCTTATAATAAGAATCAACAGCTCAAGAGCGGTTTACAAACAGTTTTAAAACTCGCAAAACAAAAAGTTTACTTTAATGTACCTAAAGTGAAGTTCATAAAGTTTTTAGAAATATTTTTTAAGTGTTCGTTGGGTTATGTCCACTTTGTAAGAGTGTTGCTGTGATACTGTGACTGTGTGTTTACCAGGAATTGACATTGGTTTTTATTGAATTTATAGTCGCTTGGGTTGTTATTGGCAGGCAATTTATTTTCCAGGCAACCCAACCAGGCAATGCAGCATCTTGCTGTTTGGCCTTGAGAGCACAAAATTAATGTGAAAGAAAAAAATAATGAACACAAAGGAAATGCCGAGAGACGCAACGCTTTCAATATGACAAATTAAACGGAAATTACATTATGCTTTTTTTTAATTGCATAAAGCAAATAATCGCCTACATAAGTGTGATGAGCAACATAACCTAATGAAGTATCGCAAACGTGCTGAAAACTTATGTTAAACTACAGACATAAAGGTATATCAGAGCTATTGGGAAAGAGTAGCAGACAGTCAGTTGGTGGTTACTCAGAGAAATAATAAATAGTTCTGAGAATTATTGAGGCATTCAGACTTTGTCACTACACACATTCGTCTAGGAACCAATTGAACACTGAACGCAACAAGTACAACATCAAAATGTCGACAATTCTTTCATTATGTGATGAGTTTTGGGTTAAGTGCTGGTAATATTAATGAAGGTCCAAAGCCTCCAGAAAAAAGTGAAAACGCTCTTACTAAAGGCCAATTACCGAAAATTTTCGCAGCACACATTCAAAAACAGTTCAATCTGCTCGGATTCTAACCGTTTAGTATATGATCAAGTATAATACTCATCCGACTAATACTAAAAGTTAATTTTTCCGGTATCTAAATTCTCTCTTTTGTTTGTTTGAAGAAATTTATTTTGCTCTAAGTAAGCACAAACTTCGAAACATGTATTTTAAAAGCTTTAACGGTTTCCTATGGCTTCGAAAGTTATTGACAACGTAGTCTACTCTTGTAGGACTTTTAAATTACTCAATTAAAATTGTTGGGTGTCAAATCCACAGTGAAGCCTTTAATAAATCATTATTTTGGTCGATCCCGGTTATATAAGGTATGTGAGGACCGCCGATATTAAGGGCGAAGTTATACCGTATAAATAAATATTAATAAATGAATCTTTATACCCCAAACATGGTATATTAAGTTCGTCACCAAATTTGCAACACAAAAAAGGAAACGTCGGAAACCCTATGGCGAGGTGAGTCGATTTAATCATGTCCGTCTACATTTATATACGCAAACTAGACGTTTAGTTTTTGGGATATCGATCTGAAATCTTGCAACTGTTGTTTCCTCACCAAGTAGCTGCTCAATTGTCGGAGCCGCTAATATCGAACCCCTGTAGGATGCCAAACCAACATTATTGAACAAAATCAAGTTCTCGTATGGAAAACTTTTTTATTTGACAAGATATCCTATATTATAATAATCAACCACGCTCAAAGTTATGCCTCCTTACTTGTTTAATAAATATTCTCGGAATCGTATACAAATTGCAACATCTACGTGTTCACTTAACGCGCCATGACATCTTATTTTCCATCATTAGGACTTATATTCGCACACCCACACATGTACATAACTGTAAACAATTTTATTTTTTTTTCGCGTATGTGTTTGGGTGAGCACGTGCCACCTTTTACAAAAACATATACAAGCACACAAATAAAGAGACTTATCATTTACGCTCCACTTACAGTTATTTCCTACAACGCTCCGCACTTTGCTGCAAGTTTACAGTACAACAATAACAGCTAAGCAATGTAAATAAGAGTTACACACATATACACTTAAACTTACACACTCATACATACATACATATATGCTTCTAATAGGGAAATAAAAGCAACCTGTTTCCTCCCCCTGCTTGTCCTTTCCCCCGACGCCGCACAGTAAAACAAGCAAATATATTGCAAATTCAGCTGGGAATAAATTTCTAAAACGGAATAATAGATTAAGCAAATGTTCAAGTTTTTCGGCATGGGTGAGGGGCTGGAGTGTGGTGCTATTTATGTATGTCAAATACTCATACTCATCAGCGCGTGGCGGGGTGAAAATCTCGCCTGTGCTGAATTTCCAAAGCATCTACAAGCAACAGTGCCGAAGCCGACAAGTCAACTGTGCGAAAGCAGCAAACTGAAAGATTTTCCGAGTAAAATGAAATGAAGTAGTGTGGGCGCCAAAACTCCAAGAGAAGGCAGCATGTTTTTGCCATTTAAATGCGAAGTTTTGGAGAATCCAAATTAATAAAGAGAGATTTTTTTTTGCACAAACTTGCCTGTTTTCCTACAAGTTTTTGTGGTTATATCCACCCGCACATGTTAAGTTTAGACAGTGGGTATCGGAAGAAGCGCAATTACTGTACCGTTTGAGGACTTGATATGCCTTAGTTATATGTTAAATTGTGGCGGATTGAAATTAAAATGATTTGGTGGCAGTACGAATTAAATTACATATGTGAAGTACCTTCAAATAAATATTCATACTCTCACAACCAGTTGCACGAAGGCTTCGATGATTTTGCATATTTTCCAACTGTTAACCACGCCTATTTCACATACAAGTATACTGGTATTGCCTGAAAATTAAACTTTTAATACCAGAATCATATACTTATGATATGTTAAATTTACGCAAGTACTAGTAAAAAAACTTTAATGTGAGTATGCATTTACTTCAAGGTCAAATACTCGTCTATTGTCTTGCAATAATGTGAAATGACATATTTTGGTACTTTTCGATATCAAAAAATTCGAAAACGTCCTCTAAGGGCTCTCTCTCTGATTATTTATATAATTTTATAACAACTGAATGTCCACAGTTTCATAAAACTGGTCTACAGTGTTCGAGTATAAGTTCGATTTTGAATGTAAATAGTTTTGCACACAATTCATGACACTATCGGTGATATTGTAAGATTTGCGCTCGATTATTTTTAAATCTTAATTTTAGTTTTACATAGTAAAAATCAAAAAACAAGAAACAAAATAACAAAAAAATAAAATATCAGTTTAATTTTGGAAAATAATAATGCATCAAGAGCAAGAGACAAATTTCGAAAACATATGTTATAACTCAATTAAACGACTTTTATGAGTTCTTTTTTTATAATTTTCCAGTTGACATTCTTTTTATTAAGAATCAGCAATAATCTGTTATAATGGGACGATCCCATCGGCGTTTAGGTATCCATTACTTTTAGATCCAAGTGGAATCGCTCGCTTTGTTTCTCAGTATAATTATCTAAATTATACGAAAATTAATCCAGATGATTCATAGTCTAATTGAGTATTACATATTTTCTTCTAATTCTAAGCTTGTCAGCATATTTTGCAAAATTTCTAAAAATTTGGTGGCAAGATTAGGAGAGACTTTCTAAAAATTAAATTAAAACAAGATCCTTCCATATCCAACGCTTTGACAAATGGTTTTATAATCCCTTAATTTATCATGTATCAAGTCGCTTAGTTTCTTCCCTTTCA
Organism: Bactrocera oleae; assembly: GCF_042242935.1. NCBI lineage: Eukaryota > Metazoa > Arthropoda > Insecta > Diptera > Tephritidae > Bactrocera > Bactrocera oleae. Next base: position 59,998,730 of record NC_091538.1, read on the forward strand.
CTTACACTGATAGATTCTGGGAATTTGGCGACATCATTGCTTCTAAGCGCATGCGAATTATTTTGGAAGCCCCAAGGGAGATTTTAAGTATACTGCATGTTTAGATATCGGCAAGTAAAATTTTTATTATTTTAAACCTTCACATCTTTCGGATAATTTATAGGATATTTTCGGTAAAAAGCCTGGCAGTGGAGATTACGTGAGGCTTGTGTGAGCGAAAAAGGGGGAGCAGAATCCAAATCATGACCGGAAAAATAAATTTTATTACTAATATTGGACCTATTGTAGGCAAATATATTAAATGCAAATTTCATAAAAACAAGAGCACATTCAAAACTTTCATGAATGAATTCTTAAACTGGACACTTGAAACCATCGAAATTTGCTAAAATATCCAGGGCAACAAAAAAATTTTTTTTTTTGTTTATGTAGAGCAGTGTAATAATTTCCCAAACTCTTTTTCGTATACATTGTGGCCCATACATTGGATATCCCAATTAATAAAACTTATGAAATCTGCACCTGCAGCTACATTTCTATAGGCAGTTCTTTAACTTAACCTGATTCGAAGCATACTATCAGAAAAATTTGACCTGGAAACTACATTTTCACGTATTTTAATACAAATATTTATTACCGACTTCAAAATAGCCGCTTGAGCTAATACAAACATGCCAACGCTAAATGCAATTCTCCATACACTTGTTATAGGTCTCGGCTGGGATGGACTTCAGTATCTACAGCGAATTTTGGTTTATTTTCCGTTTCGACTCAACTCGATTTTTGCAACATCATTCACTATATTTTTAGACAGTTGCGAAGTCATATTCATCAAAACACATCTCGTCACCAGTAATGTTGTTTTTAATGAATGTAGAGTCCTCAGCATCAAGCATCTTTTTTGCAACTTTTATTGCAATGCTTTTTTTGCAAGAAATTCAGATCTTTTGATACGACTACGCTTCGTACTTAAAACATTAACCAAAATGGTTAAGTCAATCCATAAGAGATATTGAGTTCTTCTACTATCTGTCTGATGCCAACACGAAGATTTTTAAACACTGTTTCGATGTTATCGTCGTGAACAGAGGTGGATAAACAACGCGCATGAATCAAGTTTTCGATGGCTTCACAACGTTCACTAAATGCTTTGTGCCACACAAATACTTGTGTTCGTGATGAAGTATGTTAGACTCCCCAAAACACTCTGCAACATTTGCAATCGTTTCGTAGTTGTGATTCCATTGAAAACGCAAAATTTCAAACAAAGTTGTTGTTCAGTTTTTTTCCATGCTAAAAATTGCTAGAAAAACTACTCGTGTTATGATATTGAAAGGGTACTCTGTTTTAACTGCATTATACTTGTATTGTCTGCTGCCTTCAGATTAATTAAGTTTTAAACACCGAAGCAGAAGTGGAACTTCGATACAGTACGTAAGAAAAATTATAAAATATTTCAACTGGACAGTTTACAGTGACACAACTTGCTCTAAATTATATATTAAAATTAATTATTCGACAGTTCACAGTAAGTAGTTCATGAGCACAGTGTTGCTTTTGCAAGTACAACGCAGTAAAATTGAAAAGGACGCTGACTTTCAATTCCGCCCTAGTGTAAAATATTTTAGCACACAAATTAACAGTAAAGGTAAAAAAAAAATCAGCGAGGTGATTTGAGAAAATGGAACAAAAAAACTTTCGAGTGTATAAAACACTCACTTGCAAAGCAAATAAGTCAAAGAAAATCTACACCAACGAAGTAACGGTAAAGTAAAAGAAAACTATACTTTCTTTTTGAAGAAGAAAGTTAAAAAAAAGATCTTTGAGAAACACAAACTAGATTTTGTTGTGAATACAAACAATGTTTCATTCGTCAAAGGGTTGCATTTGAAGGGGTGCAATGTTACTGAGTCAAAGGTTTGACGTGCTTCATTTAAAAGGGGAGTTTGGCATAAAAACTTATTTAGCTGAGTTGATTGAGGGGGTGCTGACTTTGGATGGCGCGAGGTTTAAATTCCGTCCGTTACAAAAAATTAAATATAAAATAAAATAAAATCACGAAATAGATTACAATTTCAAGTATTGAGGTATAATACTGACACTGACATGAAAAAGTTGACCTTTATTAAACCTTCCCTCAGGTGAAAACACATGACAAGACGTAGATTGGATCAAATCTTAAGGCTGATACCCTCGCAGGAAACTGTTATTGTTATAGCAGTTATCTGTATCCTGTTGTGGTGACAAGGCGCAAGTTAGTTGTTATCGAAATCATATAAAGAGAGGCCGAGGAAGCCTGCCGTTTCGACGGGATCGGACCATTCATAGAGGCGTGTTAGATGAGTGCTATTCATATGGTGCGCAAAGACTCTATTTGAATAATTCTTTTTGTTACCAAAACCACCGAAAGATTGATCTGAATTCTCACTAGCTTCAAATATGTTAAGGCAGTTGGATTCGTATTCAACAACTTTGTGTATGAAACTCAAGATGTTCCAACCTTAGACTCTGAAGAACGGTATAATCCAAAATGAATATTATTCTACTTTTTCTTATTTGAAAAAAATTTAAAATCTGCATCCGTTAGGGGTTTAGGTCTGAATCTGAACCAGAAAGATGTTCCAGCCACGCTACTACTGCTACTTGACCAGCGCCCAAGAAAGTCACGTGACTCGGCCGTACAGTAGTAAACTAGATAGTTAAAGCTCTAGCCATTTCTAAATTTAATGGTACTGGGAGAGTGTTCTTCTTATCCATGCTTATTCAACTTATAGTTTCTAACGAGTCTGAAAGAGCAGATACTCATTCAGCTCTTATTACGAAGTAATTGGATGCAATTCTCAAATGTGAGTCAGTTGAAAGTAAAAGCTCACCACTCGAAAAGATAGATCTACTGCGCTATCTGAGTGGTAGCCACCTCTGGTAGAAAAAAGCTGCGGTACAGTGGAACCCTATAACTGTAGTTGATGGAGAGACTCCAATCAAAAACTGCCGTTGCAAGCTCCTCTCTGCGCTTCGATCCGAGAAAAAGTTCACGGTGCACCTCCTCCAGCGGATCCCGACTGGTCCCTCTTAGGATTCAAAATTAAATGCGTAAATTTTTAGGATTATTTGTATTTGTATATATATATTTTTTTTCAATTTATATCAGTACTAATAAATAAGACAATTTTTAAATGAAGTTCACTATGCTCCAAAATATTCGAATTCAAATCATACCAACTTCATAACCCCAACGTTTGCAAGTTAGGAACTTTGTATGCGAACATTTAAGGAACACTGAGCATGAGCTGATTTTTAATTACGATTGTCACAACAACTACAAACACAATATTAAAGCAACAATAATTGAAAATTGCAAAGGCGAGCAGACAATTGACACTAGCCGCACACTGCTCGCATCAAGTTGAACAAATCCACAAACTGCGAAAACCGGCATGGGTCAACCAAATACCCAGCTATACAATGAATAATACATATATGTATATAGACTCCAACACATGCATATATACCCATCGTCAGGTGTATTTATAGTTGCTGCAAACGCGCCGCAACAACACATAGCAACAACACAGATCAACCAAAGAGCCAACCATCCAACTCACCTCAATGCAGTCACACACTCATAACATAAAATGTTATATATATATATATATATGTATATCACATACATACATACATACAAACAGACGCTCAGCCAAGGTGACTGCCGTCAGTCGTCGGTCGTCAGTCGATTGTTGTACGAGTATTTACCATTGAGTGAGCTAGCCGAATGCCTCAATGATTTTACGATAGCCAAACGAGCTCAACACGCAACGCAGCTCAACTCAACTAGGTGCCGCACCCGGTCAGCCACCCGGTTGGCGCAACAAAATACGAATAAGAAGAAGAAGAGTTCTGTCGGCGCAGCACACAGCTGCAGTTGCCGTTCACTTTTGTGCTGCTTGCCACATGAAATGTTGGGGATTCCCTTACGTAATCCGCACCAGCGTTATTAGTATACACACACACACACAAATACACTCGTCATGTGAATGTGAAGACAGAAAACCAAGCAAAGCAAACGAGGCAAATGCGCGCCAAACAAACGATAAACCGCACGAGAGAAGGCAGAGGCAAGGCGAAAAGCGTGTAGCCGCTAACAACAACAACAACGAAAATGTCGTTAAAACGACGACAAAATACAGTGAAAACACGTATGTATGTGTGTGTGTATGTGTACGCCATTAACGTAGAATGAAAAGCGACTCGGTAAATAAGCGAAGAGGCGGCGGCAGGTTGGAAAACCAACCAACGCGCACAATGTGCGCTACAACAACAAAAACAGCGACGTTAATAAAACCAACCAAAGCAAACAATAATAAAAGTCTCTGCTAACAAATAAAAGTTGTAATGGCAGGAAAATAAATTATAAACACGCATACACACACATACAACAACTCGCCCGCACAGAGCAAACAATACCTAATAGGAAATAAGCATTATGGTAGCTAATACTGGTAGTGTTCTTCAATGTGGTAAAGCTTGCCGAGTGGCAAATCGAACAAGCAACTGATATAAAATTATAAGCTTTTGAAAGCAGCTGTATGCCATTTGGGTCCAATCAGAACAATTTCTTCAGAGATTGCAGCATTGCTTTAGATAATAATCTGTGCAAAACTTCGTGAAGATATCCTGTCAAATGAAAAAGTTTTACATACAAGCATTTGGTTCCGATCGTTCAGTTTGTATATCAGCTATATGCTATAGTGGTCCGATATATGCGGCTTCGACAAATGAACAGCTTCTTTAAGTGAAAAATTGAAATCGACTGTGGTTGAATTGCGATGAGCCGGTGCAAACGGTTGCCAAGCCATGATTAATGGTTACGAAAATTTTGCTATGTGTTTGGTGGGATTGGCAGGGAATCATCTACTATCAGCTCCTCCCCTACGACCCAAGTTTTTATTCAGACCTGGACTGTCATCAATTGGACCGTCCGAAGTAAGCAATCGCACAGAAATGACCAGCTTTGGCCAATTAGAAAAAAGTTGTCTCATCGCTAGGACACACACATCGATAACGGCTGGTCAGAAGCTTCAGGTGCTTGAATGGGATAATCTTATGCATTCACTTTATAGTTTGGATCTGGCATCAAGTGATTACAATCTCTTCCTGTCTATGGCGAATAATTTTGCTGGTGAAAAATTCGCCTTACAAAAAGCTTGCGTAAATCAACTGTACCATTTTTTTTTTTTTATATGGACGAATCTGTTATTGCCAACAATCACTCCAATTGAATGCAAAATTTTAACTCCACTTATTTCCTACAGGGTTGTTATTAAACCTAATGCAAGTACAAAGGTATAATTACATATCTGTGATCTTACATATAGAACAATCCACAGTCAAATGCCACCTACACACATACCCATACACAGCATACTATTAGTTAGCAAAAACCTGTCTCATAGCTATCCTCAGCATTGCCACATTTAGCGCAGTTTATGCCAGCGCCAACGTCAACGCCAACGCCACCTTCGGCTGATGTAGAAAGAGAGTCACAGTCAACACGTCTCGCAACGTGCAAGCGTAGCAACAAGCAAATACATTTAAATAGCACACACACATACACACACCCACCCATAAACATATATGTACTTATATATTTATATAAATAAATCTCCCTCATTGCTTATTATTTACCAATTCTTGTTGCATGGCTGGGTATTGCCACAATCGTTGCAGCCACTCGTCGCAGTCGCCAGTTCGGTTGTGAGTCGACGCCGATTCCACGCTGTTGACTGCCTTCTATTACTTATGCATGCCGATGGAAGACCAAGTAATACCACCCACACGCAAGCGACTTCGCCAAGACATACATACATACAGCGAGATATACCATATTTACATTTTCATATATATATTATATAGGTATGTATGTACAGCATGAAAGCAGTTTAGTAGTGAACAGCTTGTCTGTTGCTACATTTGGGGTCGCCCATTTGTGAGTGGCAGCTCTGAAATGCGAACATGTGGCAAGCAGTGAGGCGGACAGTCGGTTCGACAGCCTGTCAGTCAGTCAGCCGGTCGGTTAGATAGACGAGCAATGTAAAGCTGGAGCCGGTGGTGAATGAGGTTGTTACTGATAGGCGGCGCTGAAGAGTTTGGTAGTTTCGCCTACACACACACACACATAACCATACATATATCTGTATGTGAGGCAATCTGAGTGGTAGTTGTTGCGCGCTCAACTCTCGATGGCAGAGTTTGCAAATAAGTGCTCGTAAACATTGCAAAAGCGCGGCATAGAGGCATGCAGACCTACGGACATATACATATGTATGAAAATATGTAGTATGGAGTGTGTGGCAAGTTGTTGTAGCATAGTAGATATGTTTGCATGTATGTACTTAATTTATATTTACGCAGTGCTACATTAAAATATGGGCACACACATACATAAATATGTACATATGGTTATATGAAAGCATATTTAGTTACGCCGTTACGTTTTGCTCAGCTCTGCTTGCAACAATTTGAATTAGCATTAAAAAGCAAACAACATAGTAATGATAGAATAAATGCAGAAGCTCAAAAAAAACAACAATAACTATAACAACTTGAAAGCAGTAAAGGCATAAATAATTAAAAACAGAAAAGCTACAACAACAACATCGACAAACCAAATGGGAAAGACAAAAACAATAGTAGAGAATAAAAAGCTCAGCCAAAGTAATGACAGCACAGTGGGTTGGAGGACGCAAAAACTTGGATTTTATTTACTATATGCCCACATATATATGTATATATACAGTATATAAGTGTATAAAAGCAATAACTACTAAAAACAAGAAAAACGTTAACGTTAATCTTCACAAATAAAAAAGTTTCCACATAAAATTTTGATTCCGATCGATCAGTTTGTATGGCAGCTATATGCTATAGTGGTCCGTTACCGGCGGTTCCGACAAATAAGCAGCTTCTTGTAGTGCAAAAGACTTGCGTAAAATTTCAAAACGATGTCGCAGAAAACTGAAGTATGTAGACAGACGGACATGGCTAGATCGACTCAGTTCATAATGCTGATCATTTATATATATATATATATGATAGGATCGCCGACGTTTCCTCCTGATGTTGCAAACTTTGGGGTGAACCTAATAGGTCCTGTTCAGTGTATAAATACATACACATATCTATAGCTACATAGGTATATACCAAAGTACCACTTAAACGAAATTGAATTCGAAAGTTCGCTTGCAACTCTGCGTCGATCTAACGGTTTCTCTACACAACTTTGCACTTTTGCGCGCCTGCAACAACGCTAGTATGTTTTATTAGTATTGTCATAAGTTTTTTTTTTTTGTACTGCAGAAACTTTTGCACTTCTCGTAACGCATTTGCGTTGCCTTCGGCTGTAACGGCAGCTACAGAGCCACGCCTCAGTTGCCGCAAAGTGCAACCAACTTGCAAACGTAAACACAAATGGCAGCCAGCAAGCAACATCGTTGTATTCTTTCGATATATATGTATGTGCGTGTGTGTAGGCTATCATTACGGCAGAGCTTTACGTTCATCTAGGTGAAGTGCTTACTGCTTGCTGCTTGCAACGTGCAACATGCCGCCTATAAGCGAGCAGCGTGTACTGCTATATACATGTAATCATGAGTTATGGGTTCTGGATGTACAGTGGTGTGTTTTATAAAAGTATGTGCATATTTATGTTCAACCAGCTTTAACCATTTTTCATATAACGGTTGTTTCTAGTTGCCTTTCATAAAACAATCTTTTCGAATAGATTAAAAACTATATTTTTGATTTCATTTATTCGTATATATAATATGTAACCCGCACCAAGGGACATTTTCAGTGTGTATACAACAGTGTGTCATAACTTTACCGTATCTCATATAACGCTACTTTTCGAAAACAAATAAATCAATCGCTATATCTTTAGATATCGGAAATACTAAATCCGCTCACGCTTCGGCTCTTTCCCACTCTCATTGACTCGTACCCGCTGTCTCTAGCTCTCCCAATCGGCATTCACTGTGGCTCTCTTAAATTCTCTCAGGCTTTTTCCGTCTAGTTTCCAGTATTTCCGCCTTTTTAAGACATCAGCTTAACATAAGATCCTAACCTAGATCCTGGACGGACCTACATATATATACATATACTCTCAACCTGTACTTATGGACTGAGCTCGACCTCTTTTGCGCCCAACAAAAAAAAAATCTTCTAACAACGATCAAGTCAAAGCTGTTTGGAGTGAACTTAAATAAATTGAGGACAAGACAGTCCTGAGTGGCCCATAGCTTCCGCAGATCGTTGTTCTTTAGGTTTTTCGTTGGTTTGTACCATTGGGATGAATTATTATTGCGTGGTGGTTGTTGTGGTCTCGTGTTAATTAGTTTCGGGTAGAAGATTGTCGGCCTCGAAACCCTAGTCCGTCTATGTACAGTGGTGTCTTGAGTAGAGGCTTGTTGAAACCAAATTAAAACGTATTTTTTAGACTGAAACATTGAGCATCTTGGAAGATAGTTCTTCTTGCTGTTTAATTTTTTTAAAGTGTCATAAAATAATTCCCCAACGCTTTGGGAGAATTTTAATAAGCTAACAATCACTATTCGTATAAAATCTAGATCCGTTCAAGTTACTGACAGAACAGTTGGATTATATAGAGCAAATTTGCTCGACTTAGTTTACGAAGGTAACTGATTCTTCTGCCACCTAAAATTATAAGTTCTTATCAAAGTTCAAGGTTGCGATCGTTCCAAGGTTTATCCAAAGCCACTTTGTTATATTTTTAAAGATAAGGTGTGTATTGTAGTTATTTTGATTTTAGTCTAATATCTGGAAACTATTGAGATAAAATTATTATTTTACCCACAAAAACTCTATCTATGTCGCCCTGTCGCTGTAACTTTGACGCTTGTTACTTTCGGAAATTCTCAAATTTCGCGAAACTTGAAAGACATATTAAAAACAAGTTTGACAGAGCCACTTGATGCAGTATCTAGTTATATACCCAAACGTATGTATTTAGGTGAGTCCTTGCTGCCATGAAAAACCCATAAATGTGAAGAGGAGGTAGTTCAGCACAGCTATATTTATAGATAAGTATGACAGTATGTGGCAAAACGTCAGCAGTGGCACTATTTACAGCGTATACATAACTATATAACCGTTATAAAAAAACATATATATACTATATATAATATATACATATATATATATATATATATATTTAGTGTTTGGTGACCTCTTCCAACGGTTGATTCTACACCAATATTATTATTCATTCCTACGCCACAGCGTTCGCATTTTCCTTGCCCTCGTTGCAATAGTACACAAACAACTAACAGTGTTATTGCCTAACTGACAGTCTAACGGACTTACTGACTGTCATTACCTTGCAACAAACAAAGCTGGTTTGAGTACACCCCGGCGGCTGAACTGGCCCCCACACTCAACGCAGCTTTTGAGGCTAAACAAGTTTCGCATTAAACTTGCAACTTGCAACAGTGCACCGCACCCTGCTAACATGCCACATGCCACCTACACACATATTTTTCACATTTATTATGCTCTTTCCTTGCAGTCAGTTAAATTTTTCTTTTTTTTTTTTTGTTCCATTTGCAACTTGGCGGGAGTTTTCCAACAAGAGAAAGAAAACAAAAGAAAAACACAAAGCAACAAAAACAATTTTTCTGCACACTGACATTCCCGGTTTGACTACAGGAGTTTCTAAGTTTTAGTTTTGCTACTCTTGATATTTTTTCCCCCCTTTTTTTTTGTTGGCTTTGCTGTTGTAGTTAAACTTTTGCATTTCAATTTTCGTATGTCCTCATTTCCTCACTACCACATGCAAAGACGCGTTGCATGCAGCTTGTATGCCATGCCGTCGCTTATATTTTATGCCACGAGTTGTGGCAGAATCTTTGCATTTTGTAGCGCAGTTGTTGATTTATTCTCTTTGACATTTCGTACTTTTCACTTTGACTATTTTTGAAATAGCAGTAAATGTGTTTTCGAAATTGTTTTGTAATTGTTATTGTTGTTGCATTTTCTGTGTAAGCTATAAAAGTATTCAATTTAAATTCAGAAGTACGAATACTTTGTTGTGAGAAATTACTTCCACCATGCTGAGCTTTCAACTCATTAAAAGCTTATATTCATAGTGAATTGAGGTTTGGAAATTTTATGCTTCACACTGAACTTTCATACAGCTTTCTCTGTTAAAGTTTAACAATCATTTTTAAACGTTATTTTTTAAATGAATAAGAAATATTGCAAATTTTTCTTAAGGTGAACTATTTATTCCTAACTAAGCTTTCGTGAGCTTTTATTTGTAAAAACTGTCAATTGAATAATAGAAATATTTCAAAATTGCTTACAATTTTAACTACAGTTATAACAAACGAATCCTATTTCTAACTTGAATTATTAAAAGCAAAAAACTTTCACAGAGCTTCCGCTTTCAAATTTATTGTATATATTTTCTTCTTCAAACTGAACTTTCATACGGCTTTCATTATTAAAGTTTTATAATAATTTAAAACGTTGTTTTAACCTGAATAAAAAATTGTGCTTTTTACCTCTAACTGAGCTTTTGTGAGCATTAGTTTGTGAAAGCTTTATTTTTGATATATGAAATATTAAAAAAATTTCTTAAAATGTTTAACTGGACTTGTAACAACCGAATTTTCTAACTTGCATCATTAAAAGCATACCAATTTCATAGAGCTTTCACCATTAACGTTTTATAATATTTTAAAAGCATTATTTTTCAATTCAATAATGAATGTTAGAAATATTGATGAGAAAGAGTTTTTTACTGCAAATTAAGCTTTCGCGAGCTTTTATTTGTTTAAGCTGTCATTTTGATATATGAAATATTCAAACAAACAGTTGACTTAATACCAGCGAATCCTCATATAACTTTATTGATTAAACGAATACCAGAGCTTTTTAAAGATAATTAAAAGTTATAAAATTAAGCGTGCTATAAAATATATGAACCTCCTAATATAAAATATTGATATTTGAGTATAAAGCAATGTGTTTACAAATAACAGAATTTGGTTAATTAATTGTAGTGTAATTTTGTTAATTACATTTAACATTGAAACAAAAACTTATATTAACTTTTAATTAGATATTCTGAACTGTTAATGAGTTTTATAACAAACCGCACCTTTGAGCTTTCGTATTTTACAATACACTTTTTTTACGCTTTCATAGTTAATCTAAGGAGCTTTCATTCCGGAAAGCTTACAATTTCATATAAATTTCGTTTTGGTTAAGGTTGTTTGAGCTTTCATTATATCATATCATCTATAGAGCTTTCGTTTAACTAAGCTTACCATTTCGCAAGAATTTGTAGTTTTCTAAGGTTTTACAATAGAAGAAAGATTATTTGTTAAGTTTTTGGAACATGTGTTGAGCTTTCATAAAAAACCGACTTTCTGTTTTAGTCACAAGAAATGGTGTTATGACGATTTGCTTATCCTCTTATAAATTATAAATTTCAAATGTTGAGATGTTTTTTAACAACCGTTTCAACAGAATTCAAGGTTGAAAGTATAAAACACGTGTTTATATGAATGACAGCTATCAGCAGCCAAACTGTATTAAAATTTACACATGCCTTATTATCCATTTCTCACTTATTTTAAATTTTAAATAAATTACACAAATTCAATCTAGCTGCACTTGTCTCTTCCATTATTTCAAAGGAAATTCAACGCAATTGATTTTTTAGAAGAAGCGTTACTGATCGTTAAAATGAGTTTAAATGATTTTAATTAAAACACCGTTATTGAAATGAAACTATTATGCTCTGCTGATTCTCGGAAAGCAAGGCAATTTTATTTTAACCGCATAATTTGAAGGCATAAATTTCAAGGAAACACTATCAGGGCAGCACTAAAATAACAACAACGCTTGCTTCAACAATGAGGTCGCATATTTGCATGAGCTAACAGAGGCAACAAGGAAATTAGAACGCGAGCGCCTAAATGTAGACCTTGCCTAACGAGCGCAACAATTTTCGACGACGCCGCCACGCCTAAAATGACACACGCGAAAAGTATGCAAATAATAATAAAAATTAAAACAACTAAAACAAGAAAAGCATTAAAATACTTGAAAGAGCCGTAAAATATTCGCAAGGTAAACGTGTGGGCAACAGCACAGAAGAGATGGCCAGCAATAAAAATATGGAAAGAAAGGTGAAAGCATAAAGCAAAGACAGAGCCCTATTGAAAAAGGTCAGGTCAGGCGTGCAAATACTAGAACCGAGGTAAATGAGCAAGCAAAAATAAATTCGAAAAAAACAACAACAAAATAAAACGAGACAAAGAACAAAAACAACAAGGAGCATTCACATAAAATAAAATAACTGAAATGACACTCCCTGCAGCGCACCACCAAGAGCAACAAAAACAAAATGTACTTCCGCACAAGCAACAAATACAAAATGTGTAATAATAAAATGGAAAGCCATAAACTGTGAGCAGGCGAAAGTATTGCGAGTGCTGCTTCAATGCGAACGCCAACGACTTTTCAACTGCAAATACACCACTTCTCCCCTCCCACAGACAACTCTTCACGCTACTTCGGCCAGCTCATTCACTGGCGAAACTCTATTTGTTGCATGCCACACTTTGGTAATAAAATCAGAACTAGCACAGGGAAAGCGAGGGTGGTGCGGCATGGGTTGCAAAAGTTATTGAAAGTACTAAGTAGAGAGTGAGAAAGCGAGAAAGAGAACGAGTAGAAGCACGTGCTCATATTGCGAAAATAAAAGCAACAACTAAAAGCTGCATGTTGACATGGTGAAAAGGATAAGAAGAAATGTGCTGCGGACAGACGAGGTTTGGGTGGCACTGTATCAGGAACGCCGAATGAAAGTGCTTGTAACTGAGCCAGAGGCTCTAAATAGGGTACAGCCAACATATATAGAAGTATGTATATATATATATATAAATATATATGTAAGAAATCTTAATGAAATATCTATATATATATATATTTACAAGTACATGTATATACTAGCATATGAAGGAGTGCAAAAGTAGATGTATGTGTGTGTTAGCTTGTTGAAATGGAGCAGACAGATGCGCCGAAATTGGGTGTGACGACAGTGAAATTGTAGTTTAAATGCACTGTGGGGAATTTTTGGTGGAAAATATTACTTTAGTGCCTAAAAATGAAGTTTAATGTTTTCAGCAAATAATTAAAGTACTAAACTTAATCAAAAAAAAATCTTATTGAACTCTTTTCAAAAACTTATACTGTAGACCAGGCTATTCTTGAACAACAATTTGTAAGAAAAAAGGTCGCTAGAAATGCGCACGGCGCAAACTGTTCTCTGTGGATTAATATTACATAAATCAAAAATGTGTTTTTTGTTTTTCAAATATTAAATTTTTTCAGACATAGCAACCTTGTTCTAAGATTTTAGAATTATTATTCAAAAAATTAAAAATCAAAAACCAAATTTTTGATACAGTGGCAACACTATTTTAAATTTTTATGATATGTTATAATTTTATTTTTACTTAGTAAATATTTTTCGTATTAACTATGCTTCCACCATTCATTTTAATTTAGAATAATATCTTTTAATACAAAAAGCTTACCAATGCTGAAATATTTTGAAATTTATTTTCAGAAAAAATGTAGATTGCTTCATTAAGCAATCATTTACTACGTTTCAAATACAATAATTGACAAACTAAAGTTATTTCACTAAAGTGGCAACCATATCCAAATTCTATACACTTTTCCATACATTTATCCTGGCTCGTACTCTATTTTTTTAACTTTCTTTTCATACTCGGCAACTTTGTTCAGAAATTTTAAAATTATTATTCAGGAAAAATTTCGATTAATATAAATAAATATTTTCGAACTTCGACTTGACTTTATACCACATGTATCAATCAATATGTAAGAAAACTTAATGAAATTCAGATAGAATATATTTTTAATAATAGTGTATTCTCTAGCCTATGATTGTAAATAATGGAATTAATAATTCCTATTTTTATTTAATATATATACGAAAATAACGTATATTACTTTAAATAGCGATAGTGTAAAATATTCGGTTACACACGAACTTTGCCCTTCCTTACTTGTATTCATTGATTTCTTCAAATTTTCCTAGTACTTTAGTTTTCTTATTTGAATATTAGAATAAATATTTTTCTAAACTCCCAGTTTGAGAACATTTCAAAATCTTGATTAGGTGGCATCTCTAAAAACTGTTTGTGTTAAAAAAATATTTTTTAGTTTTTTTTTTTTTGTAAATAACAACGAAATTGTAAACTATCACGTTTTTCAAAAGTTTAGTTATTTTTTAACTAACTATTACTAGCTATTTCTGTTTTAAAATTTTAATTTCACTTTTATGCTACTAAACTAATTTTGATTCCCATCTTTTATATACACATTAAAGTGCTTGAAATTTGTCCAGTACTCAAATTTTTTTCATTTGCCCGCAATAATCAATGCTTTAACAAACTCGTATTTTGAACTAATTTTAAAATTTTTACAAAGTGGCAACTCTAAATAAATTTTTTATAAAAAATATTTTATATTTGTAATAATAAAGTAAATTATTACGTTTGAAGAAATGTATATTTTAGGAACTGTCAAGTGGCAACCCTGTATTAAAACCGTCAAAGAAAGCATTATATACTATTTTGATGTTAATAATTAGGTAAACTAAGTATTATATTTAAAAAAAAATCGAGTTATTTTCCATTGCATTGCAATTTGGCAACCCTCTATAAAAATGTAAAACATTCTTTACTATTTTTTGAATTTATTGAATTAATAATTAAATAAATTTAAAATTAAATTACGTTTTAAAAAAAAATTGTTTAGTTTTTAATCATGTGGCAACCTTGCAATAAAAAATTCCAAAGACAATATTCTTTACTATTTTCTGAGTTTTTTTTATTAATTTTTTTTTGTTTTTGTAATATTATATTTAACGAATTCATTTGTTGCAAACAGGTGTTGAAATGAATATCTTAAATATTTATCGTTAATTTACTCAAACTTTTTATTGTTGATACTTATAATATGGTTTATGTATTAATATTTGATTAATTTAATATTTCATCTCAAAATGTCAACAAACTCGTTATGCTACGACCCCCATATATCAAAGAGTATGAAAATAAATTAAAAACCGTAAAAAGCTGCTTTTTTATTTACATAGAGCAAACTTTACATCATGTCCACAATTTATTACGAAACGTTAAACACTGTAGAGTAACGATAAAAGCAACAAACGACCACCAGTCAAACAACTAACGCACACATACATACATAGGTATATGCACACAAATGCATGTAGCAGCACGAGGGTTTCCCCAAAATGGTAAGCAGGCGTTACAAACACACACACACATACATATAAATAGTAGTAAATATATACATACATACATTATATTTCGTTTTATATGTGTGTGTACACGCTGAAATAACTACAATCATTGCTGCAATCAAACCAGTGCGTTGTGGACGCTTGTGCGCCATGGCGTATAAGTAAAGCGGAATAGCAAGCGAAAAACAAAAAGCAGTAAAAAAGTTGCAATAAAAATAACAACACGAAATCAACGCTGCTGCAGCGGCTTTACTACGTCACCATGAAAACATACCAAGCCAACGCATAGCAGCAAGGTGGAGCGTTTGTGGAGAGAGGTAAGAGGGAAGCGAGGGTGGTGTGCGTAACAAGCAGAGCAGAATGAGTCTTTGCCGCAGACATTTACGGTTAGTTTATATAAATGTGTTTGTAAATATGTGCGGCGTAAAGTTGTCAGAAGCTATATAAAAGCGAATGAGCGAACAAAGCTGTCATGTTGTTGTTGCTACTGGCGTTGCTATTGTTGCTGGCAAGCGAAGTAGGACAAAGTTTATGAGCATTGCGCCAGTGAATGTGAATATTTGTAAAACAGCTTCGACGTAAAAGTGGAAACAATAGCAACGGTGGTAGTAAAAAGTAGCAAGAGCAACAACAACAAAAAATGGTAATGTATGAAAACAAAAACAAGCGCAGAAAGAATAACAAACGCGGTGAAGGCAGCAGCGTGATACACCCTCACTGCATATACATATGCATGTATATATGTGGTATATGTAAGTGTAGGCGTGTGTTCGTGTGTAATAAGGGCGCAAAAATCCACCACGTGACATTACCCGTTGCGCCTGCCAAGCACTGCCCTGCGCCATAGCATTTATCGAGTGATTTTGTTGCGGCCATGAAAGGCCATTTGCCTTGCCATACTTCAATATTAACGTGTTGTTATTGTTATGCGCTATGTTTGTTGGTTGTTTTTGTGCTAAGGTGCTGGTGTGAGTGTGGGTGTAAATTTCCATATATATATATATATTTATATGCAAGTAAGTCAGTAAATTTTATGTGTGGGTGTGGCTGCTGAACGCGTGTGTATGCGCTCATATTTCAATATAAATATTATATGTAAGTATATGTTTGTATGCGTGTGTGTGTGCGCATCAAGGATATGCAAATACAATTTTCTTGCTAAACGGGCGCCACACAGTGGTAGATAGGCACATATATACATATGTACTTACATATAGCGAGTTTAATGCTGTCGTGTTGACATTGTGCGTGTACGGGTTTGTACATATGCATATATGAATGTGTATGTGGGTGTTTGCTGTCGAGTTAAAGCTTAAGTACTCGAACACGTTATGCTCTAATGGTATTGTCTGCCTGTATGTCAGAGTATGCGTGAGTGTGTTGGTGGGAGTATGCATTTCTTGCCACGTAACAGCTGATTAACGGTAATATTTATACATATCCATATGCATGTTCGAATGTGAGCAGCTGTAGAAGGAATTGAAATTGCTTTCATACACACACATGCATACAAACAGTTAATAAAAAATATAATACCCAAGCTATAATACCATTAACAAATAAAAATATTTTCCAAGTTTGCCAAATTTTGTGAACATAACTCGTCAATTAAAAATGTTTTCCATAAAAAAACTTGCTTTTGATCGTTCAGTTTGTATGGCAGCAATATACTATAGTTGTCCGATCTAAACAATATAAACGGAGAAAGTACCGTTTGTGTTGTATAATAATCCTTGCCAAATTTCGTGAAGATATCTCGTCAAATAAAAATGTTTTCTATACAAGCCCTTGATTTTATCGGTCAGCTTATATGACAGCTACCTACCCTGTTCAGGGTATAAAAATACCGCAACAGCAAAATGTCTTCAAAATTGGACTTTAGCCAACTTCAGCTGTCTCCGCACCTCCTTTACCTAACTTTACAAAATTTTACACTAACAACTGTGCTTCGCTTTCTCTTTTTTGTTTTTATTTGTTTCTTCAATTTCTTTGCCTTGCCAGTCGCCTGGTTTCTGCCCCACAGACACGCTTGCTTAACCCTTTTCGGTGCACAGCCCTTTAAACTCTTCCGCTCACTGCATCTTCTCGCCTCCTGCCCTTTCACTCATCTTCTCTTTCCCTTATCTTCCCTCTTTAGCTCTTTCACCCTCTTTCTCTCACGCAATTTTGAACTCCTTTAAATTAATACTTTTTTAATGCGTTTACAGTTACCATTACGCTTCCTTTATTTTCTTTTATACAATTTTTGCTTTGTGCATGAATATCTTCGCATACCCCTGCAAACCCCCGCACCATGGACTGTCACCCCTGTTTGATGCAATTTATTTTTAATAGCATTTCTATGGTTGTCCTAGCTTAAATTGCAAGTGGTAAAGAGTTGATCCGCATACGCCATGTTGTACCTTCTATAAATCTCTCTAAAGATACGTGACATGTCTCTTATTATAGCTTTTGTGCGGTGAGGAGCTTTCAAACATAATGCGGCGCACAGAGTGCGATAAGCTGCAGAAGGTTGTCTTTGAGTCAAATAAAGAGAATGCTCAAAGGCACTAATGAAATTGTTGTGAAGCAGTAACTGACAGAGGGTTGAAGTTGATTGTAAAGCATTTAAAAAAAGAAAACATTTAATTAAGTTTGTAGAGCGAGGGTGCGTGTATAAATCCCATAAGGAGGGAAGAATCGAACTTTACACAACTTTAAGGAGTTTGAGAAGCCATATGTTTTCAAATTAAATGTGGGCAATAAATTTTGAGACGGACGATTTAAGCATAGAATAACTCACAGGAAAAATATTTATGTTTCTAATCGAAAGTTTTCGACCTTGATTTGCGGTTTCTCCGTCATTGAGTACAATTTCGATAGAGATAGACATTGCAAAGTTGTCGATAACTCGAATTAATAAGTATAAATTTATAAGAAAATTTATTAGATATGTAGCTATTAATTTCAAAAACCAACAAATTTCGGGACTGCAAAACGGTATCCCGAAAAAATTAGGGTTATTAAATTAGCGATATTATTGTACATATAGCAGTTGATGTGTAATGTAACATTTTTTGAATCCGGAAATTTCGAAACTTGAAATCGGGATCTCGAAAATTTTATGTTGCCAAATTATAGCTATTATTTTATGGAGAGAATAATTTAGTTTAAAGAATCGGATTTTAGTTTCGTTGGAAAAATATTACAAAAATTTCGAGACCAATAAACGGGATCCCGAAATTTATGAGGTGTCATATTAACACTACTATTTTAACCCACAATTTCATGATTTAAAAAACGGGATCCCGAAATTTTTATGTTGTTAAATTACCACTATTGTTTTATGTAGATAGCAAGCCACTTTTATGAAACGGTTTTTAGTTTCATAGAAATAAAGTCCCGAACTTTTGAGATCGATTAACGGGATCCCGAAATGTAGACATCAAATTAACATTATTACTTTTATGCAGATATTTTGAACAAATAAACTTGTTACGTACCAAAATCTCGAAATTACGGCACTGAAAAACGGAATCCCGAATCCGTGTCATTGTCCAGTTAGCGCTCTATAATTTTCATGCAATTAACCCAGTTTAATCAACTGATCTAAATACTTGTTCGTACAAATAATTTTGAAAAACTAAACGTACCATTGGAGCAAAACCTGCAGTAAATAATGCAAGTGAATGCAGCTATACTTTTGAACCGAAAAATTGCACAATTATGCTTTCTACTCACTGAATGAATTGATGCACATATGAGATCAACATTCTCTAAGCTAGCTGCACACATAAGGAAAAAAAGAAACTCAAATTAACATAACGAGGCCTTTCAATCGAGAAGCCTAGGGGATTACTCCACAACCATTATCCACTATATTCATTCTCAATAAAGATACATACATATATAGATCGTACTCATCATGCTAAAAAATATTTTACACCGTTCCTATATGATTCACTTTTATTTATGCTATAAGTATTTATAAAATTAAATATTATATTTACACAACCCATGTATGTATATGTAATTATACCGTTATACCCTAATAGATAGAGGGTGGAGCGAAAAAAAAAATTTTTTTTTGTTGCTTAGCCTGAGAGTAAAATTTGTAGATTATAAAATAAAAAAATTTGTGGAAAAAAAAAAATTTTTTAACATCTAGAGTGAGTGGGCCACTTTTAAAGTAAATTTCGAGTGGTGGGACAAAATCAATTAGAGAATGAAACATTAAACACAAATTAACAGCAATTTAAATCATAGAAAGACAGTTTAAGGAGCGCAAAAAAGTGTTGAACATACAAATTGAAAGAATATATGCCTAAAGGTTTCAATATTTTACAAACAAGTCGTGATCCGAGAAACACAAAATACGGTTTTAAAGTCCTAACCACAGAACAGATGTAGAAGCTTTCGATCTGGAAGAACTTCTTAAAGGTAGATAACGAATTACCTATGAAATAATATCTATTGAAACTGTTACCAAACGGTCACTTATATCAAATAACAGGCTCACTTTCAATGGCCATCACAGCACATACCATATCTTTGACGAAGAGAAAATTAACAAATCTTTTTTTTACTTAAAATTTTTTTTGCTTTATTCCAAACTCATATGAAAATGACTTTGCAATAGATATGCTCGTATAAATGGTTTTATTTTTTAAAGAGAATTATACCCCAAATAAACATAAAAACTACAATCATGCAAGTTTAAAGTAAAAAAAAAATATATCAAGAGAGGAATATTTAAGAAAAAACTTAATTTCCAAAAAAAAAATTAGATGGAAACCTATTTAAAAATTTTACCACATCGCGTTTGAACGTCAGGTCAGAAAAAAAGAAGTATCATAAAAAGTTGCTTGATCCAAAAATCCATTAACGTATCTTAACTTCTTAGTCTAAATAACTTGTGTTAATGAAATTATAAAACAAATTGAGTAAATTTAAGTCAGCGCCAGCTATCGCAGTTTTAAGATAAAAATATGCATTGAAAATTATGTTTTCCAACCCCAACTTTACTTTCAATTTAGTTTTCCATTATAAA
This sequence comes from Bactrocera oleae, assembly GCF_042242935.1. Classification (NCBI taxonomy): domain Eukaryota; kingdom Metazoa; phylum Arthropoda; class Insecta; order Diptera; family Tephritidae; genus Bactrocera; species Bactrocera oleae. The sequence continues at coordinate 60,019,147 of NC_091538.1, forward strand.
ATAAATTTAAAAGGAAACGTATAGGTAATAGCGGAAGATATACTACAGCGCCACCTATCGTCAGTTTAAATTTAAAATAACATCACACAGGAATTTCTCGAACCTAAAACCAATAAATACCTTAACTTTTAGAGATGATTCAACAGTTAAAATAATCTACGCACTTCTATCACAAGCTTCAAATAATTATTAAAGAATCTTTCTCAAATTCTGACAGAATATAAGTATGTATATACTAATAATTATAATTTATTTTAAACTGGTGTACGTTGATATAACTTGTTAGTTAAATAAAATACTTATACCCTGAACAGAACATATTAAGTATTATACGCTGAACAATATATATTAAGTTTGCCACAAAATTTGCAATATCCTGAACGTCGGAACCCTATAAAGTATATACCATGTATAAATGCTCAGCTTGACGAGCTGAATCGATTTGGTCATCCTCGTATTCCTGTCTGTCTGTATATACGCAAACTAGTCCCTCAGTTTTTTAGATATCGATCTGAAATTTTTGACACGTTCTTTTCTCCAACAAACTCCAAAGAAATTTTTTAGATCGGATCACTAAGGCATATAGCTGCCATATAAACACAAGTCCTTGTAAGGAAAGCTTTTTATTTGAGAAGATATTTTCTTGAAATTCGGCACAGATTATTATCTAAGGAACGCTAAAACATTTGAAAAAATCTTTTAGATCGGCCGACTACAAGTATATCATATAGCTATCATACAAACTGAGCGATCGAAATCAAGATAAAGGTCTTTTTATACCCTTTTAAGCTATAAAGTATGCAGTTGTGAAGAATATTATAGTTTTGGTGCAACCGAAGTTAAAGTTTTTTCTTGCTTTACTTATTATTATACTGTGTATATTTGAGTCAAAAATAGTACCAACACAACAGCAGTGCTAATCAAATTATAAACGAACAATTAGTAAACTAGAATCTCACAAGTAAATAATACATATTTATTTACACAAGTGCTGATAATCAGAAGGCAAGTAAAAATAATACAAAATTTTTTCCGTATAGAGATATATATGTATTTATATATAGTTCATATATTGCACTATAAAATGTACGTGTGCATGTACATATTTATAAAGTTATGTGCGTTTTAATATAATAATAATGAACAAATAAATTAACATTAATTTGTTAAACTCAAATAGCAATCAGATAAATACTCAAACATATAATATAGAGTATAAGCAACTGAACAATCATATTCATATCTATTCGGGCCTGACTGTAATACAAATATATAGCAATTATATATGAAAGCTTGTTTGTTTGCGCGTGTGTGCATAGGAAATTTTTCAGCAATGAGGTAGTCACTTAGAATTGTACTTCTGACACGAATCCGCTCATGTTTGCGTGGATGTATGTGTTTACTTTGCAAATCAGTGCAGCGCCGCAGCCGACGGCGTACATACTAAGCGAGGAAGAAGCCAAGTAAATAGCGAGCAAAACAAACAAGCAAATAATTGTAGAAATTATTGCCATGATAATGCTTGGGTGACGTCAGTTACTACATACGTAGATTGATTTTTTTGTTGTTTTTTTTTGTATATAAATACTCATATAAATATATCAATTTTTATGATACATATATACATGTATGAAATGATATGAAAACGTGTATATATATATACTAAAAGTAAATATGTACAAGCATCCCTACAGAAATGACCTCACACGAGAACCACTAACTTAACGAAAATATACATTAATTGGAGGATATTTAGATAAATGTGTAGACTTTGATTTTCACTTCTCAGTTACACTCAGAGTGGCGACACGTGTTTTCATAGAAAGATATTTGTCACAAATTCGTAAATATGTACAAATACTGATAATCAACATCTATTAATATTGTCACATTATCACCAAGCAGTATTCAGCATTGAACCGAACTGTTAGAGGTTATCTATTATCTGCTAGGCTAAATGGCAGTACAATAACAATTCTAGAAAGTATAAATGAATATTCTAATTAAGAAAGCATGCTCTTATAGACAAAACAAAATTACTTTTATAGATGCTCCTCATAAAAATTATAATTAGGTATTATTACTGATTATGATTGAATTTGATAGAAACAAGAAAAAACGTTAGCTTCGGTTGCGCCGATGCTATAATACCCTTCACAAATACAAAGGCTCCTTACAAGAACTTGATTCCGATCGTTCAATTTGTATGGCAGCTATATGCTATAGTGATCCAATCTAAACAATTTTTTCGGATATAACATTGTTGCCTTAGAAAATAACTCATGCCTAACTTCATGAAGATGCCTCGTCAAATAAAAAAGTTTTCCATATAAGAACTTGATTCCGATTGTTCAGTTTATATGGCAGCTATATGCCATGGTGGTACAATATCGGCCGTTCCAACAAATGAGTAGCTTCTTAGGGAGGAAAAAACAAGTGCAAAATATTAGATCGATAACTTAAAAACTTAGGGACTAGTTCGTATATATGCAGACAAGCAGATAGACAGACGGACATGTCTAGATCAACTCAGCTCATCATGCTGATCATTTATGTAAGTATATATTTTATAGGGTCTCCGATGTTACCTTCTGGGTATTGCAAACTTCGTGGCAAACTAAATTTACCCTGTTCAGGGTATAAAAATACACCGACCGCACTCAGGCACCTTTATTCCATAATGTATTTCTTACTTTTATTAGCGCCTAAACTGCAATATATTTTCGAGGGACACATTTGGCTCCAAATATCGCAATTTTTATTTTCTTGATTTGATGATATTCACTCAGTTCATGAAAAGTAAGTGATAGAACACTTACTACTCCAAACAGCTCAAACTGGACTACAGTGCAGGTGATGAAAAAAGGGGTGTTCGAGAGATTTTACAAGTGAAAATTATGTGAAATCACTACATTAGTAGTAGCTCGTCAGAAGATCCGGCAGTTTAATTAGTTATGCATCCACCCCATAGTCCGGACTTGGCATCAAGTAATTAATTACTAGTTCTTAATGGTGGAAGATTTTGCTGGTGAAGAATTTGAGTCCAATGAGAAGTTTGTGTAAATCAACTGTCACTATTTTTTGTCAATTGGGAAGAGGCTTTCTATGAGTGTGGCTTTATGAAGTTACTTTCAAAATCATACAAAACGGTTCATATTTGACCTAAATCGGGTTGTTATAACCATGTTAAAACCTTAAAAGAAAACTTAACCTTAAACACTAGATTAGGGGAGGGCACAATAGAACATAGGTCGCGATGCATACCTGTATCCATATATGAATATATATATATTCTATTCTTAACACTAGGTTCGTTAATTACACCCATCCTACTATAATCGGCTCTATGTAACTGTAACACACCAAGATTTTTCACTGATGCATCGGCAGTAGTCCACAAAAATATTTGGAGAATGTTTTACCATACGAGTATTTAATTGAACTTATAGAAGTTCAAAAAAACGTTCAAGCCCTGCGCTCAAAGAAACACTATCCTAGGAAGTTGAAGCCAGCAAATGAAAATTTGACTTTTGCAAGGATTTTGGATCTACAATTCAAATTTTTCAAATAATAGCCAATGCAGAGATTGAAATATTTACACAAGACTAACAACACTTTGGGCTCGTACTAGCCTTAAGGCACTGTTAAATCTATAGTCTGGTTTTTTTCTAAAGTTAAAATTATTGGCGATACATAAATTCCTTACAAATATCAATCGTTCTTCAGAAATGACAGCTGATTTGTCATAAGAAAGCCCAAAGTTAGAGCTTCTTAAGAAAAAAAAGTATTTTCGAGCTTAAATATTGCTGCCACTTCACACCACAAACCAATCGCCTTTCACTCAAGCATTACGACTGGCCGTCAAATAAATATGCAGCTAATTAATCTGTCAAAAATGTAATAGGTTCACGTCTGACAGATGTCAGCATGCGCCTTACGCGTAAACATAACCTCAAAATCAATGGAAGTATGCACTGATCTATTAAAAAATTCGATTGAAAAAAGATGCCTGAGAAATATTACCCATCTAAACAAACATTCCCAGCAATTACTCACTGCATGCCACCCACAAATTGAGTATATCGTTCAACAGGTTAAATCCGTTATGTAAACAAAAATATCACTGATTCCCCAACCACACACACAGCATTGACTGGATGACGTATCAGAAAGCGCAAAAAAAAAAAACAGAACAATAATAATAACAACAAAACAGAAAGATAGAAAGCAAACGACTGAACCATATCACCGACCAACAAACGGACGGACATACTCGTACAGTACAAACAAACATTGTGATGTGCTGCAGGATGAAGAGTAATTGAAAGAGCAAAAGAGTCAACACATTTTCGCACAAGTGAGCAAGTGAGAATTGATGAGGCATGGCGTGGTGGACCACTAACAAAGAAAATATAAATAAACAAAAAGTTTGTGTTATCTAAGAGCGAGTGATTCCAAAACGGATATGTATGTATGTAAAATATATATGTATACGAGTATATGTATGTATGTATGTGTACCGTATATCAACAGTTATACGGAAAAATAGCCACAAAAGTAAGCATTCATATTGCACAGAGAACTTTAAAGAAAAAAAAATAAATATTAAACAAATATATATGTTTGTGTGTGTAAATAATAAATGTGATTTAGAACCTCAAGTGTAGGTTTGTATGTGTTCGGAGTTTACTTCTGTCGTGTGACGAAGTGGCGCTGTCTAAAATCCGACAACAAAGCTAAGTAAATGTTGAAGCTAATAAATATTTTCATGCTGATACAATTTGAAGGTGCAGCAAACACCCATACATACATACTACATACACACATATGCATGTACAAATGTACAAATGTTTATTATATTATTATTTGTTTGATTTATCGCAAAAGTCTGTTCGTGGAGACAGTAAAATAGCTTTCAAACTATAAATAAAATAAATGAAATATTTGCCTGCTTTGCGCATTTATCTTTAGTACAGTGTGAATGTGTGTGTAAGAAAGGTGATACATTTATATCGACTACAAAATTGTAGGCACCTGTTAGGTGGCGCTACAATCGGATTTTTTTTTTGGGATATCTGATAGCAAATCAGACATTTTTTGGGATTTTTTTTAAAGAGATATTTTATTGAAGAAAAAAATTAATAGCATACATTTACTAAATTTATTGTACTTGAATAATCGGCGATTCATATTGAAAATTTTTGGATTCCTTTGAACCTGTAGCCGATCTTCAGGCGGACCACCGCAGAATGTGTTTAAACGTGAGGAAAATTTTTCTGTTTAAAATTACCTAAAATCCAAAACTAAAAAAAAAATATTAATAATGCAAGAAATGAATACAGGTAATGATCAAAGGATTAGTTAAAAATTTAACTCCTGACAAAATGACATTAAGCTTTTGAAAAAATCAGTGGACTCGAAAACACATTTACTACTACATAAAAGTCAAAAATTCTGATATTTTGGTATACAGGGCGATCTGCGGGGTTTTGAATTCTCAAGCAATAGCTGATAGATTTTTGTGAGAGCTTTTTAAGCTTTTAAATAACATATTTGCACAAAATGCTATAGTACTATCACTTTTAAAAACTCTTTTTTTGTTTCAAAAGCTTTTCTTTGTGTGACAATGCCACCCATTGGAAAAATAAGTGCTAAGCATCCATTCACTTCAAATTTTAACTTGAAAATTTCTAGTCATATTTAATAAATCTTCAATAACAAATTTTGGTCTTATTTACATATGTTTGTATTCTTTCTTAACAATGTCATAGGGCTTTCGAAAAATTTCGAAGAAAAGCTCAGAAGCTTTTAGACTTCTATCAAAAAACTCTTTCACACAGTTTTCTCGAAAAAGTTTGTTGTTTGTTTGAAAAGTAGTTTGTTTTGTTTTTTTTTCAGACCACAATATTTCCAAAGAGAGCATAACCGCTATTTGCCATAGCATCTTAGCATAATTTTCAGCGTTGACAACATTGTTTCATCTTTGAGGTTCAAAACATAGTACAACAGATTTACTCCCATTATATATGGATTCACTCAAATAGTTACTTCAAAAGTATTCGGAATTTCCCCATAAAGCATAGCATACTTTTTGGCGCCGAAGCCAGCAACAGTTGTCCACTTGTTTATATCTGTGTTTTGTAGTATATTTTTATTGCTTTGTGCTTATTTTCCTGTCATTAATAGCGCACGTCTGAGTGTCGCCATAGTGGCCGCATGCCATCTCATCCCTTTTCTCCCTTCAACCGGTGTACTAAAGGGGGGTGCTGTATCCTACAGCATATTTTTGCAACAGCATCTTTTATTGTCATATTTACATACACAAGTGCTTTTATAAGGTTTAGCTTTATCATTCTATGCATTATCAACAATAGCATATAAATATATAGCGATGAGCATTGTCATCATTATTCTCATCATTATTGTATTCTACATAAGCGTTTATGTAATTTCACCACCCGCTGTGTGGCTACGAGTATACATAAACAGTTACAATGAGGTCCTTAAAATATTTATACTTTAATTGAAACCTGGCAACCCACGCTTTAACATTTGCGCAATTATATATCTCTGCCTATTTGTTGTTGTTTTTTTAGTACTCGTTTGTCTGCTTAAAGCTTCCCACTCATTTTTTTTTTTCGTACGCAATTAGATACTTCTGATTATTATGTGAACCAACCGCGTTTTTGTACATCTCTTGTGTGGCTCTAAGCGTCGGATCTTAAGTTATTTGTTTATGAGTAGGTAGTAGCTCTTTCTGACGTTTCTAAGAACTGTTAGATCCAATTACGAATGCAGAGCATAAATTCATTTGTAATTGGCGCTCAAGATATTTTCTCAAGATGCATTGACAAGTTACCTGTTTTTGTTTATTTTCGATAAACTGTGAAATGTTTCTGTTCGGTTTGTTTCTCGGTATGCTCTTGAGTAACTGTTGTAGAATGATTTACTTTAGAAGGCTTATCGGTTGATTTACGCAAAGAGTAGTTTATAAAAGAAAGTAAATATAAGTTATCGATTTTATAAACTTATCGATTACATTTCTATTTACACAATCGATAACAAATTAAGGGTAACTCCCTGATCAGTAAATGTCTACACTGCCATTTGATGTAGAATTATTTGCTTCGGAAAAATTCTCAATAAATTTAAAGAAACGGTGGTTTATAAAAGCCAGTAAATCTAAATTATCGATTATATTATATAAATTCATCGATTTTTAATGCAATGATAAGAGAATAACGATAATTTTTAGATAGACAAATTTTTAGTTCGACTTTTGTTTTCATGTGTTCACCATATGACAAAAAAATTTCTTCAATAGAAAACTCGCCTTATAAATCACCAAGGAAAGTGGGATTTTCATAGTAACAGTGCTAACACCGTCTTTTTCCATTTACAGCACTTTTTTAATTATCTTAAGAGCTAACGAGATTAAATATAACATTTCGAATTTATTATTATATTATATTTATGTCATATCATACTTTTGTTGGGTGTGCATTCTGTAGAGTTCTTAAAGTCAGAAATCTTATCGAAAGGCTTTCGCTTAAGAGTAGTTCCCTATGCAGAAGATTGCACAATAAAAAAAGTTAACGAGACTGCAAAAGGTCCTTCAGAAAGCGTGACAGACTTATGGATCGATCGTAGACATAGACCAACATATTAATTTTAGTAATTATGAAGTAATTATTACCGTTCAAATTTATTACTGTCCATAATACCAAAGATTTGGTTTAAACCGAAAGAAGTTTTTGTGAACGCCTCCGAGCGAATAAATGCATTTAACTATGTCGGGTTAGATGTTTCCCTTATGGAGAAATCTCGAGTCCCAACAATAATAAGCTCTACAATTAAAAAATCATCTGTCATGTTGTATCTGTAATAGCCTTACGGTTAATTAGGTCTTTTTCGATAATTTAACGATACTAAGACCCTGTAATGTAAGACACTGAAATCTAGAGTGAATTTTATGGATCGGAACCGAATTTACATATGTCTTAGTGAATACCTTCACAACTCTTAAATTATCCACATGTATATACAACAAAAGGAACCTACTCGCCATTTTCAGCACATTCTAAACTATATAATCGCAAAAGCCCGATATTATATTTATTTTAAGCGACAAAGAACTATCCCCCAGAAAAATTCATGAAAACTATAACGCTTATACTTAACTATAATTTCTCCCCTTCCATATCGAAACCTTTTCTGCGCCTTTATTTGCCTGCTGCTCGCGTATGTGAACTCAACAGTTGGGCGTTTTCAGAGCTCGCCGATGGAAATCAACGAAAGGCCCATGTGTACTTTTATACACATACGCGTCTACATGTACAGTTATTTCAATAACTCGGTTGCTGAAGTAGACTTTGGCATCATTGGCTACGGCTGCTCATTCCCTTGCCACACGAAATTCCAGCTAAGCAACGGAACCTCTGCAATATGTAGGCCTATAGCTCGCTTTGTTTGGAAATGTAGATGAAGAGGTTCGCAAATAAACCGAAGTGAAAGCCAACTAGTGAGCACTTCAGACTAAAACAAAACAAACAGAGAGGACAAAAAAACATGTAAAAAAATAAAATATTCAAAATAATAAAACTAGAATGACGTGTTCGGGTCTCTCTCTCTGTGTGTGAGAATGTTTGTGTGGGTGACCACGCTGTGTTTTCTTCTCGGGTCTTTAACGTTTTTTGCTCTTCTTTATTGCTGTTTTTTTTTTGTAGCTGCTCTTGTTGTTTTGTTTGCGGATTGTGACCCAACCACGCTGTCAGCCGAATTAAAAATGAATATTTTGCAAAAACAAAAAATAAAAAACCACAAAACCATAAAACGTTTAAAATTATACTGAGTTTTAATTACTTTATTTCATTTTTATTTTTTTTTTTTACATAACGAAATCAGCTCGTCGCAAAACACTTTGTAAATATAGCCAGCAGCAGCAACAAAATGTTCAATAAAGCTCGTTTTATCGCTGCGGTGACTTGCGTGACACAATTCTTTTTTTTGTTGTTTTTTCTTTCGTTTTTTGCAGTTATTATTATTTTTTTTTTTCTTGTGCCTTATTTATTTTGCATTGCCTCTGCTCTTTATATTACTTAATATTTCATAACATCAAATTGCTTCGGGATTTGCTTACCCTGATGCTTTGTATTTGCAATTTTTTGTTAGTACTTTCGAAACAGCTTTTAATAAATTGTGTTTAAACTTAGAATTAAGTATTAACAACTCGATTTCTTTTGTAAGCTTTGCTTTGGTTTTTGTTAATGAGATTTGCATTGTTATAGCTCATTGATGGTCAACTTCTGCTGGAATTGTGGTTCGAATTTAAAAACAAATTTTAACAAGAAACTAAACCGGCTTAGATGTTCTCATTAACTGGATTTTTTTGAAGTACTGCTCTGTGTAACGAAAAATAATATTTGCCGCTCTAATTTTCTGGTACATATTAGATTTTTCATTTACTCCTAAATGTAGGCAGCATTTTCATAGTAAAAAATCTGGCTAGGTCTCACGCAGTTTCAAAAAAAAACAGAATAGATACTGACTGTTTAACTTTTGGAGAATTCTCAACGAGAATTGATTATATATGCTTTGTAGCTAAAACTAACCTTTAAAAAGGCAAACTCCTGGTTCGAGAAATAGAACATTTGGTGTGAATTTTTAATGGAGTAATAAATATATTTTTTGGATTAATATTATTTTTGATGACAAAAAATGGTAACGACACCAAAAACATGTGAAGTTGCTGGTACAATAAGATAATTTTGTTTTACTCCTAAATGTATGCAAATAGAAAGTCAGAACATCATTACAATTTTCGTTGCTATAATTATTTCTGGCATATTTCTTCGAAATTTTTAACTTTAAAAAAGGTTTATAACAAATAAAATAAATTGAGAAATCTCTTAACTTGCTTAAAAATAAAAATCATAAACTTGAAAATTTTAAAAATATAATATGTTCTATGAGGGGCTGTCGTAAGAATTGATTCTATATGTTTTGTATTTAGTCGTAACCTTTAAAAAGGTAAATTCCTCAGCTACAGGACCACTGGCTCGAGATAGAGTATTTTGAGTGAATTTTTAAAGGCTCAAATCTTGATTTCTTTTTTATGTTTTTGATAAACAAAAAATGCTTACATTATCTAATATATAAGGGGTTTGTTCGAGGTGTTCGAAATTAAAAATTTCTTCTTTCTTTCGAAGCTATTCTAAGAATAAAAATATTTTTATACTTTTATTTTAACTTACATATGTAATTTACACTTACTTTTCTAGGGTGGGCAACGTAATAAATATATACCCGCATTCCACGAAAATATATGGTATATATTAATTTAACCGCTTACCTGGAAAAAAAGGGAGACAAAATTAGGAGTTATTATCATTATTAGTATTAAAACAGTAACATAACATAAATATAAAGTAGATTAATTTCCCATTAATTTCAAAGAACGCAAATTACGCAGAATCCTGGTTACTAGTATTTTTATCTACTCTATACTATACTAAAAATTTAATATTAATCTCCTGAATTGCGAATATATATTTTTAATATATTTTTATGGATAATTAACATAGCTTTGCAAATTACTAATCCAATTTTTCTTTTCTTTTTAGGTAAGTCTTTAAACAGTATGCAAATTAGAAATATCATAGCCGTAAGTAAAAGTTAACATATTTTTGTTAGCAATTTTTATTATATTCTAAAACAAGTATCGATCACACTAGACCTAATTTAGTGTGTTAAGACCCTTGCTATAGAACTGCTTACTCAGTCCAAGTGATCACTTTTTGAGACGACTCCGTTTGCATTGAACTTCAGGACTAGTATTATACTCGCTTGCAATATTTTTTCTAAATAGACGAAATTAGCTGCATTTATTGACATAATTTTACGAACTTATAAATTAACTCGAAAAATTAACCCCAATATTGTCTTACTTGTTTAGAGAGACGCTGAATGTAGCTTAACTTATCTTCAGGCTTCGAGTTTTTTGAGTTTAATATTTAAATATTACAATAATAAAGAGTTGATAGATTTTTTTTGTCAGTCCGGATGAAATTTGATTAGATGGTAAAATGAATTCTGAGCTCAGACAAAACAATAACGAAAATCTCTAACTATACATAGTTTTGACATAACATAATACAGCAACCGTTTGGTGACGTCAAAAATTTTGTAGAATTTAACATAAGTTAAAAGTTAGTTAGTTTTCGAAAATAGGCGTATAGAATATGTTTCAAAACAAGTTTCTGCGACGATAACACACTACGTTGTAGATAAAAATACGAGTATATGGTATATCTAGAGCATAGTTTGCGATAGGGGAATAGGAAATGTAAGAAAAGCGGGCCAAAACTAGTTTTTACATACACTATTTCAATAAAATATTATTTGATATATAGAACTAATTTGATGGGTATACTCACAGAACAAGCTCAACGTATTTAAAGTTGAATTAGTTGAAGCAGAAAAGGCATGCTCCAGAAAGAAACACTCAGTTCATAAAGAACTTAGTTAATAGATTACAGAATGCTAAAATTGCCTGATTCTAGATTATATAATACTAGAAACCTCACGTGTGGGTACAGTATAGACAGAGAACCTAAACGATTCGAAAAGATTCACAACGGTTATAATGAATCAGTTAAGGAACAAAATAACATATTTTATTAAAATGTCGCAGACGTATCCAGTTGGCTCAATATGAGGACGATATAAGAAACACTAGAAAAACCAAAACAAACACAAATAATAAAAAGATGTAGCAAACTAGACAAAAAAAACCGAAAATATATTGAACTTCAGATTTATATGTGTCGTAAAGAATGGCTCAGCATGCCGACAACCTGTTCAATTAACCTTTTCAGCCCCAAAACACTGCAAACACAACAAAAGCTATAAATTAAATCACACACATGAACACAAGGAGGTATAAGAAGAATACAAAGAGAGAGGAAGCGATAGCAAAGGGATAAAAAGAGTGCAGGGGTATTATACAAAAGGCGGGCAGCAGCGGTTGCTTTGCTACAATTTTCATAAGATGCGCGTAAATTAAAAGCACAAAAACAACAACAAATAAAAACGAGTAAAAACAAACACACATGCAATCACACTCGCAATGAAACTGCAGGCTGAGATCCATTGACACGTTGAGGGCAGAAATAAAAGTGAAATAAATTCAATTCTTCGAGCAAACAGACGAAAGTCATTAAGTGCAGTCGTGTTGTGTCTACGTTGGCAAAACCAAGGGAACTTGAATCCTGCACACACTAGTTAACCGCCTTTTGACAGCTGTTTATGTGTGTGTGTGTGTGTGTGCGTGTGCTGGTGTGTCGGTGTGCTCTCATCGCTCTTATTACTTTAGTTGAATCAACGACCTGCTATAGAGTCAGCACACAACAATGGAGCAAGTCTTCCGCCAGACAGAAATCACAACAACAACAACAGCGACAGTAACTATGTTGCAAGTATATACATGTATGCATAGAGCTCTCACGAGAAGTGCAAAGTATGGTGCAAAACAAAAATATTGAAGCCATAAACTTTATATGTATTGTTTTTGTGGTTTTTGTTGGAATGAAAGTGATGCCGCAATAGCAGAAGCAAAAGTTTTAGTCGGCAAATGACAAAATGAAATGGAAAAAGTGCCAAAGAGATGCATTTAATGGGTGTTTGTATGTTTGCAAGTATATGTGTGTCTGCGTTCCCGAACATTATTCGCGCAAACTGCTTTAAATAAACAACCGGCAAATGTACATAGAGAATAAGAGGGAGCCAAAGAAATAGAGAGAAAGAAAGAGAAAAGAGAAAAGAGGAGTAAACTCTGCCAAGTACAAACTCTCGAAGGACAAGTCTTTCTGTCTGCTCTTCTACTTACTATTTATGTTCGACGTTATTTTAATCCCTCATACTTTTGTCGTACCTGCTTTAATCAGACCGACACCGCCGATATGGAATTAAATAGCTGTTGGGTATCAGCGTTGTTAAGTTGGCTATAATTGGATGCGAGTTGTTGCCTTGGTGATACAGACGAGAGACTTTACGTCTTTGTGGTGTTCAATTTATAGATAGAGCAACCCTGCAACCTTTTGATGTTGAAAATAAAAGCTTCATTATAATTAATACCGTTAGTTATATGCTCTGCGGTTTGCAAGATTTAAGCCATTCAGTTTGGCATTTGTCCCTTTAAAGGGCTGAAATTTTCATGAGACCTACGTCTTTCATAAAAATTAATATAAAAAAAAAAATGGAACCAAAATTATTTTAATGACTTCTTCAATTTCTCTCTGAGATTATTAAATAATTAGGGCATACTACAAAGTTATTTTGGGATAATGTTGAAGGTGTACAGACCAAAAAGCTCCTACCTCTAGGCAAAAGGGAGCTTAGGAACATTGTAAGGGTCATCACAGGGCACCTACCCTAAGATCCCACATTCATGCGCAGGGGCAGGTTTTAAGCACAAAGTTACACTGGTTTTAGAAAAACACGCTTTCTCAATTTAATTAAAATAACTAGCACATTCGAAGATCTTTAAATTATTTATATGGGGGCTAAGGGAAGTATTCATCCAATTATGTACATTCTTGACACAAAGTTATATTTTTATCAAGAAAACATTTTTTTCGAATTTCAATTATATATCAAACAAATTGATCGATATTTTCGGCAAAAAGTCAGCCATAGGCTCCGGAGTCCACTATTCCGGTATCTGCGGGCTTGAATAGTTATGGTGCGATTTTAAAATTTTTTAGACCTGATATGGCATATCTTAAAGGAAATATTTATGCAAATTTTTATCCCGATATATTAATTAGTGCTTGATTTGTATAATGGTAAGTGAATTAAATTAGACGACATTTAAAGTTGTGTTTTATGCGAAATAATCTTATGTACCAAATTCGGTTACAGTTGGTGGTATATGTTAGGAGATATGTGATTTATCCTAAATGTGAGTGGTGCCATATTCATTGTCCAATTTTGATACCCACTCCTATACAGCCGTTTTGTGTCATCTCGAACGTTAAGTTAAATATCTCTGACGCATTTCGTTATTGATTTATCGCAGTTCGTTATATAGGGACTGGTTATATAGGGACTGGACATGGTTATCATCGGATTTCATCTATTTTCTATATTTCAAACCACAGGTGCCCCTCATAATTCGTTAAACCAAATTATGGTTTTGAATCTTAATTTGCGACTTAGTTATGGCAATTTATAGCTTTTCGATTAATGGCGTTTTGTGGGCGTGGCAGTCGTCCTCATTTTTTTTTCCAGGAACGCGTGTACCAAGTTTTATTGGGATATCTCAAATTTTACTCAAGTTATCGGTTGCGCAGACGGACGGACAGACAGTAAGTCGGAATTCAACATGTCTCAACAGCGTGCTCTTTTTTATATACCATATAACCCTATATCTAACTCGATTAGTGTTATATGATACAAACAACCGTTATGTGAACAAAACTATTATAATCTGTAGCAACATGTGGCAAGAGTATACAAAAAAACCGCTTACATACAAAAATTCACAAAAAGAAACCGAAATATCGCAGAATAAAATGGACGAACAAAAAATCATTTCGACGAAGTAAAATGAGTTTTCGCTTTGAAATCACCGCCGCCAGACAAGTGGACGCGTTTTGCGCACGTTGGCAATATGGGTGTTGCACACAAACATACATAAGCACGTATACATACATACATAATTGTCATTGCTACTGTTTCTTATTTAATTTTGTTATTCTTGTTGATGTTGTCAGCGCAATACAACAACACCAGCCAACTGCAGCAATTATTAAGGGCATTGCAGCAACACCATAAAAACCAAAATATCCAATGCGTTTGTTGCTACTAAGTTGTTGGTCTTGCTGTTGCAGCCACGTTCTTCAACTCATTTCGCACCGATTTGGCACTCGTAAATGTGTTGTTGCTCTATTCGCACACCGAGTTTGTATTCGCGAATTCGCTTGAGGTTGGCCAACCGGCTCGTCGTAAAGTTTGCTGCGGTGCAGTTGCAATGCTTTTATTCGCAGCTGTGCATATGTAAATATGTAATATTTTCAATATATATGTATGTAAAGGTGTGTGGGTCTCTCTTTTGTGCTTCAAATGCAGTTTGGCGCTTTTGCCAATTATATTCACTCACACAAACAACTCTAGGTTATTAACACCGCCGCAGCTGTTTGACTCGGGAAGCTGTCTGCCTGTCAGTGATGTGGTCGTGTTTGGCTTTCCGGAAGTTTGTTAAGAATGTATGAACTTCGTTTTTTCTTATACTTTACTTTTTATTATGATATTTTGGTGCTTATCTGATTGCTACTACTGATTAGATATCGCATATTTCGAGATGACTTGCATTTACGGCAGAAGCAGATTTAGAAAGCCGACGGAATGTAGGAATAAACAAGTGTTAAATATTCACTATATCTGCTTCACACTGCTAAAATTTAAATTTTTCATTTATTATCGGGTTTTCTATAAGGAGCTCTCCCTCAAGCATAGTTTTGAGCTACCGCAGGCTAACTGTCCAAGATTTATATGGAAGAAGATGAGATGGAAATATTTAGGAACTTTCTTTCCCTTTGACCAGCTTTTGTTAGACTGACGTTGAAACATCTCGGCAGTCATATCTTCGGCAAACCTGGCGAAATAGACGGACTTGATAACAGCCATCTGATCAAGTACTTTGGGAGTCTCATCGATCAACACTTAGGATTATTTAGGTATCAAAATAGACCGAGGTTCTCAGCTGTTTTAGTGGGATCTATTTTTGGAGCGATCTTTTAACTGAATCTAACCTATAATTATCGAGTGAGGTTCTATGTGAAATTATGACATAAAAGAACAACGAATATAAAAGTCGTAAGCATTTAATTGTAAACTACGACTAATAATAAATTTGGAGCATGAGGAATTCTTCACACCAAAGAGGAAACATGTATAATAGTTAAATTCAAGAAGATATAAGTGAAAAGTATCAGAACGTCGAGAAAGTCTAGTAAGTTACCCTAACTCAAGGATTCTGATTTCTGAAATGCTGAAGTCAGAAACTTTTTCTCAGAACTTCCTTTTAAACACGCCTTCTCGAATATTTTCTTACAAAACTTGAAGTTCGAGAACGATTTAAGCTCCTTTCAGCGTATTTTCAAGGACAATGTATAGAGGTTAACTTGAGAACGTTCCTAAAGAAGTACGAATTCAAGTCTTACAGACAAGTTTGTCTATTTAGAAGCAGTATTACAAGCGACAATACTAGCCCTGAAAATCGATGCAAAATCTGCCTTATAAACAAGGTTATAATTTGGAGGGAAGCAACGGCCTTGTAGCCGTTGTCGTTTTAGAGTAGTTTAGAAAAAAGATTGTGCTCAGTCGCCGGCGAATAATGCTGTCGAAATCTTACCAACAATACCTGAACCAGAATATGCCGTTGGAATGAATATAGACATATGAATATAGTTGGAATAAATATAGACAGACAACAGTTCAGGAAGTGTACAATATGATCTTCTGTATTTTTATAGATTCGTTTTATAATACTCTTCAGGTAATTCGTCATACATTTTAGCAGCCAACATAGGTGATCTCATTATCTTTTTGAAACGGTTTATCGGTTTGGAGAAGTTTGAAGCACTTCAAAACTGCATATTTCGTAATATCTTCCTGTCTTTGACTCCCATAAACACCTTCGACGTGATGTAGTTAACAGAGTTGCAAGTGACACTGTACAGACGCTGTTCTCTCCATTTTTGTTTTGACCAACATCAATAAAAAATGTTTTTTTTCTAACAATGCACGCTTCTTGGCAGTAATGGTGGTTATTGGTCGTAAACAAATTTTCACAAGATAGCTGGCCAAAGACTCGTTAGTTTCTCTATCTATCGCGTGTGACCAAGGCGCTTCGCTCCCAAATGGGAGCGATATCCAAAATATCTTCTGATCTATACTGAATTCTACACGAGTCAGTTTATTCGAACTTTTTTAGTTTCTTAAGAACGAAGGAGTCACTCTTTCTCTAAATATCTTCATGTAACGCAATTTGTTTACTTCAAACCCTTCAGATACTGAAATCGCAGTAAATCACAATCTTTTTACAAAATCAATCCCTTAACTGCTGACCTAACTGTAAGCACTCAAAATAGACTATTTCTTTTATAGCACATTTCAACCACTTACACTGACAGCAGCAACACCTTACGGCCCACAAACCGCAACTAATGACCTCTTTACTGCCATACTTTGTGTTCTAGATGATTTTTTCTTGATTACCAGCGTATTTCTTTCACATTTGTTTATCTTTTTGTTGTCGCTCCTTATTTTCATTCTCATTTCGTTGTTGTTGTTGTTGTTTTTATATTTTCCTATTCATTTTTCTTGTCTCTAAGTAGTCGTAGCATTTGCTTGTCATTCTGAGATTATGACCTTTATGACCCTCTCTGCCAACCCAAGCAACCGTAGTGTATCCACGCGCCCTTGAACACAAGCGTCGGCTTACGACACGCACACACTAGCATTTATAAACAAGTATATGTATATTTTTAAGTTTATAAGCTCTTTGTGTGACTCTCATACACTCCACCTCTTCCTCCATTACTGCCTTATACCAAAGTTCAGTCTGTTCGGCTTGTCTGTGGCGCCAAATTACATCCGTCATTCATCGTATCGTTCACGTTTCTAGCTTTTCTCGTAGTTGCGCCACAAATTTGTTGCTTTTCAGCCCACCCGCACCCGTTCGGTAGTGCCCAGTCTGACCATTTAAGCTGCCACTGAAATCACCTATCGTATCTCATGACTCTGCTTATATCTCGCCTCTTCGCCTTCACAAATGTAGATAGGTATATACTAAAGTATATAGTTGGAGTTACCTTCGTCATTTTGTACGTTCTATTATTCGTCTGCACACCTCCAATTCTCGCACCTTCTGCTTGGATCCACGCATTTGTTATTCATTCGCAGCCGTTTGTTTCCACTTCCTTGCCAAGTTCGCCTAATGTGCTTTATTTCATGACTATTATTTACGTCTGCTGCTATTTCTTTTCAGTTCTTTTTTCTTTTCTTTTTGTTTTTGTGGTGGCGTGTTTACGTTCGTTTACGATGTTGGCATTACTATATTGGACTATTTGCTACGTTTATACACGCTTATTCACTAGTGGTTTCGTATATGTTCTTTGGATACGAGGGCTTTCGATAAGTCGGTTACATTTCGCAGCTATACTTCTCGACAAATTTTCGACTTGGAACTTTTTTGAAATTTGTATTCCTTCGAGGCATTATTATTACTTTATTAGTTGCCTAAAAGACCAAGGTCCTTCTGTTGAACCAAATTCTTGGTTTTGAAATCTTTGTAACCTATATAACCTATATCAAAAAAAAGCGCTGGACCAAAACAGTATATACTCGAATCCAATCCGAGACTTCTTTGTGTATGCTAAAATGTTTCTTCGACTTACGTGTCGTGTTTTCTTCAAAGAAGGGTCAGACCCGTTAAGCACATTTGAATAATATTAAACGAGGTTGGTTCTAAGCTTTTCATGACCGACTCTAAAACTTTTGGTTTAATTTTGTTGACGCTGAGGCTCTCTGTGCCTTATTTAATTTGCCTTAATAAGGAAAAGTGCACTTTTTTATTTTCCCTTGATATATGTTGGGTGTCGGATTTTTGAGTGGTTCTGTCTTCGTCAAAATTTATAAAACTTTAAATCAAGAAAAAAAATCTTCAAACAGACTGACGAAACAGTCACGTGACTCCGCTAATATAGGGGTTCTACTTGTAGAAGCGCAACGTTCTAAATCGGACTTTTCCTTCCATTTTCTAATAGTAAAGTATCTTTTCGTGGTGATTTTCGTAGTCTTCTGTGTTAAGAAGCTCTTTTGAGAGACCTGAAAATCCTACCTTCCATATGCTGTTTGCAAAATATTTTTTAATTTTAATGACATTAACATGCGATGTCCGTTTTTTTTTCCAAAATATAGGGTTTTTTGAAGTTCTCTGCGTTAATGAACTGTTTTGTGTGACTAGAAAGATCCACAACTAATGAGAGTTGGCTTCTAAAACCCATTGAATCTATTAAGTAACCCTCGTATTTTATGCTCATCCAATTCGCTCAACTCACGTGCCCAAGCTCTTTCGAGCATCCATTTGTCGGAAGAACGCTTCACTGCACGAAGCTTATGCTCTATGTGGCATTATATATACATAAATATTTCCAAGCCAGTTTTGCACATTTAACATCCCATACAACAACTACATGCACATCCATTTTATGCTTCAAATTTTATCATCACCACGCGTTGCCACCCCGCTACTAAGTTCAACAGCTCTGCAATCAACCCCATACATACATATGTACTTGCTTGTATGTACCAGCTCCCCTTGGCTCGCAACACGCTTTGCCACTCTCTCTTTTGTTTTCATCTCGAGCTTCTGCATTTGTTGTGTAATGTTGCGCCATAAATTTGGTATGGTTTTGGTTTTCCTTTAGTTTTGTCTTACATTTTTTTCAGGGTTTTCTCCGTCTTTAACCATATTTTTTTTGCTGTTGTTGTTGCTTCACCACCACAGTTGCTAACACACAATCTGCTAACGTCTCTGCTGCAGCTACTGCCGACGTCCCCGTCGCAGTTTCCTTTACCACCACTGCTCAGTCGGCTCGGTGTGGCAAGTGTTGGTCTTTGTGCTCGTCGGAACGTCTGTCTTTCTGTCCGCTTGACTTTGCTTGTTGCGCTTAATATTGTTGCTTTTGTTGTTTTTGTTGCATGTTAGTTATGTACTTGTTCAACTGGTACCATACTTCTTCTTCTTCTCTTCCCGCTTAATCTCACTATCTGATTCCATTTCTATCCTTCGGTTTTTGTTTTCATAACTTTGTTTTTGCTTTTCTTTGGGTTTGCGTTTCTTTCCCCATATTATTCCCCATTGCCTACATCGCGCTCTGTTGCTGTGGTTTGTTTTTGTTTGGCAATGTGTTGTTTGTTGGTTTGACTTTTGGGACTTATGTTCTATCAATTACATTTGTATCTTTCTTTTTGTTGCCACGACTCTTTACGATTTCGCTGAATGCATTTTTAAAGTTTTTGTTGTCTTTTTTTACTTTTTGTTTTTGTATTTCTTTCTTGTTGGTGAACTGAACTCGTAAATTTTCCTTGACAGCCCTAGCATGCTCATTTGGTATGTTGTATGGTATAGAGTGAGAAAAAAATTATTTTAAGTAATTCGAATAACAAAAGGAATAATTCCGCCATTAGTCGTAATAACGGATTAATCTTTTATGAGCTTGTTTCTGTAAATTCTTTTCCCAAATAAAAGCGATGTAACTTCCTCTCAATCTCTCTCTCTCTCTCTCTGCCTTCTATAATGGTTTCTTTATATGAACTATATCATCTGATAAAATTTGACTCAGACTGGCCTATGTAAATTACGTGCGCAAACCGGATCGATAAAAAATTTTCTTTCTTAGATTGGTGCAACCATGTTCCCATGTTTTTATGTTCCTGTGAAGTTATATATTGATTCAAGTGTAAATAGGTGTGGATTTGGCAACTGTTTATTTACAACCCGACAACGAGTTTTCTTGAAATTTAATGTTTCAATTGGAATCAGGCTATTGAATCGTTGAAAATGTTGCAGAAGTGTTTTGGGAGTCTACTTTATCACGAACACAAATATTTGAGTGGCACAAAGCTTTCAGTAAAGGTCGTGACGTCATCGAAAACTTGCCTCCTGTGAGTCGTTCATCTACATAGATTGCATAGGAAAGCAAAATCTCTTATGGCTCGACTCAACACATTTTGGGTATAAAGCATGCCAATACTAGACTCGTACCCAAAGACCTGAATATTTTGTAAAAACGACTTGTTTCAGAGTTCGCAAAAGAGATGCTTGACTACGTAGGAGAGGACCCTACTCTTATCAAACGCCTTATTACTGATGGGGAGACGTGTGTTCATGAACATGACGTCGAAAATGTACAATACTCTAGCGAATGGCACTCCAAAAATGAGGGGAACCCTTAAAATAGGTCAGAGATCAAAGTTATGCCAATCATTTTCTTAGACTGCCGTGGTGTGTCACCATAAATTCATTTCACAGGGTAAAACGGTCAATAAGGAATACTACTTGGCCGTTTTGAGGCGTCTACGTGAAGCCGAGACTTATAGCAAGTGTATGAAAAATTAAATTTAGCGTCGGCTTGCTTGTATTGGCTCAAAAAGAGCATATTTTGAAGGCGATAATAAAGATTTTTAATCAAATTTGCTCATCACGTCTATCATTTATATCTTTTCCCGACATCAGGCTAATCAAACCCGCTGGAGGGTCAGAATATACCTTTAAAGCAACTTCCTGCTACTATACGCAAAAATCATAAATATTTATATACTCGTATAACCTTTGAACCTTTCAGGAAGCCTGCTAGATTCTCTGGAAAAAAGGTAATGATGTCGTATTATCTAGGTCAAAAGAGAGAACTAACTCTTTATTTTGAATAGGAAGCTATTTTCTCATTTCGAAATTTTGGTGATGAAGAAATAATATAACAGTGGCGTGAATCTTTCATATATTCACAGCCTAAAGCAACTGATATTCGCCTACAGCAAAGTTCAGAGCTTAATGATTTTTTTAGAGATCTTAGATATTTTGATTAGCTAGCGAAAGATTAGGCTTCCCAAGAAGAATTCAAGAGCTTAAATCTTAACTATCTGGCTTCCAATCCTCCTCTCTCTTCTCACCAACCAGCAACAATTACCCGAACTAGTTCGAAACTAAATACATGATTAATACACAATCCTAAAATAATCAAAAAAAAACCCAAAAAACCTCTTGTGTTACGAACGAAACACTTGAGATGTCATGCAAAAGTTAGTATGGCCCTTTTTGTCACCATCTGATAGAACAACAAAGAGAAATTGAACTTAATAATAGCTTATTTACTTAAACGAGTACATAAGTGAGTATTTTTATATTTACAAAGTACTTTGAAATAATTATCTAAAAAACAAAAAAATATATAGATAAGATAGTAATCTAACAAGCGCTATACGAAATCACATAAAATGTCATTTAACCTCAACTTAAGCACATAAGTGTCTAATAAGCAAAACACATTGCAAATACTCTAATCGACGATAATAAATGATGATAAGAATAGTGTTTGTAGATAACAATTCAATGTGATATACTTAATATTATACTTGTATACTCGGAAATTTAGAAATAAGCATCTGATAAAGAATTAAGAAATATTGCACGATTATGCCGAAATGTTCGGTTAAAACAGGGATCGAATATCTGTAGTTATTAACTGAAATTGGATTTAGTTGTGGAACAAAATAAAACTGACTGGTTTTAAATAAAATATTAACTCTTCGCAGCAGACAGACTTCTAATTGCAGTGGCCAATTTAACGGAGACTTAACTATGGGCTCGTATTGATATATAGTATAAGTATTGTATTGACTCCGGTACTTAGTATTCCAAAGCTTAACATCACAGTCAACAGAATCAATTTAAAGACTTAATATTTCTACTTTATCAACAATTTTCCTTAATATATGAGTTCCTAGCGAATTTTTACTACTGCTGAGGCTAGTAGAACCTTATTTCATGACGTGCGGCCGTAGAGAAGTAACCTGTTTAGTTCTTAGTATAACTTATAGTGAAGTATATTTTGATATCAGCACTACTCTAAAAGCCCTTGAGAGGTCGGCTCCCAAACATTTTTCGATTTAATGACTCAAAATTCATGCTGTATTAACTTGGTTATTTTTTCATGCCTTTAATACTTGTAATGTTCATGACTTCATTTATTTTTCACAACCCGAATGGTGAAAATTCATAAAATGATTTGCTCAGTTGGGTGGATATTATCTTTACGGTTCGGTGTTAAATCGTTTACTATTTGATACAATTATGGCGTCTCTATTCTTATTTTACCTCTCTTGCGGTTTTCTCTTGCTCCAAACGTTTGGGCATTTCTAAATTCAATGGGCGACAGGTTACTAGCTCTTAACTTTTCGCAAGCTTATTCCGACTAGTGTGAATTAAAAAAATACGAGGCTTCTGCGCTAAGCAAGTATGACCTGATTATGTCTGATCAAAGTTGCCTAGATGGCGAGCTGGTCATTCCTGCAGGTCCGAGACTTCGAACAAGGATAAAGTTGAAATGCCTTATATTTCACTAAAATAAAGAATTATCTGGTATCAAAATTATTTGAACTAAGGCTAATATAAAATTTTCCAAATTAGAGCTCTCGATCGAAAGTCAACAAAATAGAAAAAAACATAAAATAAGCTAAAACTTGGACAATGTCTCTACTTTGAAGCATGTGTTCCGCAATTTTGACTAACAGAATTATTTAGTTAGAAAATTATATATATATTTTTTTTTGTAGACCGATATATTTATCAATCTAATCTTAAAACAATACAAAAAGATTAAACAAGTAGTTAAAAAAAGCTCTAAAAATACGAAATACGAAACACGGTATCTATGTATCTAAGCAACAGTTTTCCACGCCCTTACAACTGCTTACTACGCAATTCTCAACTAGTTAAATGAAATACGCCACTTCGGCTGAGTACCAGAGTAAACAGTAAAAATAGCACGAACTAATGGAGAAAAATATCTTGAACTTGAACTTTTGCCATCATTAAATATTTATAAAAGTAGCCAATTGTGTTATAATAATACCGAAAATGACAACAACAAAGCACAAAATGTGACAAGTGTGTAAAAAATCAATTACTTAAACACGCAAGGCACGAAGCGTTGTGAAAATAAAGCATACTAAATTGAACAACAAAAATCACAAAAGGTGCTTGGGTTAAATTGTGCGGAGCCATAGTGGCTGAGCTAAAAATAAATGCGCCGAACACGGTCAAATTGAAAAAATGTGTTTCGGTAAAAAAGTGAGTGCGGGCCAGGTATGAAAATAAAAAATAAAAAAAATTAAAAAAATAAGTGAAAATCCAATAATTGTTTTTTGATAACAAAGAAGGGAAGAGGCAACACGAATGTGAAATAATTGAAAAACCCGAATCAAATGAAATCGGTTAATAACTATGTGGTGAGAGTAAGCAGGTGTGAAGCGGGAGAAAGAGTATTATACATTCCAGATACTAAGCAACGCAGAAAAAAAAAATAAAAATGAAAAAAAAACAGTCATAAAAGACAGTATTACAGGCTAAAGCCTTAGTTGATCAATCAGTAATAATCACAATGAGCAAAAGTTCCGTAAACATGAAACACTAAAAAGAAAAAAAAATAGAAAGACAACGAAGTAATAAAACCTAAAAATAAAATTAACTATGCATATAAAAAATAACATAGTATTAGAACCACAACAAAAACATCAGCCAACGACGAGCTAAATGTGACAAAATTGAACGTCTAAAACGTGAGGCAAATTAAACAACAAGTGAGGCAAAACGAACAACAAAAAAATACATATCAAAACCTTTATGTTTGTAATGTCACACACATAAACACAATTGATTATAACAAAACAACAACAACACAAAAGTGTAATGCAAGGGAATTCCCTCTCTCAGCGTGACAGCCAAGTCGTGATGACGAAAACAGAAAATTTAGAGCGTCAAAAAAGCCTACTTAAGAGTGGGGCACATGGCAGCCAACACAAATAAATGGCGCAGAGCTGCGAAATACACGTAAATGTGCTATTTTTCGAAACAGCACGATTTGACTCAAGTGTGTCACTCATTAATGTATCTCTCTTTAATTGTAAACGTTTCTCTTTTATTTCTCTTACTTTGCTCTTTTACATTTCAAATTTTACCTGTAGTAAATCAATTGTATTGAATAGTCATTGGAATTTTGTAAAACTGGTGGATAATTGGAGCGTTAATGACGCTCTGAGCGTGTGTTGAGCTATAGAGCAAACTTTTAAATTTTAAAATCTTAATGATTACTAATTTTTCTGGGAGAAAGATAAGCCTGAAAGTCACCTACCGGTTAAATCAACAGTTTATTAACCAAACGGCGCTATCAGAGATGTCTGATATACAATTCTAACCGGAATTCTTGTGAGTGTGTGATCGTTCATCGCAAAAGCCTTGAGAGCTGCACGTTGTGAATGTGTTAGTTTCCCCTTCCACGCTAATTAATTCAATATATTGGATTTTCGGTAGCCGTGACTTACTGGGATGGTGTTATGAGCTCTATTGATCCGTATTCCATTACAGTGAAGCATAATATGTTTTTAAAAGACCCTTACCAAAATATATCAATAAGGATTCAAAACAAAAAAAAATTTCAATAATCCAGACAAATTAGCGCAGCAATATCTTAGTAAAAGGGACCTTTGGAAACGAGGGCGTCGTAACTTATTCCACGTTTTCTTTATTATTACGCAGAATTTAATAAGAAATTGCGAATAAAGTATTCTTAAATAGATTTTCTAAGTATTGTAATAATTTTCTACCATTTTTCCATACTCGCATTTTATCGAAAATGCACACCGGGCGAAATTAAAGACTTTATCAGTACTTTCCATGGGAATATTATAGTATGTTTAATATCTTTTCACAGTTTAAGTTGTGATTACAACATCAAATTGTTGCCTACATTGAGGCGCAGCACTCATATTTTAGCAAAGACACACACCGAACATGGTTAACATATATGATAAAATTCTTTAACGCTTCTACAAATATTTTGAAAGAATGTAAAGCAAATATTATATTTTTTCAGAAATGGTTTTTATATAAAATATTATGTAATATATTTAAATACTATTTTTAAATTATATATTCAAAGGCCGAAATAATATTTAAATATGCATATTTCAACGAAAACCAAACCAAATGTTTTAAATGGTAAAAAAATAATGATAATAACTAATCTAAGACTAAGTACAGTCGTGCTTCAGAAATTGTAAAAAGTTTTTTTAAAGACAATTTTAATGATTCTAAAAGAACTCATATCCTAAAAAAAAAAATAAATAAATACGTACTTAAATCACTCTGATCTCAAAACAATAATGCACAAAATACTAAAACTGAAAATTGGATCAAAAACCTTAATATTATTAAACTCGAGAACCTTCTTCAAAAAAGTGCGTAAATTTCAAAAGTCCAAAAAAGATATAAAATTCCACAGATTATTTGTATACCCTGAATAAGGTATATTAAGCTTGCCACGAAATTTATAACACCAATAAGCAAACGTCGGGGACGCTCTAAAATATATATATATACATATGATCAGCGTGACGAGCTCAGTCGATTTAGCCATATCCTTCTGTCCGTCTGTCTGTCTGTATGTACGCGAACTAGTCCGTCAGATTTTAAGATACCGATTGGAAATTTTGCACAAGTTAATTTTTCCCCAAGAGTCGGAACCCCCGATATCAGCCCACTGTAGCATATAGCTGCCAAACTAACTAAACAATCGAAATCCAGTTCTTGTATGGACAGTTTTTTTTTTTATTTTTACAAAACATTTACATGAAATTTGGCATGCAGTATTATCTAAAACAACGGTATATTATCCGAGAAACTTGTTCAGATCGGAACACTATAACATATAGCTGCCATACAAACTGATCGATCAAAATGAAGTCCTTGTGTGGAAAAGTCTCTTATTTGACGAGATATCTTCACGAAATTCGACGTGGATTTATTGTTCAAGGCAACGGTACAATCTTCAAACAAATTGCTTAGATCGGATTACTATAGCATACGATTATAGCTGCAACCAAATCAGGTTCTTGTTTGGAAACTTTTGTATTTGTGAAGGATATTATAGCTTCGGTGCAGTTAACGATTTTTTTACTATTTTTAATTTTTAACTTTTCTCTAGTCAGTTTGTGTTTATAGTGACTCCAGATGTATTTTATGTAAAACTTCTACAAAAAGGTCTTCTCTTGTCCACCTGGTAACGATCATAATATTACTTTTTTCGAGATTTCATTGCCATAGAAGTATATACCAATATAACTGAACACTACCATAAATGTGTTTTCATTGCGGAACTTAGCCTGGCAACCCTACACATATTCTTGCTCTAACACAAATTAAGAGTAGTTGATATGACCAACGAAGTCGAGGCACTATTCATTGATTTAAATAATAATTATGTCGCTCATAAAGAATGCCGCTCTTATTGATATTCAAAGTTTCACATAGGTTTGCCCATATGCACGTAAAGTTTATATAATCATATTAATATTATGTAAAAACAAAACACTATGCCATAACAATGTGTATTTAATATATTTTAATATACATGATAATCATTAAGTTTTCACGATACACTTATTGCGATAACGCTGATAACTTTCCAAGTGAGTGCCTTTAAACGTGCGTACAAGTGCGGGCAGCACTGAGTGCTTAGGTATTTCTACTTGTACATTATGTATGAATGTTCGTAGTATTATATATTCATATAGGAATATTATCATTTTTTCTAATTTTTTTTTCAATTGTTAGCGTGTCAATGTTTTCTACATTAGTCACGAAGCCGACATTACACACAATATTCAATGCCCATAAGTGGTAGATTCCGTAGTATACTCACAAACATATGTACAATTATGTACATACTTATAGTATATGTATATACAAATATTTATAAATGAACATACACACATAAGTAAATAGAGTTGTTGTTGTTTGAAAGCGCCCCTGTTGGGTTGGCTTTCTACTCCAGTCGCTTTGTTGTCACGCTACAAAAAATTTTCCAAGTGTTCATTTGTGTTTATTATTATTGTAATTTAGCGCATTTGCCATAATATTTTCTATCATTGATATTAGTTTTGTACGCATTCGGAAGCGTTTTCCTTAGCGATTAGGACTTGGTATGATTTCATCTAGAAAAATAAAAGAATGCAAAACATTCACCAGTTGGACAGAAATAATTTGGTTATACTCACTAATTTACGGGATATTCCGCTCAAAAAAATATTGGATTAATAAATACTGTCCAAGGAAGTTTAATCATCAGGTCTCATTATTATCAAGAAAGCTGTATCTTTGTTTTATCACCTATTACTGATACCTGACATTCTATTTCGCAATGATTATTGTAGAATCTGACAGAAGGTAGAAATAGATAGATAGAAATAATCGCAACTATCGTACGAGTCTTTCTTGACGATGTTTAGGAGGTTGCACAGATAAAACTTTTTGTTTTGTTGAACTTCATCAGAAGCACGGGGTGAGTCAAAGAGGGCATAATAGAGCGAGGAGGCTTATAAGCAGTGTATGAAAAATTGGATAAAGCCTTGGCCTTAATACTTGTATATTGGCTCTGGAAGAATAAAAATTGTGGTTAATATGCGTGAAAATGTATTTTTTTCAGTCCGGTATAAAGGAATACCTTATTTAATAAATGATTATCTTGATCATTGTAATAAATATGCCTTATTATAGCGGTTTTTTATCTTACAGATATAATTAAATTGAAATTTGTAAACTATTTGCCTAACTTTGCAAAGGTTATTTGTAAGCCATCTTAAATCTCTCTGATTTATAAGCCGTATTCTAATAATTCATCATTGTTTATAAAAATATTTATTTTATAAATTCAATCGAATAGAAATTTTTTCAACAGATAGCATCCTATCTCAAAAACATTTTCAACTATACGTCTTCATTAACCTGTCATTAAACCATATCCTGCATTTTTTACCATGTGCTTATCTAAAGAACTCTCACGCAAACCTTACAAAACTCCATAACCCATCGACAGATTTCGTTGAAATTTTATAAGTATTTTAAATGAACACTCAAGGATTTATATATGCAAGTTGATGGCGTTGCGATAATAAAAATCATTTTTATATGCAAAACTATTACATTTAAAAAAAAATTATGTTTTTAGGATAGTGTTTAAATAAACATGAAAATTATTTGAAAACCACTTAGGTAGATTCCTAAAATATATCATTTAATTTTGAACATTTTATTTTTTTTATTTTTCAGTCATTAATAATGAGAATTCAAGTTAAGGAGCACATTTAGTGTAAAATTTTGAAAAAATTAGTTTTTTTTGCAAATTTCCATAGTCTTTTTCTATAAAAAATACCACAAAACTAAAATAAACATTTCAAACATTTTCTGAGTTTCAGGTTTCTAAACTGTAACCGCTCAGTTTAGTCAGCATTAGCAGTTTATCTTTAAAATATATGTTTTCTCGAAACAGATTTAAACGATCACTGTTTTTTCTGCATGTTCTCTCAATAAAAATCGAATTTTGAGAGGCTAAAATCCGCAAAATTTTGCTTAAAATAAACTTTTTTTTTAACGCCTCAAAAAAAAGTAAAAAAAAATAATTTTCCTGTAACACAGTCTGTGAAAGTAATTAGTAAACAATAAAAGTAAAACAAACAACAAATCGGTAATTTTTCTGTGCAAAAAAAAGGTTAATGAACGCGAAAGTGGCAGGCAAACACTCCTCACAAAAACTAAATATCAGGGAGAACTATTTTGCGTAATTTTTTTTTTTTTAATTTATAAAACATATTTGCATACGAATGCATCATATAAGTTTGTATGCGTGTATGTATGCGCACATTTATGTTCGTGAATTAAAACATTTTATGAACCTGTTGCTCTACTTAAGCTACACACACACATATATTTTCACATACCCATCTACACATTCAATGTCGTTCTAAAATTGTTTTTGTACATTAACATAGCAACACGCTTGCATGGAAAATAGCTTGTGTCAAAGCCCACAACGCAACACCACACCAAATACTAGCAGACAATGGGGCGTATACGTAACATTTTTTTTTTTGACACATTTGCGCTTCTCCGCACAATTGTTGCATGGCTTCCAGGCGTGCGCAAATACATATATGGGTTTGTGTGTAGGTGTGTGTGCTGCGTTTATGACACTGCATTATTATTTATATTTGATTTGCTTGCTTGATTGAGTGCAGTAGGCTTTAGTGTATGTGTGTGGGTGCTTCTTTTATTTGCATTTTAATTGTTTACATGACTTTTACATATATATATTTTTTTTTTTTTGTAAATTCACTTCATAACAACACTTTTATTTATTTTTACTAGCTAGAAATTGCAAATATTTTGACTAAGGATTTTAAAGCCATACAAATATGGCTGCAAATAGACTTTGCTGGTCCAACTTTTTCTTTATTGATTCATATCAGCAGCCACGGCTGCTATCTCTATCAAATAATTATTGAGTCAGTGAAGTGCACTATAACAGAAAAGACCATAAATATAGGTGGATAAAGTGTTTCGGCAAGTGGGTTACACTCTTCACTATCTAAAGTAGCACTGCCATAGCACTGCGATACCGCTATTAATATAATGACTCATTTTATATTCTTTTGTTATTATTGAGATCATATTTTATATAAAACGATGAAAATTATGCAAATTTTTGGAGTATTTTTCAAAGAACTATTTTATAGATATTTTATATTTATAAAAATTTTTAAAAACTTTAAATATTTTTTCAATATCAGAAATCATAAAAAATACTCTATTCTACTACTTTCTGATCATTAACGATACTTATTTTCATCATATAAACGACTCTAGTAGTCCAGTTTCCCAACACAAATATATTGCAAGACATTTTGTCTTCATTGTACATGGCAACCTTTGCTGCAACAAAGCTATTTCAACTATGTTCTATATATTTATTAATTTCTTTTATTTGATGTCAAAAAGCTCATCTTTTGCTAAATTTCCACATAAAGCTTATATACCAAAAATTTAATAGCATATCTTTAATTACCTAATAAAGAAAATTTTATTTTCCAAAAATATGACAACCTTTTCAATAAGTAAAAATTTGACAGTAAAACGTCTCTGCTTTTCGGCATAAAGGTTTCTCACAAATTTTCTGTTTAATACCCTTATTTCTTTATTTAATGTCGAAACGAACATTTTTTACTAACCCTCTATTTTCGAGAGGTGGTAACTGTATATAAACAATATATTTTTAAAATAAGTGCTCTTAAATATAGCTTAAATACGAGTACCTTCAATTTGATATAAATTATTTAATTACCTATTGAAGTACATTTTATTTTCCAAAAAGGTGGCAACTCTTTCAAAATATCACAATTTCAATGTAATACTTTTCTGGTTAAAAAAATAGTTAACTTGCAAATTTCACAAAGTTTAAGAGCAAAAATTAAGTGCATAGAAATATGGGCAAAAGAAGTAAAGCTTCCCTGGGTGTCCCTCAATATGTGAGTCCACCGAAGAAAAGTAATCTTTTTTTTCCTATTATACATCTATTCCTATTCACCATTCAGTTTTTAAGCAGTATAAAAAGGTTTTATTAATTATATCAATTATAATATTCAATGAAGGAAATTATTGGTTTTTGGGTACCACAGATTTTTCTGATCCTATTGAATATACTTCTCAGTGTATCACCCACCACTTTTCTGTAGTGTCTTAAATTTGAGACTAATATTATATTTTTGTACCTATCTTTACCCATTTTTGAGAATAAATATTTCAGGCTGGTGACAAGCTTTATAAAAAGTATCACCGGTAAAACTATGATTGTATCTGTTTAAAAAAACAACAAAATACTAAAAAAGTTGCCAATTCTTTTCCGAAATATTTTAACTGTAAATAATATTATTGTATTAATATTTCGATAATTCGTTTACTTTATCAAATATTTTTTAATAAATTATAAACAGACGACAACCCTTTTCAGAAATATATATTATCAACCGATAATTTTTATGGCCCTTTGGTTTAATGCTCATATTTCGATAATTTTTTTTAAAATATGAATTAAATTGAATAAAAACAAATTTCACAGGTGGCAACCCACAAACTTTGCTTTAAAGAAACTATGCGAATACCACACTATCCATAAGAATTATTCTAATCGATTAAAACTTAACTAAACCCGCGCTTTATACACTACGAACGTGACGGAATCTTGTTACGCAACACAATTTCGTTGCAGAAAATCAATTACAATTTCATGATTTAAGGAAACGCACTTCAAAAATGTATCTTCATCCGTCGAGAGTTGGCAAATATAAATGTACATACCATCTGATCAAATTTGAATCGGACACAAACCGAAAAGAATTTTTTTGGGGGGTTTTTGATACAACTCTTTTTTACTTTCATGTGACGTTTGATATTCATATGTCAATTTGTGTTTGGCAGCAGTTGGATGCGAGTCGTCTATCCAACTTGATAATGACGATAACATTGAAAAATTTTAAGAAACAGTGCTTGAAAATATTCATGTTGGCGTCAGAGAGATAGTAGAGGAACTCAATATCAACGTGTTTTGGTTAATGTTTTAAGTATGAAGCGTGTCAATGCTAGACTCATACCAAAAGACCTGCATCTTTTGTAAAAAGGAAGTCGACTAGAGGTCGCAAAAGAGTGGCTTGACAACGCAGCTGAGAATCCTACATTCATTAAACGCAGCATTATTGGAGACGAAACGTGGATTTATGAATATAATGTCGAAACTGCCCAACAATCTAGGGAATAGCTCTAAAAAATTAACCGAAACCGAAAAAATACCCAAATTAGTTGAAGGCACTGAAGGCCATACGGAAAATCGTAATGTAGTATTCTAATCGAATAATAATGCCATAATACGTAATTTATTTTTGGTTAAGTTGAACAAATTTCGTAATTTGACTATATACATATATATATGGATATATGTTATGTTTTGTATCTATGCTAAGAGTACAAATAGCTGACCAGTAAACGAAACAAAAATCTATAAAATACTACGATAAAGAAATAATGATAATAAAATAAATATGACTTACATAGCAAACGCCCAGTGGCGCAAAGTGGCGGCCAAAGTCTACTTATGCCAGCTGGGACAACAACAACAGACAGAAGCAACAGCGCAACCAGAGAGCAGGCAGTCGTGTATGCCGTTTACATGAATGTATTATATTATATAAACATATACATATAAACTTATCAACCCACTATATTACACACATATATACCATACATACGAACAGATTTGATGCAAATTTTCCCCAATCGTTGCGAAGCGAGTGATATGCCTATAATATATGTATGTATACAAATTTTTACCATATCTTTTTATATATACATATGTACATATATACACATACATATGTTCAAATATGTAAGCATGTATGTGTGCAAATTTTTGCATGTAACAGCGCATTGGCCATTTCGGGCAGCAACAGCCGTGCTAAACGGAAAGCCAGCCAAGCCACAAACAACAAGCACACAGAGAACAGCCGACTCAGCAAATTGGGTTGACATGCCGCAATGACAAACTGTCGCAATTGCAATTCGCAATCGCAATTTGTAATTTGCATTCGCCGTTCGATTCGTTTGTTTGTTCGTATGTTCGCTTATTTGCCTGTGTGTGTGTTGTTCGCGCTCGCATTCCGCACATTGCGGCGACAATGCGACTCCCGCAGCTGTTAAGCGGCAACAATAACAAATGCTATTATTGTAAAATGAAACAAACACAGCAAAGAGCAAATACAATAAACAGGAGAATTGCATAAAGTGCAAAGTTAACAATAACAACAACAACAACCACAGTTGCATACAGGATGAGCGTACATGCATATGTATTTGAAAATACAAACAAAAATTCTTACAACGAAATTGAGAATCATATGTGTATATATAATATATATGTAGTATATATGTATATATTAGGGAGGAGCGAAAAAAAAAAATTTTTTTTGGCTTAGCCTGAGTGTAAAATCTGTAGATTATAAAAAAGAGAATTTTTGGACAAAATAAAAAAAAAACTTTTAATCTAGAGGTGGCTTACTCACTTTTAAAGTAAATTTTCGAGTTAAAATTTTTATTTCTTAAAAAATGTTTGATAAGTGTTCTAGAAGCTGTGGAGAGTCCTCTTTCTGGCCAATTAAAAGTTATCAATTAAAAAAAAATGTGTGGTCATTTTTGGAGTTTTAAAAAAATTCTTAAATGACCATATGCTTTTTTTAAGCTTTAAAATACATTTTGATTTAGAAACCGTCACATTCGGTAATTTATATATAAATGTAAAGAGTTTAAACCAAAAATAAATTAATAAATTACTCGAAATTTACTTTAAAACTGACATCCTCTAGATGTTAAAAAACAGTTTTTTTTTCGCTTCACTCTAATATATATGTATATATGTATATATCCAACCACAAATTGTTGTTGTTGCGCTTTTTATTGCATTACATACAGTTTATGCTTGCATTTTGTTATTTTCCATACCTTTGCCCAGACAAACCATAGCCTAGAGCATAATACAGAATATTAAAATAGCATCACACTTTATATTTACGTTGTCTACATTTATTATTATCATTTTTTATTATTTTCTCGCATATTTAATATTCTACAACGCATCTATTCCACTTTATTGGCATTGCATATTTTTGTAACACTTCCTGGTATTTATAACTGTCACTTATGAGTAGAGCACACCAACACGTTAGAAATGTATGTATAAAAATGTTTACATAAATTATTTGTAGAGATGTAATTTTGCCGCCACTTCACATAAGCCCTACTAAAAAAATATAATTATATCGAAATATATCGAAATTATAATGTTGTAGCAAATTGAGATTGGAAATTATTTGGTTTTAATAACAATAAGTTTGACAAATAAAAAAAAAATAATAATAATAACTTCACCCACCTCAGGATAGTGGGAGTGATTTAAGATTTTCGAGACTCAACAGTATATTTTATGTTAAGGGGTTATAACCCTTATCGTGAATTTATTTCGAAAAGGCATTTTATTTATTAAATAAATAAAACTAATGCACATTTACAGAAGTCAATGTATTTTATTAGTCAGCGACACATTTAAAACAATGATGTTAGAATTACTTAGAACTTGTGGTTCATCTACAGGAGAACCTCCGACAAATGGTGTCTGGCTTATTAACTTAAGTCCAAAAAACAAAATTACTATTATTACTATATATAATACTACATACAATACAAAAAATGAACGAAGGATTAATCAAAATTTCAATTTTTGACAAAATGGCGGCTGCCCGTAGTTTTTTTAAATCGATTTTTTTTTCTAATTTACACTTCGCGTCGATTGGTCGATTTCCTTTCCGACTCTGAAACCAGCTTTTCGAGAAAATGATTTTAAAGTTTTCGGAGCGGATTACATTTAGTTAAAAACTCTTACAATTGCGCTGATATTTCCGAAACTATTTGCCGAATCAGCTTAAATTTTTTCGAGAATATTCTCAATTAGTACATTCGATATATACAAAAAAAATAATCGATTTTTTTAAATTTACATGTGGATAAAACACCTTAAACGATAACTTCGAAAAGCTAAGCTAAAATTGCAATAAAATACACATTACGGTGTGTTTCGATTTTAATCAGAAATACGAATTCCGATAAGTCGACTTAAGCTGTTTCAATATATTTTGGCAGATACAAGTATCGATCACATCATTCGTGACAACATTTAAAAACATTAACTAATTTTATAAATGTACATAATTATAAGTTCTATAGTTTTATTGTACAAATCTCGAAAAATCGATTTTTTAACTCTTAGATACTACCAAGCAGAAAAAAATTGCTTTTTATTCATCATACATATTTAAATACTGTATATGTCGAGCATATAATATACTTGTAATACGATATTATCGACAATTTTA
Source organism: Bactrocera oleae (assembly GCF_042242935.1). Lineage (NCBI taxonomy): Eukaryota > Metazoa > Arthropoda > Insecta > Diptera > Tephritidae > Bactrocera > Bactrocera oleae. The sequence continues at coordinate 60,054,796 of NC_091538.1, forward strand.
TAAAGTTCTCGAAAAAATCGATGTCTGAAATATCGATTTTTTTTTAATGTTTTTTATAAAAAAAATATTTCAAATGCATCAAAAAACGAGGTGGAACGTCAATAAAAAGTGTCAAAAAAAATTTAAGTCAGAATAATCGGTTTTATATAATTTAATTTTTAGCCAATATTTTATTTAAATAATTGAAAGTTTGATATGAGTGAAGAATAACCTTAGAACAAAAATATCTAAAACTTAAAAGAAATATCAATATACGAGTATTATTTAAAGTTGCGTTACAAATATAAAAATATCGATATATTTTTTTCTTCAACGTTTTCAGCATAAAAATTTTACTAAATTTATTAAAGTTTTACCAATTTATATAAAATAAGATAAAATAGGCTGACAACATATGTTACTTTTTAAATTACTTTAAAAAATTATCGATAAACACGAACTCTGAAAATATCGAATGTAATCAAATCAAATAATTGAGGCTTCAGACATCTGTTACTTTTTAAACTCCTTTAAAAATTATCGATAAACTTGAAATCTCAAATAGAGATATTTTATTATCTTTAAAACAAAAATTTATTAAAAACCAAGTTATTTAAAAAACAATTACAATAATTAGTTAAGCTTAAGCAATCGGAAACTTTAGAACATACAAATTATTTATCAACGCTGATGTCATCAAAGAACTATAGAAAATAATCTACAATATTTAACTGTATAAATATTGATGCTGTATTAATAGTTCGATTGAAATTGGATTTAAGTATGTTGATCAATAATAATCGAAATTTAAACACAACATTCGAATATCATTACATAGTCTGAGATGTGATTTTTTCAGCGTTAATATTTGTAGAACCAACCTAACTTCAACCAAGTTTCTCTGCAAACGCTATTATCATGAATTCTATTGCAACGAGGTTTCACTGTGCATGGAAAGTAAAATATGTGAACAACTTAAAAAAGTAGTGACTCGTTAGCTCGAAAATGCACTATATACATTCGTACAATATGGATTCGCCTGCAGGGCACTTAAGTAATATTTCCTGATAAGCGTCAAATAAACGAACTCTTCACGCAACAGCTTATCGCTTCTAGGAAAATTGTGTGATGTTACCATGGATGGAATATGCAAAACATAAACTTTAAGTGCAACATTTGTTTATAAGAATATGCATGAATATTTCTAGAAATGCATTTATATGACGACTTTTGTTGTAGCCTTACACTGAAAGCTTATAAATGTTGAAAATGTACTTTGCACACTCATCACTGATAACAGCGATTCATTACGAGGACAGCTAAGTTATAAAAGGAAAATATGAATTGCAATTAATTACGATCGATTATGTAGTTATTTAATTGCATGAGCTCATTTAACATTTTCCTGTTAAAAAAAAAAACAATAATTTATGGTCTATTTTTAGGTAATCTTTCGATGAGGATAGTATCTATATTATAACTTAGCTTAGAGTAAGAAACACATAATTTACAAAGATTCATTCATCTGCAATATTTTTCTTCTTAAATGATGAAGACCTAGTGAAAAAATGGTCATTATTTAAAAAGATCTGTCATATCCTGATGGACTGATTTTTGAAACGCTCATGTGGCTGAACTATATGTACAAGAACATTTCTCTGCACGAGAGTCATATGAGATGCTTACTAAGTGCTAAGCATTGAGTTTAAGATCTATGAGAAATAGTAGTTCCACAAGTACAAAAAATCCTCTTCTTCGAAAGTTTTACAAATTTTAATAGAATTTGATTGCAGCCAGCAGTAATACTATACTTAGGCCTATACATTTTGTTATGGTACCGCTGTAGAAAAATATTCTATGCAAGGACAGTTTCAGAGCTGGTGATAAATTGCTTAAATACTTTTTATCAGAAAACTTTTCGTTTTAACCTAAAAAACACTTGGTAACTTCGTCAAACTAGCGATATCAGTCAAAGAGTTACTTACAAAAAACGCTATTGCCAAAAAAGTAGACTAAAGTAGATCCAGTTAGAACACAAACTAAAACTAAGCTTGATTCGACCAGAAGGTGTTACAATTTTGCTAGTTCTTGCATTAGCCCTGCGTTCATCTAAGAAACCGAAAGTAAAGTTTATAAGGGTAATTAATATCTAGACTATGAAGATTTAGACTGCAGTTATGCGATTTTGGTCTGAGAGGAAATTAAACTTCGCTTGCTCTGAAACTGAAGACTGTTAAAATTTATTCACTAACGATGAGCTTGAAGCCCTAAAATTATAACTCAATGTAGTTTCTCTTATCTGTAAAACTAACTTTATATAAGCTTCAATGGTTGACACTTACATTGACATTACTAACATAATACCGATCGTCTTCGACAACTTCAGTACTATACCATCTGATCAAGATTTAACCGGACGAAAAAAAAACAATGTTTTCAAGTATTTTATTATTTATTTTTATTATCGCCCTCAAAATAAGCTCCTGCGACACTACAAGTATGGATTTTCCATACTTTCTAAGCCTCGGGGTTGGCCTTCAGTGTTATATTCATAAATCCACGTTTTTTCACCAATATTGATATCATATCGAACTTCAAAACTTATTAAATCTTCAGCAGTAGTTCGTAGACGAAGAACTCGTCACGTTTAAGATGCGTCAGTACTTGACAACGACGTTATGTCGTATATACTGACGAAACCAGCAAATCATACTCAACGGCTTCTAAGCGATTTAGACATAACGCTCAGCGGAATCTGTCTAGTTTATACAGAAAATATTTTGGATATATGGATGCTTCACTTTACGGGTTCATTAATTACATAATTTTGCCTTACTCATCATTTGTAGTGTAGAATTTTTCAACGTAAAGACTAGACCAACAAGAAAAAACTTATATTCGGGAGATCAGCACTCCTCTACAGTCACAGGTAACCCTTGAGCCAAATGTGGCTCCTACATGGCCAAAATTGATTTAGCTCATCTTACCAATAATTTATGGCTGTGTATACCTACTTTGATCATGATCGGCAGTTTGCCGGCAAACGCAGTGAGAGGCCGTAACAGACGGTGCTAAGAGGGGCTAACAAGTTTCTGCGGCTCTCTACCCGCTGGTTTTTTGCCGGACAACCGGCTTGTGAATTGTTAAAATATGCCACATAATGAAGCGATACCGATAAAGAAAATATACAAAAAATATGAATGACGTGGAAACAATGTAGCATGAGGAAAGAAGAGCGCAACAAGCGAAAGAAAGACAAAGAAAAAATTAATAACAGCTTTACATAAAAGCAACAACAAGAGGAAGTTCAGTTAAAACGCAGATACAAGTAATAAATAATGAAAAAATAAAGCAAACCAAAATAAAAACATTGTAATGAAAACAAAAAAAACTGAAGCGCTAAAACAACAACAACAATAAACAACAACACGCGGTTATCGACTGTTCGCCGCTGATTTTGCAGCGTGGCGGCTTCCCCCAATGCGTATGTAAGCAAACAGAAACACACAACTGAGCAAACAATGAGCAATACAATGCTGTTGTTGTCATAAAAAACAAACAAACAACAACAACAGTTGAAACACCAAAGAGAAAAGTATATAAACACGAAAATGTGGCTAAAAGCGAGCGCAGCAACAAGTAAAACGTCATCAACGACAACGCATGCGCAACGATGCGGTGAAGAGCACAAAAAAAAAAGAAACAACCAACAACAACACAATTAAGCAGACGAAAAGCCAAGCAAAAAAAACAACGGAAATCTACAATCACAATTAACAGCGAGCATTGAACTGGTTACGCTGGAATGGCGGAAGGACGCGCGCAAACTCAGATGACCAAACTGGCAGACGGACGGATGGACGGTTGGGCCGACAACCACACGAATTGAAGCTTAGTCGATAGTATGGGTTGTATGCCGCAGTTGCAAATAGTTGTCTGCAATGGCTAAACGCCGGCAGAGTTGGTGGGTCAAAATATAAGTTAATGTGTGTGTGCGTATGTGTGTGTAAAAGATGACGTCCAACGCAGCAGCTCTACAATGAAAGAGGTGGACGCACGCGAGACTGCTAAACGGGTCGCGCTGCAGCAGCAAACCGGTCGATGGCAACATTTAAAACGCTGCAAATTGCTTTGTTATTGTTGGTTTTTGTTGTTGGAGGGAGTGACTACCAACAATCGCTGACGCTGCATTGCGAAAATGTCTGGACCGACGACCGACTGCAATTGACGCTGGGTCGCGGACTCATGCAAACCGGTCATGAGGGAAAGAAGAAACAAAAAGAGCGACTAAAATGAGCGAGCGCAGAGTTAAGAGAGGTAAGAGTATAAAGGATGTAGACAGCGCAAGTCTTGGCGGTGAGGCGCGATAAGAATGCAATGTTGCTCTGCTTTTGAGGCCATTTGCGCACGTTTATGGAGTTTGCGAATTGCATTGAATGGTGTCTTCTGTGCGCGACTTTGCGTAGCCAGCGAACACCGCCAACGATGACCGTATTTCCGTTACGGTTCAGTGCTGTTGCAAGCAGCATTCGGCATGTGCAACTAGTTCGTTGCATTTTTTGTTGTTTTTATCGAGTTGAGGTCTCGGTGCATTGCCGCTGGCGACACTTAGTCGCCATTGTTTTTGTGCGCGCCAAAGTACGTTTGGCGTCAAGTGAGTTAATACGTGAATGGAGTCAAGCGATAGCAACAACAGCAATAACAACGTTGTCTTTGCGAGCGACATTCATTTATTGCGAAGGGAGGCTTGGCTTTTGCAAGCATAAAGCAATGCAAACGCAACCTCATTTATTAATATGTGTTCATGTGTGTATGTATGTATGTGTTCGCACAGGTGTTGGTGTGCCTGATCAACTTGCCGGGCAATTGCGCCAAATCAGCAGGTGGTGGGTCACAATGCTTTGCGTTTGCGCACACAGAAATATACTTTACGTCTGTGTCAGAGTGGGCGTGTATGTGTGTATTTGTATGTATATACGACTGTAAATATATACGAGAGACGTTCGATAGTCCATTGAATCTGTGTTATATATAATCTGATCAAATTTGACTTAGACTGATCTATTTAAAGTGCTGCTTGCGAAGAAATTGTTGAAAATGTTGCTGAAGTTATTACGATACCAAGAAACATGTGTACCAAGTTTCATAAGGATATCTCAATTTTTACTCAAGTTACAGCTTGCACAGACGGACAGACAGTCCGCCGGATTTCAAGTCGTCTTTTCATGCTCATCATTTATATATACATAACCCTATATCTAACTCGATTAGTTTTAGGTAATACAAACAACCGTTAAGTGAACAAAAAATTATACTCTGTAGCAACAGGTTGCGAGAGTATAAAAAGTGCTTGAAAATCGATGTGTTTACATAAAAGAGATAGCAGAGAACCCCAACATCTCTTCTCTTGTGGATCAACTCAACACATTTTGGTTAACGTTTTGGGTATGAAGCGTTGACTATGAAGCGTGTCATACTGGACTCACACCAAAGACTTGACTCTTTTGCGAGAACGATGTTGAGAAGAGTTCACCAAAGAGATGCTTGAAAACGTAGCTGAGTAACCTACTTTCATCAAACTGGTCACGAGACGTGGGTTTATAAATATATTTTGTCGAAACTGTCTAACAATCCAAGCCGAGGCTTATAAAAAGTATATGGAAAATTGCATTAAGCATTGCTATGCATGTATTGTCTCTGGGACATAATTTGAAGGCGATAATAAAGATTTGTATTAAAATTCGTGAAAGTGTATTTTTAGGTTCGAATTAAATTTGAACAGATGGCAATTAAGATGAAACTTACCAAGAGACAGTACTTTTATATGAATTTGTGAGACGAAAATCGTTAAACCCTGAATATCGAAAATACGATCTTCTGACCGAAAAAAAGATCCTGAGAATTATAAAAATGTTCTTTGATACCTCTTTAAAGCCGTCGACTTTGTTTAAGAAGACATACCAGATAGACCCATATGAGATGATAGATATATTCAGAAATCGAAAAAATCAACCCAAATGAACCGAAAGGTCTTCAAAAAATTTAATGATAAGTTGCGTATGTTTAATTAATCTGCGTCTTAATTTACTTTGATACTGCTGGTTTTGATATCATATAGAAAGTTATTTTATAATTCTGAATAGAAAAAAAAGGAAATTTTAGGAAAATTCTACGACAATCGTGGAACCTATTGGGGAACCGTTTGACGTCCACTTCGATCGAGAAAACCACAAGACAGCTAGCAATGGCAATATAAAAGACATAGCTGACCCCAAACTACTTGTCTAGAACTAATAGTAGCGACTACATTTACCCTCACCTATAATAACCCTACGAACTTCTGTTATTAAGAATACTTTGTCTATATAGACAATCTTAATCTTAAAAAGACTTGTATGCTGCAGCTATTTAACTCTCCATCATCCCTAAGAATTCTTATTACAGGATGGAATCAAAAAAAGTAAGCGCTCAAAACTAAAGAAGCATGAAAAGAAACTACTTTTTTGCGCAGATATTTTTTAATACAAAAGATCGATTTTATACGAATTGCCTCGTATATACTTAAATACATATTTCCATTCATACAAATCTACACAACTAAAGCTCAGATTGCAGCTGCAAGCAGATTTTTGTCTCGCTTGTAGGCTGCCGACTTACTTTTTGTTGTATTTGTAGATCCCACAACGATATCCTTGAGATACTTGATTGCCAGATATTTACGTACATATATACAAACATGAGTATGAAATATTGGTCGCGACAGCTGCAAGAAAGCGTAATGGAGACCCGGCTGGTGCAACACCATGCAATGTGATGGCTGATTTGCATGTCTCGTACATGTTTGTAATTAAGCAGAAAAATTTTGAAAACACCTACATATATCAAACCTCAATAAGTAAAAAAAAATACAACCAATTGTTAAATTAATTTTGCTTGGAACGCGAATGAAAGGGAAACACCGAAATACTGATGCCTGAATTATTTTTTTCATAAACGATTGCTGATAATTGAGTGAGTGCTAAAGCTAGTATTTATCTCATAGGTATATATACAAATTCATACATAAATACGGGTTGTACGAGCCGGAATGCATAACGGTTTATTTATTTATAATTCGCTCACTTTTTGTTGCAAAAGATATAAATACGTGTTTATACTCCTGCCACATGTTGCTACAGAGTATAATAGTTTTGTTCACCTAACGGTTGTTTGTATCACCTAAAACTAGAGTGAGATATTGGATTTTGTATACAAATGATCAGGATAAAGAGCGGAGTTGAAATCCGGGTGCAAGTGTGTCCATCCGTCCGTGCAAGCGGTAACTTGAGTAAAAATTGAGATATTGCAATGAAAGTTGATAGACAAGTTTTTTTGTCAAAAAAGCGAAGACAAGTTCGTAGATGGGCGTAATCGGACCACTGCTACGCCGAAAAAACCAGAGACATTAAATTTTACATCCGAGATGACACAAAAGGGCTTTTTAGGAGCAAGGGTCAAAATTGAACAATGGGCGTGGCAGCGCACACATTTAGGTGAAATCACATATCACCAAACCTACCTAGATTATTTTGACATTCCCATATAACAGTGTGAAAATGAGTGAAATGGAACAGTAACCACGTCTATTTCCCATAAAACACAACTTTATATCCAATCTGATTTTTTCACCTTCAATTATACAGATCAAGCACTAATTAATTTTCCTTTAATCTATGCCATCACAGGTCGAAAAATAGTCATAACCGGAATTTAACTATTCAAGCCCCCAGATACCGGAAATGTGGACCCCAGAGCATATGACTGACTTTTGGCCGAAAATAGCGATCAATTTGTTAGATATATAATAGAGAATCGGAGTATTTGTTTTTTTTTAAATAATAATATACCCTTATGTCAAAAACGTGGTTCAGTCGGATCAATACTTCCCTTAGCCCCCATATACCTAATATAAATGTTTTCGAACTTTCAGTTGACTTTATAACACATATATCGACCAATATGCTAGTTATTTTAATGAAATTGAAAAAGCGTATTTTTCTAAGAGCAGTATATCTTTGTGCCTAAAATGTATAAAATCGGATCCTAAAATGCAAAAATTTTCCTTAGGCTCGCTAAAACTAATATTCACGATTTTGAAATGTCCGGCTAACTTTACTCCATAAGTATGCTTATAAAAAGTTCTCCAGTAAACTTGAGCATTGTCAAAAATTTGTGTAATAGAAGAGCTTTCTATGCCTCCTATGATGTTCGGTTAGACCGAAATTAGCTCTTCCTTACTTGTTTATTTTACTTTTTTACCAGTTTTTGTTATTATTAATTTACTTCAAACTCAATATTTATTTCGTACCCTATTAATTTTTAGTGTTGTTTTTGTTGTGTTTTGTTTTTTTCACACCCAACTTTTATAAACTTTCCGCTTTATTGTTTACTTGCGAGTGCAAAGTATTTTAATTGTCATGCAAATATTTAAATGTGGGTTGGGAGTGCGCGAAGTGTGGAGAATTGCATTTGGTCAGTTTTGAAGGTCAATTTGTTTTTATTTCCAATATTTTATTGCTATATATTTTCTATATGCATTTCGCTTTGCGTCATTGTTTGTTTGTTTTATAAATTAAGTTGATTAATTGCTAGAAATTTACTGGTAAGTTATTTCGTACAAAAAGTATTCATTATTATATATCTAGTACATGTACATATAGTGTATGTATGTTTATATGGTATATACCACTCAATACGATAATTGAGTTTTCAGACTGCAAATAGAATCATAAAACAAATTCATTTACGACTTTTGTTAAACTATCAGGTTGTCATAGCTTTTGGTGTTCGATTCGTCACTTCTCTGCTCGCTCTGAGCGCGGCTCACACTCTCTTCACGAAAGACATACATAACGTAACGAAATTAATAACAGAATTGAATATAATGTTTCAACTATTTATTTATTCTATTTCGATTTGCTTATGTCAGTTTATCGTATTTATACCAGTTGTTTGTTCGATTCACAACATTATTATTCAACTCATTAAATTAAGTCCGATAATGCAGAATTAAGCTCAGATAAATGCAAAATCGATTTTTTTAGCGACTTTAAGACAATTTCCTACATTAAGTGCCTGCCTGCAATGAATAACAATGTATATAAATTTGAAAATTTATAAATACACAATCTTTTAATTTCTTTTCGAAAAAGAGCGTCATTCAAAAAACTTATTTTGACCGGGGCAACAAAATCACACCAATAATTTCATAATCTTTTTTAAAGTTATTGGCAATTTTAAACATCATAGATATAGAAACATTAAAACCGATTAGGTTTAAATGGTTTAGAGTTGAAGATAGTATTATTTTTTTTGATAGTTGCCACCTTTTCGAAAATTTTAATGCAATTAGAGGTACAAGTTAAACGAATGATTGCAATATAGATCTTAAACAAAAGAGATTAAAAAGAGAGTGCCAACAATTGAAAATATATTTTGTGAAGTGTTGCCACCTTATAAAAAATGTTTCGAACAAAGTAAATAAGATATACGAATCATTATAAATATGTTACCAAAAGCGGTTTAAAAATAGTTCATGTTTTATGTGGGGTTGCCACCTATTTAAAAATCTTTATAAAATAAATGAAATATTGTAGTATGGACAGCAAACTAAACAGCTTTAAGAAAGATGAGAAAGATAGGTGTCACTTTTTATAAGGGTTGCCATCTGTTTTAAAAATTAAACCAAAACAAGTTGTTAAAATAAACGGAATATTACACTATAGCTAACAAACTAAAAGTATTTAAATAAATTTTAATGCACAAAAAATCATAAATATGAATTTTTTTTCTGCAGAATTTTGAACTACAACAAAACTTTCGCTCTAATTTTTTAACAACAAATGCTTAAATCAAGAATATATAACTTTTTATAAAATTATTTTTAATAAAATTAGAAAAAATAATTCTTGCCTGTTAGAAAAACTAATTGAGTTGTTGTTAATATTCAAAATATTCTAATTAATTCTCAAGAGCCAAGCATCAAATAAAAGTTCGAAAATATAAAACAAAGCAGAATACATAACACAGTATAAATATAAAGACCAGATTATAATATTTAGGTATATGTATACAAAATTTCAATACAGACCCTGAGCCGTCAAAAATGAAAACGAAATGAAAAAGGTGAAATATTTTTTGCCCAAATTCTACACTTCGAATCTTTGGTTGTTTCCCGAGCAACAGGATTCAAACAATATACAGAAATTGCAAAGCGAAAATTCACAATAAAAAAAACAACAAAACAAAAACAAAAAAAAATCACAATAACATCAACAAATGGCATATTGAAATTTTTGCGCGCACAAGTTGGCCAAAGCGCTATATTTTATCCAAGCAATTTCAGCTGTCGAGCCAAGTGTAGCCACGTTCACGCTTTCCACCAAAACAACATTCATAAAGGCACGGAGATACACCAAATACATATGTATGTGCATGCACATATATATTTTTATACAAAAACACGCCACGCTTGCAAATAATTAAGAAGAAAAATTGTGTGTTTTCACATATTATTGCATACTTTTGCGCGCTGGCAGCCTCGTAAATTAAATGCAAATTTAGTTTTCTAAAAATAAAAACCCGAAAATCCCGCTAGCTGGCTATTTTTGCTCGCGCTTGACGCAGTGCTTACTCAATTTCACTTCAAATAATAATTTCTGTATTTTTTTATTTTTAAAATTTTTATATTTTATTAATTTTTTCACTTCTTTAATTATTTGAAAAATGTTGTTTAAGTCACTTTTGTTTTTGTGCGCCGTGACGCCACTTGGAATTGTTTGCTTACATCCACCCGCACATAATTTGTTCTTGAGCGGAAAAATGGATATTTAATGTCAGTGTCAATGCGTGGGCGCCAACTCATCCGCCACAGCTGTGCCAAGAATCCAACATTCCGAACACTCTTACTAATTGCCTCGTATTTTCCTTAACGAACTAAGCTAAACAATAATTTTTGACCTATTTTTAAACACAGTGCAATAAATGATTTGAAAATATTTTTATTTCTCTTTTTCTTCTACTTCTTCTCTTTTTCCGCAGAAACAACAGTAAATTCACGCAAATCGGCGTTGGAGAATGCGCGCGAGCGGCTCAAAGGTAAGTCCACAGGGCGATTTGTTGGCACACGAAATGTGAGAAAAGAATAAACATACTTAAATTTGCCAAAATTAAATAATTAATATCATTATTTGTTTAATTGATTAAGTGAGATGAGGGCAATATATAATATATCTCAATTAAAAATTAAAAAAGAATTTAAAAGAAATCAAAAAAAAAATTGTGAAAATCAAGTATGGAAGAGCTAATTTCGGGTGGTAGTGTAATAGGTATGAAATTCAAGATACGCTTAAATATATATGTAAAAAACAAATATAATATTAGGCGATTAAACCGACAATTCGTTTCCACGGTATTTAATTCTTCAAAGGACTGGAGCTAATAAGGCTCGCCCACATTTTAGTAAAATATTCAACGTTGCTATAATAACAATAACAAAATTTAATGCAATCTCTATTTTGGTAAATTTCGGTACATAGCCTCATCTAATATAAGTTATAGCTTCATAAGGTTACCTCTCTTAAAGCCGCTGCAGCAGCCGTTACAAAGTACACCAAGCAAACAGAAATCTATAGACTTTTTATGTGGTTGTATTCGGGTATGTGAAAAAATTTCATCAATTATACGAAAAGTAAACATGGTGAATGGTTCGACCGTTTTTAATATACTATGCAAAGCATATTTGAGATTGCTCATGTTTTTCTGGAAAAATTTTAAGGCTATGGATGGTCTAATTCAATTTTCGAACTTATCCAGCTGTAAGACATATTTATTTTTGGACCGTTTCAGTTTTCTGTTTCAAAAAGTTATAGAGCACATTTTACAGTCTTAAGTGATACATTTATTTAATAAGTGGGTCTGGTTTTCGGCTGGCTTACCAATTGTCATACTATATATAAAATTTTGAAACAGAAAAACTCAAATAGTTTATGATGTGTGCCCTTTTCAAGAAATTTGATATAAATTATTTGCTAAGGCAACGCAACAATCTCTGAATATATTGTTCAGAACGGACCTCTATAGCACATAACCGCTATACAAATTGACCGATCAAAATCACTATAAAGATATTTTAATGGCGTTTTATGCTATAAGAAATACATCAGTGAAGGGTATTCAAGCTTCGGTGCAGCCAATGTTAACGTTTTTTCTTGTTTTTGTTTGATTATAACACACTGTATGAACCACCCTGTAGACTGTTTTAACTCTATATAATTTGCTTATTGCAATATGCCTTACACCCCAATGAATTTTCGCAAAAATATTACATGCACATACTTGTTTAATATTTGTTTGTTAATAATAATTGAAACATAAATTCATACATATATATATAATTATTTATATATTTCAGTGTAATTAATCATATTATATCGACAACTTTCATCAAAGATAAATTTATTACAAATTTTTGCCAATATAACCGAGAATACTATTTCTGGTTACATGCTAATATATACAATATTGTTATACATAAGGGTGAGCCAAAAAACTAAACTATCGAAGTTATAGGTCAAAATGAACATATAGTTATACAAAGAAAAAAATAGCCGTGCTAGTGAGGATTTTTTGCTTAATTTCCAAGGGTTTCGGCGAGCATTCAAAATTTTTTATTTGAATAACATGTAAAAAATATTTTTTTATAAAAAATAACATGACTTTGAAATCGTTTAGAATACAATTTTTTATATCGCGGACTCTTATAGAATTTCTTAAAAATCTATTTCGGGACGATTTTTTTCAATTCCAAAATGTCGATAGTATAAAAAAGCTTTGAGAAGTAAAAAAAAAATTCAAAATATACAGTTTTAGTGTTTTTTGATTAAAAATTGTTATATTTAGTAAACAAAACCTATACTCAAATAAAATTAAAAAGTTAAATAATAACATTTAAAATCTACATTTATTAGAAAAAGTTATTATATTCATTAATTAATTACTTATTGCATTAAACATTTATGCAATGTATTTTTTAATTTTTTAACTTTTCATGCTTTTAAATATACGAGTTTTTGACTTAAAAAAAAACATCAGGTAATTTTTTGGAAACGTATGCAAAAATTCGATGTAAAAAATATTAACTGTTTTATGGAAATAGATTTTTTCACTTATTTTTCAAATGGTAATCTCTAAATGCTCACCGACACCTGTTAAAATTAAGTTAAAATTTCCCTTGCAAAAGATTTTTTTTCTCTGTATATGGGTTATTTTTAACCCATAAATTCGATAGGTCAATTTCCTGGCTTACCCTAAAATCAGCACATACTAATATATTTTACGTTTTAGGATTAAATTAGCCTTACATATTATATTTGTAAGCCCGCGCAACTTGTTTAACAGTGTACAATAGTTGTATGCCTTGTCTTCTAATTGTTTTATTTTATGTATCGCAAAAATTATTTAAGCAATCTCTACCTAGCTAGCTAGTAACCATAATGGGGTGAAATTAGCAAAAATCACGTTTACTGCCCATATAAAATCTGTTTGCATGTCATTCTTTGATATCATAATGGATAACTCGAGCATCAATAAGAATGTCGAAACAGAACTCAGAACTTGCAAATAGTACTCTTGTTGAGTGACAACTCTCTTGGAAAATGATTGAAATCAGCTCAAATCATTCCTTAACTCTCATATGATGACTAATCTAAGTACCGCTAGTAAGTATACGTCATTTTGTATTGATTAATATAGATATTTAAGTCTTAAGCTGAATATATAAGTAAGTACTAGACTAGTAATAAGACTATTAGACTAGGTGCGCATGTCAACTGTAACATTTCTAAACTTCAAGCAAAAAATCACACTTGCTTGACAAATACCCCGAAAAATCAGTATTGAATAATATCGAATATGAAATATTCGACTACACTAGAATTTAGCGCTACCTTACATGTCTACAGCTAACTTATATGTGGGTAAATATGCAATTAAACACATGAGTGAAATTATATGGAAATATAAGTTTCACTTTGGCCTGCAGGACTGTACTTAATATCAGTTTGTTATCGATAAAAGTGACAGTTATCATGAAATGCACAAACATGCACACGCTACAGGTCATAAAATGACAACAACAATAAAAGCAAGTAGATATCAATTAAATGAATAATAGTACTATATGTATATTTCGGCAGAAATTTTAGAAAATTTTTGTATATATATTTATATAGATATGTACAATATACATATGTACGATTTAAGTATATATGTTGGTATGTATTTAAATACCATAAGGATGCTTTGAGTGCTTATATGTATTCTTTCAAACTCCTGACCTTAACATGGCAGCAAATGGTATTAGAATACATAGCTGCACTCAGCTATTTTAATTAATAAACGGTATGATAATTAATTACCGACCTATTTATATACACATATGTATATGAATATAGATATAAATTTTGAAATTATTTCCGAAGTAAAATCTCGATAATAGTCTTACATTCCTTGTTATTAGCTAATATTATAAATTAGCATGTTTCCATGCCAACAACAAACCGACAATTTCCCATAAAACCAATAAAAGTAATGTACAAGTATGTATGTATGAATTGCAATGTAAACACACAGCCAAAGCACTTCGCTGTTGCTATTGTTGTTGTTGTTCGCAAAATCGAAAATGTAAAGCTATTAGAAATTCTTGTGAAAAATTGAACCTACGCTAGGAAATACAAATTAATTGCATAAATTCCAATGCAGACAGCCATCCCCACCCACTCTTCAACCACCGGCACATTTTGAAGGTCGACACGTCATCGCAAAATGAAAAAATACACACACAAACATGAACGAACACAAACGTATGTGGTTCGCGCCACTTAACGGTTGGCATGCGAGCGCAGCGTGTTGGTGGCAAATATTTGTAACAGTACTTGTCTTTCTCACATATAAAGGGGCGTGGAAGGCAGACAGTGATTCCAGGTGTTTCGCGAAATTAACGGTATGCAATATATACAAGTACGGTATAAAAGTATATGTGTATGTGTTGAAGGAAACAAAAGTAATATTGTCTTTTTGTCATGTTTTTTTTTTACCGAGGTTTAGATGATTTAGTGCATGTGTGAAGCTTATACATATATATATATATATAGTGTCGATAATAAATATAGCATAACTTATATCTTGTTATTATTTTTTTGAAGGCTTCTAACTTTTCCAAATTTTTTTCTTGCAAGCAGAACGAAGAGTTCTTAAGCATATTCTTGAGAATTAAGAATCTTAGAGGCAAAAATAAAAGCACTGACTTCTATTTTTTGTTTGAGAAATTATCTCTTTTACATTTGTTGAACTCGTACAAAAAGCATTTAATTGCTTAAACAAATTTTGAGCAAAAATTTCTTGGACGACCAAAAGCAAGACTATGTTGTATGCTGCTAGAGATCCGTAGATTATTTAAAATACTTAATATATTATTAGAGCCCCTACAGCAGAAGTGTTGGACAGTGCTGATGTTTCCTAATGCGGCGAAATCAATAGCACAATGACTCTAAACTTAGGTGGCCATACTTTTTCGGCAAAATCCGGGACGGTTTTTTTTCGTCATCGATTTTTTCCATATTATAATTCACTGAAAATGCGACACATAATAGGTGTTAAGTCCGGGATGGCGGGGACCCTTAACTCGGAATCCGAACTACCCCGGCCAAACCGGGACGAATGGTCAGCTAACTCTAAACATACCCGTCAAAAATCTAAAAAAAAATGGGCAATCGATTTCATGCTGTAAAATGAGCTATATATATAATAATAAACCGATTGATAATATATGGAATGAAGTGAAAAAAATTTTTAATTTTGGAAACACCAATAACCATATGGGTTTGTTCAAGATTAGTAAAAGTAAAATTTTTAGAAACAATAAAAAAAGTTAACTTCAGCGTCACCGAAACAATAATATCCTTCACAGGTGCATTTATACAGCGATCCCCACTAAAACCCAAAAAAATTTCCATAAACTTAAATGTTAATTTTGTAGCTGTAGTTGAATTCTATTTTCAGTTTATTGAATAAAAAATAATTAGGTGGAAATAAAGAGTCGTAGACAATGAAATCAAATAACCCATCATAGTGCTATAATTTCTCCCGACACTATCTCGTATTTACGTGAACTTCTGCCAAGTAAATTTTTTTTTAAATACTACAGTGTTACTCACCTACTTATGTACAGATGTTTTTAGTGTTTTTCTACAGCATTTCGATACCGTTACGTAGCCGATGTGATGAAATGACACTAAAAATAAAATAAATCACTCATTAGCTTATTGCTAGTGTGATTACTACTTAATGATATATAAAAATACAATCGAAATGTATAAATACTTTTAATTGGCAACCAATTTTTTGGCTAATTTTCTCAGTTAAATGTCGAAAACTTTAATTATAGTTTTAAAAGTAATACGACAAATGAAAATAAAGCAAACAGTGCTGAAATTTTAATTTAAGTATAATATAAGTATAAATACCCGATAAAATTAAATCTTATTACGATAACTCATATAAACACCGATAACATATGGTATAAAAAAATATTTATAGTAGAAAATGTGGACCAATTTTATACTTCTATTTTGTTAAAAAGGAGAAAAACGTTAACATCGGCTGCTATAATGGTCCGACCTAAATAATTTCTTCGGAGATTGTAGCATTCTCTTCAGCAATAATCTGTGCCATATTTCGTGAAGATATCTTGTTAAATGAAAAAGTTTTTCGTGCAAGAACTTGATTTGAATCGATCAGTTTCTATGGCATCGGCGGTTTCGAGAAATGAGCAGCTTATTCGGTAGAATAATACGTGTGCAAAATTTCAGATCGATATCTGAAAAACCAAGGAACAAGTCCGTGTATATACAGACAAACATACAGACAGTTGGCCATTACTAAATCAGTTCAGCTTGCTGGTCCTATTCATATTATATATACTTATGGGGGTCACCCACTTATATCACTTTATGGAGTCTCCCAGCTTTCTATCTGGGGGTTACAGACCTTACAGCAAACTTAATATATCCCACTCGGGTTATTGTCTTAGTAATTTCAATAATATATCTTAAATATTGACCAATATATGCAATATTAAATCAAATATAGGAATATATATTTCCTCACCTAATTGTACCGCGTTCCGTTCATTGTGGCAGGTGGCATATTGTCAACGAAAGAGATGAAAATTAATATATTTGGTATAGGGGAACTATAGAGGGACATCAACCGATCTTAATGCTTGTAAAGTAAAGCCGATAGGACTGAGTTTTGACAAGTTAGAGAATGTAATCAAATTCAATATTCATAATGTCTTTCTATGGATAGTAGGAGTAGTCGGTTACGCTATTTCCCATTTTTGAACGGTGAGAATGGGTTATGAGAACGCTATACATTGATTGATTTTGATTGATTTGTGGTCCGGTTTTTATTCTTGATTCATATGAAATAATAAAAACTCTTCCCATTTTTTCTTTAGTGGAGCTCTACTTCGAATTTCTCCTTCGTAACCTACCGAATTATAAAAGTTTGAATCTATATGATTCAAATCATTTTTGTATGTGATCCAAAATATTCGAACCAAGTCAGTGCTTTCAAAGGCAAATAAATATAAAAACAGACATAAATTGTAGAATGAGAGATTAGAGCAGTGCTTCTCAATTGCTAGCTATTAACAGTAAGTGAAGTTCACGCAGGAAGAGAAAAGCTAAAAACCTACAGAAGAAAGCAAAGGTGGGAACGTCAGAAGTTGAGAGAGCTAGGGGTAAAATTTTTGTTAGAGTGTAAAAGAAAGAAATCGACAAAAAAAAAAGCAAAGAAAAGGAATAGGAAAACATAAAGAAAGAGGACATATAATATAAAATAAATAATTAAAATTATTCTTAGAACAGAAAGTGGCCAACAAACGATGTGAAGTATCTAAAAAATAAGCTAGCGAAACTTTCAATTTTCTAAACATTCGAACTTCATAATTAAATGTGGCATATATATACATAAAGAAGCTTAGGGAAATTGTATTAACTAAATTACTCAATCTATCAAGAAGCCTGTGGGAAAGATGTACAAAATATTGACTTCGGCTCTGTATTATAGAATATTAATATCTTAAGGGGTTACACATATGTATGTACTTGTGAATTTCAAAAAAATCGATATTTTATTTTGCACATATATCGAAAGTATATACACATATTAATGAATATTTTCCGAAAATTTTAAGTTGATCAACATAGTCAGGTTAACAAGTATGAACGTATTTGCAATAACTTTTAAACTTATGGAATCGGCTTCCAAAACCACCAGCGATACCACTGAAGATGTTTAAGAAAATACTTAAGGAAACTTTCAGTACCGATCAAAATTCTACCTAAAACACAATTCATTTATAAACAGAGGAGAATCCCTGGAAAACCCCTGCAAATTACGAACAATTACTTCCCGTTTAGGGAGATTCCTTGGTAAAACCCATGCTCCCTTCATTTGCACTCGTAATTACGGACATTCAATGGAATACTCAACTCAAATACAATGTACACAAATAAACACAATAAATTCTGTATAAAAGGGGATTCCTAGGTAAAACCCAGAAAGCAATAAAGAGCCAGCGATATCGACAGCAAAGACCTTGTAACAAGTGCACTATGTGCACAGGTAAACATACAAACAAAGAGGAATGCGCGTATGCGAGTGTGTGTGAATACATTTGCGCTAAAACGCGCTGACCTCAAGCACTTGACCCGAACCCGCCTAGTGCAGCTCACATATACACAAACGCACGCGCAAACTCGCTTACAGTATGCCACAAAGCATTGTTAATCCATTTAACGTCAACAAGCAGGCTGCAATAACAACAAAGCAGCCAAGCAATTTACTATAGCACACATACACAAACGTATATATGTAAAGACAATGCTAAGAACATAAGGAAAAAGAAGAAGCGCAAAATGTGTTAAGTGCACTTAGCCCTTTTTACCTGCTCGCCAAAGGTGCTGAAGAGCAGCGTGAAGCGTTAATAAAATAAGCCAAATACAAATTATATGGAATTTTGTGGCGGCAAAGTGTGAGGGGCCAGTGACACCGCTAGGTAGTTGCATGCAACAAGGTACTTGACAGTTATTCAAGTGTGTTTACCTTCATCTGCGCAACTATCTTTTTCGGAGAGGTGTTAAAAACGGTGCTCATCGGCTCTTGGCTAAGGGTGAGTTATTTTAATGCAAGTGCTCTTGTACGGATCGTGAGATTATCTCTTTGATATATTGATTTAACTGATGTTGGTTTTTGCTTACGTACGTACCTATAAATTTGTTTTTGTAGATAAGTACAAGAGATTGTTGTGAAAGTAACACCTCAATGCTTATCATAACAGTATTATAACATAGAGAGAGCATTTTCTACTTCTCACTCAGAGCAGAGAAGTTGACACTGTGACGGATTTTTTTTTCTACTATTGTTTGGGACTTTTGTAGTATTTTAATATCTGGTCTAGGGACTTGTAAGCTTTATTTTATTCTCGCTGACATAGTCGTAGTATCAGCGCAAGCTTTACTGCGCCAAAACTATATTTCGAATGCAAAATGAGCTATTCGTGATCTGTATGAATCTACTTCCAAATTTTCTACTTCAATTCCTCGACACTTTCTTCAACTAGAGTGTGAAACTTGCGGTTTACTGAGATTTCGATACAAGCTCTGTTTATTTGGATTTTTTGAAGTAACATGTGGGCCTCAACGAAATTTTTCTTTCTGAAAAGAAAAACTAAATTCTAAATTTCATCCACAAATCAAAACAGACTTTATTGACAATAAGTTGTCAAACAGATTTTTGGCTCAGAAATAGTGGTGGTTCCCATCAAAGTGAAAGAGAATATTTCCTATCAAAGATTATAGCGCAGCAGGCAATGTCAGACCTACCTTTGCGAGTGTTTATGTCATGAAAATAAATTTCATAAATTCTATCAGCTATTCGGAGATAAATTAAAACTTTAAGCCCTAAAAGGGTGGAAGGAGAACTTAGTTAAGCACCTAGCAAAGAAGTATCATAAGCTTTAGAAAAAAAAGCTACAGAGCCCTTAACCACTTTTAAAGAAATCAGCTCTTTCAATTCAGTAAGAGCCAGAGTCTATTATCTTTTAAATAAACGTCTTCTTACTGCATAAAGTATTGTAAATAATTTTGAGTTCATAGTTTATCTTCTTCTAGTAGTACCAGCACAAGATATTTTACACAAACAAAAATAAAAGTATAATATCAAGAACTTGCCTGAGATAAGCCCGAAGCCCGTATATCCACTTAGAACACTAACCTCAGGATTGTGTTCGCCCAGATAAGATGATTCACAGCATGTGCTCACGAAAAAAATATTTTTAAGTAATCAAATTTCTTCGATATCTTTCAAAAATTCTTGAAAATACTTGGAATCTTCGGAGTAAGCTTTCTCAGTTGCTTTATGACAGTAGAAGTCAATCATTTCAGCCAATATTTCCAGTACCGTAGGAGATACATTTTTGATATGAGGTAAATGCACGTTAAACTAGAGTAAGATTGTTCCAATTTTATTTTAAAGGTTAGTACTTCTAAGAGCCTCGCATATAGCTTATAACTATCCCTGTTACGATTATAATATTCTACTAAGCAGAGCACTTAATTCGCATTGTATTCACAATTTTCACAAGGTCAAGGAAAACTGGATATATAAAGGGGTTCAAGCACACGCTGAAATTTTCCTATTTTCCTAGACCACTGCGGTTTTTTCTCTGCTCACATACCGACGATAATATGTGGACGAGGTAAAGTCGCTGAAGCAGAGGCGCAATGAGCTTTTTCACGGATGGGTCGAAGCTAGGAGGGAAGGTTGAAGAGAGAGTTTTCTACAAGGAGCTCTGCATCAATCTTAGTTTTAAGTTACCATGTTGTTTATGTAGAAGGGGCTGTTATTTGGGCAGAAGACGTACTTTCAGGGAAGTGAGCATTTACTCCGGCGAGCAGCCTTGCCCAATTCACACCGAAATAAGAACGAGTTGAATCTCCGTTATAATCTAACATTCTAGCATTAGACCTATGGGGCTCGTGTGCGCTTAGCAGCCGTTGGTCCACGGTCAGTTTCTGTGCGACTGAAAGATCCTTTTGAACTCAAATAGAATGCAGGAGATCTACTCAACTATTTGCCCTCAGCAAAGTTCATCTTGCCGCAATCGTATAAGTTCAAAATATTTTATATATAGTATGATCAACTATATAAGATATCACAGCGGACCGATATTCAGAGCTGTCCAAGTGTGATCCCTTTTTAGAATTTCTGCTTGAAATCGTGTCAGTATTTCGAGAACTCGATCATTGACGGCAGTCTGAGCTTACTTAATACATCCTCAAACTTTGCAGGTATAGTCGAGTGATAAATCACAACGGCTTAAAGGTCAACTGTAGTGACCCAGGAAGCTCAAGAAGTTGAGAATTATTCTCAAAAGGGGGAACGCTTTACTCCAATTGGGCAGAGACTATTAAATCTTTTGATTGAGACACCTATAAACACATACTCGTAGACATCTCTTCAGGAAACATAATGAAGCGCAGCGATCAATTGAAAACTCAATTTGCGCGAAATTCCAATGAATCTCCACTTCACCAATAAAAGGAAACCACAACAAAAATAACAATTTACAAGCAAGAAACATAAAATCCAATCAAATCATTAATGATTTCAGTATATTTTTTTTCTGCATGTACACAACAATAAGGTAATAAATAAACGAATAATTTATTTTCCGCCAGTGGCCACAGACAAGCGGCGCGATCAACCTGATTGTGTCGAAGCGATTGCCCAGTTTGGTCACTGATCGGCAGTGAATGCCAATGATTGGCAATAAGCAAGCAATACACTGCCATAGATATAATTGTGTATGTGTGTGCGTACGTGTGTGTGAAGGCAAACAGTTTTTAGGCGAACAAAGTTGTTAAAATGCGTGGACCAGAGGTAGAGCGCGACGACAGCAACAATATTGGCGAAGCAAGTCGAGCAACAGCTGTACGCCGCAGACGGCAACTGCATTGAATTATGCGCGCGCATGTGTGTGTGTAAAAGGCTTGTGTAGAACTGGCAAGTGCATAATAAGGAGCATGGCAACAGCTTACAAGCAACAACAATTACAACAAACACATTATCACAACGCGTCAACACAAATCGACACACGCTGAATGTGGTACAGCTTTGCGGCGGCAAAAAATGCGGCCACAGTCAATCCGCAAGCAGTCAGACAACGCGCGGCCGATAATCAACGACCCGGGCCACGGCAACAGTGCGCGCATACACAGCCGTACTTGCGCGCACATATGTAACAGCATGTGCAACACATAACTTGTTGGCGACGCAAGTCTGCGAACACAATTCCACCACCAATCTACCGTGCGCGCCCCGTACGCGCAACGTAACGCATACAAACTGAGTTAATAGAGGTGCGGCAAAAAACCGGTGAATGCGTTAAGTGTGCGCCACAATGGCGATTCCCAAAACAACAACAATACCAACAAATATTGAGATCACAAGAAAAGTTGTTATAAGCGATCAAACAAAAAGGTATTAAAAAAAACGAACATTGTCGGCAATAACACCAATTTAAGCGAACGCGCCGCGGGCAATGCACACCTCCGTCGCCAACATTTATTTACAGACACGCCAGCGCACTGACATTCCCAATAAAATGTGCGCATACATACTCACGTGCTCGGACGCACACACTTTTTACTTGCGGTCGCAGTAAAAAAAAATCAAAATAAATAAACAAATCTGAAGTCAGTCGTGCGCGCCACAAAACCGCGCCTCGCAACTTCAAGACAACTACGTAGCGGGCACAGCTTTTTCTTATTCATACACACATACAGTGTTTACGTATGTAATATAAGGATCATTGATCGGTTATAGGAAGCCAATCTGTTGATTTTTTTTGTTTTGATTTCTGTTTTAGTTTTTCTTCTTTATATCACGTTATGTGGCGCGTCATGCGCTTTATCGTTGAAACGGAAACGCACCGGCAGTCGATTTCAAAAGAAGCGCAAAAAAGATCGAACAACTGATCAATCGATTGAATGAGTTCGAACGGCTGCTCAAATAAAGTGTTGGTGCGGCTTGCCACGATTTAACATACATATACAAGTATATGTCTTGGCTGAGTGAAGGTGCGATTCAGTGAAGTAGTCACAATTGATCGGCGGCACAGCTGCCGCGTACACACTGACAACCAGCTGCGGATGAAAAATGATGGATGTCAATAGCAGTTCGTTGTCAAAGCTTCGTATAAATAAATAAATAAATGTTAGACATATGTTTGTGATGAAATTTTTTCAGATCTCTTGAATTCGATCGTTGTTGACAGAAATGAAGTGATCTGCTGTGCGAACGAAATGATCTATAGATGTGGCAATTCCTTCAGTCAGACGATGGGAGAAAGGGTCTGATGGTTCAGGGTGGTGCCCAGCTGTGTGTTTACAGTAGAAATTTGGTCGTCCAGAGATATGCTAAGAAAGAAGCGAATAGAAGATTAAAAATTCAAAATAAAAATTGTGTGACCCATAGGATTTTTTGTGTATGAGCAAAAAAAAAACAAGTAGTAGGTAATTTTATATAGTGGCAGCAAGAATGAATGAGACTAACCGCTAGTTCAATTCTATTTAGTTTGGAATATAGCCAATTACAAGATAGAAATCCTCAATAGCGAACACTTTTGAAAGCAATGCTTGCCTAATGGGACCGCAGTATTGGTTACTAAACATTTTCTCATTGCCGTACTGATCACATAAACTGGATGAAGTCGAGGGCTCGCAAAATTTTGACGGCTAAAACGATATGCTTACCTTATTAATGCCCCAATCAAAACACAGCACGCCAGAAATTTTTGTCTTAAAAATGATCTTTTTAGAATCGTGATTTTTTCCATCAAATGCATGCGGTATCAGCTTGGAGCGCGGTAAAAGGGCGCCTAGATTTTTAAGAAGTGCTTCTTCAACTAGGGTGGTTTGAAATTTTGAAACGTAAGCGGTGCTACAACAACTTTAAGGCGTTTTGTAGTAATAATAAAATAAAAAATAAAAATGTTACAGAACTGCGATCACTAAAAGATCCATTAGCTGTTAAAAGTGATATTTTGAATAAATCTAACGGTATTAGAATAATTATAAGGCTGCTATAACGCATATTCGACTGAATTGAAATGAAATTTTAAGCCAACCCACTATGAGATCGGCGTTAATTAAGATTAAAATTAGCACAACATTGATGACGAGATCATTGATTATCGATCTAGAATATTCCTGTATTAGAAACGTCTGGCAAAGACACTTTTATACGTACTTTAGTACACATTAGTGCCATGCAGAGATAGTAAAGTAGTTTATTGATAAAGATTGGCGGAAAACACATTTTCATTGATCAGCGATCACTAATCTACACACATCATGGACAGTGTAGATAAATGAACATATTTATACTTCGAATAAGCAATGTGAATAAATACATATGTATGTACGCAGGTATGACTAAACGTCTACGTCATACGCATTCATTCATGATGGCTGTAAAAACGTCATATTAAACAAACCAGTTTATCAAATGCGGTCATTAAGTGATCGCACGAACGTTGTATGTGTGATTGTATGCATATGTATGTAGATATGTGTATTTTGTATGATCATTGAAGTAATCGTAATTCAAAGCATTGGTAGAGTGTTGATAAATAAAATAAAGGTGCAAAAACTTTGCTAATTCTCTTTATTTTATTTTTTTTAAATCATGGATTGTCCATATGTATGAATGTACACATATCAGTTTGACTCCGTTGACTGATGTTATCAGACAGCCAAGCGCGTAGTTTAGATATCTACCAACACATATATATGTATTTATGTATAACTGTTTGTATTTACTCAAACTAAATGACCTAAACAAACATTATCGCGACGATAATCTCACTGTCAATGCTGTCTAATGACAAAGCTGCAAAAATATTGTTACCATCAGCGCATTATATGAAGTGTTCTTCAGATAGATACAGGTATCTCTCCACTTTTATGCGTTTGTTTGGAATTTTGTACCCTCGCAACATGTTACATGGAGTATAAATATTTTTTTGAAATTAAAAAAACAAAAACTCGATGAAGTGTTATGTATGTATAGATACCACATTCCTCAAACTGACAGAACGAAAGCGAAAAGAGTTGAATCTGAAATGGGAGGACGACCACACCCGCCAAACGGATTATTGCACAAGCGGTCACATAGATAAAGAAAATACACACATGATTGAAAAAAAAGAAAAACCGTTAACATACCAAACTATAATACCATTCGCAGGTGCATCTTCTATAGCATGAAAAGGTATAACAAAAATCTTTGTATTGAGTTTGATCGGTTAGTATGTATGACAGCTATATTCTATTGTGGTGCCATCTTAACAATTTCTTTTGAGATTGTACCGCTGTTTTGGACAATAATACATATCAAATTTCAAGAAGTTATCTTGTCGAATAAAAGAGTTTTTCATACAAGAAATTCATATTCATCGCTCAGTTAGTATGGCAGCTACATATATGCTATAGTGGTCCGATATAGCGGACGGCGGTTTTGACGAATGACCTGCTTATTGCGAAGTCTAGTATTTGTGCAAAATTTGATATCGATATCTGAAAATCTGAGGGACTATTACACTTATATACAGATGGACAGACAGACTAACGCGAGTCAGCTCGTCAAGCTGATCATTTATATACATACATATATAATTTATAGAGTCTCCTTCAGAATGTTACAAGCTTCATAATAGTATTCTTCGAGTTTCCTAAACGAGCGATAACTCTCTAATGAATAAAGAACTAGTAAAACGGAAAATTTGCTATTCGATAGTCATATTAACAATACCCCCATCTTAGTCAAAAATGTATAATGTCCTTTTATCACTGTTTAAAAACCCGTCTATGCCATTCCCTGACTCTCATACTTGTATAGTAAATATGAGGATATCTGTTCTTTTGTTGGATATATGCTTCAGTATATGAAATATCATAATAAAATTAAATAGAATTTTTACTTTTAATGGAATGACCTGCGGTATCAAAAATGGCTAAGATCTGTGCACATATTTTCCTCCCTTAGCAAATATGAGTACGTTAGGTCGTTTAATGAACGTAATGCTGCATATTTACTTTAGCAAATAGCCAACTAAAACTACCACGGGCTCAAAATTTCAGCTGCAAACGAATAGAGATCCTCCCTAATAATTATCGATAAATATCTTCAATAATAACTGCCAGATGAGCTTAACATATATATAGTTAGGTATATAAAAATAGTATGTAAATAAAAAACTTAACTTTCTTTCATAATTCAGTTCTTACATTCAAATACAAATACATACCTACATATTTATATTGCTATTAAGGGGGTATTCTGGTTTAGACATTTCTAAAAATCGATTTTTTTTGGTCCAAATTATTGTAGTATTGTATAACCTTTTAAGAATATGTCTCTAAAAAATAGTAGCATATATAAGTATATACATCCATATATATATATATTTTCAAGAGCATTTTATATTTATAGCACACCCTAGTATACGAGTATGTATGTCAATAATATTATTATTTTAGCTGTTATAGTCATTAGAAAGCTTCTATCGCAACTTTATTTATACAACGCTTAGTACTATTTGATAAGAAATTATGAGCACACATACATACATATCTATGTATATATGTATGTAAATATGTTTGTATAAAAATTACGTGAAAAGAACAGAAAGCCACCATTTAAAGGCATTTGCATCATTTGTTATTTTAGCGTAGTTCAATAATATGTTCAGCTGTGTTATCTGTTTGCTTTTTTATTAATAATCATACATACATATGTACATACAACTGTGTGTATATAGTATGTACATTTAAAATATACAGATATATGGCTAATTAATAGCTATATGCAGTTAGAAATTAAAATACACTAGTTAATATTTATTTATTCAGGGTATTCCCTGGTTTCAAATAACTTTTAGGTTATGTAATTTTTTCTATGAATTAAAATTGTCTTGAGACATTTAAATAACTTCTATTTAAATTTTTTGGATGAATTTTACCGTTATACCACCACTGATGGGTCACATAAGTTTCAAACCGCCGCTGAAGGCTGATTGATTTATTTTTATGAGAACTTTTTAATTTTTAGTAGATCAATATTTAAATTTAAGATAAGTGCAAGACGCTTTACGATACATTTGATGACTGAGAAGTGTTCGAGCTTCACAAAAGTATTTTCTTTAGCTGTTCAAGTGTGATCCGCCTCTCTTCAACAATATATTATAAGAGCCTAAGGGCAACTAATAGATAACTTTATCCCAGGTAAACTCAGAACACTTCAAGTGGTTATCTGCACTTTTGAAGTTTTCAGTTTTAATAACAAATCACGTTAAAAGGCACTCAAAGGAGAGGTTGATTTCACATTTTACGACTTAAGCCCTAGATCTGACCTCTGAACGAAATATCTATTTGCGTTGTGTTTATGTATCTCATTTTCTGTATTGGATCTGTAGCATTTGGAGTGAAGTCAGCACAGATTTTTAACGTCTTACGACATTCCAAACTACTTTTTAAGACTACAACAACAACTTCATCTGCTACCTAGTACAATTTGTTCTTTGCTGTGAACATCGTCGTAAATAATCGAAGCAATACTAAATATGTTCACTTTGTCTGGCAGCTATAATTATATATATAAATATAATAATTTATCCAAATATCATTCCAGAAATTTGTATGGTCACATTGCTCTCTCTCTTTCTCTTTAATGAGAATTTTTGAGTACTCCAAACGTGAAAAAGTCAGACATACATACATAGCCGAATTTTGTGAATGAGAGCTCTAATTATCTCTTTTACAAAAGCAACATATACAAGTATTTTGGTAAGAATCTGCCACAGTGATTTTGTTCATGTTCAAACATCAATCAAACTGTACTACTCTATTGATCGTTGGGTGCTGTTGAGAGGGTCTGCTATCTCTCTAATGCTAATATGATTATTTTCGAGCGTATTTTTTTCATCTTTTTGATAATAATTACTAAAAATCGATGGAACTGACGCATGAGACACGATTTAAGGTCAAATTTTGGTAATTTGTTTCTTCATTATTAAATCTTCAAAATACTTTTGTATGTATCAAGGACATTTTTTTTATA
Source organism: Bactrocera oleae (assembly GCF_042242935.1). Taxonomy (NCBI): domain Eukaryota; kingdom Metazoa; phylum Arthropoda; class Insecta; order Diptera; family Tephritidae; genus Bactrocera; species Bactrocera oleae. Next base: position 60,083,062 of record NC_091538.1, read on the forward strand.
GTATGAGAGCATAGGCGAATAGACGAAGTCTTACCACTGAGAGGCTCTCTGAAAGTTGTTATTAAAAAGTGCTAGAGTTTTATAGACAGTTAACTTTGCGAGTTCATGTTCTAATTAGGTTTTGAAGTCCATTAGCACTGTTGAGTTCCTCTGCTATCTCTCTGATGCCAACACGACGATTGTCAAGCACTGTTACTTTAACTATGGAATCACAAAATTTCAAACAAACTCGTTTTACATTTTTTTGTATGGTAAAAATAGCCAGACAGCTTTTCGCGTCGTAAACAACCAGCTGCCACACTAATTGATCTATACATATGTACATACATAGAGCAAACTTCGCACGAACATAAGAAAAGGTTTTACCAATATAGTGAACCATTTCTTATCGATTAGTTTTACACAGGCAGTTTTAATGGCACAGTCCGGGTCAAGTTTGATCATATAAAAAAGTGACGAAATTTAGCTCGCTACTACTTTAAATATCTCAGATACAAAATTTTATTTTTACTTTTCACAATTACTGTGTCCGTTTACATTTAGCTTGTCTGGGCCACGTGGGTTCTTATGCAAAGAAACAAAGAAAAAAAAACAGAAATACTTATAAATAATGTATACCAAAACATTACTAGAATACAAACCAAACAAAAATACAATACTTCAAAGAAAAAAATCTTAAAAAATGAACTTCAAATAGGAGTCCACACCCAAAAACGATTTGCTTTTATGTGGAATCAATTAAAAGCCGATCACAATTGAGTACATATAGCGCCGCCACAAGTAAACAGTCGCAAATAATTCTTAAGCTACTAAAGTGTTAATATGTATGTAGAATTGAGGCCTAAAGGCGGATAGCAAAGCGCGAAATAGCCGACAAACGCATTTTTTATAGAAAAAAAAATTAGAAAAATGTGGAGTTAAAGCCGTGACGCTGACGGCAACTGGCTACAAAATTAATTCAATGCGTTGTGTATGGCTCAGTGTGTATGTGTGTACGTATACTGTTATTAACAGTCAATATGTCTCCATAATGTTGTCGGTTATTGAAATACAATATCTGCACTTACAAATGTATCTAGATACCTACCAACAGCGCAACAAAACTTGCAAAACTAGAATTTCTTAAGCAACCGCACACATAGTCAATGTATGTATGTATGTTTGTACGTGCATATGTATGTATATATGTAATATGTATGTGTATTAGCTGCAAGAATCAACTTAATTCACGCCAACCCACTACAATTGACATGCATAAGACTGAACAGCACTTGAGTATGTGTGTGTTAGTGTATTGCTGTTTTTGCTGTTGTCGTTTTTGCTGACCGCTTAACATGTTGTTACATTGCCACTTTTCTTGTTATTGTATTTTTTTCTTTTCCACTCATATTTTAGCTGTCTTTACCAATTTAGTTTGCCACTTCAAGCCAACCAGTCTTGTACTTCTACCTACTAACAAGCATATATATATAGGCAAGCACACAGATACACATACACAGCACATTAATAGCTAAATATTTTCAATTTGTTGCCATTCTACGTTAGTGTGGCTATTTTTATGCGTAGAAAAATGGCAAGGAATTTCGATTGAGAGCAACATATGCGCCGCTCCCGCTGGCAATAGTGTTGGCGCTGTGGCTTTGTTGCAATTTAACAAAACAACAAAAACATGCGTCTGAACTCAGCGGTGATCTTTGTGGGTCCCGTAGCCGAATTTAGAACATTTGTTGATCGACATAGAGCATTTTCACATACTACAATATGTATGTATGTATGTATGTACATATGTACTCTAGAATGTGCGCATAAATATGAAAATGTGTATTTGGCGCAGTAGAGTTGCCATAGAGTGTTGTATTTAGACTATTAAAACAAAGGCGTCATCATGGAAAAGATATTTACTCTTAAGAAGGGTGTAAAGCATGTTCACTTGATATATGCTCTTCGGGAGTGGTCGGGAATACTGCGGTGTTACAGCAAGAATTCTTTTCTGTTTGAGTATGAGATGACAATAAGTCTAAATTTTGATGAATAAAGGAGAGTATTTTGTATCTAAGGCTCACACTTAAAGGGTTATATCCATTAGTGCATTTCAAAAAGTAATTTTTTTTTTTGTTTGCAGTACAAAATATGGCATGTACATACATATATTTTAGAATATGCACAGCAAATCCGAAAACGGCTAGACAGAATGACTTGAAATTTTTACACAACCTTTTTGATTGGTTAGGTTGTTTGAAAAGAAAGTCGCAGGAGCGCCAGACTGCAGGCCTATCCGGCTGTAGACTGGTCATTCGTAAAGATAATGTTACAGCGTCTCATCGTCCCCCTGCATTCCACCGAATCTACTTTACCAGTTTTCTGAAGGTATGATCTCAAGGGTAGATGACCTATGATGACCCCTACAATATATTCCCTTTTGCCTAGAAATAGAAGCTTTTTGGTCTGTGCACCATCAATACTACCTCAAGTAACTTCGTGTATTGCCCTGTATTGCTGGTGTTTCAAGTTCTGATGTGTTCCGCTAAGGTTGCCAATGTAGACCTTCCCACCTTCTTAGATATTTATATTTTTGACAGGTATCGAAGAAATAAGATATTTGATAATAATTTCGATTTTTAAGTCACCCTGAAGTCTAGTGTAAATTTTGTGACAAAAAAACATTTTTTTTGCAAACTCGTGACGCTTTCTCAAGAAACTATACAATTATCATTCCGATAAACTTTCCACTTATTGACTCATTATATCTGTACCAACTGGCAACTCTGTCACATATATTCCTATTACCTCAATCATGCGCTGATCCGCAAAAAACTATTATAGCACCTAACCGCGGAATACTTAGAGTCAACCAAAAAAAAAAACAAAAACAAAAAAATCACATTTCAAAAACCAGTATAAATATCAGCATGTGTACACATGAAAAAGAGAAAACACCCCGCAACACTGAATAAGCAAACGCGAATTGATCGAGAGATTGTCTACTGTCAGAACATGACCTCCGCCTGCACCGCAGTCAACGACGCCGATCAGAGCCAATGAATTGCGCTGCAAAAAATAACGTTCGACACGAAAATAGCAACAACCAACTACGTCAAAGAACAACAATGGCTAAGAATAACAACCAGCCGATATCTGCTCGGGCACTCGAACGAACACATACAAAGGCGCAGTGAAGTGTTCGAATATCTGTGTGTTTAGTTGGCGATCATTGTACTAGTATAGGTACAAAAACCAAAAAATATATAAAAACACCGTGAGGCACTTTGGCGTCTGGTTGTCGCCAACCGCTTGGCACGTCTCTACCCGCAATGCAAAGCGGTGGCGGCAGCGAAAGAAACGTAACAACGTGTCTTCGAAGTCGAACGATTGTTTAATACATATTTTTTTTTCTTATTTTGAATTTTTATTTATTTGCTGCTTCTTCTTTTTTTTTTTTTCTTTTGTTTTGTAGTTGGTATGCTAGATTGTTTTTGTTATTCTGTTTCGACTCGGTTTTGTTGTGGCAGCCGCAACGACGTTTTGGCAGCGATTTTTAGTACATATGTATACACTTTTAGTGATCGTGCTGATCATGACAGTCATGAGCGCGATCATGACGTTACGGTCGATGATCATTAACACCTTTTAGAGGAGCCCGCGCATGAGAGACGTTGGGGCTGACGCGACGTGACGTGACGTTGGTTGTACACGATTGGTAGCGTTGAATGAGTGTTCACCGCGTATGCGCACCATACGTGCAAACGTATAATAACAACTGATCTTTACACACATACGTGTACATATGTATATATATATGAGTGTAGGTATCTAACATAGATACTTATATATTCATATAAATGTTTGCATTAAATCAAATACAGTTGTTTGTTTGTATACACACATACAATCGGTACACACGTATAGCAACAATTTGTGGCGGCGGCGAGTGGGCCACTTCCTAACACTGCCGACCATTAGCTCGACAATGCACCGCCGCCAACTAAATGCTCCATCGATCGCTCAACTAGCTAAATAAAAAATGAAAATAAAAACAATGCGCTGCGTTCAACAGAAGCGCGCACCGCGCGATCATTGACGATCGGCGTTTAGTTGATGATCGGCGCGGCGACTCACTTGTTTCTTAAGACCCCATCGCGACGCGTCGTTGGTTCACACATTTGCTCGGAAGGCGTTCGCGTTCGCGTTGCGCAGCTGCTGCTGCTGTGGTGTTTCTGATTTTTTGCTGAGTAATCGAGCAGTTGATTGGGTGAGTGTGAGTGGGGGCGAGCGTGTGGCGACGATCACTTCAATTATTTCATGCCTTTTTCGTAACATACATAACTGCGTGTGTGTGTATGTATGTTTTGTATTTTTATTATATTGTTATGCATAATTGTAGGTTGGTTGCTTGGTTGGTGGATCGTTCGATCTTTCGACCGTTGGACGCGATCGTTCACTCGCTCCTCCGTTGGTCAATGTTGTTTTTGTTTTTTTTTTTTTGCCATTTGATTTGTGATTACGTTCGCTTTGGTATTTTTGCGGTGCTATTCTTTGCGTTAGCTACTTTATTTTTCAATGTACCAGAGCGTTTATTCTTCTTTCGTTTTATTTTTTCAGTGTATATGTGGCTTTCAATTTGCATTCGTTAAAATTCATACATTTTGCTGGTCGCCTTGCATTGCTCACAGTGGCTGGATCGTTGTACTTTAACAACATCGTTTCGACTGATTGGTTTGTTGTTTGCTTAGTTTGCTTTGCTGAGCATTTCGTTGTTCGAGTTGATTTCTCGAATTGTAAATTTTATAGATCATTAAGTTTGTAGCTTGCCTGCGTGAAATCGGTCAGTGATTGAATTAGGCTATATAAGTTTATTAGCAATTTTTTTGTTTATGATATCTTCGCACTATTCTTGAAATCAGTTCACCAAATAGTTTTGATATTAGTTCATAAATTTTGGTTTTATGATCTACTTGTAAACTTGTACTGCGTTAGACAATAGTATTTTTATTAAGATCTCTCAGCATATTTGTTTTTTGAGATCTCTCAAATGATCATGTGTGTATATAGATCGGTGATCCTCACTTTTATTATTTTTTGGCTTTTTTGATTTGCTTCATTTTAACTAGGGGAAACGATATTGTCTTGATAGAGAAACACAGGATTCTTTAATGATCACTTTTCTACTTGTTTTGCTATCTTCTTGTGGCAAGAAAGTTGAGATATACCAGTATTTAATTACAGTTTTTTATTATGATAGCGTTATGACAGTGACACCTGACCACCTGACCTGTCCCTAACGTAGAATATAACGTTTTGGTTTTTCTCTCACCTATCTCAATACAATACTTAGTCTTTTGATAGGAAATTTATTCAAGAAGCTACGGTTATTCCTATTTCCGAGTCTCGTTACCAAACTTAGTATACAAGTGACAAAAAAAATTCTAAATTGATCTGCTAATTGATACCTTGGTATATCTAGATAATTTTTCCAAGTATATATAAATCATTTCTCTAATTGATCACCGGCATGATCAAAGGATTCCTTATAAATCATATTACCGCTTTATGAGGTAAAATATAATAATTACCAAGCTTAGTATCCAAGTAAAAAGCGAAAGTCTAAATTGGTCTGCTAATCTTTGCCTAATCGTGATACTTTTTCCAAGTATTTCAAAATAGGTCTATTTATTGATCACCCTCATGATCGACGTAAGTAGTCCTTCTGACATTTTTCTTTCAATATATCCATACAATTTACACATCCTGGAGTAACTAATAGATCTCTCCACGAATAAGAGATATCTACACGAATATTTCTACTTTGAACAATTTTTACTCGTACAGCCTTAGTATTGATCTCATAAACTCTTCAGATTCTATACTAACTAAGAGATCTCTCCACGAATATTTCTACTTTGAACAATTTATACACGTACGGCCTTATTATTGATCTCATAGACTATGCAGATGGCTTTCGATCATTTTTTATATACATATATGTAATTCTCTATGTATGTATTATATATACCGAGCTGTTGCGCTACGTAAGCAAAGCGTTTTCGGTTTCAACAGCCACTTTATTCTTCACTTTGTCATATTCGTTTATTATCAGCCTTTGTCTTTTTTTATTCATTTATACATATATATTAGTATTTTTCATATTATTCGTATTTTTTTTTTTTTGCCTTTACTCCGAACACATATCAGCATTGCTTGAATTGTTTTTGTCGCCGCGCGGTGTTCTTATCGTCTATTCTTTTTTGCCTGTCATGTCATTGCTGTCATTGTTGCTAGTTCTAGCAGTTGTTCGCATTGTATTGTGTTGTCATATGTTAAACTCGTTCGCGGTATGCCCTGTTGCTTAGCGCTTAGCCACCACCAACATTCAGTTCGCCTGTCAGCCAGCCAGCCAGCAAGTCAGCGAGTCAACCAAGATATTATTGCTTGGGGCGACGACTCGACGCTACGTTGGTCGCACTGAGCGCGCTGCTGGTCGTGCGCATAGACAACCAGAACCATGTCGTTGTGATCGCGTCGTCTATGAGTCTTCAGTTCTTGCGAACTTGTGGCATTTAAGCAGTCGGAATATAAAGTGATCGTCGCCAAGATCATTGTGGCTACTGAAAGCGCTGGCATTTTCGTTACGTTCTTGTCGTTCATTATTATATCTTTATGCTTATTTGTAACGTCGTGTGGTGTATTTCTGTAAAACTGATTTGGTATTATTTTCTTTTTCAACATCCGCTGTGCATTTTGAGCGCTTTTGATGAACGCGTCGTAGGCACGAACGCGCGAAAAAAGTGTTAAGAAGAACATTCGTGTTGTTTTCTTTTTGCTAATTTATTTGTAAGTTTTTTGCGCGCACACAGGTGCAATTGAACCGAAGATCAACAAAAATTAAACAGCAGCGAAAAAAACTCAAGAACTCACCGCGGTTGCTTGTGACGACATAAGTACACGCAGCGCGATCGCCTGATTTTGCGTGTGCATTCTCGTAAAAAAGAAGCAGAACAGGCAGCCATAAACAAAAAAAAACATGCAATAAAAACGAGGGTACAAGTCAACCACAATGCGAACGAGCGACGATCATCTGTTGCATTGCGCAGCTAAGCAAAAGAACAAAAGTTATCGAAAAGTCAGAGATCGACGTCGACCGCGACGGACTGGCGACACTAACGTCACACAAGTCAAGTGGTGGTGATTGCAAGCGTACAGTGTGAAGAATACCCTGCCAAAGCCGGAGAAGAAGTAGTAATTGAGCCAGTACATAGTAGCTAAAAAGTGTCTGTGTTTGGTTGGAGACACTGCAACAAAAACAAAAACAACACGACACCCGAGCACAGACACACCGTTTATCAGTCAGTCTAACTGGCTGGCGCGTCTGGCCGCCCCGCGTCTCTGTCGCCGCGTTCAATTAACCCGCCCGCTCAACGATCATGCCGCGTCGTCTGTCCGCAGGGCTGTCGTTGTGTCTGCTTGCCGTATGTTCGTCGGAGTCAAAACTGTTTGTAGTTGTCTTTTTCATTTTTTTTTTGCTGGTATTTTTTCTGTTTGCTTTGGGTTATTGTCTCCACTGTGCGGGTTTCAGTCGTTGCGGCTGTGGGCCACACACTCACCAGTCACACCAGCGCTACCATAAAGTCAGACTTGTTTGCCTTTGTTGTTGTTTTGCACTTAAGCGCTCATAGTTTTCTTCTTTTCTTTCCGTTTCTTTTTTTTTTTTTTTTTGTAATTGTCTGCTTTTTCTAGTTTTATTACGCTGAGCGTAGCTGTTATTCAGCATCTTGTTACACATGTGTTGTTATTGTTATCAACATAGTTGACGACCACGACCACGAATGAGACGACGACGCACTGTCAGGTCCACTGGTGTGTTGTTAGCGCGCTTGCAGTTGACGTCAACAGCAACGTTGGCGGCATAAATGTTGCTGCTGAGATCTCATATGGCATACACATGTTTGTTGGTAGACGCCGTGTACTCGCACACTTGCCGCACAGCGCTGTTGTCGTCAACATCGACGCCGACGTTCAGCGTTCACTACGGCGCATGTATTATTATTATTGGCTGTGTGTTGTGTGAATCAAATAGAAAATATTTCAGTTTAAGCGTAACGTTGCATACGTTAAGATCGCGCGATTCCGTATGCTAAGCGAAAATATTTAGATACAAACTATAGCTAGTTAGTTGATGTGATAGCGATCTATCGTACGATCGTTCGATCGTGTGCATGCATTTAAAAAATCCTTAGGAAAATTGCGCGTTCGCGTTAATTGGCGACCATAAGCCCTAGTGATTTTCAAATTTTATCGGCTATGCAGGAAATGTGTATTACTTTTGTAATGTTAGCTTAGTGGCGATGATAAGTGTAGTGATCGCGCGTGCAGATCGCTTGTTGAAACTAAAAATTCTGTGAAAAATTAATTTTTGTTGAATTTCTGCAAGAAAAAGCGTTTAATTGGTAGAAAAATGTAAATACTTCGCGCTCAATGTAACAAAAGAAAAAAATATATATATGAAAATTCGCGACGTGCGCTAAATGTGAAAAATTTTAAAAAAATAATTTTCTTTTATAAATTTTAGTATTCATAAATCAACAGCCGATGCTTTGAAGTGCAATTTTGTAGCGCGCAAAGCATTAAAATAGTGCAAAAAGTGTATATGGTATATATAGCTGTGTGTGTGCAGCATGTGTTGAGTGACACGATCGAGCAACACGATCAGCTGCCAAGTGATTTTGAGTTGATTTTCAAATAAAAGTCTTACAAATTGCAATTAACACAAATGACTTAGCCAATAATAAACAAGTGTTATATATATACCAATAGTTAAAATAATCTGCATGTGATCCTCGTTTCGCCAGTGATCCTCGTTTTCATGCGAAATCCTCAAAAATTGTGAATTGACAGTCAAAATTCGTTACTCATCAAAACAAGAGTGTCTCGAAGACGGCTCATAACTGTGTCGCCGTGTTTAATTGAATTCCACGAATTTTCGCTGTGAGAGTTCAAGCAAATAAAGGCAAAGCCGTCGAAGCAAAAGTAAGCGAGACGAAAAATAACAGAAAGTTTATAAAAACAACAAAAACCAAAGTGATCATATAGATACTTGAGAAAAAGGTCGAGGAATACCCTACCAACACATTGCACTTCAGTAACTACGTGCGTTCGTGCTCGTGTGTGTGTGTAAACGAAGACACTTGAGTTACACGAAAAGATCAGTGACGAGTACGACGACGACGTCAGCAGCGGCGACACATTGTCCGACGTTCAAGTACACAGCACAGCGGCAAGCAATAAGAGCAACAGCAGCGCGCCTCCAGGAAGCAACAGACGAGTGCAAAATGCAACAACAACAAAACGAATTACAACAACAGCAGAAAAGTCATTAATAAGCAAGCGCCGTACGTGCATGCCGTAGCTACTAATAATAAAAATAAAGTATTTAGAAGATACAAACACACACATGCATATGTATGTATGGAGCTGAGTGCCAACAGGCGACAAAAGATCACCGAGAACCTGAAAAGGAAGCCGCAACAACAACAGCAGCAGCGCACACCTAGGACAAGTTGAGTTGAGCTAAATAGTTGCATGTCATTGCTGTTGTTGTTGCATTTGTCGGGTTGTTTAGCTAGTCTCATTGGTAAACAGCATGAAATATTCGTGGCATTAAAGACGGCGCCAGCATACCTGCCAATGTCTATGGATGTCTGTCGAACGACGCAGCCGTAGTCGCCGACGCGGCACTTACCGTTGTACGAGACAAGGCAACTTGGTGTTGTTGTGCCAGCAATAGTCAGGCAACGCAGGCAAGGCGAGCCAGCAGCAGCAGCAGTAGCTTGGCAAGATCGTTCAACAAGTCTAGAGGCAACGACAAGCAAGCGCACTTAATAACTGCAAATTGCATACGTCACGTCGCTACGCGGCAACAACAACGACAACAACAACAACATTAAGAAAATAACAACAATAAGAGAAACAATATAAGTTACTACACGTTGACAGCGCGAACGATTAAATCAAGCGCAACGCCGCACAAAAAGCCTGCATTGGCAAGAGAAAATTGCAGCGCAAACAAAAACAACAACAAAAAAGTACTAAAATAGCATTACAACAAAGTAAAGGCAGGCGATTCAGCACGCTGCAACACTGCGTAAGTAGCATTTAGACACATACTTACATACTTATGTACATAATTATAAATTAAAGCGATAGCAACAACAATAACAACATTAACAACAAAAGTATCTTAAGCCACACACATAAACATTTACTGTTTCAAATGTGTTAACCAAAAGCGAAGCTAAAAACGAGGAAACTCGAAATAAATCGGAGCGAATACCCCAGACCGCGACTAGATAGTCCAACAGACAGTTAGACTTACATATGTATGTACATACATTCATACTCAAACATTGATATGCATATGTATATGTGTGTGTGCAGACACGGCGACCAACCGATACGGGACGCCAAATAAACGCTCAGACTGACTGATAAAAAGCAGCAACACATGTGCAGCAACATTTGTAATAAAAAAAAAACAAGAAAAAACTTTAACTTCGGTTGCACAGAAGCTATAATACCCTTCACAGAACTTGATTCCGTTCGTTCAGTTTGTAAAGCAGCTATATGCTATAGTGCTCCGATATCGGTCGTTCCAACAAATGAGCAGCTTCTTAGTGAGAAAAGGGCAGTTGCGAAATTTCAGATCGATAACTTAAAAACTTTGGGACTAGTTCGTGTATATACAGACAGACCAACAGCTAGACGGACATGGCTAAATCAACTCAGCTCATCATGCTGATCATTTATGCATATATTTTATAGGGTCTCCGACATTTCCTTTTGGGTGCTACAAACTTCGCGGCAAACTTAATATACCCTGTTCAGGGTATAAAAATAAAATAAAACAACAAAAACCTACTACTAATAGCAACAACAACATCACAGTAGAGGCAGGAATCAAAATTGAAAGCATACATATTAAATTCGTGCGATGTCTGTAGCGCACGCACATACATACATGCATATGTATAAAAAAACAAGCACAACAACAAAAACAAGAGCAGCAACCACACATGCTAGCAATTAACATGCAAAGGTCATTTTTATTAAGAAACTAATACAAGCGAGAATGAAAACGTACATACAGACATGTGTATGCATTTGTGAATATATGTACATACAAACGCACATATGTAAATAGATATACTACGCTCTTTTTTTAAATTTTTTTAATTTACCATTTGTTTTTTGTTTGCTCTGACCCACAATGCTTTAAGTCACTGCTTGTGACTGTGTTGTTGTTGTTTATCTTTTCGTAATTTTTGTCTGCTGCATTTCTATATGTGCACATTCAAACATATATATATATATATGTATATGTATATGTACCATATTTATTTGACGGTATTTTTAAATTCACATGCCTATATCTATGTACATATGTGTATTTGTATATGAATATATGTATATGTGTGTGTGTTTGTATTTTTTGTAAACAGCAATTGTAAAATTTTTGAGGAATACCCTTATAAATAAATAAATACACGCTGTTTAAGCATTGAGCGCAGCGCTGACTCAAAACATACACTGCGGCTAGTGACCTATTGACGTACTTAAGTGCCTATACATATGTATATATAAGATATGTGAGCTGGAAAAGTGAGTCCAAAACGAAACTTCGGCTGCACTGATACTACTTATAATACCCTTTACAAGTGCATATCTTATAGCATAAAAAAGTACAATAAAATTTTATCTTGATTTTGATAGGTCAGTTTGTTTGGCAGCAATATGCTATAGTGATCCGATCGAAACAATATATTTGGAGATTATAGCGCTGCCTTGGATACGAGTTTTCCATATAAGAACTTATTTTTGACCAATCTGTACGTCTGGCAGATATACTCTATAGTGGTCCGATCTGAACAATTCCTTCGAATATTGTACCCTTTCCTTAGGGAAAAATTCATGCCAAATGTCATGAATATATCTTGTCAAATAAAAAAGTTTTCTATACAAGAATTTAATTTGCATCGGTCAGTTTATATGACAGCTATAGGCTATAGTCCGACAATGGCGGTTTCTATTGATGAGCAGCAGATAGAAGGACGTGTGTAAAATTTCAGTTGAATATTTCAAAAAAAGATTTATTATTATTTCAATCAATTGAATATCTAATAACCGACGGTATTTAACAAAGATTATGAATTCAGATCCAAAAAAATAAAGGTTTTCTCTTAACAATTTTTTTTTTTGGCTTTGGAAACCAATCCATGGATCACTCTACTCTTTCTTATAGAAATTAGACAGTTTCCCGAAATTTTTTTTTAACTTTTGATACCTTCTTTCCATCTGTCAAAATTTTAATTTTTGAATTTATATATACATATGTACATACATATATTTGTTATCTTATATTTTTTACGATATAATTGAATTCACTCACTTAACTTCTAATATAGTTTAAAACTCTAGATACACCCAAGCTTGCTGGGTCTACCAACTCAAAATTTCATATTTTCTCTTCAGCGACCAAACAAATCAATCCTTACTAATCAACACTTTCGCTTATAACTAAACTTTTTTTAAAATACCGCAAATAAATTAATAGATCGCATTGATTCGCTCTATCCTCTGTTTACGATCGGCAAAGTCCCAAAGTGTACAAAAACAGGTTTGATAAAGTCTCATTAGACTATCGGCTGTAGCGCCCGATTTAAAGATCACTCAGCTTATTTTAAGTCTGAAAGCTCAAAACAAAAATTTGCCACCAGTTAAGTGCCTCTTCCACTTGTACCCCACACTTCACCTGCAACAGAACTTTATTTTTACCAAACTGCTCACATCAAACTATATTTATATAGCGTTCAAGTATGTGTGTGTGTGTGTGTCTATTTCAAACCAGCTGTGCCAGAGTATCTGTAGCCGTCAAATAAAAATAAATATTTGGCATGGCATACCAAGCACTGATTCGATTGGTATGTTGAATGGCATGATCACAGTAATTCACTTCGACATTTCTTTTATAATATTTATTTTGTTAATTTTTTTTAATGTTTTTGTTTAATTTTTTTTTTTTTAATTAAGTTTTTCGATTTAAAATTTTTTTATTTTAATTTTTCTTTTTCAATCAAAAATTTTTTATATTAAATTTTTTTTTTAATTTTTTTTTCAATTTTTACTTTTTTTAAATTGTTTTTTGTTTTTTTTTTTGTTGTCAATTTTAGCACCGTCGACACAAATGAACATTGTGATTTTCTCATTATCAACACGCTCTACTCCATTCCCTTGTGTTGTTGGTGTTATTGAGTGTAAATTTCTTATTTCAATTTCATTTCAAATGACACTGTGAAGCTTTTTATTGTCAACGCCGAGCACATTTACACACATATACATACATATATACAGGCACATACAATTATATGCCTTTCGATTGTCTGATTTCGGCGCATCAATACATTTTATTTTTACCAACTCTTTGGTTCACATTTGTTTTGCTCGTTTGTTTGGCTTTTCAGCTATTTTCGTCACACTGTCGTGCTGCGACGAGTGTGAAATACCAGTTTGACAAGATCGAGGTGAGGCGAGGCGTACCTAATCGTCGGCGACGGTGACTGTGACAGTCGCGGTGGTGGCCACCATTGTGTTTGTGTTGTTGTTGTATAAGCTTTTTCTATTTATTTTCATTTTTTATATACATATGTACATTTACGGGAGCGCGATGGTGCAACGCGTCGTTGTTGGTGGTGCAATCTCCACACACATGTGGCGGCGTTCAGCAGCTGACTGGCAAAGCGCGTAGCGTCATCGCTGGCTGAGCGCGCAGTGCAGGGTGTTTGGTGAGGCATGCATGGCAATTATTGCGCACACATATGCAAATTTTTAACTATATTTCACTATTTATTGTCTGTTTGTGTGGGCAAACGCGCGCTGGCACAGCCAATTAACTGCCGACTGCCAGCTTTTTTCTCATTTTCGCTTAGCTCATCTACATTTAATTGTTTAATTGTAGTTTTTGTTACAACAACAACAATGTTGTGCTATTTTTTGTGATGTTTTTTTTGGCGACTGTCATGTCTAACGCTACGAAATTCCGTCCTTCAAATGTGCGAAATCGCGCTGTCAAGTTGTTTGTTGTTCGATTTTTATTGCTAGGCCCCCTGCATGACGTTGTGGCGGGGTTTTAAGGTTCTAAGGAATGTAAATACATATATGTAAATAAATATATTTTAAAAGTATCGTACAAAAGTTTTTGAATTATATATTATATATCTGATTTTCAGTCCGTTGTATATCTTTTATATTGTTTATAAAATGATGTTGGCCCTCAAAATTATATTAAAATAAAAGATTGTTGGGCAATAATGGCCTTAACTCGACAGACGCATTGGATATTGCGAGAATATTTGTTTAAAAAAATGTCTCTCACCGATTGGTGGCACCATTTCTCACATTCATCTATAAGCTCAACAAATGTATCACTTCGAAAACACACTGTTCAGATCGTATCGATATAGCATATTCAGCTATATATACTTGTACAGTAGCTGTCATACAAACTGATCGCTCAAAATCAAGATAAAGATCTTTTTATACTCTCTTATGCTATAATTAATGCACAGTAAGGGTATAAGAGCGTTTGTACAGCCGAAATTAACGTATTTTGTTGTTTCCAGCATTTTTCAATCGGCGAAGGCACCTTGACCTAAGAAAACACTTCTAAAACCTGAAAATGTTCAAATAATTGAAAATTTGCGCTTGAAGAAGATCAAATAAAGTAACGCTCAAAGATAATCGGTTTTGATTCGAAATCAAAGCGAGCTCATTAAAAACCAAAAATCTCTGCGGATAAAATTCTGTCTCAAAAATGAAAGTTGTCTCCAAAATTACGCTCTTATATAGCAAGTTCTACAATTTTAGTTACAGTCTTTTACTCCTTACTGTTTTTATAAATTTTAAGCTGCTTCAGTGCCATTAACTTCACTACAAATTTTTGTTTACTCACCATCTTTTCTTAGTCTTTAGTTCATTTGTGGCTTTTGTCATCAGATTTCATCCTGTGCCATTGACACATATAACGATTTGTTTTCATTATTTTGCACTTATGTCGTTATTTATTTAATTTTTTCTCACTAAGCATCTTTGCAATGCTCCTAACGACGTAATTTACTTTATTTTTTTTATTATTTTTTCTTTATAATTATCACACTACCGGTTGAAAATGCCGCCGGCAGTGCCACTAACAATATAACTGTTCACAAAACAAAAGCAAAAACAATAAACATAACCGTTTTCGATTGTTCATTGGACCGCACGTGTGTCTGCCGCTGCACCCGCCTCTTGTGGAGGTAACCCCCTTCTTGAGCGCAGCTGCAAAAAAAAAACTTGCCTGTCTCTTGGAGTTTATGTTTATGCCACTCTGCTCAGCTGACTGACTTACTTTAACTTCACAATGTGTTTGTATATATGGTACCCCCCGATGGCTCTACTTCCTGTGCCTTAGCTCTGCATTAAAGTTGTTCTCTACTATTTTGACTCGTTTCTGGTTCTTTAATGCGGTTTGAGCCGGTTTTATGCGCTGTTATTTGGTTCTTCCCATTCAGTCCAAACTACTTTTGTATACGTAATGTGTTTGTTGTTGTATGATTTTATTAAGTTTTGAATATTTTCATTTCGATTTTGCATACATTATGGTAACTACCTTTTAAGCTATTAATTTATTTGTTTTATGGTGTTTGTTTTTTTTTTCTTTTTTTCGACTATTTACACAAGTGTACATATATTGGTGTTCTTATAAATTCCCAAGCCATTCGTCCAATCGTGGTATTTGCACTAATTTTATGAATTTAATAATTTTCAACGCTAAGGCAATCAGCATCTACTTGTATATACATATACACATACATACAAATAAACATTTGAATAAAATTGTTTATGAGCTTAATTGGTCTGTGTCATTTTATTTTAATTTCCAATTGATTTTTTAATTTATTAAATTTAATGTAATTAATTGACCATAAATTATCATAAAATTGATAACTATTTATCTACATAGTATAGTATAAACACATAAATTAAAGTTTATATGCTAAAAGCTTTCCTTCGAGCTTTATAAAATTCACTTTCATATAAAAAAAAGCTTGAAAATATCGCGAAAATTATATAAGACAAGTATGAAAATACGTTAAATACCGAAATCGAACGAAAACTTTCAGCGCTTTTTCTTTGACTTTTCACTTTTCAGCAATGTTTAGTAATTTCAACAAAAAAAGCTTTCATCACTTATATTTTGAATTGTTAATGCAAGCATTTTCTTTGAAAAAAAAACTTTTTTTAAAAATAATTTAAGTTTGTTTAATAAAAGCTTTCACTTCAAGCTTTCACTTTTTAAAAAAATTTTCGTGATTTCACCGATAAAAAGCTTTTCTTGCTTGTATTTGGAACTTTTAGTTCAAGCTTTAAACTGAAGTATTAATATTTTTTTTAATTTTTATTAAAAGTGATTTAATTTTTTAAATTCCTTATAAAATAAATATATAAATATTTAAAATACAATTTGATTCAGTTAGCTTTCGCTTCTGTTGTAAAACTTTCGAAGCATTTTTTTAATTATTCTCTTGAAAATAAAGCTTTCTCTAAAATTTATGCAATTTTAAAATTTATAAAATATTGTATAAATCATTCAAAATAGTGAATGTCTAGTGAACTTACACTTCTGTCATATAGCTTTCGTCGAACGCATGATAATGAAGCTTTCACTAAAAAAGAGGAATTATAGATTTGAAATTTGTATTTTGCATTATACTTACAAATAATATTAAAACTACGGCCCGTTCTAGTAAGCTTTTTTTTTAATTCTGCCCTTAAAAAATTAAGCTTTCTCTAAAGTTTATAGATTGCAATATTAAAATTTGCAAAATATTATAATTAAACAACTTCAATACAGAATCTTTAGTAAGTTTTCTTTGAGTTTTTCGCATGATAGTGGAGATTTCACTATAAATTATAGTTTTTAATACTAAGATTTATATGATGAAATGGAAAATGTTTTCTTCTTATATAAATTAAATCGTATTTTGAAAATATATACAGAGCTTTCATAGATGCTATAAAGTTTTTGAATAAATTTATAAAATATTTTAAATTATTTATTTTGGATAAGATAATATTTTAACTTACCAATTATGAGAAGTGTATGCTGGGTACTGAAATGAAGAATAAAGTGCCCTGTTCTTTAAAAATTAAAATAGGTTTATTTTTTTAATCCGATTTTCCATATTGGCAGTTATAGTTTGCTGGTTGTCTGAATCGCTGCTATTTAGTGTAGTGTAAACAGAAGAAATCCACTGAACGGATGGGGGGAATGTTTACTTTGACTATTGAAAGGGAGAGCGACGGGGCTACCGTGCACCTTAACGCCAATCACTGCCAGTTGGCGTTGTGAATTAGTTGAATTTAGCACACACCGATGCATAGTTATGTATGAATAATTGCCTCAAATACAATTTTTGCATTTAATAGTATACACAAAGTCGAAATAACTCGCTTGTGGGTGTGTGGCACTCCGACCGCGCACCCATTCAATGGCACTGTGAAAAGTGTCAAGTGGGTTGAGTGTGAAATCAACGCCAAAATTTTGAAAAATTTATTTTCAGTGAAATGAAATAAACGTATTTTTCGAAAACCTAATAAAAAGGAATTCTTTATTTTTTATTTATATATGTATATATATATTTATTTTGTTTTGTTTTGTATTTGAATGTCATTGACGTAGTCTTCTATGCCAAAAATAGCTGCGAAAATTTATTTTATGCAACTGTTTATAAAAAAAATTAAAATTTGGCGACTTTGCTTGGGTAACCAGGCGCCTGGGGCAACACAGAGTGTTTGTAAGGAAATTTCCCATTAATGTAATTTCAAGGAAATTTTAATTAAATAACGAAAAGTTTAATGTGTGCCTTAAAAAAAATTAAAATAATAATAATAATAATTTAAAATATATATTGTATCATTTTTTTTCAAATTTGCTTTGGCCACCATCATCCAATTTCTGCCTTACTCGAACTAAATGTCTTCTATTCAAATGAATTCCTCACGTTTAATTAATTTTATTTCGAACACGCTTCTTTCTATGCAAATTATTTTCTAGGTCCTTAATTTTTTTTAATATGCAATTTATACACGACTTATTTGCATTTTTGCTCACTCTGTTAGTTGTATTCTTATTCTTTATTCGGTTTATTCATACCGAAATTCAAATAATTTATTTTTATATTATTCTGTATTTCTGCCTACACTTTTTCTTTCAAGTCAATAAATTTTTGTGGAAAAAAAAATTGTTACTAAATTTTTTGCATATTTTCGAATTATTTATTTTATTGTTTGCTTGGTTTTAATGTTTTGTTGGCGTTTTTGATATTTTTATTTTGGTTTTATAGATTTTGTCTAATTTGATGCTTAAATAATGAGTTGTGATGAGGTTTTCTAAATTAACATATTCTTGTTCTATTGAAATTTTGGTTAAAATACGCGCATGGAGAATATTAAAATAGCTAAATTTTATTAAAAGTATTTCTTAAAACAAAAAAAATTTTTTTTTTAAATTATAAATATTGGTATAAAATAAAAAATAAAAAATTAAAATAGCTATTTTAGTGTTCGGTTTTAAGATTTAAAAATTTATACTTATTCATAAATACAAAAATAGGACTTTGAATTTTTTTTTCATATTAATGAGTTTTAATTTTTTTTATTTCTTTACGTTTTTACAAATAATGAAAATTTTTGAGTTAACAAAAAACATTTATTAAAATAAGAATTAATTACTCTTAATATATAAATTTCTCTATAATAGATATAGAATATTTATATATTTTTAATAATATTGAAAATATAATTAATTGATTAATAATATTTAAATAAATTTATTATTTTCATTATTTTTCTATGCCAAAATATTTCCTTTTGCCATACGAAATTATAATGACCTAATCAAATATTTTTAAAATACTACAAAAAAATAATTTTTTTATACATATTTTACATAAATTAGTAAATATTTTTCACTAAAATAACATTTTTTTTTTCATTTTTTATACATATAAATATTTATATAAGAAAAGAATTAAAATAAAAAAATGTATAAAATAAAAGTTTTAATTAATTATTTAAAAAATATTTATTAATTATTTTAAAAATACTATATATAATTTTTTATCAACTATTACGTATTTCTTCTACAAAATAAATAAATATATATTATATTATAAATGTAAATCTGTATATACCAGTTTATATTTATTTTAAGTTATTTTGGTTGTTTTAAATTTTATTATTATATTATTTTTATTATTGAAAAGCTTATTCCGATTTTTGACGCACAAATGCGTACAATAATACATACAAATATATCTATGTCATACATATTTACAAACATACCTATACACACATACGGACATCAACATCGATACACATACACTACTCCTACAGCGCATACCAACACCTACGCATACGTAGCATGTGTTTACACCACATCTTCTAGCCCAATATCAAACCTCTTGCTTCATACCTCAGTCTCTAAAGCCCATCCTACACTTGATCATCGAATGATTACTTATGCCACACAAAACGTTGCATTTGTTTGTTTAACATTTAGCGCATTATTAATAAAAAAAAATTTAATTGCAAAAAAGCATTAGAAACAACAACATTCGTAACAGAACTAAGCTACAAAGAAAAAACCCAACGAAAAAAATATCCTCGAAAATACCATTAAAAAAAAAAGCAAAAGCTAAAATGAAAATTTTAAAATTTTTACGTCAATATCTGGGAATTTCCGCTGTGCATATTTTTCAAATAAATAAGCGGCGAAAATATGGAATTCGAAATTTTCTGTGTTTTAAGTGCTTTCTTTCCTTTAAGTGTATGCTGTTGATGGGTATAGCGGTTTTAAAAGATACAGTAGATTTGTTTGTATTTATTTATGAATTTTCGAATAATCTCTATGACGCGACGCGCTGCAGTCATTAGTTTTTGGGTTTTCGCATGACAGTTGCAGTTATTTATTGCTTGATGTCACCGCGACACTTCCGAACCGATGGGAAATTTCAGCGCTGAACATTAATGAGAAAATAAGCCGTGTATGCTGTTTATTTATTTAGAAAAATGTATATATATACAATATATGTATATAAATGAAAATATACCCAAAACACAAGAACATTCTTTTTTTGTCCAACTTTTCTAAATAACTTGCCAATACAGAGGTGGAAATTTTCACAAAAATTTGAATTTGTAAAATTTTCAAAATTTTAATTTTTCAAAAAGAGTAAAATTAAATCATTTTGACTTCGTATTTGAAATATGCGAAGGTGATGGTCGTAAATTTCAAAATTTTTTATTGCTTTCGAAACTGAATATTTTCATATATATTTGAAATTTCTGAGAAAAATTATGAGGTTATGTTAGGTTTTGTTAATATTTCGGCATGCAAATTAGTTTCCTGTTTATCAATCTAATAAATTAAGCAGTATTTATAACTAGCAGTACAGTAAGATGTCGACATACACTCAATCATAGGTATTCAAAAATATGGACCAAATATTTTATATACATATGTACATACAAGTATATAGCTACGGAGTCATCACGTGTCCAACTAACAGATTGTATACCATTAAATATATTATAATAACTTACACGATTTCGATTAATGATTGTTCAAATAAATTCTGAAACCCTTAAGTCAGTTATACCATGATTTACATTTGATTTTAGGCTGCGAAAACATTGCATCGAAAGAAATACTCGTATATAGAACAGAGAATGTAACAGTTTCCTTTGGGGAAATTTAAAAATAATTTTGTAGGTTACTTTGACCCGTAATTTATCCAATTTTTTAATATAAACCCTTGGCTATTAAAATATTGAAGCGAAAAGCGAAATGAAATAGTATCAGTATCCTACAGATACTACTAACTAGTATGTAAGTATTTATTTCAAACTCGTGAGTTACTTAAACTAGATTTTTTGGAAATTGGTCTAAGCCTACGAACATATTATGATTTAAAGCAATATAATATAAAGATAACTAGAGAGTAGGGAAAACTATTTATATACCTCAGACTTCCATATATAATCTATAAAGCCTTATGTCACGTTCTTTCAATTTGGTCTTATAATTTTTTTTTTTTTTTTTTGGGCTGCTTTCCTTTTAATTGCAATCGGGTCCAGCGTAGATAGAAAAATATCGAAATTTAAACGCTTTTAGAATAATTTTCCTGCCGTAGTCGTTTCAAACTAGTTATTCGCTCATGAAACACAATAAAACAAAAATTTTGTTCTTCATTTCTTCCACTGTGTTTCTCTGCGAGCATTAACCTTGAACTTTAAATATTTTAACTTGACCACAATAAAATTAAGCAACTTATACACTTATGCAAATTCCCTAGAGATAACAAGAGATAACATTTTTGACAAAAGCTTTATTGAAAATTCGAACAGTTTGTTTGACTGATAATTTTGAGATAATAGAATTCGCCAAATAGAAAACAAAAATCACCAACTGCTTTCGTGATAATTTTTTGCACACCCAAAAACTGGAAAATATTTGTTTACCCACTAATCATACTTATCACATCCGCAATCTTGCACGTTTTCGCCACAAAACGGAGTAGGTTAAGGGAGGTTGAAAGGTATTTGAGTGCGTAAAGGAAATACATATCTGATGGCTGATAAGATAAAAGTGCTAAGAACGAAACTTTTTGCACTGAAAGTGTTCCATAACTTATGAATTATCATAAAATGTTCTTAGGTGTATGTTTGTTGTTGTGGGTGTTTCGATAATATCCGACTTGACTTAAGGTGAAGTGTTTGAAAAGCAGGTGAAATTGGAGTGTATATAAAGATAGTGAGCAATTGAGGTACTTTTCATGACAATAAAGAAAGTTAAAGTTTACAATTAACAAGTAAGGAAGGGCTAAGTTCGATGTAACCGAACATTTTATACTCTCGCAAAGTCAAATGGTATACTCGTTTGAGATTTCTTTGTGGATTGACCGATATTTTCGGTAGTAGGTCAACTATAGGCACTGGGGTCCACATCTTTAGTACTTAGGGGCTTGAACAGTTTTGGTTCGATTTAGACAATTTTTGGTCACAAGGTGGCATACTTTACACGTATTATTCACGCAAAGTTTTACCCCGATATAATCATTGTTGCTTGATATGCATAGTGGAAAGTTAAAGAATCAGATGGAATTGAAAATGGTGTTATATGGGAAAGGCCGATTTCGCCCATTTTCGCACTATGACATAGAAATATGAAAAGAACGTTATGCACCGAGTTTGGTTGAAATTGATTAAGCAGATCTCGAGATATGGGTTTTCACCTAAAAGTGGGCTCTGCCACGCCCACTATCTAATTTTGAACGTAGTTCCTAAATCATCTTATACCATCACAGAGATAAAAATTTAATTTCTCTGGCGTGTTTAGTGCTTGATTTATCGCGCTTTTGGTAGTTTTTAACAGTACCGTTATATGGAGAGTGGGCGGAGTTGCCACCCGATTTCAACAATTTCCACACTGTATGTAGAGGCTCTAAACATTTGCTCCTAGTGAATTTGGTTATTATAGCATTAGCAGTTTAGGAGATATGCACATCAAACCTATTAGGGGCGGGACCACGCCCACTTTAAAAAAAAATTTTAACTGCAGACGCCCCTCCCTAATGTGATCCTGTGTACCAAAGAACAGTCTTGTATCTTATTGCGGAGCTTAGTTATGGCAATTTATTTGTTTTTGATTAATGGCGTCTTGTGGGCGTGGCAGTGGTCCGATTACGCTCATCTGCAATACCAACCGTCTCACGGTACCAAAAAACATGTCAACCAAGTTTCATAAAGATATCTCAATTTTTACTCAAGTTAGAGCTTGCACGGACGGACAGACGGACGGACAGACAGTCACCCGGATTTCAACTCGTCTCTTCATCCTAATCATTTATATATACATAACCCTGTATCTAACTCGATTAGTTTTAGGTGATACAAACAACCGTTAGGTGAACAAAACTATTATACTATGTAGCAACAGGTTGCGAGAGTATAAAAATATTATTCAAACAATAGTTAAAACAAGAAAAAACCCTCAAATTCGTCTGCACCGAAGCAATAATACCCTTGACAGGTGCATTCTAATAGCATAAAGGTCTTTTTGTATGACAGCTTTATGATATAGTAGTCCGATCTTAACAATATATTTGGAAATTATAGCGTTGCCTTAGACAATAATCTATACCAAATTTCATGAGAATACCTTAACAAATAAAAACGTTTTCCACACAAGCACTTTATATGGATTGGTCAGTTTGCATGACAGCTATATTCTATAGTGCTCCGAACTCAACAATATGTTCGGAAACTGCAGCGCTGTCTCAAACAATAGTACATACAAATGTTTGTATATACTTTCGTGACAACTTTAACATAATAATTAAAGGCATAAATATTCAGTATTAAAACGCTTAATAAAATAAACCACCACTGAATTCAAATCTAACAGCGGCTACCTATTATTGCTTAAACAAACAAATTCACATCATCAGCAACAATGTAGACAACTACATCGATACAAACAGCCACAGATACATATATGTGTGTATGTATGTATGTATACTCAAAGCTTTATGTACAAAGCTATTGATGTACTCAGTGGCATTGTCAATGCTTTGCAGCGTCAGTCACAACATGTGGTGGCAGTTATAAAACAACAGCAATAACAACAAGTTCTTTTACGCTTAAATATGCAAACATACATGTACACAAATATATATGTTTGTATGTGTGCAGTGGTATCTCAAACTCGTTTCCAGCAAATAAATAAAAATATCATGCGAATATGGCGGTAAAAGCGAACAAATAAATCTACGTATGCGCACATGGTGTGTATGTGTGTGTGCAATTTGACTTGATTCATATTAACCGCAGCGATTTACACGTAAACGGCAACCCCAAAAGCCCCCAAACCCGCAAACACACTCTTCGCTGCGCACACTCTTTGGCTCTCTCGCGCCGCTCTAGCGCTGTCACTATCGCTATCGCTGTGTGCACACTCATCGTTGTTGGCTGGCTCACCAGCTTGACTCGCCAAGTTTTAGTGATCGCTAGATTGAGGGTTTCCTCGTTTCTGGTGAATCGTCAGCCATTAAATTCATACGAATAGCACAAACGCACGCACACACACACACATACATACACGAACACAGTGAAAAAGGGCAATAAAAGCGAAGAAGCTTAATAATGCGAAACGAAGACACTTCAGCGCAGTGCTCGTATTCGTGTGTGTGTGTTTGTGTTCGTGTATCAGTCGTATGTAATATAAAAACAGTCAGTGCGCTCTTAATTCCAGTTGTTTGCATTTTGTTTACTATGTCGGTGGCAACTACGTCCGCTTAGTTGATGGCGGGGCCGCTCGCCTCCGTTCGCTAAAACCCGTTGACCGTTACCCTGCGCTCCGCTGCGTTCGCTAATGCGTTGCTTATAAAAGCTTATCCAATGCTTTACCGCTAAATATACACAATGAATTGAGCGCACACAGATACATACAAATGCACGCTAGCAGTAGTTGAGTGGCTCGTGTACTATCAGCGACTCGTTTGCAGACCAGCTCGTTTACTCACTAACTGACTGACTGACTCACTCACTGATCTGCCCACTTGGCTGATCGTCACCGTCTTAACTCATTGTATGTTTGTTTCGTTTGTGTTATTGTTTTTATGTGTTTCAACTTAATGAGGCACCCAAACGCTCGTCCGCTCACTCGTTCACTGCTTCGTTTGTTCGTTTGCTCGTGCAACGTGCTCATTTGGCTCATTGTTGTGGCTGTTTGGGGTAATTATCTTCATTATGTTGTTAATTAAGGAAGTTCATGTTAGCGATAATGATGTTATGACGTCGATTTGTTGTTGTTTCGTATTTTGCAATTCAACAGTGTTGTTGTTCCGTTTTTTACATTTTATTTTTTATTTTTGCTCTTCACAATCGCACCGTAATTATATTTGTTTAGTTGCTGATTACAGTTGCTCATTGTATGTACATATGTAAATATATATGGATGTGCATATGTTGCTGTTGTGGTTTATTGTTGCTTTCGTTTGCTATTTGTAATTTATAGTGTGTGAAATAAATGACGCGTCAGCGATTTACATTGCTTTCCAGTTGGAAATTTGTATGTATGTATGTATGTATGTGCCGCAATTACTTGACAATCGCATTCTCCACTTACGTTATCAGTGATTTTATACACATGTATTCATTATTATTATTATTGTTTATGTGTGTTTATTTTTCTATAAATGTCTGTTGTATGTATGTTAGTATGTTTGTTGCAATTATTTTATTATCATAAGAGTGTGATTATTGTGGCAAATATAATAATCACACTTTACTCATGTGAAAATATTCTAAAGCAAAAGTGTAACGGAGCTTTTAAGCGTAATTTCTTCATTCAAGCAAAAATTTATAAATAATTTGTTATGTAATCTCATATCGTATTCAGCTCAGCTGAATTCATTGCAAAATTACGATACACGCGTTTTAATTCGTTTGTAAGTAGTTATCTGCTATTCAGCTCAGTTTTATTTAAAAAAACAAATGCGGCTGTATTACTAAAAAAAATTATGTATTTGAGTATTTTTTCAACATACTTGTTCTTTGTAATTTTATTATATAGTATTGAGATTATGACTCTAAAAGAAACTATTTATTTTTTTTGCGCTGAATTGCTACGAAATATGTATGATACATCATTTTCCAAATCATATTCTGTGTTAACATAATATGATCATAATTACAATTAGCAGTTAATTTTAATATTTATGTAGCATTTACTTGTCTTAATAATATAACTAATCTTTCTAATTACCCGAAAACCTTATTCAGCACATTTAAATAAGATTATATTTACAAAGTACGTTGTAATTCAACTTTTTTGGAAGTTCTATTTTGCTGTATTGCTGAAAACCTTATTCAGCACTCATGAACAAAGCACAACTTCTTTTAGTACACTTACATGTTTTAATAATATAATTAACCCTTCTAATTTCCTGAAAATCATATTCAGCACATTTAAATATGATTTTATTCACAAAGTACGTTGCAATTAAACTGAATACTTGACGTAAACTTTTTTATCAGCACTTCTGTTTTGCTGAATTGCTGAAACACTTATTCAGCGCGTTTGAATAGGACTCAACTTAAAAAAATTCACCGAAATATAACGGAATGTCTGACTCTAAATGTTTAGACAGTACGATAATTTTGCTGAATACTTTTAAACGTTATTCAGCCTCATTTCCATTAAAATTCATTTGTTTACCTTAAAATATGCTATATTTTAAGCAATAGTTTAAAGTCTACGCTTAACAGCAGCTATTAAAGTGATTCAGCAATGCTTAAAAATACAACTAATTTCTTAGTCCAAACTGCATAAAGCATGAAAGTTGTTTTCCTAATAGTGTTTGCTATACATTCATTCCATTCCATTGCTCATTTTTCATTCATTTATATTTTTTTAAAGTTTAATTTTCTTAATTTATTTACATTATTTAAAGGCTCCTCCACTCGAACACGCCAACATCCGCTATTCTTTCAGTTCCCAACGCAACGCTCATCGCGCTTTATCATATTTCATTACGATTTACATTTTTGTACGCTTTGTATTTGTATGTGCATTTGGTTGTGTAATACTTTTTATTTGTTTTTGTAATTTTCGCTTCTGTTATTGTTCGCCTGGTGCTCCCCAGACCTTACTTAGTCAGCGACAATTAACACTCCGGCTTTGGCAATAAACTACTACAAATTTTTTGCTGCTTTTCACCTACGTGGTTGTGGTTTCGTCTTATTCAACTTCAAATAAATAAAAGCAAAAAAACAAAAAAAAAAAACATAAATAAATAAATAAAATAAAGCATTTGTGAGCCGACGAAATCCGCGCAGCCTCTGCGCTCATCCGCCAGCCACGATCAACGGTCTATTCAGCAACTTCGTTTTTTGTGTTTACCTTTTTTTTTGCGATCACTTTGTTACTTTAACAGCAGCTGCTTTGTTGCTTTAATAGCAGCTCAACTTGCTAGTTGGCAGTTTTTGCTCAGCCATTTGTTTTTTCTGCTTCAACTGCATTGCTTTTGCTATTCGAGCCGTTGTCGTTGAGCTGAGTTCGCGCCGGCTTTACTTAATTTGTATTACAATATTTGCTGATTGCTTGTATGATTTATGCATGTGTATGTTGTTGTTGCTGGCTACTATTATTGGCATATCATTTGCGCGTTTAAATAAATTTTAATGGCGTTTGTGCATAGGTATGCGTGTACTTCAGCGCTACCGCACTTTAGTTGCTCATACGCCATGTCATTTCGTCTATTACATTAATTCATTTCGTTGTCGCTCGAATATTGCTATGGGTTCGCTCGTAGTGTTATTTGAGTTTACGCATTTTGCATTGTAAATGTCTAGTCTTGGGTAGGGAATAGCTTTTGATGATTTTTTTGATAAGGGATTGTAATTTTTTTACTGAATTGTCAATGATCACTCGGACCCTGTTGAAAAAAAATTTAAAAATTTGCACCAACCACAACCAAAATAATTGAGTCCATTTGTAACTACATCTGTAACTAGTTTTTGTGCAACTAGTTTTATTTATGGTTGTTAATTGTTATTGTTAGTTTTTTCAAACCATTTTGTAGAAATCGATATTTTTGTGGAAATGGTCAGTTTTATGAAATATAATATGTATATACATATATATACAATGGTAGACAACAACATTCTTTCTAAACTTTTTTAATGAAAATGTGGTTTTATTCTTCGACACAATCTATGTCTAGTGTAATACATTTGTGGCAAGGGTCTTGATTTCCAAAACACTACATAAATTTCTAATGGAACTTTTATTAACGTTTTTAGGCTCAACAGGACTCAGTATAATTGCCTACAGGTTAAGTACGTTCAATCATTTTCTTTTTAATGCATAGGTATATTACAGCAAACCATTCATTAAATTAACTAAAAACAAAGCAATTTACAAACTGCTTCCTCAATAGCTAGTTTGAAACTAGTTGTACCTCTTTTTGCTCAAAAACCAGGAACATAAATAAAAACGAAGTAATTCACAAATTAGGCCGGAAAAAAGTAGTTTGTAACTAGTTCTAAATGTGTTTTCTATTGTGTGCGTGCACACAGACATACCATATATGCATACACCTACAAACTAGAGCTCTTGGTATTCGACTAATCGGCTAACCGAATTAACTAGACAGGGCAATATGCGAATTATAATATTCGGTATAAACTATTCGGATAGTCGTTAGTTGTCGACTATTCGATTAACCGCTCATTTTTCACTATTCCGTTCGTTGTCGACTATTCGAATAGCGTTCATTCAAAAACACAAAAAAAGGGTGAAAATCAAAAGCTGCTTGAATTTCAAACAATTTTCATTTATTCAAATACTCGCAGCAAAGCAACTATTTGAATAGACGCAATGTTACGATTACTGTTCGGTTAATATTCGTACAAACGGTTACCAACCGGATATTCGAATAATTTTAAGAGTCCTACTACAAATATTATTAATAACTAGCTTTGTTTCACGCCCGGTACAGGGTGCACTATAGCAGAGACGTTGGCGCCGACAACGCTTACGCCAACTAACCGTGCAAACGCCTCAAATGTCTGCTTTGCTTATTTAGCTGGCCAACTGACTGCTCAATGACTGGCTGTGTAATGCATGTATGTATGTAAACATCTTGTTGACTGGCTGGCAGACGGCTAGTTGCTGACTCGTCAGCTTCTTTGTGTGCGCTCAGCGCTCAGTTTACCTTACTGCACTAGCGCACTGCTTTTTATTACTTCACTTCACCGTATATGGCTCATAGTTAGCCATAGCCATAGCGATTGGTGAGTAAGTGTGAATTTTGTGGTATGCGCTGTCGCGCCACTTGAACATACAGCGACAGACAGCAGCTCCGTCGGTATCAGCAAACAGTCAAATGTACATGTCAGCCCACTTCAAGTTCCTTGATTATACGTTCTTTAATGGAACTTGTTGCTGTTTACGGCCACAGCTGTGCCTAGTCGCTGCGGTTGTCTCTTTATGCGACTTTTTGGTCTCTCTTGCGAACGCGCGCGCGCTCTCTCTCTCTCTCCCTTTATCTCTCAGTATTTGCGCTTGTTCGTTTGTTGGTGCTTTGGGGTCGCTCGAATGCATACAGATATTTGTATATTCCCCCCACCCAACATATGTTTGCTTTTATTATTAGTTCCCTCTTTGTTTCGTCGCGTTTATATTATAAACAGCTTTTTTTCTTTGCGCTTTATTTTATTTACTTTTCTGCTCAGCTGCTAGGTTGCCTTACTCATGCGCGCACGCATACACTTATATAAACTCGTAAGCGCTCATAGAAGGCATGCAAATATAGAGACATAAGGTGTGTTTGTGTGTTTCTTTCGGAACGCTTGTCTGCATCTGGTAGTTTTTGTGTGCGCACGTTTGGATTAGTGTGCGTTTCTTGTGCGGATTGTGATTTTTACTTGGAAATTGAATGAATTTCGTTCGTCCGTCTAGTCGCATTTCGTATGCGAAGTCGTCCACAAAGTTAAAGAGCGCGCGCGCATTCAAGTTTAACGCGGTCGATTACACGTTCAGCATTTGTCGAAGCCCGTCACATAACCAAGCGCCTTCTAAATAAGTAAATATATACAAATTTTCTCTGGTGTAACACTTCGTTACGTGGTGTATTGCCGCGTATATTAATGTAACATGCAACGCGCCTACTGCCTACATTGTAAATAGTAATTGCGTTTGCATTGTTGATGTGGGCTGTCAACCTTCCTGCCACCCAGCCAACCGCAAGTCGCTGTGCCGTTGACTATTAGCGACAACTGTCTACATTGCCAACGCAGAAATTCCTTATTACTTATTATTACATTTTCAACGTAGTATAAAGTGTACAAAGTGAACTTTTTTTTTTTTGGTGTGCCTGTCGATTGTTTGGTTTTGCTTTCGGCACAATACGTACGCGCGCACACACATGCAAACACGCGCAAACGAACGAGCGCACACTGCTCTCCTTGCTACGTCGCCTCGCGCTTTTCATTTCATGCTGACGTTTTGGCCTTTTTGACGTTCGTGTGTTTTGCTTGCGGTCTTTCGTTGTACGTGTGTATGTTGTGTTGGTTTTGCCTTTTGTTTTTGTTAGCAGCGCATATTTGCCGCGTTGAATTATTACGCCGCGCGTAACTGCTGATATTAATAGTCAACGGCAGTAGCAGCAACAACTGTGCCGCCTCTCACTTAGGCCACAACGAGCGCACACACACAAACACGCGTATACGCGCAAGCAAGCATACATACCTACATATCGTCGTCATCATCATCGACATCAACAGCGCGCTTTGCCAGTTCAATTCAGTTCAGTCTGCCGCATCGCTTAGGCGCTTAGTTACGCCAGTTGTGCGTTGCTCGCCTTTTTGGAATAATATTTCGCATTTTTATGCTACGTAAACTTGTGCGCTGACAGTGAATAGAAACGACAACAAAAAGTGAAAAAAATATATTTGAAAATAAAAAAAAAATTATACATGCAATTATTTAAGTGTTGTGTTTTGTGCGGCGCACGACAATGCGAATTCTGGTGAAGTGAAAAAATTGTGCGCTTTTTGTATTTTCTGAAATTTTGTGTTATTTCCGCGAATGACAACTGAGCCAACTCAGTCCAACAAAAGCAAACATAATAAATAAAAAAAAGCAAAAACAAAAAATTAAGTTATAGAAGAAACAGACAAACGTCAGCGCGCTACTCGATCACCTTTGCTAGCAGTGAGTCGCCGTCTGGTGTGCAAGCGCTCGCATTCGCCGCATACTCGTTTTACAAACAATACTCATACGAGCGACTCAACGGCACTTCGATAACGTCAAGTGTTCAATTACTACATTTGTCAGACGGACGGTTACTCGGTCATTTACTCAATCGTTCGCGTCGCCCGCTTAGTTAAACAGGCGGATTCCTTTTTTGTTTTGTTTATAAATTAGCTGGCGTCGCGCGCCGCGGCGCATACACGGTCGCCTCTATTAAGCACATATGTACATACATATGTAACAGTACGTATACACCTCCGCACACATGGATTTGCTGGGCGTGTATAAATCAATTGGCGTTGTTATTGTTGCTGGCGTCGCTGTTTCTAATCACATTTTCTACGCTGTTGATGACTGCCGTCTGAAATCTCGTGTTGAATAAAAACGACAATAAAAAATTAATAATTCAACAAGTTACAGCAGCGCGTAAGTGTTGTACAGTATTAATTGTTTAATTAATAAGATGTTATACGCCTAAAATCTTAGCTGCAGTCAATTATTGTATGACTCGACTTTAATTAGGCACACTCAAAAACATACACACGTACACATTTCTCGTGTTGTACATATGTAAATATTTAAGTAATTGTGCATTACGTGCCGGTGATCAATTATGAATTTAACGCTTACAGCAAATGTTTATTAATAGTTGCGCGGTGACGTGTTTTCGGCGCTGCGCTACATACATATGTATGTGCGCCATAACCATCTGACCTTGGTGAGAGGGAAGCCGTCGCGAAAGCTGCATTCGTGTTAATAAGTTGTAAAAATAGTTGAATGTATGTGGCTTTGCATAAATGATCATTTCAACGCAGTGTTTATAAAATAGAAAATTTTTAAATAAATTAAAAACATTTTTGTTCAATTCAGCACCGCTGAATATGAGTTTTAAGCAACTTGAGTGCAATTTAAATATTGTAACCAATTTTAAACTGTATTCAGCTAAGTTAAATAACATTTTTGTATAATTCAGCACAGCTGAAATCAAATTTCTTTACATTTCAACCAAAATAACAGCTATTTAATTGCAATCCGTTACATTTAACAACGTTTCGGCTATATTAAGTAATATTTCTATATACTTTAGCCCAGCGTTAGTAATGCTTTGAGTCAGTCAGCGCTGTCTTGCAAACTATTAAACTAAAAAACATAAATCCTAGCTTACCATAATAGCTTAAAAAACATTGGGGTTTCGTTAGTATTTTTTAGCTTTATCGTGATCTAATTAAATCATAAAATACTGTTTTGTGCAGTTATGCTATATTTCAATGTTATTCAGCTGGGCTGAATTGCAATTGCAAAAGATAAAAATTAATAAAAAATATATTCAAATTGCTTTTCAATCAAAACTAGAATGCTTAATTGCTTACTGAGCAAGTTGACAATTTTATATTTTATTTTCATTATAAACGCTTTATAAAAGTATTAAAAAAATAATAATAATTCCTGGAATAATGATACAACGTTGTTGTTCAGACAACATAATTAAATTCGCGCTGAATATTATTTAAAGCTATTCAGCGCACTATTTTGCACTGTTAACTTGCTTTTAGTTAGCCAAACTTTGTATCGACTAAAGTTTAAAGTCATTCAGCTCATTTTCTAACTATTTAAACCATAATTTCTTCACTTAAGTTTACATTTTAAATACTAAATTTTCTATTATTAACTATTCTTTTTTTTACTGAAAATGTAACCTTTATACAATACTAATACTTTATACGTTGGCAAACAAAAAACTGCCCAGATCAAAGTTCGTGTAATATGACAGTAAAGAAATAGTAAAAAATAAAGCTTTAATCACCGCTTTCTATATTCCTCAGAATATGAAGTAATTTTGCTAATTTATGTATGTTTACTTCAAATAAACAATTGAATGAAATATTGTCTGACATGATCGCTGTCGATCAGTTGAGTACGTACTGTAAATTTCAATTACTTAATTAAGTGGTTCATATGGATGTATCTACGAAATGATAATATGATGTCATTTTATGAAT
Source organism: Bactrocera oleae (assembly GCF_042242935.1). Taxonomy (NCBI): domain Eukaryota; kingdom Metazoa; phylum Arthropoda; class Insecta; order Diptera; family Tephritidae; genus Bactrocera; species Bactrocera oleae. Next base: position 60,115,966 of record NC_091538.1, read on the forward strand.
TTCACAAATTAATTGCTAAAAACAAAGCTTAAATTGACAGATTTAGAACTAATAAGTAATCAGCGGAGGGATGCTTTGTATATAACTTCTTGATTTCGCTAACTTTTCAGTAGTCCTATTAATATTAATGTTGACTTAAATGACTTTTAGACTTAAATGGAGATAGATCACTGAATGAACTATTTAAAAAACTATTCCATTTAGATCAATAGATCATTGAAGAAGTATAAAAATATTATTGATCTACATTTCCTTTTTTAGGGTTATTTCTGGCCATTTCTAATCTTTTCAACAGTTTATCTGATCTTAGTCCCTCAGTCAGTTAAAAATAGCTTACTGAGGTTTTAAAAGAAGAAGTATATAAATATATATATGATATGACTACTTGAAATTTCCTCCAAAAAATATAGGAACTTAAACAGGTGTTCTGCATCTACAATATGTTCCTAGTCTACGTGCCGCCTCTGTCAGTTTGACTTGGTACTCATCTAGCATGTATCAAGGAATACCCACACGGCATACCAATCACCCCGAAAGCGATTACTGATACGATATAAATAATTTGGCGAATAATTAGTCGAACGGTAAACAGCACAAATACACAGCGGTGTGAGCTTACAAAAAATCCGCATTCTAATTACGTGAAAATAAAAATAAATTTCAAATACAACAACAACAAAAAGAAAAGAATCGCGCAATGCTCAACACCGAGCTATTATTTCAATGAGTGCAGTGAAGCGGAGAGGCGAAAGAAAAACTTGAAATAGCAAAAATAAAGGAAGACAATAACTACATACAAACATATATAGACATAGATACATATATTTGTACATTTGTATGTAGCAACATGCCAAAACATACGTACAAAAATCAGTTTCAATTTCCTTTACCGCAACCCGGCACTTGTCGGCGAACGTCGGTTAATAATTATTGCTGCACATTATGCAAATATATGTATGTATGTAGGTATGTAAGCAGGTATGCACATTTTGATGTGGCGATGACGTACCTACAAAGGTAGCCAAATGCTTTTGTCATTTCAATTGTTCGAAGTGCCAACTACAACCACAACACAGCAAATAATTTTGCTCGCTTACATATACACATATATACGTACATATGCTAAATATAAGCGCATTTTATATTTAGCGTCAATAATAATGTCGTTGACGACGACATCTAATTGCCGCACCTTTTTTGCAACGCGAAATAAAGCAAAAACAGAAACAACAGCAAAACGGTGGCTAAAATCGCATGATTGCTGACGTTTATTTTTATTTTAATTTTTGTTGTTCGTATATTTGCTGCTTTTTAACTGTCACTGCTGTTATTTTTATTTTACTATCATCAGCGTGGACTGAGTGTGAAGCTTTTATTGCTGTTATAACAGCTTCATTGAGACGGTATTGTCATATAATTTTTTTTATTACTCATATAGTTTGCTCAATTTGAGAAAAATGTGTCACTTAATTATAAAAAATAAAAAACAAGAATATTTTTTATGTAGTTTAGCCAAGAAATAAGAGCTGAATTGTAGTCGAAAACTCTAAGCAACAAGTAAGCATAATTTTCTTTTAAGATGACGCAATTCAGCTGAATTGAATTTTGCATTTTATAATTTGGCTAAGGAATTAGAGCTGAATTTAAACCGAAAGCTCCAAGCAACAAGTTGGCATAACTTTCCTTTAAGACAATGCAATTCAGCTGTGCTGAATTCTGCCTTTTGCAATTCAGCACATTTTTTCATTTACTAATTTTCTTTGCTAATACTTTTTTTTTACTGTGTGTATATTTTCTTATGTACATATGTCAATATAAGTTGCGAAGTTTTCGAATATATTTAATTATTCTTTATTCTATTTATATAATATATTATTCTACCATATCTCACCTTGAAATATAGCAAGCATTAGCCAAACTTCTGATATTTACCAGATTATTTGTAGTATAAAAATAATTGCATATTAAAACAAACAACTAAATGTTGAATTGCAATCTAGACATATCAGCATCAATTATATGTAATATTACGCAAAATTTAATTATAATATATAATATATATATATATATATATATATATATATCTATATTAATATATCACACATTTTATGTCAACAGCTAGCAACTAGCTATTGTTTACAAATTATTTTTGATTGGTCTTTCTAATAGTTTTATAATATCTTAGTAAATCTAATAACAATCTACTTATCTCAACTTAGCTTTACTTATACTAAAATACATGCTCATAAAAAGCGCTGAATGAAATCAAAAATGTTATTTTCTTTGAAGAAATTTCTTAAATTGCAGTAATAAATTATATTCAGCTCAGCTGAATTGTATTCGAATGTTTCCAGCGCACTATATCAATCCTCAAATTAAATTCATTGACGCAAGAAGCCTGTCGTACTTTACCATAGCAAAAATTGTGCTTAGCTTTAAGTTATAAATGGAGATAAATAAATATTCCATTTTATTTTGATAAGGACTGAAAAAACGTTTTAAAAAATTTCATTATCAAAAACTCAACTGCAAGGTGTGTATGCGTTTGTATGTGTTTATTAATTTGTTGACCGAGGAGGTAATACATACAGCTATGAATCTTCATAGATATCAGCCTGTGTGTGTGCTTGTAGATGCAATCAATATTTCATGATATTCTTTCAATTCTTCGCACTTCTCCGAGTTAACATTTGACTCCGACAATCACAGATATGCATATACCTACATATATACATATATATGTACATATATTAAATTTAAATATTTTGTTTTTTACTTTTATTTTCTTGTATGTAGATGTGTGTGTATGCCTCTGTAGCCATGCGCTTTGACTCGCTATTATCACATTCAGCGTCATTAAGCGCGCTTCAACATGTTTTTTCCTCTCAATCATTAAAATATGCACGCCACAGTCAATTTGTCGCTAGACGGAAACACTTGCATACATATTAATAAATACAAGTGCAATTGTACACACACACATGCATATATACAACTGCATATAACTATTGTTGTAATTTGAGAATATACGCTTTGCTGTCATTGTTGTTCATTTAAATTAGTGTCAGCATATTGTTTTATAATTTTTTGACGCCTCTCCTGATATTTTCTTCACAATCACATTTACACTCCTACAATGCATGTTTGTTTTTTGTATTACTTTTGTCTTGTTGTATTCATATTTGCTGTCATTTAAGTGATAATTTCATTTTTATGCGCACCTTTGTACTTTGCTCAGCGCCAACGGGCGCTACAAAAACGAACAGTAAACTGTAAATATTTATTTTTCATTTACATTGAGCATTGAAAATCGTAAATACAGATGATGCAGTATTCTACGTAATAGGCGCCTTCATGAGCATGTTATTCGTTCATATAGAAGTTAGAAAAGTTTCAACTTTGAGATTCCTGCCCATGAAATATATTCAGCTAAGCTGATTCTTATACTAAGCTATTTTACACAGTTATATTGCTATATTAACTCATGTTAAAATTATTTTTAATGAATTTTAGTCAACGCAAACACTTAAGTATAATCTTTTCTTGAAGTAATTTGTTAAGCTGTTAAATTTTTCCGTATTCAGCCCAGCTGAATTTGTTTATAGGTATTGTTAACAAACGCCTGCATCATCTTCACATAAAAAAATCAAATTCAGCGCTGCTGAATATAGTTTTAAGCTATTCAGCCTACTTTTAACTTTGTTACTATAATTTTAAATGTCAAATATGTGCATATGTCGAAATTTAAGCCAATATTTTTCTTATTCAGCGCATTCACACATTGAAGTTGTGTAAAAGTAAATGCTAAAAAATACTACATACGCTCACTCTGGCAAAAAAATAATAATTTGAGTTTACAATTTTAAACATGCTTCATCAGAAGTATTTAAAAATCTAGTCACTTAACGAACTAGACGCCACAATATGCTAATTGAATCAGGCAATTGAAGCAAAAATGCTTAATTACAACATATGGGTGCGAAACTATAATATTTGCTGTATGCCAAGCAGTTACGTAAGACAGAAACGAGAACAAAACAATGAACACGCTATATTCACATACATATGTACATATATGTGTGTAAGTATGTCTATACAAATTCTATTCAAAAAAACAAAAAAGTTCAAACAAAAAAATGTATTTAAGAAAGTTTTCTTTTTTTCATAAAATATTTTATTTGTTTACTATGAGAAAAGTAAATGTTAGTTAAAAATGTTTCTTTTTCGCATTTATAACACATATACAAAGTTACAGTTCAGAGTAGTGATTTTATTCCTCTCCGTAATGAAAAAGATGATCGTCGTTTTAACAAAAGTTTCTATTGTCAAAGCGATTAAATTAACTGAAATTAAAAATGACTACGGAAACTTTAAAAATTCCGTATCTTTGACTAATAATACTTTTCAGTTTATTTATAAGCTTTCCTTACTAGTGAAAGCTTACGAATCGAGGCTTTCGAGTGAAAGCTTTATTCCCAAAAAGCATTAAGCTTTGTTCGTAAACCAAAACTACACTTTTTAAAATGATATAATGAATTACAATTCGCCATAAACTTTACTAATTCCAACAACTGAGTTCATAGTTCACATAAAGAATGAAAATATGGTATGTTGAATAAAAAAATTTCAAACTGCAACTTCTAATAAAATCATTGTGGCATATAAGATTTGAAAAGAAAATGCTAAAAATACTGTTTAAATCGTGCAAAAAATGGAGCAATCTCCGAACATACACGCAAGAGCATCATACTCAACTCAGCTAATTCACCGCACAATTCTTAACAAATTATTTTTCGCAACACTACGCACATTGAACACCACCAGTCATACAAATAAACACTAGCAATAACCGCGATGCCACAGCATGCTTACACACAGACGTACTTAAAAGTATTTATACACATTAATGTAGTCAGTTCAACGGCTCCAACAAATTCAGCAAGTTGTCTGCAAGCGCCATTAGACGTCAATCAACAGCTGGCCTCTGCTACTCTTTCCTCAAACCACACGCATATCCCGTTCGATTGCTTGCCAACATTTCCCGGCCCTGCCTCCTTAGTGGACATGTGACTAAAAGTGTTATAGTTTATAAACATTGTTTTCTATTTCTTTCATTGTTTATATACTCACAATGTATGCGTGGCTATTTTAGTTCAAAATTACTATCCGTCAGCTGTTGTGAGTACGAAACGTTGTGGACGCTTTTGACATTTAATTGTCTTTTGGTTGTTGTGGGTTTCGAAACTTAACATAAATGTGATTATTTAGAGTATGCTGATATTTAGAGAGCTTTTGAGCCAAGTTGAAAGCTTTCAATGTGAAATGCTTGTAGCTACTTCTGGGTCGACGCTGAAAGCTTTTCACGTCGTTTTGATAGACGAAGTTTTTGCTAAAAAAGATATAATGGGCATGTGAAAGCTTTTGTGCCCAGTCGATTTCAACAGCTTGTTGTTAAAGCTCGTTATTTTATAACCAAACAAACAATGTCAAGTGAAAATAAGAGCTTTTAATAATTTTTATTTATTTAAATAATATTAAATTTTAATTATTTAAATAATTACTTAATTCATTGCAATAAACTTACTTTAAATTACGCTCAATCTAGTAGGGAAAACTTAAAATGAAAGTTCTAGACAGATGAAGTGCAGTAGAATGTTGTATTTACTTAGGGTTATTTTCAATTACTCCCAATCGAGTAGTGAAAGCTGAAAATAAAAGCTGAAAACCGATGAAAGCTTTCACCTAAGCTTTTTATGTTAGAAAATATTTAAATTGTTATTAATTTGCTTAATTGTAACTGTCAAAAAAAAGTGCAAAGTATTTGCAATAAATGACTGAAACGCTGAAAGCTTTCAACGCTGATAGCCTTATATATATGAAAGCTTTTCTTGATTCAAAAATTTTAAATGTTTATTAAGTTGAGTAATCGTTGCCTAAAGCTTTCACAGAACCTTTGTAAATAATAAATGTATTGCAGATTAACTGTAATAAAAAATATTTGCAATTTACAAGTAAATTGGTTAAGGCATTAAAGCTTTAGACAGATGAAAGCTTTGAGCCTTCAAACACACTCCACCATGAAATGGAGCTGATTGAAATTGTTTAAAATGTCAATCAACTCTTCATTAACTCGCATTGCTGCTGACTGTCACCCATATTTGGATCTGATTAAGTAAGCGAGCAGTTAATCTGGATTACAGCTGCCGTCTGTCAACGCTATAAGTAGACAAGTTTTTTTTTATTTAGTTTTATTTTTTTATTTTTATTCTTAACTGAGTCAATCACGCGCAACTATGATCAATTAAAGTAAAATATTAAGGCGCCGAATAAAGTAAACACACCACTTCGCAATGCTTGAATAATAAATGACATTTTGTTGGTATTTCCAACACATTTTCGCGTTATCACAACTTTCATTTATTCGAAATTCGCTATCAAACTAACGAAAATATGTAGCGGCCATAAAAAAGGTAGGAAAAAAATCGCCAAGCAAAACAAATATGACAGCACCGTGCTGGCGTATCATTAATAACGCTAATCTACATCACGTATACGCACGGGCGCACTACTGGTTTGTGCAGAGAAAGCCATACACACACACGCGCAAACAATTTTCAACACACAGCCACATCATTTATAACACACACTCTTCTGCTCCTCCCATCTCTCATAATCTCTTCAGTACACGTGTACACATGTTCCATGCTCTTTGTGACTGTCGTTTGTTCAGTCATTCGCACACTTGTTGCTGCCGGCTATTATCACATGTACGAGTGCACGGCGAGGTGCGTAAGAGGTGAGCGGCGGCATGTGAAGTGGCAAATTGCGTGTGTTAGATATCAGAGCAAAGAATATGATATTAGTAAACACAACATTTTTTGTTTGTATGTATGATTATTTGCTAACTTAATTTGCAAAATTCGAAGCAAGTAATCAAAAGAACAAGCACACTCAACGTTTAGCTAAACAAATTAGAGCAAAGTGAGTTGAATTTGAACAGTAAATGTTATGTGAAAAATTTCGTGATAAATGTAAAACAACAACAAATAAAATTGCTTTAATTACTAACAAAATAATAAAATTCCATAAAACACGTCAAAGCGAGTGATAACAGTGACCGAGGCGTACTTAGTTACGGTGGCATTATGAAGTGAGTAAATGAGTAAGTAAACGACTGAGTGAATGAGTGAGCGTGTGAGTAAGCTAGCGAGTAATCTTACGATAACAGCATTTTTATACAGCTTGCTTTTACTGTTACCACAATTGGCGTGTGCAATTTATCACCACATAGTCATGAAACTAAGAAGTGCCTGTACTTTCTGTATGTGTTCTTTGTTTTTGTTAGCGCGGCTGCTGAAACCAATAGTTGCGGTTGCCAGTCTGACAGTCTGAAACTGGTTAAATGAGTCAGTGTGTTAGCAAGTTACTGTGTTTTGGTTTGTGTTGTGGAAAACGATACGGTTATATCATATAGTGCGTTAAAGGCGCGACAGTACCGAGTAAATAGTATTATTGGTTATTCAGATTAACTGTGACTTTATGTAAATACTTACATTAACTGCTTATAAAATAATAATTTCAAATGAATTCAAGACTTACTCAGCTGTATGAAAATAATATAAAATATATTCGAGGCTGATTCAGTTTGCTACAAGCAAGCTGGTTCGTAAAAGGCTTTTAAAAGTACAAAACATAAACGTTGCTGTTTGCAGTGTTATTCAGCACTTCAAATGGTGGCATAATTTTAAAGAAAATCGTTTAAAATTTGAATTCACCTTAACAAAAATACTGCTGAATAGTTGTAAATCACACTGAAAGTTGTTGAATGACATTGAGAATAAAATAGAATTACGTTGTCTTAAAAATTCTTAATAAAGAATGCTGCTGAATAGCAAAGAACTTTATTCAGCGCGATCGAAAAAAATTGTATATGTTTTTGAATTGAGCGTATATCTATTTGTAGGTTAAACGCAAACGCAATCAATTTTGAAAACGTATTTTAGAGACGTTAACTTAAAACTTCAATTAAAGAATGCTGCTGATTAGCACGGCACTTTATTCAGCGCAATCGAAATTTTTTTTGAATAGCACATATACATATTTTTTGCAAAATTTGGTACACAAAATTAATTTTAAAACCTTAGTTTAGAGACAAAAATATTGCTAATTGGCTAACAACTGAATTCTGTTAAACTCAATTCTTATTACTTTTATTATGTTACATAAATTTTAAAATAAGTTTTGCCAAAAAATTTTCTCAAAAACACATATATAATATTTAAAATTTGTAAGCTCACAACAAACTTGTATTCAGCGGCGCTAAAAATACCACAACGTGCTGTAAAATCACTTAAAGTGTGGTATATTTATAATTCAGCTCACTTAAAAAGCAATGAAGTCAACTGTATAGCACATAAAAGTCAAGATTTCGCTTCAGATTGTATTCTATTAATATTTCTTATATACAATCTGTATACTTATATATAGTATATTGTATAGTATGTAGATTAAGCTTTTAATTGCATACTATATAATTTTGAATTATCTAACTTGTTTGCTCTTATTCCAAACGCCAGTTTAGAGATTGCAACCGTTTTTTTTTTTTTTTAAGTATATGCTTATCAATTTAGTGTAAACATATGTATATGGATTGTAATTAATTCGGTAGGCCCCTAATGTGTCTTAGTACACATTTACTTAATACTAGTGACTCTTCGTAATTTTTATAAATCTGCATATAGATACTTTTTTATGAGAATTGGTAAAACGTACTTGTGGGGTGGGTATAATGTTTCAATTGATGTTATATTTTTTCTTGACTCCTAAGTAACTGTCAGTCGAATTTTTAATGCGAAACAAACTAGTGCCAAATACATATTAGGTTAGCTTAGGTTAAATGGCTGAAGATCACACTCAGACTATGAACAGCCAGCTAAAAACTACTGTAGCGATATGAACCAATCACAAATCTGCTTTGGTGCTTTATTTCTATTTCCGCTATTTCACTTGGATGTCAAAAAGTATGAGATCCGAGCTGTTTTAGCCTTGATCTGGCAAAAGCGAGGCATTCGAGAAGGAAGTGTTGAGTTGATTCCCAATATACATATATATTCTACAGAGAATGAAATTTCCATTTCAGTAAGCTTTAATTTAAAAAACTCTGTTGTTATACTAAAAATTTCGAAAAACAATTCAAAATCTCCTTTTTTGGTTTCGAAAATAATATATATATATTTTTTTTAATTCTATATGATTTTTTTCGGATTTTATTGAAGCAATTTCATAATCAGTTGCATATTTTTCCTTTATTTTTCTTAATTACTTTTATTATTATTATTATTTTTATTTTGCGTTCGTATGTTTGTCGTTTTTGTCTCGCTGCTTTGTCAATCACTTGACTTCTTCTGACGTCAGTGCTCACATTATCAGTAACAGTAGAGCAATTAAATGACTCGCAAGACGTCGTTTTACTTTATTATTACTTGTTTTTGTTGTTCTCTTTTACTACACATTTTTATGCACTTATTGTGCTACTTGAAATGCACTCACTTATTGTTTTAATTATTATTTGGCCATAAATTATTCGTGTGTTTGACAACTAAGTGCAATTTTTAACACTTCAATTGTGTAATATAGATATATATTTTTGTTTATATACATATACATATATGTATGTATATCTATTCTGAAATACATACCTAGGTGATTATTTCAACAATCCATCTGTCTAGTTCACAATCGGTACATAAAAAAGCAACAATAAAAGTTTTAAATAGTTAAGCACTTATTTGATCACTTAGCTGGTTGCTCATGCTGATGTGAATATTGCTCAGTTTTTAAGAACAATCCGCTACTTTTATATAAAAGCTGTTTAAACATAGACTGTATTTTTTTTTAGCATTGTAGGAATAAAAAAAATTGAGCTCAACGTAGGACCTTAACTCAAAAATCGATTATATTAAAATTCGAAAAAATGTTCGTAAAATATTAAAATATGCATAAAGCCAGTAAAAAAAAACACACGCCCAGCTCAACTTTTAATAAACTTGTAATGCAATAAAAAAACTTTAAATAGACGCACATATTTAGTATAAGCAAACATATATGAATACAAATACACCTGATTTCGGTTTTTTTTGCGACAAGAAGTCGCATTCGTTCATAAATCAAGCGCCAACATGTGTTGAGTTTCGGAAATTCCCCCAAACCATAACAAAAAGCACCTTAAATGCCATAAAAATATTCAAATGACAGATATTACTTAATATAACACGAATATGTGTGTTTGTATGTATGTGTGTAAATGCGTTTGTATGTATTGCATATTTTTAATATTTATAACGAGCAAACAATTAATTAGCGCTAGGTTGGTAGTCCGCAGTGTTATATAAGTCATAATTTATGTAGTGTTAGGAATTCAAACATTTTTGTTTCATATATGGAAATTTTTTTATATATATGATATAGTCTTACATAAGCAAACAAATGATATTTATAAAGGCTTTTCAGTAAAATGTAAAAGCTTTCAAGGCAGAAAGCTTTTTATTACTAATTGTCGCAAGTTATAAGTGAAAACTTTTAATATCGTTACCGTTATACTCTATTGAGTAAAGTTTAAAGCTTTCAAGATCGGTATTGCTATATGCTGTTAAGCAATGTTTTAAAGCTTTCAAGGCAAAAAGCTTTTTATAATTTATGATCGAAGCTTAAAAGTGAAAGCTCTCAAGATCGGTATTGCTATATGCCGTTAAGTAAATTCTAAAGACATTTATGCAGACAGCTTTTCATTATTTATGAAGTGAAAGCTTTCCAGATTGCTATTGCTATATGCTGTTTTTGCTAAAAAAAAAAGGTATAGGTGAAATGTGACAGCTTTTCTTCACTTATTTGCTATTTGTTAAAACTCCTTATTTCGTTCAAAAAATTTCAAGTGAAAATAAAAGCTTTTTATACCTCAAAAATATTAATTTGTTACGAAAATGTGTAAATTGAGAGTTTTAATTTATTTCATTGTAAGACATGTACTTTTTATTACCCACAATGTAATAGTGAAAGCTTAAAATAAAAGCTTTTGACACATGAAAGCTTTAAATATAAAATAGTATAGAATAAAAAAAAATTCAATTAAAAGTCAAGCATAAGTGACACTTTTCTAAAAACAACAAGTAACGGTGGATTAAACAGTGAAATCTTAAAATGAAAGCTTTATGAAATATAAAATTTTTTTAATACACACTAATATTAGACTATTATAAGTATAAGACCTTAAAACAGGAAATATTAGGGAAGAAAACACGATTAGTTTATTTGAAACGCTGAAAATATAGAAGAAATTATTAAATTAACAATTTAGTTAAAATCTTGATATTCGAATGTTTAAATAATATGGAAATTTTATTTCGTCGAAAAACCAACCAAATATGATTTTTATCGATTAAGTATCGGGAAAAAGTTCCAAAACATAGACATGATAGGCACATTCTTCAAACTAGCTTAGTAATTGTAAAAAGCTGTAAAGTTATGGGTGAAATTGGTTTTTGATCGATTGTTATCGATTATGTAACTCCTAAAACATATTATATAAATGGCGATCCCTTTTTTGAAATAAACTTAATATATAATATGTAAAAAGCTGTAATGTTCTATATAAGTGAGCTTGGTTTCTGAAAATATTTTTTTTACCGCGATAAATTTTTCTCACATTTCGATAACAAGTTACCAAAACAATAAACAATTTTATAAATGGTTACGGCACAACATGTACATTTATATTACAACAAAATCAAAAGCAACAATAAAAATTGCGAAATAAGAAAACTTGTTGAGTTATGAACGTGAGTGAAGCACGTTGTTTCATCATCAGAACAGAAACATAGCGAAAGCACAAAAAACGTTTCCAACCAATTAAATTGGCGTTGAGAAAACTTGTTTCAATGAATTTCCAAATAAGCAGCCAACCGCAGTTACTCATATGCAAATAAAATAAATTGTAAAGAATTGTCCTGACATCGCGTCTACCTTTTTTTTACCTTAATCAATTACTGTCATTATGATTACATATGTATTTGTCTATATATTTTATACAAACATACATATGTAGTTAGTATTTAGCGTTTTGGCGAATTACTACACACAATTCAAGGGAAAATTAATCGCAGACAAAGTGGCTGGCTGCTTAGTTAAATAAAAAATCGCAAAACGGTATTATTCACACTAGGCGCATTCCAACACTAATACACATACAATTACATACACACTTTAGCAAGTTCGGAAATGTAAACTTGTAAGCATTTGGCATGATGTTAAAAAGTTGGAACTACCTGTGTGATTTATGCACTTAATGACTGACTCACACACATGTTTATTCATGTCTAATCAAAATGTGAAAAATTAAAAGTATTCTTTTGTTATTTATGCCCAGCAATGGCATGGTGAAGTAACACAAAAAATAATATCTAATCTAATTGATATCTATTATTATTATTATTTTTATTATTTGGCTTTTTATGATTGTGCCCGGTGAATAATGAGCAGTTCTTACTTTATTAAATTACGTTTGTTTATCAGTTATGAATTTTGGCAAAACTAAAAAAAATTAATTCGTCAAATACTTATAAAAATTATTTATTCGAGGAGAAAGCAGAAAATGGGTTGTCATAAAAAAATATCAATACAATTAAGTACCATAAACATATCGAATTTGAAAAAACTATAGTAAAAATGTATGTGCACTTGAATTTTTTGAAAAAAAAACATGTTTTAGAAATTTGAAGAAATGTTGCGTAACAAAAATGTTGTAAAACGAGAAGTGTTGTGATACATAAATGTTGCAAGACAAAAATCTTGAAATACGAAAATTTTGACATTATTTTGAAATTTTGAAAAATTTTGTGATGCATTGATGTAGCGAAACAAAAACTGTTGGGATACATTGATGTTGCGAAACAAAAATGTTGAAATACATTGATGTTGTAAAACGAGAAATCTTGTGATACATAAATGTTGAGATACGAAAATTTTGACATAATTTTCAAATTTTGAAAAATTATGAGATACATTGATGTTCAGAAACAAAAAATGTTATGATGCATTGATGTTGCGAAACAAAAATGCTGAATTATATCGATGTTGCGAAACAAAAAAGGTTGTGATACCTTTATGGTGCGATACATAAATATTGAGATATTTGATGTTAAAGTTGAGTTAAATAAATTTTGCGATACATCGATGTTGCAAAACAATAATATTGTTAAAAAATTCAGCGGAACATTGATGTTGCGAAACCAAAGAGATACGACTATACATATAAATGTTGAGATGCAAACTCCAATAATTGTTCCCTGCAAACCTTCAAAGTTATTTTCTCCACAATAGTATATTCAAATAACATTTTCATAATTTCTTTCTAATGCAATAATATACATTACAAATTATGATTTATAATATGCACCACTTATTACAAGCTACACAAACTCTTCTAAACTAATATTAACTCTATATCTCTTTCTCTCCCTCAATCTCTACAGATGATCCAGGTGGCACAGCGCAATCACGCCAAACGCAACAGCAACAACAAAATCATAGCAACAGCAATATGGAAGCTGCCACCACAACTACTACAACAGCAAAACACTATAATAAAACAACAAAATTACAAAACAATCATCATCGTGCCACAGAAAGGCGCGGCACATATCGCACACAAGGCGGCGAAGCGCAAGCAAATGCCAGCGATAGCGTCAAAGTGCCGAAACAAACAGCCAAGCAGGCAAAGGCGGCAGCAGCAGCTGCACAACGCGCCGCAGCGCTGGCTGCTTACACTGCAACGGAGACAGTAGTGAGTGGCAGCAATGGCAAGGCGACGGCTGGCGGTGCCAAAGATCCACTTGCGATTGGCAATGAGGCAGCGGTAGTCACACAAGGCAGCAAGTCGGCACGTGCCCGGGAAGCTAGAGGAGAGCAAAAGACTGTTGTAAAATCTGAAACAGTCACAACCAGTGTTAATAACAACAACAATACAACCACCGCCACTAGCAGTAGCAGCAGCCACAACAACAGCAACAACAAACACAGTGATACTAGTAACAGTAGTTTAAGTAAAAATAATTTTACCTTAAGTCAAAATGAGTTGGCGCGCAAAAGTGACCAATCACAGCAGCAACAACAACAGGATGTCAACAATAGTAGTGATATGAAAGCAACAGCTAAAGCAGCGGAGACAGCAGCAGGCGCAGCGCCAGTGGCAGCGCCGGCCGCCGAGCCGAATACCTGGAATAACGCGCGGTATTTACACAAAAAGTTCAAACGACTCGCCAGCACCACAGACGTGGACAGCCTGGTGGCGGACAGCCAGAGCGTCAATGCCGTAGGCAGTAGCGCTAGTAGTGAGGCAGGCAGTGAGGCGGCGCAAACACGCACCACCTCGCTATCCTCAGCGGCGTCGACGAGCTCAATATCGCCGCCGCCGGCAACAACACCAACGCCCACAGCGGTGACGAACGCGCAAAGCACAGCGCCACCCGCCGCCGCTTATGTACAAAGTGCCATTGCCGCGTTGCCGTTAACGAATGGACATGCGCACGCGGCGGCAACGGTTGTTGCAACAGTGGAGCAGTCAAATTATAATAACAATACGCATAGTATTAAGTACAGTGGCGCACCAGCAAATAGCAGCAATCACAGTGAGAGCAATAACAATAACAATGATAGTATCAGTGCGACGCAGCAGCTGGAAGCGGAGCAAATACCGCAAACTTTGTCGCATATTTATGAGAATCAACAGAATCAGCAGAATAGTGGTGGCAACAGCAATGCCAGCACTGGACGCTATGTGTGTCCTTATTGCAATCTGAATTGTACAAAACCGTCGGTGCTGCAGAAGCACATACGCGCGCACACCAACGAACGTCCCTACCCGTGCGACATCTGTGGCATAGCATTCAAAACGAATAGCAATTACTACAAACATTGCCGGTAAGTTGTAGCAACATACAAATTTTGGGGGAAATATATAATCATTTATGTTATTTTTTTATGTAGATCGCGTTCGCACGCTGCACGGAAACGCGGCATTGCGGTGCCCATAAGCGCCGATGATGGCCTCTTCGGCGGCTCCGATCAGGAGGGCGATCCGGAGTTGAGCAACAGTAGTTCGGATGTGGTAAGTGCAAATATTTGCTTAAAATATCGAACAGCGATCTCTAAATATAATGCCAATGCGTGTTGTCTTTCACAGATAAGTCGCACCGCTTCGCCGCTGGAAGATCTAAGTATCGCATCGTCACCTGTGGTGGTGAGCGCTGCGGCGTCAGCTAACACCCTTACCCCGCAGCAACTGCAGCAGTTGCAGCAACAACAACAAAAGCAGACACAACTGCAACAGCAACAACAAATTGTTTTGGCCATACAACAGCAGCAAATGCAGCACGCAAGCGCCGCACACTCACCACATGTCACTCTGCCATCCACACCCTCACCATCATCGCTGTCGTCAACGAAAAGCGCCTACTTGCAACAGCCCGCGCAGCAACAACCTCAACAATTACCGTTGGGTTCACCTGCTGCTGGCACATTACCGCCACCGCAGCCGACAACGTCAAACGCCACCACTATTACTGCCGTTACAGTGACGCCCAAACAGACCGCCGCTACCGAGCATAAACCTTATAAACCGAAATTTCATAATGCGGCATTGTACGCGACGACAAAAGAAGCAGCGGCTGCAGCGGCCGCCGTCGCAGCAAGCATGCCGCCAGGATTGCTGCAACCATTACCGTTGCAACAGTCACCACACCAGCAACTACCACAAGCGTCACCGCAGAGTATGCCGCCCGCTACACACCTAGCTATGTTGCCACAGGCGCAAGCACCGCTGCCACCGCCAACTGCGTCGCATCATCCGTCGCTTTCGCCCAGCACACAAGTGAAGTTAAACAACCACATCAACACACATCAGTTACAGTTGCAGCTACAGCAACAACAACAACAACAACCGCAAGCACTACACGTACTACCGCCCCCACACAATGCGGGCATACCATTGCATCACGTGGCGGCCATGTCGCCCAAAAGCGCCGCACCGCGTGCTGACTTAGTGAACGCAGCAGCAGCTGTAGCAGCGGCCAATATGGGTTATCTGCCAGGAACACGCATGATCTACCCGGGTGGCATCGATTTTCCGCCTGAGGCGCTACACATGATGACAGCAGATAAACGTCAAAAATTACACTATCAATACAAATGGCTGGAGCAAGAGTTGCAACAACACTTCCACAAACTAAGTCAGCAGCAGCAGCAACAACAGTTGCAGCACATGCCTTCACAGTTAGCAGCCCATGCGCCATCAGCTCCAACAACAGTACTGAAGCCCACCCCTACATTGCCGGTGCACGGGCGCGCGCCGAGTGGTGCAAGTGCACAACACGCAAGCGCCGCGGCGGCAGCAGGTATGCAGCAAATGAATGCGTCAGCACCATTGCCCGCCGCGCAACAAACGCCATTACAATATTTCACCAACACTGCCGGCGGTGGTTTAGTGAGCGGCGCTAGTAGCGCGACTAGCAATACAACAGCCTCTATAAGCACCGGTCTCTTGCATAGCAACATCTCTAATGCGGCCGCCAGCGGCACTAATAAAGTTGCAGATCTTGTGCAGGAACACATTACCAAGTTGATTTCACAGAATGAGGCAATTGTGGAGAATAAAGCGGTACTTTTGCAGAAGAAGTATCCCAAAGGTCTAAATCGCTCGCGTAGTTTTACCAATAATGGTGGTGGCAACAATAGCGGCGCGGCTGCCACATCAGCAGGTAATGCGGGAGGCAACAACGTCAGTTTGGTCGCCACTACCGCCGTCGGCAGCGATAGCGCCACCAACGCCCGACTAGCGCAAGCTATTGTACAGAAACAACAACAGCAGCAGTTACAACAACAATTGCAGCAACAACAACACTATCAACAACAATTCCAACAACAGCTAATGGTTGGCTCACAAGCAATGCAAATGCCACCGCCCTCGCAGCAGCAGCAGCAACATATTGCACAACTGCGTCTCGAAGAGCAACATCAACAGCATCAACTGCAGCTCCAACAACAACAGCAGCAACAACATCATATGCAATCAAATGGTATTTCAAAGAACCTAGTGTCAGTGCCAACCACGACAAAGTCCACCTGCATTGCAGCGCCAATGCCACAACACTTACAAACATTGCATCAGCCGCAGCATCCAAACACATCCGCTTACAGACAACCACAGCTAACTACTGCGCCACCACCGGAGACGCAACGCCCCGCACCGTCGCCTATAAGCGCACAATCCACCGGCGACGCATTACACAAGGACATCATTAACGCGATGCAGCAGATAAGCACCGCCAACTCAAATGCGGTGCCATTAAACCTGTCCGCTAAGTCGCAGCCGCGTCAGGAAGAACAAACCGAAGTCATTCCAGCTAGTAACTTAACGATTAGGCCAAGCAGTACATCGCGCAAGCGTCAGTCCATCGAAAACCAGATCTCCAATTCCAGCAATGAAGGTTCTACCAACAGTTCGATGGTTACGGCGCCGCCAGCTGCTAGTAGCGGCGCTACCAATGCGAAGCAGCCAACGAATGTTTCCATAATTAAAAATTTACTACTGAATGCGCGCGGTTTGGCGGTGCCAACAGGCGAGGGTGAGGATGCTGTTTATAATTGTCCGCTCTGCTCGAATACTTTCCGTACGGCAGAGGATTTGCAGCTGCACAACAGTACTTACTGTCAAGGTGCCACTAGCGCGCCCATCAGTCCAGTATCATCGCCTTCGTACCGCTATTTCCGCTCGAACTCGATGACATTAAATCTGCCCGAACTGAAGAACACCATATTTCGTTCGCACGATCCACTGCCACTCGCTAAGCTGGCTTGGTATCAGCTACGCACTAAGCCGAGTTCGTTGGTTTTAAGTCGACTTAGCGCTTCACAGGCTGGCAGCTCAAAAGCAACTACCACAACGACCACTTCGGCGACATCCACAGCGCCTACTAGCTCAACGAGTAGCAACAGCGTGGCCAATTGTGTCGCTTCACCTAGAAGTACCCCTCCTAATGGTCCACCGGCTAATTTGACTTTACCCGATCCGAACATTGTGCGCTTAGTCGATGCACCACTGCCATCACCCGGTCCACTCTTGGGCAAAACACCACTTGTCGATTTTGGTAATACCAGCGAGACGCGCAAGTCGTCAGAAGATGTGATCATAACGAAAATGCACGAAGATCGTCAATTCGAGCCACATCCATCTGCGAAACGCGCTAAACTGGCTTCGGATAGCAACGAGGTATTTTCACTTAATCCAGCACCCACCAGCAGCGGTGGTGTGATGGCCGCAACGTCCAGCAAACGCTTGACTATCAATAGCATCAGCGGCGGTGATATACAACTGCTGCCCAATACCAGTACCAGTGATCTGAGCAAAAAAGAAGAACGTATGCGTCGCTTCACTTCCTCTGGCGGCTGCATAATACCACTATCGGAGTGCAGCGATATAGATAAGAGCACGAAAATGATACGTACACCCCTGCTATCGGGCGGTAGTTTTCAGGAAGTCTCACCTAAACCGAAAGATAAGGAGAACAAAAGTAGCATTGCATTGCCCTTTGCCAACAGTAGTGCGTTTACGCCGAAACTAAGCTTGGTCGGCCTCGGTTTGCCCACAAATAGTCCGCAGCATTTTCATCAGTTCTCCATCAACCCTATAACGGCATTTAATCCTTTAACTCTGCCGCCTTTGCAAAGTATGACTGGAGGTGGGGAGAAAATTATACCACACGTACCCGGTATACCAGGTCCAAATAGTCTAACACCCCAACTACCACCACCGCAACATCTGCAGCTGCCGCAACCGACAGCGCAAATGCTGGCCGCTGGACGTTCGCTCAGTCCGAACCGCAAGAAAACACAAAGCCCGCTGTTAACTGCTAATAGTGTTAGTCCTAAATCTTTGACGTTGCCATCGCAGGAAAATCTCAAATCTGTATCACCATTTCGTGGCGCGCAAAACGACTTAGAGCGTGCGACAGGCATGCGTGCGGTACGCAGTTGGAATCCGCAAACTGCAACAAGCTCGACGAGCAAGCCAAATAATTTGGATGTGCCGAAGAAACCATTCAATTTCACACGCATGGCTGACAATATAAGTCCGCGCAAAAGTGGTAGCGCCAATATACTCAGAAGCTCGCTGCCAGAAAATGAAGTACGTCACTTCAATTTCGATCATTTAACTAAGGATGTGGAGACCGGTACCACTACACCGGCAAACTCTGCACTCACACCCCTACATGTCGATATTAGCACAAGTGCTGCGTCTGTGAACAGCAACGGCTCAGAGCCCACCGACGCCGAGACCAAGAAATCGAAATTTCTGCGGCCAACCAGTCTGCCGCTCAAGCCAGGCACATTCACACCCAAGCGACATCACGGCATCACACCGAATGCCAACACACTGCCACTTATATCGCCGGAGACACCACGTCCATCCAAATCCTGCGTACAACTATATCTGAACGGGCATGCGTACACATATTTGGGACTCAAATGTAGCACGAAAATGTTCTACTGCACCGTAAACTGTCCGCAGGCCTCTTATGTGGCAGGCGCTCAGAAGCTCTCAATGTACAGTGTATGGAAGGTATGTGCGGAAAACAATCCACATCCGTTGGGCTTTAAACCGAAGTTGGTAATGTCCTTGTATGACTCACGTCAGAAGAGCTCTACCAACACCATGGCCGGCATGAATAAGCTGCCCTACACTTTGGTTGTCTCCCAGCAGACCGTTATGACACCCTTCGAGAATAATCAGGGTCAGTATCAGCATCATCAATTGAAGCAAATCTCACTTAACACCAATACTATCGAGAGTGCCGAACAGTTGAAGAAGGCAAGCGCCGGTAGTAGCGGTAGCAGCAGTGGTAGTAGTGGCAGCACGGATGGCAAGAAGGAACCATCGGCTAGTCAAATGTTAGTGGGTGGCTACGAATCACACGAGGACTACACTTACATACGTGGACGTGGTCGTGGCCGGTATGTCTGCTCGGAGTGCGGCATTCGATGTAAGAAACCTTCGATGCTGAAGAAACACATACGCACACACACGGATGTGCGTCCATACACTTGCAAACATTGCAATTTCAGGTGAGTCAATTAAAATCTGTCGGCATTGAAGTGCTTAATAAAATTTATAAATGTTTTCTCTAAATTTACAGCTTTAAGACAAAAGGCAATCTCACGAAGCACATGCAGTCGAAGACGCATTTCAAGAAATGCCTAGAGCTCGGCATTAACCCCGGTCCAATGCCGGCGGATGGTGAATTTCTCGAACCGGAACCAGAATTCGATCAACAATCGACCACGTCGGCTGGTGGACGCACGTCGTCCATACCAGGCGAATCGGACTCGGATGACTACAGTGACAACGAGTCCGAAAGCAGCGGTAGGCGTAATTATCCATTTTACAAAACTTATAACTTACAACATACTAATTGCGATTTGTTTTCTCTCCGCACAGATACAGACGAGTCGAAGTCGCGTCTGCTGGAGCATGAGGCGGCGCGTGGTTTGCTTTCGCTCTCTATGACGCCACCCATCGGTCAAAGCATTTCACCACATCCGAAAAGTGAACCATACCCATATCAGCAGCATGGCGAACGCATGGAAACAGCCGCTATGTCGTTTGTAGGACAGACAAGCGTAGCAGCAACAGCAGTTACCTCAGCCAGTTCATCAACTGCCAGCACACATCCCACCGGTATTAAACGTGTCATATCATTCAGTTCACCCAAACCACCTTTCGACTATCAGAAACAAGAGCAATACTACTCCAATCCCGAAGAGTCCAAGCCGAAACACAATAACAATGCTACTGCAACGAGTTATGAGAGTGCGCCCATTGACCTCACCAAGCCACGTGCTGCCATCAGTGTTACGACTTCGTCTGTGACTGTCACCACAGCTACGCAGATGGGAAATTCTGCGCTTGTAGAAGAATACAGCGCCAGCTCAGCAGTGCCACTAAGTGGTCCGCCAGTGCAAACGCAAGCTCAAATACGTGACGTAATCTTCGGTAATAGCAACAATGAATCGGGTTTCTTGAAAACACTCATCTCAGTGTCAGACAAGGTGCGCAGCTCCACTGAAATGCTTGAAAACTACAAGAACGGTGATGAACTTTCGCAAGCCTACCAATACCACAAGGCATTCCAATATCATAAAATCAAGCAAATCCAAATGAACCAGAGTTTCCCCGATGCCATCAATGTGAATGCCATTAATCAAAATCTCGCCAGCACAGCAAACATGAGTACCGTAAGCGTAGCGGGCGCTGGATCCAACACAGCGCTCACAATAACAGCGAGTGCAAGCAGCAGTGTACGTATCTCGGAGAGCATAGCCACGACGGTGGTAACTAATGATACCGCAGAGAGCACGGACGTCGTGAACACCAGCCCACCGAAGAAACCCTCAGCCGCCACCAAAGTGGAGAGGGAGAAGAAAGCAACTGAGTTGCAAGTGCCCACAATCGAGGTCAATGCAGTGCCAACGGAGGAGTCTATGAGCGAACAAACAGTGGCTGCCGCAGCAGCCACAACATCGGCAAGCAATAATAAAGTTGACGTTTCGAGCAGCAGTGTCACTAATAACAAAACATTGTCTGCAAAGTCCAACGTATCTGCGTCTTGTAAATCATCCGATGAAGGCGAAGATAGTGAATGCATTTCCGATCAGGAGCAACCAGTGGTTGGTCACACCCCGAAGCGCAGTCGAAGCATAAGCAACACAGCTACCAACAATAATACAACAAACGTAGAGCCGCATAATGCTAAGTTACCTGCGGTCGTGGCACAACCAGGAACTACCGATTTCACAGGCGTTCTTTCCGCACCTGGACGTACAGTCGTTGTAGGCGAAGATGGTCTTAAGAAGTCTGGTAACAATGAAATACAGCCCGTTTATCCGCGCGTGCGCATGTCACCGGATGGACGGCCGGTGTGTAAAGTTTGTACTAAAACTTTCCAGACGCAAGGACAATTGTCTTTACATATGAATATACATTATATGGAGCGCAAGTTCCGCTGTGAGCCATGCGGCGTATCTTTCCGCACGCAAGGTCATCTCCAGAAACATGAACGCGCTGAAGCCCATAAGAACAAAGTCATGATGACGTCCACCTTCGGTGTTCCTACGACCTCCAACCCACGTCCCTTCGAGTGTACCGACTGTAAAATCGCCTTTCGCATACACGGACATCTCGCCAAGCATTTGCGCTCTAAAACACACGTACAAAAATTGGAATGCCTACAGAAATTGCCATTCGGCACCTATGCCGAGATTGAAAGAGCCGGTATTAGCCTGACGGAGATCGACACTAGCGACTGTGAGAACTCGCTGATCTCACTGAAAACACTTGCACAAAAACTCATTGAAAAGGACCCGAACAAATTGGGCAGCTACACAACACCTTCGGGCATGAGTCTCGGCAGTGGATTGAGTGGCGCCAGTGGTGTTATGGGCGAGTCAGCTGGCATAAATACAAATCACAGTGCAATAGTGTCGCAGGATAGCGCATCGGAGGATGATTTCAGCGCCGCTACAATTGCAGCAGCCACAGCTATTGCCTCTTTGGACAACGATAGCGCTACGAACACACCGAAACGCACCAACTCGACCTCGGAAGACGAAGCCATCGCAAGCGGTTTGAATAATAATCTCAAACGCCGTCTGCCAGGCAACTTTAGCAATGGCGAGGAGAGCGACAATCCCACCGAGAGTGCGAGTAGCGAGAAACGCGCGCGCGTCTCCTCACTATCCAGCGTCGGTGCGGCCAGCGCCACCGCTGCGGTCGGCTCACCCGCATCGATCACCTCATCGAATGCCTCGTCGAATAACTGACATTATGCTTATGCGCCGCCGAGCGGATGAATAAGGGATAGTTTGCCGCTGGCAATGCCACAACACAGCGCCGCAACCAGACACCAGCCACAAGCAACGCAATCAGTAATCGCGAATTGGCAAGCGCCTGCTACTATTCAATGCAACCATTTTCACAACTCCACTAACAGCGGTTGGAGCGGTAGCAATGTTGGTGCTTTGGAGCAAAAACAATATCACCTGCAATTACAATATCAGCCGCGACACGCGGTAGAAACACCGTTTGCCTTGCCACAATTGCTGCATAGAAAGTACTAGCGTGAAGTAATGGATGAAGCGGCTAACAAGTGCGTAAGCGCGTGATATGTACATACATTTATAAAGAGTTTATATTATATAAAGAATTTATATTATCTAAAGTATATTTGTGTAAGAAATTAAGCTAAGCGGTTAAGTGTAACGGCAGTTGTGCTCAGTTGAAAAATAGTTTTGAAAATACCCAAAAAGTCAGCGCATATCCTGTATTACATATCGTATGTATACAACAGTTATTCATAACGGATACACACACACAAACACACTTTTTTACAATAATAATTTCATTTTTTTACATAATGAGCAGCAAATTTGAGGTTATATCAAACCGTGGAACACAAAACATTAAAAAGACAGCATAATTTTGAGAAAAAAAACAACAAAATTTAAAAATACTCGCAAAGAAAAGTATAAAAATCTGCAATAGAGCGCAGCTGCCGTTATATTCTGCTTAGCATTAAATTTTGTCCACTCTATAGAGTTGACTTACGCTTAGTATAAAAATATTTATATTTAAAATCCAGCAGGTTGTGCGCTTAAATGGGAAAAATAAGATTTGAAAGCATACCAAAATTGTTTTGAAAAATTTTGATATTTCAAAAAATTAAATTTTTTAAATAAAATTTAAAAACCAAATTAAAAAAAAAATTTAAAAAAAAAATTAAAAAATAATTTTTCAACACAACTAAACTTTAAAAAATAAATTAATATTTTTTTTGTTTGAAAAAACAAATGAGAAAGAGTTTTCAAAAATAATTTCTCAACACCACCAAATTTATTAAAATATTTCTTTTAATTGATTACATTTAAAAACAAAAATAAGTTTTTGAAAATAAATATTTTTTTTTTATATTTTGAATTTTTAAATTATTTTTCAATAACATAAATTTATTTAATTATTTTTTTAATTTGTTGTTTTTTGAAACTAAATTAATCCTTATTTTTTAAATAGTTTTTTTTTTCAAAATAAATAAATTTTTTTATTCTTGAAAATAAATTTATTTTTTGCAAAACGACAAACAAATAGTTTAACATATTTTTAACACCACCAATTTTTTTAAATTATATTTTTAAAATACATTTTCTTTTTATAAATTTAAAATAAATTTATTTTTTTTTTTTGTTTTTTAACGAAAATGAAAAGGTTTTCAAAAATAATTTTTCCACACCCAAAACATTTGCCGGCTTATTTACTTTCTCAGTAGACACAACCTGCAAACAAATATCAGCGTTGGTGTTTTTGCATTTCGTGAAAGCAACAGCAGTACACACATTAAAATGAAAACAAAATCAACAAACAAAAAAACTTAACTAGGGATTAAACTATCATTGCTAGAAAAATATCTAGACAGACATATGGTATTTCAAAAGTAAATAAACAAACACTCACATTATATATACATATATATGTAGTATATACACACATTTAGAACCTATACAAGCACACTTTGTCCTCAATACAAACAAAAAAATACTAGGCATAACCACCTAATTATGCAAAGAAAAATCTACAACTTTACATTCTACATGGAATTCTGTTTGATTTCATATACAAATTTCAATATGCATGCCTACTATGTAGTAATATACAAAAAATTACACACAAAATCCTCAATCTACACACATACATATACAACTTCCCTACCCACTATCACTTTATTATATACCAAAATATACAAAATTTATGGAAAATACATATGTACATATATTTTTATATTGAATTATAAGCACCTCTGCTAGTTGGCGTGAACTTTCTGAATGTGTTAACTATCGATATGTAGCTGTATGTATATAAAATAATTATCTAGTTATAACCTACAGTTTCTTTAAATTTTTAACTATCTACTATGTACTACATACCACTGGTAGGTTTACATAAATACACAATATACTCTCTAAGTGCTGTGAGTCTAATGGCTTAGCCGCAAATCAAAAAGTTTAACCTTATAAATATAAAAAATAAAAATGAATTAAAAAATTGAAATAAAAATTAAAATATTAATAATAATAATGAAATACATGTATTTTAATGAAATAATATAAAATATATTCTTAAAATAAGAAATAATAACTAAAATAAAAAATAAAAAAATTATAACAAAAAAATTTAATATAAAATGTATAAAAACAAATACTTATAAATAAAAAAAAAATATTAAATAATATATATATATTTAAAAATATGTAAGTAACTCAAAAAAAAAAACAATTTCTAAAAAAAAATCGTGGCGCAATATCCACATCAAGTCAAAATATCTAATCGATAGATATAAAACAATTAAAAATAAAAATAACAGAGATAATAACGTTGTAAGTAACTATGTAAACAAAGCAGCATAAAAAATGTCTAATATAAAAGAAAAAATTAAGTAAGTAATTGCGTGCTGATCATACCGATCAGCTAAGCTAATAACTGATATTGAAACAGTTTTTAGCAAAAGAGATAATATAAAAAAAATTATATTTATTTTCAAAAATGTATATCTATTTTTCCTTAATATTATTTAGCCTTATTTGAACTTCATAGCGTTTCCATCAACCGTTTTGAGCTGACATTTTTAGTTACGTTCGAATTTCAAACATTTGAAACGCAGTTGTATAGCAAATACTTGCATTTTAGGCAACTGCTGTGTAGTAATTCGAACTATACTATCGTTTAGCCTTCTTTTAACCTTCGATTTGAAAAATTTATTTCAAAAATTGCAAATTTGTGCGCCGTTATATTGTTCATAGAGTTGGCAAGCGCCCTCTTGCACGCTTAAAAGCTTTACCAGCATCTTCGCTTTGCAACTCACATTTCAAAAGCAGTCAAATATTTTTATATATTTTGACTGCTATAAAACATACAAGCACACGTATTTTAGCAAAACTTAAGGCACTTTGAAGTAGTCAAATTGAAATCATTTCAGTTTTTTCGTAAAAAATCACAAAGTTCTTCCTGCAAAATTAAACGACAAACAACAAAATTCGCTGAAATATTTTGAGAGATATTAAAAAAATATATATTTATGTACATACAAGTATATAACATTACAAAATGAAATACCTGTGTTTAACAGCTGTTCTTAAATTTTATTTGAAACCGCTTAAAGTTTGTTTGTTTTTCAATTTAAGTTTTTGCGTTTTTTGTTTTGTAATCAACGAGACTGCAAATGTAATGAAAGCTGCATGCATACATTTACAAACATGTAATGTATGTGGTCATTATTGTGTAAACAAAATATATTCTTTAAACAAAATATATTTTTTAAACAGATATTTTTTTTTTTAACAAAAATCGTTGAATGAGTTCTCGCCTGTGTTGATACAGCTGAAAGATGAACTTTAATAATTGTAATTAACATTATAAGCTTTAATAATTATAATTTAAGTGTTTTATTAATAGTGCAAAGTTATAGTCCAACTCTTTTTTTAAGGTAATTATAAAAAAATATTAATGTCTTTTATTGTAATTAGTAATAAATGCGCTATGCTTAAACAATAAATAGTCGATTTTAAATTAGTTTAATTGATTTTTACGCTCATAATAATATAATTAGATTTTTTACGCTACACAAACAAGCTAAATAAATAAATTAAGAATTATGTAATTAAGTTTTTAAATTGTATGTCTATAATTGTGAATGAAAATAACGTGTGTCGTGTACAAAATAAATTAAAAAAAAAAATATAATAATAAAAAATAATGCATTACAGCAAAAAACATTTTAATTACTTTCTTTTATTGTATATTCGTATGTTACAGCTATTTAAATTATATGTAATTTTGTGTAAAAAAATGTATGCTGTAACTTTTTGTAGGTATGTCTGACTGTTTATAATGTAAAATATGAACGTGTGGCAACACAATGCCGCGCCAGAAATAGTATAATGAATATTGAAAGCATACAAATTGCAAAAAATAAAAATATAAGAAATAATTGATAAATCAAAACAAGTGATTATTATATAATTGTAAAAAAAAATAATTTTTATTTCAATAAAATGGTTAAATGTATGTATATAAAAATATCGGTACATATGTTTAATTATGGTATACAAATATATATATATATTTAAAGTAAAAACCATGACCGATGGAAATGAAATAAAACAAAATCAGCAAAAATGTCAAATATAAAGACTTTCATTTACAAAACTATATACATATACATATGTACATATTAGGGTGAGCTAAAGAAAAGCGTATAGCGGTGATTGCTTTACATAAGTATGGAAAGGGTGCAAGTGATATTTATGTGTTTGCCAAACATCTGCAATTTATAACAGAATGTGCCTTAAAACTGTTCGCGAACTCATTCGCAGAAATCTCTGTAGAAAACTGAAAATTATGTCAAAGAAAATGTATATATCGATCAGATTAATGTCAAGACTTATTCGAGATGATCTCCACATGAAAGACTACGATCGGTCAATTGGTCATCTGCTGACAACGCGCTTGAAGCAAATTAGGCTCAACAGATGCAAGCAGCTTCAAAAGAGTTTTCGATAAAACTAAAAACACTGACAGACGACTCACTGCTGAAGAGAGGAAGCTACATAAACAAACTAGCCTAAATGAGTGGCAGAAACGATCGAACGAAACGACAAAAGCGTGCATAAAGAAGAACCATGGGGAAACTGATTATTACTTGACGCAGCTTCTGACTAGATACGACTGTTTTAGAGAGTATTTATACAAATATGGGCATGACGATAGATATGACTGCTCTTTTTGTAGAAATGGTCCTGAAAACGCGTGGCACATTATCTTTTTGATCCCATAATGTAAAGAAAGGAAAAAAAGAGCTATAGAAGACGGAGTTAAGGGTTTAGTATGTAGGCGTCCTACTTCGCAAATCCCGCAAAACAAGCCATGCCGGCTGCAATATGATAATATCTTTTGAAGATTACCCCTTTGAAAACAAAAAACAAAAAAAAAAGATACAGTGGCAAGCGATCAAAAAGTATCCTTTTTACAAAAATTATTATTACTCTAGATTACCATCCAGGTAATGGTTTCGTCGGGAGGCTTAACACTTCTAAAGGCGTAACACTTCTTTATTTCTGTAAAAAAGGTGTTAGAACTGGGGCAAAAGTGTACCAGCAATATGTTTTAGAAAGCGTCGTCAAGCAGTTATGCAATACTTTCTTCCATGGAGAGCAATGGATCTTCCAGCAAGCTTCTGCTCCAGCACACAAGACCAAAATCGCTTAGCAGTGGCTTAAAAGTAATGTTCCTGGTTTCATAGCTGCATATGATTGGCTGTCTGGATGTTCACATTTGAATCCATCGGACTACAGTTTGTGGTCAGAGTAACAGTACACGCCACAGAAAATTGGATGATAATAAAATTAACTGGAAAACAATTTAAAGTTTTATTTGGCCCACCCTAATATATATTAATATACAATATATATATTGTATATACATATTTATAATTTATATTATACAAAAAACGTTGCCACACTGTGCATTCTACATTGCTTCACAATTTTTAAGGCAGCTCAAAGCCGAGTTTGGAAGTACATGTACTCCTGTAAGTAGTAAAAAACAAACAAATATACTTAACAAAAACTCATTTTTATCCTAATTAAAAACACACCATCAGAAATGCCGCGCCCAAAATCAATGCGCGATCCTTGGCCGATAATTTAGTATCACTAAAATATATATTTGTCGTGTACTGTGATTTACCCGCGACCCACTTGTGGTCGATAGATGCGCGCAGTTCGCCGCCGGAATGTATCTGTGCGAGTAAATAAGTATTTTATTAATAAATACAACAAATCAACACTAAAAAAAAGAGGCATACCTTGAAGAACGCTTCTTTTGACAAACAGAAGCAGCAGAAGCCCGACTTTTCGGGGCCTTCAATGCAAAATATTGGCTCACCGGTGACACCGTCTTGTATGAAATATTCAGGACGCAGAAATGTGGGCGAGTTTACTACGCGCCCTAATAAATTACCTGGCGGTATCCATATCTCTAGATTTTTTGGATGACAACACATTGCGCCGAGCGCAAATTGCTTGCGTAACAGCAATGCCTCCTGATGTGTTTTATCCAACAAATGCATTTGGAAGGGTCGCCCGGCGCCCCAAAGTAGGCGATTATTTGAGGTTGAACTCTCCGAAGCGGCATAGATGGCATCACCTAGTGGTGAGCGCACAACATAGCGGTTCTCGGAAGATACCGATGTCAAAGCTGTGCAGAAGCGATACAAATTTATTTTTAAAAATCTTCAACGTACAGTCAATACTTGATAAAGCGAACGCTTATGCAAACTTATTAACTTCTATTTAACCAGTTTTAACTATATTTTGTTATGCTTACACTCATTTAATTCAAATGTTTGCTCAATATGCACTGATGGCAACTCTGTGAGAAAGTCATAACCGGTCATGGGTATGCTAAAACTGCGGTGTGACGGTAAACTGTTACCTACCGTTGAAATTGGTAGTGGTAACGGTATACGTTCCGCTGCTGCTAGAAAAAAATGCATGAAATATTATTAAGAGTTGAATTCAAGTCGTATGCTATAAGACTTACTTGTCGGTTGCGAGGTAATGCTGATTGGTCCATTATATACTGAAAGTGGGAACAAACATAAGATTTTGTCTGGTAGAAATACTAAAAACCAGTCTCTTCGATATTTGCTCTTTATAATTCTACGCGAAAGTAAGTGATTTACCTCTAGTCTAAACTTTATGGAAACACCTAAGAAAACATTTCGTCCGTCCTATATTCTTATATACATCATTTGATACTATTAGTCTGGGCTTGAGCCCCTCGTTAAAAATATCATAAAAAGAAAATTGTTAATAGAAAAAATTTAGCAACTGACGCTTTACTTTGGATTTCGACAATAAGATACAAAGACAAAACCTGAGTTTCTAAGTGAAAAAGTCGTTCCTGAGATACCTTCATGACGGAAGGTTATTTTTTCGAATTTTTAATTTTCTGGATAATGCGAATATTTCAATATCCAACTTGAAAAGGCAGGTTAGGTTAAATGGCTGAACTCTCGGCGGGGGATCACACATAGACTGTTTAGTGCAATCCTTTGTGAAGCCATACGAAAAACTCCTGTAGGTAGATATCAGCTTGCAGCAAAAACGCTCTGAAACTATCACAAATCCGGTTAAATGCTTTATTTCTATAAACGCCATTTCTCGTGAATGTCCAAAAATATAAGATTCAAGGTATTTTTGCCTTGATCTGACAAAAGTGGGACATTTGAGGAGAAAGTGTTGGGTTAATTCTATCTCATCTTCTTCCAAACAACTAATGTGGCTGGCATCCGGTGAAATGTCCAATTTTACTGCATGAATCCTGATCGGACAATGTCGAGTTAGAGCTCCTACAACCATTAAACGATGGACCTTGCTGAGAGCGAAGGTTCCCTAGACCTCTTACGATTTACCCTGGGCGAGAAGGACCTTGCGACTGCACAGCTTCTGCTTGTTGACCAATGCTTGCTGAGCTGGTCTGAGGCGCAATAGTCGAGTAGCGCACCACAAGAAGCCAACGGAGCTCTTACTCGTTCGCACATTTATTGAGAATGAGGTTCCTGTCCTATCCCAAAACCAGTTTAATCGTAAAATAAGTCGACGCTAGAGATATGGAGTCTAGATATCCTTTCACTAGTCTTGAGCGCATAGTCAGCGAACTCTAGGCTAATATCGCTGCCCTACTATCGGATTGGATAGTCACCACTCTAAAGGAGGTTGCGCTCCGGAGAAGTAGGTAGATCTACTTCTACCTTTCTGCAAACCACCTCCGCTTGGAAGACGCTGCAGTCGTCAGGAAACCTAAAACTAGAGCTGATGGAAAGTTCCCGACAGGGTACTCATCCACCAATCTTCCCTGCAAGCTTTGATGCATCCGTAAAAAAGCTCACAGCCCCTCTACTCCAGCGAGTGCTTCTCTCCTTCTTCGAAGATATGTGAGTAGAGATCGACAGACAAGGCAAGGCTCGGCAACCTGGTAATCCAAATATTTTGAAATGAATTAAATTCCCGGTGGTACTGAAATACTGGGCCAACCCGTTATGGAGGTGAAGCGAGCCCCTAAAACACTCCGGCTATTTCCGAAAATCTGTTTCAAAAATTGTTGTCTTTCGATGGAGGATCTAAGAAGTGTTAAGCTGATAGGAACAGATACTACACTTTGAACCAGCTATAAAGCGGAACTAAAAACAAGAACATCAATATTAAAATGTATACAAAGAAGTTTTGAAACACGATATATACCGTTCTATTTTTAAAATTGTTAATAGATTATATCCAGATGTACGAATATTAAACTAAACTTCGCTGAATACGGATATACGAATACTTGGACAAACGAATACATATAATATTAACCGGAAATCAATTTTATACCAATCCGTATGTCCTAAACCTATATTCCAATGGGTGTGGATCTATGTTGACCTCATATTCGAAAAGAAAAAGTGATGTATCGAACAGAAAGGTAAGCTCAGAGAAGCGGTTTTTATATTATTTATTTAGATTAAGAATCTAATAGTGACACTACCATTTATACCCGACGTTTCCGCTGATAGCAATGAATACTGCTTTGTACGGAGAGTCGATTTAGGAGCAAAATTTCTCGCAGTCAACAATAGACGCATTCTGAGCTTTATGGAGAAGTGTTAACGAATAAGAATAATTTATAGATTTTGGTGTATTAGTAGTGTCAAATCTGTCATAAGCTACAACAATGTTAAGCTAAATAAGCTTTATGACACAGTCTGACTTCGTGTCTTTAATGAGCTGTTGTTCATGAAGCATAATCAGGTCTTCTCAAGTAAAATTTTTAAATGCCACTCAATTTGTTTGTATTTAGTATATACCTAAATGACGAAAATAGTGCGCATTTGAGTAGTTGATGATTTGCAAAATTAAATAACAGTTAAAGTAACGGTAGTTACCCAAGCGGTTTTTACGAAAGGTCGACTTTATCGTTACAACTTTCCCATCAGCACTGATAATTTCAACAAAAACTGTCATAAATATAATGCAAACTGTCATAAATATAGTGCAAAATATCAAAATTTTATAAATATTGCACCAGCAATTTTATGATATGCACTTTAATAACTATGGTATGCAATAATTGTAAAAAGCTTTATATATTCTTTTCGTTGTTTATAAGTTATTGATTATAATCCATGAAGCATACACACAGGTAGCGATACGCTAAACAGACCAGAGATAAGATAAGCCCAAGCGGGCGAAAAACAAACGTACGTTAATATCAAAGTCGTTTTGTCGTTAGTTGTGTCAAAAGAATATTCTTGTGTGGTGTAAAAACATTAACTTTTAAAGCAATCAAATAATAAAAACTGTCATAAATGTAAGGAATATATATAATTGAAAAACTGCGTTGAATTACACTCCACTTCTAATAATTTGCTAATAAATTTTCAATATTTGTTTTATACCTCTCGGTTCGGCGTTATTTTGTTGCGCGACGCGAATTTCGTTGTCGTATTGCAAATTTCGCACTGCATCGTTTTGTAACATTTTTAACGTTTTTTATTTTTAAAACAATCAATTTTAAT
This sequence comes from Bactrocera oleae, assembly GCF_042242935.1. Taxonomy (NCBI): domain Eukaryota; kingdom Metazoa; phylum Arthropoda; class Insecta; order Diptera; family Tephritidae; genus Bactrocera; species Bactrocera oleae. The sequence goes on from NC_091538.1 coordinate 60,148,737, forward strand.
TTTTTTGTTAATAATTTTGTTTCGTTTTGTATTTAAAATTTACTTAAGAAAAAATTTTATTTTTGTTTTAATATTATTTGCAGTTATTGTACAAGTATTATATTTTATTTATTTCTGCTGCAGTTCACCGCCCTACAACTAAAGGCACTTGCTCTTACAGCGATCTAACCACGAACTGAATTTAACTGATAACTTCAATTTATTTTGCACATTGATTACTATTGAACCACTATCGGTTTGTTTTTGTTGTTTTTATCATTATCAGTTGTCGGGGTATTTAGTAACTAACACTTGTGCACAGGTAATTTCTCTTCGGCAAATATGTAACTTTTAATCGGCAACAATAAAATATACACTAATACACACATACTATGTAGATATTTATTTATTATAGTTTAAGCTAAATGTATTATTTCATAACGCGGTGTAAATTACAATTACATATTTTGTCAAGCATTTTCACTTATTTCGGCGCACTGTTAGTTGACGCGCACTTAAAATATATTATACATATAATATTTTTAAGACCAGAAAGTTATCGGAAATTGTAAATAAAGCGAAAAAATTGTAATCTTCATCAATATTTACTTTGTCGCCTTCAAAATATGCTCCCTCTGAAGCGATATACATATGCCACCTCGATTTCCATTCCATCGAAACATGCCTTTTAGGCGCTGTCCGAGATCGCTTTCAGTTTCCTCTGCGAATTTGCTTTTACGGCCTCAATCGAGTCGAAACGGGTTCCAGTTGAGTTTTGGAAACCAAAAAAAAGTCGCATGGGGCCAAATCCGGTGAATACGATATTTGATCGATGGTATTGAACGAGTTTTTGGTCTTCGAATCTTTGATTACTTACTCTGTAGCAACATTGTTCATTAAGACTAGAAAGTTTCCGGAAATTGTTTTTCTTTTCGATATTCGCGGTTTGGTTCATCATGAATTCGTTCCAACGGGACAGACGGTCAATAAAGAGTATTAGTAGAGCGTTAAACGCCCGGAATTGTGGGCCAACAATTCCCGGAAATTTTCTGGTATGTATACGTACATATGTATGCAAATATTTGTATACAGCCGTGGTTTTTCCTTGTACTTGTCGCACATAATTTCTATGTAAGTTATCACATGATTAAAATTACACACTACTTAAATTTTACATAATAAACTTGGTTAGAAATCTATAATATATTCTTTATAATTATGTTTGTTTAAAGGCTGTTCAGGGATGGCGAAAATTCGAATTACTTTTGGAAAATTTGGAATTTTAAATTTAATTTTTAATTAAAAAATCGTAATTAAAAATTTAAAATATAATTTTTAATGCCAAAATCAGAATTAAAACGTAAAAATTTAATTTTTGGCCACAAAATCACAACTAAAAATTTATCAAATATAAATTGTTTGAATGTGTTAGTTTGCCGACCACTCTAGATTTTGAAGATAATGGTTCTGCACGGGCTTTCTAAATGGTAAAACACGAAGTACGCCAACGCGAAAAAATTTAAATTCCTAAAAAATTAATTTTTCAATTTTTAATTATATGCTTGAGTTCAAATTTTTTTCAACCCCATAAATGGGATAAAAAATTTATTTTTAATTTTTCAATCCAGTGTTTGCGATCAGAAATGCGAAAATTATTTTTAATTAACATTTTCGGGATTACAAAATAAAGAAATTAATTTAATTATTTCAATTATACCCGCAACAGGGTATATTAAGATTGCCTCGAAGTTTGTAACATCCAAAAGTAAAATTCAGAGACTCTATTAGACAGATTAGATTTATACATGTTCGTCTGTCCGTCCGTCTGTCTGTATATACGAGAACTAGTCTCTCAATGTTTGAGTTATCGATCTAAAGCTTTGCATACATCCTTTTCTCTGCAAGAATTATTGCCAATATCGAACCACTATAGCATATACCATAGCTGCCATACAAACTGAACGATCAAGATCATGCCCTTCTATTTATTTATTATTTTATTTGACAAGATATCTTCACGAATACAATCTCCGAACAAATTGTTCGAATTGGATCACTATAGCATATAGCTTCATACAAACTGACAGATTAAATCGAGATTCTTGTATGGAAACTTTTTATTTGTAATGCGTATTCTAACTCTACGGTACAACTGGAGTTAACGTTTTCTCCTGTTTTTTTTCTATGAAAATAAATGTTTATTTTTTTTCTCTTTTTACATTATATTTGGTATATATGGTAGATTCTATCATCGATCAAGAAAGTGAAGAAGGTTCTGTAAAAGTTTCAATATCTAAAGGGGTTTTTAACAGTCCTTCCTTAGATATGTTTCTTCGGAAGAAAATGATAACGAAACTTTACCAAAACTAAAATCATCCGCATTCAATCTGCAAGCTGGTATATCTACACTGAAAAAAACAACAAACAATCTTCAAAGTGAAAAATCTAAAATACAAAATTTGACTGCGGCAAAATTGGAACTCATTGAATTGCAAAAAACCAGTGTTTCAAAAGAAATAGAATATCAAAAGTGTGAATTCCAGCAAGGAACCGAGTATCAGCTTCGCATAAAGCAAATGGAGGAAGAACATGAATGGCATATGACAGATCTACGCTCAAAGATAGAAAAGGAATATTTATAGACTGTAACAAGAAATTATATTTTAAAAATATTGCATTACAGTTACTTTAAGTATATTATTTAAAACGCTGTGCGATTTGCTAGTTTTGTATGTTATGAGAATTATATGAGAATCAGGGTTGCGAATAATTTAATTCAAAAATTTTGTCTGAAAATTATATTTATATTTGTAATACCAACAGCTTTACTTATAAATTAAAATTTCAACTTTTAATTTCGATGTTGAGATTAAAATTTTTAAAATTAAACTGAAAAATTTTTGGGGATTATAATTTTTTTTTCATTCCCGTATTTGGAATTTTTTCTATATTTGGGACTAAAAGTTTAAAAATTATTTTTAATTAAAAACTTCGAGATTACAAAATACAAAAAAAATTAATTCAAATACTAATAAATTTTTTAATGCATGTAAAACAAAATAATTGAAAATATTCTTTGAACTGTAAGTTTTAGGTTCTAAAAATGTATTTGTGTATTTTTTTTCAACTCGTGTATTACCGATGATATATAAAAATGTTAGAAAATATGTTGTAAATTAATGTACGTGTCTTGCAACTTAATTAGTTCTTTGGAATATCAACAAGCTACTTAAGTTTAAATATTATTAAATATTCTCGGCATACCCCTAAATTAACAAATTTAGGCAGAAATTGCTTTGCGGTGGCAACCACTTCGTTTAGCCAATTTGACAATTCTTATGTCATAACAAAAACACAACTACGCGAAAAGTTAGAAATTTTCTGAAAATTATTGTTGAAGGAGAAGAGGAAAAACAAAGCATTTTCCGGCGCAGACTCAATGGCAATTTAGAAAATATAAACACGCTTCGGGAGAGATCACAAAACGGCATGATTAAATAGTAGCGCGAAAGTGAAAACGAGCCGCAGCAGTAGGAAGGAGTCACAAAAAAATTATTTATTAATTTTAAGGTAAATACTTTAGAAAATCACATATATAAATAAGGTAATGTATTTTGAATCAATAACTTGCAATTATATGTAATAAAAGCTTGTAAGTGAGGCCACATTTTGTATAAATAGGTGAAATGTTATTTTCGCACGCATTGTAATGCACTGACCATAGGGTGGTTGGAAGGCAATGGGTCAAAGTATATATTTATGCACACAGAATTTCGCTACCAACTCATTGATATAGACCAATATATGTGCATACCCACACAGTCATGCGCGCGCTAGCTCCAAAAGCATATAAACAGTGGGGTGCTATATATGTATATGACACCGCTGGTGGATGGTTCTAAACGGAAAATGCGTGTGAGATATAAGAATTTAGTTAGCTAAGAACGCGGACGATAGCAGAACGTACAGCACAAATACACGGTCATACGAATCGTATTCGTTTATATTTTTTAAAGAGTTGTGAAACAGCAGAAAAGAAAATATAACACTTCTCCACACACAACAACTTGGAAAAGTGCTTCAAGTGCAATTTATTCAAACCACGGCGAAGCAAGTGAAAAATGTTGCGAAATTCCAATGGCCAAAGGGTGAAGCAACAAAAAATTACTGAAAATATTTTTACCGATACATCAGCTATCAAACAAGAAGGCTTAAAGAAAACGGCATTAAGAGACTGATGTGTTGCTATGTATACTAAAAGTGTTTAGATTGTTAATGCGAAAATAAAACCGTAATATAAGCTTCCGTAATAAAGAGGAAAAGAAAATAATTGTTTGTAAATTGATGTGTGGAAAAGAATAACAAATTTATTAATTTCAAGACAAAACGAAAAACGTTTATATAGCTGATTACGACTAAGTGGGTCTAAAGTGTTGCGCGTACATGTATGTAAATACTTACATACTTATATATGTGATGTGCACGTCACCCATGCGTCAGGAAAATCTATAAAAGTTTTCACAAACCTTAAAGGGGGAAAACATACTAACAAAATATAAAATACAAGAAAACAAAAAAAAGCCGCACTCATAAATTTCAAAAAATAGAAAATCTAAAAACAAAAACAAACATTTGCGTTGACATTGCAAGCATAAAGCTAGAGCATTGAAAAGCAGCATTTTGTTTAAATTCAGTAAATTCGCCGTATAAACGCGCATTGCAGTATTGGAATCAGCGCATATATACGACAGACCTGGGTCATGTCTCTAGAAGATCCATTCTTCGTGGTGAAGGAGTGCGTAAATAATTTTACTACATTTTTTACACAGCATACACTTAATATGTTTTTTAAAATATTCACATTTTACAACTATGCTATGTTTTTCTCTCTTAAATTCCATATTTCTCAATACCGCTTGTAATGTGTGGCATACCTATTACGCTGTTATTTATTTAAATTGAATTGCGGTTGGCAATGGTGGTGGTTTTGATTTGCCGGATCAACTAACTACTTACTAATGGCTGTGTGGGCGCTTTTGACCCCTGGTAGCGAGGTGTTCAAAGCATTAAATAAAACTCGCGGCCTATATTTGCGTTGGCGCGAGTTGAGCGATAGTAGCGGCAGCGCTGAAGTTGAATGGACTACAACCGAGTTAAGAAACTCATTGCGTAGCATTGAATGGGACTTGGAAGATTTGGAGGACACAATTAATATCCTTTTTTAAATAACACAAATGCCACAAATTCACAATTCTGTAAATATATACACATGTGTGTGTGTGTACAATTGCGATTTAGTTGCAAGTAACATATGTATGTGTGTGTGTGTTGGTAAGTTTGCATATAGCTTTCATATTCATATTGGTCGCATAATCTTAGCTAAACAATGCAAATATTGACATTTCTATTGTTTATTCGACGCGCTAAATTGTCAGCTATGCAAATAGATTAGCTGACATAGTCCATGAGCACTGAACCGATGAACAAAGCTATACTTAGGTACTTTAGGTATGCAAGTATATGTGTTTACATGTATATAGCCTCTAATAGTGCAAATGCCGACAGTAATTTTTGAAAAATCAATTTCAATTTAACCGCATTGAATAATTGCAAATGCGTATGAATGCTTATCATTATAGCTTATATATAAATATATTTTTTTCGGTGCACCGCTATATATCGATTTTTTATCAGTTATAGTTTTATTGCTGCACTATCTTTTACAACTTTTAAGCTCTTTACAACGGTAACATAAATTTCCTTAGTCATTATTGGTTCACATGTTGAAACCTGATGTCCATTGGCTTTATAGGTCTGTCCTCTAGGTGAATGATTATGATAATGTTTAACCCTAAGATATAGTTGAATTATGATTATTGACTTGGTATTTGAGGCAGCGCAAAAGATAGATGTTTTTTATATATAACGTTTTTTTTTTTTAAGGAGAATGCTTCATAATTTCTGTTTATTGAATAATGTTACTTGTATTTGAAAAAAATTAAATATTTAAAAACAAGAAAAAATATTAACTTCGGTTGCAGGGAAGCTGTAATACCCTTCGTAAATACAAAAGTTTCCATACCAGAACTTGATTTTGATCGTTCAACATGTATGACAGCTATATGTTATAGTGATTCGATCTGATCAATTTGTTCAGATATTGTACTGTTGTCTTGAATAATATTTCATGCCAAATTCATGCCATGAAGATATCTTGTCAAATATAAAAGTTTTCCATACAAGAACTTGTCTTTGATTGTTCAATTTGTATGGCAGCTATATGCTATAGTTGTCCGATATCGACGGTTCATATCAATGAGTAGCTGCTTAAGCAAAAAAGGACGTGTACAAAATTTAAGATCGATATCTCAAAAACTGAGTGATTAGTTCGCATATATACAGACAGACGGCCAGACGGACGGATATGAATAAATCGACCCAGCTCGTCATGTTGATTATTTATTTATATATATATTTTTTACGGTCACCAACGTTTTCTTCTGTGCGTCGGAAATTTCAAGACAAACATAGGGTATATTAAATACTGGGTAAAATTAGGTAGTGCTCCTTTCCTATACCTCTATTTTCTATATATGTAAATATGTTACAGATTTACGATGTGATAAGATCATAATATTTCTGAAACTAACTTCATGTTGTTGTTCTTCTCATTGCCCGTATGTTGCATTGCATATATGTAAATATGTATATTTGTATGTATATACCTTTCAAGTTCTTTTCTGCTTAGCTGACCAGTCTCCCATGGGCAGTGTGTGAATGAATTAACACATGCATATAGATCATATATCTCTTTGTGCACTTCCGTACATTACTTCCTACATTTTTATAATAGCTACACAACTTTATATACAAACATACATATGTACACTACTTATGCACACCCACTAGACCAAATTAATTAATAGAAGGTCTTCCTTAACCCGCCGACTGCACGTATAGTTGAAAAGAATCCGAATAAATTTCGCATTGATAATCGTGAGCTTTTGAGTCGTCGGCATTTCATCGACAATACACGCGATGAAGTCCGGCAGATGAAAGAGAAGATGAGCCTGAATCGAAACAGGGACAGAGATATAACGGCACATCAACCACTACTTGATGAACACAATCATAACGAAATTAATCATCAAAATAATCAGAACGGCAATAGTAATTATATTAACAACTACAACAACAGCCTAAATAGTACTAATCATCACAATAATCATAATCAACTACAACAACAACAACAACAACAACAGCAACAGCAGCACCATAATCATCATCATCATCACGGTATCAGTGATAAAACCTATTTGGTTGAGTGTACGAACGGTGGCATTGGCAGCGGCAGTGGTCTCTTACAGCAGAATTCTTTGATCAGCAGCGCAGGCAGCGGTGTGGCCAATACAATTGCCGGTACAATGGCAGCAGCGGCACAACGTCACAGCGGTACAAAGTACTCCAAATTGGAAAATACCTTAGATAGTCCGGGTCATTATGCATCGTTGGATAGTCCGGGGCATCGTTACGTGGGCGAAACGGTATCGGTGCAGCAGCGCATGATGCAGGGACAAGATGAACAACTAGATATGATAAGTGATTCCATTGGAACGTTAAAGACTGTATCACGACAGATTGGCGTGGAGTTGGACGAGCAGGCTGTGTAAGTCACAACTATTTCGAAATGTTGTAATAAAGCTCTACTGTGTATGTAAATAATAATATTCAATATTATTTTCTCATCTCTACAGCATGCTCGATGATTTTGGTAATGAGTTCGATACAACGGAATCCAAATTGGATACAACAATGAAAAGAGTTGCCAAAGTATTGCACATGAATAATGGTGAGTGTGCGACGCTTGTAATTGTATGAATTGAAATTGATTATTGCGTACATTTATTTATTTATTTATTTCTTCTTCACAGATAAACGTCAGTGGGCTGCAATTTTCATACTATCCGCGCTTTTGTTAATTGTGATAATTTTGTTTATAATTTTGTAAATATCGCGCTAAGTAAAAAATTTCCTAATATTTGTTGACACATATATCTATTTTTTATTGTACTCATTACTTCTTTTTGTGCAATGTTCAAACTTGTTTATATATATTTTTTTATTTTAATATTTAAATAGCCAAATGCAGAATTTTTTAAAATTTTCAGTTTAACGGACTTTAATTTGTTAGCTAATTTTTTTTTGTCTTATTTAATTTAAATTTAATTTGATTGTTTTTGTGTAAAAAATTCCTCAGCCTAACTAAATATCGCTTAACTGTCCTATATATTATAAAAAAAAATATATTTTTTTTAACACTTGCAATATACATACATAGATTTCATCATTTTTGCCAAGTCGAATTTTTTTTCTGTAGCTTTTGAAATCCTAATAGCATAATTTTTTATAATTAACCTATTACAACAAAAGCTTATACGAAATTCAACAATAAAACTGTTTTGTTGTGACTGAAATGCCCTAATTGTTGAAAATCTGCAGCCACGGCTTGGTTAATTTTTTAAGATTTCAAGCCAGGTATTGAAGACTACAATGGCCACAGATTTACCATATAAAGTACGTCAAAAAACTAGCAGGGCGCCTGCAGGTATGCAACACTTGTATTTGTAGATGTGTTTTTATTTTATATAAGTGACCAAGAAACATTTTAAGTTTTTATATAATTACAAATATGTAATTTGCAAAACGAGCTTAATATCTAGTTAAACTGTGGCATCTATAACAATTTTGTGTGTTTAAAGCAAATTTTATATATATGTATTTTAATTATAAATGTATAGAAATTCTAACCAAAAAAAATTACTTTTCTCGGGGCAAAATATCGTTTATTATTAATACTAGCTTCTTTAATATATAATATTACTTTAAAATATGGTTTACCGACTGCTCAAACCAACATTTACTTTTCTATACACTTTTCAACCCTTACATATAACTACTAACCTACAACTTTATTAAATTCCATTGAAAATCCATTTATATACATATATATTTGCAAGCAAATACATATATATAAAGTGCATATAAACTGTTTCAGTCTTCAAATTGTCATATACACAATACCGCACATATAGCAACAAAAAAAAAATTACGAAACAACAACAACAAAGTACTACATACCAAAAAACACAACAAACAAATTATAAATATAAATAAAAATTCCAATTTAAAGTTTGAAAAACAATTGTAAATCTAGTTCAAATAATATGCAAATGTATCATTTAGTATCAGTTACAATTACAGTAAAATGTATGTATGTATATGTGAAGAGTATGTAAAACGCGCATATGTCTTGTATATCAAATGATATGTGTTTATTTATATGAAAATTATATAATATGTAATTTTTAATTCCAGTCAAATACAAAGTAGTCAAACTTATTACCTAAAAACAAAAAATAAATAAAATAAATAAACAATAAAATAAAAAATCAACAACAAAGAACATCGTATAATCGAAATTTGAAATGTATTGTAATGTACTTATAAAACAAATTAAATTGCGAAAATATATATATATACAAACAACTATATACAAAAAAATTGAAGTTTTTTCCCCCAATTAGTTTTAGGTTAGGTTTAGTATTATTCGTTAAAAACTTCACGTCATTATGCCATGAAAAGGTATATCAAGTTTGACACGAAGTTTGTAACACACAGAAGGACGAGACAAGTTGATTTAGCAAATTCTGTATATACGCGAAATAGTCCCTCAGTTGGTCAAAAGCTAAATCGATCAGTTCGTGGTATTTTATAGGGTATCCGAGGTTTCCTTCTGGGTATTACAAACTTCGTGGCAAACTTAATATACCCGGGTGATCAGGGTATAAAAAAGCAAACAACCTCATTGATTTTAAATTTAACTACACACCAATAAGATAAAAAGCCGACGACAGTCGGGTCTACCTAACCGAAACGGAACTGGTTTATTATCTGTCAACTACAGTATTCCTCCAAATTACAGCAGGTATGTTTTCTGCCGCTACAACAACAAAAACCAAAAGTAACATATATTTCTTCTAATTTATTGAGTTAAATCACGTATGAATGTTAAATTTATTGGATTTATGCGGGTTATAAAGAGTCCAAATACAACAGGCCACCAAATAGACCAGGTAAGAAGACAACTCATGCGCTGTAAAATTGGATATAATGTATAAGGTTTCAAATGATGAGATGATAAAAATGCATCGAGCTAGAAATTGGTATATACTAACATATTTATCTACAGTTGTTATAATGAAACAAATACAAAAAAAACCAAACTTCTTTAATTATGCGGCTTTGTTCGGGTATTGTTGCCTCGTGTTGTCTAATAGCCGTTATGAATAATAGTTGATGTGTATATTGCTTCAAACGCCACAATGCACTTAACATAAAAACCAATAGGAAAACATCCAGCCAGCATAAAGCGGCGCTACTATATAACCAAATTAAGTTAATATCAGACATAACATTATGTTGTCAGATAAAAATTCAAAAGAAAGTGCTTTCGGTAATTATTAAAAAAAGCTTTTACAACAAGTATTGATGGCAGCCAACGAAAGTCTTGAGAGAAATTATGTTGAAAAATTTTTAAACGTCTCGGCATTGCCCTGAATTGCAATACATCATTGAAAATAAAATCTTTACGTGCCATGCGCTTTGCAAAATTTTCACTAAGCTTATCATGAATATTCCATAAAATAAGCAACATAATTTGATACATAACGTACGGTTAATATTCAATGTTTGTTGGAGTAGCTGTATACTTGAACTAATTACAAATTACTTCCATACTGTGGCATATCTGCACATAAATTTAAGGCGATTGCTTAGATTGGCTTTTATTGCCATTCATTACTTGACTTATTACTTCATAATTTTACATGTGTGCATTAAATACAAGAGCTGTAAATTATAGTGAGTTTATATAAACATAGAAACAACATAATTTCACCAAAAACTTGTGACGGTTTGTCGCTCTTGTATTGGCGCTTACATATGTATCAGGAATAATTATTTATGTATGGTATGTACATATGAATCAAATTTCAAATATTTGAATTTTCCTTGAAATTCAAATTGGAAATGCTCAACATGTTTAACCGATAAGTACGATGTCCGACTTAAATAAGTTATTTGAAACGTTAAATTTGAAAAAATCGATAACAATTTTCCGATAATCAAAACAACTAATTCTCCCCTCTCTAAAACTAAAATGCAAAAATTGCATTCTCTCTGGCAAATAAACAAATTGCGTTAAACGGAGTGTTTTTTCTTAAATTTAATTAAAAATTAAAATGAAGCGTGTTAAGAGCACACCCAATGCGGTAGCAAAGCTGAAGAAAACTAAATCTGCTGCTTCTAGTGTAAGTGATGCGAATAATGATAGTATTTCACCAGCTGCAATTAACGAAAAGGCAGCATCAAGTATAATTTCAATAGAATCTTTACAACAACGCCGTTTAGCAACAGCTGAAAGCATTGCTGACTTTAGTTTTAACAAAAAACGAGTTCGCGTACTTAATACCGTCGAGGAAGTGTCTGAATCGCGCTGCGGTGGTGTATTGTATTGGATGTCGCGCGAAGTACGCGTTCAGGACAATTGGGCATTTTTATACAGCCAACGTTTGGCTCTAAAACTCAAATTACCACTTTTAGTTACATTTTGTCTTGTACCAAAATATTTGAATGCCACATTGCGTCAATATAAGTTTTTATTTGGTGGCTTAAAAGAAGTGGAGCACGAATGTCGCGAACTGAGTATACCCTTACATTTATGCTTAGGCACGCCAAGGGAATGTTTACCAGAGTTAGTGAATAAATACAAAATAGGCGTTCTGGTGTGTGATTTTACGCCACTTCGTGTCCCACAGCAGTGGGTGGAAGAAGTAAAGGAAAATCTATCCACTGAAGTTCCCTTTATACAAGTGGATGCACACAATGTGGTGCCATTGTGGGTAGCCTCCGACAAACAAGAATATGGTGCGCGCACTATACGTGGAAAAATTAATTCAAAACTAGCGGAGTTTCTCACAGAATTTCCACCAGTTATAAAGCATCCACACAATAAGAATATAATTGCAAATTACGAACCAATAGATTGGAAAGCTGCCGAGGCGTCCTTACAATGCGATCGTTCAGTAGATGAAGTTGATTGGGCTCAACCAGGCTATATAGCTGCTTGCGCACAATTGCAGAGCTTTTGTACAAAACGTTTGCGAATTTTCAATGAGAAGCGAAACGATCCAACTATAAATGCGTTATCCGGACTCTCACCGTGGTTTCATTTTGGTAAATATGCCATTACATATTTATGCTAATTTTTCAAAAACCACAGGTCTAAAAAAGTACATCCGAAGAATGCAATTGCAATTAATCTATTGTTTTAATTTAGGCCACATTTCTGTTCAACGCTGCGTTCTCGAAGTCATGAGACTAAAATCGAAAGATAAAGCATCAGTGGAAGCGTTTTGCGAAGAAGCTATTGTAAGACGTGAATTGGCGGATAATTTCTGTTATTACAATGAACACTACGACAGTCTCAAAGGTCTACATGCTTGGGCAGCTAAAACGCTAGAAGATCATCGTAAAGATAAGCGCTCACCTTCTTACACATTGGCTGAGTTTGAGCAAGCTCGTACCCACGACGATCTATGGAATGCAGCACAAATACAGTTGTTGCGTGAAGGCAAAATGCATGGTTTTCTTCGTATGTATTGGGCAAAGAAGATCCTGGAGTGGTCTTCAACACCCGAAGCGGCTCTAGAAACTGCAATTTCTTTAAATGATAAATATAGTTTGGATGGTTTAGATCCTAACGGCTATGTTGGTAAGTGTAACGGCTGATAACAGAAAATTTCAAGTAAAAATATAAATTTGTAGGTTGTATGTGGTCGATTGGAGGCGTGCATGATCAGGGATGGGCTGAGCGACCAATTTTTGGAAAAATACGTTTCATGAATTATAAAGGATGTCAGCGAAAATTCGACGTTGCGGCTTTTGTGGCACGTTATGGCGGCAAAGTATATAAGTCCAAGTAAACGTTGTTTTTATTTTTTATTTATGTATATATACTCATTTGAATTTAAAAAATCTCACTGGATGATTATAAGAATATACATGTACCTTAATTGTTATTAAAAAAGCGAAACGTTTTTTTGTACTCTCAATATATGTACATATGTACATATGCATATACATATGAGTATTTTTCACTTGTAGCACTAAAGTTATTTACTACAAATAAAGGGTAGAGGAAATAGATAATTGTTTTTTATTTCATAGATTATTAGATTATAGATTATATTAGTTTCGAGGTATGCACCGCGACCTATGGTCTATTGTGCCCTCCCCTAAGTCATATCGTATCATCTAGGCCCAGCATGTTGATAAATTCCAAAATTCTGCTGGGTGCTAGTGAGGCGATACGATCCCTGTGTGGAAACATGGATCCCAGGGCCTTGATTCTGCGTCTGCAGACTGCTGTGCAGTTCATCAGCAGATGTCTTTATTTCATATGATAGTCACTAATTTAAACTGATTTATATGTGTTATGTGGCATTGTATAAATTCGAAAGGTATAGCTTTTATGTTACGAGCAACTATGTGTTAATGAAAAATGTAATATAAAAAAATACTTTTAAATAATACTATAAAGTACAAAATATTAATTGCACACTTACCGAAAGCGGTTTTCTGTATATTAATAAATCTTCTGAAAATGTAATTTTCCATATAACTATTGGGCTCACTCATGTAAAAATTGTATACGATTTTTTTTAGCATATGCACATTGTAGGTAATAGGAAGTTCTTTGTGTATTTAAAAGCATATGTTGAAAAAAGCACAAACAAATTTATTCGCTCACAGTAACTAAATTTTTATTTTGTCTAATATCTTAATCCATAGCTAAACTATAAAAATTAAAATTTAAGCTTTCTTAATGCTTCGGATTAAATAATTTACCTATTAATGCTTATCTGCCATTTTGTGTGTCATACACGTTTTAACATTACAACATAATTCAGATATTCCACTTGTAGAAATAACGCCATTTTATGCTTTCATTGGAATTAAGGCACATTATTCGTGCATTGGAATTTTCCTATGCAAATTTTCGGAAAATAATTGCAAATTTATGCAAAAATAGAATTCTGAACATGTAATTATTTAAAACAGAGCTTACCAGAATATAATCTTTATAACACAAATAATTAAACACTGAATAAAACCGCCCGGAAATCCATTACGCATCCGTTTCGTTTTTCCATAAGTCGGAACTAAAAGTATTAGGGATGGGTGTTTCATTAGTCAGATATTGAGTAATCGATTTTCATGCTTTTTATATGCCAAGATCTGTATATGTATGGTATATAATCGTTATCGATAAATGTTTCATTAAAAAAAACAACATATTTGCATTCTCTACACAATGAATGAATAAATTTTCCATTCTCATGCTGGAAACAGTCACCGACATTCCGCCCTTCCACACTTATCGACCGTATCAAACCAAATTTGCCAAAAGTTATGCCCATTTGATCAATGTTGCCATTGTATAATATGTATACACGATTTTTCACACATTTAGTTTTTTAGTTATATATTTTCATAATATAAAAGCTCAAAACTAAAATCCTATATAATAATAATACTGGCAACCCTGCGTTGCAAAAGAGCAATCAGCTCATTTATAAGCTGAATCGGTCTACGGTTTTGCATCGGTGACTGTTTGAAGCATGAATTATGTTAAGATTAAACAATGCAAGGTAACACATATGTATGTATAATGGAGATTCAATTGAATTCTTCCAGTTCCAAGAATGTTGCGACAGGACAATATGGTTACTGCATATCTTTGGATAGTAAATTTAGTTTGGGTGGTATAATAAAAATATTAAATGCGAACTTACCGGGAGCGGTTTCCTTTATTTAGCAAACTATTATTATACTGTTGTGGAGTATACATTTATAAGTTTGCAAACATTTAACTTCCCCTAAGAGTATCATGCATGTAAATTTTATCACTTTTGTATGAATGTAACATTAATTAATCTGATAATTCTAATATTAAGAAATTAATCGAAACACTGCTAAATTCATTAAATTACTTATCTCTGAAAATTGTTCACGTCACGCAATGGAAACGGAAATGCGCTAAGAATTGTTCTTTTTACAGGGTTTGCGAAGTCTTTGTGGTTGTTCAACGGTTGAAGAACTAAATAAAAATGTACATTCATATATTTGTTTGAAAGATACATTTTCTCATATGAATCCTTCTGGTTAAATATTAAATTATTGCAAATACAACTATTAGCTATTTGACGCACTTTGTAACGTAATCCAAATATTCCAAATGAGGAAAACTCGCCATTTGTAATTTATTGCTGTCATTGGAATTAAGGCATATTTTATATGTGCATTGGAATTTTGCTACACAATTTGTTAAAAATAAAAGCTAAATTATGCAGAAATAGTTTTATAAACATTCAAATTACTTCAAACTCATTAATTACATTTTTTCATACAATAGAATTAAAAATTTAAAACTTAAAACACTTTATTTTGCGCTAAACCCGCCCGGAAATTATTTACGCGCCCGTTTCATTTTTCAATAAGTCGGAACTAAATATATTAAAGATGGGTAAAAGCTTTTTACAAGACACACATTAGTAGTCGATTATTATGCTCAACGAGCTTTTATAAGTGTCGAACAAATGACTTATATACTTATTCAATATGCATACATCATCTATAAATTGTGATTTTGATATTTCGTCGTTTAGGAAATTTTAAATTTAGATAAGCATGCTATATTTGAGGTTTTCATTACAAAGCTTTCATACTTATCAGGCTACATTATTAATAGAACCAATAAATAGATTTCGATAACGTTTAAAGAATATAATCGATATGTTATTATATGTAATAAATATTTTACATGGTTGTGAAATATACTTGTAAAAGCGCGCATTTGAATAAGATTTTGTAAAGCAACTCAAAGTTTGAAAAAAATCATCCAATGAAAAGAAGCTTTTATTGAATTGTTATAAAAATGAAGCGTTTGAAGGGAAAATATAATCTTCGCAAGGAAGCTAAGTCTGCAAGTTCAAGTGAAGAAGAGGACATATCACGACCTTGCACCAATATATCACCACAACTACTCATTTCAAAGCAGTCACTCAACCAAAGGCGCTTGTCCACAGCAAAGAGTATATCTGCATTTCCTTTTAACAAGAAACGCGTTCGAGTATTAAGTGCTGAGGATAAAGTAAGTGATGTCCATTGCGGCGGTATACTCTATTGGATGTCACGTGATGCACGGGTGCAAGACAATTGGGCATTGTTATTTGCACAACGATTAGCTTTGAAATTTGAACTACCACTTTTAATTGCATTTTGTATTACACCACAAGATGCGAATATCACAAAGCGCCAATATGAATTCTTATTGAGTGGTTTGGAAGAACTAGAACACGAACTCCATGAACTATTAATCCCTTTGCACTTATGTTTTGGGTCAACAGCATGTTGTTTGTCAGAATTTGTACGCTTGCATGAAATCTCCGCTATTGTTTGTGATTTTTCGCCTTTGCGTGAACAACAACAACGTGTAGAAGAAGTCAAATTAGTTTTACCTTCGGACATACCATTTACCCAGGTTGATGCACACAATATAGTGCCATTATGGGTAGCTTCCCATAAACAAGAGTTTGTGCCTTTTTATATGCGTCGTAGGATTTATCCGATATTGGATGAATTTCTCACGGAATTTCCACCGGTAATAAAACATCCACATAATAAGAATATTTTGAATTTCGAACGTGCAGATTGGAAGAAGGCTCGAAATTGGTTTGATGGTGATTGTTCGGTGGGTGTTGTAAAGTGGGCAAAATCGGGTTATACGGCGGCATGTGAGCAATTGCAGAGCTTTTGTACTAAACGTTTACCCATTTATGGCGATAAACGTGATGACCCAACAGCAAATGCATTGTCGGGATTGTCGCCATGGCTTCACTTTGGTAAATGTATTTGCTGTTCCTTTAAATTTATAAATATGTATATATATTAATATTAGGTCAAATTTCCGCGCAACGTTGTGTTCTGGAAGTTAAGCGTTACTCATTTAAATGCCAAAAATCTGTGGAAGCCTTTTGTGAAGAGGCAATTATACATCGCGAATTGGCGGACAATTTCTGTTATTACAATAAAAACTACGACAATCTTAACGGGCTATATTCGTGGGCATTTAAAACACTCGATGAACACCGCGATGACGAGCGCAACCCCTCCTATAAACTTTCCGAATTTGAAAAGGCAAATACATACGATGACCTCTGGAATGCAGCCCAAATACAGTTGTTGCGTGAAGGCAAAATGCACGCATTTCTTCGTAAGTATTGGGCAAAAAAGATACTGGAATGGTCCAACTCACCAGAAGAGGCGCTAGAAACTGCCATTTATTTAAATGACAAGTACAGTTTAGACGGCAGAGATCCCAAAGGTTATGTGGGTGAGTTTTAAATATTTTAAATAATTCTAAAATACCTGAATATACATTTGTATAATAGTTTTAATCATATTTTTTACAAATGACCACTCATACAAATGTAAAGATACAGCTTACATGTATTAGCTATCTTGTATCTTGTACTATGTATCATCACTTTCTGAGAATAATATATGAATTAATTATTATTTTAGGCTGCATGTTCTCAATTGGTGGTTTACATGATGGTGCCTATCGTAATAGAGCAATTTTTGGTAAGATCCGTTATATGAACTACAAAGGCTGTCAACGTAAGTTCGACGTAACAGCCTTTGTTGCTCGTTATAGTACCGAAAATGTTATGAATTAAAAATTAAACTAAAGTTAAGTTTCGATTTTCATAAAAACCATACATACATTTTTACAATTATTAAATATAATCCAAATGTTTACACCAACTTATACAAACAATCAAAGCTTGTATTTCTATCTCTCTGTAGTATTCTTCGGACTTATAGCTTTCGACAAATGCTTGTTACATTTCCAAAAACTAAAATATTCAAAGAAAATGAGTCGGTGGCGCGAAAACATTAAATTGGTAAAAGCTTTTTTTTTGAAAAAAAATCGATAAGCAACGATAAGAGCATGCATACATTTACGATCTCCATTCATTTAGTCAATTCATTAAAATCGCTAATCATGGTATGTACTTTGTGTATTACAAGGCTAGCTGTATGCCTGTTCAATGGTACTTTGGCCAGATATATACCGATTATAAATCGAAATATGGCCATTCGTCATAAAAAGAAATTTTGTTTGAATGTTCTCAACTTCCTTCATTAAATTATACTTTACCGATTAGTTTTCAGTTATATTATTTCAAAAATCATATTTTTTACTTTTTTATTACGTTTTTATGCTATATTTTTGGCTAGTTTGCTAAAGCTTGTAGCCAAAGAAACCAAAACAAATCTTAATGTGAAAAGTAAAAAATCCCCATTATTAAATTTAGTCCTTTTCTGCTATCTTTGTTAAATGATCTTCGATTTCCTTTTCTTCCAACACTGTAAATTCTGGACTGTCCTTGGTGACAATGCCAATTTCAATACCACTTGGTTTGAAATCTACTTGTAGAACTTGCGATAAACAAGTTATAGCTAGCTGTATGGCTTTTTCTGTCGACAATTCACTTTTGTATTTCTTTTCCAAATAGCTTCTGGCATCTTGTTGTTTTACGCCGACCGCAACAGCTTTTAGTCCACAATAATAACCCGCAGGATCAGTTTTATATACTGCAGGTCCCAACTCATCGTCGTAGGCGATAAGTACCATGCCTGAAATTTTGCAAAAAAAAAATACAAATGTATATCTGCATTAACTTTTTTTTTTGTTAGTAATCCTTACTGCATGCTAAAGGACGCATTTCAGCATTTTGCGTGTACACTTGGTTAACATCGGCAATACGCCTACACAGAACATCTACTGGTATATCATAGCCAAATTTGTAACGAAAGTTTGCAGCTTCATAACGCGCTTTTTGTACTTGTGATCGACTATCAGCTAAAATGTAAACGTGTATATGTAAAAAAAAAAACAAATTTTAATTTATTGTAACTATTTACATATGCGTCCAGTCATCACGCAACCAATGTTTTTGGTAATGCGAAATAGATGTGTAACAGTTTCCGGGTCAATCAGCTTTTCGGCTACCTTTTTTTGAGTAGCTACTACAGCGCAATCTTTGCCTTTTAATGCTACCGATGTAAGACCTTCATGATCAATAGATTTGAAGGCGTACTCTGTTCATGTGTAACAAATATATTAATAGATAAATATATTGACTAATATTTTTATTAGCTTTATTAGTTTGTGCTTACCCACTTGGTAGAGACGTCCCTCGGGCGAGAAAATGGTAATGTGTCTATCAAAGCCGGCTGAACTACCACGCGACATTTTTATGGTTTTTTACTGCACAAAATAAATAACTAAAAGTTACACAACATATATTCGTTATATTAGTATATGTTAACATTCAATTCCAAAATATTAATGTCTAATAAAATATAAAAGCTGCAAATTACCTATGGAAAACAAATTTCTTCGAATGACCAGCAAATTGTTAATTCTGCTTCTTCTTTTCATCAGATAATATTCACAATTGTCAAACTGCTGTCAATTCTTTAATATCTGGTCATGCCGTATGCAATTTTTTTAATAAATAATTATTACGCACTTACAAATAACTGTAATGAATATTTTTTAAAAGTGAACCATTAATTTCAATTTGAAAATTGTTGGAAGTTCCAACAAAACCAAAACTTTAAAACTTGAATGGCAAATCCAATATAGTTTTGGGGCCTCGTAAATTGGAAAGACTATATGATTTTATTCTAAATTTGTATAACTTTATATTTTTTTAATATATATGTGTATAAAATATACTTACACATACAATTAGTCATTAAATATTTAGATATTATAATTATTACATCTTAGATTTATAATATTTATCTGGCAAAAATCCATCAAGCTCCAACTTGTCGGCATTTTCAGGATAGCAAGCATATTGCGTGAAATCTTTTACACCAACTTCACTTAGTACTTCATCATCGATGTAGAAGTTACCAGTACAGGTACTAGGTTTACGAGAAAGTATTACATATGCTGCATCAGCCATTATAACCGGCTTACGCGAATATTTAGCACCTTCGGGACCACGCAACATCTCTATTGCTGCTGTATGTACCGTTGTGCGCGGCCATAACGCATTAACCGCTACTCCACGATTTTTGAATTCTTCAGCCATACCCAATACACACATTGACATACCGTATTTCGCCATTGTATAAGCCACATTTGAAGCAAACCACCTAGGTGTTAGCGTAAGAGGGGGTGAAATATTCAAAATATGAGCATGATTGCTCTTCAGTAAATAAGGTAAGCATTCCTTCGAACTGTGAAAGAAAGTTTAGTTAATATTTAAATTAAATGTGCTGATTTATAACTCACACCAAAAATGTACCTCTACTATTAATGCTATTCATGAGATCGTAACGTTTCATGTCAGTTTTCAAAGTAGAAGTCAATGATATCGCACTGGCATTATTGACTAGAATATCAATTCCACCAAATTTAGCGACAGCTTGTTGCACGGCAGTTCGTACTTGCGCTTCATCACGAACATCAACAACACAGGCCAATGCTTTACCGCCCGCTTTTTCAACTATTAGAATATATGTATTTATTTTATACATGCGAAATATTTGCGAAACATACTTGTATGTATGTAAATATAAAACATTGTGTGGCGATTTCTTTACTCACTTTCTTCTGCGGCTGTGTAAATAGTACCTGGCAAATTGGGATGTGGATCAGCTGTTTTGGCTGCTACTACAACATTAGCACCGTCTCGCGCAGCTTTTAGCGCGATTGCCTTACCGATTCCACGAGACGCTCCCGTAATAAATAATGTTCTACCACGTAAAGTGCTAAATTTATAAAATTTATGTGTATTTAAAGTGCCAAGTGTTGCAATTTCTTTACCCAACGTTCTGCATTATAATTTATGTATATAAATAATTTCATCTACTCGCAAGCCTTCAATGAATACAACTGAACTATATGGCTAACAAAATATTAACGCAACAAAAGTAGCAGTGAACAGGTTGTTGTAAAGAGGGCAAAGTGTACGGCTGAAGATAACGAAGAGAGCTTTTATAAAAAAGTTAATATGTATATTCTTCTATGAGTACATATCATATTTACGAAAACATATATGTACATATGTATATGCAAAGAATAAGGTAATAAAAGTGTTATTTATATAAATTATTATGTGTGTACACACATAAGTATATAGAAGTAGATGTATATGTTATGTACATATAGTCCTTTATTTATTAATGCATTCCACCAGATTATAACAATACTCTTAAAAAATATCTGCAAATATTATCGAAATTTATTCAGCTTATAATTTCGAAACGTATTTCTCCGGTAGAAAAAAATCCGATATAAGATTGTCTGCGTTTTCGGGAAAACAAGCATATCGTTTTAAGTCTTGCACACCCTCTTCAATTAGGACTTCTTCATCAATGAAGAAGTTGCCAGTACAGGTATTTGGATCTTTACAGAGTATTGCATATGCTGCATCAGCCATTATTTCAGGTGTGCGTGAGTACTGAGAAGCTTCCGCTCCTTGTAGCATTTCAACCGCTGCTGTGTAGATAGTTGTACGTGGCCATAACGCATTCACCGCTATACCCTGACTTCTAAATTCTTCAGCCATGCCAAGTACACACATGGACATGCCATACTTGGCCATGGTATAGGCTACATGAGTACTGAACCAATGTGGTGACATGACGAGCGGTGGTGATATATTCAAAATGTGTCCATGTTTACTTTTTAGTAGATATGGTAAGCATTCCTTAGTGCTGCATGAATAATTGTATGATATTGAATATAACTAATAGTAGAAGCGTATTTTTAAATATTTACACCAGAAATGTGCCTCTTGTATTGATGTTGTGCATCAAGTCGTAACGTTTCATATCCGTTTCAAGTGTTGCTGTTAGTGAAATGGCACTGGCATTGTTGATTAGAATATCGATGCCACCAAATTTTTTCACAGCAGCTTGAACTGCTTTGCGTACTTGCAATTCATCTCGGACGTCTACAATGCATGCCAGAGCCTTGCCGCCTTCATTTTCAACTGTGTATGAAGTTATCGAATTATTACAAATCACCTTTACATTTTAAACATTTACATACTTTCTTTTGCTGCACTGTAAATTGTGCCAGCTAACTTTGGATGGGGTTGCGCAGTTTTCGCTGCTATTACAACATTAGCACCATCGCGTGCAGCTTTTAATGCTATTGCTTTTCCAATTCCTCTCGAGGCGCCGGTTATAAATACCGTCTTACCACGTAGTGTCCTATAAATAATGCGATGCGAAGGATCTTTAAGGTCAACAATAAATACTATAATTTTTTTTTCTTACCCGTTAATTCTCATATTATTATAAGAAAGATAAAAGCAAAATAAATTTAAAATTTCTCGTCAGGTTCAATGTTCATTGGGGCGCTCTTTTTTGGGTTGTGAACACAAAGAATCGCAGGTGATTAGTTGTTATTAAGCGAATTTTGATAAGAGCAATGTTAGTGTAGATGTTGTAAGCAAACGGGTATTTGGTTTTAAGCAAATCACTTAGCCAATATAACACATAAGTATAAAAGTTCAGCATAGAAAGAGACAACTTGCTATAATTGTAATAGGATAGAGCGGGAAAGTCATTGCACATCCAAGTGGCAATGGGTTAGGGTACTCGTTCCTAGCTAGTGTTAAACTGTCACCTAGGGTAAGTTTATTGTAATATATGTGGTATGTCAATACAAAATTTAAGTATTTCTATTAAACGTTATGTTTTTATATTTAAATGATGAGTATTACTGGTTTTTTGACATTATATGTTGGTAAATAAATTTAGTTGAAATGACTTGCTGTGCAACCCTGACCTGGCCGGCAAGAAGTTGTGTGGTATAGTTTTTGTGTTTATGTTGTCAGTGCTAAAATAGAAAAATAAAAAGGTATATTTTTTCGCAAATACTTACCGGTCTAAATTTATGATTTGTATCTAGTGTCAATAGTAAATGTAGTGTTATTTTAAATATATATGTAAAAGTCGTACACGGAAAACATCATGTTAGAGAATGAAATGTTGGCGCTGCAAAATCAATTAACCATCGCACGCAATGAAATCAACAAATTGAGGTATGATGGAATACATATGTTAAAGTTAACAATTTTGAGATAAATTTTCCATTTCTTTTGTGTACAATTACAGACAACAAGTGCGCAATTTGCAACACGTTCAAAGAAAGGATATTGATAGTGTGGCCCGTTTGCTTCGAGAATTTCGTTGCGAGGGTTGTCGTCGCCAAACTGTAGAGGAAAACACCCGCAATAGCAATGTATCACCCAAGCAAAATCAGCAGTTAGATGTAAATGTAACTTGTTGACATGAAAGTGTTGCTTAAACACTTTCCCGAGCAAATTCTAATTATTGACACTGCATTATTTGTAAAATATGTTTCAGGACTTAAACGCAGAGGCGTTCAGTGGTGTGCATTGGCAGCAAATCGGCGTGATACGTACGGCATTTCCAGAAAAACGTGGTGTACCTCGACAGTCGAGTGTAGGTGGTCGGTTGCGTGGCATTGTTGAGTTGAACTCCGATACTTTTACAAATCCAGAACATGCATTGGACGGCCTAGAAGAATACTCACATATGTGGCTAATTTACCATTTTCATAGAAACAATGCACATCCGAAGGCCAAGGTCGCACCGCCGCGTTTGGGTGGTGAGCGTGTGGGTGTATTTTCCACACGTTCACCGCATCGTCCCTGCCCAATCGGTTTGTCCTTGGTGGAAATTGAAAAAGTGGAAGGAGCAACGATTACATTCTTCGGAACCGATATGGTTGATGGTACACCACTGCTTGATATTAAACCATTTATACCGTTTTATGATTCGCCAGCTTTGCCAATGGACTCTGGTAATTATTCCAAACATATCTTTCTGAATCAAAAAATAAAGTATTATATCTTTTACACCGCGTAGGTCGCATTTCTGTTGGTCCGCTGGAAACACTTGATTTTTATGATTCGCGCCAAGAGCCGGATGGTGAAGAATCGGAGCTTGAATTGCTTGCAGCTGGTGCTACAGGAGGAAGTAATAGTAGTAGTGATGATACTGTTGGGGGTAGCGGTGGTAGTGGTGTAGGGAATTATCATAGTTCAACACCTCCCAATATAGTTAACCACATTTCACCGCCGTTGAGTGCTGTAAAAGTACCCAATTGGGTTGCTGGAAGTCATCGGTTAAAGGTTTGCTTTAATGAGCGCGCCGAAACCCAATTACAAGAGTTACAAGTCAATCGACAATGCATAATAGACATTTTAGAAACCGATCCGCGTTCTGTGTATTTGCGTACAAAATATGGTTCACAAATATTCACATTTCAATTAAGCGAAGTAACTGTCACATGTAAATTCGATGACAAAGCCGCAATGGTAACAGTGGTGCAAATCCGTAGAACGGAAAATGTGCAGGACGAAGAAGTGGCAGAGTGAAAACGAATTCCTTCGCGTAAATACATATTTATATAATTATGTAAAAATGTTGGAGGATTTTAATTCAAACGATCTATACATATGGTTGACACAGATAGTGGAGCTCAAGTTAAATTAAAACGAAAATATTACAGTAGTATATGCATATATCACATGGTCACACACAATCTTCATCGCTCCTGCATATTTAGCCAAACTGCAGTTGCTACAGTGCGTATTTAAGTTAATCAATCGTCAATCGTTGCCAACTGCAGCTATGTTAATAAAATTCTGTTTTACAACGGTTGGCATAAATATTCCATTTCAACTGCTGTGCTTGTTTGTATTTTAAATATTTTTTCCGTTTAAGTTTAATTTTTATTTACGTATACGTTATGATACGCTTGGTATAGATGTTGTTTGTCTGCTTACAAAACATATCGTCTATAGAACAAAAATATCAATCACAAATATACTTAGCAACTATTTAAGTAAATAAATGTTGATAATATGAATTGAGAACAAAGCTGAAGTTTTTTTTAAAATAATTTCTGTGTTTGTAGAAAGTTTTTGGGCTGGTTATTTTTATACCCTGATTAAGTTTTCCCGAAGTCTGCAACACCCAGAAGGAAACGTCGAGGACCCTATAAAATACAATTGTATATTTACAAATTATCAGCATGACGAGCTGTGATGATCTGACCGATAAAAATTGAGTTCCTTTATGCAATCTTTTGTATTGGGGAAAGGTTTTATATCTAGGTGCAACCGAAGTTAATATTTTTTACTTGTTTTATTTTAATTTTTATATAAATTATAAAAAGTTTTTTACCAAAAGCTGATCGAATAGCACGCAGTCGGCTGATTATAAATTAGATACTTAAAATTCAAATTTATTTTTTATTTAATAATATTATTCCATACTTTTATTTTAGCTCTATTTCACGCTAACAAAACCAACAAAAGACACGAAATAAATAGTTTAAATAAAGTTGAAAATGTCAATCGTTACACTGAGCTGGGAGGAGTTTCTTCAAGAAGCTACGAAGTTCCAAAAGATTTCTGAGCGCCTGGATGACACTTGGACTTTATACAAGAAGGTATTATTTATTAAATTCAATAAAAAGATGAAAATTCAACTATAAGATTTGTACATAATACAGGATGAGCAAGAGGGCAATGCTTATCTTATTTACGAACAAAAAACAATAAACACTGTTGATGAAAAAAGTGGTATTGATGCTCTAAAAGAGACTACCGACTGTATAGAAAATGAAACTGCGGCGTTGCCGCCAAGCAATGATTTACTCAAAATCGAATATCACATTGTTTACAGTATTTCTTATCAAGTGCCTGTTTTGTATTTTCGCATCTATCGTAATGGTTAGTAGCACAAAAATAATTATAAATATTATAATTAACATTCTGACTCTCTCTACTAGACGGCAGCATGTTGTGTGTCGAAGAAGCCTGGCGCATTTTTCGTGACTACAGCGACGATGTCAGCAATGCCAGTAGTGTGGATGCAACAGCTCCGCGAAACGCTGCGGATATGCTGAGTATTATGACGCAATTGGATCACCCCGTGATTGGCAAACCATATATAGCAATACATCCCTGCCGTACGGCGGAGTTGCTGGCGCAAGCGGGCAACAGTCGTAATCGTATACTCACATTTATCAGCTTGATGGGACCGTATGTGCAATTAAATTTAAGCAATGAATATGGCAAGGAGTATACTGATAGCTAGATTGCTAAATATTGGTCAAATTGTAAAAAAAAAAATGTTTAAAAATAAAATCTACTTATTTTCACAAATTAAATAAAGCTGCAAGTTGAATATTTTATTTTTATTTTTTATTTATATATTGTATTTCTATGTATGTACGTTGTAATGCTTACTTTATTATTTTACATATTTTTTTTTTAACATTTACGATTACATAAAAACAATTGTAACAGTTATAGAAAATTACATAAATCAGTTAACTGCAAAACCACAACAAAAGCAAACTGTTTTAGTTTAGTATTTAGGTAAATATTTAACAGCATAAAATCGTAAGCGACAAGCTATGCCAAATCAATGTTGTAAAGTTAACATTTTTTTATTTTACATATTTTTAAGCTTATAACAAAAGCTGCAGCTAATTAGCAGTTGATATTTTAGCAATTTTTGGTATTTATTTTTTAATTTCATTTCTATTATTCGATTTTCATTCGCTAGAGTGCATTAAATTTCCTTTAACATTGGAATAAATATTTATATATATATATATATAAGTTTGTATATAATTACATTCACTATTTTAAGCAAATATTAGTATATATGGAATTTGTATGGATTATTTCCCTAATTGTCATACTAGTTAATGCTACTTAAAAATAAATAAATATTTTTCTTTCTCAAATACACCACTTATAAGTAAAAAAGAAAATAAATAAATAAATCTATAAAAACAAGGAAAAACTTAATCACGTTTGCAACAAAGTTTGATTACTCTTCATAGGTTCAAGAACTTCATTTCGATCGGTCAGTTTGTATGGCAGCTATATGCTACAGTGGTCCGATATCGTCGGTTCCAACAAATGAGCTGTCTCTTGGGGAGAAAAGCACGGTTGCAAAATTTTAGAACGACATCTGAGAGACTAGTTCATATATAGACAAACGGACGGACATTGGGCTATAGGGTCGCCGACATTTCCTTCTGGACGTTACAAACTTTGCGACACTCTTAAGAGTATAAAAATGCTTATATACAAAATTATGCGCAATTTAATTTAATTTATAAAACTGTGTAAACAACCAGGATTTATGCTGTAGCTTGAAAAATATACGGTATGCCGTTAACTAAAGCACTTATTAAAGCTTTCGTGCCTTTTTGCGTGCCTTCAAAGCTGTAGTGAAAGCTTAATATTCAGATTCCGTTAAGGAAGTTTTTGGTCTAAAAAAATATTATATATACCTATGTGTATATTATACATAACTCCAAACATATCCAAATTTTTTTAGGTTTTGGAAGCATAAATGCTTTAGTGTATTTGTTTCAATAAAAGCTTTGGAAAAAAACAGTAAATGCATAAAATCATAACGAAATGCTTTCACTAACCTGCATAATTTGCTAATCTTCAAATCTCAACATGCTAAACATACAATGATATTTGAAACTTTAAACTGCAACAATCATTGATAAAGCGCTGGCATCTCCTTTTTTAACTTCAGTGAATATTTACTGATATTTATTTTCGTCTACAGTTTATTTTTTGCTTTATTCAATATGGACTTAGCAGCAGTAACCACACTTTTAAACACCTACAACTAATTATTATTCTGTTTATATATATATTTTTGATTTTTGAAAATCTCTCTTCTATAAAATATTTGCTTTAAAAAAAAATAATAATAAGCATACAAATTATAGCAGCTTCGAGCATAAATTGAAACAATAATGAATGCTTGCAATAAATAGTTATTTTTTAATATTTTAATTTTCTGAAATATGTATACTTTTAATATTAAATGTTATTGTTGGTTTATTTGCAGCCATTAAATGCTTGTGTATATTTATTTTTGTTGTTAATGTAAACAAAATGTCACTACAAGCATAAAATAAGCTGCTTTAAAATATGTCAATTATTTAAAAAATATATTAAATAGTTAAAAATTAAGCAGATGCTTCACAAACTGTAATGCACATGTGTTTAAAAATTGCAAGCTTTTTGTAGGTATAAAAACTAAACATTTAAATTGATTTCAAAAAATTAAAATTTTAATATTTCGATGCTGTAAATATAGAAAAAAGAAAAATTTTTGTGTGTATATGTATTATATATTTTGTTTAGTCAAAATTTGCAATTTTCCAATACTTTACGCTCGAACTAGTTGTATATATATGTATGTATGTATATATTAAACACACTTTTTAATCGAATTATTTTCTATATATTTACTACAAATTGTTTAACTACATATATATATGTGTAAATAGCTTTATATTTGTATGTATGCATGTATATAATTCTCTATTAATTTTATTTTAATTTTAAATATGTATGTTTGTTTTTGTTTTATTATAATTAATGTTAACTCCTACTGTGGTGTTCTATTTCATAGCAAACGCACACACGCACACTAACTCACACATATTTACATGCATTAATGCACGTCTATATGTATGTGTTGTGTGGTGTATGCTCGCATATGAAATATGTTTTCAAAAATGCTTTTTATTTCGTTTGAAACAATTTCTAAAAACTCAATACAATATGCCTAGACTACAAACTACCACTAACATACGTATATAACTATGTACACAATATATCTACATATTTACTATTGAGTATATGCAAATCTATGTAAACCTATTTAACTCTTTAAGTAATTACATTATTAAAAAAATTTTAATAAACAGTTTTTTATACATTTTTTTTTTTAATTTAGAAAAAGCACATTTTGAATGCAAATAAATATACATATAATGTATTTTTAAATATACATATGATGTATTTTTAATAATATGTTATAAACCCTGTGAATGTGGGTTTGAAAGCAAAAATATTTCAACTCAAACAATTTCTTTTGCACATAAGTTATGCACTTAAAGACTTAATCTTAGCAGTTGGTTAAACGGACGGCATTATAATCGAAATCCATAAATTCAATTGAAATTGAAACAATTTAGTTGAAGGGCACATTTTATATAACAATTAGCCAGGCTTTGGTTTGTCTTGATTAAAAATGTATATGGTAAAATAAAAAGAGTACTCTGAAGTAAGTGATATGGCGTTTTTAACACCACCAGAATATTTTACAATATATTTATAAATTGACTTTATAAATTAAAAGAGATGAGTTATTCTAGAAAAAAGTTAACACAATGCTGCATATAAATGGAAGTACTTTATATACTTTTATGTATTACTTAAATATATACCCAAAACTAGTTATTTATCTACATATATAGTCATTACTTCTGAAACTATTATTTTTTGTTTGTAATCTTTAATTTTAGTTTATTTTATTTCATATATGTTATAACTATTCATATGTGCATATATGAATATGCGCTGTGGTAGTATTTTATAACTATTTAAGTTTGTCTGTATGTATTGTAATAATTTGTATATTAAATATGCAATTTGATTTCTTTGAAAATTCCATTAAAGCTGCACCATTTACTGATATATTTTCCGTCACGACATTGTTATTTCTTTTATATATACCGATATCATAATAATATTTATTTACACTTGATATCGGTGATTTTTAAGTAGTTTTACTATGCTTTACACAGATAAATAAACAAAATATTTCTAAATGTTAGAAACAAAAAGCAAAGCATATTAAAACAACTCTGCGTTCATAAAACGAAAATTTCACCTTAAAGCGGTGATGAGAACTTTTTATTTAAAAAAATTCATATACTTTTAGTAAAAATATGTAACATAAGTAGAAAAAACAATAATTTGAGCTAATAGTTTTTGATTACGCAAATTTAAATACTTTTGAACGTGTAAACAAAGACAACAGGGTGCGCTTTAATAAATGTTTTAATAACTAAAAATAATTATAAATTAATGATAATGGTAAGGTTGGCAGAACTAAAGTAAAAGAAAAAAATTATAAATATAACAAATAGATAAAAAATATATTCTCTATTTATTTTGTTACTCATTGTATATAAATTATTTTAACGACTTACGACAAATAATTAAATTATTAAATCAAATCAAAATAATTAATGTATTTAATAAAAACGAAGATTGTGTTTAGAAATCAAATTGACTATTTGTTTTTTTTATTATACAGATATTTACATTGATTTAACCATTACAACTAAGGCAAAGCTACAAGTATTTTAAGACTTGACGAGTTTGTTCAGTAATTTTTAATAAATATTTTTATATATAAATGTATACACATTTTTACGCACACAAGGCCATTATAATATTTAGTGCTAAATTCGCTGACAGTTTATTTAACAGTTAGCTACATAATATTAAAAATTAAAAAAAATAAATTTTTTTACGAAAATTAAACAGCGCATTGTAAGCTTTAGAATGGCTAGGACTCTTATATTTTGGTTAAGCCTTTGAAGCACTTGGGCAACTATATAATCAAAGCGTCAATCAAAAAATTATTACTATTTTATTATTTTGATATTTATTATTGTAGTATTTACTTATTATTATAATTATTTATATATTAACCTTAAACTTATTTAGTGGCGTTTTATATACAAGCATATATTTCTACAAAGATTGTTGTATATCGTGTATTTCACTATTATAAACATTATTTTTCTAATAAATTTACTATTTTCCTAAAATATTACAATTTGTTGTTAAACTAAAATATGCTGTAATAAAATAAATTAAAGCTCACAATATGAATGCATTAAAATTTGTAGTTCTTCGCTTTTACAACTGTTGCTATTTCTAAATACATATGCTAGTAATAGGTTGTATTTAACATTTTTAACATTTGTATTTCTCTGTTTCACATATACGTTCATCACTATTTTTCTTTTGTTCGTTTATTTCATTTCCTTTTCCTTTTTCCGCATACTTTTGTTTATAATGCGTTAAAATTAAAGCTATTCTATGTGTTGGACGGTGGTTTCTTTGTGTTGTTGTTGGTGGCGTTCCATCAGTGGCTGTGCTATGGAACTACTAGCGGAAACGCTCCGCCGAAATCAGCTGCATAGTAAGTTGAAGAAGCCTCTACCCTTCTCGGAACGTGGTGCCATTAGCATAGGAACTTGATTCTTATGAGTGACTTTTATCTAATCGGTATAGATGGGAGAAAAGTGCAAAAATGTTGAACTGTTTAATTTTCATTTATTTGGATGAATTGTTTATTGTACATACCGTGCAAGGTACCTGCATCCATGGCTCACCATCGATTTGCATTGGAAATGTTTTCTTCGTCTTAATAATGACCTCACTACATTGTGCTAAACGTCGACCTGAGGCGCGTAAGCCGGTGCGCACTTGTCCCATGTGTAGACAATTTTCCAAACCAATAACTTCAATCAGGCGATCGCCAAAGTCTACAGGGAGATAGAATGAAAAAGAAATATAGGAAAAATAAAAACTGTTGACTTTAAGTGTTATATATTACAAAAAACATAATGAATGTATAATAAGCATATATGTATTTACATAATTATATTATAGGTTAAATATCAACTATGTTTATTCCAGTATAATTCTAAATATTATATAATATATAAATTAACAAATGGCTTAAAAGCTATTTAATAATTTAATATTTCTAAAATTTTGGATCCCCTTGTTATTTAGTATTACACTTTGTCAAGTTCCGTTTGACTAGTTTATTTTAAATCGTTGTCCGGTTTGGCGTGACTTTCGCGCGAATAGTTAAGTGAACGTATTGTATGTATTAATTTCGTATAAATTACTACAAACTTTGTTTAAAAGACCTGTTAATCAGTGTATTCACAAAGTGAAAGACGAGTTGAAGTGAATAACTCCCTGCTTTTGTTTGCAAAAAGAAAATATGTATGCAAATGCATTCGTTGCTAAGTCCTCTGCGCAAAGGAATATCTCGTAAGATGGCGCCGCATATTGGAAGTAGCAGCACTATACGCAATAACAAAAGTGGAAGCTTCGTCAGTTCGGTTTTGTTATTCGGTTAAGTGTGTGTTTTCGCGTGCGTAGACGAGTGCAAGTGTAATTTGGTGGTAAATTTTGCAGTTTAGTCTTATTAAAAATGTTATTTGTTATATTTGGTTCATTGTTAAGTAATAGTGAATAATATTAATTAAAAAGGGTAAAGTGTTTTTTTTTGTGAAAAGAAAATATTCATGTAGGCAAGGATATTTAGTGCTAAGTTTTTTGCGCATCTTATAAGAAGCACCCTGAAAGGGAAATAAAAATGCTGTGCGCGATGAGAAAAGAGGAAGTAAATTTCACGAAGTAAATGTGTGAATATGTGAAATATGTGTGAAGTGCTTTTGTAAGTGTAAAAGGAAATATGTGCTGCAGTTTATTTAGTGTTATATGTTGTTTTTGCGTTTTTTGCAAAGGCCTGGAAAGCGAAGCGCTATGTGCAGCAACAGTGTGGAAGCAGGAAGAAGTGCCGTTAACGTCATTTATATGCAGCTAATTTAAAATAACAATTCACAGGGTGAGTCTAATGATTATTATAAGTATTTAACTATATATGTATATTAATGTACATATGTATATGCAGATTTGCGAATTTATTATTAAAAAGTTTTAATCGGAATCGGAAAAAAAATGAAACTAGTTTAGTTAATCCGAAAAACGAAATAAAAAATTCGAAATTTTTTTTAAATTAAAAATTGGAGTAAAAAATAAAATAATTGTTGTTCAAATCTAAAGGTGGAATGAAAAGGTATTAAAAGAAAAGGTTTCTAACTGAATTCAATTATTTTTATGAAGATATTATTATTTTTAATTAAGATTTTTGGGCTAAAAACATATAATATAAAAAAAAAACAATATATGTAAATGTTAGTACAATGATTTTTTTAATGCATTATTTGCAACCATGAATGATTTAATTTTTATACTCAATGTATTAAATAGAAATATGTATCATACATTGAGATCAACGAATTTTGATTGGGATTATTTTCTGTATTGCTCATTTTGAAAAATTCGATGCTTTTGATACGTTATTAACAGGCTTGTAGATTATTATTAACAGTATAACTAAGTAATACAATATTGAACAAATGTCTTAATACTCTTATTTACCGTATTTTATTTATTTCACTCACCTTGCGTTGCAACTGATAAGTCCACAGATGTAAAGCTTGTCGCCGAAAGTTCTTTATCCGAAGATTTAAGTTTTTTCCCTTTACGGAATGGACCAGCGCTTTTGCGTATACGTTTCTGTGACAGATGTTCACCCCACAAATTCGAGCCGCCATGTGTGTAAGGAATGTTTAGCAGGGCGATGCCTTGTAGATGTGGGCCATTGGCTAAATTTAGTGAAACACCATCGCACTTCAAAGAAAAGAAGAAAAAATAGCTATTTAAACAGAAGACAAAATAAAAAAATTATAAAAAACAATGGTCCGCTAGCGACCACTAAATTATTTGTAAGAAAAAGGATATTTTCCACTAGAATTCATAGCAAACAGCTGAAAATGTATTTGTTTTGTTTTGCTATTTTGTTTTTGTTGTTTGTATCCTTTTTTATATAAATATGTATATTTTTTCCCAACACTATTTAATATTACTTTCCGCTTTCGTTTTGCCTTCGTTCGTTGGTCACTGCTTGTTGGCAGTGTTGGCAAGTGGGTATCACAATTTGTAAAATTTTTATGCTAAAGCGAGCGTAGTCCTTAAAAGCGCCACAAATGGCTGCAACCAACCAATATAATGGAGTCATAATATTTGTAAAAAATTGCCACCTTGTTGGCCCATTTATTTATTTTTTGCTCGTCTTTTGATATTTTATTTTTCTTTTGTTAAAACTTCCTTCCGTTCATATTAGGGTATATTTGCTTAGGCTTCATTGGTCAGCGAAATTTCCTGACGGAAATTGCTGAGGTTGCTTGTTTGCGGCGTGCTGCCGTTCTGCACGTGTTTGTATTATATACATATATACATAAGTGGACATAGGTATATGTACATTTACATATATATTTACTCACATGATATACATTTATATTAAAACCCCTCAAGACAGTTTTGTGTAAAGAAAGTAAAATGCTACTAACACATCATTACGCAAATTAGGCCCTTCTTCGCACTTAACACCTACATTCGCCTTTTGTTATTTGTATCCCACATAAAAGGGACATTCAAGCCATGCATATGTGGCTATTATCTTTTATGGCCGTTAGCTGCTAAATGGTTATATTAGAATACAAATGTACATTAAGCACAGTTATTTAATGGGTGAATGGCTCTCTGCCGCCAGCCTCTTATATAATATATCGTATATGTATGTACGGACACATGTGTGTTTGTATTTATAAATGTTTTCAATGTAATTTTGTGGCATACGCATTTTTTATGTAAATTCTTATTGCTTCCCTGCGTTTTCTCAGGTGTCAGGTGTGCTACTCTGATTATATGTGTACTTATATAGTGAAGAAGTTTTGCCGATGGCTTTGATTAGTCTATAAAAGTATATGTAAATAAAGATGTACAAAAATGCTGCAACTAAGCGCTTGGAAACGCCCGCTTTATTTGATGTATGTTTTGGCTGTTAATTTTATTGCCCGTAAAATGTTCACAGACAGCTGTGACCGGTGTATCAACGTGTGGCTAGTGATATAAACTGAGATGAGTTGAGTATTTCATATTGAGAAGAGTTCTGCAATTGAGCGTTAAATTAAACCGCTTTTATTTGATATCATCTTGATGCGCTATATATGTCTATACATTCATATGTACTTCCACTTCGATCGGCACTTTCACATAGGTCAGATAGCCATAAAAACTTTTAATACTTATAAATTATCCATATGTGTCTAAATTTTTTCGATAGGTATTTGATTGAGTATGTCTGGATTTTAGCACCAACTCAACGGCAGACCCAATAACATGATTTAAGACGAACTTTAACCAAGTAAAACTAAGCGTTTGTAGGATATAAAAATGCGTTTGACAGCTATGGGATGAAAAGCAAGTTTCCTTTTATAGGGTAATATTGTGGTTTAGTAATAGCAGAGTGTTTTCTGTTATTGCATTGAACAATGTGTTCATAAACTTTTCAATGATGATCACTTCAAAAAAGTAAAAAAAAAAATTATGCGTTCAAGTCATCATTGAGGCAATTCAATGTATATTGGTTGAACCTTTGGGTATAACGACTGTCGATACCGAGAATGGCGTCGATAAGGAAAGAAGATGTTTAATAACATAAATGCTGACCTTGCTTTCATTAACTGCTTAATTGCTGTTGACGGAAAGTAGTAAGTGCATAAATAAAAAAAAAGACTGCACCAAAACTATTACAGCCTTCACAGGTGAATTTTTCATAACATAAAAGTTAAGAAATCTGTATCTTGATTTTGTTCTTTCAGGTTGTGTGGTCCAGTCTGAATAATTTCTTTGGTACGATAAAAGTATAATAATCTATGCCCAATTTTGTGAAGATACCTTAAAAAGTAAACAATTTTCCATACAAGGACATAATTTTGATCGATCAGTTTGTATGGCAACTATATGCTATGGTATATCTAAAGCAAATTTTGTGAAGTTATCTTAACAAATCAAAAAGTTTTCCATACGTGAACTTGATTTTGACCGAATTGTTTGTAGGGCAGCTTTATCCTATAGTGATCCGATATCGGCGGTTCCGACAAATGAGCAGTTTCTTGTGGAAAAATGGGCGTGTGGGCAAAATTTCAGATCGATAACTCAAAAACTGAGGAGCTAGTTTGCGTATATACAGACGGACATGGCTTAATCCACTCAGCTCATCATGCTAATCATTGAAATATGTACTTTATAGGATATCCGACGGTTGATTCGGGGTGTTACAAACTTAGTAGCAAATTTAATATACCCTTTTCATGGTATTTAAAGTTCGGCTTAGAAACATTACTATATTTTTATATCTGATAGCGAATAAACTCAAAGAGGCTTACAATTTTATATACGCTGGGTTTAAAAGACGTATAACTAACTAAAAAGTTGTTCACAAGTGAGCTTGCATGGGAATCAATCAGCAAGATGACCATCGCGGACTTTCCTCAGAAATTAAGCTAAAGAGTAAATTCACTATTTTATTAATGTTAGATTAATATTAGATTATAATAGTTTAAGTGAAACGCCCAAATTCATTTTATAAAAAAGGTTAATCAACGCCCTTCCCCATTAGCTGTGCTGTATTACATATATTCTATATAATAATAATATATTAATAGTTATAGACGTTTTTAAAGGAAACCCCATTCACTCGAAACGCCAATTTTACTCTGAAGAAACGTTGGCACTAATGAGCCGTAAGCAATGACGCTCGATGATAAGCTCGTGTCACTACAGACTGCAAATAACCAAACTGCAAGGACACATAATTTACGGTTGAGTAAATTTTCAGCGTGTTCAATCGACATCAGCGCAGAGCTGTTGAGCACACATACACCAAAAAGATACACATATCCACGCTGAACTTTATGGGAAAATCTAAAACGAATGAGAAGTAGAGATAGCAAGCAAAAATGTCGATTTTCCGGCACATTTTCCGCAGCGATTTGCCACTATAGCAGCGGTAGCGGCAGCGTTTAAAGTGCCGAACGGTAATGATGGATTTGGCGCGTTTTACCGGCGTTTGCACAAAACACTTACTCAGCGGGTAAAATATGCGACAACATGAAATGACATTGCGGCCAGATTGATAGCTTGATGAAAGCAAATTGCATAAGAAAGAAAACCAAAATGTGAAATATAGGGGATCTATAAGACCCGGAGCTGAATATTTGGAAAAACATAACTGTATATGTAGATATGCAGTTCTGTGCCTTTGCGAATGAGTGCCAATCAAGCCAACTCTTTACGGCTTACCCCGTTTTTTACACTTATCCAGCTTGTGGCTTCTTGTGATATGTGTCAGTAGCGTACCGTTTATTTTTTTTGCTCTACTTTCATTCTGTCATTTTTTGAGATTTTCAGGATGATACCGCATAAGTTTCCCCTGAAAGCTGGTAGCACTTCACACTCACTTGGCAGGTGCTTAACACTTACTTAGCTGACGCACATATGAAAGAAACATACATATGTACATATATCATATATATACTATCTTCATACATACAAACACTCAGAGGTAACGGTACTTCTTGCTCGTGTTACCTTTTCGTGCGGCTTTTGCAGTCAGTTAATTCATAATTTTATTTCATCTACACACACATACATATATTTTTTCATAGTGAAGATTTTCTCCTCGCCTCTCTCACTTACCACAATTTCGATATTTTCGTGCAGATTCTTGCATGACGCCGCAAATGTTTCTGAAGTAGCATATTCAAAGTACCACAGCTTGTTTTTCATGCGACTGTTGAATTTGTGTGGATTCTTCTCGCGCTCCAAGTGGAATTTAACACAGATTGCTGCATCCTGCAAATGAATTAATTAAAAAATGTATAAATTAAATATGATATTCACCTAATGTAGCCACTTTAAAAATATCATATACATTTTTCTTCAGCTTGACACTGCTTTTCGGAAGGTTTAATTTAGTTATTAAATAGATCTTAAAGCAGTTTTAATTTTTAAGGCTCATAATTAAATACAAAATGCAGTAATTGCTTTTATAATTTCATTAGTCTCTACTTTCTTATGTTTATTATTAACTCAACTAAAATATGGTATATAAGATAGATTCTTTCTAAAACATTGGAAGTTTTCTTCGCTATAACCAAGCAGATTGAAGATACTTCAAGAAATTATTTACCGGAAATTGTATCTTTTGATCAAATTTGACCCAGACTGGTCCAAAGCGAATCGATAAAAAGGTTTTTCCTAGCTTGGCCCAATCTTTTTTATGCTCGAAAAAATAAAAAAAAACAGTGTTTGAAAATCGTCGTGTTGAGATTAGAGTGATAGCAGCGGATCTCAACATTTCTTATGGATCGACTCAATACATTTTTATTAATATTTTGGTTATGAATGCTGGTTGCATAGCAAAATACCTCAATCTTTTGCAATAACGACGTTGAATAGAGGTCGTAGAGACTTTGAGCGCTTGAAAGCTGAGTACATTCAACAAACCCATCATTATTGGTGACGAGACATGAGTTTATGAATAAGACGTCGAAACTGTCCAACAATCTAGCGAATGGCGTTTTAAAAATGAGTCAAAACCGAAAAACCCCAAAATTGGCTGTAGGTGTTGTCGAATGTTTTTCACAAAAAACTATATTTCGATCAGAGGAATATTAACACGAGCATTGCAAAAAAATTATTGAATTATGTTGCTAATGATTCTAAATTACTTAAAGAGATGTGATCAATTGATAACGATTATCATTACACACCCTTACTGATTAACTTTGACTTTTGTCCTCCATTGTGTTGCAATTTATTAAGCTTTCTCTTCTGGCTTAATTTTATAATTTATATTTACGTTTTATAGAATAAGCTACATTTATAAATGTCTTTGTATTCCTTTAAAAGTCTAGCTATTCAAAGCGGCTCATCAAAATGTTCCAGATCGATTCGGTAAGAAAGCAATGCTCTGTGTTTGGTGGGATCAGAATGGTGTGATATATCATGATCTTCTAAAGCCTAGTGAAACTGTTACTACTAATCGCTACAGACAACAAATAATCAATTTGAACCATGCATTGTTCGAAAAACGACTAGAAGGGGCCAGAAGACAAGGCAAAGTAATTTTGTTACACACAAAGCACAATCGGTTCTGCATACAATTAAAGTACTTGGCTGGGAGCTGCTACCTCACCCGGCATTTTCAGCAGACATTGCGCCTTCCGATACCCATTTGTTTTCATCGATGGGACACGCATTGGCTGAGCAGCAGTTAGATGCCAACGTAGAAGTTGAAAATTGGATGTCTTATTGGTTCGCTTCAAAGGACGAACATTTCTATTTGCGTGTTATCCACAAAATGCCAAAAAGGTTGCCAAAAAGTGTAGAATGCAATGGTCAATACTTTGAATAAATTTTTTTAAATTTCTTATTCAAAATTAGTATTTCATTCACATGTCACACTAGTTGTGCCCCTTAAAATACTATGCTGTCACTTCATACAATATCCTATGAACCAAAAATCTAGATTGATAACCCAAAGAATAAACATCTGCAATACAATATACATAAACATCTGCAATACAATAAATAATCTTCACCTTAAATTCGCTTCCGTTTTGTTAATATTTCACTACACCTAGTGAATTTTACTACCACACATTTAAGACAAAACATAACGCAACATGGCATAACATTTCATTGTTGAATCACAAACAGAGATTCTCGTTAAAACTTATCACTTGTAAAAGTGTAATTTTGCGGTTTACAACTGACACCGAGTTTTAGCAAAAATTTGCATAAGCATTTTATAAACTATGAGCCTCTCTCTCTGCCTTTCCCTCTTATCTCTGCTATTTTGCAATTTGGACATATGAAATCCCGAAATGGGAAAAATTAAATGTTTTCACAAACTTTGTTGTAATCACAATTTGAAAATCATAAAGCATACGCACATCAGTATGCAGGCATAAAAATGAATAAGTTTGCAAACAAAGCAATAATTTCTACTTTGCAATGCGCACAAGTTTTGCACACAAGTGGCGTAAAAATTGCTGAGTAGCAGCATAAAACAATGCCAGTTTCTCACAGTTCAGTTGTAAGAGCCTAAGGAGCGCACTTGTATGAGTATGTGTGTATTTTTATGCGTGCAGCTACATAAATGATGATAAAATGAATGCATCGTACCCCTGGGCGAATTCACACAACGAGCAAAGTGCGCCGTTAACTTTTCAACTTTAACCGATTAGCAAGAATAGTTCACAGCAAATTGTAATGCGTTTGCGCGCCCAGCTGGAAGTAGTGAATTAGACAAAATGTGTGTTGGCAAAAGTTAGGTGATGGTTATGTTACCCCTTTGTTTTCGAACATAATAGTTTTGAAATTTTTATGAAAAACATTACAAATAACGGTGGTTAAAAAGAGTTTTTCAGTATGCTAGATTCTTTGGGTTATCAATCTAGATTTTTGGTTCATAGGATATTGTATGAAGTGACAGCATAGTATTTTAAAGAGCACAAGTTGTGTGACATGTGAATGAAACACTAATTTTGAAAGGGAAATTAAAAAAATGTATTCAAAGTATTGACCATTGCGTTCTACACTTTTTGGCAACCTTTTTGGCATTTTGTGGATAACATGCAAATAGAAATGTTCATCCTTTGAAGCGAATCAATAAGACATCCAATTTTCAACTTCTACGTTGGCATCTAACTGCTGCTCAGCCAATGCGCGTCCCATCGATGAAAACAAATGGGTATCGGAAGGCGCAAAGTCTGATGAATACGCCGGGTGAGGTAGCAGCTCCCAGCCAAGTACTTTGATTGTATGCAGAACCGATTGTGCTTTGTGTGTAACAAAATTACTTTGCCTTGTCTTCTGGCCCCTTTTAGTCGTTTTTCGAACAATGCATGGTTCAAATTGATTATTTGTTGTCTGTAGCGATTAGTAGTAACAGTTTCACTAGGCTTTAGAAGATCATGATATACCACACCCTTCTGATCCCACCAAACACAGAGCATTGCTTTCTTACCGAATCGATCTGTGTTTGCAGTCGATGTTGATGATTGTTCTGGATTAACTCATAATTTTCTTTTAGGATTCTTAAAATAAATCCATTTTTCATCGCCAGTGACAATTCGATGCAAAGCTGATTTTCTTTCGTGTCTTTTTAAGCTAAATTTCAAAGATGTTTTTTCGATTTTCCATTTGTTTTTCACTCAATTCATGTGACACTTATTTTCCACACTTTTGGATCTTTCCCATAGCTTTCAAATGGTCAGAAATTGTTTTAGTATGGCTGCCATTTGCTTTTGACTCAAAGTATCATCTTTATACAATATTGCTTGCAGTTCGGCGTCTTCAAACATTTTTGGTGGTCTTCCACGTTTTTCATATCTCACATCAAAATCATTATTTCTGAACCGTTGAAACCATCTTTTGCATGTTGCTTCTGATAGAGC
The DNA here is from genome assembly GCF_042242935.1 of Bactrocera oleae. NCBI lineage: Eukaryota > Metazoa > Arthropoda > Insecta > Diptera > Tephritidae > Bactrocera > Bactrocera oleae. The sequence goes on from NC_091538.1 coordinate 60,189,997, forward strand.
ATGATTACCATATGCCTCGACAAGCATTCGATGCGACTGTGCAGCAGCTTTCTTCAAATGGAAACAAAAAATCAATGCTTTCCGCAAATTATCACTTTGCCGTACAAAATTTGACATTTTCAACACAATGAAAAACTATAATGTTGTTTGTTTAATGACTGTAAGGTTATTGAATATGTTTGGCACTTGTTATGGCAACCAAAATGAAAAAAAATCTAAGGCTCTTTATCTACAAATATTCCCTTCCAACATATTTGGTCAATAATCGATTTTTGATCAGATCAATAAACTGGAAGGTCATGGTAGCAAATACGTCAAATGTTGCGTCGCTATACTTTGAAGCCTGTATGGTATATTTAAAAGTTTATAGTTAAATTTAGTTATTTAAAAGTATAGACTATCGAAATATGCAAAAATTATTATTTTTCTGTTTTAATTTAGGTTAGGTTAAGTAAAGTTATGGTAGTGTATATTAGGTTATGTTAATAATAGCTATCTCATGAGGGAAATATTTCGAAAATGGTAAAAGGTAACTGTTCTAATGCAGTGTTTATGAAAATTGTAATCCTCAGGTACTTTTTGGTGCATTAATTGCAAAAAATGATGTGCTACGACCTCAAGATCGTCGTGTTCGAATATTCTTTTTGAGAATTATACTAAAACTTGAAAGCATCATAGTAAATACTGTTATTTAGTTGAAAGTTTTGGTTATGCTAACTGTCATTTATTTATTTTAAAATTTGTCGACCTTGAAATCTTAAACGTTTGCCCAGCTATAGGAAACAGAAGTTATATGTATTCTATTCAAATAGAGTGCTCGTGAAAAGTTTTTACAGGTTAAGTTAAGTTAGGTTAGCTTGGTGTAGGTTAGGTATGCTTATAGTAGGGTATGTTTGTTATGTCAATGCTATTATGTTATCTCAAGAAGGAAATATTTCGATTTTACTGTGATAGCATTATGAAATGAGAAAAGGTAACTCATCTAATTTAGTATTTAGGAAAATTGTAGGGGTCTGTTAAAGCTTTCATCTAACTTAAAATCTTTAGTGAATAGTTTCAATCATCAGATTTTTCCTTCCCGGTTATTAAAACTTTTTTAAAGGGTTTAACAGCTTCTTGAGAGCTTATTCCGGCTGCTATTACAGCATCGCATTCTGAGAGAAAATATTTGTTTATTACTGAATTTATTATCGCTAAAATGTGTTTTTCCATATCAATACAGATACTTGATATGTGGCGCTACATATTATTTCATCCACTGCACTTTTACATCCACAATTTCCTACTGAGTATATACCAATTTACTCATGTGCACGAGTACCACACTCATACTGCACTAAGGTAACTACATATTTTATGTGCACAAAGAAGGACTAACGCAAAAAGGACTGTCGTATGAAATATGACAGTCTGAGGACTAAAGAACTTAAGTTGACTCTTAACGAATGGTTGTAACACGCTTGAAGGACAAAAGTAAAGAAGGCAAATAAATAAAATGTTATAAATATAAAATTTAATACATATATGCTCGCAAGATTTACGAGATATACAAAAAATTAAAGCAGTAATATAATGGGGCATGCATTCCACGAAAGAAAGGCGAAAATCGCTAAGACCGACAAAGTGCTAAAGGGAGCATGCAAGCATTCACTTGACGAAGAATGTATAATTTCAGCTTGGCGTGTATATTTGCATGTTTGTATATATGTACGCTTATGGGTGTATCTGTGTGCGTGTGTGCATTGATAAAACACCTTTTTATTATGCATGCGGTTGAATTGAGAAATCACTGAATAACGGTTTAACCGAGACGCATCAATAAGGCAGACAAACATAAGTAGCTTACTTATACCTTTTCATATAAATTGCGTACATACATACACCTGCGCACTCGTAAATAAATCACGTCTGCCATTTTATAAAGTACTAATGAAAACATCGATTTTGTGGTCTCACTTTGCGGATTGGCGGTCTGAATTTTTCTGCCGATTGTGCCGATTGTGGTGAACTTTTCGCCAACCGCTAATCAATCAGTCATGTTGTAATACAGCAACAAACACATTTATTACACATATAACAATATGTGCATTTATCGTATGGTTGTTGTTGTATTTGAGTGTTGTTGCAATAGTGAAACTAGATCACCAGGCAGTGATTGCCTTTCAACCGCCATAAAATTGTTTCCTCTCAATGTACGTGTCCATACCCATTAAAAGCTCAACAGTTTGCCGCTAGTTGATAAGTGACAACAGCACTTTGACGCAAAACAGATGCTGTCATAATCTGGTAGTCCAATTTTATATATAAAACTATGTATATACAATATATATTGTATGTATATCATGTGTAAGCATTGGGTATTGAAACAAAAATCGGATAAAAGCAAATAGCAAATTTGTGATGGGATTCGTTTGTTGATTTTCTGTGCGTTTGCCGTAAGGGATTTACAGTTGAGTTGCTGTAGTGTTGGTATTGATATTGAGATGATGTAAGTGTTCTCGCAGAACTTTAAGCTATGACGCATTATTGACGTTTTATTAATATGACAACTATTTGCACAAAAACAAAATGGCTTGTAATACCATCGTATTAATCATAACTGAAGCTGGGAAATCGCATTTTTTTCGCTCAAAATTGTTTAAAACATTTACGCTAGATGTCGCTTTGGTACAGTTTTTTGTTCCTTTTTATGGCGTTAAATCGAAAAAGAATATTTCTACTGTTTTAAAAATTGAGCAAGTAATTTTTTACTACTTATTTCTTTTTTAAATTTATAAGTAATGTTATTGAAATCAATTGTTTCTGCATAAAAATATAGCATAATCGTGAGAAAAGGCTAACCATATTCACAGGATATTATTAATTGGGTCTAAAGCTTTATGCCTGCGTTTTTTTTTTTAATTTGAACGTTTATTTAAAAAAAACATGTACAATAGTATTATTCAAAGTATTGAGCATCTGAATCTATAACATGTTTTCATCTCTTTTTCAATTTGTGGATTCCATCCCAAAAGAACTGCGTCGTCTTGGCCGTCAAGAATAAATCAAGCCAATTTTGGACACCCTTTCCTGAAGTGAACCATATTCTGGTGAGTGCGTTCTATATCAACCGGATCAAATCCTTTTTCGGCAATCGATAGCTACAATTTGATGAGTTGCTGTCTTTTGATGACGCTAAGGAAATCCTAATCCTAGCTAAACACAGAGCAATACCTTGGCGTAATGGATATTCGGCTTTGCCGTTTATTTGGCTCTCAAAGTTTTTTTGTCTTCAATTCATATGACATCCAATCTCTTGCCTTTGAATGTATCCGGTTGCTTTAAACGTTTTCAAATGGCTGCTTGAGTGACTCCCAAAGCGTCTACGAGCCATTCTTGTGTTTGGCAACAAACTTCACCGTCTAATACATCCAGTTCCTCATCTACAAACTTTTTAAATCGACGAAATAACTACTTCTATTTCTATTTCTTCCATAAAAGTGGAATTATGTGCTCAAGTCTACTTGATATGGTCAGTTGCTATCAACAAGCACAAACTCAAAATTTCTGAGACTTACAATTGATAAGAGACGAACACGTGAAAATTAAGAGAACCCAGCTCAGGTAAAGATTTGTGCAGCTGTAACAAACAGGCTGCTTAGGCCAACATCCCAACTCAGTTTAAAGAACAAGCTACTTATATATAATGCAATACTCAGACCTATCTGGTCGTATGGAATTCAAATCTGATGGAGCTCAGTCGATTCAAATTTTAAAGTTACTCAAACCTTTAAAAATAAGCACGTTCTCCATCAAGACTTAAAAATGCTCACTGTAAAAGAAACTACAGTAGGATTTAGTACTTCTTACCTCTCTGGTTTGGAGAACCATAATAACATATTTACGATCCAACTGCTGAATTATAGTCAACAATGTAGGAGACTAAAAAGATATCATACTTTAAATCTCCCCTTTAGATTCAATTGATCTCACCTTCATTTTTGTAAATTCATTCTTTTTGTCAGCAAATTTAGTTATTGTCATTTTAATAAATAGATAGATTCTAATATTCATAATCGAATAAATATGATGTAAAGCCATAATTCTTATCAAGATGTTGTTTACATTTTATAGAAATAAAGCAATTCCTGCTTTAAATAGATGCTGGTGATCTATTCAAACCCTCTTTTGGGTTTCATAAAGAACATAACAGCCGCTTTCAATCTGTTGATACAGTAATTGAATGCTAAAAATGCTCATTAACTATTTTTATTTTATAATTAAAAATATGTAGCTCATACAGATGGATAATGGCTGCGTTGAGAACCACTTTATGTGCCTACTGTAATTAAAATCCCATTTACATATAAACAAGTAAATACTTAAGTATTAACAAAAATCTTTTGATTAAATTTTCCTCCGAGCATTGCCGCTGGCAAAAACAACATCGCGGCTTATCCACTTGCATACTTTTACGCTCTTTGTTTATTTTTTTTGACTTTGATGGTGGGCCCTTAAAGTGTTGTGCTTAAACGGCAGAACGGGCATTACCGTGTCTATATACCTATATGCGAATAGATAGTAAATATATACAGTTATGCTTATGTGTAGTGCCAATTTCAACTGTTAATTGCTGGCAAACAGAACACACACACATACACACATAAACATACATAAATCTACACATACATATTTACAAACACATTTAGGCGCATTTGTATGCACATATCAACCCAAATGAGATTGCTCATTTTATAGTAGCTGCCTCTTTGATGCAGACATACACGCACTTGCTTATGTACATGTGCGAATCAGTGATTTTGCTAGCCATTTACTGCCGCATACATTTGGCCACATAAATTCCTATTTGCCGCGAAATGTGTTGATTGTAATCTGGGGACTTAATGGAGGATGGCAACGATGCCATTTTGGGTGCACAAAGGCGTTTGTGTGTGAGCGCGCCTAAAAGTATGCCATATCATTATACGAACGTGCGCTTTTCTTCTGCTCAATGAGCGTACACGGGCGCTTGGGTGTGTGATTGACAGAAACAAATGCCTTTGCCACTTTACTTTCTGTCTACTTCATGTGAGTGTGTGTCAGTGTTGTGTATGTATGTGTTAGTAGTGGCATGTGAATTTATGCAGAAAACGCGCGTTGTGGGCCAATGACTACACCTCACTGCTGTAGCGCTTACTTTAACAGCTATTTTATTTCAGTTTATTGCAAGCGGAAATGGGCGGGAGAGAGCTTAGATATATATATATATGCGTGTATGTATGTATTTATGTATATGTAAGTTAGGGATTATTGCGGAGTTAAAATTAAACTTAATGCTGAAATGTCAGCAATAGTTGACACTTCGATATGGGTAACGGGTATTCAACGAAGATATATACTTTTTATATATAGACCTTTTATTTCGCTTAAATGGAATTTTATGTCAACTCTAACAAAACCTCTCTTTAAGGAATAGTAACTTCACAGTGTAAAACTTTTCGCTGTCAGCATTGAAGTTGATATGGACGCCATTTCGGCAAATAAAAAAATAAAAGTTTTTCATTTGCTGCCCACACTTTTTATTTAAGCCAACAAAGAAATCAATAGAAGCTAGTTTTTCGTTTATTTGTGTGTACACGTGTTTGTTAATGCATAACGTAAGCAGAAACTTTTTCAATTTTGAATTTCAAAGCAAAATAAAAAAAAAATGTTAACTTCGGTTGCACCGAAGCTATAATACCCTTCACAAAAAAAAATTTCCCATACAAAAACTTGATTTTCATCGATCAGTTTGTATGGCAGTTAGTTAGTGGTCCGATCTGAAAGATTTTTTCTGTGTTTGTAACCGTACCTTAACAAATTTTGATAATCTTGTCAAGTTTTGCATACAAGAACTTCATTTCGATCGGTCAGTTTGTATGGCAGCTATATGCTATAGTATATAGATATCGACGTACACACAGAGCGACATGGCTAAATCAGTTAAACTCGTCACGCTGATCATTTATATAGATACTTTATAGGGTCTCCGACGTTTCTTTCTGGGTGTTACAAATTTTTTAGCAAATAACCTATTCAGGGTATAAAAATCAATGCAAACCTGTTTTTAAATAACATTTTTTCCACTCCATTTTAAATTAAACGCCGAATTTGTATGCTGTGTGCTTCTCGATTTTCCGATTAATCTGATTTCGTGGTAATGAGCGGCATAACCGATGCATATTAACAACTTGTCGCCTTCAATTGAAAGCACAAGCACGTTCAATGTTAATAAAATACTCTCCTAATAGCAAGTGCAACCACAATACTTTGCTGAGTGAACTGTGTTTATAATGGATATGCAAATGTATGGTAACGTTTGCGTCCGCGACGCCCTCTAATACAATTTGGATGCTCATAATATGCGCAACAAGGAATAGCAACCGCGACATGAATATTAAATGCGCCTAAAAGCATGCTATGAAATTTATTACAACAGTATGCGACGCACATTGGACACAATTTGTAATAGAAATTGTTCAAAGTTCTTATTTGAGCTTTAAACTTCTAAAAAAAAAGGTGCGAAACTTATGAATTTATGAAAATATTTTTTAATGTGTTCTGTGAACACTTACAAGATGCACTAAACATTATACGAATGCTATGACAGTTTTTTAATAAATATTGTACTTAAGGCCTACAACCTTACTGCTAGATATTTGTGACATCATATCTTTTTTATATCAAGTCTACAGCTGTCTCAGTTATGAAATATGAAAACAGTAATTCGTTCCATATGCCAAGTATAACCACCAATAGACTCATGCTAAAAGATCTGAATCTTTTGGAAAAATGACGTCGAGTAGAGGTCGCAAAAGAGATGCATGAGAACATAGTTAAGGACCCTACATTATTATTACTACTGCTGACGAGACTTGGGTTTATGAATATGTCGTCGAAACTGTTCAAAAATCTAGCGAATGGCGCTCCAAAAATGAGGATGAAATCCCAGCCGGGACTTATAGCATTTGTATGGAAGTTTGGAAGAAACGTTGGAATGTATTGGCTTAGGAGCCTATTATGAAGGCAATAATAAATATTTTGTATGAAAGTATAGATTTTTTGTCAGTCCCGGTCAATTTTGATCATACAATGAAGCTTTTACTCGATAGAAAAATGTAATTATTAATTATGTATATCGCTATTATGAATTATGAATTACGGGTTATAAAGTATGAACTACGAATTATGAATTAAGAATTTTGTTTCTGGTTCCATTTTGTAACTATCCTCTTGCCTCATATAATTTTTTTGTAAAGTTCTTATAGAAAAATAGTCCATCACTCATCTGTCATAAGACATCATTCACTGGCTACATGCCATACAAGTATTAGCAAAAGCTAATATCAAGGCTTTTATATGCCATTTGTTATCTTCATTAGTTAAAAATTTAACTATTATATTTAGTGAGGAATTACTATTTAATAAAATAATTTAATATTTAGATTTAATAATTCATATAAATTTAAAACACTCGTTTAGACGTTAACTTCAACAAAATATTTTTAATTTTAGAACTAATTGCATTCTTAACAGTTAAAAATATTTTAAATTACAGTTAGCACTCATTTTTAATTATTGCTACTGCAAGTAAAGGTAAATCTTTTTTCCATGGTATTACGCGTCACTCCTAAATTACCGAGTACGCTCTTATTAATAAACGTCTTACCTCAACTTAGGCGCCTAAGAAAAAAACCCAAAGTAAAAGAGGTGTAGTTTGTATTATAGCAGCGGCGCAGAAAAGTATGCAATTGTGCGCTGACAAGAATTAAATTAAATTGTACGAGACCATCTACATATGTACATATATATAGAAATATATGAGCGTGTTGGCATGAAGGTGTAGCGCATGCCAAGAAGTTTAATCTAATGAAGGCATTTAATGATGTCTTCTGCTTAAAACGCCACCAACACAATTGCAATTATAAGGGCTTGTTATTAAAGCTCATCACGAAGTTGTGTGCGACCGCTTGGATACGCATGTGTATATTTGTCTGTCTGTATGCATTTTGGCGCGGCGTTGTTAATCATAATTATTATATTAATAATAATCATAATACAGTAAGTTTATTTTGTCCAATAAAAGACGATATGACAATATAAAATATGACCGAATGAAGGCAACACTAATAACAATAACAGTAACTACAGTATTAAAAGTGACTTCAAGGCAACGCTGGCGGTCTCAGTGTGGCATGACAAGCTTGACAATTAAGACTTACAAGCATAATCATAACAATGCATATTAAGCAGATGTTGCGTACGCTTGCAACATATTTATTTGTGGCATAAATTAATTAATTTTAGTTGTAGCGCTGCGAAGAACTTTGAATAGGATTATTAATCAATAAACGGGGATGCGATTAATCATTTGATCATAATAATTTGGATGTCAAATATTGGTTAAGTTTTTATTAGTGGCTGTAGAGTGCTCTCTGAGTTAGATATGAAGATTTAAACCAATCTTGGTTAATCTCAATTGATAATAGATACTGATATTCGTCGGCGCTTTTTGTCTTAAAAATTTTTTGCAGAAATCTTGAAATATTTCACAATCCATCCGTCTTACGCTTTACCGGAGTTTTATATTAAAATTTGAAAATCAAACGTACGGCACAATAATAGGAAATCTGCACTGAGGAGTCAGAATTAGGTGGTACTATAATTCCATGTTCTTAAAAAATATTTAGAGACATTCTTTTGGTATAAAGTAAGCTCCCACAAAGGTTAAATTCTAAAATTTGTTGTATAGATAAAGTTGAGGGCTCTTAGTCTTTGTGGCCATGTTAGATTTCATGAAGTTGCTTTTAGAAAGTACTTTATAGTTAATCTGAAAAAATAATATAAACTGTTTCCAAATTGGTGCAGATGAATATTAGCTACAATACTTTCTTAACAAATTCTTTGGTAAATACACTATAGTGGATATGTAGGACCAAGTTTTTGAGCACTGATATGTCTAGAGTTTTGTTTTTAAAGAAAATATGTTAGCTTTAGTACGAACATATTAAAAGTTTTTTTGGCTGTTTAATCGAAGGAAATTTAACTGTAAATACTCCCTTTTATTTACTTTGTTATTACTCAAAAGTATGTCTCCATCGAATATCCAATTTCATCCTATAATCTCTCTTAATTTCTATTAAAAATTTTCACTTAAATCCTTAACAATAATACACACCGCCACCATAGTCTTTCATCTTTGAGCATTTCAAGCGAGAGGGATAACAAACAGCACAACAGCGAGAAAAGCTAATAAATCCGCTTAGTGAAAGTGAAAGTAATGGCGACGTAGAAACTCTCACATAAAATGAAAAAAAACATGGAGGGCACATAAAAATAAACAAACTGAAATGAAAGCAAGTAATGGAGAAGCACTAAAAAGTCGGTGGGATTAGTGGCTTTGGCGTAAATTGTTGAGAAATAAATACGGTCGGCCTTTAGTCGGTCGACAATTGTGCTGTCTGCTGTAAGGTTTCATAGCATAGTGTCAACGCGTTTAAATCATGGGAAAAGGACAAGCCGTTAGGGTTTATCTCGCCGTAATATTTATAGTGACAAGTTGGCAATGCTTGCGAGTATAGCACATACATATGTAAAGTACTGTTATTAATATGTATATCTATATTTTTAAATAGATATTGTGGGGTTTGAATTTTTTTACCCTACATGCGAGAAATGTCACTGGCAACTAGAAGGCATTCAATTTCAAGCGAAAATGCACCCTGTATAATCAAGCGGAAATTTGTAGTATTTTTCCATCGTTGAGTGCATTAAATGACTAAAAAAAAAATAGTGGATTGAAGGGTTTAAGCTTGAAAGATTTATTTGCGGTTATCATAAATACTCTTAAATGAATTGCGGGGAACCCCAATAAGAGTGTGATTTATTTACACGCATTATAAAGTAGTTTGACAGCTATTAATTTGATGAAGAATATAAAATTCGCAGTACCTGCTAATTTGTGATGAAAGAGTTTCAAATTATATAGTGATTGGAAGTGTAGTTCAATGGTCTTGAATAGTGGTTGCCTGTTTCATTTCAAAGATCGCAATGTGTCTATTTGAAAGAGAGCAAGCTCAAGGCTCAGAAAATCATAATAATCCCATAATGTTTTCACACCAAGAAGAAGAATTCTAACATAAAAATTGACACTTGACTTAATTGTTTAAATATGTTATTTGGAGTCTTTTGATGTAAGACATTACCTGTCCGGGAACCGCAAAATTTTTCGAATGTACATTGTGCAGCAAGCTCATAATACCACACATATCCAAAGGGATCTCAGTGATCAGTAAATTCATAAGATCCCTTATAGGGACTCAGAAAAAACATCGCTATAATAAAACAGAAAATTATATAGATCTAGTAGTACTATTGCTTAAAAAAACAAAATGCTTCCGACATTCCACTTAAGCCTTCCGGAAATCTTTCCTGCTAACCGTAGTTCAATAAATACATTTATAATTTGTAAAGATTAAACTTACCACACCGACTGAGAAGTAATTGTTGATGATATTATATGGCACTGTGCAATCTTTTTCCGGCTGCACCTTAATCTGTTTGGGCAGACATATAACAGCTTGACTTTTAGCTGCTGCACTGCCGGACGAATTCAATGCGGACGGTGTTGAAGGTTCTGCTTCTGCTGCTAATGTTTCCGGCTCGGGTACGGCGACGGGAGGAGATTGCGTAGGAGAATATTTGGGCGATGCCGAATAGATCGGTAATGGCGATGTCGGTGACAATGGCGTGCTTGGCACTGTCGACCTGTCAACGGCAGTCGATACCTCTGCCGCAACTGCGAGCTCAACCTCGTTGCTAATGGGTACAATGGGGGCAGTGGTATCAAGTGTGGTGGTAACAGTGTTCGCTTTCCTTGATGCAGTGCTGAGTGCAACATTTTCCATTTCTGTTGGTGCTGATATGCTTTTCGCGCTAGGAGGTGCCTGTAATTGTTCTGTCGCAGCCGTTGCTTCCACTTCGCTCTTTTCCTCAGCTACCGGATTATTTGGAATGTCTGTTGCCACCGCAGGCGCGTGTATTGAATGGTGTTCGGTGCGATTCACACCACTATTGTTCGTTTTATCGTTGTCATTGTTGTTGTTGCTACCATCATCAATTGCATCGCCGTGGACGCTTTTAGCCATTTCCGGCGTTTGCGGTGTGCCAGGTGATTGCAAGTCTTCTGATTGCGTTCGTTCACGTCGTTCCCTTTGGCGCTCTTGTTCCTCGTGCTGTTGTTGCTGCTTTTGTTGTCTAATAATTGTGCTCGTACTGCTGCAACTGCTGCTACTATTGCTGAGTGTTGTGAGCGTGCGCTTCGTTTCGAATGTCGACATTGATATGCTTTTAGTTGCGCGGCCCACGTTGCCACCTCCACCTCCACTACCACCACCGTCACCATTGCCCGCAATACCACCACCCGCACCGCCGACACTCGTACCCCGCATGCCGCCGCCAACCGCATCGTTTGCATATTCGGTTGCTGTGGTAATCGATGAACTCATCGATGACGTGGATGCCGTTGTGGTCATGTGCTCCTGTTTGCTGCTGCTGCTGCACATGTTCGTGCAAACGCTAGTGCTGCGGTGGAACTCCTCGAATTTCTCGAAAAGCGCCTTTTCGACCACAACACTCTGCGATAGCTCAATCACTTTCTGCATATTCGAGTGGAGCGTGACCTGTGTGTGAAGGAGTGAGACGATTATATGTAAGCGAGCATTCATAATAGTGTGGTGAGGCATTGAAAGGAACTCAAAAAAACCATTTGTGGCACAGTATACGAGTTGTTCATAAATAAATACAGGCACCAGTGTGTTGTTAAGCAATAATAAAGAATTTCAAATAAAAAGGTATTTGAAAACCATAAATTTATATAAAATGATTTGGCACATATAGATGGACTAATGTATGTTAGATTGGATTAAGCGATTCCTTTGGCATTAAAGTTATGATTTCTTAGAAAGAAGTGCATTGGAAATTATGAATGTTGATATAGAGATAAGGAAGTTAAAAGGAATCGCAAAATTATTCATTGTAAATAAGCCAAGAATATTTTGTTTATACACTTGCAACAGGTTGCCACAGAGTATAATAGTTTTGTTCACCTAACGATTGTTTGTATCACCTAAAAATAATCGAGTTAGATATGGAGTTATTTGTATATAAATTATTTGAAAGACGAGACGAATTAAAATCCGAATGCTTGTCTGTCCGTCTGAATAAAAATTGAGATATTGTAATGGCTAATGTGGGCGTATCGGCGAATGTGTGCGTTATCTTAATTAAAATGGATAAAAGATTGTGACACACACTGGCTTTAGATCGGTCAGTTTATATGACTACTACTACTATATGCAAAATCGTCATTGACCCCATAAAATGAACTACGGTTGTTGACTTGGCTAAATGTAAACAAAGATTGGGGACTTGGCTAATTGTAAACAAGAGGGTATTTGTCCACGGCAAAATGTAAAACAAAAGGGTCATTGACCTAAGAAGATATAAATAATATAACATGTGGGATTTTTTAGTTTTGGTACACCTGAAGGTTCGCTTGCACCTGAAGTCAGACCTTCCCTACTTGTTCATTACTTGCTATTTATTTCTTAATATTTCCAATAATCATTATCTTTTCTGCCAGCGCATATGAGTAGCTTAGAATTAGCTAATCCCACGTGGCGTATGAGTTATATGTAATCGAGTAATCTCTTCTACACTCACTTACACACTTTGCCGTTTAAGTAAATCGGAATTTGTCCTTTGCGGAATTGCAAAAAGATTAGCTAAATTCAATCGCTTATAATTGCTTTGAGTTTGCAATCCATTTTAATCTTTTTTCTAGTTATTTCTTCTGCTGGCAAAGCTTTGGGTCAACAGGGTGTATCACTTGTATATATGAGTATGGTAGCAAATTAACTTAAAATTGCCAGGAGCTCGCTTTATGCAATAAAACGCAACGAATAAAAATATATTAAAAGGAAAGAGACTAGAGAACATTCGAATTGCATCATCGAATTGAATTTAATTTTTGCAGCATTTTTTTTTTTTTGAGTTTTTGCGCTTTGCGTTACAAAAACTTTTGAATGGAGTGTATGCTAGTAGAGATGAAAGGGTTAACGACACAAACAATATTTGTAATAGCATTTAAACCGAACTTTTGAGGGGTGTAAAACGATTACGATAGGTGTGCGAAAAAAGGTGGCGGAGGTACATGAAGAGAGGTAGCTGAAGAGAAAACTAAAGTACGAAAGCAATTGAAAGCAGAGCTTATATTGTAGTTGACGCGTGCAGTTCTTGGTTGCTGTGATCAAATGGCTTTCGTACTAATTGGATTTTGGCAAGTGGCAAGCAATCACTTCAGCTAGATTCGAGCGATGCCACAGTGAAAGTGTGCACCAAAAAAGTCGATTGAGTCAAAGATGATTTCAATTAAAATGTCAGTAGGACATTGAAAAGTGCGAGCTAAGTGAGAAAAAAGGAAAGTAAAGGTACAAAGTGGCGAAAAAATGTGCTAAGCGTGATTGCTTGTGTGACAACCATGGCATATGAGTGATTTTTTGAGATACAGTTGAGTGCTAACAGCCAATGGGATTAATGAAGTTGTTTTCTAATTATATTGCCATTAAAAGTAGTTATATTTATTTTTTGTTTCCCCTCAAATTTGCTACATTTTATTTCGATTTGATACACATTTTCTCACCACTCACCTTTGGTCGCAGTATTTCCGCCACAGGCGCCGCATTCGTCACCTCAATACTCCAACGATCCAGCATTACAATGGATGAGCGTTTAATTTTGTCCATTAGCTTGGGTATATTTTCACCCTCATAGCCGCCACCCCAACGCAGACAGCGCGCCAAATCGTTGCCAGTGCCTAATGGTATGACGCCAATGGCTGGTTGCGTGGCAAGTTCAATGGAATCTAAGTAAATGGAGTAGAAAAAAAAAAAATTGCATGAAAAAAATTTGGCAAAACTTTGTTTGTAATTTTTTTCTTCCTGGCAGGTCTCTAAAATAACATTCAAAAAGCTCAAAAAGTCATTAGTCTGTGTATTTGTTTTTTCGTGCAACTTAATACTCGACTCTACAAAGAGTGGAAATTTTCATTATTTTTTTGGATTTAACAATTTTTTACTCACCCATCGCTTCGAGTACCCAACCAACAGTACCGTCACCACCACAGCAAATCACTTTGAAGTTCGGCATGTCTTTGAATAACGTTAAACCTGAAGAAATAGTGATATATAGAGCAAAAGTTTATATATTTAATATTTATTACTTTATTATTAAAACTTCTTGCTTACCTTCCTTCGGTCCACCTTTCGAGAGATCATACACCTGCCTCGGATTGAGCATATATTGAAATTTTCGCAATATACGATCACCTTGGCGTCCGCCACTTTTCGGATTCACAAATACCAACAATGGGCAGCTGCTCTCATTTGGCGGCGTAATTTGAAAATGCGTGGCCTGATGATTGATTTGCGATTTCTTATATTAGCAACAATTATTTTACAAACATTTATATATATTTATAGATAATGCAAGTAATTTCTCAAAGCAAAAATATTTTAATAATTTTCATTTAATTGTGGACGAACACATTTAGTTGATTGATTTGTTAGGTGATATGCCAATTGGAGTGGTTTTGCAGGCATGATGAGTGCACAGACGCGGTGGCGTATGAGTAATTTTTGAAATTTGTGGTTGCCAATTATATTTTTGCGGTGGAATGTAATTAAAAATATTGCGTGGGAAGAGGAATGGAAAAGACAAACAATGTGTATGAATTAATTTTAAATTTGGTGAAGTTTCGGTGAATACGTTGATAATTGATGTACATATGTATGTATATATTTTTTGCTAAATATTGTAGGTTGGATTAATAAATAATAATAATTAAGATCGCAAAATAAAACTTATTTAGAAAAAATTTTAAATTTTACTTAACTTAGATTAACTCAACTTAAATTTAATGGATATTTATTGAATTAAATATAAATAATTATTTTAGCTTAACTTAAATTAACTTACTTTTAAGTTAATTAAATTATTTTAACGTAGTTAAGTTAACTAACAAAAAAAATATACTTAAATCAATTCAAATTCCAATTCAATGAGAATAAATCTAATAGGAGGATATTTCTTTAACATAACTTCTTTTATATTAAATTTGTTTATGTTAACTTAGGCTGACTTAAGTATATAAAACGAAATAATAAGATATTGATTTACCTTAACTTAACATAGTTTACCATAACATTACTAACATTAATTTAATTAAATCAAACAAGAAGAAATTTAACATATGTACATACCTTCATACACATGTGTTTGTAATATACTAAATTAAAATAATTTTAAGTTAACTTTACTTGACTTAAAATAAAATTTAATAAGATTGTATTAATTTGACTTAACTTAGCATAGCTTAACTTGACTTGACTTCACATAACTTAACTTAACTTAACATGACATAACTTAACATAACCAAACTAAACTAAACTTAACTTAACTTAACATTATTTAAATTAAACAAAACCAAATCAAATTTAATTAGAGTTAACTAAATTAAGTAAACTAATTAAATGAAACTAATCGATATTAAACTGCTTTGGGCAATAAATTGTTAAAAATGGAATTTTTTTCTAAATTATCCAAAAACATAAAAATAATAAAAGATGCACAAATACATACACAAAAACAAAAAATGTTTACCAACAAAACTTAACCCATAATTAACTTACTTTATTCGCTTGATTAACCGAGCGCTGGCGATCCAAGACCGCCGGACAGATGGCCGTTGGCGGTATAATTAAATCCGCATATTCGCCTAAAGTACATTCTTTTTTCACCGACGAGGCACAGCGATTGTGAAGCTAAAAACAAATAGATTATGCAACAGCAAATTAGATAACTTCACTGATTTCAAACGGGAGAGCGTGGAAGTAAAACAAAAATTAAATGCGTAAGACGCGAAATTGAAAAACAAGCGACTTGAGAAAGAAAATATTTTAAGACTTTAAAGATAACAGAGCACCAATACAATGACAACATATTTCTAACGACATTTTCAAATTAGCATAAGTTTCCATCCAGCTGTCGAAATGTGACACATTCGCTTAAGCAGCTGCACGAGCTAACTATAGAAGGCGTCGTGCTTTTGTTTTTTTACATTCTTCTTTATATCGGCTGTGCGCTTTTGCCGTTAATAATTGAACACGTGTCTTCTGCAACGTGAGCGTTGAATATAACTATACAAACTTATACACATACACATAACGGTATTTATCTGTTTGTTAACAACTACATACACAAGAATATCCACGCTGACGGAGGGAAAAGCAAGACATGGCCACGTAAGAGCAAATGCGTAATTTTGGACGGGGTAAGAGCTAACTAGAGATTCTTAACAAGTACAGTTTTGTCATTTATCATTTATTTCTTTCTACTGGCTTTGTATGCCAGGGTAATAATTAACATTACTTGAGATCTATTGCTTTTATATTGGGTACAAAATTTCTCAGCTAATTAATTAGATTAGTATCTCGTTAGTGTAAAATTTACAAGTGCTGTACGCATCAAGACTGTTCTAATTTCGTTTAAATTGCAATATTTGTCTGAAATATTTGTATGCTTGCAAGCGGTTGTGGTTAGGCATTTTCGAACTAAGTAGAGAAACAGCTTTTAAATTAAAATAGAAATTGCATAGCAGTAACATTTAAGTGCAGACAAAGCGAATTTATGTAAGTAATTTTAATGTCCTTTCATCATTTTATAATTAAGATACCAACAATCTTAATTTTGATTAATCGTTTTTCGAGTCTGGGATCACGTTTGGCAATTAGTTGCTTTAAAAGTGAGAAACTAAACTTTAAAACATAATATAGTCAATCGAATTTTGCCATTCTTCTAAAGTTTTGACTAGCTGTCAAACTGCAATTCACTCAAAGTGTTGGTAACAATCATTAAAGAAGTGCTTGTCATTGATTATGTTTTTCTTGTCATACGAATAGTCTCACCTGAGATCTTATTCGTTTACCAGGCGACAATCCCATCTTTTTTCTCTCGATAGTTTCAGATATTAAGTTTGGTATCAAGGGTACTTAATTTGCTATGTAGCTCAAAATCTCATTGGTGCTTCTCTCTTTGTAAAAGGATATTTGGAGGCTTAGTGAATGTTGGAGTACCATGTTTTCATATAAGGTTATACGATCTTTGCTCTCACGAACAGACAAGTGGTGTTGACTAGCAGATGTTAAAATTCACGAGACCTCATCTCTTAGTGCTAGTGATAGTGTGAGTGGGTTATTGTCCCATTGGGACTCATGCAGTACATCTAACCATCTTAAATATGAATCTTTTCGCTTGAAAATTTTTATGTTTATAATTTTCTTACGAAAAGTTCGGTCTTATGTAGTTGAGTTTCAAATATTTCGAAATATGAATTATATTTTTTCGTTAATCGGGCTGTACATTTTACCTATGAAACTTACATAACCTAACCTTAACTAACTTACTCTATTTAATTTACATTGCGAAAGCGGATCTGCTTGGTTGAAAAAGGAGGCGTTGAAGCACCTGACCACATTCGATATAGATGGGAAGTTAGATGGAATGGACGGTGGACATTCCGACTGATCCCCAACATTCAGTCACCACATGGCGAGTTAGATTTTTACTTGACCCAAATTCTCACAGAACACGGTATTTATCTGTTAGGCTATTTTAAAACTTATTTGAAACGGTTCTAATATGAGAGTGATGATATATGCCACGGTTGCGGAGACGATACAATTGAGAATGTAGACCATACGTTGTACCACGGTCCGCAATATGAGCAAGAAAGGCGATGCCTAAAGAATGTTTTTGATATACACCCAACCCCTAAATACCTAATATAACATGTGGTTAAATCCAAGGATATGTATAAATAACCCCAAAAATCATGAAAAGCCAAAGCGCCCGAGAACAGCAGAGGAGAAGAGAACTCTAAAATTAAATGGACCACTGCGACGCTAATCAAACGAACTTATAATAAATTGAGTGGAGCATACGGGAAGGGCGGTAAACATTGGACGGGGCGGGTTCAGAGACCAACAGAGGTGAGGTTAAGTAAACGCAATTTGTCATTCAATGCATTCAGATCATTAGAAACGTATGACCAGTGCTCAAACCTTTTCTCGACGTAATACTTGACGGTGGCACCAGGGGATCGGTACATGGCGGTAATAGTTTTAACTCGGTTTAAAGTTCAAGATTTCGATGCTTCCTCTTCGTAAAAAAAATAAACGTCTCGTCATCAATAATATTGCGTTTGATAAATGTAAGGTCCTCATCTGCGCTGTCAAGTAACTCTTTTGTGACCCCTAATCGCCGTATTTTTTGTACATCTGGTCTTTTGGTAGGAGTCTTAACACGCATCCAAAACCGGGGTGTTCATAATTTAATCGCGTCAAACTCCTTTCTAAAATATTTACCAAAATGTGTTCAGTCTTTTCATAAGAGATGTAGCAATCCTCTGCTATCTCTCTGATATTCTTGTTCTTAGGGAGAGAGGTATGATATAAGACTTGTGCAATTATTTTAAATATATCATTTAAAGTATATTTTATATTCAGATTAGTGTAATGAATCTGCAATTTTTAAGAATTTTCTAATTTCCAACTAAATGTTAAATTTTCCCCATTTTTCCCACTTATCGGGGTGCTGTATAGAAAATTGAAGCGTAAATCAATTAACAAGCAAAGCCACAAGTGGCGCCACAAGCAATTGCACAGTTTGAAATTACTAAATTTATGCCATATTATTGTATTATCATTTGCGTGACATACGCTAATACCTAACATAAGCCCGACAAAAACAAAAACAACAACAAAATAACATTTACTCACTTTGCTGCAGTGTTGCAATTTCGCAAATAAAATAAACAAATAACAAAAACAGCAGCAATCAAGTGACAGCAGATATAATAGACAAGTGACACGACGCTGAGGGAAGCTTAGAGCGTAAGTGGAGAGGGTCTGAAAATGCAAATGCACATTGCAAACTGCACAGCAAGTTAAGTATGTTATTATTGTTGCAGCATTGCATGTCAAATTAAAATTGCGAATTGCTGTCAATAAAGTTGGGGGATCACACACCCACATACACATACATATATATTGCTGAAAATATGGTGGCTTGCAGTGTTAACTTGCGTCAGCTCGCCGCATAAATACATTCACACATACATAAACAAACATATGTAAATCTGCGAACGAGCGCATGCGCGCTTTTATACCGTGAACATATGCAAATTCCTGCATAAATATGTATGTAAATGCGATAAACAAATGCAAACATAAAAGAGGTGTCACAAAACGACTAACGAATTTCCCAACCAAGCCAAGGCAAATGACTTTGATTGGCAGCGTGGGAATGCCGCAAGTGCAGCGCTGGCGTGGCGGAAGCTCTACGCTTCAAATGCTGCAGCGCTGCAATATGCGCTGCTAAGCGAAGATACCGTCATTGAGTGGTTTGTGCTCCAGCTAAGGTGCGACAAAGTACACGTACCACAGTGCAGCGCACGTGACAGGTGCTGCGTAACGACTTGAGTTGACAGCTGCGTGGCGGGTATATGGAAAAATTATGGAGACACTACCGGATGGCATTTTAAATGGAAAATTCTCACGAAAATTGTGCATTTTATTTCGAGTTGCCATTGCGGGACGGGGGGTAAATCGACTTGGTTTTCAAAGTGCGTAGCAAACAGAATAAAATACTTTATTTAAGCTGTGCTGCATTTACTTCGTACTAAATGTACAAGTATTGTTATCTATAAAAATTAAATTTAAGTTTTGGAAGCTTTGTAAATATTAACTTAAGTATAAACTTCGTTTTCTGAGTCTACAATTTTGTAGGCAGACATTTTTATACAATACTCTTTTACAATTTTCTAAAATTATTTTAATTCATCTCGTTGAGTTCTATATACTATGTAAAAATATTTATACACTTTTTCTTGAAATCAATCGTTAATTAATTTAATTTAATTTTGTTTTCTTAAGTATTTTGAATCTTATAATATCAATTTTGCTGTTATAGATTTTTTAATACTTATTTTTTTTGATTTAAATCAGATGTGTACATCATTTTGTAATAATACCCTTTTAAACATCATTGACATCTTTAGTATACGCTTAGGAGCCAAATTTTTTTTTAAATATGTAAGTTTCGTATTCTCACATTCATTTACCATACATATTTATATTAGTATGACGAATTTTCAGCTTGAATAATGTACAATACTCAGATACCCAGAACAGGGTATATTAAGGTTACAACGAGTAAAGCGATTTTACGATACCACACTTGTAGTACGATTTCTCTTTCTCATCAAAATAGCCCTCAGCGATTATTTCATCGCTGTGGGTTAAGTCTGGAGTATATCTTGGGTGTTTAAGCAAAGCAAATCCCAATTTATTAAATTTTGACATCGTTTTCATCGATTTCTGACACGGAGCATTGTGTAATTTTTTATGGATTTTTTGCTATTTTCTGGAATAACAGTCTATGTGTCATCCTATGGACCTTTTGAAATTCGTGTTAAATGAACAGCGTGATGAGCTGAGGCGATTACGCTACGCGAACTAGACTCTTAGTTTTTGAAATATCGATCTAAAAATTTACACAAGTTTTTTTCTCCCCAAGAAGCTGCTCATTTCTCGAAATCGTCGATATCGGACCATTATAGGATATTGCTGCCATGCAAATTGAACTATCAAAATCAAGTTATTGTATGGAAACCTTTACTATTTGACCAGAAAATTTTACGAAGTTTGGCATGGCATATTGCTCAAGGCAGCGGTGCATCAACCGATTGTTAAGATTGGACCAATATAGCATATATGGTATGTAGCTGCCTTTCACACTGACTGACTAACATCACGATACTCTTTATTGAGTAACCTTAATTCGATTTGTATGTTTTTAAAACCAAAACTCCATTTAATAAGATTTTAGTATTAAATTTTTATTAAATATATTTTCTTCAATACTAGTGCCCTAAATATTTACCAAATTTTAACGATTTTTAAATTTTTCCAGAAGAAAATACTTTGAGTGCATCTAAAAATACCAAATTCGTAACTGTAGTTTTTGCATGTGACAATTGCTTTAAAAATTTTTTACTTTTATTTATCTCATCTATAATTTAATTTATTGTAGTTGTTCAGATACCACTCTTGGTTTGTTCAGTGCTAAATTGTCTTACTATCAAACGTCTTAATTGCAATATTTCAAACCTTATATCCTAATTAACTACTCAAAACACTACCCACAAATGCAACGATTTTGATACAAATCTGTAAATGGCATACTTATCGATGGTAATTAACCTTTGTAGGCGTAGATTGTTTATGTGTTGCTCACACATGTCTCAACAATGATATGCAGACTGTGCCATAGGCGGAATTTATTTGGGGAGGATAAGAATTTCCGGAAATTTTATATTTTTTGTAAAATGCTGATAAACGATAAAGTTTAGTCCTGGATTTGACTCAGAAATGGTTTCCAAAAAAAATTAGAAAGACTCGTACCTATATCCTATATTTATATCAAATTTATGTTGTAATAGTCTTTTATAGATTAGACATGAATTCGAAGAATTTGAAAATCTGGAGAAATTCTTAACTACTTCAACTTTCCCTTCAACATTAGTCAATAAAGAAACTCAGTCAATTAGACTCTACGGAATATATATTTCGCAAAAAGACTGTTTCAGGCTTAGTGAAATATCTAAATCTGAAATATCTAAATCTAAAGTAACCGAAACGGACCCGGATTTTTATTCGGCCAAGGACTATCAACTCGGGACCATTCCTCGAGATTACTACAGAAATGTTTTCTGCAGCTACAACAACAACAATAACACTTGTATTAAAATATGTGAAACTGTTGTGTATAATATGTGTCAGTCCGGGTCAAATTTGATCAGATGTTATCAAAATTATATATATAAATGAGGGTGAATATTTTTTCCAAAATATAATACTTAATTTCGATCAACAGAACTTGCACGAATCTTGGGTATGTCCCAAACGTTTATTTCTTGTGAGATATTTTTCAACCACTTAATATGAGTAAAGGTTACAAACTACCCTGTTCAATGATTATTTAGCCGAAAAATGAAATTATCTGTTGACAAACCAATATATCAGCAATTGTTGGCCCATAGTTTTAAAAATTAAAAAATATTATATAGCTTTTTTGACTTTAGGGAACACAAGCGAGAAATTTAGACCTCTAGATCTTTTGTAGACCCAGCCGATTGCCGCAGCTAAAACGAATAAACATTGTCTATTTAAATGTCTAAATCATCCTGTAATAAGCTGCTTTGACTTCAACCACTTAACTCTATTTACTACTGCTAAGTTTTCAAACAATAACCTCCATTATTATTAAGAACTAATACATGCTGAGGTGCAAAATTTTCCGCAAAAGCTTAATATACCCTCTTCTAAACATATGCACTCATATCTACGGATAATGTACTCTGAAACTCAAGCTAAAGCTCCACTGATGCAGTTAACTGCCATGTATACACTGTAACGAAGCTTTTTGCACGCACGTACTTGAATTAGCAGGTTCAAATGTACATGTTTGTATGTGAGTGCTTCTGTTTATATATGTTTGACGATTAAGTGAAGCTACTTATACTTAACTGTGCGTAAAATATCTATTATTCATACATTCATCCATATATTGTATGTATGTGTGCTTGAAACTAACTTTCCTAGTCTAATTTAAGGCTTAACACGCAACTTCAGCAGCTTATATGTATGTGTGACTAAGTATTGCAATATATATTTCCTAACGGATAAAGGAACACACCTAAGAACAGTACAGCTCGTTCAAGGAAAGGAAAGTCATAAACTACTTGCAGCTCAATATCTCTTCTGCTTCCCAGCTTTCTCCCCACATTTTATACATGCATTTCAAATTGATTGTTATCACTCAGAGCAGCAACAATAACGATAAATTTAATATTTCTACATGCAACATAGCTACTACTTACCATCATGTGGCACCAGCGACACGTCAAACCGGTGATGCCGTGATATGCCTTAATGCGTTTGCGACACTTGGAGCAGCGGCCGTAGCAATTGCCATCGACCCAGTGGTGTAACATGTCGCCGCCGCCTTTGGCTTTCTTTGTTTTCACGTAGGTGGTGATGCAGGAGGGCGGTGCACGTTGCACGCAACGTTCGTGCACCGTATATTTGCATACTGTATTTGCAGCATATTGTTGTAGTTGTTTTTTTTTTTTTGTATTATGTTGGTCATAATCAGCAGTTGTCAGCACCGTTGACATCATCAGCAGAGCGATGAGCGTTCATAATAATTTCGTGTTGTTGTTTTTATTTTTATTTATTGCATTCGAAAGCGTGTTGTAAGACCAGCGTCCGTAAAAATTTGCGTTTGCGTTTGCGTAGAGCAGAGAGGAGAAGAGAAATATAAACACATGTCAACAACATTTGTTAATTGCAAATTCGTGTCAACTCGAAAAGTTTTGCTATTCCATTTGGGTATTTGCGTATTTTCAGCTATCACTTAACGTGTGTGTGTGTGTGTGTGCGTGTTTGTGTGTATGCATGTGATACTTACATGCGTTTACATAAGTTCATTCGATTGACTTTAATGGCTAATTTATGCAAATGCACGCAATAGAATTTTGTTGGCTGGAAAATTTTCATTTCAAGTAGCTATTTACTGTTACTATACTATATCATATTACGTTTTATGGAGACTTTCGTTTTAGATAGTTTATTTTTATTTATTTTAAATTAATTTTAAAATTTAAATTTTTTGATCGTAAGGGTACTTCTCTCAGATTTAATTTAAAAAAAAAAACTTTTATTGTTTGCTTATTACAAAATAAATTGTTTCAGAATTAATGTAATAAGTCCCAATATTTCGGGACTTGCTTATAATAATATCGGGATCCCGAAATTTTTCGTCAACTCTTGCGACTTACCCTGATTCAATAATAACATACAAGTGTATTTAGTCGCAATTTTAATCACATTTTAACATTAGCATAAATTTTTACAGAAGTAAAATATCATACGTATATGTAAAGTTTGCTTAAAAAACAAAAACGATTAACTTCGTTTGCACCACGGCTATAATACCCTCTGCAAACAAAAATTTTCCATACAAGATTTGCATCAGTCAGTTTGTATGCCATCTACATGCTAACGTATAGTGGTCCAATATCGGCTAGTCTGACAAATTAACAGCTTTTGAGTGAGAAAAGCACATATTGATATCTCAAAAGCTGAGAGACTAGTTTGCGTGTATACAGACATACAGATGGACATGGCTAAATCGACTCAGCTCGTCACACTGATCATTTATACATATACTGTACAGGTTCTCGACGGTTTCTTCTGTGATTAACAAAGTTCGTGACAAACTTAATGTAATCTGTTTAGAATATAAACAAAGGCTATAGTATTAAATAAATATTTTCATAAGCGATTGTAGTATGTGTAATCGATTTTTGAGCCAAAAGATATAAACCCGAGCTTGCGAGATTTTTAATTATAGCTAGATTAGAAAGATTAGATTTCTATTTAGATGTTATTGTAAGATAAGTATTGGAGAACTCTGCTTCACTGTGCAATTCTCTATAGAATTCCCAGAAGTTTAAAAATCATATATGACTGCCATATATGTAAGTATATAGAAAACTAACAACACATTGGTAGACATTTTTTCAATTGATCAAAGGAAATTATTATTTGTCTAGTCAGCTTGGCTGGACATATTATGTGCCAAATGTTTTTCGATGTCGACACTTCATATTAGAAAATAGATGAACAAAAACAAAACTCCGTTGGTTGTTGTTGTGATTACTTAAAATACTCTCAAACTCTGGGTTGAGAGTGATTTCGGTGATAAAAATCCAGTACGTTCCGGTTGCGTAAGTCTTTATTTTGGGGAAGTAAGTCCGTTAGTAGTTTGTGACGGTCAATAAACTGATGAAAAAGCTTACTTCGTTCTTATAAATCGCTTAGATTCCTTCTAGCGAGTACCCCACTTTTTTTCGTAAATTTATTGTATATTTTCTCGAAGACCTATAGACTCCAATTGCTAACCATGGTGTCTTTAAAATGTTTAGGAAGTCTTTAGTTAAAATTTCATTAAATCTTTTAAAATCAACGAAATTTCATGAAACATTTGTTGGCTCTCCTAACTGGTATATGGAGGAAACGTGAGTAACCATTTAAAATAACATTTCTTAGTTTTCAGTTTGGCTTATTACTTAATTTAAAATGAATTAGTAAGAAGAAACTTTAAAAGTTTGTTAAGAGCTACAAATACTTTCATTATTTTTGCAACTATGAATAATGCTGTCGGATCCTATTTATATATCTCTGATTTGATTTGATTACTAAAAGTTTGTCGCAAACGTAGTGAAGATAACATTTTCAGTCTGAACTAATTTGACTCGGACTGTCATAAGAAGCTACATTTTCACGTATTTTGATACAAAACTTTATTATCGCCGTTAAAATAGGCTCTGAGAAATTGCAATAATTGATCCAAATTTTCATACGCTTGTAATTAGTTTCGGCTGGTTTGACCTTCAGCAAGTTTTGTTTTCTTCGGTTTCTTCTTGAACAGTTTTGTCAGCAATGATGAGTTTAATGAATATAGGGTCCTCAGTTTGGTTGTCTACCCTACCTTTTGCGACCTCTACTCGACGTGGTTTTTGCAAATTCAAGATTCAGTTCTTTTGGTACAAGTCTAGCATTGACACGTTTCATAACCAAAACATTGATCAAAATATGATGACTCGATACTTAAGAGTTGTTGGAATACTTTGTAATCTCTTTGATGAGGACTTTAAACAACTGTTTCACAACATTTTATCGATTTTTAAATGAACTGGTACGGATAAAATTTCATCACATGGTAAATGTCAAACAAATATGTTTATTTTGATTCCCCAAAAAAAATTGTATACCTTTCAAAAACACCCTCTATTATCAGTTAGCATAACAATGACGCTTGATTTTAAATGATCATAACCATCCAACTAAAAATACTTAAATTCAATGTGTAGTCACAATTATGATTGATACGAACAATGTTAGCAAATTGCCTTATTTATTGAACAAAATAGTTCTTGATTTAGCAAAATAATTGATTTAGCTAAAATAACAATACTATTCAATGTAATTTTCTGAATTGGTACATAAACAAATACTTAACTGAAATGCTGTATTACTGTTATATTACATTTACCCTACATTTAGTTTTAATTACATGTTGTTAGTGGTGAATAGTGGAAATTAATTCAAATTGTACTTGACTAACGAACTTATTTTGCTTATGCAAATGCGCTTCGATGTAAAATTCATTAGCCTAAATTTGAGTTATTTTCCTTCGCTTGTGGAGTTATGTAAATGCGCATGAATCAATTTCTTGAAGCAATTTACGTGCCGAATGATTTCCGACAAATGTAATGCACTCGACTGTGCAAACAAATATGCGCCAACAAACGCATGAACGCACGCACACACACACACACTCACACATACACGTAAGTGCTTGCAGTTGTGTATTTGGAAAATGTAAATTTAAATAAATACCCATCTAACGCTCACTTCCCATAAGGCACCCAGTTGCAATTTAACTTTTCACTTACAGAGTTATTTGAATTTCCGGCGTTTAAAATGAACTTCATCACGAACCGGAAATGCACTAAGACACATGCAACAAACATACACATACAAGCCTATAATATATAGCAGCTTATAGTATAGATGTGTCAAAGTGGTTGTACTTACACACACAGCAGAGACCCTTTTTGCCAAGGCCGACCAACATATTCAGGCAGAGATTACAATATGCCGGCTTGCTGAAATGTTTTAAGCGCCACACATGAATGCCATCCTCCTTCAGTGCCGTATTGTCAACGCCTGCAATCAGAGCATACAGAAAAAAATTTAATATAAAATATATATAGCATTGCAAATGGGAAAAGTTACACACACACAGCTAAATGATTGAAAGCGTAAACGAGCGTAATGGCAATATGTAAATAGAGCATGTAAGGGCGCGAAATAGCGAGTGCAATCAAATTTATTTATATGTATGAATGTATTTCCGGCGGATATTTAAATTTTATTTAATTGCTAAGCAAAATTTTAATTAAATGGCACAATTAGTATAACAGCCTTAACTTAGGCGAGTTTTGGAGATTACAAAAAATATCCCTTATCAATTGTTTTAACATTTTAAGGCTATCTATTACCATATATGTACAGTAAAAGTTTTGAAGGAAAATTTTATATATTTTTCGAGTTACACGCGATCATCAACGGCGTTAAAAAAAGATCTAACAGCAGAGATTCCGGCCATATCTGTGGATGAAACATAAAAAGAAAATCTCGGCTGGAAGATGTAGTCCGTACAATGATTAACGGTCGGTAAAACAAAAAAATGACAAAATGGCGGCGTTTTCAAAAAATATTGAATTTTACCCAAAACTTTGGACGTTTTTTTGCTGTGCAAATTCGACTTTTAGTCAAATCAAAAAACCGGCAGATCATTGTATGGAGAACTTTGTAGTAAATACAGCATATACAGATAAAAGTTGACAAATTATTTCAAATCATTTGTCTCCGAGTAATCACTGCAGCAAATTTGAAAAATTCTTTTTCGAGAAAAACGCGTTTAAAGATGTGAGTAGACAGACAACGTAAGCAATGAATACAGCTAAAAATTTTATCGTACTTCTGTGGCATGTATATTGGGGTGGGGTGGATTTATATGGAACTAAAGAACTGAAAAATTGCATATGCGACAATTGAACGCTCCAGCAAGGCACACATTTGGTACACACCTTAACTCTGTCTAAGCGGAATCAAGTTTTATATACCTTACTTTTGACAATTATGATTAGGGCAATGATACTGAAAAAATCATTAACATGATAATTGAATACCCCCTTGATGACATCTGTTATTCAATTTAAATATTGAACTTAAAAATTATAAATTCAGAGTGTTAGAGAACTAGAACATATTTCTTGAAAATTCTGCTACACTTAGATACTTTTTCCACTTTGATGATATTTTCTAGAGTCAAATAATGTCCTTGTGTTTAAAACAAGTAAATGCAAAGTAGCGCTGGGTTTAGTGATATGGCTGCAGAGTGTGTTGCTAAGCTCTTATGAAATAAACAGATTCTCCGTAGACGATAATGACATGTTATGAATAATATTTGCCAACGAGTTTCGCGCGTTTGATGTCATAACAATGGTTGTAAAGCAATGAAAATATGTCAAGCAGGCAATTTCATAATAGGTCGCTCGATATACAAACTCACAAATATACAAATGGATTACTTTTATATTTTCTCAACAAATTTACAATTGTGTGATTCCAAAATCGAGACATTTAAAGGAGATTTTACTTCACGGTCTTTGCTCAAATAAGTCTTAAGAATCAAAATTGTCGCTACTTTGACAACATCAATCTCCCTGAAATTCAAAGTGTTCTAGTCAAGAATGGTTGCATCATTGAACCCTTCCGTAAGTAGTAGCTCGGTGGTAATTGCTTGCAGTTTGGCGTCTTCAAACATTTTTGGTGATCTTCCACGTTCTTCATATCTCATATCAAAATTATTATCTCTGAACCGTTGAAACCATAGTTTGCATGTTGCTTCTGATAGAGCATGATCACCATCTGCCTCGACAAGCATTCCATGCGACTCTGCAGGACTTTTCTTCAAATGGAAACAAAAAATTTATGCTTTCCGCAAGTCATCTCTTCCCGGTACAAAATTTAACATATTCAACACCATGGAAGATGTTGTTTATTCAATCACTGTAAGGTTATTGAATATGTTTGACAGATGTTATGCCAACCAAACAGAAAAAAATCAAGAAAAAACGTTAGCTTCGGTTGTACAGAAGCTATAATACCCGCCACAGATAAAAAGGTTCATTACAATAACTAGATTTCGATCTAATTTCGTCAAGATATTACGTCAAATAAATATACAAGCACGTTATTCCGATTGTTAAGTTTAGTATAGTGGTCCGATATCGGCTGTTCCGATAAATGACCAATTTCTTAGATAGGAAAGGACAGGTGTCAAATTTCAGATCGATATTGCAAAAAGTGAGGGACTAGTTTGCGTATATACAGACAGACGGACATGCCTAAATCAACTCAGCTCATCATGCTGATCATTTAAGTATATATTTTATAGGGTCTCGGACGTTTCCTTCTGGGTGTTACAAACTTCGTGGCAAACTTAATATACCCTGTTCAGGGTATAATTAAGGCTCGTTCACAACAAATCTTCCATGTTGGCACTTTATACCGGTACACCTGATAAGAATGTGAGATGAGATTTATTCTAATTTAATTTCTTGTGGAGAGAAATCATGATCTATGGTTTTCAATATCTACATCTATATAAAAATATTTACTATTCATATCTCCTAATCATACTGCCGTTACCATCCCAAATTTAACTTGCTTTACCTAAGCCAAGGCAGGCTATGTCAAGAAATTAAAATGAAAAAATCTTCTTATGAAAATGGGATAAATAAAATCTGTTGGCTACTCTAATAAGTCGAGGAGATTTCCTTTAAATATCCTTTAAAGATTTACCTCAATTTTAAATTTTTCAAAAAACATTATCATAGTTGTCTGTAATTACGCAGAGGCTCATTAGAAAATTAAGTTTATGAAAAGTTTAAATAAGCAAAATAGTCAGCAAATCAACGCTCACAACTGCCACAACTCAGAGCAAAGAAAGTTTGCTACAACTTAATTGTCGCTGTCTCAAGTTTGCTTAAAACAAGTTAAGTAGTCATTTTACTTGAAGAACTTGCCGCCACTTTTATCTTTCGTTAAAGAAGAAATGCCGAAGACACTCTCCTGACACACCCTTTATACGCGCGTACATGCACACACACATGCATACCTAAATGCTCGCAAGAAAGACAATACTTACCCAAGAGCACGAGCAGCGGAATGGTTGTCAAGCCGCCGCGTTGCCATTCTTCCAGTGAAACAGTGCCATCGGCATCATAGTCAATTTCCACCATCATATCTTGCAGAATCTGTGAGGTGGAAAGAAAGTAACACAAAAAAGATTAAGAAAGGTAATATAAGAGTAGAAAATATGTAAGCGGAATGTATGTGTGTGATAATACTTTATATGTAAATAAGTGCAAACGTATATATGTGTGTGTGAATATGCGTAAAAATGTGTATGTGTGTATGTGTTTGGACCCACACATGGATTTACGCAAACATACATATATGTACGTGTTCATATTCACTTATATTAGAGCAGCTGAAAGCACAACAGGGCGTATGAGTAACCTCGAGCCAAATATGCCCAAGCAGTTAAGCGACGCTCGGAGTCGTGTGAGTAGCAATTCAAGCGACTACATATGCACGTTTCTTGAGTGTTGAATGCTGTGGGCATGGCATAAGCCTGAAGAACTCTTCTTCTTCTTCTTATCCATCCTATTGTTGCTTATTTGCCGGGTAAGGGCTTATGTTGCCACGCCGAAAAAGAGTTAATAGCGGTTGGCTGTCAGGGTTAACGCGCTTTGCCAGCGCAAATATATTAAGAATTTCCATTGAAATTTAATTCCGTATAAACTGTTTGCGGACAGGCAATTGCAAAGAGGAGTTGGGAGAGGTCACAAAGAGCTCACTTGGCTGTTGCAGATGAAAAGTTGATGAAAAATAGCAAAGCGGCAGCTAAGTAACTGCATTGAAAGGCGATTGTGTGCGCGGTTGCACAGCTGGAAATGTAATTTTCAGCTCTATTGCGGCGCAATAAACAATATAAAAATATCCTTTCTTGCATAAAAAACACAATGATAAAAATGCTTTGATGTGCGCGAATGCTGGCGGAACTATATAACTTTTGCTGCTTGTTTTATTACATTTCTTTGTACTAAATTTGTTGTGGCGCTTTTGTAGCAAATTGAAGGTAATTTCTTGCATTGTAGTGTTATTCAAGTATTGCGCATATTTTACAAAAGCTTGTGAAAAATTATTTGCTTGGATAGTTTTTAATACTTTTTTTTATTTATTTCTTATTAAAGCGTACATAGTATATATTTTAATAAAAATTTTTATATTTTTGGAAATCTATGAAAGGTGGCAACTCTGCTTTTGTCATTTATCACTGAGCTGCTGGAAACACGTATAGATTTACGAACCTAATTAGTCATAGTTTTAAACTTAGGAGGGGGGTTGTTTTGAGATTTTGGTACACATTAGAGTATCTTGTCTACAGTGTTTTTGCATTCATAATATACAATATTACTCTTTGCTGTTTACTTATAGCTAAAGTCATCATTGTTGTTTAACGGCCTATGATAAGCACTATATTTAATTTCCTGCTTTTTTTAGATTTATTATTAATTTATATTCCCTTAGAGCTCATCATATAGATGATGTCAATATAAGAAATTATAACCGCATCCATATGTTTACATCGTTATTAGAATTGTATGAAGTATGTAAAATTATAACATTTAAAAGCTGTGGCTTGTAAGAGGTTCCTACCTATTATTTCTATTTTGTTTGATATATACTACCAATTATATTGTTTTCTGTGTTTAAATATTAAAGAGTATCTCTTAGCAAAAAAAAAAACGGAAAATGCTATTAATTGAGAGGAAAGAAGGAAGGTAATGAATGGCCACAATCACAAAAAAACAAGTTATAGAGAAACTGAAAGTTTAAATTATTAACTAAATTATATTGTGAAAAAATAAACGTATTTATTAGAAAATGTCCCACATATTTTCACGCAACATTTTTTTTATTCATTTCACTAAAAACTAATAAAGTAAGTCAATTTCATGAATTAACAAAACTGTTTACGATTTTGTGTACAATTTACATGCTGTTGTATGCGGCGGTTTGCATAATCTTATATTCTATCATTCTCGAACTTAGCTATTAGCGTTGCTTTAAGTGACTTATGTACAACTCTTAGTCGAGTTGAAAGATTTATAATTACAAAATTATGCATTGAAATTTTCGATTTTAAAAATTAAATTTTAATATTTTTCAAAAATAATTGGAATTAATTACTGATTGTTTAATTGAAGAAAAAAAAAAGCAAAAAATTTCAATTTAAAATTGAAAATTTAATTGTTAATCCGAAATTGAGAAATAAAATTTGAATATGTAATTTAAAAATTCGTGTTACAAATAAAAAAAAAACTATTTATTACTATTTTTAACTATTTTGTAGGGCTATAAAAGAAAAAAATTACATTTTACATCTAATGAAACCTATAATTAAAAGAAATTAAATGTAAATAAGATAGAGAGTGTTAAACTATGTTGGAATTTTGTCCGGTTTTTAGGACACACATTTTAGTTTTTGATTTTTAATTCGATTTTGGGAATCAAAATTTTATTTTTAATTTACCAAACTGGTATTTGTACTTAGAAATTAAAAAATATTATTCAATTTAAATGTAATTTTATTTTATTTTTTTAATGCATTTTTTGCAACCTTGGTATTTAGTCATTATTTGTTAATAAAAATAATTTGTTATGAAAATATCAAAGTACCTGATATAACTTGTTTATATTGTACTTACATACAGGTATATATAAATATAATTTATATATATTTTGTTAGAAAAAAAATAACATTTTAGTATGTGGAAAACTAGTTTTAAAAGATATAAGAAAATTCTCAAAGAATTCGAATTGAATTATTTAAAATTGCGAAATTTCATTTTCATTAGTATTAAATTTTTGATACCTCAAAAACTGAGGAACTAGTTCGGATGTATACAAACGGAGAGGCGAACGGACATGGCTAACTCGACTCAGTTGGTCATGATAATCATTTATATGTATATTTTATAGGGTCGCCTACGTTTCCTCCTAGATGTTACGAGCTTCGTGGCAAACTCAATAATCCCTGTTCAGGGCATAATAAATAATATATGTTAAAAAGCACATTACAAACAACAACTTAGCTGCGTGTTCCAATATAATCATATATGTTATACTATTTAATTTCTTCCATGCTCCGCTATGTACTCAGCTTTATATTATATGTGCATACTTGAAAATATTAATGTCTTCAACACAGTGGAATCACTTAGTTAAGTTGAACTTAAAATGTTAATAAAACTCACAGTTCAGAGAATATTTAACTATATAACTGTATAATATATATATATATATATATTATATATATATGTGAGCTTATTAAAGAGTTTTAAGCATATCTGTTTTAAGCTTAAACCTTTTTTACGCTCGTTTTCACCTGCCCGCGCGCCAACAATCCAATTCATTTAATTTACTTTGATGCAGCTATATTTGCAGCCTACGGCTGATTTCACCACAAAAGGTTGTTCATTATCATATCAAAATTGGTGAAATTGTCAAAGCGCACAAACGCACCTGTACTAATACAAAAAACAAGTAAATAGTTTGCAGCAAATCAAATAAAGTAAATTAACAGCCGCGTAACTAGCGAAATAATCAGCGATCAGCAGAAAAAGGGAGCATTTGTATGTGTGTGTGTTGCTGGGTGCCTTTTCGGTGCTTTGTAAATAAGCGCGTCGAATTTTATGCTTATGTAAGCATTGAGGCAGCTAGCAAAATCAGCTATAATTGGAAAAGTTTTATTGAGTTTGACCGCAGGTTGCGGTTTGCGTGGGCAAAGCAATCACACCAGCTGTTGCAAGGTTGTATGCGGGGGCATATGCATATGTATTTGTGAATGTGTGCTTTCAAATTTTCTGTGGCGGCCGAGGTTGCCGCCAGTGCTGTCGAAAATGAGGCCTGAAATATCCCTTAACGTATATATCTGCGCAGCATTACCGTTATTAACACGTGTTTCCGTTATAATTTGCTTACTCAATGAAATAGTCAAAAAAAACAAAAACCCGCAATCAAATGGTATTTTAAAATACTTCTTGCAAGAGCACATAAAATGCAGCTGCCCCATTCGTACCCAAGTATGACTCGACTCGTCAGCAGTTTCCGTCTCAAAATTTATGATCGCCAAAAGTCACATTTGACTCATGCTATTTTATCGCACCCACTGACAACGTGTATGATTTGTTATATGATTTGTATGATTATATGACATGTATTCACTTCAATTGGATTTTTGGTTGTGCTCCGCACCGATTTTATGACGAATTAATGTGCAGAAATTTATGACAGATGCTGCCATAAAATAAACATATATGTAGTTAACTATTATGACTATACCCTATATATGTGCATTAACGAGTAAAATTTCTACTCTATGATAATGAGGAATCGAAAATTTGTACATTCCGATATACATAATTTCCGTTAAAAATAAACAGCTTGATTTAAAATGAAAAGTTTTAAGGTATAAAGACAGAAAATAACAAAGATTTAAAATTCAGACACATCAAAATGAACTGGTGAGCTAAGGGCTATAGAAAGGGGTGCATTTGAGCATTTAGTGAGACGAGACAAGAAAAACACTGCAATAGTTAAGAAGTCTGAAACCGAAGTTGATAGAAAGTTCCTGACAATATACCCCTTAACCAAGCTTTAACCTATCCATAAAGAAGCTCACTTCTCCTCTCCTCCAGCGGCTTATACCTACAACTTCGTCGCAGGTATGTGGGCGGAGAAAAAGCAAAAGAATTTCTGAGTCTGATAGCAACTTTCGCGGCCATAGCCTCCTGGCGATGTCTATAGGACATATATTATGTAGAATATATGGAAGTTATTTTTCGCATATTTTAGAAATGGCTCATAATTTTAGAATTGAGTATCACAACTAGGCGAAATCGAAATCAACGTTAGATATGATTGAGAAAGTGAAAAAAGAATAACAACTGTTGTAATTTTTTTTGTTTAAGTACGGTGACTGATATAAGCTTTGAAGATCGGGACTCATTCCTCTTAGAATGAAAGAGAAGCCTTGGTGGAAGTCATCCAGAAAATACTTATAGGTATTTTGTAGAATACACTGCTCTAATTTCTTAAATAAAAGCAATAGTGAAACACTCGGAGAAAGTAATAAACCCGATGATGATAAGATGGTAATTTTAATGCTTCATTAATATACTATAAAGATGTTAGAGGCTTACTTATTCGGCTTATGGAGATGTTAAATTACTGATGCTTTTCAAATATTACAGTGAAAGGTTGAGAGGATGGTTTCTTCAACTTTTATGCAAAAAAATTGTTAGATTAAAACATGCTTAACTGTTGAAATTTAAATGTACTTTGATCAAACCCATTATAATTGGATAGTACTTACTATATACGATTTTATCGAGAGTATTTTATGAAAGATGCAATCCCTACATCGATAATCTGATCTGAATCTTCTTAGTGTGACTTTAGACTTAGGTAATGCAATTTTTAAAAAAATACTCGAGAAAAATATATGTACGACTTGCAAATACTTTCACGCGGAAGAGTTGTCAAAACTTAAACATCATGAGCTCAGGCAAAAGGAAGAATCTCCTCAGTCGGTTTGATGGTAAAGAAAATTTCAGATATATTCATAATCTCTTTGAAATCGATAATATTGTGTAGTTTGTCCTATTAACGTACAGGTATTTTATTATTATAGCGCGTGTTCTTTTGCCACTCGCTTATAAAATTAAAACAGTGCTATTTTGGACTGTATATGAGTTCGAGAAAAATAATTATCTCTTAGAAATTTTCAATTATAATTTTTTGGTACGATAATATTTTAAATATTTTTCGCCACTCACCGAATTTGAACACTTCAAAGAGACTTCAGTCGGTTTGTTTCACCTTAATTAGTTATATGCATTAATTTTCTTCAACACGCACGTGTCACGAAACTTTGCTCGGCTTAACAACACATTATATGTAATTCTGTATATCTAACTATTTCTATGGGAACACAGTAAGGACTAGGGGACTTTGTTAATACTTTACGTACCTAACTAATGTCTAGAACCAAGCATTTTGCAACTTAATTCGAACACATAATTAGGTGTGTGCGTACTTGAGGAAGTCCTTGCATATAAAGCGTTGTATCAGGCTTAGATATAGGGTGTCTGTTTAAAGAGTATAGAAGTTTTTTGATTTCAAATGAAATGTAGAAAAATCATGGAAGTGGGTCTAAAGGAGTGATATGTTCTATACTATACAAGAATGATCATTTGGTTGATTTATTTTCTGATAATGACTTCGATATGTAATCTATACCAGAAACTAATTCTTATATCCTGCATGGTATATATTAAGTTTGCCACGAAGTTTGTCACGCCCAGAAGGAATTGTCGAAGACTCTATAAAATATATTATAATGATCAGCATGACGCTCTGTGTCGATTTAGCCATGACTTTCTGTCACTCCATCAGTATATACGCGAATTAGTTTTGAGATATCAATCTGAAATTTTACACACGTCCTTTTCTTTCCAAGAAGCTGTTCATTTGTCGATACCACCGATATCGGACCATTATAGTATATATCTACTATACAAAGTAAACGGCCAAAATAAGTTTTGGTATGGAAAACTTTTTTGTTTGACCAGATATCTTACCGAAATTTGGCACTGATTATTGTTAAAGGCAACTATACAAACTCGCCGAAGTAATTGTCAAAATGAAGTTATTGTATGGAAACTTTTTTATTTGTGAATGTGTTTATAGCGAAGTCACACCCTTAAGAACATGTTTCTATTTTAAAAAACTCACCCTATACCTATATAAGAAAACTTTTGACCGTGAGAACGCACTTCATTAATTTAACCAACAATTAGTAGCTGGAACAAAATGCATGCTAAAAAGGCGATTTGCTCATTTCGACAACGTCGTCATCATTAAACCGAAGACCATGCAATACGAATGTGTGCGGGTACAAATAGTCGTAGAAGATTTAATTACATTTATTGTCTTTTACTGTTAACTGCTATACTATAAAATACACGATAGTAAATAGTCAACCTGCAGCGTACTTAGCGAGTGAAATTTACAGTGGAAAATTTTACGATTTCATGTTTACGAGCCTGGGGTGCCTAGTTTAAGACGCTAACGAAACGATGAAATGGGCGTAATGACAACAATGACTTGATGGTGATGATGATGATAAGTGGCTTAATGCCACGTACATAAACAAGCAAATAAAAATGCAAAAATGGAGACAAATATATACAAAAGGAACGAAAGTACGAAATAATGCTGAGAAGTGAAGAAGGGTGAAGACATCTCTCGTGAAAATGAAGTGATTTGTATTTAAATGATTTGTGCTTATGTTATATTGTGTGGGTGTGTTTGAAATATTTTTACTCTTAAATGAAGTCTTACTTACCGGCCGCAATTCGCTAACATCCCAGCCAAGATATTCGGCAACAGCCATCATTTGATTAACAATCGCATCCATTTCGGCGGTATCCAGGACACCATTGCCATCGGTATCATATAGACGAAACATAACTGTGGGGTTTAAGTGAGAGAAAACATATAAAAAAACCGAATAAAAAGTAGACAATAAAATACTCTATCGAGTAAGAATAGACAGGATTGGCGAAAATGTGAGCAAGAGCACGAGGAAATATGCACACGTTTGTATTTGTGAGATATTCTGTATATGCAAGCCTCTCCGAAAATGTCTGTATTTTTTATGCCTTTCATTAAATAAAAGAAAAGAGAAAACAATAAAAAATTCTTAGCTCTGATTTAAGCTTCTTCTTCTGCTACAAAAAGCGACTAACTGCGCCTTAAAACATGTTGCAATTTGCATTTTCCTACACTCTTGCATGTCATTTAGTGTAGCATACATTTGGACGTTCATTTAGTTTATATTAGTCCGTCTTTCAGCAAATTTTTCTTTGTAGTTCTATTAAGTTATAGTGACTTGATGTGCATGCTGAATTTTTTCTTTTATTTTCCACTCTTTTTTGCAGTGAAATTAGTCCTTAAAAAAGTTTCGAAATTTGCAGTCACTTTTCTTCCAGAAATATATTTAAGACGTACATAAAAGTTGAATGGAAATTAGTTTGCTTGGTATGCTTCGAGAAATTCATTAAAACTAAATTTAACTCAGTGTATTCTAAAGAAAGTGATTGAAATATTATATATAGTGTGGCCAGCAATGTTTAAAATATATTGCATTAACTTTCATGAATGTCCAACTGCTGCATAACTACGAGAATAGTTTTTCGACGATAACTACATTGATAGTATTAGTGTGACACACCTGTTATACTTTATTAACAAGCCATACTACTACTTTCGGGTCCAGTTCGTGATTTAGTTTTTATTATATTTTGTTTTAATTTTTTTGGCTAATAAGAAATAATAATATTACATAATAAAATTACACCACTAGGATTGTGTTATTGGATTTCAGGAACTTTTAAAAATACATATTCGGTATCCCGAAATTTCATGATCAGTGCGGGATTTCATTATTATTGAATATTTAATTTACATAATGTAAACGAAGTAGTAATATTCTATTACCAAAGCGAATCGCTAGGATTGTATTCTTAGGATTTGCAAAAGAAAAATATTCGTGATCCCGAAATTTCGGTACCACTTCAGAATTTTAATAAATTTTAATTTAATTTTTATAAATTAGACTAACTATTCATATTTTATTATGTCTGTATGTAGTAAGTAATCTCAAACCCTTAAGATATTTGATATAAAAAAATTCGGGATCCCTTATTTTGAGACCAGTTTGTGATTTTACTTTTGTTAAATTTTATTTAAATTTTTGTAATTTAGACGAAAAGAGTCGTACCACCAGGAATGTATTCTTGGAATGATAAATATATTCGGGATCCCGAAATTTCGGGATCAGTTCGGTAATCCATTTGAGCTAAATTTGAAAATAATTGGTGTAATTTAGAGAAACTCATCAGACACTTATTACAGCTTACAGTTATTCTATTTTCTGTAGTAATACTCTGTATAGGTACCTTGGTTTAATAATAATACATTGTACTAAAAACATGCAAATATTTTCTGTCTGAACGTAATTTTGAAAGAAATATATAATATTAAATTTATCTTACACTTTTGTTTGGATGAAAAAATGTAATAATCTAAATATATGGCAACCCTCATCATAACTTCCGTCAAAAGTCTTTCTAAAAACCTGTTTGGCTTGATATCCATATTGTAAGATTTAATTTACTTTTTCTCTTGAACCAAATATTTCAAATAGGTGGCAACTCTCTTTATAAAAGGCTGCGTCAGAAATCCTTTTCTAACCTGTTAAGTTCTATGCCAGATTTCTTATAGTTGTTTTATTTTAATTGAATAAAAATTGTAAACAGATGGCAACCTTCTTAATATATTTTTAACTGTAACTTTTTCATATTGATATTATATTGTTTATATTGTGGTGTTTTTTTAATTTAAAATAATTTAAAATGTTTTTTTAATAAATTAAAATAAGATCTCTTACTTCGAAATAAGGTTTTTTTTGCAAAATATTTGTTGTCGAATCTTCATAAACACCAAAATAATCGACAAACTTCAGCTTTCGAAAAACTTTAAGCTTAATAGGAATGTGAGAGAAATGTTGAAACACCTTCTACCTTTAATAATTTACTAAGTAAATCTCTTTACGATACTCCAAATCATCAATTTCGAATTTCAAAAATATCAAAATTTCCCACTATTTTCTTTCTCCTTTCCATTATATAACCAATTACTTTGATTGATTTTGTGGGTGGTGATTATAAATCACTCTTGTTCATCGAGTCTTTTTCCGTTTCTTAACTATCGTCACTACTTACATTCAAGCTTATCTTCCGGTCGTCCAGCTTCCAGCAATGACAAATAACAGACGACATCCTTGAGCGGCACCTTCAGCGTCAACGGATCAAAGTGTGAAAGTTTGCGTGCCAAAAGTTTGATATCAGCTGCAAATGAAGAATAAAGCGAAAACATAAATATATAGTTCAGAGGAAGAAGAATAAGAAGACGGAAAGGCGTAAATGTGTAAATGCAGAAAATATCAGCGTGTTAAGTCTTAAACACTGCGCAGTAAAATGATGTGCTGAGCGCGCGTGAAATTTAAAACCAACCAAAGGATGAGCACTTTGAATGCCCTGAATGACTAGCATATTTCTTAGCTAGCTCACAGCGTTCCAGGCATTACAGTAATCCAGCAGAATGGTAGTTAGGAGTGCCGCACTCTCGCTACACCCAGCAATCTTCAAAGTCACTTAGCTGTACAAGAGTTATCATGATGAAAGGGGAAGAATGCTATCATATTCCACTCTCCACTACTTGGCATTAGCTTGCATTTAGTATATACATATAATATATATTTGTATATATGAACATTACTGTATACGAATTTGTGAGCCAAGCGCAGTTTCTCACTCCACTTACAAAATTCATGCCATTAATTTGTTCAGTCAGTCCACTCCTTTGTCTCCTTTCACTCACTGACAAACTCACTCACTTCCAGCGCTGCCATTTCATCGTTTCATCATCGCTTCGCTCTCATATAAAATTACATTTCATTTTGCAAATTTGTTAGTGTTTGCTTCAAATTGTAATTCATCATAGTCAACATTTAATTAAATTTATTTGCTTTCAAATACCCACAAAAAGTCCATTGATTCGGACGAAAAACGTTATGCGTCATTGAGTAGCCGAAAAATTTTTAACCCTTTCATTGACTCAAGCGCAGGAAAAAGGCTCTTATTTGTGCCGTTATTCTCTATTAATGAATTGGTAGTTTTTGAAATTTCAGTGGAAATATTTTATTACATACAACTTTGGTTAGAAAAAATTTCCTTTACGAAATTAACCAGATAATTAGCGCATAAATTATTTTAAATCCTACAGCAAAAAGTATGAATTGAAACCTTTGTTGATGTGTTGATACATTAAGGGGGTTTATAGTTATAAAAAAAATATATAATAAAGTACAGAGGTTATGTTTTTCAGGGTGTTTTTTTTTATTAAAAAAAGCAATTTGTTTGAAGTATTGAAAACCTGTCAAAGGCTGTTATTCACTTTTCCGCTTTGGTAGAGCCAAAAGAAAGTTTAACGCAGAAAAAAATTCTCTATGGGCATTTATCAACACAGGAAACATCTCAGCTGTAAAAAATATTCCATTTTTCTGCTTTTATTTTAAATTTCCCTCGTATTAATTTCTTTAATAGTGCAATACTACCACTGAAGCTACTTTCACCTAACTTCACGGAACTTAAAAAAATAACTCAGTTTGTTTTGGTGCTTGGTTTAAGCGATTATTCGTTTGCCACTCGCTTACAAATAACGGGGATATACTTGTAGTCACATTACCTTAAAGTTATTATATATAATAAAAATATTTAAAACTTTTGTATTAACACTTTATTTACAGAACCTCAAAATTTATTTGAAAAATTGAAATATCCAAGTATCTTTTACAATTTGTATACACTGAACCGGGTGTATTCAGTTTCTCATAATGTTTGCAACACCAAAAAGAAAACATCGGAGACCCTATAAAATATATATGTAAATGATAAGCGTGGCTAACTTGTCTCTGAGTTTTTGAGATATAACTCTGAAATTTCACACGCGTCCCATTCTACCTAAGAAGCTGCTCATTTGTCGGAAATGCCGATCAAAACAAAACGAAGATCTGTTTATACCCTTTTTTATTGTTTTTCTTATTTTTTTAAGGAACTTGGTGTAAACTTAGCTTTTGATGTCCTAAACACATTGTATATTTTTGATTGTATATAAACTACTGTAGTAAGTTTTTCGTTTGTATTCATTACATAGAGGTTCAGCATAGCTACAAGCTCTTCGCAATATCCACTTCGGTTGTCAAGGAGAATGACTCAATTTTTGTGAAATAAACCTTTGTTCGAACAGTCAGTCGGAAGGGTCACAGCATGCTCAAATTTCTTGAAATCTTTTTGATATATAAATATAATTTAAAGTCAATATTGTTTTCATATTACAAACATCCGTTATGTGAACAAAACTATTTTGCTGTGTGAAAAGTATTGCTAAACCATAAAACTATTTATAGCTTTTACAGAATATTGACAGAAAATGCCTTAAAAATATTGCATTACTCTGAAGGGAATATATAGCAAGAATTATGCTTTAAAAATAACTGTTCAAGAAACAGAAACAAATATACGTATTTTGCCCTATCTATCATAACATAAATATTGATATATTTATTTAGAAATCATGCTCATATTGTTAAGCACATCGTATACTCTTAAGTAGAGAATTATGTCTTCGCGCCACTATGCCACACTTGTAGTCATAAAAATACCTGCGTACATCCTTTATCGATTACGCTGGTTTTCGGAACTTCCTCTTTTAGGTAAATACTTCCTGTTATATTAGTAAATACATGTACTTCCTGCTTGCTTCCAACGAACTTTGTGACTTATTTAGTGCGTAATAGCTTACATTCTTTTGAAGATGATGAGGCAACTTCAGAATAAAATATTTTCGTGGAAGGGTCGAAAAATGTGTGTTTGGTTGTTTACTGCTAACTTTCTCTTTTTTATTCATGATTTTGAATGTACTATTTTTTGAATAGCTTGTCTGAACGCTTCGTTGGGAAAAATATATGTATTTTGCTCTTTAATCTCATTCGTTATGCATTTCCTCATACACATGTTCTTCAGATATGCTTCGCTATTATTCATTTATTCACCTTTTTATATTTTTACGCATACATCTATATGTATATATATGGCTACAATTTTAATATACATACATATGAGTTGCATTATTTATTTATGTATGTTGCTTTTATATGCTCACATTCACACATAAAAATATATTATATAAACCTATCCCTATTTATTGCGAGCATATCTGCTCAGTATTACTTTTGTCCTCGAATTACTGGGTTATCCGTTGCGCGTATTATAAGCGAATATATTAAGATTCATAATAGAGGGAGGGTGTGGTCGTCACAAAGGTAAATGCCTAGGTGAAATGTCCGTAACTATATGAACTGTTTAAGTAAATGCCTATAAGCCGCTTAAGTGGGAGTAAGTAAACATATTTTGAAAAAGTAATTTCGTTGACTGGGCGCACAATCGCACATACATACATTGATAAATGTACACACACATATCCCAAAGCTTTCATAGTGTGCTGTTTGAGTGAGAAAGAGGTTTGGAAATAAATTGTGTAGGCATGAGCACTACTTCGTGTCCATGTGTTACTAAGCTTCGAACATTTATTCTCATATCTATGTATATTAGCATGTTCGTTATTTCCCAAATTAGTTGTTTTTTAGCAAATGCCTCTTAAGTTTCAGTTTTTGCCCTAAATAAAGAGATCAACTTAAACCAGCTCTGAATTTTCAATTTAAACCTTGGCTTAATCGTATTTCCTTTCCCATATATAAAACGTGGAATTTGATATTTTGCATTAAACAAGTAAAGCTACAATTTTGAAAAAGTTATATCCTAATACAAAATGTTCCGCTCTACATTACTTCAAAAGTTATCTGCAGTAGAATTTAGACATCAAATGATCTGAGCATTCATATTAGTGATTTATATTGTACATTCTATGTTGCTCATACGTCATGGTGTACTGGACGAACACAGTTCACTTGATGCACAACTTTGACTGCGTATAAGTTTGAAAGGAATATTTTTGAAAGATGTAAGTTTTTTTTTTGAGTTGAACATTTTTTTAATAAATAGAGTTTACCATAATTAAGTCAGAGATTGTCGTGATATTTTCAATTATATATGAAGCATGGCTCTTGAAAAAACATGCCCAACATATATATATATATGCAGCGACATATAACGCAAAATATTTTCGGATACATTTTTTTATGGAAGCTTATTTGTTTCAGAGAATATATTCTACTTGATTTTGGTCCTTGGTTCATCATATAACCTCAGCAAAATAACTTTAACAAGGTCAAATGGTAGCATGACAAGTGCTTAAGCTCAGGGTAAGAGCTCTGATTTTCGACTTTATTAAGTTTACTAGAAATGTACTTTACCTAGTGAAGA
Source organism: Bactrocera oleae (assembly GCF_042242935.1). NCBI lineage: Eukaryota > Metazoa > Arthropoda > Insecta > Diptera > Tephritidae > Bactrocera > Bactrocera oleae. Next base: position 60,234,035 of record NC_091538.1, read on the forward strand.
CCATTTGTTGGATACACTAACTGATAGATGAATTTTCATTGATTATTTTGAGCTAACGTAACAAGCTTTACACAATCACATATTTTAGAGCGAATTCTCTAGATTTAAACAACCTGATTGATAATTATGCCAAATTTGATCTACTTAACTTTTAGCTCATCGTGTTTAATAATTTAAACGTTTACAGTTTTTTTAATTTTCAATTAATTTCAGTCTCAGCTTCTTCGATATCACCATTGCGGCTACAAGTTTCAAAATAGATTTTCCGCATTTAATAAGAAAGGATGAGAGTACCAACACAACCATCCAAGAGTAAACACCAATCAAATATATGTATTCTATAGCGTACTTGACATTTATTTTTAAGTCTTGTGGGTCATTAAAAACTTTGCATTGCTTTGGTGGTGTTTTTGTTAAAAGTAGTTTTCCTCTGGATATTTCACATGCCACTATAATTACAGTTTCAGCTAATTGTTGTTGCCAGTTTCGCTGCCATGCACATAACAGGATAATAAAATATTCAGTAGACCAGCATTCACATGATGTTTGCTTTTGTTATTATTGGCTTGAAAATTTGTGTTGTTTATTGTTTTATTGAGGCAGTGAGTTTGAAGTGTTGAAGGGAGGCTACAAGCTAATGGCGCTCTTTGTTTTGGTTAAGTTAACTAAAATTTACGATTAGGAAAATTAGGATTAAATATAAATATAGCCCCAATATGGGTGATATTGTTCAGAGGGTATGCCAAAATTTTTTTGTAACTTTTTCTAGCCCGGAATTTTTTTTAAAAACTAAATTATTTTATAAAAAATGTTTTTTTCTAATTTTCACAACTTTTTAATTTCATATTTGCCAGAAGGCTACTTTCATCTTGTTTTAAATTTAGATTAGAGCTGCCAATGCTTATCATTAGGCAATCCTGCTTAAAAATTTATCTCAGTCAATACGTTTCATATCTTTTAATTTTCTACTTTAGTGTTTATGTATTTATATGTTGAAATATATTATGATAGATTAGCAAGCATTCTTCAAATGTATGGCAACCCTAATTAAGTGATAACTATTTTTGTAATAGAACTTATCTAAATTTGGCTGTATTTAAAATTTAATATTAAAAGCTAATAAAATACAAAATTTAGTATAGATGGCAACCCTATTTTGACAAAAGTAGTAATTCAGTTGCTGTATTCTTTAAAAGCTAACTGCATATTCTTAGACTACGAAGAGTAGGAAGCTTAAATTTCTTCACTCATACTTTCTTTCTGAGATCTGATCTTGAGGCAATATATTGTATTTTAATGGATTCAGTTTGAAAAACAGTAATATTACAACGCAAATCGGGCATTTTTAGGCATTTTTGACATCGACAAAAAAAGCGCAAATAAGGAAGGCTCAACTACAGGTGCGCCAGATTTTATAACTTAAATAAAAAAATGCCGTATATTGAAAGCGGACGTCACTTAAAATTTTGTTCTTTTTATCATTGTAATATGAGTTGGTAATAATGAATAATATGTATATTATGTAGGAGCTTGGCTGAGATAGCTTCAGTAAATTACGAGATATTAATATTTAGCACATTAGTGGGTCCGGGTTACAACACATTCATATCATCAGCTATTTTTCTTTCTCAATTAATAATTACAATAGGCTTATAGCACTATATTTCTTTTACGATTACTGATTTTTCGGAAAATAAATTTTTGATGTTTTAAAACTTAGCAACCCTAAGAATTTTGCAATTAAAAATCTAGCGGCTCATGGAGTCTTAGTGTGAATATCAAATTGTTGATTTTTTTGAAAATTAATTTTCGAATTTGTTAAAATATGGCAACTCTAAAACGTTTTGCAATTAAAATTTTAATTGCGAATAGAATCTTGGTTTCAATATAAAATTTTTGAACTTTTAATTTTTCAATCTATGGCAACCCCAAAACATATTGCCACTAAACTTGTAGGGCCCTCGTGATTGTAGTCCTCAGTCTAAATAACACACGCCAAAAACAAAAATCTAAGTAAAGCAATTTCCTCCGTATCCATATCAAATTTATTTAGTGATTTTTTTCCGCCCTTTAAACAACTAAGTTTTGAGTTAAGTGCGTGCGGTTATAATTTTCCGAGCGGTTAACGCGAAAAGTGTAATATGCATTAGCCACTTTCGAACTCTTTCGATTTTTTGTCAGCTTAATCGCCTTAATTTGAGAATTACTTACACTTGCGTATACTTTTTACTAACGGTAATTATTTTTGGAAACATAAACACAGCGTTTCAATGCAGCGCTGTACCTTTTCTCTGGTCTCACGCATTACAAATTGTTAAAGTTTGCACCGCATTTTCAAACATCAGCATCAAAGTCGTCGATGTTTCCAGAATTTTTCATTTCACTCTCCGCCCTTTCTTGGTAACTATCTTTGCTTGCCTTTTTTGAGCTCAGCATGGCATTTGCTCACCCGCGCGACGGTAATGCTTGCAGTTGCCGTTACCATTGACGAGGGCTGACGTTGAAAAAGTGCCTGTCAACAAGCAGAAAACGCTCGCATATACATATATTATATATTCGTGTATATATGTGTGTGTGTGTACATAGTTGATGAATAGCATTGAAATCAGCAGATAAGTCCTTCTTCTGCGCCTCTTGACTCCACATTACTCTCGCTCGCTCGCTTTCTACCATCACTTTCCGCTTAGTGTTTGCGTGTGAATTGGCATTAATGCGCCATTCTAATTAGCTTATGGCTAAAATAACTAACTATCCGTTTTTGATTCGCAGAAATATACGAGCACCGAAGGCAAAAAGCCCGTGGCAATCAAGTCTCCTCTACCCTGAGCCAATGGCTTGTTGATACACTCTGTTATTCACTCTGAGCTAATTAATTGGCGGGATTAATTTGACGCTATATTTACTAACGCATAGCATTTCAAGTGTGGAGTACGTATATTAATCCATAGAACAAAGGCGCATAAAGCAAAAACAGAAAGCAAAAAAAAAAAACTAAAATGAAACATAAACCGAAATCAACTTCAACCAAAATTTATTTAAAGCCAAATAAAAGAAATATTAGCGCGGCTAGCAGTGCAAAAAGCGCAAATAATTAGCACTACTGCGGTGGAGCAGCCTTGGCTTATCGGTTGGTTGGTTGCTGGGCGCAAAAGTTCATTTTGGCTGCCGCAGCTAACTGCGTTGCGCTCTTCATTAAAAATGTAGTTGAGATAGGACATTTCGTTTGCGCTTCGCCGGCTTAATGTTGCTGATGGTCATGCTCGGAAGTAGGCTGGCTTTTAACGTATGGCTTTCTCAAGGGACGCTAAACAAATTGACGGCGCTGTAAATTATTCAAAGCGCGGCATGGTAAAAAATAATCTACTGATTGGCATGGCAGCGTAGTGTATGTGAGCTCACAGCATAGTGATGAAAAGATAAATAACTTTGGTGTGCATTCGTTTTTTGTATGAAATTTCTATGTTTTCTCTTGAACTTTTTTTGTTGGCTTTCAGCGCTTGAGAGTTATTATTTGGAGGTGCGCGCAATTTTGCTGGTGTTATCGAATATTTTTTCACAAAGCCGATATCTATATCTTTTTCATTTATTTTTGTTTTTTTTTTTTGTTTATTTTTTGTATTGAGAACTTCAAAGAGGTGTGTTCTCTTTCAGCTTTTAACTAATTTTTTTCATTATAATTAGCCGGAGTCATCCATCTTATGACTTAAAATGATGTTTCAACTATTAATCATATGAGCTAATTAATCGCAGTCTCTCCGTATATATATAGACTTAAGCTATCTTTATTTATTTTTCTGCATTCGGTCGTTATAAGTGTGAATTTTTATTTTGTTGCAATCTTTCACCTATCAAGCATTTTTCCTAATATGATATAATATAATCTATTCTTCCTATCTATCCAATATAATCTTTCTTCAGCCATATGTCACCTGTTAGCTCTCATTCTCGTCATGTCGTGCCTCTCATTCGACAAATATCATTTATAATCTTTCAACTGCCACCTGCAAACACTATCGAACAATCATTTCTTTCCATGTGTAAACGCGTTCTCTATCTGATATTACAATTGCATTCTGTCACTAGCCATTTGCAATTAATCACCTGCATTTAATTACCTGCTGAAGGGTCGTAATTCACTGTTGACTAAAAACCTGATGTGTCATTTTTCAGCGGTCATCTGTCAATATGAGTTCTGTCAAAATGTTTCAGAATGTTTTCCCTGTTGCCTTTTATATGGTACGTACTGTAGTTATAGGTACGCACTGAAAAAACCTTCGACTTTGTTATACTAAAAGGCATGACTTCAAAAATAAAACCTTTGGTAAGAATATTTTTGTAACAAAATTTCATTAAATTGACTCCGCTATTAAGGAGCACACGAATTGTGATAGCGACAATTTTTGGAACTAAAAAAAAACTACTGTATACATTTTTTCTTTAATTTTGCGGTATATTTATATACATAAAAAAAAATATACAATATTTATATAAATAATTAAAATTGTTCAGGAAAAAAATTAATTATTTTTTATTTAAATATTTTACATACGATCTTCGTTAGCGCTATAAAAGGACATCCCATGAATCCGTCCTTCTCCGTGAAAGAAATCTAAATACAAAATTCTCTATTAGAGAATATTGTTCGTACAATGTTTGTCGGTGTAAAAAATCCAAAAATTGAAAAATGGCGGCGTTTGTTTATCCAAAATTTTGGTCGCTTTTGGCCAGCCGAAATTCGGTCTTTATTCAGATCAAAAAACTAGTATTTCATTATATGAAGCGCTATGGATCGGGGATCGAACAAACTTCTAGTAATCCTAGTAATAGTAAAACAAATTTGGAAAATGTAGTTTTCAGAAAAACGCGTTTAAAATAAGCTCATGGAGATGATTGGACTGAGCGGCTATAATTTGGAAGGCTGTAACTCAAAAATTATTTTAGATATCGAGTTAAAGTTTTAGTATGTTATCTGTAAAGATATAATCTATCGAAATATAAAAAAATGCATTTTTTTTTAATTTCACACTAGGTATGAATACTTAACGAGAGAGAAATATATGTGTATATTTATGAGACATTTTCTTCGTTTTTGGGGAATGTTCCAACTCAGGCCCTTTGCGACCCTACTGCAAATCATCAACTATTACACCTCTTCACTTGACAATACAAAATTTATATTTTGTGTATTTTTCATGATTACCAAGATTTTAATAGATATTTGAAAAAATTTTTGAAGCGATTCATAGGCCAAAAATTAAATTATGTCTAATAGAGAAACGAAAAAGTAATGAAATTGTCTCTAAAAAGTCCAAACTACTTAGCGAAACCCCCTTTTGTATGGAAATATAACAGAAAAAAAAACATTGAAGTTGTAATCACACGCTCATTTTTTAAGCGCATTTGCACGCAGCGTGAATATTTCCCAACAAAAGCGATGTTCAAAATGGACAGGCGATTTATTACGTTTACGAATTTAAATTCTTTTTAATAGAGTTTGAAGTCAAAGGTATTTATTTTATGTTAAAAAAATAACAAAAACTAAGTTGTGTTGTAGTTATTCTTAAATCAATACTTTAGTTCTCCCTGTCAAATTTGCCTAGCAACGCTGCTGCTTTGCCTGCCCTGTTGTTGTGCTGTACTTTTGTGTTTTTCAATAATACTGATATATCTGCCGATATTACGGAAATTGATGAAGATTTAGTACTCAAAGCTTCACCTTTGTTGCAAGCCATATCTTCGGGTTTCAAGATTAATTCAACAAATTATGCAAGACTACGCTCTTGAAACCGCAAAGCAGCTAGTTCGAAAGTATCTCTGGTTTTATCTACCTGCATATCGGTTCATAAAATTATATTTTAAAGTTCTGAAGTTATAAAAAATTACTTGGTCCCGATTGGAAAGCTTTCTGAAGAAGCTGCAGAGGTAAGGATTAAATATATTAAGAGGTTCCGATTGCAACATACATAGGCAATTTCACGCGGCTTCAAATACAGATCTAATGAACAGGTTGCTTTTAAGCTCTTATCCTTTTATTACTGGGTACTGAAAACTTGCTTACAACCACAAATCAACGCTACTAAAGTCAGCTATGGATTTACTTGATGAGATAATATGAAAACTATTTATAATATTGTTGTTAGTTTTATCATTTTTTATATAAATGTTTTTCTTGGTTTATTTATTTGTTATCACAACATTTTTGAATACTACCAATCAATGCGAATATTTTTGACAGTGTGTATTTTACTTTTGTACTGCACTATTATTAGTAATACCACATCTAGTTTTCCTTAAAATAAAAAAAATTGATCGATCCGTTACTGACTGCTACTATGGGAGCTATATTATATAGTTGTCCGATGTGCCCAATTTTTTTTATAATACTTATATAGATTTTTGGTGAAAATTTCAAAATGCTGCCTCATCTAAAAGTATATTCGGCCGCGGCTCCATGCAAGTGAAACCACTGTGCGGTGGTATATGTTAATAAAATCACAAAAATATAATGATGCCTACAATACATTAAGGCGATATATAAAATAATATTACTATGCCAGCAGCTTGCTTAAAATACTTATACAAAATTTCGGAAAAAATAAAATTATTATCACATTTTGATGCTGGACCTTATTATTTATTATTAATTCAGCTAGTGAAAAAAAATTGCAAAATTAAAAAATTAAGTTTTCATTATATATGTATAAATATGTGTATGTTCATAAGAAAATTAGAAAATATATAAATTAATGAAAATATATATTTGTGTTTTTATATGTTTCTAATATTTATTTCCAGTTACCAATTTCCAATCTTATTGATTATGAAAAGCATTTTTTTTTCAGTGTAACATAATATATTTATAAATATTTTATATACATATTTTTTAATATTGATATTGCTATAAAATCAATCTTTTGCAAAAACAATTGAAAATAATTTTGAGTACATAAATATAACATTAAACAAATAGAAGAGCAAAACAGATGAATAAAAACCAATAATAATTTAAAAAATGTCGGCTAAATAATTCACGTGCGGAGCGATGAAGACACCGACCAGCAATGGAACCACCAGCGAATTTGTTGATTTAAAAGAAAGTTAGGAAAAAAAATCAATATGCGGAAAAAATTGCGCCTAAATTATATTCGTATAGATTATATATAATATATCATATGCATATATCACATACAACACATAAAATAACCTCAAGCACATAGTGGCACGAATCCATTACATAATGTATGATGTGCGCGTAACTCATACGCCTTTGCAGTAGAGTCGGTCAGGCGGAAATAAACATTGCACACAACAAACGTACGCACGCAACACGGACGCATCCAAACGCACGGAAACAGGCGTTTGACAAACAACGGTAATTTGATAAGCAGCACGCACAGTCATGATGCCTTTTGTAGCTCGCGCATTGCATGTGTGCGTGTGTGCGGCAGATCAATTTCAAATGCATAGCACTCTCTTGAGAGACACGTAGACATTAAGGGGAATCTTGTTTTTAACAGTATAAGGTTTTTGTTCCGACAGACGTTTATGATGAAATTCAATTTCGTAGATGCATTTGGTTAATAGCATTTTTGGTAAAAAGTAGCAGCCGCTATCTTGGCCTACATTTCTTTGGCGCCTACACATCAGCTTCTCTGAATGACAGTGGCGTTAAAGTCTGAAAAATTTGAACGATATATATGTGTGAGCATATACTTGTATTTGAGTATGGTATCTTTTTTATAACATTATATCGTTTGCTTGAATATTCGTTAATGTGTATTTGTAGGCGCGTTGACTTTCTGTGCCATACGAGTATGTTGCACGTGTAGACGTATCACATTAATGCTGTGACAAAAAATTGAAGTGTAAATAGAAATTAATGCTGTCGTGAGATTGTTGACGCAACTCAAAATCTGTAAGCATAAACGGTAAAAGCTATGATGTAGATGAACTACATAAATCACAGCTCAATCTAACTATACTTAAACACTGATTAATAGGGAAATTGTGTTATTTCTGCATTAATCAAACGATAACATTGAAAAACTTGAAGACACAGTGTTTGAAAATCATAATTTAGGCATCAGCGAGATGACAGAGGATATCAACATCTCTTCTGGTTCGACTCAACACATTTTGGTTAATGTTTTGGGTATGTCATTGCGTTACTCGTATCATAAGGCCAGACTATTTTGCAAAAACGATGTCGAGTAGAGGTCGAAAAAGCTAAGAACCCTAAATTCATAAAATGCATAAAAACTGGAGACGAGACGTGGGTTTATGAATTAGACGTCAAAACTGTCCAAAAATTTACGAAATGGTGTTTCAAAAATGAGCCGAAATCGAAAAAGCTCAAATTCACTGAAGCCACTGCAGACCCTCCGAACTGAGGCTTATAACAAGTGTATGGAAAATTTTATTAAACTATGACATACTTGTCTGTGTACCATAAAATTACAAGTAAATGTCATTAAGCTACAATACTTCAAACTCACTTGTAATAATGTAGTTACAACGCTGATGATTTAAATTCAATTTAGACTAAAAGATTAGTTTCATCATCTGACAAACCTAATCATAAGTGTTGTGATTATAAAAGTAATGAAAACATAGAAAATTGCATGCCAATGATTACCGTGAACGCAGTCATTAAACATTGGATTACAAATAGTAAAAGCGATTACCAATACTCTTATTGTAATCATATATCTTTTCATTAGAATAAAACATTATTTTAATATATGAAAGTTTGTAGTAATGATTACTCTAATGGTAATCATGAATGAACCGATTACAAAGAACTTAAATTTTAATTGCAATTTTAATTCAAAAAGCTAGCTGTTACAAAAACTTAAACTTATAACAAATAGATGTTTTAATCTACCAAACATTTGGTAATGATTAAAAATTATCAGTTACGAAAACTGAAACTTTTAACAATGTTTTAATCTACGAAATTTTTCATAATGATTACTGTAATCGTAATCATGACTAATTCGATTACTAAATTTCAATTCTTAAAACTAAAAATTACGGAAACTGAAACAAATTGATACTTTAATCTACGAAATTTTTAGTAATGATTACTATAATCGTAATAAACGTAAGGTAATATTGTAGATAATGCGATGATAAGAATAATATATTAGAAGTGTATGATTAAAATGTAAAATTGTAATTGTTAACAGTAATATTGAATTTTTTATAACAATGAGAAATAGTGTAGAGTTCCATTTAATTATAATTGCAGTAAACGGTAATTATAATGTAATTATGCAACTATGCGGTTAAAACAAAGTTTTAATGCAGTTTTTTTCAATATTATGAATAAATGTTTTTATATTAACAAAAAAGACATCGTTTAACGAAAACCATCAAAACTATCGACCTTAATAGCTTCTAAGGCACCATGGAAAGGCTTACGCTGAGTCAGACTAAGTATCCCTTTTTTTCAAACTCTTGAAACTTTCAAAAATGTTGTTATTCAATAAAAATTTAAACTTTTATTAAATTCATTTCTGTTTATTCAACACATTCGCATAAGAAGTCGCATTACTGTTATCCATTATGGTCACACTTTCGTGCAGCGTACTACGTGGCGTCAGCCAATCGCGCGGCAATAAGCGTTGCAAAAACGGCACATAACCGCTAATTGTTGCCAAACGATTCACCCAATTGGGTATACCCTTGCCGCACAGAAACTGTGACATATAATCGCAGAAGTGATTGCAATTGTTGTGTATCAAGTGATATGAATTCCCAGTGAATTTCTGACCCAACTCCTCGACAATCTGATACACCTGCTCGTTGGTGAATTGTGTGCAGCCCAACTGTATCGTTTGGCGAAATTGAAAATTAGGACCCAGATCCGCATAATCACGTGGCAACATTTCAAAAATGCCCGTAAATGGAAATTGATGACCACCATAAGCAAATTCGGTGCCATACAATTCGACACCCGAATGAAAGACACCGAGTCCGATGTAAGCGGAAAGCTCATTTATTCGTAATATATCGTAGACATTCAGCTTGACCGGTTCACAAGAGAGTCCCAGTCGCGCATGATCACAATTACGTGGTTGACGCCGCCTCGATGTGCCTGTTGTGCTGTTGGCTGTAGTTGTAGTTGCTGTTGCCGTTTCGGCTCTTTCATCATGCCTTCGCGTGAATGGTGATTCAAAACAGCTGCCGAAACTGAATTTGCTAAACTTTGCTTGATTCGTATGCATTTAAAGTCTTCTGCACGGTTTAGAAATATCTCATTTTATAAAATAAATGAATCAAAAATTGTAAAATGGAATTAATGTGAAAATAAAAACTGATGATTTTGAATTGAATTTTGAAACTTGTGACATTGTAGGTAGCAGAAAGAGAGCTAGAAAAAAGCAAAGTTGCTCGTAGAGTAGTAAATCTATTATATTTTCATTTATCTGGGGCACTCTGTCCCTCGAAATCGGGTTTAAAACGGACGCGCGGAGAGAAGAGGACCTTCAAATTAAGAATGTACATATAGCCGGAAGAGACCACCCAAGCTTCTTGATCAATGCTTTAAAGTTAAATATAGAGTCAACATTTTTGTCAATTCTCGAGATCCTTGTTCCTCACGTTACGTCATATTTGTAAAGGGTGTTTTTCTCTCTTCTTCAAGAAGACATTAAACTCATATGATTTAATTGTAACATCAAGAATTTCTCTCTCTTTCAAGATGTCAGTCGTCGCGGGCTTATCTGCAGAAAAGCAGCAGTTTTAAATCGTACGATCTTATAGGCCACGCCACAGGTCCAGGACGCGAGATATGGTTATATGGAAAGTAGCGACGCCTTGCTGGTACCACAAGTCGTTCACATCAATGTCCTCAAAACAGGCCAGAAAAAGTCATTAATTATGGCTCTATAACGTTCATCATTAACTGGCTTCTGTTTTGTAGAAATGTGGACCAGTGATTCCCTCTGTTGATGGATATAGCTCCAATTGTTGCGCGTGATGGTGGATGATCTACAGCAACAATATCATCTTCGGTGCGTACTGTACGGTCTCTCTGAGGAAGCGCGTTATCCACTAGAGTAAGCGTGGTCCGAAAGCAATCCATGGTTGCACGAATTACCGACTCTGCTGGGCGGTTATGTGTTGGTATAAATCAAATATTAGCTGTCAAAAAAACCGCTACATTATTCAAATTTGCTTGAGTGATTAATAGGAGACATATGATCCGATCACCACCGGACAGACGGACAATATCTACTAGAAGAGAATTTTTTTAGGTTTCATCCAGAGAGAAGGCCGAAATCAGCCAAGCAGTGTAGGACCTTTATTTTAGCGCCGTCCGAGGCTGGAACATACCGATTATTTGATTATTATTTAAAGATGGTGAAAGTGTAGTTAAGACTTTTTTGATCGCTCCGCCACTTATCGAACACATTTTGGACAGAAAGCTATGACACCGTTTCTTAGCGTTGTCAGCTGTCAACTACAAATAAGACAATTTCCAAGTAGACTTTAGGCCAAATAATATTATTTAGAAGTTTCTAAGTAGCTGTGATGTTATTCTTTAAAGAAAGCACTAATTGGGTTTCAGTGGAAATAAATATTGTTTAGATAGAAGAAATGCTAAGCACAAGTTGTCTCCAACTAAATTGGTTGGTAACTAATTTTACATAATTTTAAATAGTTAACGGTATATGTACCAAATATGTGCATATATAAGTTAATATCGTGAATAAGTATGTAGTTAAATGTCTGTACTCACTATCGATTTTGCAATTAACCGAATTGTTGCTCTTCTTTGATGAGTTACGTGACATCTGTGAATGATTCGCTTGCGAATGCGATGGGCTCGAATCAACGGAACGGCGCGCCACAGCGCTGCTCTGAAATATGGAGGGGCCACTCGCAAGTGGACTGGGCGTAACAGTTACCATCGGATGTACACTGCCTAGAATAGCGAGAAAGCAACAAAAAAAAATAAAAGAATATTGAAATAAAAATGAGCCAACAAGCGAAATTGAATTGCACGAAGAAAATATCATCAAAAAGTATTTAAACAAAATTGTTCATTCATTGCCACGACTCACCCGTCTTGCTGGGATCATGTGTCAAATGGCCACTCAATGAGTGCAGCTTATCGGTGATGCCATGAATCTTCTCCACGAAGGTGTGACGCGCTTCGCTTGCCGCTGGCGCTGCAATTTCAGCAATACTGCTGATATTCGGTATGGAGCCTTGATTGGCCGCACACAAAAAAAAAAAAAAAATCGGAAAGAGAGAATAGAAGAAAGCCAAAGGAAATGTATTAAATGTGGAATAGAATATATTTATTGCAGCCAATTTAAAGTGACACTTTTGCAATAGTCAATGGCTCTTGCTGCGCTTTCACTTTTCTTGTACACGCCTGCAGTCTGTTCTGCCCCTCCCATTTAGTACCATTAACTCGCTCTGACTCACCCTTCGTATGCGATGTGACGGCCGCACACGCCGTCGTACTGCTAATGGCTGCCATCTGATTGAGCGCCTTGCCGTGCAGCTGCGACTGTGTGACATTCGGCTTGAGGAAGGAAACGAATAGATGTTTGGCCAAGTCGACGGGTGTCTCGCAGTCGAGAAAGGCATCGAGGAAGCAGCGAAAGCCATCGTAGTCAATGTCCTGCGAACGAAAAAAACAAAAAAAAAAACCAATGTTATATTGAAATGAAAACTTTGCGAAATTCAATTTAAAGTAATCAAGTTGCTTAAAAGCATACCAAAAACCGAATTGCATTATTTTCAATACTCGTTTTCCTTTTATTTTTTGTAAGTGGATTTTATCCGCTTATAATAGTAGATTGCGAAATTATATTTAGTGTAATTGCCCACTCGCGGGCGTTGATTTTATAATATAGGATTGAAAGTTTTTTCCTTCTATTAGTTATCTCAAAACTACTTTTTCATTAAGGATAATATCGATAAAACTACAGAAATCGTCGAGACCGCATTTCAGTCAGCGAATCGTTGCTCAATTGCAACGAAATCGATCCGTTGCTGAGAATGTCAAGCGAAAACGGTCATGATCGAAATGCGGTAAGCCTACGCAAACGGTGGCCAAGCCGGGATTGATGGTTCAGAAGGTTTTGTTATGTATTTAGTGGAATTTTTGTTATGTATTGGGGATCAATAGTGGCTCCCCAGAAGCTCTGGGAGCTTGGTTTGAAGGTTCTTATGCATCCGGACCTGGCAACAAGTGATTACTACCAGTTCTTGTCTATGGCGAATGATTCTGCTGGTGAAAAATTCGCTTCAACAGAGGCTTGTGAAAAACGGCTGTGCTAGGTTTATGCTTATGTAGACGAGGGTTTTTGGAGTTATACATTTTATTTGTGAAGGGCTAACCATCACTTGCTTCTTTTTGCTGGAAAAAGGTTTTTTAACACAAAAAACAAAAAGCAAAACAGAGCAGAATTGAGAACATAAGAAGAGAGATAGCCTTCTGTTTTCTTGCACTGCGGAAACAAGCCTAAATACTGTTCGGTTTGCATTTTACTAAAGTTTGAACCATTTCTAAGGCTAAATTCTCCTACTATCCGCAAAAATTTCATACTAACATCTAAATTTATCGTAAACGAAATGATTTTATTATGCATAAAATTTCCGTAGACTGATTTTTAGTTAAAAAATTTTATATTTTTTTAATATGTAAAAATGATCGTTGCTAGTAGAAATTACATTTGCTAACTTTCTGTATTACTCAGTGTACTTTAAAAGCAGTGCAAATATACCGCGCCCAAAATTTACCTAAATATCAAATATTTCCATTTGTATGTATGCATGCAACACTGTGAATATCAAGTGAACGCTGAAATGACCAGGTAATGGGTGATTTCAACTCAATTAACATTTCAAAGTGCTGCTGTAGGTTGTAACCTCTCTCGCGGTTCCGTACACTCAAGGGTATGCAAATGTTATCGAACAGTTTTGGCATGTCAAAGGTTGCAGTTATGTACCTATATTTACCGCAATGCCGTTACACAATTTGTGAATTTTGTGCGCAGCAATTGAGTTTTGAGTGCGAAATTTTGGCACCTTTGTTACATTTAGATATGAAAACAGTGAACTTGTGAATACTATGACTCGGGTGGCTCGACGAGGAGCAGATAGTCACTATGCGTTGAATATTTTATATATTATAAAAAGTGGGCTGATATCTTTAGTATTTCTAACACTTGCGGTCTTTTTTAAGCAAACATTTTTACAATTCAATCAGCGCTGGGATCTTCTTGCAAACGATTTATGTTCTGATTTGTAATATTTTACTAAATCTATAACCGGACCGAATTCCTAAATGTATAATAAGTTTGTGGCTCAACTTTTTTAGAAGTGGTAGTGGAACGATAATACAATTATATAGATTGCCAATACAACCATAGATAATTTTCGTTGTGTTTTTTTACGCGGCACAGTTCTCAAATGGTTTATAACAAAAAAGCTATAAGTTGGCTTGAACATTTTAAGGCCAAAGAAAATTATAATTTGTGTTTTTTTAATTTAACAAACTGAAAATATATTACAAATAATAGTATTTGTATTAAGGGTTGCCACCTGTTAAAAATTTTAAGTAAAAAATTAAAGCAAAACCGATTTTCTAAAATGTGAGTATCAGAATTAGGTTTAAAAGGTTGCCAATTATACATATATATTTTTAACGAAGGGTTGTCACTTATCTGACTAATTTAATTACTGAAATTGTATTGAAAAGTTCAATAAAAACCAGAAAAAACGTTAAATCCGACCCATCACAAATACACAAGTTTCGAAACAAGAACTTGATTGTAATTGGTCAGTTTGTATGGCAGCTACATGCTACAGTAATCTGATCTGAAGAATTTAACTTGGAGAATAACCCATGCAAAAGTTCGTGAAGATAGTGGGTCCAATGAAAAGTTTTCTATACAAGAAATTGATTTTGATCGTTCAGTTTGTATGGCAGCTATATGCTATAGAGGTGCGATATCGGCGTTGCCGACAAATGAAAAGCTTCTTGCAAAGAAAAGGACGTGTGGAAAATTTTAGATCGATGTCTCAAAAACTGAGGGGCAAGCTCGAGTATAGACGAACATATGCACAGACATGGCTAAGGTGACTCAGCTCGTCACGCTGATAATTATACCCTAAAAAGGGTATATTAAGTTTGCCACGAAGTTTGTAACACCAAGAAGGAAACGTCGGAGACCCTATAAAATATATACATAAATGATCAGCAAGATCAGCTAAGTTAAGCTATCGATCTGAAATTTTGTACTTGTCCTTTTCTCACTAAGAAGCTGCTCATTAGTCGGAAAGCATATAGCTGCCATATAAAACTGAACGATCGGAAGCAAGTCTTTGTATGGGAAACTTTTTTATTTACTGTGCTATCTTCACAAAATTTGGCATTAGTTATTTTCTAAGGCAACAATGTAAATTCCGAAGAAATTGTTTACTTTTTTTTTTGACGAGGCATCTTAACGAAATTAGATTGGAATCAAGTTATTATAAGGAATCTTTGTATCTGTGAAGGGTATTATAGCATCGGTGCAACCAAAGTTAACGTTTTTTTTTTTTTATATACACTTTATAGGGTCTCCGAGGTTTCCATCTGGGTGTTATAGTCCTCGTGGCAAACTTAAATTTGACCGAGTTGGGGATTGAATATTTATAGCCAATACTTTCTATATTAATAAAATATAAGAATTTAAAGACTTTTCGTGTTTAAAATCAGTTAAAAAGCAAGATAAAAGGTGAACGCTCATGAGACAACAGTTACATTGGCTTACAACACGAAATTGGTTAACAGCAATTTCAATTATTACATTATCAGATAGCTACCATACATGTAAATACCTTGTAAGCTTATACACATACACCCATAAGTCTATACATATTAACTCTAGTACATAAGAAACCCACAACACTGAAGTAACAAGTGAAATCATGCGAATGCTGGTTAAAGCAAAATACAGGGAATATCAGCGCGGTTAACTATAAGCTTACAACTACAACAACAACATCAATTACACTTATACATGTGTAATTTCCATAAAGTCAGTCATTAGAATATAAGTGAATGAAGTGGAAAATTCATTTTGCCACTTACCACTTTGTGACTTGCTACATAGTACCACTTACCACCTGCCACAACAGCGAGTACATATCGCAATTGGAGGTAGCGCGTATTATTGAGAATGCATGTGTTGGTAAATGGTCGGAAACGTGCTATTATCATATGAATACATATACTTGTATGTATGAATGTGGGACTTAATTGCTAATTTTCGTTTGCAGCTGACCACAGAGATGATGACTTACAATATAGGTATACTTAATTACAAATCTTTTTTTTTTTTTGTATGACTTACCCGTAAATAAACTAATATATGAACATATATGGATTTGAATTAGGTCTCAGCAAATACCATTTAAATACTTTCTCCAATAGTAGGACTATAAAATTTTTGAAAGTTTTCTAGTAAGCCAAGCATATGAAATCATAATATTACGTTCGAGTTCGATTGTGCTACGAAAATTATTTCTTGCATAGTACTCCATGCGATTTAGCCGAATTGAGCTTAATTGTAATGCTTTGAGATCATAGAATGAATTCGTTGAAAACTGTCCATCATTAGTTTCAGTTTTAAAATTTCTCTTAGAAGAGCCTTAAATTAAAGAAAATATACAATTGTTATTTTTTTCGAGGATCGATTTTGAACCTTTATAGCAACTGTCATATGAGCTTGACAGACAAATATGACACAACTCTGAAATGGGAGGAAAACGCGAATAACAGCGTCTGAATTCCTAAAAATAATAATGTTTTCAATAAACTTAATTTCGAAATTGAAATGCTGATATTTTGATTTTGGAGGCTACTTAAAAAAATTAGTCTAGCCCGATACCGAGAAGAAAAATCCATTTTACGTATCCAACATATTATCTGATATAGTGTGTTCATAAAGAGAGTTTCATTAGAGTTGAACTGATGCTTGTTTTGCCTTAACCCCGAACCGTTCTATGTACTTTAAATAAATCATGATCTACAGCTAAGAATCACCTCGGAAGAAAAGTCCTGTTTTTCCTCATTTAACAACAATTATTGTCCTCACAAATTTGTTATTTACTAACCAATGTCTTTCAATTATCGAAACAAAACTAAAACTGTCTTGCTTGGTATATTTGTCTGACAGCTACCATATAGGCTATGGTGGTCCAATATCGACGGTTCCGACAAGTGAGCTGCTTCTTTAAGAAAAGCATGTGAGACATTTCAGATTTATATCTCAAGAGCTAAGGGACTAGTTCGCATATAGGTATACAGACACATAGATAGACAGAAGGTCATGACTAAATCGACTCAGCGCGTCACTCTAGCCATTTATATATATAGGCTGGGTGTAGCAAAATTCGTGACAAACTTAATGTACCCTGTTCAAGGCAAAAATATATTTGTACAACAGAAATGAAAACAATATTAAAACTTTATGGATGCCAACATTGATTTGCCCCTAATGAAGCACTTATATTTTCATATTTGAGGATATAAGCCAATACTCCTGCTAATATTTTGCGGTCGCTATGGTAGCGCTGACCAAAAGATATTGATACAGACATTGTAGCCACACACTACAGAGTTGTAGGCATCTTCGCCACGTTCCAGCACTCGATTGAGCTTGGAGACGAGTTTTTTGTTTGTTTGTTTTACAATCGAATTTCTGGTGAAATGTAATTGCGCTGAAAGTTGAAGTGGATACAGTGAGCAAGTAAAGTTGGAGTGAAATTTCTTTTAATGAAAATCATAATAATCGTTGATTTGCATTCAGTTGATTTAACTTGATGGAACTTTTATTTACTTCCTAATTTAAAAGTTGGAAAACGAATAGAAATTGAATTTCTAGTAAGTATATTAAGTTTAGCACGATGATTGTAACACCCAGAAGGAAACATAAGAGAATCCATCAAGTATGTAAGTATATAATACATAAATGATTGGCAGGACGAGCTGAATCGATTTAGTCATGTCCGTCTGTTTGTATACACGCGAACTACTTGTAGTCCCTAAATTTTGATCCTTGCAGCATAAGAAGCAACTAATTTGTCAGAATCGTCGATAAAGGACCACTATTTCATATAGCTGCCATATAAATGGATTAGTCAAACTTAAGCTCTTGTATTTTTTTTTGACAAGATATTCTCAAGAATTTTGTTCAGACATTTCTTTATTTAGAAATAATTATTTTTAGAGGTTTGGAGGGTCTTCAGGGTAATTATTTGTTTCTTCAAATTTGAACTGCGAAATATTTTGATTTTATTTCTTTTACAATCAGTCTTCCATAGCCTAGACCCAAATTTGGTACTAGCCGAAAGACAATTATGACGGGATTTATTCTCGTGAGAGATTGTTTATTTCTTTAGCTTACGGTTTTACTATAATCTACAAGTAGACTCAAACCCATGAAAAATTTATAGTCAGCCAAGAATTCAGCCCTTTTGCTAGATTGATCGTACAGTTTTTTCTATCCTGGGTTTTACTCTAGCATAGACTTAAACCCTTGTTCTTATTCAGTCTTTTAGCAAGGTTTAATAAAATGTAATTAGGTTGTAAATATTTTCCAAATAAAACATTATCAATTATTTTTTTATTAGTTTTCCCAAATACCATTAAGAACGAGTTTTTTACTTTCACTCTTTATTCCCACTTACTGCACTATGTCCTCAGCCTTAGGTAATCGATTGCTTGAAATCAAACCCAAAAGTGACGTTAAAGAAAATTTTCGATTATATTTGCGCAGCTTAAGTATAGCATATAAAGCTATGAACGTAGTGATTTAGAGCAGTTTTAGTAATGAATCTATAGTTGGACATTTTGAGATATTAAAAAGTTTGTGCTAATCCTTGAAACTAGCTGAAATTTAATTTAAGTTTAGAATTTAATTTGCGCAATAAATTTTTATTATTTTTGACAGACGAACATATTTGCTTTATCGCAGCTACAACTCTAATCCTTTATATTGTATATAAAAATAGGCGCTTGTCCTTGAGTATTTTTTTCTATTCTCTCATCGCTGTAATAACATAAATTCGAATCGATATCCCTTCAAATGTATTCCGAATAATGAAAACGTCTTCTGGTTAAAATATGTCAAGCCGAATAAAGTTACACTTCAATTACCTCTGCAGAGGGCGTAGTAGTTCGTGGAATTCACAAAAGTACGCCTGCCAGCCAAAGCTAGTACATATGCTCGCTATGTTTGTTGTCTGTTTGTATATATTATATGTACATTGTACAATCATGAACAAATATATTTATAATATTGATCCTGCACTTTGAAGTACGCCCTTAGAGTTGCCAAAGCAACACTGCTTGACACATAACACAGAGCAGCGGCAAGTAGGAGGGAGGTAGATAGAGATTCTGCGAGTCGCTTGCTGTTGAAGTTAAAACTAATCATCTTCACCAATAAATCATAAAGTTTACAAATTTATGCCTCACTGCAAATCGTAAAGTTGATTGCGCAAATCCTTTTAATTGAGCAGGTGGGCGTTGCTGAAGTTAGGTTGAGTGACGCGGCTAAAAGTGGTTGGGCGTTTATGGATCAGTAATGATTTATTCGTATTAATTTTGTATTAAAGTTTCAGTTGAGTGCAGATTTTAAGTTAACTAATTAAAGTTTGTTAATGAAAAGATTTAAAAATGTATTAGGTAGTTATATAAGAAACTACCCTGGCACGGCTAATGAAATCTCAGAATTGCAATGAGTTCTTGATATTCGAATATCCACTTTTTTATGGAGATGGAGTAAAATAATTGGTGATGAATGTAGTATATATAATTGATTAATAGGTTTAATGGGTAGATTGCTAAGGCTACAAAATGCAACGAAGTTCTTGATTTCTTTTATATAGTAGCTCTGCAGTTCAAATTCCATAAGTTTGAAGTAAGCAAAGTTTCTAGAAGGTACTCTGCCTGAACCTTGTACCATGTGGGGTACAGCAGTAATATAATTTTACTCAGTCTGTTGAAGAGCCAAGTGTTCAGGGAGAGCTTTTATTTCACTGTATTAAGCTTAGCAATTTCTTGCTTTCTATATACATATGTGGGTTACAGAAACACCTTTGAATAAGATTTTGCTGGAAGAGAGCTTTCGCACTCTTTCGCGACCTTACATCTGCTGACTAAATATAAGGTGGATATTCCTCTATTTTCGATTTATTTCTATTATTCTATTATTGTACTTTTTTCGATATATAACATTGATTTGAAGCGTAAACAACAATAAGTTTTATTTCCTGAACAGGGTATATTAAGTTTTTCACGAAGCTTGTAACACCCTGAAAGAAACGTCGGAATCCTATAAATATATACTCGTATATATAAATGATCAGCATGACGAGAAGAGCCGATTGAGGCATGTCCGTCTGTATGTCTGTCTGTATACATCCGAACTAGTCCCTGAGTTTTTTTAGATATCGATCTGAAATTTTGCATACGTTCTTTTCTCGCCAAGAAGCTGCTCATTTCTCGCCAAGAAGCTGCTCATTTCTCGGAATCACCGATATCGGACCACTATAGCATATAGCTCACATAAAATCCGAACAATCGAAATGAAGGATTTGTATGGAAATTTTTTTTTATTTGGTGAGATATCTTCAACAAACATGGCATGGATTATTGTCCCAGGCAATGGTGCAATCTCCAAAAAAATTGTTCAGATCAAGTCGCTATAGCATATAGCTGCCATACAAACTGACAGGTCAAAATCAAGTTATTCTAAGGGATATTTTGTATCTGTTAAGCGTATTATAGCTTATGTGCGGGACTACTGACCAGGAACTCTACCGACAACAACTTATTAAATTGGATAGAGCGATTGTCGAATCCGCCCAAAATTTGCGACTAGGCCTGTGGTATTAATTTACTTCATTGCAATTCTCGGTCTCATATTGAAAGACTGGTTAAAAACAAATTGAAAACAGCGACTGGGAAGTTTTGGCTCACCTACCTTATAGTCCAGACCTTGCTCCATCGGACTACCATTTGTTCCGGCCGATGCAGAACGCCCTCACTGAAATACAGTTCATTTCAAAACAGTGTATAAAAACTTGATTAATTCGTGGTCGTCAAGCTGACCCAGATTTTTTGGGGTGTAATTCACAAATTACCAAAATGATGAGAAGGTGTTATAGCCTCAGATGGGCAAAACATTGAACAATACGATTGTACATATTTTTCTTAAATAATCGGTAAAATTTTGAGAAGAAAATCGCACTAATATAGTTATATATATATATTATTGTTTTGGAAATTTTTTCACCCGGATATGAAACCTCTCCGCACACAGATAGTTCATAAAGTTCATAGAAATCAGAGTTATTTTTTGAAAATTTCTCTCTTTGGGAAACCCTCTTAAGCTGTTCGTCATCACCTGTATTAATACTGACTCCTACTTAGGGGACCAAGAATGAAGAGTTACCTGCGAAGTGTAATAGTTTTTCGAATATTCGTATACAAAAAATGACTTTCTTGTTTTCAGTAACTACCAAAAGGTAATTAAGTACAATTGTATTAAGTGTCAATTGTAAAATACTCAACCCAATCAATTTGTCATCAAAAATTTTCATGTTTCACTAAAATTGTTTATTTAATAGTTGTTGTTGTAGTATTTAAAATCTTCATCACAAGTATCAGTTTACAGTTCTTGGAGGGATTTTAACTACTTGTCGCTTTTAACTTTTTCTTAAAAGTATGCAACTACTGCTACTTTTATGTATAAAGTTGTACGGCAGTGATCAGGCTTCTCCAGTGACAAGTAAATTGTTTAAGTATCTATGAAAGTTAATAGTTACTGACACTATATCAGCAAATAGCAAAAGTAAGTTGCTATTTTGGGAGTTTTCAAGCTTAAAATGCTTAGAAAATATTTCTTACAAAATTGCGAAGCTTTTCTGGTCAAAAAACACACTTAATTCCAGCTAGTTTGGAAAGAAAATAACGCTTTACACATTCACTTAACATAATCATATACAATGGCATAAGTATTTGCTTGTGTTTGTATATACTTGTATGTGTGTCCAGTTATTTATTTATCAGCAGCGTAGAGTTGTCTTCTAAAATCCGCTTAAAGTTACCTTGCAAATGCTTGACGTTTCACTTCAACAAATTTCATTTAATCTCTTATTTAACACTTGTTAGCAGCGAGGGAATGTATTTTTGGCACACACTTGTTGGTTACACTCGTGTGCTTTACACATGCACACACACACATACCAATGTTGCATACATGGGGCACCTGCAAAGTTATTTCGTTGCCGGTAGCAGGTGAAAATGCTTGCCAAAAAGGTGTTGACTGCCGGTTACACTCACATACACACACAAACTCATACATATGTGTGTGAACTCATTTCAACATCACCACATTTACCGCAAACAACGGTACGAATATAGCAAATTGAAAAATCCTTCAACAAACTAATTTATCTTTTACGGTATTTCGTGACGAGGTGAATCAGGTAAGCCAATATGTACACCGCATGACTGACTATATGAACATGTCAGCAGCAACAACACAAACTTACATACACAAAGCATACATATGCATATTGGCCCTTGTGTCAAAATTGAACTTTTGGCAAATCGATACAACATTGCAGTCAGCGCCGTAACGGCATTTTGTGTTAATGGCACGCTTCATTGGCACTCGACCTGGCACTCGTTCGGTTGGCTGTGGAGCTGCCACTAGTTTTATTTTTAGTGTGTATGAGTAATTGTGGCAGCTGCCCAACTTTCTCTCCTTTTTCACCTTTCGCCTCATAGCTGACGCTGGCCATGCTTCGCTAACCCGAACTGAAGCGCTCTAATCAAGCGTGTTAAATCTCTCAGCTCCTTTGGCTGCTTGCCGCTTACTGCTAAAGTAAATAAACATGTACATGCATAACATACATATTTATATGTATACATATTCGTATATGTATATATTTTAGGTATTTGTAAGCATGTAAACACATGCGTTGTGCTTTTCTGGTACAAGCTTTGTAGATTTATACTTCGATGCCTGACCGATTGACTAGAAGTGGTCACTTGTAGTTGGGTTATGGTCGAAAATGTACTTTTCTCGCAAATGTAATGTGGTTATTCATATATATGTTTGTATATGCATAAGTATATATGTGCACTAATGCATCTCTTTGCTTGTAGCATGTAGAATAATTCATTTACTGGAACTTTATCAGGAATCTCGGGTTAGGTCATATGTTACAAAACTCAACTTATTTTTTGCAGAATACAAATCGGAAAAAAATTAAACAGAAAACTAGTGCAAAAATCAAAATGTTAGTAATTTCCTCTTAATCTAAAGCTAAATCAAGTAGAAAATATGTGTAAGAGAGAAACACATAAGATCGGTTGTAAATCAAAGTAAAGAGAGTCATTAGTAGAAATGAATGAAGATTCCATGCTGTATTGAATAACTGACGGTATTTTGCTGGAGATAAAGTATGGAGATAAAAAGAATATATTGAAATTTATTAAAACAACAAAAAAAAGTTAACTTTAATACCCTTCACAAATACAGACTATTCATTACAAAAACTTTCGGCTTAGAACAATTTTGGAGATTACGCAATTGCCTTAAACAAAAATCCACGCAAAATTTTGTGAAAATATCTGCTCAAATGAAAAAAGTTTTTCTACAAGTCCTTTATTCCGATGGTTCAGTTTGCATGACAGCTATATGCTATAGTGATCTGAATTTCAGATCAATATTTCAAAAACTGAGGGACTAGATCGAATATACACAGACAGACAGACAGTAAATCGACTCAGCTTGTCACGCTTTTCATTTACGTATGTATATTTACTTTATATCTGTTACAAAATCTCAGACTGACAAAAGCCGGGCAGTCGAGGAGGAAGTGACAAAATGTAGTAATATAAAATACAATTTTTGGCGTTAAGATCTGAGATCTTCATATTCAATATCTGGGTCTTGAATCCTGTTTCGACCACCTTTAAATGAGAAGTGAAAATTTTCTTTTTATATCATCATTGCTGCTTAATTCATATAATGTGAGGTGAATTAATCAGATATCTTATATGGGAAGTAAGCGCGGTTGTAGTCCGATTTCACACTGTACTGCAAAGATGTGAAGATAATAATCTGCATCAAATTTGGTTGAAATTGGTCCAATAGTTTCTGTGATATAGGATTTCAGATCTAAAAATGGGCAGTGCTACGCCTGTTTTTTAATTTTTAGATCTGTTGTTTTTTTTAGAATGTTGTCGCCCATTAAGTAATTTTCAATATAACTTTTGAATGGAGGGTGGGCGTGGTTATTAACAGATTTTACTAATACAAAGTGCTGTTTTCCGTCTTGTCATACTACGGAATTACTTGATATAGTTTTTGCTCTTTGGAAGATATGTGTATTAAATTTATTAAAAAATAGGGTCTATCAACTTTTCTGCATTTTTTTGTACCTCCTAACCGTGATCATCTTTAACAATTAAAAATTAAAACGTAATTGGTTTCCTAGTTATAACATTTCATACTTTCTCGATTGAGGCCATTTTGTGAGCTTGGTATTAGTCCGATGGTTTTAGGTGTTGCAAACAAATTTTGGGTGAGTATGTACTCTGTATAACTACTATTTTCGAGAGTAAAAATGTTAATTTATATAATCATTACATGTGTTTCATTTCCAATTATATAAGAACTTCAAATTTAAAAAAAGTGATTTTCGATCGTCTACGTTCAATTTACTTTTGTTCACACTGGGCATATGAATAATTAAAGTGACGTTACTTAATATTATAGTACTTTTTTCGTACAAATTTTTGTAGCTGTATAAATTTTTACATTTATCTTATGAGGAAATTTCCGAAATGCTATTAAATACTTTGCTAAACTATATTTTTTATAATTTTATTGAAATCACTTCATAATAATTTTAAATAATTTCCTCAGCTACTTCTCGCTTACCAATATTGCTGTCGAGGTCATGTGAAATACTAACTAAACGTCCTGTTAACCTTCGGAATATTTTCCACCCATTTAAAGTATTTTTATTGAGCGTTTTGCTCACTAACCATATGTTTGCTTAGTTTTATGAGCCAAGCACTACTAAAAACTGGAATCAGTGCGACGAAAAAGTATTTAGATGAAGTGTAATTTTTGCTTTTTACCATGCTTTTTGTTTTTGCTTTTACGTCCCAAAGTGTTGCTTTTTCGGCTTAAAGTGTAACATAAACAAACATACATAAAACACAGGGTGATATGCAAACACATACACACATATATATTATACATGCATGTTCAATTGGTTTATATAGTTGTAAGTGTGTGAGCTTATATAGTTTGCAGAGAAAGCAAATAAATATGTGTGCGCCTGTGTGTGTGTGTTTGTTTGTTTTATGTGCGCACTTCGCCTTTGCACCTTTCGCCAAACTGAAAATTCGAAATAACAATTTTATAGTGCTGTTGCTTGCACGCCGGATATTTTTGACTGCTACACATATACAAATGCACACATAAGCACATCTACACACATATACCTAGAACTATGCAGATTTGAATAAATTTGAAATTGGTGCAACATGGCGTATGATGAATGCATGCGCCATTGATGTACATATTCTCGCTTGCTACGCTGAATAACAAAAATAACAACAAAAATAACAACAAAAACAACAACAAAAACAACAACTAGTATTAATTCACTTAAATTTTCACAGTATTATTAGCACAATCGAGCATTTGGGTGCCGGAAGACAGATGACTGCCGTCATTGTGCGAACAATATACGCAAATTAACTTGTGCACATTACTCATACACCCCGTCATACGCGCGTGCTCTCCATACACCGCATATATAATGCGGTATCCACAAGTAATTGGCCAACAAGTTGAACAGCTGTAAGATGATAAGGCAACGGGAAATATGCGTTTGCATGACAAATTGTCGGTTTGACATTGTAAATGAGAAATTATATGCGTTACGCATAACGGTAAAAAATAAAAGACAGACAACGTGGAGAAACGAAACGTGAAACGTCTAAAATTTCAACAATTCCAGTATGCCGTGTAGCTATGTGTCGTTCGGTAGCGTGTGATTAATGGCACAGTGCGCAGCGCGGCGGTTTGGCAGCAAGCAACAGGCGCAACACGAGCATTCGCCTTGTTAGCTCGTTTGTTAAAAGCGGCGGCAAGGACTTGCGTGCCGCATGACTCGTTTCCACTTTCATGCGAATGTGTGCCAGTGTACGTTGGCGTACAACAAAAAGTTGAAATAAAAATGAGCTGACAAATTCAACAAACTATGCTCCAATATCAGCTCAAATTATGTACTGCCAGCAGCTCCAATGCCGTTTATTATGCGTTTGGGGGCGCATGCTGCTCAAGGATAAAGCCTTGTTAAATGCTGCTTCGTTAACTAGACTTTGGTATGGGCTTCATAGAGATATTTTTCATTTCATTAGGCGTATGGACGTTTGAAATTTGTTATTGGTGCATTTTGATGGTTTTGCAAATAACAAATAGTTTTTTAAACCATTCTGTGTTAATTAAATTTAGCTGCAGACGATAGCTGAACCAAGTTTTTTAGATAGAGCTATAGTAAATAACTAAGCGTTTACAAAAAAAAAAAATTCTGTGAAATAGCTTGAAATTCTCACATGGCCTTTTTAGATATATTTGTCAAATAATGGTCGAGGCCGTAATACCTTTCACAAATACAAAATATTATTTACAAGAACTTATTTTGATCGGTTAGTTGGTGTAGCGGCTTTATGCTGTAGAAATATGATCTGAAAAATTTTTTTGGAGATTACAACAGTGTCTTAGAAAATAACTCCCCAAAATTTGGTGATGATATCTCATCAAATGAAAACGTTTTCCATATAAGCACGTGATGGCTCTGTTTGTATGGAAGCTATAGGTATGAGATGATAATGACAAACTGTATATAAAAACAATTTTTTTTGACGTTTTGTCAAAAATAAAAATTTTGACTAGTGCTTCACTTCCTGGTTTCATCTTTTATAATTTTGGATTTGGGGTTTGAGATAATTTTAAGCAGAACAATCTTGCTCACCCCATATACCGTTATGTGAAGGTAGACCTGGAGATCGACTACGAAAGTAAGAGAATCCTAAATTTTTCAAAATGCATCGCCGCTTATTAAAGTACAAGAAATTCTGTATATTTACATTTTGCTTGATTTATGTATGTATTAAATAAAATGTATCTTCAAAAAAAATTCACCAAAAAAATGTTTTGTTTAACTTGCCAATGGATGTAACCAACTTACAAGAATCATGGAAATTTTAGTTTCAAAATATGACTATGGACTATGGCAGTCTTGGTGGTGTCGTAAATAAAATGTTAATTTTTAAAAATTAAAAAGTTTTTTTCTAAAATTATTTTAGATACCTATTTTGGCATATGATGTCTTCCTTTTGATACTAATATTTTAATATTTGATTTACTTACACAGTTGAGTAAACTAAATTGTTTGGCAGGTGGCAACAATTTTCTTGAATGTCACCAAATGTCAAAAAAATTCTTTAAATATGTAAAGTTTGAAGCCAATACTGTTATACCCAACAGCGTACTTATATGTTTTATTAAAATTTTTAAAACAGCCTTTAACTAAAATTTTTCGAATTGTAATACCTTCATAAAACGCTTAAGTTTGATAGCGATTTATTAAAATGATTGAAACAAAATTTTCAACAGGTGGCAACCCTGTTAAAAACAATTTTCTTAGCTTTTTTAAAACTACTTATTTTGATATAAATTTTTAAGCGTTTTGTCTAGCTAAAATAGTTTTGTTTTAAATCATTTGAGTACTTTAAAGAAAAATCAAAAAATTTATGAAATCAATATTGCCTCGATTATGATGGTACTCGATATGTTATGAACGAATATTAAACACAAAATTAAATAAATGATTGACTAATAAGAAAAAAACGACTCGATTTTATACCGAGAACTGAGTAAGCATCTAAGAAGATTATGGTGGCACTTTGAAACCATATTTTTCAAGCTTTTCCTTCAATGCGTGAACTGGTGCCTAAGAATGTCAAGCTATAGCTATATGTATATTTATATGTACAATAATTTTCAAAATTATTGACAAGTATTTTAAAAAATTTTAATTATAAATTTTGCCCCTAAGCAATTCTAGAGGTTTCTTCGAATGCTTTGCCATGGCACGGTGGCATTGCTTTGATGTCATTGAAACGATTCTATATAAGTGATGGATTACCATGAGAATATTGCACGATTGAATAAAAATATTGACAATGATATCACAGTTTTTGGAAAAAAAATTTGTAATTGTAGACATTTCTTAGCGAAGTTTTTAAATCTACGAACAGCAGTCTCGAATTAAATTTTTTTTCAAGAGAGAGTTTTTGTTGAAAGAGAGAGATAAAGTTTTTAGAAAAATATTCACCATAATAATTGCGGATTTTTTCTAGTACACTACTCAAAGTTTTAACCTCACATTATTTAACTACTTTTCTAAACAAAGGCAATGTCATCAATTCGGCTCATCTACTCCAATACAGCTCTAATATGGAAATGCCTTAATTAATAATTTTCAAACTGTTACTATTGAATAATTTTAGTTATAGTATAATTGATCAATGAAGAGCCTACAACTCAAACCAAATCCTTTAACCTGTTTTATCCCATCGAAATTTTCACATTGATTACATATTCGAAGCTTAACACTAAATACCTCAATCGCATCATCAATTATTCTCAGCTCGCATTTGAATAACGCAGCTACTCATTGAAATACTTAAGTAACGCATGCATTTGAGCACCTCAACTAAGCACACTTAAGCTTCAGCGAAATATATCGCGTGTTGACATATGCAAATTCACACACACATACTTGTACATAAGTGCATAGATATTTGCTCCATGTTTTATTAAATCGGCATTGTTTATGCACAAAGATTTCACTTGAAACACACGTGGCATGCGGATTAAGGGATCAGTGCAAGACATTACTAAGAGTATACATATTGTGTCGGCTGATGATTTGATGGCTGAAACAATTGAATTACAAGTAGCATAATCGGCGTAATACATGCATATGTACTTGTATGTGCTTATAAGTATTTATATGGGCGCGTTGCAATTAAATGTGTATAGAATGTCACGCATGATATGGCACGAAAGGCAGCATGGAGCAAATACAGGGTGATCCGAAAAAATAAATGAAATAAAGTTTTAATATATGTTTCATTGGAATTTTTGTAACATAAGTTGTTCCTTTCTACGAACGAAAATTGTTAAGAAAAAAACTTATTTTGATTTTGGAAAAGTTTCGGGATCTCGTGTTGAACAATCTTTAATCGTGATTTTTTAAGTCTCCTTAGTATAGTCGGATTTCATTCAAACTGAAAAGTGGTTAAAATCTGCATTCCCGTTCCCGAAATTCGGGATCAAGTTATCGGGATCCCGATAAAGAATATGCATATTAAACTTTTTTAATTCCATATACTAGTTTATTTTAATTTTTTAAATTGTGCTACGTGATAACTTAATCAAAAGTCCCGAAAATTTTTCGGGATCCCGATAATAAAATTTCTAAATAACAAAAAATTTCTTAAAAATCAGTGTTTGATATACAATAATACAATTTTTATAATTTTTACAAATTTGCGGGATCCCGAAAATTATTATGTGCTCTATTGTTCTATGAATGGAATCAAATCCCAAATATTGAATTTTGGAAAATGTATTTCTTACAAATAAATATTAAATATATTTCTTATAAACCCAGAAATATTTTGGGGTCCCGAAATAAAAAGAGCCAAAATTTCCGCGACTCAACTGAATTTATGACATTCCTCTGACATTACTTTGGAATACATTTCGGTTTACCCTGTACCCAATTACATTCTATATTTTCTGCCAATTTTATTTAAGAGTACGAGTACATTACAATCAGTCATCTCTGCAATGTAGATGAAACGCACACAAATGTCAATTTTGGATATAGAGGAAAAATTATGGCTCCCATAGACGAAAACTAGAGCGGATATGAGAATAATTGTTGTTTCGTATATACATATATACTTGTGTAGAACCTTATGCATGTACAATATATTGCAGATAACAAAATTACGGACAACGCATAAAGAGCGCACGTTTAGGTACTTAAGCGTCTCCTTGGCTCAATGCAGTAATAAAATATCACATCAGCCGTAAGTCGCGCGAGGGAGGGCTTATGTGCCTACGAGGGAATGAGTGATGACGTGCGGTACATCGACGCTTAAGTGTAGGGTGACGCTTAGGGAATAGAAATTTAACGCGTGAGCATGCTTAGGCATTTTATACTTTGTGAATGATAAAAAGTCATTGTTATAATTTTTTTTATATTACAAAAGGGTGAGGGGAAATAAAGCAATTTAAAGGAAATGAGTTGGTAGTCATCTGCTCTTTGTCAACAAGACATTTTTTTGTTAATTCGGGGTACTTTGTGGAAGACATTTTTTTGAAGGGGGTAAGGTCTAAGAAAAATGAGAAGCCTAAAGGAGCTCTTGCGAAATGTTAGATAGCGCTGCAGTAGAGTTATTACGAAAAATGCTATTAACAGCCTGTTTTGACTAATAAGCGAAACATATTAATATTGGAAAGGCATGTAAATGTAAACACTAGATGACGCCAACGATAAATTTATTACGAATAGTTTATGTTGTCAGTATATCTTCTTCGGGCATTTAAAATGCTTATAGTTATCAGTTGGGTATTTGTAAATTTTCTTCTCGTTGCAAATTGCAAAAGCTTAAACAAACAGCTTTCTGCTTTATAAAATTTTAATTTTAATCAAGGGATTTTCCGCTTCATGCTTTATAAATAACTAATTAAGCCATAAGACATGGTTTACAACTTCACTTACCCCATCGGGATTGAATTTGGGTGAGGCATGTGGTGCACAAAAATCCTGCAGCACATCCTGTAGCTTTCTCGTTGAATCTGCAAGTAAATATAAAATAAAATACATATAATAATAGAATAATTCAATGTGTCAGCAACAGTTTCAGAAGATTGTCAAAACTTGTAAATCGATTCGTTTTAATCGAGTCTACGAATGTAAGCAACTGTTTATTAAATAATAAAATCATTGCTTGTGTCATTATAGGTATATATATATTATATTTATTTGATTATTGGTTATTGCTATCCACAGCATTTTCCTGTTGAATGAGTAGTCAAACGAAGTTGCTAGAATTTATGGGCGAATTCCCAGGGAGCTTATTTCACCAGTTGTTTTGCTTGTTGAGAAACTCAAGTTTTTTTGAGAAGTATTTTATTGATGAATTGATGTGCTAAAATATTGCTTAATTTGATAAATGTTCATACATTGTCTTCCTGAACAATTATAATAAATATTTAAAGTTACTGTAAAGAATACAAATATCACACTCGTATGTCTAAATGTTCTGAGTATGTAGAACATCATAAAAGTCAAACTTTACGATAAAGTTATGGATTGCCAGTTTGCAACACCAGGGTCGAAATATAAAATGCAGCCTACGTACATGTAAGTAATACTTATAGGTTCAAGCTCTAATGAAAAGCAAGAATGTTAATAATATGAACTCCATTATTGTCTACTTTATTAAGTTACTTAAAATCGAAATTATCGAGGTTTTGGCTTATCACTTTCTTAGACATTTCACTTATCCTGTTTTCTAATATTGATATCTGAGAGAATTATAAGGCAAAGTTTGAAAAAATTATACAAATTTCATGTTGAGCTAAAATAAAGTATGTGTCAGAGACTGTTTTTTACCACTAAAGTCATTTCTTTTCAAAAACAAAGAGTCACTATATATTTTAAATATGAATCTCACTAACGATTTTGCCACTTTTAGTTTTTGTGGAGGAAGCAAGATCTAGCCGCAGAGATATATTGCGAAGTTCATCGTTCTATATTTTAAATCACACTTAACAGAAACGTCTAGAAATATTCTAAGCCACATATCAACGAATATAACTTAAGGCTATGGATTTTGCAGTTGGTTATAAGTTAGATTAAGAAAATTGCCTGCCAATAACAAAGACAATATGTTCCAAGTAAGATTTTGGCTAGAGTGACTACTACATGAAAAGTATATTGACGTGAATAAATTGTATGTAAGGAAAGATACAAAAAATATAACCCTTATTATAGTTACATATGCAAAATGATATATGAAGTAGGTGCTCGGAGCAACCATATGTTATATCTAATTCTCTTTCCATTTGTAAAAGTTTTTTCTGTATGTTGCAAACAAAAACACTAGGCCTGATAAGCACTACGGAACAACAACAGAAGAATGATAAGTGTTACTTCTCACAAATTAGCCAAAAAGCATTGTTAGTGCAAAATCGAAAACATTTTCGCCCGAGCGTCGTCATCCATTCTTACCATATGAAAAATAAATTGCAGCCGCTGAATGGCTCATATAGATCGTCGTTTGTCCGAATACGATAGTTCCCGATATTTCCTCTTAATAACCAAAAAAGGTTCGCAGACATTCTGCTTGCTACCTCTAATTAAGTCTACCTATGTCGTCGGCTGTGGAACACAGCTGAACACAGTTATAAAATATAGTGCCCGTCCAATATACAAGTATACATGCTAAGCGTAGAATCGATTGACGAAGTTGAAAAGGTCCCTGTATGAAATCTCGCCAGTTATGACAAGGTTCGCAGTTGTTCTTTCCTACCTTGTTGGTGCTGCAATAATACCCTCGATTCCTTATTGGACTATTGAAAACTGCTTGTAATCGACGAAGGTACGATGGCGGGTATCGAAAACTTTGAATTTCTTTTAAAACTTTAGCCAACTGCTTCGGATAAGTTTACAGTCACTTTAGTTTCAATAGAAAATAGAAGTAGCGAGAAAATTTGCTAAATTAAAAGTACACAGACATTCATTCATCTTATATAATTTAAAGGCAAGTTGCCTGCATTCACTATGTAATGCAATCCAATTTATCTTGAGTACATTTTGGTGTTTAACGCTACCCAATGAGCCATCATTTGCCTACGTCATCTCCCTTTACAGATGCAAATAAATAAGAAAAATTTACTCCATCAACTATTCCTATTCATTTTTCATCGCAATTTATTTTATTCCTTTTTTGTTTTTTTTACTTTTTGCACATATTCTTTTCACCCTCTTTTCCCACTCAATTAAGTGGCACAACAACATTTGCTTCCTTTTTCCATTAGTTAATTGTATCCTGCTTGTTGCAACTCAATACAGCGCTCACACATCCAATCACGAATACTATGTACAGCCATATCATAGTTTGAGTTCGTGTTTGGGTATGTGTGTGAGTTGTAGGCGATTAGTTAGGTGTCGCCAGTCAGTCAGCTCGGCGGCATTCTACCAAAATGTAAGTTGACCTGTGGGGACCGGAATGGAAAAAATAAGTTCCTTTTTTGCTTTTCATTCTATAAATAATTCTCAATGTTGAATGCATGAACTGTTTGAGCAAAAAATTGCGAAAAATGTGTGGGCGTCAATATCCGCTTACATGTACCACATATACATAAAATCTAATGTAAGCCACGTCAAGGCGCTGGTCTGCAAGTATATATAAGTATTTGAGAGAGTAGAATTTATAGATATTTGACACTTACATTTAGAAAATACAATTCTGCAAGCATACTTTATATCTGACTGTAATCAACTCAATTATGTATGAAACATAATTTTTTACGCTCTACATATGTCACTGTTTTGTTGGTAAATTTATGCATGAAGATATCATGTGACTGTAAATGACAGGTCCAAGTATTCGCAGTTGCGACCATAATTTATGCATGCAATGTACTTATAGTTGAGTGTTATTTTTATAGAAGTGCACCTATCGAGACTTATATATGTATATATTAATGTAAATGTGTATAGGAATTACAAAATGTGGCATCTCTAATGTCATTACATTAAAAAACCAAATTTTTATACTTGAGTAATTTATGCATTATTTGGCGCTTTAAAACTCATTTCAATACAGCTTTGATAGCATCTTGGATACAGAAATGTTCTCTTGACATCTGGAAAATTCAAATATGAAATTCTTCGTTAATCTTCAATTTCCATTTACTTTGGAACATTGCGAATTCTTACGAGGTATTATCGTGAAATAAAAGCTTTGTTTCAAAAAAGCGCAAAAATGAAATGCTCTTTAGATATGAAAGTGATGATTAATAGAAACAAAAAAGTACACACACACAGAAAACATTTTAGCAATTATGAGCTTCAAAATCATATCACATAACTTAAAATTCTGCATAGCATCAAATCATAGCTGTTGATATGATTATCTATCGTATCTAATAGAATGGTATTGCTTCGTTTAGCAGTTAGTTATTTTAAGTCCATATAATATGACTTCGAGTTCCACATCACACAACATCAACATTTAGTTGAATTTAAGTATCATATGATCACATAATATCATGTTATGTCTACTATACTCGCACCTAATTGCTCAATTTACAAGCACAACAAATTATAATGATGGCCTTTATTTTTGAGCTTAGAGGGTGTAACTTATCATACATAACTATAAATCACATCAAAATATTATATATCAAGCATATGAGCAATCAAATTCAATCAGAGAATGTATCATAAGTGAACAGTTGAAGTATACGTAAATTCTTTTTGGGTAATTAATTTACTATCTATGAATACGTCACACGATTTTTCGTCAGAATAATATTACTACAGGTGATTGTGGAACAATAATAATAATGATAAGTAATATGCATAATGATACATTTGTGCTTCGCTAACATGACCTCTCTTTAGAAACATCAGTATCCTTAATCACACCGTATCATCACATCATACTATCATGATACTGAATATGAACGTGATAGTGTATGATACAGTGTCATACGATGTGACCCCATCACGTATATCACGTTGTTATGTTTCGCAACATTCTACTATGCTCAAATAGCTGGAGTCACAGCTATTTTATCACATCTCATCATTTCGTAAAATTGCTACGAGTTCATTACATATCAACGCAATATATAGTATGATACTTTTATTAATATACCTTCTCAATCCTTTTTGCCAAAGGGATATGATGACTCATTATCGCCCATCATTGCATTAAAATATTTTTCAAAAATGTATTGTTTAAACAAAAAATAGTGTGCTAATAGAAAATATGACGTGACTTCACATATCGACTGTGATTACTCGCAAATGTCTAATAGAATTGTTGTAGCTTTTTATTGGTACAATGCTTGCAATCGCATTACATAAAATCACATCATGTATCACATATACATCACTTGATTGTTGCTTGGCAGTTACTATAGTCTGGTGAAATTATGCCTATTACTTGTATCTTTGTGTATGAAGTACTATATAGAATTCAATATGTAAATACATGTATTTGATTTCTCAGTATATGTCACGTATTACAAACACATCACTAGAAAAAATAGCAAGTTTTCTTACATAATTTCTTCCCATCCTTTCTCTTTTTATACCCTGAACAGGGTATATTAATTTTGCCACGAAGTTTGTAACACCCAGAAGGAAACGTCGGAGACCATATAAAGTATATATATAAATGATTACGAGTGACGAGCTGAGTTGATTTAGCCATGTCCGTCTGTCTGTCCGTCCGTCTGTATATACGCGAACTAGTCCCTCAGTTTTTGAGATATCGATCTGAAATTTTGCACCTGTACTTTTCTCACAAAGAAGCTGCTCATTTGTCGGAACCGCCGATATCGGATCACTATAGCATATAGCTGCCATACAAACTGAACAATCGGAATGAAGTGCTTGTATGGAAAACTCTTTCATTTGACGAGGTATCTTCACGAAATTTGGCATGTATTATTATTTTAAGCATTAATTTAATCTCCGAAGAAATTGTATGGATCGGATGACTATAGCATATAGCTGCCATATTAACTGAACGATCGGAGTAAAGTGCTTGCATGGAACTTTTTTTTATTTGACGAGATATCTTCACGAAATTAGGCACGAGTTATTGCTTAAGGCAACAAATTATTCTCCACAGAAATTGGTCAGATCAGATCACTATATCATATAGCTGTCATACAAATTGAACGTTCGGAATCAAGTTCTTGTAAGGGGCCTTTGTTTTTGTGAAGGGTATTATAGCTTCGGCGCAACCAAAGTTAACGTTTTTTCTTGTTTTTTAAATTCTTTCAAGGAGCTGAACTTATTTATTTTTTATATCATAGGCTGTGAAAATTTAATCAAATTTTCACTTTTATTTTAGATTAATAATTGATTAAACTTGTTTTCTTATTATTTTCCAGTGCTTGCAGCAACATCTTCTTAACATCAAACATCCTTGCCGCAAATTTTTCAATAAAGGGTAAGTTTAAAATTGCCATGAAATTTATAAAGTGTAAATTTGTAGAACAAATTAAAAACATACATATACTTGTATGTAAATAGTGACTGCTTGAACCATGCAAGTAAATTTTATTCGTTATATTAGATTATTGCAAATGAAAACTCAAAAGTGACGAATTTATTGGTTAGAAAAACAGAGGCAGAGAAGCCGAACTGTTCGTTAGTTTGACCTCTGAAATGTAAGCTTTGTTGAATAGAGCAACAAAATTTTAATAAATTAATTAAATAAAATACACAACTGGGAATTAATACCGGCAAATTGTGCATAAACTAATTCCATTGAAATGAATGCATATCAACACTAATAAGTATAAAAAAATCATAGTAATCTGCAAATATTGATACAAATTTATGCAAATATTGTGGTGTTCCTCTAATATTAATTTAGTTTTTAAAAAGGTGGCAACACTTTTAAAACCTGTCATTCTAAAACATTTTTAGTGTGGGGCTCATATTGCAATATATAGAGTATTTTTCAATTCACTTCAGTTTAATTTTTAATTAAAGTATTAAATAAACAAACAGGTGGCAACTGTCACCTACAAATTTGATTAACTATAAATTGTTTCATTGAACTGAATCGGCTCCGAAACTACTTGATGAATTGAAAAATGCTTTCACATTTGGGGAGCTACACAATCTGTGGTGAACATAGGCTATCTAATATTTTCAAAAAATTTGGGGATCCTTACAAAAACGCCAATAAGGTAACTCAAATTGTAAAAAAATGTCTCACATCACGCGCGCTGCGAAAACTGCTGATTATAGAAAAATATAATGCAATATGACTTAGCAGAACATATAATTGCCTAACGAAAATGTTGCGATAGCATGTGTCTAACGGTTATAATTACGTCACAATTAGTGTTTCTTAAAAAAACAATTAAATGCCGCCTCTGTAAAGGTCTTTATTTCTACCTCGGTATTCATCCTTATCAAAATTAATTACTCATCATATTCCAAACAGATTCCATATCTTTATATAACTTTTTGAATTTTTCGATTCGGACATTCAATTCGAAAGATATCAGGAATTTAATAATGTAAGTATTAGAATCAATAATGTAAGTATTAGAACCGAAGCTATAATACCCTTTAAAAATACAGAAGATTCCTAACAAGAACTTGATTTTGAACAGTCTGTTTGTATGGCAGCTATATTCTATATCGACTCGATCTGTGTGATTTTCTGCAGAGCTTGCAGCGTTGCCTTGGGCAATAATTCATGCCAAATTTGGTGAAAATATCTCGTCAAATAAAAAAAAATTTATACAAGGACGCTATTCCGATAATTCAGTTTGTATGACAGCATGCTTTGCTATAGTGACGCAATATCGGCGGATCCGACAAATGAGCAGCTTCTTGAGAAACAAGGACGGACAGACACTAACGGACATATATATATATGTAAATTATAGGGTCTCCGGCGCTTCCTTTTAGGTGTTACTAACTTTATGGCAAACATAATATGCTCTGTTCAGGGTATCAAAATACTGAAGAATCCTTTAATATGTAAAACATTAAAGTGGCAACCCCATTATTGAATTTAAACACTTTTAAAAGCTCTATACGTAAATTTATTTACATAGATGGGGTTGCCACATCGATTAATTTCAATTATGTAGATGAAATTTATTAAATCATTTGAATGAATTAACGACACCAGGATCCACCATCGACTATTTAAACACATAATTATGCACATATACATGCACATAAATGTTTATGTCGAAAATGCATATCCATTACTTAAATGCTATTAAGTGAGACCGCATTGTGGCCACAAGTGGATGCATGGCCAATGACAAATATAAATGCCATTGACAGCGATAACGCAAAACAACAGCAATAAAAACCATGACAAGATCGACTTCATGCACCATGAGGGTCGTCATCATTAGCATCAGCAACCGAAATAGCAGCAATAACAACAACAACAACAACAACAACACTAAGTGCAATAGCAACAATAAATCGCCAACGTGTGATACTCAACGTTTCGACTAGCTGCCAAAAGCATGCCAAATTTGCTGGTTAAAGGAGCTGTAATAAGTACAATTACAAATGAAAGAAATGACAGCAGCTGCTGCGGCAATGATGCTACAACAAAATGTGCATTGCATGCAACTGAAGCATGAATGGGGACATAATGTAGTAAGTGTGAAGATATATTATATATAAGTTTGTGCACATGTATGTATGTGTGTGTTCGCTGACCACATTTGGATGCATTTGTCGGTCATTGCGTTGTTGGTGCATTGTTCACAGAGCAATTATAGTGATCGCCAATCAACTTGAAACCACATGGGACAACAACAGAAACTACACTAGAAGTACAACAATATTTGTTAGCAGTTGCGTGTATTTGTGTGCGTGCGTGTGTCTGACAAAAATGGTTTGTAACCGTCAACACTTGGAGTGACACAACACAACGGAGACTGACAGATTTAGGGTCCCCGTTTTAAATCTGTCAGGAGCAACAGAATCTAGTTGAAAAAAATAGTAAGAAAGCATTAATTACGAGTGGAACCGAATAAAAACAAGAATAGACGTTAACTTCGAAGCTATAATACTGATCGCAAATACAAAGAGTTGTCCATACAAGAACTTGATTTTGATCGATAAATTTGTATGGCAGCTATATGCTATAGTGGTCCGATATACAAAATTTGTACGGAGGTTATAGCATTGTATTGCATAATAAATTATGCGAAATTTCGTGAAGATACCTCGTCAAACAGAAAAGTTATCTATACTAGGACTTGATGTGAATCGGCAAGTTTGTATGGCAGCTATATACTGTAGTGATCCGATCTGATCAAAATGTCCGGAGATTGTAGCGTTGACTTGTATTTTACGTTATGCCAAATTTCCTAAAGATATATTGTCAAATAAAAAGGTTTTCTATACAAGGACTTGGTTTTTATATATCTGTTTGTATGACAGCTCTGTGTTATAGTGGTCCGCTTTGAATAATACGTATGGAGATTATAGCGTTGACTTCGGCCATAACCTGTGCCACATTTCGTGAGGATATCTGGTTAAAGAAAAAGGTTTTCCAAACAAAAGCTTGATGTCGATCAATCAATGTGAATGCAGCTTTATTCTATAGTGATCCGATGTTGGCGGTATCGACATATGAGCAGCTTCTTGGGAGAAAAGAGCTTATGAAGCATTTCTTATCGATATCTTAAAAACTGAGAAACTAGTTCGCATGTATACACAGAGACAGACGGATATTACAAAACCGACTCAGTTCAATATCCTGCTCATTTATGTATAAATTTTATAGGATCTCCAACGTTTCCTTATGGGTGTTACAAACTTCATGTCAAATTTTATTTACCTAGTTCTGGGTATAATAATTATAAACAAATTTGGAATCAAAAAATGAATATTATATTTTCGAACAACCCCAATATCATGAAAAATCTAACTATCTACGTTAGATGTATAATCAATTAATTTTTAATTCCAAACTAATTTCAAAACAAGCTGTATTGACATTATTCTGCATATGTAGATCAACAATTTTTTAAATTCTCCACGTTTGATACCAATTTGGTAATTTTATTTTATTATTGTTTTCAAGTTAATTTTTTTTTTTCAATGATTGGTAACCATTCTTTCAAATATTTTGAACTATAGGCTACCTTAAACTCGTTTAGTTTGCCACCAAATACATTTTAGTTTTGTATTACTTCATTTCCTTGGTAATCTCATTGAAATTAGCTTTTCTAACAGGTGGTAACTCTTTTAGAAAAATATATTGTTAGCTCTGTTAAACTTTTGATACACATATTGTGTTTTTTTCCATTCCCATTTTTATTTTTAACAGGTGGCAACACTTTTGAAAAACGATTTTTAATATGTCTAGTGTGGTGCTCATACTGTAATATAGTAAGTCTTTTTTTATTTCCTCCAAGTTGTTTATGAATTGTATTAATTAAAAAACAGGTGGCAACTTTCATTAAAAATTTTTAATAACTATTAGCTTTCTTAAGCCTCTCTAGTTTTATTGTTTTTTGGGGTGTTGCTAAGTCTTATAATTTTGAAATGGGTGACAACCATATCAGAATTTAATATCGGTGGGTTGTCAATAGGGGATCCTGCTAATTTTATAAAGTAAGTTGTAGTGGATCACGCAAATGATCAAGCTTTTATCGATAGCGCACAACCAATCTGTTGCCTCAACCAACACCCTCGAACGCATCCACATCGGACCACTATACACACTCACACTAAGTAGTCAAACTGCTAACCGTCATCGCCTTGATTAAACACTCAATCATCATTCAGTGGGAGAGACGGTATGGCAACGAGTTTTACTGTTAGCTACCCAGCTAAACACACAGCACATTTCGTCGGACATTCAGTCATTTAGTCATTCATTTCAAACTCAGCAAACTGACAACACTTGTAAGCGCCAGGCATCCCCACCTGCTCTTTCCTTCTCACATATTTTCTAGCTACGTAGTTGGAACTAGCTCCTTTTGAGCGGATTAACTCTGTCGTGTTGCTGACGTGACGATTTTGATTGAGTTTTGTTGTTCTTGCACTGTTTGCTGTTGCAGTTACGCTTAGTAGTTGTTGTTGCGTCCTTTGCCATTCCTCCAGTATAACTGTCATTGTCACTAATGTCGCCAGCGCTCACCGACTTGCTTGTCGCTGTTCTTGTTTGCTTGGGTGTAAGTATTGGGTGTTTGGTGTTTTCAAACTTTTGAAGTGCTTTGATTGCTTCGTTCAGTTTTGTTTAATGTTGCTTTTGTTGTCACTCTTCCTGGGCGTTAATATTGCCCTAAGGCAGGTTGTAGCACTTTGTGCTTTTCAAGTACGGGTAGCAAACTTGATTTGCCACAGTTGGTGCAATTTAGGTGAGATGCAATTTGTGCTGTGTAAGAAGGCGGCCTAATGTAGAATGACTAATTGACATTTGCTGGTTTTGAAGACCCCGAGATATTTTGGTTGTTAAATAGCACCGATTTTACAACAGTACAAAGAGATGAATTTAGAAGGGAAAATAGTAGGAGCAAGAGGATCTCAGGAGTTATTTCTCATGTAGAATATACCGAAGATAAAGTTCCAGACAACCTTGGACGGAGTTGGAAATTCTTGATTGGAGCTGAAGTTGGTGTTTGTGTGGCTACAACCCTTGATC
This sequence comes from Bactrocera oleae, assembly GCF_042242935.1. Taxonomy (NCBI): domain Eukaryota; kingdom Metazoa; phylum Arthropoda; class Insecta; order Diptera; family Tephritidae; genus Bactrocera; species Bactrocera oleae. The sequence continues at coordinate 60,275,628 of NC_091538.1, forward strand.
GAATGGGACTGGTGTTCTGGCGAATAAAAATAAATCTGAATTATTTATTCTTACTGAAAATTATGTCCCACTTTCAACAAGTTCAAGTAACAACTGCATTAAATACTGCTGAGCTGTCAATGACCTTGAATATACTGGCGATCACTCCAATCCCTTCGAATGTGATCTACCAGATCGCCGGTAGTAAGATCGCAGAGGTGCATCATTCTCAGCCTTGCAACGGCACTTTGACAACTTGCGACCGACAAGAATTTTAGCTCTAGCGCATGAATGCCTTTAGGACAAGGCCCAGTGAAAACTCCTACCATTGCGGTAATATGAACGTTGCGAAGGGCAAATAATTCTCCTGCGTTCTACTTTAGGCCAAAAGGGACACAGAAGCTGGTCGTCGACCAACGCCTGCTAAGCGCACGCGAGATTCACACGCTTGAATGAAAAATAACAAAGTAGATCCAACTCGTCTATTCCGATGTGAGCGGGGCAAAGGTGCCACCTCTTGCTAGTCATCGGCTTTGCAGTTACCATCGATTCCACTTTGATCATTCACTCAACCAAGTTTGATGATGAAATAGGTAAGATATCAGTTCCATAGATAATATAATATTAGAGACAGCGCCATCTACCGAAATTATCGCTATATGCCAATACAAGTATAATTAATCGATTGAAAATAAAAACTCTATTAGTAACTAACTGATGAAAATGATGATCGAAAACCGAAGAAGCGGTCAATTGAAGGATATAGCAAACATTGTTCACTCTTCACAGTTTGCCATGGTTTCACCCTTTTCGCATTCCTTGCTTAGACGAACTTTACTTCTTGAAGTTTAATAAATAAGGAAGAATGCGACAGAGTTACAAAAGTGTTTAAAAACGAAATGAATTTCAAATCAACGAATTTACATTAAATGTCAAGAGAATTATTGATTTCAACTTCATGGCGAAACCTTAGGGACAACGTTGACATAAAAGGATAATCGTGAAGAAGTTAGAAAAAAATGCTGCAGCTGGAAAAGGCTAACATGCTGCTACGTATAGTAGTGTGTGTAAAAAATCGATTATTGTTTTATACCAATCGATAGATTTTTTCCTAAAAAAAAATGCTCCAAATAAGAACTCTTTTACTCGCATTAATTGGAAGGTCCTTATTCCTATTAGGTCCTTTTCAGTTATATTTATTATATTTTTGTTAATTGTTGAAAAGAAATATTTATATTGGCTAATTATTTAAAAAAAATATTTCGTCTCCTCTTGTACATTTGTAGAAATTTGAATTCTTTATAGAAATGAGCTACTACAATTTTTTCGTAAATCCCACCCTACAAATGTTATTAAAGGTCAAATTTTAATTATTTTAAGCTTTCTGTTTTTCATGAATTTTATAACTCGCTAAAAACGACTATTATGAACAATTTTTGTAGATAACTAAATTTCCTACAAATATAAGAGACGATATATTTATTTTCAAATAGTAGATATCGAGATATAAATTTTTCTTTTCAATAATAAGGAAGAAATAGGAAATTGAAAAGCGAAGGTGCTTCTCATTAATATTAAGAGCTCATAATTGCAGAGAATTTTCGGAGGTGTTAAAAACCAATTTTTTAGAGAGTGAAAAAAGTTATAAATTTTTTTAACCATTCCTAATGTTTATGATGTTATTTTAGATGAATGAAGTTTCATTTCCAATAATGTGCAGAAATATGAATGAAACGTATAATATTTTATAGTTTTCCAACAGAAATGTTAGTCTTATGAAAATCATCCCGACAATAAAATTTTGAGCTAACATTATCAGCATAACCCGCCTCTCTCAAATTAAGCGTCGAATGTCGGTTATCAACTGGCCAGTAGTAACTGGCTTATTAGCATAGAGTTTTTACTTGAAATACCTCCCAAAAAAAGGTAAATTCCTGAAATGTAGTAAACACAAATGTCAAACACCTGCATTTACTTTGACAGCTAGTTTGACAGCTAACTCTCTAGGAAATCTTAATCTACTCAAAATACCCTTTATTGTGTATGTATAGGTGAATTTATTTATATCTGCAATAAAACAATGAAAATACGAAAATAAATTCCCTGCTAGGATCATACTTGTATACGTTGAGTACGCTCTATTGACTTGCCAACATGCGGCTGCTCTATTTAGGTTGCGTATACTAGGTATACTATGAATGTGTGCGTGAGTACAGGGCTTAGATGCTTTTGCACAGCACTCTTGCAACTGTGAGTAAATTTAGAAAATGTAAACAAAATAAAAAATTTAAAAAAAAGTCTCCAAAAAGAAATGCAATATAGATTTTAGATACTCGAGGAATGTGATACAAACATGATTGTGTGTCGGTGTATGTGAGGTTATGCGAAAACTTTCCACAACCCAACTCAGCCGCTGAAAGATTTTTACGAGTGCAAATGCAAACAAATTGCTGTTGACATTTATGTGATGCGATTTATTTTTAGTTTTAGTTTTGTTTTTGATTTTGCCATTTTGTCGTTTAGCCATAGCGATGACGACAGCGATGATGGCAGTGCAGGTCTGGTAGTGGGCGTGGATAAGTCGGGAGGCGGCTAGCAAATGAACGACTTCATCAAATGCATTTGCTGTCGTGCATATTTAGTGCGTTAAAACGATGATTGCCATCACTTCGGCTTGGGTGCATCGGCCAGCGGACATTGGTAGTTGCAAATGACGTTCGCGTTGATTTTGCCACAAAAAGTGCGGCGATAGTTTTCTCTTTGTTTTCTACACTAGCAGAGTGGAATACACTTTATGAAATTGTTTTGATTTTCTAAGGTTTCAACGTTTAATATGTTTCTAGTATACAGTATACAGTTGGATAAAAAAATCGATTACTTTTTTCACATTATACTCTAAAAAATTTGTTGATAAACACCTCAAACAAATTTTCTCCAAGTATAAGCTCTTTATGCTAATATGAAGGTCCATCGCGTTTTAGTTTCCTATTTTTCGTTATTAGTAAAAAGAAAAATCATATCTCAGTAACTACTATTTGACAAAAACACAAAAAAAAAATAAAAAGTCTCGTTCTTGAATTCTCTGTTTACCGCTACACTAGGTGGCGCTGTAATACCATTTAGCATATACCTCTCTATAGGCTCTTCATACGCAAATTTGCAAGTTTCGATAATATACTTACTGAGAAACGAAGTGTATACCAACTATTATTTAAAATTTTCAAAGAAAATTAATTGTATTGAAAATTAATTTCACTTAATAATTGCATATTAACCACAGATTCTTGTTTTCATATTATATTCAGGCGTAAATTTGTCCTTTCGACCATACCGCCTCATATATGTATCTATTTAACATTTTTCATTAGTGACTTCTAAGAAAAATTGTTTTCTTTCAAAATTTTTTTCACTAATTTCATATTTCCTACAGGTTCTTTTTGGTTTTTCGCTGCATATTCACGCATACACATACTCGTAATTTTGCCTTCGTATCTGTTTCTGTGTCATAGTACTCATTCACAATTTTGATGCTGGTTAAAAATAGTAACGCACACGCTCTATATATGCAGATCTATATTTATGCTTTTAAAATTTTTTTCTATTTGGCATTTCGAAAAGTGCATAAACTGGTGATGAGACTGTTTGACGCTGTTAAACTCTGAACTCGATATGCGCTTGCTTGCAAAAAGTTCGCAAACTTGGTCAATAAATTTGTGGTAAATTGAATACCAAAAGAAATTTTAAAAAAGTACCGCTCAGAGCGCTCTTGAAAAGAGAAATAAACTTTTAGTTTTTGCCATATTCATATGGGCTCGCTTTGGATAGGCTTTTCAAGTAGTCCTTTTTGGCGAATAAATAAAAATATATTTTCGACAAGAAAGAGTATCAATTTTGAAATCTGATATTTATGAAGAGAGTTTATCTGTTCAAAGCCGTTAGATACAAGGAGACTTCTTTTAAGCATATTAATCTAACATAATATCAAAAAAAATTAAGCTACTGACGTTAATCAGGTGACTTTTTTTATAGATCCACAGAAATAATTTATGAAAAAAGTTAATTTCTAAAAGAAATTTACTTAAAAGAATGCTTTATGTAACTGCAACAATCATCATAGTTTTCTACTACAGAATGGACACAAAGTCAGTTTAAAATTGAATTGATTTAAATTGGAAACACATATTGCATTCCCAGCAGCTGCAGGAGTACTTAATAATGTACATAAAGTAAGCTTTTCAAAAATAACCTTGTGTATCTCGAGTTGTTAAAGCAACGCATTCGTCAAAATAGTTTAAATAAGATTAGGATATAAAAAAAACTATGTAATTTTTAAAGTACATAATTTCTAACAGTGTATTCTTTTATTTTTTCTACATTTATCATTATTTAAACAGCTGGACTCACTTAAAAAGTCTAACGAATTTTATAAAACATTTTCTTGGCAGATACTCGCTCGTAAGATTGTTATTGCTTTTTATTGTTGGAAGCAGAATACGGCAAAGACCAAATTTCTGAAGTAAATATTTTGATCATAATCAAAATCGGTTTTAATTGCATTTTTATTTTTATTTTTTTATTTTTTTCTTTGTTTTGAAACCCCAAGGCAGCAGTCTACAATAATGGTTCGCTTACGAATAGGCCACAGTAAATTGACACACGAATACCTCTTGACAGGGACTCCCAAAAAACCATGTCCCTTCTGCAAAGGATTATTATCCACAGACCACCTAATCCACGACTGCAAAAAATTAAAATCGACGCGAGAAAGAATCTTCGGGCAAGTTGCTCCAAGTGATTTACTTACAAACATCACAAAAACTAACATCGATATAATAAACCAATTTTTCAAGGAACTAGACTTAAGCAAGAAAATCTAATTAAACAAGTAAGGAAGGGCTAAGTTCGGATGTAACCGAACATTTTATACTCTCGCAAAGTCAAATAGTATACTCGTTTGAGATTTCTTTGTGGATTGGCTGATATTTTCGGTAGAAGGTCAACTATAGGCACTGGGGTCCACATATTTAGTACTTAGGGGCTTAAACAGTTTTGGTTCGATTTAGACAATTTTTGGCCACAAGGTGGCATACTTTAATCGCATTATTAACGCAAAGTTTTATCCCGATACAGTCATTGTTGCCTGATTTGCATAGTGGAAAGTGAAATAATCAGATGGAATTTAAAATGGTGTTATATGGAAAGTAGGCGTGGTTGTAGTCCGATTTCGCCCATTTTTGCACTGTGACATAGAAACATGAAAAGAACGTTATGCACCGAATTTGGTTGAAATCGGTTAAGCAGATCTCAAGATATGGGTTTTCACCTAAAAGTGGGCTGTGCCACGCCCACTGTCTAATTTTGAACGCGGTTCCTATAAAGTCATCTCATACCATCCCAGAGATAAAATTTAATGACTCTGGCGTGTTTAGTGCTTGATTTATCGCGCTTTTAGTAGTTTTTAACAGTACCGTTATATGGGGAGTGGGCGGAGTTGCCACCCGATTTCAACTATTTTCACACCGTCAATAGAAGTGCTAAAAATATTTGCTTCCAGTGAATTTTGTTATTATAGCATTAGCGGTTTAGGAGATATGCACATTAAACCTATTAGAGGCGGGACCACGCCCACTTTTTTAAAAACAATTTTAACTGCAGATGCCCCTCCCTAATGTGATCCTGTGTACCAAATAACAGTCTTGTATCTTATTGCGGAGCTTAGTTATGGCAAGTTATTTGTTTTTGATTAATGGCGTTTTGTGGGCGTGGCAGTGGTCCGATTACGCCCATCTGCAATACCAACCGTCTCACGGTACCATGAAACATGTCTACCAAGTTTCATAAAGATATCTCAATTTTTACTCAAGTTAGAGCTTGCACGGACGGACGGACAGACGGACAGACGGAAGGACAGACGGACGGACGGACAGACAGTCACCCGGATTTCAACTCGTCTCTTCATCCTGATCATTTATATATATATAACCCTATATCTAACTCGATTAGTTTTAGGTGATACAAACAACCGTTAGGTGAACAAAACTATTATACTCTGTAGCAACAGGTTGCGAGAGTATAAAAATATGTGTACATAAATCAAAATAAATAAATTTCGCACGTGACAAAGACCATAATATAACATAATGATAATAAAAATACCATTTCGAAAAGCTGAGCCGTAGGCCCTGGCAGCCAGTGTTCTCTTTTATTATATTTGTATACTATATCTAAATTAAATAAATAAAAAAATATTTCTATTAACACTGTTCAACCGAGTTTGAACTTAGTATGTAAAAAATATATGTTATTATTTACTTCTACTGAAAACGGTCACTAGTGCGAAAGCTCTATACTTTTTACATTTCTTCGATGAATAATGTCATAATGACTTTTTTATAATCGAACAAGAATTTCTCAATAATCCACTACTTAATGAATTAAACATAAAAATTGTGGAACTAACTCGTATACAAGTTAGCACGCCACACATTTAAAAAGTATCATAAGATGTATTAATATCATATGATACAAATTAATGCTATATGACACCAACCAAATCGCTGAAACGGCGGCACGTGCAGTACGAAATTGTGCGAAGCGCAAGGTCAGCGAATTCCATTCCCGTTGCAGTGGCAAACTTTGGTTTAGAGTAAAGTATAATTAATTGTAACTTTTAGTTCACATTTCTTTAAAAGATAAGTCTTTAACTCTCAAAAAAAATCAAAATTTCATTAATACTTCAAGTAAAAGACTGATAAAATTTGAGATGTCTAGTTGCCACGACACTAAAATGGCTATAACTTTGAAAATAACTTAAATTTTGATAAATACTTTCTGGAAGATATTTTTGAAAATTTGAAATAGGGAAACAAAATTACGACTTTTTAAATTTATAGACTAAAATACGCCTTTAATATGCATAGACCGATATAAAAGGTCTTAAAAGCTGTTAGACAAAATTAAGACACCTGGGGACAATGTTCTTTTGAATTGCTTTATTATTTTCCATAACATATGTTAGTCTAAACTCTTTGATTTTGCTATTTGCAAATTTAAAATTAAAAGCAAAAACAATTTCAACAATTGAATAATTGACTTTGAAAATCAGGGCCAAAATAATTATTCCAGCGCCTTAAGCGTAACAAGAAAATCCTTTATTGACGATAAAAATAAAAAGTCACAGCCATAAAGTAAATCTACTCTCGCTGCAAATCTGTCAATTAAAATTTATTCGAAATCCTTTAACGCCATCGCCGTTACACTCAGGCGCACAATTAAACGAGTATACCAATTGATCAAAATCCATAGCCGCAGGTAATTTTCTCTGCTTCTTTTTCACTCAATTGATATATTTTTTATGCCGACTTCATTGTAATTCACTGCATTTACTTCTCGCGCGCACAGCAACTGCACTAGTGTAAAAGGCGAAAAGGTGCGATAAAATAGAATGAAAGCTGTCAATTAGTGCAACACTCGGGGCCATTCGTTTGCCAGCACGGGCGCAAGAAGACAAAATGCACCTTGCGGCACAGCAGCGATAAGGGAAAGTGCATTAAAGGAAGAGAGTAGCGCGCGAGACAGTTTGAACAATAGAATATTAATTTAAGCATTTCCTGCAACGGCGGCAATCGAGCGACCACAACGACGTTTAAACTATGACCGAATGCTCTTCTAACAACTGAATGGGGCAACAGCACAGAAGCTCATTGATGCACTTATTTGTGTGTGTTTGTGTATGTGTACTAATACGCGCACTTCGAATACCTGTTGGCCAGTGCCTGTAGCATACACCTAAGCGCATTGGCGTCAGCGTGCTTTATTGGTTGGCAACAGTTAGCGGAAGTTTACCGAAGTAGCAGCAGAGGCACAACTACACACCCGCTGTACTGTTGTGAGTCAACAAGACGAGTGTTAATGCCTCTCTTACTACTACCAATTGCCGCGCTTGTTGCAGGTGATCCACACTGTTGCATGAAATTTTCATTGCTTGCTTTTCTTCTTTCCGCTTTGTTTATTTATTTTCGCTTGCACTGCCACTGTTATTATTGTCATGTGCTGCCCAATGCTCCCAAGGACACTTTGGTGCACATCACACTCGGTGTCTGTGTGTGTGTGATTTTATGCGGCATGTGTCTTGCAGTATTGCAATAACTGTCACAAACAGCTGTGCTTGTCCACTGCGCCACGACTACGTTTCTCCGCTCATGACTGACAACGCGCTGTTTTTTTTTACACTTTTCTTGTTTTTTTTTCTCGCTATGTTGTTCGTTGTGATTCGCTTCGGCTTGACAATGCTTAAGGCGACTACAATGTCATTATTGTAGCTGTCTTTAAGAATACTGTTCAATAGTATCTGTTATTATAATGCGGATTTGTTATATTTAGCGTCTTTTAATTGAATAAATTGAGTGATTCTTCAATTTTATATAAATACGGACATATGTATATAGGTCAATACAAGAGCCTTTTAAAGAAGTTATTCAAGAAAATTTCAAGTAAAAGAATTCCCTGAAGAAGATTCAGCCTGTAATTTTTGTATGTCTTCGAAATGTGGGCACAATAGACCATAGGTCGCGCTGCATACTTTTACTCAAATCTATGTCTTCATAAGTTTTTAATTTTTTTTCTTACCTTCTATTCATTTTTTACTTATTTTATCACACGCTCGTGAGCCTACATGTTGGTAGCTTTTACATAATTGGAGTCTTTATTAGAGAAGTCACACTGATTTGTTCGTAATAAATAGTAGACAGAAGATTTTATATACGTTTTAACCTTATACAGTATCAAAAGCGTGATTTCGTTAAGGTTACTCCAATATCTCAAGAGAACTCGATTTTTGTTCTGAAATCGGCGATTGTTTGAGATCTAATACATCATTTGGGGAGAGTGTCACCAAGCTAGATTACTCCCATGTGAATGGCGTTAACTGCCTGATCCGACATTTTCTTCTAATTTCTTCTTCCAATCTGACTATTTTTGGTCAATTTCATATAAAAGTTACAAAACTTCTGATATACGGATTACGGATCACTGATTCTTGGCAGTTCAAGCCATCTAGTTGTACCATATTAGTATTATAATCGACATATAATACTCGTATATTATTAAATCTGGTATAAATGAAATATACTGGTATAATCGAAGTAAAATGTAGTGAGCAAGGACGTGCCGAATCGAAGAAAACATTATTAATATTTTATATTACAGTCTTGCAGCTACCTAGTTAAATATATAATTTATCGTTTTTCGACTACATAATTTTTTTTCTCTATAAATGTTTTTAGTAATCTGTACTTCACGTTGTACAACCATGTTCATTTTATGGTATTGGCGTTAGAAAGATAAGATTTCGTATTAAAAAAACTAATAAGCTATTTTATCCCATACACCGAAAGTTAACGCAAAAAAATCTCTTGTACCGACTTTTGAGGTGCAAGTCGGAGCTGAATCGCAATAGTCGTGCTTGAATTGTGGTGAGCCGGCGCTAATGGCGATGGCCAAGACAGAATTGACGGTCAGGATGTTTTTGCTATATGCTTGGTGGGATTTGCAGAGAATCGTCTACCATGATCTGTTCCCCCACGGGAAAGCATTTAATTCGGATCTTCAAAGTCGACCGTTCTTAGAGAACAATGGCCCAGAATCGGCTAGCTTTAGCCAATAGGAGAAAAATTGGTTTCCATTAGGATCACCTCAGGCCACACACATTGCTAGTGAGTCGCCAAAACTTACGGGAGCTTGATTGGAAGGTCCTTATCCAATCATCTTATAGTTCGGACCTGGTCTGTGGTTCGAACTTATTCAGCCATTAAAACTGTTGCGAACGCATTCGCAAAAATACGCTTAGAAAACAGAAAACTTTGTCAAAGGAAATGGATACATATGTATATCGACCAGATCAATGTCCAGACTTATTCGAAACGATCTCCATATGAAAGCCAACTGTCGGTCAACTGATTATCTTCTGACAATGCGCTTAAAGCAAAAACACAAAAAATTTTATTCCAAGAGTTCAACGTGGTCGCCATCCAGCTACTGTAGTGGTTCGTTGTGGAGTCTCCTGTAAAGGCGTTACACTTCTGCGAAAGTGGATTAAACTGAGGCAAAATTGAACCAACGGAGGATGTTCTAGAAGACGTTGTAAAGCAGTTAAATAATACGCTCATCGATGGAGAGCATTGGTTCTTCCAGCAAGATTCTGCTCCAGCACACAAGGCAAAAACCACCCAGCAGTGGCATAAAAGCAATATTCATGGTTTTATATACGCAGATGATTGATATATATATGAAAAAAGGAGTTATAAATGTATATAGAAGAGTGTTAGCTATGTAGGTCTACAAAAGTCATCTAAATTATTTACTTACATGACGCCAATTCCTGCAGCTGCTGAAACTCACGCGGCGATAATTTGTCCCATTTATGTGACGTGGCGGTCATTGTGCCTGTAAATATGCAAAAAATAACGGATATTTTTTATTAGGACCAAGTAGTGAGCAGATACAGACGCGTAAAGACAAATGCTAGTGAGAAAATGTCACTGAAATTATTCACTGATTTATGACCAGGTCATCAAATGAAGCTGGAAAATATTTAGCAAGTAGTTGAGGAAGAGGCTAGTCTACAAAATGAAAAATATACACTATTCATGCATAAAACAAATGGAGACATAACAAGCAACTAACTTAGTGACGGCTGTCACATCATTTATCACGCCGCAAGTAATTGCGGCAAATTACAGTGTGTCAAAAGTGCTGAACTCAACCGACACTAAGTAGCCAAGTGTGGCCACAGCGAAGCTGGTAATTGAAGTTTGCCTCTTGACTCTTCCACACACACCCACATGTGCAGAAAATGAAGTGAGCGAGTCGAGGTTGTGACAAATGTGATATGTTGACGCGATTGGCGCCGCACTGTCAATAAGTGATGTTGGCGAATGTTGCCGGCAACTACAAACACACTTATGTATGAATGTGTGCTGTCTATTAGTGTGACACACCGGAAGGCAAGTAGGCAGCCAACTAGTAGCTGCAATGTCACTCAAAACAGCCACAAAGTATGCATTGTTAATGACCAAAGGGAAATGAGACACAGCCAACACACACACACGCCCATCCTTACACACCTATTTTCTTATGTTCGTTTCCATTAAACCAGCACACATACAAACATACACGCTTTTACTTGTCAATTGTATTAGTGTTTGTTTACGGATGCTCCAAGGAATACCAACAACATGTTACAAAGAGATGACAGCGCCATTTGTTGGCATTATGCCAGCAGCTCTGCCAACACCGTTTCGCATACTCAATTAAAATTGTCAACATTGTCATTATTGACGTTAAGCCGCCTAATGCTATGCTTTCAATTTGTGCAGTTGACATTATGCAATAAAAACTATTTGTCTATGTTAGTATGCTGGCGGTAAAATGTATTGAATTTAAATTAGCGAGGTGGTGGAATTGAGTGGTCGGCTAGTTAGTTTTTGAAATACTAGTTACTCGACTCGTTAACAACTAGTTACTCAAATTTTATAAATAAATTAATGAAATTTACAACATCTATGTAACTAGTTAGGAAATTTGGAACAATTAGGTTGGTTAGCAACTAGTTACTAAACTGGTTATGAACTTTAATTTAAAAATTACCATAGTTAATGAACTTTCGCAACCCATATGTAACTAATTAGGGAACTTGGAACAAACAGGTTGATTGTAAGCTAGTTACGAAATGGGTTATCAACTAGTTACTCAAAATTTTTTAACCCTTAATAAAAAGTTTAGAACTTACATACATGTAACTAGTTACGGAACTGGGCATTAACTACCTATACAGTAAGGTGGATCAAAAAAACTTAAAATTTTTTCCTTAGATATCGTCGACATGACAAAAATTCTGTTAAAGTTTTTAAGTTTTTAGCAAAAGTGAAAAGTTATTCATGTAATGAATTTAACGATCTATAATAATATTTTAAAGTAATTTTTTTCGTCGCTTAAAAGTTATTAGAGGTCAAAGTCCAACCTTTAATCGTGAACGATAATTTTTACATCTATTCACATTATTACTCAAAATAATGCCTCAGATTCATAAAACAAGCAAAATTATTCCAGAAAGTTTCGACATCAAAAATTCTGAAGCTAACGCTAGGTGGCGCTATATTACATTTCTTTCATTTTTTGGGTTTTCAACGGAAAATAGCTGTTTTTCAGGTCTGTTTCATTCTCAAAGTTGTACTAGGTGACGATATAAAGGTCTATTTATTATTTTTGATAAAAAATAAATAAATTTTGTTAGAAAGAATATTATGTTCAACGAAAGAATCAGACCTTAATGATTGTTGATCAACCCGAAAAATCATATAAAAAACTATAAATACCATTTTATTCTAACTTTTAACTATAAAAGGAAAATATTTAATGTTCCTTATTTCTCAAGCTTAGTTTTAGATCTCAATTTGTGATTATATAACCATCTCGTACTAGTATAGCTCTAATCAACAACGGACCACTTGATGAACAGCAAAATTTTTTATGATTTTCATTCTAGGTAATCTAATATGTGCGCTTTTGCGGATGCCTTGGTGCTTTATTTGCAGTATTTAGCTTTGTTTGCAAACGTTGACGCCGCTGTCAATTGCTGACCAGCGGGAGTGTAACCCCATAGGGACAATACACTGTCATTTATAAATAGCGCTTGATAGGCATCTTGACTTCTTACTCAACGCCTAGTGGTATACATATTGCTGCTGTATAAGTGTGCGTGTCTTCTGTTCCTTTACTGATGCGCGAACTTCTAATTTATTTAGACTCTTCATTTTAACTGTTAAGTAAAGTTTTAGAGAGACTCAGAGATGGAAAAATATGGATGGAAAGTAATATATGACGAAAATATCATAAGTAGATTAAGCAAATTTCAAAAAATATTACAAAGTCAGCTATTTTAATCAACTTATTAGGTGCTGGAAATTGTTCTTACGTATAAAAATACAACTTTGGATATTGAAATATTAATAAAGAATGATAGGGATAAAAAATAAAGTTCTAGATTTTTGCTAGAAATCAGTTTAAAATTTAAAACGTTATTTATGATAATTAGAGAAAGTTTTTTTGCTTAAACATTTATATAAAAATCTTTTGTCTCAACTGTAGCTAGTGAAATGGTAAAAAAGAGAAGAGGCAAAGAAAGAAGTGGAACTAGCGCCAACTGTTCACGAACTTCTTCGGCTGAGCATAAATTCCATCAAGAAGAAAGAAATGAAGAAATAGTAATAAAATTATATATGAAAATAACAAAGTTCTCAGGGAGCAGTTAAATAATTAATTTTTAACATTAGAGACAATTCTAGAAATTACTAGTATTACAGTCGAATTAAATATTTTGAATAACAAGTATTTATTATTTCTGGCTGGATATTAAAACTATAGCTTTATTTATAGCCTTAGAGTTGCTTTCCGAGGCGGGTATTCGAGTTTCGAGAACAGGAAACAATCAAAGAGCATCAAGACTCATGAATAACGTTTTGTTTTAAATAGGTTTATATGAACAGGGTCTACTAAGTTTGCCACGAAGTTTGCAATAAGCCGAAAAAAAACGTCGAAGACCCTACCTGTCTGTACGAGTATATAGGGAATCCTCTAGTTTTTGAGATATCGGTCTAAAATTTTGCTTATTTCCTTTTCCTTCCCTGAAGCTACACATTTGTCGAAACTGCCAATATCGGACCACTTTGGCATATAGCTGCCATACAAATTGACCAATAAAAATCATGTCCTTATATGGAAAACTTTTTTATTTGAGATATTATCTTCACAAAATTTGGCAAAGATTATTCTCTGGAACAACGCTACATTTTCCAAAAAAAATTATACAGTTCGGATCAACATAGGCAATAGCTGCCATACAAATTGACTGATCAAAATCAAGTCCTTTTATGAAAAACTTTTTATATGACAAGATGTATTCACGAAATTAGGCGTGTATTTTTGCCCAAGACAAGAGTACAATCTCCGAACAAAATTTTTAGATCGAACGACCATAGCATTTAGCTGCCATATAAACTGAACAATCAAAATGAAGTCCTTATATGGAAACTTTTTATTTCTGACAAAATATCTTCACAAAATTACGCATAGATTTTCAACGCAGGTAATGTTATGTTACCATCTCCGAAAATATTGTTTGGATCGGACTACTGTTGACTATGTGTAGCTGTTATACAAGCTGCCGATTAAAATCAACTCCTAGTGTGAACATTTTTTTATTTGACATGATATCTATACGAAATTTGACATGGATTATTGTCAAAAGCAACGCAACAATCTCCAAAGATACTGTTCAGATCGGACAACTAAAGCATATAGCTTCCACACAAACAGACCGATTAAAATCAAGATAAAAATCCTTTTATAAAATTTTATACTATAAGAAATGCACCGGTAAAGGTTATTGTAGCTTTAGTGCAGCTGAAGGTAACGTCTTTTTTTATTTATCTTCCACCACTAAGCGTTTAATTGAATCATTTCGTCCAAAACGTGATCAGATGGTTTCGAATTTTACTATTAATTAATTTAGTTTTTAAGTTTTTCGAAAATATCACAATTATTCGTAGATACCAGCCTTTATCTCCCACTTACCCACAAATTCCCGCTCACCGTAAACCATTAAAAAATTAAAGACACTTACACACACATTTTTATGTCATTCTTTCTTACCCACTATTTGTTTCCTCATAGTACTTTATATAGCTGTCATTTGAGTTCTTAGCGACCCCCCCTTGTTGCATATTAGTACGTCATCAGCGGCTGTCATCAACAAAGTAATTACAAATGACGGATGCTGTTAGTCGTCGTCGTCGTCCCTTTGAGTGACTGACATGTCGAATTAGCCTATTTGTTTGACGACGACGAGTGCACGATGTTGGATGGAAAGAGCTATGACTTACACACACACACATATATATATATATCTAAGTGCATAAAGGTGACATATTTATATGCTTCACATGCGTGAGTGTGTGCGTTAATAAAATTTCTTCGTCTGGGGTATTTTCAGTTCACCTCCTTCGCACAATACACTTTGTTGTTGTTGTTTTCATTGACACTCCTCCATTTTGCCATTTAAAAATATGTATGTATGTATGTAGTAATTTCTTTGTGCCCCCACTGTTGTTGTTGTTGTGTATCTCTCTTCATCGTTGCCCACGCAAATACGTATATACTATGTAAATATGTACCTACATACATGCATACATTTAGATAGATATATTGGTGTTCTTTTTTGACAACACTCTGCCACTTTGCTGCGCTTCACTTGGAAAATTTATTATTTTCATTTGATTATATTTCATTCTTTGTTTCTTTTTTCTCACCCTGCGCTTTGCTTATCTGCGCGTAATTTAATTTAGAAATTTCTTTTCTGATTTCATTGACGTGGCACGTTTTTTTATTTCTGCCCCTCCTATTTCACTTATATTATTGTTGAGTTTTTTGCTGTTGTTGTTTTTGTTTTATTTGTGTATGTGAGTTGCGTGTGACGATGCCGTCCAAGTGATATTTAAATATAGTATTTTTTACTATAAAAATCATATGATCAAAAATACTATGTGGAATGAATATGAATATTCAAATGTTGTTGTTTTTGTGGAGATGAATACGTAAGAATGTACATTTGTACATATGTTTGTATGCACGAATTTTATTGAGTGTTTCTTCTTGACAGTTTTATTTTTGCAGCGACGGTACACAGCTGTACATTTAAACTCACAAAGGAATTTATGAAATGAAAAGCATAATTTTGCAGCGACTTCTTAAATCATTTTCGATATTTAAAAGATTTTTTTTTATCGTTTCTTTTTTGAATTTTTTTTTTGAAACTCGATCAAATTTTAAGATATTTTGTAAAATCTTTATTTTTATTTTTTTGTTTCAAAATTTTTGGTTTTTGTTTCATATACAAATATCTCTAAATTTTTTACCCCATTTATAATAGGTTTTTTGTAAAAAAAAAATAGCAATAATAATTTAATAAAATTCACTACACTTTTTCTAATTCTGAAGAGTCTGTGTGTTGTCAAAAAATTGCCAATAGTTTTGGTTATCACTAATAATCGTTTCAAGTTTATATCTAAAATTTGTATATTTTAATATATATAATATGTAGAGTTGCCACGTATCCAAAGAAAACATAATTTTTAAAACTGTTATGTTGACAGTTCTCTCATAACAGATTGGTCTCATATGACTCCAATTATACATATTTGCTATAGTAATATTCACTATTCGAAAGGTCATAGAAAGTACAAAATTTTCACATAAGAGCCAAAATACCTTGGCAAGCGAGTGATTGGGGTTGACCCGAAATAATTCATTTTTGTTCACGCTATTGTCAAAGGGTTATAAATATAAAATTTGTTTAATGTTTTATTAATATTTTTAGCAGATATCCAGTTGTTTAAAATATGACGAAATACTAAACCCTCAACGACCCATTTACTGCCCTATTTTATCCAAATTGTGACAACCGTAGTATTCTTCCATTTTTAACCCTAAATAAAAACTGAGTAGGACATAATTTGTAGCCTATTAAGAAGACCATGAGTTAACCACAAAGATAATAACTCTGCTTTAACAGTTATATTTTCGAAAACTGTCAAAACTCTATTGAAGTATACTAAAAAGGAATATATGTGTAGGTGATATGCAACTTTATTTCACTTGCTTACACTTTAGCGTTGCGATTTGTCGAAATTTCTATTTAAATTACCTTGTCGACTTTTTAGATTTCTTTTCTAATTCAGAAAAAATTTTCGAATAAAGCGCCGGACACTTTATATTGACAAATATTTTGAATATGCAGAAAAACTAAGGCATTTTATCGCAAATGCGTTACGTATCCGCGATATTTCAACCGCGACTCGCCATCGGAGGATATGTATTTAAAACCATTATCAGTTCAGCGATATCTAAAAAAAGTGTTTAAGTTAGTCCTCACCTATAATTGTCCTCACCAATGCATAAAATCTATTGTAGAAATTTTGTGAAACCAGTCAGTCGATTATTTTAGAAATTCAGATTTCTGATTGCGTTTGGGTGAATCCTCGAGCACTAAAACATGTTACAATTTATAAAAGTATCTTTTGAGTGATTTTTAAATTTATAGGAGAACAGAAAGATTATTGTAAAAAGTTATGTCAGAATTGAAGGATATCAAGAGATTTAATCATGTGATAACTTCGGTCTCTATCCGCACTACTGTACAAAGAATCAACGACGGGGGCAACTGATCAGTTGATAGTTAAGATTTTGCTTCTAATAGAGGCTAAAATAATATCTGAAGAATTCTGTCTTTACACGGACAAAGGCAAAAGTAACGCAGCTAAAGAAATAATACTTTTATAATTTTTAATCAGTAATCAGTAATAGGATGAAACTCATTGAAATAGGTAAGAGGAGAAGGAGGAGAGTTTTTGAAGTTTTAAGGGTCTGTTTATCTCGATGACCGCCAAAACTACGAGCCCTATGACAAAGTTGTAGGCAATTAAGAGATTTACAACTTTCTTGTTAACACTTTTTCACACACATAACCTCAATTTGTATGTGGAAATATGTATGAATTTTTTTTCTACTTAAAATATTTATTTATTCATTTTATTTTGGACTGGAATTGCTTGGTCGACTTAAAACAACAGTTATGGATCAGAGTGGATGATTTATTGGTAAGATTAACCTCTGGTTGATCTCATGATCTATAAGAGTATATCGGTCGATATGTAAGAGTTTTTATTGAAAGTCTGTAAGAATATTTTATCAAAATTTCCTTTAGCCTTCATTTATGACTCACTTAAGAACATTTATTTTATATGCAAACATTTTTATTGTGAGGTTTGCAGACATCTGTCACTAGCCGTTGATATTTGCATATTACGAGAGCGTACAATTTTTTAATGCTGCCCGAACTTACTACATACGTACTATTTTAAATATAATTATGTATATAAAATTTTTAATTTTTTCCAATAAGAGTTAGATAAATTTTTTTTCAAATATTAACTTTAAATTTCATTAATATACGAAAACGTTAGTACTTAATAACATATTTCAGAACTTTATTGCGCTATGGTTTTTTCGTCGGTTATTTCGGTTAGTACAACATGTGCTTTTTTATTGAATAAATTTCCAACTGATATTATATATTAATAAAGCATCATGTGAAGACAAACATATATAACATACAATAATACATATATAATTATGTGTGCTTATAGAATTGAATAAAAAAGATTAATGCATTAAAATACCAGCAGACAATTTGCACCCACTTTAATTATGTACACATTTATATATAAATATGTGTATTATTTCACTTGTATGAGCATAGTAAAATAGAAATAATAGAGCTTAAATGAGCTACATTTTCGTCCAAAAAATAAAATTTCATTGCGCTGAAATATGCTATATATTTTGTTTTTACTGTTATGGCCACTAAATTCAAATATGAGACTACTTTACTGAATTGCAAGCAGACAAACGCAAAACGGGATATGCATATGCACAGGAAACCAGGCACCAAAAACTATTATGTTGCAAAATCTCAAAAATTTTTCGCATAAAAATATGCTTTCAATACTTGAACGCATTCACTAAAGCATATGTGTTTATAAGTACAATATATAATATGTACTCGTATGTGTATATATTATATACTTGTATGTTAGATAGCTATATATATCCTTTATTGGCCATAAAAAATATTGCTTAACGTCATAAAGCTAGCGTTATTGCTATCGTCTTAAAGCACATAAATCTGGCTTTTATGAGTCGAACAGCTGTAATTGATGAAAATACTTTTTGTCACTAAGTGCATAACTTTTTTTCCACAGTAAATGCGTAGTGTATGACATGTTTTGCTGACAATTTACTTGGCTATCAAGCACAGTGTGGATAAAAAGTGTGTAATAAACTTATTTTTTAAACAAAACTGATAGTGAAATTTTAAGCTCAAAGTTGATAGTTCACGAATGTGATGATTTAGTATTGTATACGTTGGTGTCATGACGGATGGTACTCGTGACCCAGACAATGCTTTGTTGTCCTATCGCGGTTTTATAATGGTGAACTAAAATATCGTAATTTTTTGTAAAAGAGAACTACCTCAACTGAAATTCTTAGACTCTTTGCTTTCTAACCTTTTTTTTTCAAGTTTAATATTTTTTGCTTCCTGGCTCTCTGAGTACTTGTACTCAAATTTTGTAAATTTTTCTTTTAAGCTCTTAAAGTTTGCTTTTGCTTGATACAAATGGGACTGATTTGCCCAAACGAACATAATAATTTCAAAAAAAATTTATACAAATGCAAAATTAAAAAAAAAAAAAAAATTCCCCCTTATTTTTGTTGTAGGACTGAAACTGTAATTTAATATAGAGAAGTTAGATACAAAATTCGAGTTGACCGGTGTTTTACGCAAAGATTTGCTTCCACATTTAGTCCGTAGATGCTACGTCCCCTTCCACACAAAGCGACAATTCCAAACCGTTCAATTTTAATAAACCATAAGATTGCGTGCCAAATCATTGTTAGTGGCGCTAATATCGATGAATTATTATTTATTGCTAATAAATATTTATGTCGAACAAGCATAAAATACATTAGGAATTGATTAAATGATTGGTGAAATCGCATGCGCGTCAATAAATTGCTGTAGTGACGAAGTGTCTGTGCATGTGTTGGCGTCTAAGTCGCCACGATTAAATGTGGCTATTATATGCAAGTTGTTGCAAAATACAAATATAACAACAATTAAATAAAGCCATATAATAAATTACATGTTTATGGGGATTAACCGCAATGAGATATTTTTGTAGAGAATTTCAGTTTACTTAACCTCTCAAGCCTGAGAGGGAACTCAAAATATTTGTATGTAGTGATTTTCACATACAATTTTAATAAGTAGCGCTGTTTTTCACAAAATACGAATTACCAACGCTGAACCAACTGAACTAGCTGAGAACAAGTCTTTCTAGTTCCTCTTCGTACACTGGGTAAACTAAGATGATAATCACAATTTTAAATTCCATAAGAATATTTCACTTTATGGTACAGTTTATGAATCGAGAGTCAATGACATTATTAAAATAAAAGTTTGCACAAAAAGCGCCCTTAAGGTGCGCTGTCTCACAATTAAAAATTGTCGAAAACAGATGCCTCCAAATACCAAATATGTGGCCCTAGTGCCTATGGCTGACTTTTTCCGAAAAACTATCGATCAATCCGTGAGTTATATTATTGAAATATAACAAGATAATCTAATTCCAAAAAATTGTGCTTTGGACCCAAATTCCCAAATACACAATATACAGCTTATAATAGAGTTTACGTATGGAATATCGTATATACCATATTTTAAAGCCGAAAATCGGTCCATGAATTACCCCAACTTCGATATACTATATACAATGATCTTCGTTATTTTAGCAGGCTTTATGTCAAACTCATATCTCTAATAGATATAATGGATTCTGATTTTTTGGTAGACATTTTTCTTATATCGACAATATAAAATCGCAAAAATTCCAAAAAGTTTTCAAATTATCTAGGCAAATATTGGTGTACTGTAAACCAGACAGTCTAGTGGATGTAGCGTGAAAAATATGATCCGAACTTAAACCTCTCTTTATATTATTCGTCCGATAGATGGCGCAAAGATCTAAAGGTTTTAAACATTTTATTTTTCATCGGAATTCGTTCATTGTAAAGCAAAATATTTAAAAAACGCGAAGATAAAGTAATTTTCTTTTATTTTTTGTTTGTTTACGAATACATTGCCGTTATATAAATAAACTTTAATGATGGTAATATTTATAGCATGATTCAAAATAAATAGTTATCAGCAGAAAAATTTCCACAATAGTAAAAATGGCGAAACAGCACATTTTTTTTACCATCAGCGTTGAAAATTGTCAATAAAAACTGGTATTTGCATAACGGTATAATCGGAATTGTATTCTCTATCATTCACTATATGACTTTGAATGCAATACACCCTGCGGCTTTCACCAAAATGCGTTGCTACGCGCTAAAAAATATGCAACACATTTGTTGTAGTAGACTTTTTAAGACTTGTGGAATTTTTGAAAAAAAAAAAAACAGTGCATATCAATTAAAATGTTTTAACTTTCATTAACTGCCATACAATCACGCCTTTCACATTCTCATTGTGCAATAAAGTTTCCAATGAATTAATTGCTGCTGTTTGACAAACAAAAAAACAATAATGAATCATGCCAATTTAGAGAAAATGAATTACAAAAAAATGCGGCAAAGCAAATTTTGCCCAATACTTTAAAGTAGTTGAATTGCCAATTAAAATTGTTTTGCAATTCAAGGTAATGCAACACTTTGATGCATTCGCTGCCGCCATTCATCCATCCTTTGCACCGCTCGCCACTTGCCGTTCCCCACACGGCACTTGCTCGTCCCTTTGTCACAATCATAACTTCGTCCATCACTTTTACTTTGGCTTAATATTGCTTTTGTTGTTCCAATTGGCTTGCTGTTGCAACTTTGGCTATACTTAATAATACTTTCTGATTTTCTACTCTATATTATTTCCTGTTTTTGTGATTGTTGTTTTCCATACTGTTCGAACTTTTATTGAGCGCACAAGCGTTGCAGCGCAAGTTTAACTAAGAAATTTTCCAATTCTCAAGTGAAAGTATGCGGAAGTTTGCAGTGAAGCGCTGAGCACAAGTGCGATATGTGTAAATAAATGCAAGTTTCTGAGTGTGTGTATGTGTGTTATTCAAGCTGCCATAAATACAAGTATAAGTTTTTTATTGTCGAGTAGGTGTAAACTTCTGGAAAAAGCCAGACTTTGCATGAAAATAGCATGGGAAATTTTTCAGTTTTGTTTTTTGGGTGTGATACTTCTGAAGTGATTATTGGAGAAAATTGTTATAATTTTTCTTATAGGTGAAATTTATATATATTTTCGAAGTTCGCCTCCAAAATTAAAATATTTCACTTCAAATTTCAAAACAGAGCATATTTAAATCATTATTATTAAATATAGTATGTAAGTTACCAAAAAGTAGAAAAAAAAAACCATAAATTCAGCTACACCGAAGCTACAAAACTCTTCACAAATAAAAAAATTTTCCATAGGAGAACTGGATTTTGATCATTCAGTTTGCATGGCAGCTATATGCTATAGCGAACAGATCTAAAAATTTTATTCGAAGATTGTAGCGTTGCCTTAGACATTAATGTATGTATTTGAATAACGTTTTTCATAAAAGGAGTTGATTTTAATCGTTCAGTTTGTATGACAGCCATACGCTATAGTCATCGGATATCGGTGGTTTCGACAAATGAGCAACTTCTTGAGGAGAAAAAAGTGCGTGCAAAATGTCAGCTCGATATCTAAAGACTGAGGGGCTAGTATAGAGGGACAGACGGACATGGACTCAGTTCATCACGCTGCTCATTTATATACGTCTCCGACAAAATAACTTAAACTTTTCGACTTAAAACTTAAACATTTATTTTGCAAACAACACTTTCGAAACTCGAAGTCGAACGTTTAGTTTTTGGTGTCTAACTTCGAAATACGAAGAAATTACTTCTTACTTACGACTCATTCTCTCAGAAATTTATTTTTGTTATAATAACCCACAGAGTGTTATACAGTGTAATGTGATGAATAATATTAGCAGTATCTAATAATAATAGCAATGTTAGATTGCCACTCACTCTTTAAAATTTCTAATAGTCTAAAATTTTATCATAACAACCGATGTTCTGTTGCCATAATTAAACATCTGAATGCCTACTTTTCTGGAAAGAGAAAACCGAAAATTGGTTTAAAAGATCTCAAAAATTGTGGGCTCACACATTTTTGTAGAGTTAAGTGTGCTGGCTTTAAACAAAAAATGTGTGAGCCCCCAATTTTTGTTCAAAGCCAACACACTCAATATTCCAATTCTGAACGATTATTTCCGATTTATACTATATTCAAACAATTTTTCAAAAATTTTGCCTTTTAGGGAGTATATGTGGTATAACCAACCCTTTCACAGCTAGGTATTCTAAAAAAGATAATACATATTGATTACTCATCACCAAAATCATGGATCACCATCAGGCACCAAAGGCTCACTTCGTCGTTTCCTGTCCGGTAATTTTGATGTCAAAAGTGCACCACGTACTGAAAGCCCAATTGCTTAAAATATCGATAAAGTAATGGAAATATTCAATGTCCGACCGTCATCGACAGTCAGTTTATCGACTACTCAGGAACTAAACATTGCATAACAAACAGTGTGGGACCATTAAAATAATACTGGATACAAAAAGAGTCTCGATGGTCTATTGGTTCCATACGAGTTAACGCAAAAATAAATTCTTGCACCGAATTTCAACCGCGAATCCTTGCCGAATTGCAACAAAATCGATCCATCTCTGAGATGGGTGGTTATTGGTTAAGTGAAAACGGTGAGCATGCGCAAACGGTGGCCCAGCTACGATTGACAGTCAACAAGGCTTTGCTATGTCTTTGGTGGGATTAGCAGGGAATCGTTTACTATAGGCTGCACCCCTACTGCAACACTTTTAATTCTGACGCATACTGTCAACAATTTACCGCTTGAAGGAAGCAATCTCCATGAAGCGTCTAGCTTTGTCCAATAGTGATTCGCCAGAAGCTCCGGAAGCTTTGTTGGGAGGTTTTTATGCGTTCATCATATAGTAGAGTGTGGTATAATAAAATTACTTTAAAAATGTCCACTAGTTATCGAACAAACCGATTCTTATTACACTTCAATCGGATCATTTTAACTATGCCAAATAAAAACTTTAATTTATGCAAACATAATTGATTTTTTTTACTTGACCTATACAATAGGGTGGAGCGAAAAAAAAGTATTCCAATTAAAAGTTAAAAAAAATTTTTGTGGTCATTATTGGAGTTTTAAAAAAAGATCTCAAACGACAGAATGTTTTCCTTAAGCGTTAAAATAAATTTTGAGTAAAAACCGTCAAATTCGGTAATTTTTATATAAATATAAATGTGAAGAGTTTAAACTAAAAAAAAATCCTTTTTTTAACTCGAAATTTACTTTAAAAATGATGTGTTGACTCTAGATGTTAAAAAAAATTTTTTTTCCAAAAACTTTTTCCAATAAATTATTTTTTTATAATCTACAAATTTTACCCTCAGGCTATGCAAAAAAAAAAAATTTTTCGAACCACCCTACTATAAAATTGTTTTCCTTCTCAACTCGCCCCTTTTTATTTTTGTAGTAGTATACGCACTATTTTCAAATGAATTTAGTATAACAATTTTTATTTAATAAACTCCATCATTAAACGTTACATCTATATGTATATATTGAAATATTAGCTTTTTTTTACTGAATTGTTTTTTTAATATTACTTTGTCACTTAAAACTCTCTTTACTATAACGCCGTTTATGTATTTTAATGTTTAAAATAATATTTTCAAAATATTGGAATGAACTCGTATATGATCGATTGACTGACTTTCACGAGTAATGCTCATAATTCAATAAACTCGTGAAATTGAATAGAAGGCGAAGACAGCCGTGGTCTCCAATACTACGCCATACACTTAATAGAAGCTTTCTTTGAAAAATATCACTTCTGAGTAACGTGTTAGGCGTTAGAATTCTATAACAGTTCACTATTCATCGTTAACTGACTCGCATACAGCGCCACAGTGCGTCAATAGAATGCGACACTAGTTCATCAAACCGCCCGCGTTTTGACATTATTGCATATTAGGATGTCAGCGTACGCAA
Organism: Bactrocera oleae; assembly: GCF_042242935.1. NCBI lineage: Eukaryota > Metazoa > Arthropoda > Insecta > Diptera > Tephritidae > Bactrocera > Bactrocera oleae. The sequence goes on from NC_091538.1 coordinate 60,300,416, forward strand.
ATTCCCAAATTGTATTACAGCAGCTGTCCCAAGCACATATACCTATACTACATACACATACACGCATCCCGCCCCACTACAACTTCAATCACAAAAATTCTTTGGCATTCTTTTATTTGCTGGAATTTTCATTTCGTATGAATTTTTTCGTAACCATTTTAACCATTGTTTCTTCTCTGCCGACCTGCATATTCTATGTAAATATGTGTATGTGTATGAATCTGTGTATGTGTGTATTGCATATTTGCCATTGCTGTCAAGCAAAAATGTGTAAATTCCTATAAGGCGAAAGATTGAATGCATACATTTGCATGGAAGTTGTTGTTGTTGTTATTTTTGTTGTTGGTGCTGGTGGGGAGCTGAGCGCATATGTCCATGTGTTAACAACAACTGGTGTGTGATGGTGTCTGCCGATGGAGTTGACGGGTATCGAAATTTTGCAAATAACTCACGGTTGACGATTGCACAGACACACTTACATGTATGTATGTATGTATATATGTATATATATTATATATTAATATATATATATTTATATGTATATTCACATATACACACACATATTCATGTGTTGTAAGTAAATTTGCATTTTTGAGTGTATTTATTTAAAATTGCTTGTTTACATATGTAAGTAGTGCTTGTGTGTAAGTGCACACTACTGACAAGTTACAAATATTGGATTGCACAGACACATCGTTGTATACATATGTATATATATATATGATATATATGTATGGTATATAAATGAATATTTACTTGAATGTTTTCTGCGCACTGGAATTGCGACTATTTCATTTCATTTCGTATTTATACCCCGAACAGTGTATATTATGTTTGTCACGAAGTTTGTAAAACCCAGAAGGAAGCGTTGGAGACCCTACCAAGTATATTCTTATATAAATGATCAGCATGACGAGCTGAGTCAATTTAGCCATGTTCGCCTGTCTATATGTCTGTATGTATATAACGAAAACTTTCCATTAGTTTTCGAGATATCAATCCGAAGTTTTTTCATACCTTTTCTTCCGCAAGAAGCTGCTTGTTTGTCGGAACCGCCGATATCGGACTACTATTGCATATAGCTGCCATACAAATTGACCGATCAGAAGCATGCCCCTGTACATAAATCTTTTAAATTAGGGGAGATATCTTTACGAAATTTCGGATAGCTTTTAGCACAAGACAGCTCTATAATCTCCGAACAAATTGCTTAGATCGGACCACTATAGCATATAGCTAACTTTAAACTGATCGATCAAAATCAAGCTAAAGAACTTTTCATAACCCTTCAAGCTAAAAAAATGCACTTTCGAAGGGTATAAAAGCTTCGGTGTATCCTCAGTTAACGTGCTTTCTTCGTTTTTGTAGAATTTTTTCTTTGTATTATATTTCTTATTTCGCAAATAACCAGCGCCTCTGTGCACCTTTTACCTTCGCACTTGGCTTTTCATATGTTTATAGAGATGTAATTTTTTACGCACACGCAAGTACATTGCTGCTTATTTGTGTGCACTCACTGCTATTTATTATAATTTTTTTTTTTCATATTTTATTTTTTTTTTTTGTAATTTTTTCTTTACAGCTTTTTATGATTTATTCATCAGTGTAAATACCGCTGATTTATTAAACAAAAAAAAAAAAAATGAATCAAAAGTAAATAAAATGTAAGAAAAAGCGTAAAAAAATATGCATAAAAATTTTGCAAATATTTCCCATGTCATTTTCCTCTATTTTTTCAGCTGTCCGCATATAAACCCAACATTATTCCAATTTTCTTTGCACTTAAATTGCTCTCTTTATTGACCATTTTAATCATATTGAGTGTTTTATTACAATCTTTTTTTTGTTATTTTATATTTTTATTTAAAGTGTGTAAAAATTATTCTGCAAATTAATTGCAATTTTTATTAGCTTTATTGGAATTTATTTGGGCGAATATGAGTGGGCATATGTGTGTATGTAACAAAAAAAAAACATATAAATGTAAGTAAATGCATATGAAATACAGGCATATGAATATAATTTTTTTACATTATTAACACATTCAAGTGAAATATTTATTACATTCGTAAAATATTTATTTGCAAGTATACATATGTGTATGTGTGGACTATAAATACATTGAGAAAGAAAAAACACATGAAAACATGGGAATAATAATTTTGCTGTATCACAAGTATTTCAATTTCGATGCGAAGTTAAACGCATTTTTAGTAGATTTTCTCTACTCTTAACTTTTAATGTATTCATTACTAAACGATTTTGCGCTTATACGTGTATTAATTATAACATTACTCATTTGTTAGAGTTGTAGCTTTTATTATTGAAGTTAACGCAAAGCTTTTACAGCGCTTGCAATTCTCCAGCTTTCATAAGTTTTCGAAACAGTATTTCTTATAACATTTTTCCTAAACTTTTTTTGACGTTTAGACCAAGGTCGAAAATTTTTGAAACCCAAAAAAAAAAAATATTAGTAGGATGAAACTCATTGGAAAAGAAAGAGAATGACACAAAAATGAAAGGAAAAATAATTTAAGGGCGATTTGAAATCGGTAAGTGGAAGGGAAAGAGGTGGCTGAGTCTTAAATTTCAGCCTTATTTTTGTCCATGGTTTACCTAGATTTCCTACAAACTTTATGGGAAAAGCTATTTAAGTTTAATAAACAGATCTACCACTTTTGTATACACAATTTTTCACATAACCTAAAACTTTGTTTTTTTTATTTCAACTAATCGATTTTTAAAGTTTTTATTTGGATGTTTCCAAAAAGGTTTTTTTCACGAAATTTGGTGTAAACTAACCTTTATATGTCTCAAATAAACTGTAATTTTTTTTATTTAAAATATTTATTTTTTCACTTTAATTTGAGTTGATATCAGGATTGAACCCTAATTGGCCATTAAAAAACCTCACGTCAATATGCATCTAATTGTCGTGTATAGCACCTAAAACCAATCGCGTAAGAAATTAAGTTATATATATGTATAAAAATGTTCAGGATGACAAGGCGAATTGAATTCCAAATGACTGCCTGACTGTCCGCACAGTGTGAAAATGGACATCAATGAAGATAACAAAATAAAAGTTTGCACAGATTGTGATCGGATGATAGTATATCTCACGTCTAGAAATTGTCGGAATCGAACCGTAACTTTTTAGGCTCCCAGAAATCAAATATGTTAATCCCAGTGTCAATGTCTGATCTTTTCCTGAAGATAATTTATATATATATTTATGTATATACCAGTCAATGCGTGAGTTATCTCAACGAAAAGACGGAGTGCGTCTCTTTCTAATAACAGTGTATCCTTGTACCGAAAGTTAGTAAAATCGGATCAATATAACTTAATAAAAGTAAGCGTACGCTGGATACACTATATTTTAATGCCGTAAATGTGTGAAATCGGTCTACGAATTACCTCAGCTCTCATATACTAAATTATGATATGTATTGTTATTTTGGCAAACTTTATGCCGAATATATCTATGAGTATACGAATTATCTTCACACGCAAGCATGTCCTCTTGTTTAACTAAGTAATGCTAAAATTTAATACAAACAGTCGAATCCTTCCCACAGGCCCCATATATCGCATAGAGTGATTTCCGATTTTCCAACTTCCTTCAAAGCATTTATGTCGGTCTAATGTGTATGATGAATATGAATCAAAATAATCTAGATCTTGGTACAAAGCATATATAGATCATATAGTTTATAGATTTTCATCCTTCATATACCCAAAAATTATTGTAATCCTTGGAGGCGTGCATCGAAAAGTGAATATTGGATTCTTTCGCAACATTTTTAAAACACTATTTTATTAACACCTGATTATATTTCACCAACTATGAGCCACATAAATTTCGAGAGTATAAAATATTTGGTTACACCCACACTTTCCACTTCCTTACTTCTTTTTTTATATATTTGGTTCATACACATAGCATCTTAGCATTTCGTCGAGTTGTTCTCAACTTGCCTGTAAGGTATGTGCTCGACAATAAGCAATAAGCTACAAAAGATTTGTAACAGTAAAAATGAAATCACACACAAAATTCTCTCCAAATTTTTATATACTTATGTGAATCAGCGCCAACACTTTGAGCCTGAGCGCTGCCATATACCGACACCAAACTAACTGCCACAAAGGATAAAGAAAGAGACATAAAGCAAAAAATCCTATCTCCACTATCAACAACTAGGCCGCTTATAGCCAGCAGTGTATTGGAGAAACAAGAATAAAAGAAAGAAACAAATACAACGAAAAACTCACCGGTTAAAATAGAATTCGAAATTTTGTATTTACTCCATTTTATAGTTTTCCTCTCCAGCTTTTGTTTACATTTGCTGGTAGCGCACACTATAGCGCTAAGACACACATCCATCGATTTAGTGGTTCAGCTGTTAAAGCACACAGCTTCATCTCTCTATCACCACAAATGCAGGGGATACTGGTGGTCGGTGGGGGTATCAATGGACAAAGTGTTGAATAATTTGCATTTTACGTAAAACACAAAGGATTTGCGCGATTTCCTCTCATAATACAGTTGAAATCGTACTGGTGGTGGTAACAGAACGCTTCGAGTGCTTTTTTTTTAGTATTTTTGTATGTGCGGCGTTGGTGTTGTTGCATGGCTTTTATGTATTTTTATTTGATTTGGGTGGTGTGCGTATGTGTTTGTAGTGAATTTTTACTGTATACTCTATCTCTAGCTATGCTTTTTTAGTTTGCAATACAATATTTACTATCGTATTTACTTAGCTATAGTGGAGAGCAGGTGATAGATAAAAAATGCAAACATTTTTGGCATATTTCAATTCATGCACATTTTATGCGGTCACAAAGCAGATTCTCTGGATTTCTAACATAACAGTAGTGTGAAAAGACTTTTTTCAAATTCTAGTTAATGCATATAGACATTTTATGTATGGATGCATGGATGCGTGTATATATGTGTATATGGGCAACTAAATAAATTTTACTACAAAAAGGATGGAAAATCATTTGCCGTAATCGTTAGAACTTTGTGTTTTCTATGAGAATTAAGGTCCCCTTAAAAAAACCCAAACTTTACCAATTTATTGGAAATGAAAAATAAATCGAACTTCTTTACAAGACAACTATTTGAGTGTACAAAAAAAAATAATACTGATCATACAGTCACTTTGTTTAAAAAGGCCTGCTAGCGACGGCATTTTGAGGAACTCATACTATCTGAAACAAAATAGAAATCGTAAGTTTTTTCTACGTAAGACTTACTAGTAAAATATCTACGGGCTATTAATTCTACATCAATTGTTTGCAATATAGCGGACTTGCAAGCCCAAAGTTACTTCTGACAAGTAAGGAAGAGCTACGTTCGGGTGTAACTGAACATTTTATACTCTCGCAAGCTAAAGTAAAATATATAGTTTTCTTATATAAATTTTAGTTAATAGTAGGAAGTATTGTATTCATTATTTACACATCACCGGCAAGAAGATACACTATTATAAGAAAGAGATTCTTTTAGAATTGACCGATAGGAGTCAACCGGAAATACGAATATATCCCGATATTACCCATTTTTGGCATTCCGTCATCACAAAACTATGCTCCCCGAATTTCAATACCAGAACTCACTGATTGACCTATGCACTGGTATACAGATATTCAGTAGCTGGGTCCTTGACATGTTATAGTTTAATTTCGACAATTTTTGGTCATAAGATTTATCACCTTAAGAGCCATACTAAAGCAAAGTTTTATTGCGTTTTATTTATTGGTGTTTGATTTGTATATCGGAGGTGAAATAATCAGATAGAATTTAAAGTTGTGTTATGTGGAAGATGGCATGTTTGTTGTCCGATCTCTCTAATTTTTACAGTATATGATAGAAATGGTTGGCTAATCTCACATACCAAATTTTGGTTGAAATTGGTCGGATAGTCCCTAAGATATAGGTGCCACACCCATTGTCCAATTTTTACATTTGCTCCTATAAAACTCTTCTCCAACATCTTGGTTGTCACACTTAATGCTTGTGGTGTATTTATTCAGTGAGTTATCGCACTTTTAGTAGTTTTCAACATATCCGTTATATGGCGAGAGGGCGTATTTGTTATCTGATTTTACCAATTTTACCAGCACATGAAGAAGTGCTAAAAAGGCTTATTCCCGACAAGTTTGGTTGAGTTAGTTTCAGCCGTTTGAAGGATAAGTACATTAAATAATTTAAGAGGCGGGGTCCCGCCCACTTTATTTGTTTGTAATACCGATCTCTCTTGGGTACGTAGTAAATTTCATCAAGATATCTTAATTTTTACTCAAGTTATCGCTTACACAGATAGACGGACGGACAAACAGATATCCTGATTTCAACTCGTCTCGCCATTCTGATCATTTATATATATTGTACATACATAACTCCATATCTAAATCCATTATTTTTAGGTGATTCAAACAACCGTTAGGTGAACAAAACTATTGTACTCTGTAGCAACATGCTGCGAGAGTATGAACACAATAGTTAATATATAATGAAACTAAAATTTCAGTGTATGTATGCAATAATTTCTAACGACTTAATGCTACAGACGATTTTACAGAGAAAAAATTTTTACACATCTTTACTACTTTAATAATGTTTTTAAAACCATTAAATATATGTATGTATGTTACTTTAAGGCAAACAATAATTATGTTTTCTGATAGTCTTAAACTGGCCTAACCCATTTCAGCAATTATACGTGAAAGTAGCAACAAATTTGTGTAGTTGAACTCAAATCAATCGATGGTCATCTCATCTCTAAGCGATTATACCAGTTATGTGATTAATACTAGTTTTTTTAATTTATACTAGTTTGAAACAGCTTTAATTTATTTATATCAGTTTTTATTAAAATCAGGTTTTTTATTTATACCAGTTGTTTCTTTGATTCGCCATAGTTCCATAGTTTGGTGACCCAAAAAGGGCTTTGATTAATGCTGACTCTTATTACAATATATAATAAGTGTTCTGAATATTGAGCCTTCTTCGGGTATTCCTGAACAATAACAGTCAAGTTTCTAAAGTATGTAGATAAGTGTATATACCTATATACATAGTTTTACGAAAAACGAGTTATACTTTTTGGCATTTATAGAATTTTTTTAAAAGGTTTTTTATGAAAGTTTAAACATATATCAAAGGAATGCTACAAAATTTTTATTTTTCTCATAAATATTTTTCGTGAACAATTATATACAGAGCGAACAGGAGCGTTATTAGAAATAACCACAAGATAAACTAGTTGCCCCCGAGCGATCATAAAAATTGCTGCTCGACTAGATGAACAGATTGGCAGGTAAAATTTTATATGCGAAAATAGCAGAAAAACCAAATGAAAAAATAAAACGTTATAACGGTGATAAAATTTGAACATTCCGCAGTTTTCTTTTTTTGTGGAGAACAAAGTTTAAAAATGGGACAAGTAAACAGAGAGCTGAAGCGAAAGTTGTGCACAAATCAAGGAATCGACACAACAATTGAGCGAGTATAACTGAAAGTAGCCAGCAGGGAAAGCAAAAAAAAGAAAACAAAAAAAACAACAAGCAACAAAACCACACAGCTTCACTTATTAAGTGCCGTTGTTATTAAACTTATTTTGTACAAATTGTTGTAAACACACCGACATTTTCTCACAAATTTCGTACAAGCAAAGCTTGTTCCTGCTCTAATTATTGTTATTGTTTTTAACGTTAACAACTATCATTAATGGTTTGCAATAAAAGTTCAACTATGGGCTGCCAATTAACAGCCCATGCTCAGAACGAGTGGAAAAATTTCAAATGCTTTCTGTAATTTTTACAGTGGGTGTCATGGCGTATACGTTACCTACAGATTTGCTTGTCACAAAAAAGATGGAAATAGATAAAAAATGTATCGAAATCAATGTGGAAGTTAGTTATGTCAGCAAAGTAAAATCCTTTATAGTTTGTTTAAATACTGGAAGTAAACACTTTTTTTTCTTATTATAAAATTTGTATTATGGTTGATGACATAAGTTGGCGGTACTTCTTGCCAGCGCCGAAATGGAAAAACACTTATTTATCTGAAATGCGAAAATCAGTGACAGCTTTAATATAAAGTACGATTTCATCACCTTGAAAAGAAAGAATGTATGAAAATCTGCAGTACTACTATTTAAATACTAAGTTTTTGTTGAATCAAGATCTATGTCGTAAATGAAAGGTATCTTATTTGGAGTTTTATTTGAAAATTTTTAATTTTTTTTGATCAATAATTTGCACATTATATTTTGAACTTTTTACGCAAATTATTTAGATTTTGTCGCAATCTTTTAGTAATGATAAAAACCATTCTTTTCTAGTTGTCTTTGAATTATGCTCTTTATTTGACTTTGTCTCTTCTCATATGTCTAAGACTCTTTACAGAGAAAGATTATTCTCATTATTGCTTGCCATGACTTTGCTGTCATATTGTTACTTCGAGAATATCGTTTTCTTTCTCTTTTGAAGTTTATATTATTCATGCTATCCTTCAATGCTACTATTTTCCTCTGCTAATTTATATTTAGTTCACTCCGATGTTAGCTTAGCTAGTCGCAATTTAACTTAATTTAATGTAATTAATTAAACTTTTTTTATATCAGTTGAATTCAGTTTTGCTGAAATTAATTAATTTTTTTTTAAATTAATTTAATTTTTTATAATTTATTTAACTTACTTAAGTGAAGAGTCATTTAATTTTATACAATTAAACTAATGTAATATATTTTTTTTTTGTTAATTGAATTTATTTCTGTTAACTGCAATTTAATTTAATTTAATTAAACGGAATTGACACGATTTGAAATGTTTAAATATAAATTAGTTTATTATAGTATAATTTATGTAACTTAAATAATTTAGGAATAATTTATTTTAATCCATTTAATTATACTTAATTTGGTTCCTAATTTTTTCGATTTTATAATTATATATAAAAAATTTAGTTAAGTTTAATTTAATTTAATTCAGTTTAATCTAATAAATTTATTCAAATTTAGCTTAACTGAATGTATCATTTAAATTTTACTTAATTTCTTCGAATTAAATTTTTAATTTAATTTAATTTAATCTAATTAACTTACTTTATTTCAAATAAATCTAATTTACTTTAACAAATTTAAAAGTAAATTTAGTTTATTTTAGTTTGGCAGTTTTAATTCATTTATTTTTTGTTATTCAAATTTATAATTTTTTTCTTCTTCGAAAATTCTTAAAATCCACGTGTTCACTTAATTCATTTCATTTAAACGCACTTGATTTTTTCGAGAAAATTGAATTGCCTCACGAACAGACATACGAGCCAGTATAAATAGAATCTGTTTGCATAAGTATTTTCATTTGTTCCAAAAAGTAATCAATCACCACATCAACGCAGATGTTGAGATTTCCGAAACCGTTGCTGGAAACTGAAGAAAAACAAGTACGGAAGGGCTAAGTTCGGATGTAACCGAACATTTTATATTATTTATTCACTGACTATTTTTGAACGCGGTTCCTATAAAGTCATCTCATACCATCCCAAAGATAAAATTTAATGTCTCTGGCGTGTTTAGTGCTTGGTTTGTCGCGCTTTTAGTATTTTTTAACAGTACCGTTATATGGGGAGTGAACGGGCTTGTCACTCGATTTCACCCATTTTCACACCGTCAATAGAGGTTCTAAAAGCATTTGCTTTCAGTGAATTTTGTTATTATAGCATTAGCGGTTTATGAGATATGTACATTAAAGCTATTAGGGGCGGGACCAAGCCCACTTAAAAATTTTTAATTGCAGATGCCCCTCCCTAATGTGATCCTGTGTACCAAATAACAGTCTTGTATCTTATTGCGGAGCTTAGTTATGGCGATTTATTTGTTTTTGATTAATGGCATTTTGTGGGCGTGGCAGTGATCCGATTACGCCCATCTGCAATACCAACCGTCTCCCGGTATCAAGAAACATGTCTACCAAATTTCATAAAGATATCTCAATTTTTACTCAAGTTAGAGCTTGCACGGACAGACGGACGGACGGACAGACATTCACCCGGATTTCAACTCGTCTCTTCATCCTGATCATTTATATATACATAACACTATATCTAACTCGATTAGTTTTAGGTGATACAAACAACCGTTAGGTGAACAAAACTATTATACTCTGTAGCAACAGGTTGCGAGAGTATAAAACTACATCTCCAGATAGACAATGAAGCAAAAAAAAAACATGAATATTCATAGTGTAGAGCGGCAGTGAAGAAATATTCCAAGAATATCTGCGAAAGACACAGTTTTTGAAAAATGACTGCCGCCAAGGCAGAAGTCGAGCGTAATTTTAAAAAACTTTTTTCTTGTGTATACAACTTTCGAATGGCTCTACCTATATAAGAATATATACATATATAGTGACACTCAAACAAATAAGATACAATGAATCGGCTGTAGCAATATGTAAACGAATTCACAATTTCACCAATTATTACCTCACCAAAACTAAAGACCAGCATACACATACATACTTATGTATATCCACCGACCATTCAGAATAAACAAACGAAAAAAAAAAATTCAAATCGAATTCAAGCAAATAGAAGAGACAGTCGGGGCAGGCGAGGAACTTGGGTCACGGCACCATTAAGCGGAACAACCACTGATCAGGAAGCATTTAACCAGCTGGCACATTTGATGATGTGATGCGAGACTGTCTGTGAAATTAGAAAAATTACAAACGCATACACACATATATATTTATATACACTCAAACATACATATATTTACAGCTTTTAAATCCATGACCTTTCTTGTTAATTTTATTTATAAATACAAGCACCACCGATACATACATACAGACACCTTCCGTGTGTTTACTTTGAACTAAAGGCCATAAAGCGAATACTTCGATTCCGACGCGCCTCACCGCCAGCATAAACAGAAACACCAATAAAACCACATGAGTGATGTACACTGCGCTTATTTGTTGTTGTTTATTGTAGTAGTAGTATATGTGTGTGTGTGGATCTCTGCGGAGTAAGGCCAACGCGCTGCTGTAAGATTAAGGGGATGAGCACTAAGCTAAACACCGGCGGTGTGCTGGAAAGTGAAAACAACATCATCACTTATACAGCAACAACAACCATAGAGAACCTAGATATAACTACAATCTTCGTGTGCCTTTGACGTCAGAGCGGCCAATTGTTCTTTGGACCGTGGCAACATGCACCAAAAAAAAAAAAACATAACAAAAATAACCAAAAAATCATTTAAAACAATGAAATGTTAAATAACAATAAATTGGAAATGCTTGTGCGTGTTGTTGTTTTTGTTTGTAATTTGGAAACTTTTATGTAAAAAAATTGGTTTTGTAATTAATTGTATTTTTTTTGGAAAGTGTAAGATCTAGAAGAAGATGTATCTGAAACTACCAAATTTCATAACAAAAGCTTGTATCCTTCATAGAAAAAATATAATTTTTGGCATTGTATTATTCCACATAGTTGTCATAGACAGTGGAACAGAGATTTCAGCGATCTTCTAGCTCTTCGATAGCAATATTCGTCTACGAGTATACTTCAATATAGGTGTAAGTCATAGTATAATTTTTCATTGTCGCTGATGTTCGTTCCTGCGAGCATTTTTCGGAGGTTTAAGAACAGGAAAGTGACTGTTAAAAACAGAGGCTAAGGTTTTAGTTAGTTTATTATTGAAAGTTCGAAGAGGGTATAATAGGAGATTTGCTAAATATTTATATTGCTTTTCTTCTGTTCCCTGATTATATAGTGTTTTTTGTACCCTGAACAGGGTATATTTAGTTTGCCACGAAGTGTGTAATACACAGAAGGAAATATATATACGTAAAATAGTCTCTGAGTTTTTGAGGTTTCGATCTGAAATGTGATAGGTTATACTTATTATCCTTAGTAATTTCAGATGAAGATTCAGTTTAATTCGAGTCAAAGAATTCGTCATACCGGACGTCAGCGCTTTTTGCGAACTCTAAGAGAAACTTGATATCTAGTTATACCACTACATCTAATCCCTTGAAATGCAAAGCTTCTAGATATCTAAAAAAAGTTCTAAATAAGGCTAGAGAGAAACAGAGGAGTTGTTTTAAGGTCTCTATCATACCTAATTCCATGTTTTTTTTTGCATGTATCTTCGTTGCAAATGACCATCCGTCTGGCATGTGTTGCCAGTAAATTTTAACCTATCAAGCTGGATTTCTTCGTGGCTCTTGCACATATTCTTGGCGATCCTGAATGTTCTCAAAACATTCCACATCCCTCTGATCCGTCTTTCAGTCCGTTGGAACTTTCATTGTGTCTCGTTTTTAGCGACTTACATATTCTCTGTACTGGTTTGGTAGCCAAGCTAATGACATCTTTGGCAATCTCATTAGTTATTTAGTTTCTCTGAATGCCTTTGAAGCTTCAACGTATGTATTGATCTTTTGTATGTTGTTTCCAGCGTTGTTAGCTATCTCAGCCGCTTTCCTAATCGCAAAGGCATGGATTGCTGTTTAGAGCAACGCTATAATCTCTAAAGAAATTGTTTAGATCGTATTATCAAAAGTCACGATAAAGATTTTTTTATACCCTTTTACGCTATAGGAAATGTACCTCTAAATAGTATTTTAGCTTCGGTGCAAACGAAAATTACTATTATTTTTTTTTTAATTTTTATTTAATAGTGAGCTCCTTTACTTAGGACTAAAATCTGTATATATTTTTATCTAATGTTACAGTTCTCTCCGTGGAAGAGTTTTTAAAACAATTTTATTTAAATTAGAAAAAAGGTAGCTAAAGATAAGCAATACTATACTTTTTGTCTGTGTAACAGAATCACGCTATCCGGTTCCTTATCTAATATATGCAATGTCGAGGCTTGACTTTTCTATATTTATATGTTTCCTTCTTTTGGAAATTCTGGTAATTTCATCAATTTTATGTATATCATATCCTGTCGGTCTAAAATATTATAAAAGTTATGCATATAAGAATACAACACCCACTATTGCATTCATATAAGGTACACCCCAAAAGTATTTACATATTCACATATCCTTGCTAAAAAGTCAAAGAATCAGTTGAAGCCAATTTAAAAGGATGCTTTTCGCTTCAAACAGTATAAAAAATGAACTGCACTTGACATTTTATTTTTATATTTTTTGATTATCTCTTGCGAACGCCTGCAGTTTCGTGTTATTTTGTAAGTATGTGTACAACTCAACGCATAAAAGACTTTCAAGTATTTTAAACGAGAATTTATATAATAAAAAATTTTATCTTTGCTTTTAAGCAAAATGCACAACAACAGACAACAATAGTGCCACCCATACTAAGGCAGCACTTGTTAAAGGGCACGACTCTAAGAGCTCTCATTGTGATAATTTTCTCATGCTTTAGCACAAAATGAGAGCAAACAAGTATGGAAGCGCTAAGTTCGCTTGCAGCCGGAAATTATTTACGATAGTAATTTGTAAGAATTTGAGGCGCAGTAGATACTTCGGGTCCTGTGTAATATTTTATTATAAAAATTAAGTCATTAATTAATTTATTTTAATACTTTTTTTAATTTAACTGAAATTAACTTTTTTTAAATTGTAACTTAATTATGCAATTAATTTAAATTTTACACTTCACTAAATAATTAATTATAATTGACTAATTATGTGCTTAATTTAAATTTTTCATTTAATAACCTATATCAAATTTATTTTTGAGTTGCATACACATATAATTTTGTTGTAATTGTTAAGTAATTTCTGAAATAATGTTCGTTTTAGTTTACATTTTCATTTAATTAAATATTTCAAGTTTATTTTCGAGTTGCATGCATTATGTTGTAAAAATTAAGTAATTAGTTAAATAATTATAATTTTAATTTTTAATTAATTGCAATTAATTACTTTTTATTTTTTAAGTATTTGGGTTGTTAGTTTTAAATTTACTCGTAATTAAATATTCTAAATTTATTTATTCATTAATTATGTTTACATTTAGTTTTACGTATAATTAACATATAATTAATTAAAATTATTATTTTTTAATTATACCCTGAACAAGGCATATTAAGTTTGCCACAAAGTTTGCAACTCCTAAAAGTAAACGTCCGAGACCCTATAAAGCATATACATAATTGATAAAAGATCAACGTGGTGAGATGTGTCAATTTAACCATTTCCGTCGGTCCATCTGTATATATGTGAACTAGTCTCTTAGTTTTTGAAATATCGACCAGAAATATTTGCACACGTGTTTTTCTCACCAAAACGCTACTCATTTGTCGGAACCACCAATATCGGACGTCTATAGCTATAGATGCCATATAAACTGACGATCGGAATCACTATACAGACTTTTTATACTCCTTTATGCTATAAATGCACCTGTGAAGGATATTAAAGATTCGGTGCAGCCGAAGTAAACGTTTATTATTATTTTTTTGGTAAATATTCTCGTCATTATGATATGATGATTTTATAAATATAACAATATTTAAGAAGATTACATTTAGGTATTGCCTATCGCTGAGTGAAAAAATTTATAATAATCTGTGCCCCATGTTGCGAGTGTATAGAAATGAAGGGATTTATGAAAAGAGAGGTCCACACAAAAGCACAACCGCAAACTCGACGATGACATAAGATAAATGCAGTCACTAAACAATAAACCCTAGCAACAACAACAGAACGGAGAAGAAAGCAGAGGCAACAGGAGCAGCAGCATTTTAGGTGTATTGTGTTGACGCACGCTTTGTGAAGCGCTCTCAAGTACATAATTACCCGCAAACTCAATTACTCCAAACGCCACTTGTGCCACCTTAAATTCGAGTTGGATGCAGTAATTCACGCACAAATATGAAATTTGAGCTCAACAAGACGGAAAATGCACTGAAAATCATTTCACTGCAGCTTTATTGTTGTTGTTTGCTATAGACATTTACTCTTTTCTCTATTTCTTTTTTACTACTCTTATTGTTGCTGCTGAGCACAATGTCAACAGCGTACGAGCAAAGCTGACTGACAGACGGGATCAAAAGAGCAACGGTAAAATGCGAAAAAATGCAGAAAAGAAGATTTCAAGTGAAAGTTTTTTCTCACCGGTGTGTTGTTTTGCTAAGCGCATGTAGATAGTCGGTAGTGGAAGCACTATAAATCAGGCAATTGGTGGTAAAAACTTCTATATTGTTGTGAAGGGGGATCAAATGACTTTTTTGTTAAAGAGTTGTTAGTAATTTTGTCGGAAAAGCCATGAAACTCGTACAAATTTAAGTCAAATTTTACAGTTGGATATGCCAAAATAAATAAGCGTAGTTTTTCATGTGGCTATTAGAAACTAACTCAAAATTGTATCGAGCAGTTAAAGAATATTGGGTATATAACTAGTTATATTCGTACGGTTTTGCCAAGAGATGGCACGGAACGTGATTATTATTTCATTACTCGATGCTCTATTGCGAACATGCGTTGGAATGCTACAGTCCTTGTGCGTGTCTTTCAGTATATGTCATTCATTTGAAGCGTAAACAACATTTTTTTCACTCAAATATGTTGAACTTTGTGCCTGAAAAAGTGTTATTCCGGTGAGTTCTTACTTTAATTATTACTTTAATATGAAGACAAATTCAGCCGAAAGTCGACGTATTTTGGTGGAAGTTTATGGTGAACACACTTTAGCTGGGAGAACGTGCCAAAGTGCTTTGCATGATTTTAAAGTGGTGGTTTTCGCTTAGAAGACGAAGAACGTCCTGGACCGCGGAAAAAGTTCGAAAATGATAAACTGGAAGCAGTGCTCGCTGAAGGTTGTTGCTAAACAGACGAAGATATCACATAATCTTTGGGAGTTACTGCATAGAGTGGAGCGAAAAGAAAAAGTTTTTTGCTTTACTTAGCCTGAGGCTAAAATTTGTAGATAAAAAAAAAATTTTTTTGGAAAAAAAAACATTTTTTTTAACATCTTTGGACAAAATTTTTTTAAAAGGTGTTTTAGAAGTTGTAGAGAGTCCGCTTTTTGGCCAATTAAAAGTTATCAAGTTAAAAAAAATGTTTTTGGTCATTATTGGAGTTTAAAAAAAAGTCTTAAACGACAACATGCTTTCTTTAAGCGTTAAATAAACTCGAAATTTACTTTAAAAGTGAGTGGGCCAAACGTTTAAAAGCAGGTGGAGACGTTTAAAAGCAGGCAAATCTGGTGCCTTATAAATTGAAGATCAAAAATAGGTTTGAATCATTCTTGCCCGAAGTTCTTTTAGAAGGAAATGCACAAATTGGCAAAACGGTGAAAAAATCATATAGATTCAGATGTTTTAAATAAACGTTAAAAGCTATATTAGAGTCATAGATACAATACAGATATTGTTTACTACCCTTGTACATATTATTGCCCTGTGAAGTAATGATTAAATCAGACCTTTAACCCCAAAGCCGTAAAATCATTAAAAATTACCTTTTGCTAAAAATAAAAAATTAGTTAAATAAAAAATATTTATTCTAGCAGAAGTATTAGCTCTGCACTGGATCCTTAAAAATTAAAAACTTGAATATCTCGTACTCGTTCATGACAAAGGTTCCTTGTAATCTTCAAATGCAGCGCTAGAGCTAAATTCCGTATAAAAACCACATGGCCAGAGAGGTTAAGATCGTAACTAATCTCACTCGATACTGTTCGAATTTCTAATTCCATCAAAGGATGACATATGGTGTTTTCAAATAAATTCAGCTTGTTCGACAAAAATAAATAAAATTTGTTTGATTCTCTACTGTGTTTACGTAGATACTGGATGTTTCATTAAGATTGATTAGGTAAGACTGAGGTGAAATAAATATCCGATAAGCTTTTTCGGTTAGCTTAATCTATCTAAAATAACTGCTGCAGAGAGGACATGAAACTATATTTGATCAAGACCAACTACTTGAGGGTCCTAATTCCAAAATAATTACTGTTCTAAATTTTGCAAGATATGGTTTCTTCTTAGTACTGATTTAAAGATGCTCATTATATTAAAACTGGGGCTTAGTTGCCTGTTAGTCAAGCAAATTCTTTTCAACCATTAATTTTTTATTAAAATTTCAGTTTTTCAGCTTTCTTCTCTCCATTCTCCGCAAACAATCAGCTCAGAAGCTAACCGTTATTATAACCAGAGGTCACACGCACACACTTTGTTCTGCACTCTTGATTATACGTTTTCTTTTGTCAACAAGAACTGCTCTTTATTCTACAGACAAAGCAACTGCCAACGCAAGTGAATCTAATCTGCGGCGCTATCGTTTGCGTGCGTTCTCCTTATACTCAGCTTTGCTTAGAAACATTGCTTCAACTCGTTTGCTTTTGTTTTTATTTTTATTATCTGCTTTTATGAGTTTAGCAGCCATGGCTTGTGGTAACCGTAAACTGGTAGACCTATTTCCAAATGCAATTTCCTCCAGCTCACGTCTCGCTTTTGCTTTCTATATCATTTTTCATTCACCAAATCTTTCCATTATATTTTGAGCTAAGCGTCCCTCCCGGGCTTTCACATTCAACTACCCACGCGCACTGCTGACCAACACACAGCCTTGATGGCAATTTATTTTTGAAACGTGACATTGTGTGTTCTCGTTGTTGTGGTTGTTCTCTTTATAACTTCCTTGTTTTTCAAATGCGTATAATTTTCTGCATGTTTCTTTTTTTCAGAATTTATTCTATATTGTTTCACATGCTTTGCAAAGTTCACGCTCGCCGCGCTTCATGTTCGTAATGCAGTTTGCTGAAACAATTGAACGGAATTTATTGCTCATCCGCCATGGCGGCGCAATCACGCAATCCTAAGCTTGTTATAGCACGAAATGGTATACCGCTTTTGGAAGTGGTAGCTGACCGTTACGCTGTTGCTTAATAGCTAACTGTGTGTAGGAATATGTGTATGTATATGGGTGTGGGTGCTGCGTGTCACGTTTCAATTTGACGTCACAAAGGATCAAGTGCCAAGTGCAGGCTGTGCGAAAAAAATCTACAAATACGCGTATATCCTGATATCCTGAGTGAGGGCAGATCGTTTGTGTTAAAGTATTGGATTTATAAGAAAAAGTGATGACGTGAAAGCAGCTGTATGTGGCTTACTTAAGAATATACTTGAGTTTCGTTTTTTATTTTATTTACTTTTATTTGGTGTCATGAAATTCGGCATTTTATAGGCACCAAGGGAATAAAATTAAATCATTTAAAATAAATTAAATGGATTACGAAATAATCTTGAACGTTTTGTGCATTCGTAACAAAAACTGTAAGGTTAGGTTATTGGCCTTTGCAGCAGGTGCCGAAAGAGTGACACTTTACTGTACGTGTGGTATTACGAAAGAAGATTGAAGCGAGAAGAAATGTATACTAGAGCATAAAAGAAGGTAATCGGGGATTTAAAACGAAAACTTTTGATTCCGTAGCTGATTTGAAGGAAGACCTTCGAAAAAGGTGCCAATGGCTTTTCTACTTAAAATTTTCTCAAATCTAAAAAACAATAAACAAAGATTATCAAAATAGATAAGTACAGGTAATGATCGAAGTACTAGTCATATTTGAATTTTGATAAACCAAAAAGTCGTTTTTTTTTTAAATTAACATTTTAGAGTAAAGTAAAAAATCAAAATGTTCATCAAAAATCTCATTTCGTCGTTGATTTTCTGTAGAATATATCTAAGAAGGTAGTATGAAAAATTTAACGCGATCGGTTCAACCATTTTAAAGAAATTGTCCTGAACTACTCTGAAAAAATCATTTTGAGAAAACCGCGTTTCAAGTTTTGAAAACCGATTACACTAGATTCAAAAATTCTTAAAAATTCGGTCATAAGTATATCTCTGAAAATATTTGCAGTATCGTCCTCAAATTTATGAAAAATCGATTGGTATTGGTTTTAGTTTTAGTTTCAGTATTGGTTTTGGTATTGGTATTGATATTGGTATTGGTAATGATATTGGTATTGGAATTGGTTCCGGTTTTGGTTTTGGTTTTGATTTCGGCTTTGGTATTGAAAATGATTTTGGTGTTGGTATTGGTATTGTTATTGATATGGGTATTGGTATTGGTATTGGCATTGGTATTGGTATTGGTATTGATACCGGTATTGGTATTGACTTGAGTATTGGTAATGGTATAATTAAAGTTAATAAACATTTTATTGGTATTGGTTTTGGCATTGGCATACCAATTGGTAATAGTCTTGGTATTATAATAGGTATTAGCTTTGATATTCGTATTTGTATTGGTACTAATATCAATATTGGTATTAAAAAAAGTATTGGTTTTGTTCACAAAAAAAAATGGACAAAGATGCAATATTGATGGAACTAATTGTACTGGTATTTAGAAAAAAATTATGTTAATTTAATTATTGGTAATGGTCAGCATAAATACCTGTTTTCAGCAAAAATCATGCGATTTCAATTACAATTTCTGCGCTCGAAGCAATTTGCTTATCATAATCATGGTTTAACGAATTGAAAATCTTTTGATTTTTAATAAAAACTACTAAATAAAATGTAATCAATTAGTAATTAGTCTAATATGCAAATCCATTGACTTTTTATACCATTCATTAAGCTAACATTTAGCAGCTGGATTACTAGTGCTAATTCTCATTATAAGCGCATATACAAGCATACTTATGTATATATATGTTTACATATATACATATTTTATGTTATGCATGGTTAGACAAATATGCAAAGTAATTTTTTGCTAATTAATAAAATATATGCCTGTATATCAATGAGAGTACAATGTTGCACGTTCGAATGTTTACAATACCATAAAGTCATAGCCCGAAATTATTCATTAACGAATAAATATATACCTGCTTATTTATGCATTGAATTTTCCAATAATTGTAAATATTTATGACATTTAAATATAGCACATTCACATGACATTAGATATCATAAGTTTTTATAGGCTTAAATATGTATGAGTGTGCAGGAGTGTTTGCATACAAGTCACATAACTGACCATGCCTGTGGATAAACGGTTTATGTGGTGTTGTCTATTTATATTTTTGTAGGTATGTATATATTTACACTAATGGTATTTATGTGTTTGCATAGAAATGCGAATTTTCATTAATTGTCGCATATTTAATAAAATATTTGCTCATTAGCCAAGTGGCGTAGGGCAATTTAAATATATGCGTATGCATATATTGTACATATGTACCGTATATATACTAGTAAATATGTATGTGTTTTTGTGGGTATATGTGCATATGTATAACCAACAAAAAGTCAAATTAACTGGATTACTGCATGGTTGGCTGGCAAATTGCCGCATTATTAACAACACATATATTAAAGTGTATCGAATAACGGTACGGCTGGAGGTATATGCTATTATTTACAATCAATAAATAACTTTTAATGAGTTTTACGAATTTTTTGATGGCCTACTGGGCAAAATGATTAAATGTTAATGTACGTTAAAGCATAAATTCATATCGACCATTCGCCCTACTTTGTGGAGGGGTGAACGATAATGTTTTGAGTAATAATTTTTATTTCCTAGACTTAGCTGACAAAATATATTGGTTTAAATATAGTCGGAGTGGTAGAAAGGAAGGTTGAAAATAATTATTTGATAGCGAACACTTTAAAAAGAGGTTTCTAATTAAAGCATAGAAAAGACTCCCTTGTAGAGGTAATAGAAGAGAAATAAGCTTACAAAGACCTTAGCCTTAAGCTAAGATGCTCTACTCTGAAAATTGTTCCAATATTTTTTATGTTTTGATTAAGCTCTGAATAACTCGAAAACAAATGACAAAAAGTTTTATATAACGCCAATCTCGCTATTGCTCTGCTATCGATTTGAAAAAAGTTCAGTTTGGTTTCAGTGACTTCTCTGGCTAATTTGATTTAGGTTATAGCTAAATAGAAGTTATAATATTTGGTACAAGCGATCCGAGCACCATACATTGTTACCTGTTTCATGAAAAAATCTAATCTTACCTCTAAGCTAAATGCCTTCACAAATTCTTGTGAAGTAACCTAATATAAAACATTTGGTTTGGGTTAGGTAGTTTCAGGGTACATATGAGAGGTGTTGATCTCTCAGAATCGACCCTTAATATTGTTGATTTTTAACAATACCCTGTAACAGCAAACAGTAAAGCCTCAAAAAGCAACATCGACTCTAAGTCCACGTTGAATTACTAGACAGTGATTTCAGCAACCGAAAGCAGTTTCAAAATGGTTCTCAGGTTCCGATAGTCTGTGAATTATAACTTCGTCTAATCGACACAAACGTTTGTTAAATAAAACTTGCAAAAAATGAAACTTGTTGAAAGCTACTTGGAGCTATCTTCGTCTATATCAGCTCTTAATGTAGACATTATATTCTAGGTTTAAGACTTGATCGTAATATATGTGCTGATTCTTTAAACCTTCTAACAAAAAAATCGCATCACATGCAACTAGATTTAACAGAAAATGGTAAGTACCAAACCTAAACCAAACTTACTGCATAAAAATCAAATTCTATGCCATATTCTTCATTTTGCTTAACATATTATGTTTATGTCACAAGTAATAAGCAAAAAAAAAAAACATTTCTCACGCTTCAATATCAAAAATAGCACATTTTCATAGAAATAGAAAAAAAATTGAGTTGTAACACATCCGGCAGTTGCCGCCGAGCACTTGAAGGCTATCAAAAGCGCAAAATGAAACTTCTGTCAGGTATCGCATAACCAAATGGCCATCGAAACGACATTGAGACAAATGATGTGCGTAGGCAATACGTTAGGAACGACAGGACAGGACATGCACAAAGATAAGTGCAGCCTTGTGCGTCTAAGCTGTCAAAGGAGTAAGGCGGACGCAAAAATTTAGAAACAACTGTTACGCAAATATGTGTTCGTTGTCAATGGTGCTGATTTCAACATGTGTGCAAGCATATGGACGACCAGAAAAAGTTGTGTGTGGTTGTGATTTGTAGTGGGGATAATAAAATGAATGGAAGATAAATATGAAGTTAGGCTGATGTAAACAAGTTTGGAGACTGAGAAGTGTATGGTTAACCAAGTAAACAGTTGTTTTTAATACTGAATCCTAATGGATTTATTAAAAGTATTTAGAGTGGCCTTACAAATTATTGGGTAGACGCTTGTTTATAATAGTTACTAGAAAGTTATGGAATTTATTAAATAGAAATTAATATTGCTTACTAATATAACTCTACACCAGAGCCTTTTAACCATTCTGAGGTAGATTCGAATAATATAATATTTGAAATCAAAATGTATGTGCCCATAATCGGAGTTATAATTGTGTACAACTTGACAGCTTGACAGCTTGACAAATTACAACAGCTGTTATCAACAAAGCCACATTTTTCAACGCAGCGATCTTATTCAAATCAAAGATTTAATGGATTATTGAAATTCATATGCTTTTATGAGACCTTTTAGTAAATTAAGTGATTATTGAATTGAGTGTATATATTATTGATTTTTATATTCATAAGATAATTTCTCAATTACCAAACTTGTCCTACATTTAGGCATATTTTTCACCAAAATTTCACACCTTATAATAAATAGTAGCCTAATGATGCTGCATTCATTTAAGATATAATGTTAAATGTAAAGTTAATAGATATTTTACCCGTCGTTTTTTTTTTTTTTGTTTTGCTTTCCAAAGCCCGTGTAAATATATGTGTGGAGTTTGGACTATAGCATTAAAGCGCCTTAAAATACTTTCGATATAATGAAAGAACTATTAAGTTATTATTTTAAGTCTACAGAACATGTTTTTGTCGTTGTTGTTGGGACTATCGAAACTTAATAAACTTGGAACTATTTTGACAGAGTCAAACTTAAGAAAGTAGGATTTTAGATGAATTTTTTAGAATACACACTATCGCTTTTTTAAAGATTTTTTTTATACCATGAATAGGGTATATTAAGTTTTTTCTTTTTATTTGACAAGATATACTTACGAAATTTGGCACAGACTATTATTTAAGGCAACGCTACAATTTCTGAATATATTACGCTGATCGAACTACTATAGAATATAGCTGCCATACAAACTTTCTGAACAAAATTAAAAAACCAATCTTCTTATACGCTTTTATACTTTATTAACTGCACCTGTGATAAGCATTACAGCTACATTGCGGCCAAAGTTAACATTTTTTCTTGTATTTATATTTTTAAAATCTAACTTATTAGGTAAATCTTCTATTTGGGTCATAACGCAATTGTTTGTTCACTTTACATACCTTAATGTGCAAATAAGTTCTGGCTAAACCCTAGACGCAGAGCGTACAACATACAATTGACATATTTTATACACCTACGCAATACTTGTATTTGCAACATGTAGTAGTAGTGTGCATATACACGCTTTATCTGACTTTGTAAGTTGTATATAAGAGGTTATCTTGCCTACATTTACATTTGTTGCTGACATTAAAACTGATTTTAACATACAAGTATAAGTATGTATGTAAATAATATTGTGGGTTGAATCTTACAACAAAAGTTAACGAACCTGGCATGGCACGCAGCACCGCAGAGAATGCATGCCACCGACGGCTCCGACATATTTTATACAATAACGGAGCATACGCAAATAAATAAATAAGTACACAAAGAAGATATGCAAAGGGTCCAAAGCAAGATGAAAGCTGGCAAATGAGCAAAGCAGTGAGGCCGCTCAGAAATAGATAGTTGACAAATAAGAGAGTGAGAGAGTCTGAACATATTTAAATAAAAAGAATATATAGATAAGCGTGCAAACGAACTCGCAAATAACTGCATACACATTAGGGAGCGTAAAAAAACGATTCGACGCCTCTAAAAGAGTCTCTCCAAGTATGAGCTCTTAATCGGCAAGGTACTCCGCCTTACAGTTTTATATTTTTTTCTTATTATCATTTAGAAAAATTCATATCTCGCTTGTAACTACTTGAAAAAATATCTGGCTTCATAGATTTTGTAGGAAATCAAATGCTCACAAAAAAAAAGTTGCCTACGATTTTTTCGTAAGCCCAACATATTAAGGGATAATTTTATAACTTAATGAAAAAATAATAATTTTAAATTGCAAAATTTCTTCAGTTATAATTATAAACACATACTTGGAGAGTATGCGCAAAAAAAATATTACCACCTTAATACACATACATACAAACAGTAATGTAAGTGTGATGTAATCTATACGGAGTTGATTGGCAGCAAAGTAAAAACCTTCGACCATTAAGCAGTAGGCGTCAGCTTGGCCTCTAGCCTCACGTGCTGCATGACTGCGTGTCTGTTAGGCGCACTCAAGCATATCAATCAGTTTATTATAGTATGTGTGTGTGTGAGTGTAAATCTGCGAGGGTCATAATCTAACAAAACAATGCTTAGACATTCTTTTACTAGTGTATGCTTTCAAAGCACACGCATATTTATACATACATGTGTATATTTATATATGTATGTATGTGCGTTTTAAAAGAAAGAGCATTTCAAATTTTTCTTCCAACAGCGTTACAGTGCACATATACGTAAAGCAAAAATTATTATAATATTAGAAAAAAAATTAATTTTTAGGCATTCCACAGACATAAAAGTTGTCCACTGTGGCAACGATGACAAACGATATGCGCCTTGTTTGCATATAATTATCGCAAAAGGCAAATACACACGTACACATAAGCACACAAACACATATACATCTGCAGCAGCATAAAATTTCAATATTTTTGTGTGCACGAATCAAGCTATTAATGCCGACCAGCATACCAAAATTGTTGCGAGATATCACAGAAAACGAAGCGAAGCACAGTTGGTGCCACGGGGCGTATGAGTAACGAAAGCACTATGTATAGGCAATGTGTACAGGCGATGCGGGCTGACATTTTGGACAATTGACTGTATGAATGACGAAATCCCACAAGTTATGCTGAATGTTATTTGCCATTGACGCACACATGCATATATACATACACACACCTACCCAAACGCTGGTATGTATGCAGATATGTGTATCTTGTACATATGCAGATAAACACAAATAAAAAGCGGCATATTTAAGCTCTCGCTACCGCTACCTTTGCGCCATTCAAATTTACAACAGCATCCATGCAGACAACTGATAAGCGCACCACCATTGCTTCACAGACATATTTGTGTGGGTGTGTGCGCTCGATTTAAATGGTCGCTTTGCGGTTCAATTAGCGCGCAAACGTTGAAATATTTGCGCGCAATCAATTGCGGAATATTGGCGTCGCAGCACAGCGCTCAACCTCTTCCCCGCACCAACCAACTATTTTTTAGTTTTTGTTTCTTTGTTTTGGTGCGCCACTGCAATATGGTCGCCAGTTTTAAAGAAATTAACTATTTTAACTCGCATATAGTCGCTGCACATATCAATTATTTCAATCTGTAGCACAGCAGACAACGACTTTAATTAACTCGTGCGCCCGAAACTGTTTAGTTTTAGGCATCTAATTTTAATTTTTTGTTTCACCTTAACAAATTTTGATCTTTATTTGTTAACTTACTTCTATTGTAAAGGCATCTCAGCCGAGGCTAATAACAGGTGTATGTTAAATTATGTTAATTCTAGGCATACTTTTATTGTCTCAAAAGAAGCCTATTTTGAAGGCGATAATAATGATTTTTTTTAAACTACGTGAAAATCTATTTGTTTTTTTGTCTGTCCGGGTCCAGTTTGATATGCAAAAGAAAAGTAAGCCTTTTTATAGAATCAAAGGTTTTATCGCATACTTATGAATGCATCTTACATATCTCAAGTTTATTAAAAAGGAAATATTATTAATATTGATTCATATATTATAATCATCATTTTCCAATAAAAAAATACTTCAATATTCGTGTATTTAACATTGCGCCAAGATGTAGGCAACAGTTTCTACACCATAATAAATTATCATTGTTTATGTTATATAATGTGTATTTTCTTAATTTTTATGCAATGCTGTTTCCACTTACCTCTTCTGCTTATTTCCTTTCAATTGTCAAGAATTATTGCGAGACAAAATTGCGGCTCAAACTTAACACTGAGGCACACTTACACTGGGAACTTTACTTATTTACAGTTGATGCTATTATTTCTGCCATTATTGATGGATAAATTAATAAATCTATAAAAAAATAATAATAAAAATTTTATATAAATATATTTGTATTTATTGTAATTATTTATAAATATATAATATATTCAAGCCTACAAATTTTAGTTTACTTAAAGGGTTATGCTTTTGAGTTTAGTTTTTATTTATTTTATGGCATAGCCTTGTTTGAGTAATGATTGTTTATTACACCTTAACTTTTAAATAAACCAAATATGATAGAAAATCAATTAGATTTCAGATGTCTATTTCCCTGATCGTTTGCCTGTCCAAGCGATATATTGTATAAAAATAGTTATCTTGATGCAACTAGTTTCTATTTACTCTGAGGAGGTTAGTATTCAATATAAAATCGAATGGGAGCGTTGGCTGTGCCATTTAATCTACAATTGTGTGAATTTTCGAATTTTTTTTAAATGTGAGTATGGCTCAACCCTCTCAAAAATCTTAGCGGCACACCGATAGTGACCGTTTAAAAAGGCGATTTTTAGTTTATCAATTAATTTAAATACTAAAGCTATATTCATACATATTTTAAGAATACTCTGTAATATTTTTTAAATAAAAAAATTAATAATTTTTCGAGTTATATGCGATTTCCGATGGCGCTTAACAAACGATCTTCCGCTTCTGCAGTGACCGGCCCTCTCCGTGCAAGGAAGCTAAACCAAAAAATCTACTACTATTCTCTACTTGACCTATAATTGAGAAAAGTTTAAAATTGATCGCGTTTAAAAAGAAAGTTTTAACCAAAATTTTGGTCGTTTTTGGCTTGCCTTGTATAGCAAGTTTTATAATATATTATTAAAAAAAAAAATTGGCTTACGTCACTTAAACCAACTTTACCGATCAGAAATGGAGATAAAATTGTTCAAGAATGGTCCATTAAAATAATTTAATTTAATGTAACACATTTTTGAAATTGACTCACAAACATTTATACCCATCTATAAGTCTCAGAAAATTTTGCTAACAATTTTTTAATTAGATTATTACCAATTGCCTAGAAAAAATTTCACGAACGCCCATATACCAAATATATTAACCATTATCCGCTTGATTTTTACATAAATAATTTTTATACCTTGTAAATCATAGCAAATGCAACATCTTTATAAAACAATTTAGACTTTCCTTATATATTTTTACTACAAAAGTACAACAACTACAAATTATCCACAACAACCGCTAAGCGACAATGCTGCTACTTAATACCCACTGACACAGAGATATATATGGCGGTGGCATACCGAGCGTGTGGTAGCATTGAATATTTTGTTAATGAAAATCGTTTACCGCAGATAAATCTGTTTGTTTACTTCTGATAAGATAGGCTTTTGTTGTATTTGTTTTTTCATACTGTGGTATTATTATTTACACTCATCAAAATGATAATGGTTAAATATATATGAATATATGTATGTGTTAAATTGAATTATGTATGCAGCTGAATATTGCTACATTTATTAAACTACTAAAGAAATTGTTTTCACCTGATTAATTTCTTATTTTATTTTTGTATATTCCTTTCTTCAATATTATTTATTATACTATCGTAACATGTTACAACAGAGTAGAATAGTTTTAGTTACCTAACGGTTGTTTTGTAGCATCTAAAACGTATCGAGATAGATATAGAGCTATAAATATACATATATAAGTGATCTCCCTGACAAGACGAGTTGAATTCCTGAACTGTCTGTCCGTTAAAAGTTAATGAAATATGTGAAACTTTAGTGAAATTAAGTGGACATGTTTTAGTTAACAATGTAAATAGTTTTATGCTGGAAATCAATGAAATCTGTCCATACCTTGGCTTAAACCCCATATTCTTAATGTAATGATTTCCAATACTGTGATAGGCTTTTCCTGATCTATCACATATGATTATATTACATATTTCTCATTTGTATTAATTATATTGATATCACGTACACGAACCAAATTGTAGTGAACAAGTCCTTCCTTAATTTGAAGTTCGTCTTAGAATTACTCTCTCTCATTGTCCTCGAGAGAATGTATAGACCGAATTTACTGCTATTATTGAGTTTAAATTTTGATATATGTAGCTCTTCTGAATAAAAATATTCTTAATTGTAAACTATCTTATTTCTCTCAATACCGCTATTACGGTAGTTACATTCTATTCTAGTCCTATTCTCAAATAAATTACAATCTTCAAAGTTTTTTACCAGGTCCTTTGTTTAGTTCTCAACCTAACCTCACATCTGATTACCTTTGAAGATACGAGTAGCTGAACCAAATTATCGAGAATGAAAAGAAGACAAGTCAAATACCCAACACGCATTGACCTGGCAGGGGTAGGTGTCCTTGCTAAAGGTAAACAAAAGCGTTATTGAACTTTGGAAAGGTTGTTAGCCTCATTAAAAGTCATTAACCTCCAAAAAGAAGGTAAATAAAAGGGTGATTATCGTCAGGAAGGATTGTGGTGTATATTTAAACGACTTGCCTAATACCCGTATAACACAACTTTAAATTCCATTTTTTCACATAATAGATAAATCAAAATATCGGAATAAATATTCAAACAGAATGCTATATACCGATTAAAAATCTTTAAAATCGTACTATAAAATTTCAAGCCCACATATAACGAATATGTGGACCTGAGGCATAATTATGAAATTCAGAAATAATCTTTACGTGATAATAAAGAGGCTTTGGCCTACAATATAAGAATTTGTTATGAAACTTAGTGGATCTACTATATATATAGTATCAGTCAATATGATGCCAAACATGATTTTAATCCGTTCATCATTTCGTTAAAAAATGAATTTTGAATTCATTTGCATCAAATTGCGCAATTTGCGTGTGAACACAATATTCGGTTACACCTGAACTTAGCCCTTACTTACTTGATTTTTGTTAATTTTGTTGATTCTTTGTATTTGCAGGAGTAAACTGTTGCATGCATTGTAGTTTTTTTGTTTTTTCAAACCAAACATGCTTTCTTTTCTTTGCGCCATGCGGCAGCATCGAGATAAGAGCACAAACAGCATAAACATCTGATAAAAAGAACATAACAAAGATATGTGAAGGCCGTTTCTTGATAAAAAAATTCTTAGCGTGGTCTTTATTTATTATGCAGAGTAACTGTTGGCAAATAAGCGATATAAGAAATTTTAAATGACATTAGAAATACATCTTAAGTAAATGGAGATAATTGAAAGTAGTTAAAGGAAGACTTGAAAAAGTGTTTTGCAGAGAGTTCTTCTTCATTAGTTTAATATAAAGAAAACCTCAGCCGAAAGTTAACGTATATTGATGGATGTTTATGATGAATATCTCCTAGTTGATCGAACGTGCCAAAAGTGGTTTGCAAGTTTTAAAACGGATTTTGGCTGGGAAGACGAAGAACGTGCTGGGTGGCCAAAAAAGTTTAAAGACGCTGAACTAGAAATATTACTGCAGTTGAAGATTATTTCCAAACGCCAGAAGAGCTCACAGAATCTTTAGGAGTCACTACAGCAACGATTTCAAAGCGTATAAAAGCAGTCGGATACATTCAAAAGCAAGAAAGTCGGGTGCCATATGAATTGAAGGTATGAGGTAATGCACAGAGCATTTGTTAGAATCAGAAAGTGTGCTGTAGTATGAACTTCTAAAATTGGATGAAAGCATTAATAAGGAATACTAGCGGCAACAACTTATCAAATTAAAATGAGTGATTGCTAAAAAATGCCCGGAATTTGCGGCTAGACACAAGTCATTAATTTTTCGCCGTGAAAACGCTCGGCCAGTTATCAGACTAGTTACAAACTATTTGAAAACCAGCGATTGGGAAGGTTTGCCTTACCGGGCTTATTGCCCATACCGTGTCCCTTTTAAGTCTCAGATTCGCATCAGAACACGGTATCTAAAATCGGGTTGATTCATTCTTCACCAGTTTTTTTGAAGTGGCATCCACAAATTCCCCGAAATATACAAAAATATAATAGCTTCAAAAGAGTAATACTTTGAATTATACTATTATAAACTTTATTTTTAAATAAACTTTCAAATTTTGAAACAAAACCAGCATGAACATTTTGGCATACCTCATCTAACTACTGCTTGTTTTTATATCGGTTGTACTCAAACGAAATTTCAATATGCTACTCTTTGCTCAACAAAACGATGTAGGTTTAATGACGGAGACGAGTTTTTTTATTAAATATGCGAGTATGTTCTAATAATTTTGTGGCTTTGGCAAAAAAATTGCCTACATCTGAGCGCCAAGGTTTTGCCGTGTTATTACCAAACATTTTTTCGATTCGCGTATTTTAAAATTTATAGAAAATTATGTTACGACTCTACTTCTTAGAGTATATTTTTACTGGAGCGGGTGAAAATATCCAAAATTTGTGTGTTCCACTAGTTGGTATTAAAAATTTCTTAAATCTTAGAAGTTTTGCATTCTCAAATTTTGCATTCACAAAATTTGCATACTTTCAGGCATCGAATGCCATATAAAACTTAAAATAGGTTAGTGGATTCAGAATTCTAATTTCATTTGAACTTTCACTTTTACTATGTTTCTTCATCGTACTCCATATTCTGTGGTTTTTCGTACTTTTCACACACGCACATACATTCATTACCACTACATGCACATGTAGCTCTTCGTTATTAACACTGTTTAGAAGGTTTTTATAAGCGTAACTGCTTATAGAAAGAAAGCATTATATGAAATATATAGCCGTAAACCCAAAAGCTCTAAAAAAGCCAAAATAACGGTATATAGAACAAGATTTGTTCAGTTACTAAAAAGTGAATAGCTGAAATTGTTTCTGAAAGGTATGGCAAGCATGCGGAGGTATTTCTTTAAGCATACATGTTTGTATAGATCTAGTGGAAAGCAAACGGTACTATTTGGCCTTATTTGGTACTGCACACACACACACACACACACACACATATAGATATATTTATATATGTAGCTGCCACTAAGCGAGCAACTGCTTTAGCGAAAGAAGGAAACTTGTTTTTGCAACGATTTCCGCTGTGGCCGGCGCACACGAATCTCTACACACACACATATATTTTTTATGTATGGATATGTGTATGTACTTGCATACTTGTTAGCTAATGTACAAGTAGTTTACCTGCAAGGCAATTTGTTACAGCCACAGCATTAGCAGCAATTCCATTGCGAACGGAAAAATTTAGAAATGCGCAACATACTTGAGGACTTAGATAAAAACAGAGCTATTTTTGAGCAACAGTAGGAATACGCAACTAAAGCAAATAAATAATGCAAAACAACAACCACGACTTTGTGTACCGAACTCTTGGAATTTCTAAGTCATTGTAAAAGTGGAAGTAGAAAAAAAGAAAGAAACAAAAGAAAAATATTCACTTACAAGTTGAGGGCCAACAACTTTGGTTACCTGCGCCATACACTGTCTCCAACATTTTGTTACAATAACCACACCTGCCAGTGCAGGCTACCCACATCATGTGTTGTCATTATGTCACTATGTATGTGTGCATGTGTGTGTGTGTATCTTGTTGCTTCAACACTTCATGTATCCGGTAGTAACTATGCGTGGCTCGTAAAGCGTTCGCGCACGTGAAGGTATGCCGGTGTTGTGAGTGTTTAAAGTAATGAGCCGGTAGGAAATTTTTAAGCAACAAAAAAAAAACGGTATCTTATTAATCTATTATTAATTTAAAATAAAAACGTATTTCTTCGATTGTGAGTTTTTATTTATTCAATGCAAATATAATTTGAAGAAAAAATAGGTGGGTTTGTTTTTATCAATGTGTATTCGGCACATTCTAAATATAGTTTTAGAACACAAAAAAAAATGGCAATGCTTCTGAAATTGTTTATAAATATGCACGCTTTATGAATAAGCTCTCAGTAAACTTCTTCTAAATATGTATATCTACATATGTATATAATAATTAATATAGTTCGTCTGAAAATATATATTTACGTATATATGCATGTATAAACTATATTTCAGTACAATGAAATTTTTAATTACTATTTTATTGTTAATAGGTGGCAACTCTGTGGACACAGTTTTTCAAATAATTTTAAGAGCTTTCAGTTTTATATTCTATAAACAAAAAAAATT
The DNA here is from genome assembly GCF_042242935.1 of Bactrocera oleae. NCBI lineage: Eukaryota > Metazoa > Arthropoda > Insecta > Diptera > Tephritidae > Bactrocera > Bactrocera oleae. The sequence goes on from NC_091538.1 coordinate 60,332,621, forward strand.
AAACCAAAAAAAAAATCTGGCAACCCTGCACAATTTTACGAAAAAAATATTTTGACATTATTTTAAACTTTTTATACATATTTTCTCGAAAATAAAATTATGCCTCCAGCTTTCTTTCAACGTTTCTTGTGCGATTAGTATTAACAAAGTGGCAACTCCGACTACAGAAATTTAAATGCTGGACTTTTTTCACAAAACATTTTCTATCAATTAATTTGTATTTTTTTCATTAGTTAGTATTTGCAACACAACAGACCGGCGCTCTAAGCTATACAAGTGAGATCCCCCCATTGGGATCCAATCTTAACCTAACCTAGTATTGACCCCACTTGCCTACAGGGCTTTGCGTAGTGCTGCTATTGTCTCTTTGTTGTTTGTTTGCTTTTGAACTCTTGTAACCAAAGCTGTTTGACATGCACTCGCTAACATTCCATGTACGCGCACGGACACACACGCTGCCTCAAGTGTAACTGACAGTATATTAGAAAACAGTTATTTTCATGTAAGTAAATTCTTCCCGTTAACTGTGTACCTATGCATGCCAAAGAAGTTTGCGAAATTCCCATGAAAATGCTATTACGCAGATATTCAGAAATGTTTAGTTTAGTAGAGTGGCCATGTGCAAGAACTTCTCGAGAAGCTAAATGTGCAGGTATATATACGTTATATAATTAAAGCGTAGATGTAAATAGATTTAATGGCTAAGAGTTGAAGTTTTTTGAGCGAGTAAATTGAATAAAGTAATTTTTCATACAATTTTTTTGTGGTTTGCTAAGGGTAGGAACTCGGTTTTTTGTCAAATTTTCATGCATATTTTTATATTGATAACTATCTAAATATTAAAACTATGAGTTTACAAATAATTTTTGGTTTTTACTTTCGGGCAAACCTACAGCCATGAAATGATTTTCATTAAAATAGAAAGTTTCTTTTATATATTATTGGAAAACGAACGTTTCTAAATATTTTTAACTGAATATGAGAGCACAGAATTTTAATATAAAGTCTCCCTAAATGTAGGCAACATTTTCTACTAACTCAAATACACCTAATTACTCAGCTGTCAGATTAATTTGTGTATCTCTGGTCATTACTTACTGTTTACTAAAACCAAATATACTATACAGAATTAACTTTATTAAAATCAAAAACTGAAATGACAAAGAAATATTTTTTTTGCAAATTAAATAAATACTACTATTTCTTGTGTTCATTTTAATGCAATTATTTGAAATATTTGAATCTTTTTATATATTTAATTCATTCCTTGAATATTATCGTTTTAGTAATATGTGCCTATGTATTTAACTTACACACACAAAACATAGAAAATTAGTAGAAGCTATTTAGAAATACCTCGGGTGATTAGTTAGCTTTACCGTGTGTAATACCAGAAAAGAAAATCTATATAATATTTGTAGTGACCTTCACCTCTGGTGGCTGGCTCTGATGTGCAGTCGGTTGCCAAACACTCTTGTCAGCACTTGAATAAAAGTTGCTGCTTTCATTAGCAGTGCTTTCGAATGCTGGGAGCATATTTATATATATGAATATTATATGTGTATAATTGTGTTTATTTAAGTAAACTGTGTACTTATATGCTTTTATGAACCAACACTGCGTATGAGTAACAACAATTACCATGTATATTTCACATACAAGCTTATTATTTAGTTTCTTGTTTATTCTCTAAAAATACAGTTACAGTTACATTTATGAAAAAAGGTTTGCATTATGATTTTTAAGTTAAGCGAAACGAGGGATTACATTTACTTAGCAAAAAAATTAAACAATATGGAAACATATCATGTACATTTTCTCACTGAGAATTGAAATATATTCGCAAATAAACCAAAATTATACACCCAAGCTGGAAATTTTCAAAATCAACTTCCTTTTTTACATCGGCAACTGTTTGTCTTTATTTGCTCAATTAAATTTTGCTGGCATCAAAAATTTATTTTTCTGCAAAGTCTACAACATTCCGGCAACATGTAGTTAAAACATTTATCCACAATAAGAATTCAATCATTGCTTGTTCGTTATTGAACATTAAAAATATAATTATCGCTACAAATGAGCATAGCAGGCAAGTTGTTTAGGCGTTTATGGAAGATGAGGTATTTTATATGGGCTATACGAATTAAATGATCCAGTAATAAATTTGCAGTTTCAGGCAACCGTAAGGAAATAAATAATTTACGTATTTTGAATAAACACTTTATTTTTCCAGAAATTTTCGAAATATATCATATAATATTAAGTAAAGTAAAAAGTTCGTTCGGTTTTTTATCGATTTTTCAAAAGATGATAACTTTGTGTACATTTGTCCGATTTAAGTCAAATATGCGCCGATTTGTTCGTAAACTTGTTGCCAACGAGATGCCAACTTCATTATACTCCTCTCGTAGAAGACTGCGTCCCTATTGCCAAAAAACTCGGAGAGCCAATTTTCACAGGCCTCTCTTGAGGCCAACTTCTCACCATTAAGCGCGTTCGCCATGCACAGGAAAAGATGGTAATCACTTGGTGCCAGGCCCGGACTATAAGGTGGGTGCATTAGAACCTCCCATCCGAGCTCCAGGAGCTTCTGGCGAGGAACACAATTCGACCTCTGTTGATCAAAGATGGCCTCTTCTGGATGAGTGCTGCCTTCAAGCGATCCAGTTGTTGGCAGTAGAGGGCCGAATTGAACGTTTGGCCATAGGGGAGCAGCTCGCAGTAGATGATTCCTTGCCCATCCCACCAAACACACAGCAAAACCTTTCTGGCCGTCAATCAGGTCTTGGCCACCATCTGGGCCCCGAGCTTTGACCACGACCGTTTGCGCTCGATGTTGTCATAAGTGACCCATTTTTCATCGCCAGTCACAATCCGCTTCAGAAACGGGTCGATTTTGTTGCGATTCTGCAGCGATTTGCAGATGGAAATTCGGTCCATCAGGTTTTTTGCGTTAGTTCGTGTGACACCCAAACATCGAGCTTCTTTTTGAATCCAAGGTTATGCAAATGTTTCCAAACGGTTTTCTGGCTTATCTTTAGTTCCTCTGCAATTAAATAAGTGCTAACGTGACGGTCTGTTTCCACTATTTCCATGATTTTATCCCAATTTTCCACGACAGGCCTCCCGACGCGTGGTGCATCTTTGACATCGAAATTACCGGAACGGAACCTAGCAAATCACTTTTGTACTACACGTTCGTTTACAGTATCGGGCCCATAAACTAAATTAATGTTTTCAGCCGCTTTGGCTGCTTTTTCGCTTTGATCGAAGAAAAATTATAAAATATAGCGAATTTTCTCTTTGCTGGTGTCCATCTTTGACGAGCGCTCACAACGAGCTGAGTAAATCAATCGAAAAACTGTCAAAGACAAATTTTTAGCGAGAATAAACACGTTTTCAGCGCCGTATAGTATGACATGATGCGACACGTAACGCTAGTACTATGGACAATAAAGCCATCTCTTAGCTAAAAACCGAACGATATTTTTACTTGACCTAATATTATACAGAATATATCACATAATATGTAGAAGAAAAGAAACATCCATTTAAAAAGGAATTTCAAATATTGGCAAAATTTTTACCTAAAATATTAAGAAGAAATAATAATTATGCCAAAAAGTATAATATTAAAAATAAAAAAGCTTACATAACTGTACATATACTTGTATGTAAATGCCCAGTAAACTACTTACTAATACAAATCAAGCAAAAAATTACGCATACGCCATGGCTTCACTCAATGGTGGAAAATTTATGCGTACTATTTTTAGGTATATTATATAATTAGTACATTAGTTAGTATGTATTGATAAAAAAATGAGAAATACGTAACAAATGTAAACACTAACCTGCAAAAAAGAAAGTGTACACATGTATGCAATGGCTAAGTTCTGGTGAAATCAAACATTTAAACTCTTTTAACTTGCAAGGATGAAAGCAATGGCGTTAACTTTATGTTAACACTAAGAGGGTAAGCGAATTGTTGATCCGATTCTACCCATATTTCACATAAAGTATAACATATCAGGATGAATTTTTTCTTTTTCCCAATAGAAACTAGGATTCACATATTCGGTATCTGGGTGCTTGATTAGTGGCAATCCCATTTTGACAGTTTTTGGTCGTTAGGTGGCACATCTTATTTAAAAATTTGTTATATGGAAAGTAGAAATGGTTGTTATTTGATTTCACCTATTTTCGCACTGTGGCATAGAAATGTTCAACTAATGTTATGTACCAAATTTTGTTGAAATTGTCGCAGGATATGGATTTTCACCTATACATGGGCAGTGTCACACCACACACAGTTTTTCTGACTGTTTTATTTACTGAGTTATCGCACCTTTAGTAGTTTTCATCATTACCGTTATATAGGGTGATAGCGAGGTTATGATCCGATTTCAACCATTTTTACACTGGCAAAGAAGATGCTAAACAATTTATTTTGAGCAAGTTTTGTAGATTATACTTAAGTAGTTTGGAAGATATGTACATAAATCCTGTTAGAGTGCGGGGCCACGCCCACTTTTTAAAAATTTTCAAATCATATGTACACTTTAATCGTCAGTATCAAATTACCGTTTTGTTTCTTAATTTGAAGCGTAATTATAGCATTTTATATGTTTTAGATTAATGCCGTTTTGTAGGCGTGGCAATGGTCTGATTCCGCCCATCTGCAATACCAACCCTCTTTGGGCGCCATGAAACATACATACAAGTATGTACCAAGTTTCATCAAAATACCTCAATTTTCACTAAAGCTATCGCTTGCATGGACAAACGGATGGACAGAAAGTAACTTGTATTTCAACTTATTCGTCATTCGTCATATCATTTATATAGGGTTATGCACCCTATATCTATCTCAATTAGGTTTAGCTAATACAAACAACGGTTAGGTGAACAAAAGTATTATACTCTGTAGCAACATGTTGCGAGAGCATAAAAAATTTACTGAAAAAATTAATAATTGAAAAAATATTTAATATTAACGAATGGTATACAAAATTTTATTAAAGGTGGTATCTTTTGCTGCCATCGAATTACACACACATACTAATCGCTCAGACGTGGAGGTCCTAAATTAGAGAAGTTTAGGTAAAATAGGTGTCTGGTGTTTTTGATTAAAAATTTTTTTTTTCGAAGTGTTTAAAAAAATATAATTCAGATATTTCTGCGAAAGTTAAGTTGTTATATCCACTTGAAAATTTCCAAAAAATTAATTTTAGAAAATTCTTCCTCAGCGGCCGACCCCTTTTTTCGAAGATCGATTACTTGCTCAATAGAATCCAAAATATGTCGAAAGAATATATTAATATGTCGAAAAAAAACATTAAAAAATTTAAAAAAAAAAACATTTTTCTGACTTATGACTTTTAACCGCTTACGAGTTAGCAAACTGTATAAAGTAGTTTAAGTTAATGTCTATCTGGACATTTTTGCTCAGTTGCTATTTGCTTTGCCCACGAGCTCACACAAATCATGGTTTATATTATTGAAGAGTTAAGTATGACCACAAAATTACAAAAACAATGTTAATAGCAAAGATTTATTAAAATAACAAGAATATAAGTTGAGAAAATTTTTTTAAAAGCATATGGTTTTATAATACTCAAAAAATTATAAACTGTAGTTAAATTTATGCAAATAGTTTCTGAACGTTTATAACCATTGATAGCCACCTCATATGCATTTAATAACTTTTTTTAATACCTAATGCGGCAAGTGATGCATAGAAATTGCTCATACGCGGTGGCGCTTAGCTTTAATGAGAACCCAGCTGCTTTTATTTTTTAATATGTCATCTTTTTTTAAACTTTCTACGATACGCTTTTTATTTTTTTTAATTTTTTATGTTCCACAAAAAATACAATTAACACTTTTCGCTGGAAATGAAATATAAAGTTGTTCACTAAATCGGTAAATTAGATTTTACTGGAACTACTTCACATAAAAGTTTTCGCTTTATATATTTATAAGTATATATTATCGCGTTTTTCTTTTCTTTATTAATCTCCGTATTGTAAATTGAAAATGCAAAAGATTTTAAATTTACGCGAAACTCATTTTATTGGCAATTTTTATATGCTTTAAAAATAATTTGTATATATAAGCAAAAAGGCGTTAAAGATTTAATGTTTACAATGTTATTTTTAAAGTTTGAAGCAAAAAAAATATTAAAAAAACAGAGAATTAGGTTACGAATGGGCAAAGTTTTAAAAAAGGAAACCAAATCTTAATTCCACTCTCAAATACTTGAGAGAACATTAATGCAGAAAAAGTGTATATAAGCTGCTGTGTTGAAGTTTTTTAACTTCCCGCTAAGAAAATGGAAAATTTTCTAAAAATCGGGAAGATATTGGTTTCACCCCATTTTGCAAAAATCGAGTTCTCAACAGATCTCGACGTTCTGAGGGTCGAGGAAGCTTCCCCGAACATTTCTACGATGATGTCCATATGTCTGTATGTATGTGTGGATGTATGTGTGTGTGTGTGTGAATGCATGTGACCCTCTTATAACTATTAAATTGCTCAACCGATTTGAATAAACTAAACGGCATTCCAAAGGGTTTCATTGCACTTGAATTTCGTGTAAGTTTGGACCCAATCGGACCAGTAGATTTCGAAAAATCTCAAAAATAAAAATTTAGAAAAAATTTTTTTTTCGAATTTTTCAAAATAATAGTTGGAAAACTCATTTAGAAACCTTATTAATAATTTTCGGCATACTTTTTGCGTAATGTAAAATTTTCACATGATTTTAACGTACTTGTGCCACTGTTCACCGCAACTCGAGCTAATATGAAACATTCATCAGTAGTTAATCATTGCGCTCATAAACATTTCTAACCGAAGCAAACAATATGTAAACAAATGAAGGCCAACAATTTTACATACACATCGAAGTAAATTACAATAACAATAACAACAACAACAACAACAACGTTTGAACTAAAAGCATCAAACTGGCGATTTGTCAGCATTTTAAAGCATAGCCGGCAATAAATATTCAAAAATGCGGACGCCTGCATGCACACACACACGCTCACAAACAAATAAACACGCACAAGCTCACCTTGACAGCGAGATTTCGAAATTGATTGATATTTTGCGCTGGAGGCATGTTGATCGATGACGTACAAGCATTTGCTAATTCTAACATATACCCGTACAAATACAGATATGTATATACTCTTAGCTAACGGCACATTTCAATTGACTACATTATGACCGTTAAACAGCCATCGATCGTTTGTGTAGCACAAATGCAGCATCGCATGATGAAGCGGTGGCGTAATCGACTGCAAGCCACCGAGCGCCTGAATGATTGAGTGCTTAGTGCATTTTACCGCTTGAGCGATGGCTAAACATATTTGCGTGCATACTTACATGCACACATTTACGCATTTGTTCAAATAGTAGCATACATGTGCTTCCGTAAACACACAACGTATGGGTGGTACACTGCGTATACGTAACCTGTTCTTAACACCGGCAATTGGCCGGCGGAATTTAATATCACACACGCTTGGTGAATACTCTTTTAGCTGCTGCGAATTGACTGCATGTTGTGTTAAATTGTTAATTGTTTTCAAATGTCCATTCAACTTGGCCGCTTTTGTGACATTGCGCTGTTGGTCATTTGTTGCTTTGCTCAAAGGTGACTGCAGTTTTTTGTTAAAATAGTTGTTTGTTGTGTTCTTCGGCGTTTTATTTTTACACAAATCATTATTCGTTATGTTTGCTGCATTTTTAAAAGCGATTTTGTCTTATTAGTCAAAATTTCCTTACTCTTTTGGATAAAATGTATAAAAAAACGGATAAAGTAGTCCATGCTCTTTCCAATAAGACAAAAAAACAAGTACTTATAAATAAAAAAAAGAAAAAAAAAAAGTTAACTTCGGCTGCTCCGAAGCTTTAATATCATACGCAGGTGCATTTCTTATAACAGGGTATATCATTTTTATCAGTCGGTTTGTATGGCAGCTATATGATATAGTGATTTGAGCTGAACAATTTCTGCGGAGAATACATTGTTGCCTTAAACAAAAACTTCAGTCAAATTTTGTGAAGATATCTCGTCAAATGAAAAAGTTTTCCATACAAACACTTGATCCCTATCGTTCAGTTTGTATGACAGCTATATGCTATAGTGGTCTGATATTGGCGGTTCCGACAAAATTTTGAGATCGATATCTCAAAAACTGGAATAGCTTGAAAGTTATCTCGGTGTTGTCAATTCATAAATATTATTATAATTAAGATATTCAGATAACATCAATATTGGCAGTAATGTTATCAAAGAATTCACTCGGTAAAAGATTTTCCTTTTCACTGTCTTAAACTTCTCTCCGATTTTATTGGTTTCCTGTTACGCACATTAAATTTTTCTATTCATAGTATGATCATGTTGCAGTGCAAAAAAGATATGATTCTCTTATTGCGATTTTTTCCCAATGTTAGGCTCAAATAAATATTTTTTTAGTGAAACTTGGTACCCCGGTCACCTCACCTTTTTTATAAAGGCAACTTCATCGAATTTTCATTACACTGTTTCGAGTTTAGAGACGCCAAAGAATAAATATCTTTGTATATGTACCATACGAGTATGTATATGAATAAATATGCTATATGTGATACCATCTACTCGTTTATATTTTCCCCTGCAGTTATTACATATGCACATACTAGATGAACACTCATACTCTTACATATTTATATATACTGGTTGTGCTTATCTGCATATTTGATCTACAAAATACATCATACGCCCACAAATATGCATATACATATGTAAGCGCATCTATCTTTATCTAGCCATCCACATATGCACATATTCGCTTATATTCGCTTTCTCAGTTTGTTTATCTGCTGGTGCAACGTGTGCTGGTATTCTCAGGTCAACTCGTGAACACATAGTTTCAATCAAAGTAGTCCGTGTCGAGTTTTTGACAAACAAACCATTATTATCAGGCAAATGTAACAATTACTCTGCTTTTTAGATTATATAAGCTATAGGAGCAGATGATAAAATACGCGGTATATGACGTAGATCGGTTGTTACAAGGTTTACCTTTTATATTTCGGAATTTTCATTTTTTGAAAAATATATTTATTCAATAGTCTACATTAACTTTGTCGCCTTCAAAATAGTATCCGTTCGATATTATGCACTTATGAAAGCGCTTCTTCCAATCGTCGAAACATTTTTCAAATTAGATTTTTTTTATAGCCTTTAGCTATTCCATTTATCTTGTTAAACAACTGCACTTTATTGTTCTCTTTAATATTGGAAATAGAGAAAAGTTACACCGAGCCAGGTTTGGCGAACACGGAGGCTGGGACAACGTTATAGTATTGTATTTGGCTGAGAATTCACGAATAAGCAACGAAGTGTGAGCTTTTAACAAACGAAAGTCTGGCGACTCATAATAACAGGTCAAACCTCAGCGGCTTCAGAGGTGTGTATATCAACATAATCAAAAAAAAATTACAAAATTAGACTCTTCAAACTCGTGAAATTTTAAATTTGAAAACTCCCGTTATTTTCTGAGCACACTTTGTATTTGAAGTGACAAAAAGTGGGTTTATGTTGATTTTAACTTTGATATCCCAGTAACTAAAATTATAAACAATGCTTCCTCTGATATCGATTGTTGGGCATTGTTTCGATTGCCCAGGTGCTAAACGTTACACACATTTAAAAAATGCTAGATACAGAAGGAAGCTCGTTGTATGGTCCCCATATGAATAAACGCAAAATCAGTTCATAGACCGAATTTCAATCTGAGACACGCTGCTGAATCACAACAAACTCGTTTCATTTTCAAAGTAGATTGCTACATACTTGTGATGAAAATTGAAACACTTTCAAGAAAACGTCGAGCTCAAACAGTCGTGGTTGAATCGCGGTGAGCTGGCGCAAACGGTGACATAATTGATTGACGATTGAGAAGGATATGCTACATATGTGTTCATTGGGGTTGATAGGGAACCATTTACTATGATCTTTTCCCCTAAGGCCAAACTCATAATACGGAAAAACGAAGTGGAAAAGCTTTGGACAATAAGTGAAGAACTGTCTTACATTATCAACTTGCTACCCCACACACAACGCTAGTGACTCGTCAGAAACTCAGTGTGCATGGTTGGGTTGCTATGCAACCATCTCATAGTCTCGAGCTGGCACCAATAAATTGCTATCTGTTCTGTATATAGCAAATGATTTTGCTGATGAAAATCGCCTCAAGAGAAGCTTGTAAAAATCAATTTTCCAAATTTTTTGCAATACATGCCTTTAAAATGTCGAAAAGTTATCGAATATAACGGTGCATATTTGACCTAAATCGGTTCACTCTAGCTTTGCAAATTAAACCTTCATTTTGATGGAAAAAGAATGTATTTCTTTTTACTAGACCTTATATATAAGTTAGACTCAGTTGATACTATTTAATCGTCTTCTTAACATATCAATACTCTAACATAAAATAAGAATGAAAAGATCAGCAAAATATTTCCAATTTCTTTGCAAATGAAGATTATTGCTAAATTCCCACGAACTCCAAACAACATTTTATACTATACCCTTATTAGTTCAAAATTGCACTCGATAACAGTAATTCGCCAAACTGAACGAACCTTCCACGAAATTTCAATCATTAACAAAATATGCCAACAAAATAACAGTTATTGAACAAGTGCTGTCACTTCGACTGATAATATACCATATAATAAGTGTATGTAGTAGTAGACCTTATTGTATATGTATGTCATTATTTCCATAGTCGCAGCGAGATTGTATGCCGATATGAGAGCTTATGAGACTTTCACGGAATCACTACAGACGCTTTTGTCGGCAGACAAAATAAAATGAGCACATGCTTGAATGGATATATATATATATATATATATATATATACATATGTATATATATATGAATATAAAGTATATATATTAGGGTATACGTTATTTTCCAAGCTGATGTTTTTTGTTTTGTTTTTTTTTTGCAAACGCTCCTTTATTTTTCAGTTGTTGTCCTAAACACATTCGCAAAGTAAACAGTACACCATGTCGTATGAACAACACTGAATGTATGGTCTAATTCACTTGTAGCAATGCTCAGTACATTGGATGCATAAGTTTAACTGGATACAACTTTAAAGTAAGTGGCTCTATGGAAAAAATGGTGAATACCTGTTTTGTAGAGCAAAAAACTTTGTGTTGAAATATAGTTTTCTTGAGGTTGTAAATTTACCTATTTAGTGTAATATCAAAAAAATACTATATTATATGTATACGTGGGAAAAGAAACAGGATTTGTGCACGATTTAAATTGAAAATAAAAAGCTTGTTTGCTTTGAATCCTTCTTTATGACAAAGACAGAAACTTTAGAGAGCGTTTGCAAAGCAAAAAACCAAACAACAACTGGGGAAATGACGGACACCCTAATATATATATATATATAAGAATAAAAATTTATAACAACGTGCTTGCGTGTATGTTTTTATGTATGTCTGCATTTATTATTATATGCGAATATTAAAAAAGAATATAACACGCAAATCGCTTTATCTATTAAGGTCAAACAGACTTCGCTGCCGTGGTATATGTTAAACACTCACATACACACACAGACACACATAAATATAATCGCATGTAGAAGCGCTTATGACTATAAATAAAAAATAAGGGAAAATGAGCAACTGGTCGGACATACGAGCAACGCAGACAGTAATTATAATAAAAATAAAAATCAATATCCTCATATGGCTTTATGTGTGTGTAAACATATGTTTGTGCGATTATTTTGTTAAAAACAATGACGACAGCACACACATACACACATATATATATATATGACTGAGCAGACAAATGGGCAAACGTTAGCATTAGAACAGACGATTGGCAAATAATGCGAATGAATACAAATCACGCACACCAAGTAAAAAACACACACATACATATCATATAGATATATGCTGGCACATGTATAGATATACATACAAAGTTAGAAGAGTATGGTAGTGTATATGCATATTGACATATTGAGATTAAGTGCAATATAAATTATAAGTTTGCTTGCGCAAAATTGTATACTTGTATATATATATATATATATATATATCCACTTATATATATATATATATATATACAGCGCCAAAACACCGTGAAACACATATACGCATATATATATATATATATATATATATACATATATATATGCGTATATGTGTTTCACGGTGTTTTGGCGCTGTTGAAATGCTGCTGGCGGAAGTGGATTAGAGCAAAATGCTGATTGAAATGATAAGATTTACGATTATTTCGGTTTAGTAGTGAAGAATGCGCGCACAAACACACATACGTATATACTACCTAACATATAAGTATATATATTTGCATGCACAAACACATATCTATACAATTATATACACATGCGCGTATATACGTATATATATATACCTATATGTATCACTACGCGCTTGGCCATATTTATCAAGACATTTTGTATGTAATTATTTGTTTTATAATTTCAACATTTACGGCAGCAATGATTTACTGTTGCTACTTTTTTCTTTGCATGCATAATTTTTTGTTTGTACTTTTTTGGCACTTTGTTGATTGCTTTGATTTGTCGATTTGCTTGTATTAAAGCGCTAGTGCAAGTATTTGTTTTCCTGCCGGCAAATATTCATATATTTTGGTGTTTGTTCTGAAGAAAATTCGCCAAATTAAGCAAATATTTGCACACACATCGACATTCTGTTTAAAAATAAATAAAAGATTTATTTATATTGATTGCATTTGATAAAGAAAACAAGGGAAAACACTAGTTTTTTTACTGGAGCTTTATTCCAGTGCAATTCTTGTTTTGGTTTGTATAGCAACAACACTTCCAATAGATGAAATGTCATGAAATTTTTACTGGAAGTCGCTAAAGGATAGCAGATTCTAACGCACTAGCCAACATATAGATGGCGCCACTATAGTTTACTTTGTTACTTTTTTACTGTTTACTTTGGAACGCACCTTGTATATACTATGATGCTGCGCTCTGAACAATTTCTTCGGGGATTATACCGTTGCCTTGAGCAACAACACTTGCCAAATTTCATGTAGATATCTGGACAAATAAAAATATTTTCCATATATAAAATTGATTTTGATCTTTCAATTTCGTTTCCTTCTTGGTGCTACAAACTTCGTGGCCCATTTCATGGTATAAAAATAATTTATACTGATTGCATTTGATAAAGAAAACATGTTCAATTCTTTAGATTGAGTGATTTTGTTACCTTTGGCTTATAAATAAAAATATTTGCATTAAGAAAGAATTCCAAGAAACTAAAAATTCATATTTGAGTACTTGAGAGGCAGAAATGTGCGCATTGTTTATCAATTTAAGCAAGCAAACGATCAGATAAGAAAGCTGAATATATGTTATACATATCAAGAGATACAAAACGAATTTTCTATGAGCTGAACTATTGAACTTGAATAAATATCATTTTAAATACATTTTTTTTGGAATTATAAAATAATATTGCTTTTAGCAAAAATACAGCTGTGCTGTTTTCTTTTAATATTAGTTCAATTTAGTATATGACAACCCTACAAAATATATATATAAATATATTTATATATGTATATGCTGAATAGCCAAGATATCTGTAGCTTTTTGTTATCTACATATGTTTTAAATTAAAAATATTTTTATTAATAATTGCGTTATAATTTTAGTAGCTGAGTAAATGGTATATAGCAATCATATATATTCATTACCCTTATAACTTAAGAATGTTGTTGATACATTTTTTCTTGGCACTGTATTTATAATTTTGAAAAAACAACACGGAAACCCTATGCACATTTCAAACTTTAAAAAAATTTGTTTGTTATTTTCTAATTATGTTTATGTAAAAATTTGGCAACTCCATGCATTTTTTTTTCTCGAATAAAGGCTAAAATTCATGTTTTGAAAAGTGAAGGTTTTTTATTGCTTATTCGCTTTATTTACACCTCTGCTCTAACTTTATCAGTTATATATTTATTTTATAAGTTAATGGCATTTCATTTACATCTCATAAATATTTTTATCACAAACCCATTTCCACTCATTATTATAATTCAGTGCGAATTAATACAATTTTTCTAAAAAGATATACATTTTTTATACTAGATATAGATAATATAATTGTTATTTTGTAAAATTATGGTAACCCTATGATCATTTTTTTCTAAAATAAGAAGTTTCAAAACCTCGATTGATAAAGTAAATTTTTTTAAGTGCTCATTCGGTGTTTTCTACACCCTAGTACTTTCTTTATTGGACAATTATCGGGCGGTAAATTGCCTTCTAATTATATCATGCATTACATCTTAAAAATTGTTTTATTTTATACTTATATTTCAAATGCATCTATTTTAAAATTATGATGTACTTTTTAAACTGCAATTTTTCAGAAAAGGCTGATTCTTATATATTTTTTAGTAGTATTATGTTCAAATATTTTGATTATTAATTAGTTAACAGAAATTATTATGTCTTTCAATTGCCTATTTAAAGTCGTTTTAATTAATGAATATAAATATACTTTAAATTATTTGCAAACTTCTTTTTTTTTATCTCCACAGTAAAAAAATATTAAGTTTTTTTTTTATAAAAAACTTTGACAACCCTGTCAGAAAAAACTTTTGAATGGGTTTATTTCTCTCAATATGACAACAATTGTTTTTAAACTTTGTATTTGAAAAGTATTGGCAACTCTATTTGATAAAAAAATTATATTCAAAAATCGTTAGCAACTGTATCTAAAAAAGTCCGATACATTATTATCGCTTTGATCGAAGAAAAATTGTAAAATATAGTGAATTTTCTCTTTGCTGGTGTCCATCTTTGACGAGCGCTCACAACGTACTGAGTCGATCAATCGAAAAACTGTCAAAAACAAATCTTTAGCACGAATAAACACGTTTTCAGCGCCGTATAGTATGACATGATGCGAAACGTAACCTTTTACTTGACCTAATATGTTATTTTGAAACGGGTTTACTTCTCTTAATATTACAAGAATTACTTTTAAAATTTATATTTGCAAATTGTTGGCAACACTTTGTGATAATTTTTTTTCCAAATATTTTTTGCAACTCTGTCTGAAAAACTTCGAAGTATGTTATTCTTGAAAAGGTCTACTTTATTAGGTTTTTACTCAAATTACAAGAAATATTTTTAAAATTAAAATTTATAAATTTAATTTTCTTAACATCAACACTCATATTAATATATTTTATATTTAATTAGCAACTCTAAATAATACATTAGTGTATAACATATACATATGGCAACTAAAAGTAATATGATAAAGTTAGCTATTGTTTAAATAACAGTAAAAAACACTTTTTGTGAATATTGATACATTTTAAAAACTTAGAGATTTAATAAATTAATATCTGAAAAATTCGAACATGCGATTATAATTTATAAAAAGATGTGGACTTGAGGTTTAAGTTTGAAGATTCTTAAATTTTTTTCTATAAATGTACTTATATGATGTATTGCAATATGTATGCTATAGGTCTACTGTGTTACTAAAATATATATATTTGTATAATTTTCAATTATTTTTCCTAAGCACCGCTATAAAATTAATAACCAAATTTGGCGGTTGACAGCTAACAGTTTCCACAATTTAATAACTGCACAAACCGCAACTATTAAGCTGCCTGCCATGAAATTTTCCAACCAACAAATGGCATAATATGGCATTAGCCCAGGCCCAGACCCATTTCAACCACTTAAATGCGTCTGCCAGCGAAAAAAAATATAAATACTCCCGGCTGCGGTAACATAACTTTTAATTAGAACCTTTTAACGCCTCTAGATATTTTCCAATTAAACCTCGTTAAAATTTTTATATTTGTTTTGAGTTGTTTTTGCTTGCTCTTATATGCTTTTTGTAGAAACCATTAAATGCTAATTTCGCTTTGTCGCGATGCGACGCGTGTCAACCCATTTGTTTGCCTATTTATTCATATTTTTAGCTCACCTACAAGCAAAGCGTTGTAGGTGTGTGAATGTATGTATGTGTCTGTGCTTGCTAACTCCTACATTCATTTTGTTGTTCTTGTTGTGTCTACATACCTATTGTTTTGTTGTTAGTTTGTTGGATAGACGTTCATTCGCCACTGCTGCAACAAACCGCAAGCTCACACGCTCACACACACATATACATAATTTATACACATACATACCCCTACAAGTGAGCGCTGATAATACAAATTGTTTCTGTCACTTGTTGTGGTTATGCCATTCGCATTAGTCGGCCGGCCAATGTTGATACGCATAGGTATAGCATGCAAAAGGAAAATATACTCGAAAAGTAAAAAAAAAATAATAATTGTAAATTATAAATTACGCATGTGTGTGACGTGTGCGTGTGCTTTTATGCAAAATTTTGCATTGCTCATGTGCGTATAAATTTGCATTAATAGTATTTAATAAGGCAAAAAGCGTAATTTTTTTTAATATTTGCTTCAAGCGAGAAACTTTATGGCGCGACGAAACCTATTTTAGCATCTTTCGAATTTATAACATTGTATATTTTCTAATTTTTATGAGAACGTTGTGAAGCTAAAGAGGCAAACTGAGCGTATTGGAATTGAATACTAGCTTTTATAATTGCTATTTATATACCAGTTATATATGGAGATTATTGCGTTGTATTGGGAATTATTATATGCGAAAGTTCGTGAAGATAAAAACGTGTTATACTTGTACATACAGGCTCGATTTGAACCGATTAGTGATATATATTATAGCACTATCTATAAATAATATAATTTTTCTATACAAGAACTTGATTTTGATCGGTCAGTTTGTATGGCAGCCATATGATATAGTGGTCCGATATTGACGATTTCGACAAATAAGCAGCTTCTTGTGAAGAGAAGCACATGTGCGAAAATCGATATCTCAAACACTGAGGGGCTAGTTAATGTATATACAGACTAACAGACAGACGGACTTAGCTAAGTCGACTCAGTTCGTCACGCTGATCTTTTACACATACCAGGTGTACCAGTATACTTGTAAAGTGAGCGTTAAGATACAAATGTGTTGGTAGGGAGCATTTGTTGTGAACGAGCCTTACTCGTTTGTTGTATTTGGTGGGCATGACATATGTCAAACACATTCAATAACCTTTCAGTCATTAAACAAACAACATCATATTTTTTCATTGCATTGAAAATGTTAAATTTTGTACCGGAAAGTAATAATTTGTGGAAAGCATTAAATTTTTGTTTCCATTTGAAGGAAGCTGCTGCAGAGTCGCATCGAATGCTTGTCGAGGCATATGGTGATCATGCTCTATCAGTAGCAACTTGCAAAAGATAGGTTTAACGGTTCAGATATAATGATTTTGATATGAGATATGAAGAACGTGGAAGACCATCAAAAAAGTTTGAAGACGCCGAACTGCAAGCAATATTGTATAAAGATGATACTTTGAGTCAAAAGCAAATGGCAGCTATACTAAAACAATTTCAAACCGTTTGAAAGCTATAGGAAACTGCCAAAAGTGTGGAAAATGAACGAAAGACAAATGTAAAACCGTAAAAACAGTTGTGAAATTTTGCTTCAAAAATTATTTTAAGAATCCTAAACGAAGAAAATCATGGGGTAATCCGGAACAATTATCAACATCGACTGCAAAGATAGATCGATTCGGTAAGAAGGCAATGCTCTGTGTTTGGTGGTATCGGAAGAGTGTGGTATATCATGAGTTTCTAAAACCTGGTGAAACTGATAATACTAATCGCTACAGACAAAAAATAATCAATTAGAAGTATGCATTGATCGAAAAATTATCAGAATTGGCCAGAAGATATGGCAAAGTAATTTTGTTACACGATAAGACACCTGCACACAAAGCAATATCGGTTCAGCATACACTCAAAGTACTTGGTTGGGAGCTGCTATCCCACCTGCCGTATACCATACTTGGCTCCTGCCGATTACCATTTATTTCCAGCGATGGGACACGCCTTGGCTAAGCCGCACTTCGATTCCTACACAGAAGTCGCAAATTTAATTTGTTATTAGTTCGTTTCAAAAGGCGAACATTTCTATTTGCGTGGTATCCACTAATTGCCGGAAAGGTTGCCAAAATGTGTACATTTTTTTAATTTCCCATTCAAAAAGAATTTATAAAGTCTGCGATATTTCCTTATGGGTGTTACAATTTCGTTTCAAACTAAAAATATAACCTGTTCAAGATATAATTATATGTTGAAGAGTTATTTAGATAAGATCACGTATACGCCCGGAGTAGACACCCATATACTGCACAGCTGAAAAGCAATATATTGCTTGACAACCCTTTTATTTCGGTAGTTTAGTCTAGTAATACTAATCTTATGTACACATGTAATGAAAACAAAGTTTGGTACGCTAGCAATACAGTGAGGCCATATATGTACAAGTACAATAACAATAATAAAAACAAGTAAGGAAGGGCTAAGTTTGGATGTAACCGAACATTTTATACTCTCGCAAAGTCGAATGGTATACTCGTTTGAGATTTCTTTGTGGATCTTGCCGCTTTGTTCTATGTTGACCGATATTTTCGGTAAAAAGTCAGCTATAGGCACTGGGGTCCACATATTCATTACCTAGCGGCTTGAACATTTCTCACTCGATTTAGACAATTTTTGGTCACAAGATGGCATACTTCAAACGCATTATTCACGCAAATTTTTACCCCGATACAATAATTTTTGCTTGATATGCATAGTGGAAAGTGACAGAATCAGATGGAATTGAAAATGGTGTTATATGGGAAATAGGCGTGGTTGTAGTCCGATTTCGCCCATTTTCGAATGTGAAAGGAACGTTATGCACCAAATTTGGTTGCAATCGGTTAAGCAAATCTCAAGATATGGGTTTTCACATAAAAGTTGGCGGTGCCACGCCCACTATCTAATTTTGAACGTGGTTCCTATCAAATCATCTTATACCATCCCAGAGATAAAATTTAATATCTCTGGCGTGTTTAGTGCTTGATTTATCTTTAAAAGCTTTTAAAAGTCTTTAACAGTACCGTTATATGGGGAGTGGGCGGAGTTGCCACCCGATTTCAACTATTTTCACACTGTTGGTAGAAGTTCTAAAAACATTTGCTTTCAGTGAATTTTGTTATTATAGCATTAGCGGTTTAGGAGCGGGACCACGCCCACTTTAAAAAAAAAATAATGTGATCCTGTATACCAAATAACAGTCTTGTATCTTATTGCGGAGCTTAGTTATGGCAAGTTATTTGTTTTTGATTAATGGCGTGGCAGTGGTTCGATTACGCCCATCTGCAATTCCAATCATCTTACGGTACCCAGAAACATGTCTACCAAGTTTCATAAAGATATCTCAATTTTTACTCAAGTTAAAGCTTGCACAGACGGACAGAAGGACGGACGGACGGACGGACAGACAGTCAAACGAATTTCAACTCGTCTCTTCATCCTGATCATTTATATATATAAAACCCTATATCTAACTCGATGATGATTGAACAAAACTATTATACCTTGTAGCAACAGGTTGCGAGAGTATAAAAATTATAACTACTCAAAATATTTCTTATAATAATAATTTATTGAAATAGTAATTCAATATATGATAGATACTTAAGAGAATATATCATCTAGTACTTTAATCATATAAAAATTTATTTTATTCATAAAAAGTAATAAAATAACAAGTAATGGTTACTTAATCTTTATTTTGTAAATAATAATTTATAATTTCATTGAAATGTTAACTAATAAGTTGTTTTATTTCTTATCAGAAACCATTTTCTGATTGTTTAATTCCATGTGTTATTGTTTACTTAATTATTTAATTCAGTACTGTTTATCTGTACTTAATTAACTATATAATGGTTTTAAATATTTTTTGATTTATGAAAACAGAAAAAAATTCACTTTTAATGTAGTTAGTATTTAGTAATGCAATTAATTAAATATACAATGATTACAATTATCAGTTTTATTTATGAAATAAATTAATTTTTAATACTTTAAGGGAGTAATTAGTAATTTTATCATTAACATTTAATAATTATATAATAATTATATAATGCGTACAGCCGTTTTATTTATGAAAGAAGAAATAAATTAATTTTTAAAACTTAAAGATAGTAATTAGTTATGTAATAATTAACATAAATTTGACTTTATAATGAGTACAATTAGCACTTTTAATTATGAAAGCAGAAAAAAATCACTCTTAATACTTAAAGATAGATATTAATGAATGTAATCATTATCATAAATTAATTATATAATGAGTACAATTATCATTTTATTTATGAAACAGAAATATAGTAATAATGTGATCATTGCTATTAATTAATTATATAATGAGTACAATTAGCAATTTTATTAATGAAAGCAGAAAAAAATTAATTTTTAAAATTTGAGTATATTTATTAGTAATGTAATCATTACCATAAATTCTTTGTATAATGACTACAATTATCATTTTATTTATGAAAGCAGAAATAAATAAAATTTTAATATTTAGAAATAGTAACAAGTAATGTAAACATTACCATTAATTTATTATGTAATGATTACAATTATCATTTTTCTGTATGAAAGCAGGAAAAAATTAATGTTTAATACATGAAGTGAGTAATAAGTAATGTATTTATTAAAATTAATTAACTATATGCTGATTATAATTATTCTTTTATTTTATTTAAGTACACTTTTATATTTATTTTTATGTAATAACCGATACTTTAAAGATTACCATTACTCTTCGATTACTTTCTTTACAATATTATATATTACTATGTGTGTGATTAACTTCTTGAAAGTTTTTTATAAAATTTTACATTGTTCTCCAATAGGGCCACAATACAACCGCAAATTGCGGCCTAGCACTCAATTCATTCACTTTAATTTCGTTCTTCCTACTTCCCCAACTTTTGCCACAGACATACCGGAGACGCAGCTCCGTGCAATATGCGACACATACTAAGTATTGTTTATAAATGTTAATGACAGAATTTGCACACATTTCCTAGTAACATTTTTTCAAACATTTTATAAAATCATTTTACTGAGGAAACACTCAAATTCCTACACTATATTTCATTACTTCCTGCAACAAAAATTCCGCGCAATCTGGACAAGCTTTGAACTTTTCAATTAACAAATGTAATAATTTTTAGTTATGCCAAGTGAAAAGTGTTTTTTTCTATACATTTTCAGGCTTTGTAATTTCAAGGAAATTCTTGTAAAAATAACTTCAGAGCATTCGCTACGCTTATAGACTTGTACAACTCAAAGCTATGAAACTTGCGCTCATCAATCAAATGAAAAAAATAAAACACACAAACACGGTAAATAAATAATATTGAAAGCAAAAACAACTAGAGCGCACCTTAGATCATCAGCAGCGGGCAGCATAGCTTAGCACATAACATCAGCAAGGCACAGCGCCGCGTCGCACGCTGCGCCGCCAGTTCTTGCACTGCACTACACTTTGTCCAGCCGACGGCTGTCTCCCTTTAGTGGGTTTGTGTGTTTACTAACACACACACACAGCCGCACAAATGTTGTCAACCCAGTCAAACTCCTTGTTGCAAAAAATTATTTCGTTTGCTGTTTTTTGTTCTTTTTGCGTTTTGATTTTTTTGTGTTTTTCTATTTTTTTTTTATATTTAATTTTCTTTGCAATTTGTTTGTTTTTGTTTGTGTTTGTTGTGCTGCTACTTTAAAGGTGTCCTAGCTGACGGTCGCACCCACCTTACGCTGCCACACACTTTTTTTGCAAATTTTTTTTGCAATTTTTTTTCTCAAAAAAATATAAATATATATATCTATATATGTATGTATATATTAACGTATATACAAATACAAATCTATAGGATATATGCAAAGAAATACACTCGATAAAAGCTTTGAACAAAAGTCACCCACTTTTTTTTGCGTTTTGCTGCTGCTCACCACTTCATTTGCCTTTTAATTTATATTTATATTTATTTTTGTATTCAAATATTTTATATTTATAAGCGCAGCAATCTTATATTTAATATACATTTGTATTTGTATTTATAAATATTCTCAAAAATATTTTTCTTTTCTACACACTGCTACTGTTGTTGTTGTTGCTGCTGCGATGCTACTTCTTGGCTGCCACCAGTACGTCAGCGTTTTTTATCACTTGCGCAAATAAGCGTAAACACAAACAAAAAATTATATTTTCGTTTTTTTGTTATAATGCGTTTTTTGTTTTTGTTATATTCTTATTTTTTCTATTTAAGCATTATCTTATTTTATTTTATTCAATTTTATTTTATTATAGTTTTCTTATTTATCTCGTTTTCTACGCGTTACCGCCGGCAGTTCCACTGAAACTGAGCCATTTCACGCTGTGCCGTTTGCTTTTATTCATTGTGGCTAACATTGTTGGCAGAGTTGTGTTCACCACGTCCTCCACCACGTCCCCATCAACAGCGCGCACACCTGCTCTCTTGTTGTTTGTATGATTTTCACAGCTCCCAACGTTTTACGCTCCCGTGGCGTGCAAACAGAGAGTGTTGCCAATTTGGTTTTGCAATTTCAAAGTATAGCAAGTGGTGGAAAATGTTGTGAGGCGCATTTTTCCAGAGAGAGTGTAAGCGAAAGTAGTGGCACTGATGGTGTGTTGCCATATTTTTTTTTAACATTTTATATTTTCATTAGCGCTTAAACATTTGTTACTACACAAAAATAAAAATTATATCCAGCACAATTTAAATAAGCAATTAAAATTATCGGGACTAAATTTTGGGAACCCGAATTTTCGGGATTTTTACCAAACACAAATTTAAGCTTGAAAATTGTGTACACTTGTTCATGTTTTGTAAATTAATATTATATATAAGAAACTGATTTTGATGTTTCAATTTTAAGCAGCTCTTTCACTAGTAATAAAATAAATTTGTGTAAACAAGTGATGTACAGCAAATGTACCATATGTCGGCAGATGTATGGTTAGAGGCTTCTTCATTTTTATTAGCGCAAAAAAATTTTTTTTGAACAGCGACCAGAACAAATTTTTTAAGAAATACTTTCGGGATTCAATTTCGGAATCCCGATTCTTTGGGATTTACTAAACTCAAATATAAGTTTGAGTTTTTTAAATATTGTGCGCGCATCTATTTTTTGCAGATTTTTTTGAGAAACACTCTTTATAAATAAAATATAATATCCAAAAAATTTCGGGATCCCGAAGTTATCAATTTTAAATTTCTAGACTTAGATTAGTATTTTTAAAATTTAATTTTTTATAAGCTTTTTCAGTAATAGTAAATTGAATAAAATTAAACTATTGATGTATGTAGGTACTATATTATGTATGTCCCTACATATGTATGTATGTACATTTAATATGTGTATTATTTTGAGCCTTTTTTTGGACAAAAAACAAACCAGATTTTCACTAATCTAAAAATTTAACATAGAAAATGGTGTGCACACCGATGTTTTGCAAATTAATATATGAGCAACTCTCTTTATAGAACTATATATAAATCCCGAAAAATATCGGGATTCCGAAGTTATCATTTTTAAATTTTCTAGGCTTGAGTTTCTAAATTACAACCTATGAAAATTATAATACATTAATACATAAGTAAAATTATTGTAAATCTGGAAAAACCTTAGGATCCATTAATTATAATTTATGAGTATATCTCAAAAATGCTTGAATTATCAAAGATTTCAGAATATATGTATATTATATAATAGATATTAAAATATAGAATTTTTAATCGTTATTATAATCGGAGAATATTTTTTTTGAAATATATTGTGATACCGAAGTAATAGTTTTCGGGATCATCAAATTGATGAAGCAGAGAGGTGTGGAGATCAGATCTAGAAAATCTTGACTGAGTGAAATGCTGTTTAAATAAAATAACTTCTGCGAATCCGGTCTTTCACAACAGGACTGAAGACTTTGAATCATAGTAAAGTGTCAAAGCTGATATGTTGACGTGAGAATTTTCGATGGAAAATAAGTATTTTTTATGATATTAAGTCAGAAGAAGAAAAAAACATTGTTATCTTTAAAAAACAAAAATACAGCATGTTTTGGGCATAAAAAAGTTAGTTTACCCGAAATTTTGTGAAAGAAAAAAAAATTGTTGTGAAAGATAGAAATAAGAAACCAAACACTTGGTTATTTGAATTTTTCATATAAATTTTGAGGTTATGTGAAAAAAGTGAATTATAAATTTTTTTCCGTAGGGGTCGTAGTTTTGCCAGAAGTCAGAATAAACCGTCTTTAAAATTTGAAAATTCAACCATCGGCCCCTCTCGTTTCTCTTTCCGACCTCAGATCAGCGGTAAATTATTTTTCCTTTTTGAGTTTTCACCTTCCTCTTCCAATGTGCTTAATCCTTCTAGGTTAATTTATTTTTTGTTTTCAAAAATTATCGACCCTGGTATATTTGTGAACATATGTAGAAATGTCTACTCTATATTAAAGAAAAATTATAGAAATTAATAAATCATTGAAAACGATTTATGGGCAGCACTTCTGGTAAAGAGTAACTCACCACCTGCTTTCTTCCCTCCCAGCAATAACACTCTCCAGCACTTTCTCTTTACTTTCACTACCATATTCACCGCCATCACAAACTCTCTTTGGTTTCGTTTAACAAAACGTCATCACTTCAAACAAACCTTCAAGCATACATACTTACTAATACGCAGAAATGAAAAACGATGACGTCACATACGCTCTTGACACCAATGCTGCAAGCATTGCTAGTTACTTGGCCGAGTGAAGGCTGCTGAATATGAACGAATGTGTGTGTGTGTGTGTAAGGCGACTGCAGCAATCATCAAAACCTTCGATCACTCACCGGAATAATGCAATTTTGCACGTGCAATTTTTATGAATTACTTTTGCCTTTGCCTAGAAAGAAAAATCAATTTATATGAAATGATAGGAGAGATTCTCTGCACATTGTTGATGAAAATATCTGTGTCACAGATAATCGGAAAATAGCTGAGTAAATTTCGACAATAAAGTGAGTTGGCGAACAAAAGTTTATTGTCACTAATCCTTCATTTTTCATCCTTTATCTTTCTTCAAGCTTAAAGCAGCTTCACAGTTTAAACTCATTGACTAAAAAGAAAACAAACAGCCTCCACAAATTAAAGGTAAACACACAGAAAAATAACTCGCATTATTTGTTGATGGAGGAGTAAAGAAAAGGCGACCACACGCTGTTTCGGCGTCGCGTTATCGTGCGCGTATTTAGTGCTCGCAGCACTAAAAATATTATAAGAAAAAAAAGTATGACGGAAAATTTCAAGTGCTGTTAGAATGATGTACGTGTGTATTTTTATATGTATGTATGTCTGCATGTATTGTATATGGAGAATGAATATGTTGACCGGATTTGCGAGAATCGAGCGTCAATACCGATGACGTTGCAAATCGATTGAAATTGCTATTGATGTTGGCATTGTGTTGACGATAATCACGCTAATGATGCTAAGCGTGTAGTATTTTGTGTTGCTTTTCCACAATTTACTGCTCATTCATCGCGATTTCCTTTTTCCTATTGAGACATTTCGCGTAGTTTAGGTGCATAGATTATTCAAACTCATCAAAAGTGTTACAACAGTTTAAAAATGTTTATATACTTTTTATAAAAGGCTTTAATCGCTTATATGAAAAAAAATTCAAACATTTTTTTTAAATATCTTCTTAAAATTATATGGCAACCCATTTTGTTAGCGTTTACATAAAAAATTTTGAAAGAACGTAATTAAGCAGCTTGTTAGATTTTTTTATAGCAGCTTTTGCTACTAAAAACTTTTTATACAAAACCGGGCTTATTTTATGGAAGCGTTTTAGTGAAAACTCTTAACTTAAAGCTCGATATTTGAAAACAAATTTCTTGGTTATGAAACATTTTTTTCAAAAATTGAAAACTGTTAATATTATAATTATGCAAAATATCTGAAATGCTCAGAAATTTTATCCTGACTAATTATCAATTTTCTCCCATGTCTCAAAATCGATACAGATTCATAATGTATATATACAAAAAACTCAATTTTAAGCCCGACAAAGTTTTGTTTAAGAGCGCCAGAGCTCTACCACACTCTATCCATCTCTCTCTTCTTAAAACCAAACATTTTAGAATATTATACTGCTACGTTGACAAGCTTCCAGGCTAGCAGTTTCGGTTCATAAAGAAAAAATATCTTGAATTTAAATTATTTTTTCTCAAAGAATCATATATCATAAAACTTTAATTTTCAAGAAACGAATATATAGCTTTCAGTAAAATGCAAATCGACAGAGAAGCAAGTATGACGACAACATTTCAAATCTCTTTTGAGCCTACGCATTATATTCCCACAACGTCAATCAAATTGTCCTTAATATTTGGCTTCCATGAAAGCTTTCATTAATGTAAAAAAAGCTTTTCATATCTCGCTCTGGTATAAGTGAAATCGGATAATAATTTTCGCTGCTCTTAATTTATTTATAATAATGATTTTAGAACCTTTGGTTTACCTTATGGCGCATATCAGTCAATATATAAGATATCTGAATTAAATTATGTAGGTACATATGTTTTTCTGAGTGTACTGTGACTTAGTACCAAATGATAATGTCGGTATATCTAGAAAGTGTAGAGCTTTCTTCACCACCTATATTTACATATTTAATATTAATAAATTTTTTTAATCTTTAAAATTTTTTCGCTTCTTAAAATATATGTTCACGTATAAAAGGTATACATGTACACAGTTTTAATTTATTTTCAGTTTAAAGTATAATTTAATGTTTACTTATTTTTTCTCTATTTACACAATATTCTGTGCCATTCCTATATATAACATACAATGTACGTTTAAACTGCCTGAGCTAACAAACTGCAAACAAAAAACTCAACAAAGAAGCATAACTGTAATAATAAAAAAAAATCGGCATCGCCCAACAATTCCCGAACGAACGCTTTTGTGTCTTTCATTGATCTCTGCTTTGCCTGTGTTGGTTCAATCGCATAAAATCCAAATCGGCTCTATACCGCCCACTCGCGTAAACAAACCTTTTCCCCATGAGCACAAGCACGTCTAAAAATACAAACATACATATATACGTAACAACAAATACTTGTTTATACATATTTGTACGCTTTATTCTTATATATTTTTGTTGTCAATAGCGACTTTTCGTCGCTTTTAATAGTATTTTTGTATTTATAGCGTTTGCTTGCTTAAAATGGTTACAAAGTGTGCGCAACAGACGCACCAACACCCACAATCATATATACAAACGCACACGCATACACACGAGGCCTTACGCACGAACCCCTGCACAGCTTTTTGTCAACGGGCCCTTATGCTGCCCACTTTTAACTTTGTTGTTATTGCTTAATGTTGATTTGTGTTAATGACGTTTTCGCTTATCGTCACAAACATGCAAAATCATGCACACACGCACACATTCATTTAAGTATTTGAGCATAACTGAGCGGCCAAAGTCCTTCATTTTGCCCACTTATCGGTAGTCACTGGCAACAATCCTTTCATATTTTTTTTTTTTTGCTTTTTGATAGCGTGATCTCATGGTGAATTGGGGATTTAACCAAATTTATTTCTGTTTTAGTGCTTTCCATGGCAAAGGGTACATTTCAGGTAATAAATATTTAAAATAATGACTCTTCTAAATTGTTGTAGGTACTTTTATTTTTATTTATTTTTAGCAACACTCGTGTGAATTTAGTAA
The DNA here is from genome assembly GCF_042242935.1 of Bactrocera oleae. Lineage (NCBI taxonomy): Eukaryota > Metazoa > Arthropoda > Insecta > Diptera > Tephritidae > Bactrocera > Bactrocera oleae. Next base: position 60,360,433 of record NC_091538.1, read on the forward strand.
TAAGTTTTATTTACGACTTTTGAAATAAGAACATTTTTATCGATTGCAAGCGAAATTTATATTTGGTTTTCAAAATTCCGAACTGAAAACGACGCAAATAGATACGATTAATATAAAAGGACATTTTTTCATACTTAAAGAAATATATATAGAAGAATAGGTTAACCTAAAAAGGGGAACAATAACATATCCAATAGCAAGGGCCGTCCTGAAGCTATAGAGTAGACTAAAGAATAAGATTTAAAGTCTAATAGAAAGAAATCCTTGTGCTAAGTCTTGTACTAAAAACCTACTCAAACAAGGATGCTTGACTTATTATTGTTTAAGCACCGGTCAATGGTAGAAACGAGCAAAAAGCAAATACATGGCGAATAATCTTTCAGTTTTTCTTCTACAAGCCGAAAACACAAGCCAAACAATTGAAAATGACAATCACAAGCAATTTTGGTTTCATTGATTTCGAACCGGTAATTTTGATGTCAAAGCTGCACAACGTTCTAGAAGGTCATTTGTCGAAAATATCGATAAAATAATAAAAATCGTCTAGTCCGACCATCATTACGATGTATGGCTGCCACTCGAGTTAACGTAAAAAATACTCATGGACCCAGTTTTCTTCTACGAGTAGCCACTATCTCTGAAACGAATTGTAAGTAGCAATTTAAAATAACGTCAAGCAAAAGATCAACAACTGTACCGTCTGAAGATAGCAATAGCCCAAAAGCGGTCAGCGGCCAGAAGCTCCAGGATTTTGGTTAAGAGATTCTTATGCACACACCTTATAGTCTGTGGCACCAAGTAATTACTATTTAATCCTGCCTATGGAGAATCATTTTGCTGGTGAAGAATTCGCCTCAAGATAATCTGGTGAAATGCGACTGCCCTAGTTTTTCCCCAATAGTAATGAGGGTGGCATTATAAATTTATTGTACATAACAATGGCAAAAATGTATCGAACAAAATAGTGCCTTGAATTGAATGTAAATCTAGTTGATCTTTTTTTAATATACCTATTATAATATCGAATAATGTAGTGTTGGTGTTTTTCTGTTGATATTTTGTGGTCTGATTTCTTTTACGTAATATTCGAAAATTCCAAAAAGTCTGCTGAGTATGTGATGTTCTCATTTTCCATGCAAAAAATACTTATATTATACGAGTTCTGAATAATGTTCAACTTTTTCTCATTAGATGCACATCTATAGTCACTTTCCTAGCCAACTGATATAATTCCCATTTCGTTATTGGCAAAAAGAAATTCTGTAGCAGTTGAAGAGTAAAAATAATGTTATGTGTTCATGAAATGTAAGTTACATTTTTATCTTCACATACAATTCTTGCTCTTGTATCATTTTCGTAATTTGATCCCTTAATGTATGTATTTGTTTCCAAAGTTCTACATATGCATCTATGATTAATTTATAAAATATTTGTGAGTCTAAATACAAAAAGATTGATAAAAGCATTGTTCTCATTACAGAGACAATATCCACTTCACCACTAATCCAGGGGTTCTTTCTGTTGGTGATAGTGTTGTCAGCTTCTTCATGAATAGAGAAGCTCTTGTCCCTTAAAAGAGTAAGCAGGTGTTAAAAAAAGGATAAGAAGAGCTGATATCTTCCTACTACGGCTTAATGCGCCCATTTTTGCTTGCTTTTCTTTAATTACTAAAATTGGAAAAATCAAACGAGTCTATGGAATTTACAAGTGCTTTATAAGGAATGCATTTTGTGTGATCCAGCTTCACTATCAATTAAAAGCAACTTTTTTTGATACTAACGATAACTGGTATAGCACGAATTTGAATTTATGTAATCACTTCTGAAATAAGATTTCTAAAATACAATTTGCCACAAAAGTAGTTAGCTTTAACTCAGCAGAAATAGCAGAAATATATATTACAAAAATTTCCTCATTCACTAAAATGACGCCTCCTTATACATACTATTTATAATCTTATTACTCGCCACTGTCTTTCTGCCTAGTTGAAATATTATTTTTGTGAGCATACTTTAAGGCTGTTTAAATATTTACCTGTTATTTTATTCAGCGTTTTTATTAGTTGCACGCACTTCTCAAATGATTTATAGAATTGATTGGTTAAACTAAGCACCTATCATTATACTCTGAACAGGCTACAGAAGACCCTATAAAATATATACATAAATGATAATCATGATGAGCTGAATTGATTTAGCCATGACGGTCTGTCTGTCCGTCTGTCTGTATATATGTATACAAACTAGTCCCTCAGTTTTAAAGCTATCGATCTAAAATTTTGCACCTGTCCTTTTCTCACTAAGAAGCAGCTCATTTGTCGGAACGGCCGATATCGGACCACTAAAGCATATAGCTGCCATAAAAACTGAACAATCGGAATCAAGAGCTTTTATGGAAAACTCTTCCATTTAACGAGGTATCTTCAAGAAATTTGTCATGAATTATTATTTAAGTCAATAATCCAATATCCGAAGAAATTATATAGATCGAATAACTACACCATATAACTGTCATATTAACTGGCAAATGGCAATGGCAAATTTTTTTTTTTTGGACGTGGTATCCTCACGAAATTAGATCGGAATCAAGTTCGTGTAAGGAACCTTTGCATTTGTGAAGGGTATTATAGCTTCGATGCAAAGTTAACGTTTTTTCTTGTTCCCTTTATAGCTTTTACTATTGTACTTTCTGTAGTATCTGCTACTTAAGAACTGAGTTATGATCTAAAAATAAAAATTGTTTAAGTGCTTGTCGTACAAAAAATAATATTTACAAACATAAATTCAGCTGCTTCGTGAAAAATATGTACGTTTGTATACACATTTACATGCATGCTCAAAAAACTTTTACTGGAACTAATTTCATAGGTACTCGAATATATTATTGAGCACAAAACGAGCTTATAAGCATAAAGAATAAATTAAATTTATTTTCGATTTCTTCCATTTCACTAGTCCTAAAGTGAAGTTGCCAGAAATCTACGTAGTTTTCCTCTTTTCAATGAAGTGGTGCTCATTATATTTTTATTTTCTTCTTATTTTTTATTATTTAAATACTATTATTGGCTTCAATGATGTCACAACAGTCCATCAAGAGTTAATAATCAAATATTTGTATAAGAATAATTGCAAAGCCTTGTAGATATGTATTTATTACCCCGCTTATAGGCACCATTAACTCTGTAGGCCAGCTTAAGGCTCTCAAAAAAATTTAATTTGAACTTCAACTACGAGGAGAAATGAGAAAAACAATTATACTTAATGAGTATATGTGCTCGACTGAAATTGAGTTGTATGTGCAAATAAGGTTTGTGCAAGTGTATGTACTTTATATACATATATATATATAATATATTGTATATAAGCTCATAAAAACACTCTTAAATGTGCATCCTTTCGAGATGACTTTTTAATTATAACTTTTTCATTACACTTTTATCATTTCATTTTATTTACAACTATACAAATACACATACATACATGCATATGGTTACCTATAATATATATATTTATTTTTATTTTCAGCTTTTTAATAGTATTCAGAAGGCAGTGGCGCGTGTGTTGCGGAAGCTGCTCATCATAATAACTCAAGCACATTGCAATGCATAAATTTCACTTGCTGCTCGCTCTGCTTCTTCTTCTTCTTTTACTGCTATTACTGCTCTTCCTGTCACTACATAAAATCATGCTGCTGCTGCTGGCCTGTTTTGTACAACTGTTGTGTTTATGTTTTGCTGTTGCTGCTGCTGGTAAGTCAAAGTTGAAATTTGCCCTACTCTTTCATCTGTCTTGTTTGTTTGACTATTTGTGCAGCTTGTTTCACTTGTGCAGCTTTGTAGGCAACACAATATTTGCGTGTATATTAGCATACAGTGTTTGCAACTTTTTGGGTGATGCTCTTATAAATCACAGTTTCCGCAAAAAAGACTCTTCATTAAAGTTGATAAAAAGGCTTTACTAAAATTTAATTACGTGTGATATTGTAGTGCAGAGTGTGTTGTAGAAATGAAAGCGACTCATGATCTTACACTCTGAAAACCTTATCTTTGATTTTAGAAATAACTTGATAAACATAAGTCATTTGGTCTCCCAAAAGTTCGAGACTAAAATTCTTTTCATTTTTTCATTACTCTATTTAACATTGCAACTCTAAGAAATCTTTACACAAATAAATCCCGACTTCCAATTTTCGGGACTCCGACAGTCAGGATTTTAAAACCTTATTCTATATACTACTGACGATTTTTAGTAGATCACAATTAGAAGTCATTCGGGATCCCGAAATTTCGGGATTCAATTCACATTTATTTATGCACTACTTTATTTAACCTCCCAACTCCAAGAAATCTTTATACAAATAAATCCCGGCTTCCGATATTCGGAATCACGAAACTCAGATTTTTTAAAACTTATTTTTTCAACATAAAACATAACACAGCTGAAATTCTTTTAGCTTAGAGGAAAAATAAATAAATTCGCTTTATTATTTACTATTACTTCTTTTTCGAAGACTTTTGTTTTGCTTTGTCAATTCTAACAAAAGTTTTGTGAATATGTTTAATTAGTAAGTTCCAACATTAAAATGTCGAGTTCCCAAACTTCCGGGTTAGTTTTTTTTTTTTGGTTATTATCAGAAACGTAAAGAGTACAAGTATGTATACCATCGTCAAATCACTGTTCTTGACTAATGAAGGAGGCAAACTATTACCACAGGTTGACATTAATAGCCAAATTTACAATTAATTAATGGCATCACAATTTAGTTTATAACTAGTTTTAGGTATATATTCCTTTAAATTATCGGGGTTTTAGCACTTTCAAATTGAAATTCCGTAGATTCCGGATTTAAATAAATGCATATCTTGCGAAACTTGTCGAGATTATTACATATTAAAATTGAAATACCAAAATTGTGGAATTAAAAAATTCGTACCTGAAGAACTTTCGGGATTTTAGCCTTCTCAAATAGAAATCCCGAAATGTTCAGATTGAAATAAAAGCATATCTGCGAAGCTTTTCGAGAATATTACATATTAAAATTGAAATACCAAAATTTTGGGATTATAAAGTCCATACCGGAACAACTTTCGGGAGCTTAGATCTGTCAAATCGAAATCCCGAAACTTTGTCCAAGAAATTGCAGTGATGTAACTTGGACCATTTGTTGGCGGTGATTGCAATATTAAATAAATAAAATAGATTTAGCGCATAAAAATCTCAGCACATATGATATGTAGATCGGAAATAGGGGTAGTTACAATTAAATCAGATAATATGAACCTCCATCACCCAGACAGCAAATGAGTGAACAAGGCCTCTATATATAAATAAATGAAAAGTTAAAAATTAATTGCTACTTCAGTCGATTTTTTCTGAGTAATCTAGCATTTTTCAAATTGAAAATTTTGTTTTTAAAGAAATATTACATATGAGGATTATGGTTATCTATGTATAATTTCCGTTCTCAGAAGTTTTCTTTTCCTATCAGATCATTTCCAGTTTCACTGCTACGCAATCTTAGTGAATGTTTGCCCTCTTGAAAGCAATTAGTCCATTGCTGCCTTAATGGCAGTCACCTTTGCTAGAATAATATTACTAAGATTTGCAACTATATTTGAAAGCGAATAAGCTGCAGTACATTCCGTACCAAACTTTTCTCGAGCTTCGATTTGTCTAAGAAAAAATTCTCTCCTCACTTTTATAAACAATTTTATGTCATCCTTATCATAAGCACTTTTTACTTACCTAGAAATGGGATTTTAAGAATTTCAGAATATCCAAGATTTAATCCTTTCAAGTAACCGTCTTCTCTGAGTCCAAAAATATCTTTCCTGCGAGCTGCCATTTATATCCAAAATGATATTGCCACTCTATACTTTACATGCTTCTTAATATTTAGTTTCCATTATTATATTTTATTTAGGACAAGGGCTAAATCTTTCACTTTGCTACCAAGCTCTATGCAAATCAAAGAGAAAAGCTACTATTATTTACAAACCTACAGTATACTTGTATATGTATATTATTTTCATGAGGTCACATCTTTTTATATAAGCCAGAAGTTTGGTTGGCCTCGCTTCAAAGTCACTCAATCTTAAATTAAATTTTAATTTTAAAAGGCTCTCACAAATTTATTCTACGAATTGTTTGAAGTATTTATGTATAATTGTATATTTATTACCATATGACCCCAAAAAGTTGTACCTTGCATTTCTTTGAGTATGATTCACCTCGTCCATTTTATTTTCTGCTAAAAGCGCAAAACAGAAAAAAAGCTTTTTGCCACTACTACTATAATTGCTGCTTTCAACCGTAAAATGTACTCGAATTAACCAACTGATGCGCACCACAGCATATAGTGGCATTTTATGCAAGCAAAATGAGAAAGAACAACAAAAAATATAAAACAATTTGAGTATGCAGAAGGGAGTTGTGCAAATCTAAAGCTTTACACAAGTAAATTATGCTTAATTTTTGCTCTTTTTGAACTGCACACAGACACATGCATACACTTGCAGCGTTTGGGCTACGGGATTACAAACGAACAAACATTTTACTACATTCCTTTGCACATTTATAAGTTTTGACGTGCATTACTGTGCGCATAAAGCTTGGTTGCATGGTTTCTAATATTTTTTATTTATTTTTTAAGTTTTTGTAGTTTTTATTTTATTTTATATATATATATACATTTTTTTTTTTAATATTTTTTTTTTATTTAAACATATTTTTTCTCGTTTCCTACGCGGCTTCAGTTGTCTATCACGGCGTATACGTAACATGCATCTGCGGGTGCATGCATAACATGAGCAAATTCGTGTGTAAGAAACGTATATATGTGCAATTGAGTGGATTTGTGTGTTGTGTTTGTAAGAATGCAAACAAGCGTGTATTTACGCAGCTATTTCGGGCCATATGCAGCATTCATGCCCACTTCCACTTCGATATTCACACAATACATAATCAATGAAGCGCAAATAAATAGCACAAAATACAAATGTAAATTCATAAATACATATTTGTGCATAAGTACATTTACACATACAAGCGCGTGCATAAAAATAGCGCACCAAATAAAATCAGCATTTGTGCAGCGTATGCCTGAGTGGGAAGCGTTCAAGCATTGACCCTAGTTAAATACGAACTGAGCGCGTGTATATGGTAGAGATATTTGCGCTATTTTTACTTTTCATTCAGTTTTTTTTTTCATCTTCATACGGACTTACATATATAAAATATACATACACATATGTATATAAATACGTGTGCGCTTTTTTTTTACATGTATTGCTTTGCCTGCTGTTATTAAATTAGTCTGCTTTCCTGACTTTGTTTTATAACAAACCACATAAGTTGCAAAAAGCTCACAACAAAAAATTAAGAAAAAATTCGCCAGTTTACAACTCCACACAATTGAATTCCTAACTAACTAACTGTGCTTGGCGTGCGCGTAACAGATTCACTATGCTGAAAAAGTGTAGCATACTTTCAGGCAAAACAGCAACGGATGTTTAAATGAAGTTGTGTGCGCGCATATAAGCATTCGAGTGGCTTTTTTTTAATTGCACATACATACAACCGCACACACACATCACTGTACAACTTAATTTCCACCTCCTCCACCACCAATCACTCATTGTTTGGTTTGTGTAACTTTTCCGGTTTTACTTTTTCTCCTTGATTTTTATTTTTTGGTGTCTTTCTATTTTTAACAGCTGTGCAGAAATGCTACGTTTTTTATTGATTAATTTTAACAACAAAAATTTTCTACAAATAAATATGTATGGCAAATAAAAAAAAAACATAAAAAATGTGAATGTGAATGCACGAAAATCACTTCCTGTTTATCCTAAGGGAAATCGCATCTGTGCTATTTTATTAAATTAAAGCGTACAAAATAAAAGAAAAAACACTTACTTCGCCTAACCCGAAGCTATAATCCCCATCACAGTTGCATTTCTTATAGCACAAAAATATACCAAGTTTTGTGAAGATATTTCGTCAAAGAAAAAAGCTTTACATACAAGTCCTTGAATTTGATCGGTCAGTTTGTATGGCAGCTATATGTTATAGTTGGATATAGTCGATCCAAGTAATACACGCACGGATTGTAACGTTGATCTGAAAAATAAGTTGTGCAAAATTTAGTAAATATATCGTGTTAAATAAAAAAAATTTCCAATAAAGGGATTTGGTTTTAATAGGTCAATTTGCATCACAACTATATGCTATAATGGTCCGATCTAAATAACATGTTATTGTAGCGCTGTGTTCAGTAATAATATTTGTCGAATTTAGTTAAGATAAATTGTCAAAGGAAAAGGTTTTCCAAACAAAGCTTTGATTTCGAAGGGTCACTTTTTATGATAACTATAAGCTATAGCAGGTCAATATTAGCATTTCCGACAGTTTTTGAGATATCGATTTAAAATTTTATACACGTCTTTTTCTTCCCAATAAAATGCTCATTTTCTTGAGCGTCTGTATATATGCAAACTAGGCCCTCAGTTTTGGAGATAACTTAAGAAAATGAGCAGCTTCATGCGAACGAAAGACGTGTGCAAAATTTTAAATCTATATCTACAAAACTGAAGGCCAAACTCGCGTATATACAGAAGGATAGACGGAAAAACATTTATATGACATACATATATGGTTCAAAGAAAGGAAAAAGTTTGTTTTCCGCCAAGTACTCTGAAAAATAGATTCTTAGACACCTCTACAAAAATCTCGACTAGTATGAGCTCTTAATTGTAACGGGAAACTCCTCTTTCTGACAGTTTTATATTTTTTCTTTATTATCAGATAGAAAAAATCATATCTCGTTTCCAACTACTTAAAAAAATATCTCGTTTCATGATCTTTTTCTTATGAATATTATAACTCAATGAAAAGAAAATCATTAAAATTGCAAAACACATAGTTTTGTAGGAAATTTACTGCTCTACAAAATGGGCTGCTATTTGTTTTTTTTATTAGACATTTTTTTCCGTTGATTTTTGGCGATGCTTTTAAACGCTTTACTTAATCGAAAAATTATATACAATATATTATATCTCAAAGTCATTGTCATCATTACAAGGATATTAAATTCCTAATATTATATATGTTTTTTTTTTGAATCACCCCCGGTTTTGCTTACTTTATTCGCATCTAAGTCGTAAATCTCACTTATGAGTGTTGGAGATTAAAGTTTATTACTTTTGGCTAAACAAATAAATAAACAAGAAAGCGTTTACACCGAAACGACACACACGAAAACGACTGTATAAACTCATGACATAACACACCCATACAAACGAATGCAGTACATAAGTGCGCATAAATACATTTGACCACAGTTTCTATGTTACTGTGGCGTTTTGCTGGCCCAAAGCTAAGCTTTTGCACATGCAGACATGTGTACATATGAAAATGTGAATATGCATGTGTTGCCACCCTGCCGGAAATAAAGGAAATACACAAATTTAATAAACTCAAAAACTAAATTTTGTATATTCTCAACTTTTTTTACATAAAATAAGTTCAATATAAAAATTTGCTTTATATAAATTTTAATAATACCGAAATACTTAATTTTGTCGTCGCGGAATATCGGATCCCGAGATCCTCCACTATTTTGTATATGGCAAAAATATAAATTCAATATAATAATTAGATTGTATATAAATTTTAATAATCCCGAAATTGTACGGGATCCCGAAAACTTAATTTGGTTGTCCCGAAATTTCGAATCAGCATGCATACAAATTTTGATGATCTCAAAATATGACGAGCTCGCGAAAAAATGTATTCAAAATTATATATCCGTAGTAATAAACCGTTTATTGCTTTGAATTTGGGAAACAGCACAACTTCTACTAAATTAAATTTTCCCTAAAAACATGCTACGAAGCAATCATAAATGCTGACTGAAGTGGTGAAGTGAAAGCTTAAAGCATATATATGTACGACGTTATTAGACATGTCTTCATTCACACCAACCACACGAACTACACACTTGGCCACAAGCAAAAACACACACTCACACAGTTATTGTTGTTGTTATAATGTTAATATGAGATTTTCTGTTACAACGCACAATGTTGCTCTTCACTGGAAAAAGTCAAAGTCGGTAAATATGTTATGTGCGTGTGTGGCTAGCACAAGGAAACATTTCAGCTTTTGCACATCGGACCACATCAAAGTGTCCAGTATATAGGAATTATCAATGTGTTGTGACACAAGTTGATATTTTACTGTTATTGCCAAATGGACAAGTTGTCACACTGACCGCTGTCCATGTGGCGTCATTGACCTCAGTACACACCACATTGGCGCTCATTTGTCAACAAGAAACACACAAATAAAGTGGAAAATACATGACAGTAAAAGTCGCTGCAAATAATAAATTCAAGACTTCTTTGTATGATGAATTTATATAAATATGTTTGTAAGTGTATGAAGTGAAGTGTCATTTCATAAGTTCTACATATGTATGTATCTATGATTTAACCCGGATAAAAATAGGAAATAAACTACATTTTCACGTATTTCAGTGCCTTCAGCTAATTTTAGATTTTTTTTGGCTCATTTTTGGTGACTCATTCGCTAGATTGTTTAACAATTTTTAGCATAGACACGCTTCATACCCAACACAATCACCGAAACGTGATAAGTCGATTCATTAAAGGGTGCTGAAAACCTCTGTTATCTCTTTGATGCCTACACGACATTTTCAAGCACTGTTTCTATAACTTTTTATACATTAACAGAGATGGTGGTACACTGAATGCTTTGTGCCACTCAAATACTTGTGTTCTTGATAAATTAGACTCCCCAAAACACTTCTGGTACATTTTCAATGATTCCGTAGGCATGATTTCGTTAGAAACACAAAAACTCAAGCAAACTCATTTTTCCAATTTTTGTTTTCTTAGTAAAAATCGATAAACAAACCTTTCGCAACAAAAAGCTGTAGTAGTAGATATTATAATATGAAGTAAAGAAAGGAAGGTATTATATGACCATCAGTGGCCATGGTATGTCACTAGCACTTTTGAAGTTTGTACTTTCCATAAAGTAAAAATAAATGCCCCAGTAACTGGTTAAGAATATATTACTTATGTAACTTAATTAGTAGTTATGTACTTCCGGATAACTATATTTGTGGGCTCTGTAATGATCCGATGCTATGCTCTCCAACTTCAAATTACAATATCGAATATCAGTAAATTTACTTAAAACACCTATTTTCGAGCTTCGAGTGTTAAATGCCAAAAACCGACTAAATGGTCAGCACAGTCGTAAATAAGTGCCAATTTCGAAAAGTAGAGAAAATGTTTTAAAGCAAGTTCAAAAACTTAGCTATTAGCATGCCGACTTAAGGAATTTCGAAAATATATAAACTCTACGTAATAGTTCCTATTTTTATACCTAGTGTGATAGCCTAAAAAACGTAAATTTTTGGGAATTAAAAAAAAAAAACTAAAATATAAATTGTTATGATATTTATACATGTTTCAAGAATACACAGTAAAAGTTTTGAAAAAATTAAATATTTTTTGAGCTATACGAGATCTCCGACGGCGCTGAAAAAAAAGTTCTTACACTACGGCAATGATTCCGACCTTGCCACTCGATGAAATCTAAAAATAAAGAATTCTCGTCAAACTAGAAGATATTCTCTACCCTACGATCAAAAATTGTTAAAATGGTGGCGTTTTTAAAAAAAAGTTGAATTTTACCCCAAATGCCAAAATGCGATTTTTGATCAGATAAAAGAATTGGTAGGTCTTTGTACAATTTACAGAAAAATTGATTACTGATAGAAGCATTTGTCTCCAATTGATAATTGCAGCAAATTCGAAAAATGCTTTTAAAGTTAAACTGATTCAACTGAGCGACTACCCTTAAAAAAGCTGGAACTCAAAAAAATAGTTCAGATGTCGATTTAAAATTTTAGTATATTATTTTTTAAAGTACAACCTATCGACATAATAGAATTTATTATTATTAGACTAGATAACACTTATCAAGACAGTATTAGTAGCATTTCTTTTTATGTGACGCTTCTTGAAGAAATGAAACAAGTTTTTCAACCTGCATAGCATATCTAGATCTGTAAATTTGTAGGCGTCCAATTGAAACATGAAAATATACTCTTAACTGATGAGTTTTGCAAACACCATAATTTTATGAACGTCAAACGAACATGGTATTACGGCCTTTACAAAGCATTTATGACCTTAGAACAAAACTTTGTTGCTGAATTTCTGGCGAATTAATCACAGTACGCCATTTCAGCACCTCCAACGACTCTTAAGAACCAGTGAATATTTTGGGTAAACCATTAACTGGCAAAATTAAAAAACAAAAAAATTATATACAAAACAATGACGCTTTTGTTTACATTTAGCCAAGTCCACAACCTTTGTTTACATTCGGGCCCAATGACAATTTTGTTTAATTTGTCAGGGGTTATTGACCCCATTGTTTACATTATGAGGTCAATGACACTTTTGTTTACATTTTGTCGAGGTCATTAAACACTTTATTTAAATTTTTTGAGGTCAATGACCCCTTTGTTTCAAAAAACTTTGTTTACATTTGGGCCCAATGACAATTTCGTCTACATTTTCTGGGATCAATGAGCCCTTTGTTTACATATTAAAAGTTTAATAAGCCTTTTGTAAATTGATGAGATCAGACTTCTATAGCATATAGTTGTCATACAAACTGACCCATCAAAAACAAGTCCCCTAACCGATCCTGCTAGTTTAGTCAGTTTACTTATATGTTAATAGCAGCGCGAATTTAAGTAATTCTCCGAATTTTTATCACTTCTGCCATTAACATCTTATTACTTATAAATTAAATTAATTATTGTTTTGTTTTATTGCTATATATATATACAAACATATAAAATATATATACATGAAAACATGTTAACCTTGTAATACCCATCATAAACACAAAATGTTCTTTGCGGGAACTTGATTTTGATCGGTTCGTGCTATAGTGGTCCGACATCGGCGGTTCCGACTTAAAGTTAATGTTGCGAAAGAATTCAACCATCATTATTTGACTCAACCAGAGGAGCGGAATGATATAAGGTATTATATATGAGGCTTAGAACGAGGTCTACACAAACTCTTTACATACAGAAAATCTTAAATAAGGTATATAGGAAATAAGGGTAGTGTTCACCCGATTTAATCTATTTTTGTATAAGATTATCCACTCTCAAGTAAGCTGCCTATTAAAATGCATAAAAAGTTGCAAAGGTTATGTACAGCGTTAGTGAACAGAATATCAAAATATTTTACAGCAGTGATGATTGATTCAATTTCGTTCGTTTCCTTTGAGTTTGCATTTGCGTTGACGCGAAATTCGATTTTATTACACAATAAATTTGACAAACTTGAAATGATTGAGTGAGTTCAACATTTGTTTATTTTCTCCAGTTGCAAAACACAATGCAAGTGAAAGGCTACAAATACACATAGACATGTGTGACAGTGTGTGTGGAAGAAAATTTTTACAAATTCTTTTTAAAAACGCTCTCATGTAAAAGCAGCGAAGAATGTGCGCTACAAATGCGATTTATAAATTTAAGTTTGTATATATACACACATATGTATATGTGTGTGCGTATGCTTGTAAGTGCTGTACAAATTTGTTACAATGCTTATCGCTAGCACGCTTAACTACTCGTGCACTGCCAACCATATGGTCGAGTAGGTATTTCGCTGTCATGCCACTTTTCGCTCCATATGGTGGCACAATAAATACCGCTGAGGCAGCAACATTTCGCCAGCTGCCATGAGAAATGAGCGACTCGCAAAATATGCTGTTATTTATAAAGCAACATACACACACACATACATACATATATATACATATATAAACATATATATATATCGTATGTATATATACATATATATACTTGTATATTGCCTATAAATAACGGCAATGCTCTTACAGCATTTATCGGTAATATTTTCACGTGTATAAGCCAAATTGCCAAAAAGTATGCAACGTTGACTAAAAATATGTGTGGTGGCAGAGTGTTGCATACTTACTGGCGATTTAAGAGAAATTAGCAAAGCCAAGAGAAAAGTATGTTTTATGCTCTCTTTGTTGAAATATTGAGTGCACGAAATGAATACACTTACTCTTCCTATCAGTATTACTTCAAATGGCTTATCATTTACAACAAATGACATCACTCATGGTAAAATACCTGCAAGCTGACACGTACACAATATAACTGTATGTAGGTGAACTGAACAATGCGAAAAGGGTACATGCGCTCTTCTCAACTCAGCCCATTTAAAAAACTGCTTGTTTATAATTTTTACACTCGTACTTGTAGGTATTACAGTGTTTTCTAAGTGGATTAATGAAAGAAAATTGGCAAACCCAATAGACAGATGCACAGATTTTTAAAAATTATTTGACATACTTATTACCTGAAGTAGGTAGGCTAATACTACTCTTAGTTATAACCTATGATGGTAATCGAATCAATTTTTCTCTGCAGTAATGATAAATTTATGACGGCAACTTCATAATAATGAGAAGAAATAACTTAGGTTGTCGGGTTCACCAAAATCCAGAGGTCCAGCGGTACTACCCAAGAGGATAACGGAGACCCAGCGAGCTCAAAAGTAATGCTGCCAATCTGCTGTCGGAGTGTATGCTCATCCCTCTGAAAAAGGCGACAATGCAGCCACATAGCTACAGTGATCCGGTAGCCTAAAACTCTGCTTGAGTGAGGATTCCGTATAGAAAGTTTTAACCTTCTAATCTTCTACCTATCCACATATACCTCGCCGGTATGTAAGGAGATAAAGGGCTATCAGGAATAGAATCTGCAACGTTGCGATCTAAGTTTTCAGTGACGCAATCAAAAAAAGCAGAGAATTTCAGTTGGGACTCTTTCATTTACCCAGCTTTCTTGAATCTTACAGCGGCACTTGAGCCTTATCGACGAGCGCTATTTGTACAATCGCATTCAGTGTCATTGTTGTACCAATGTGAACCGCTCTTTCAACCTATTTAAACTGTTTAGCGGGCGTCGCTTTTCCGAGCGCCCTACTTAAAACGAATGATCGATTAAATATTACTTACTGTGGTTTCGTAGAGCCGAAATATCACATTTGTTGTTTGAGGCCTCACCTCTACCTAATAGCTTTTCTATAGTAACATAAGTCAACGGACACCTTCGTTACTCTCTCCTTAATATTTTACCTCCATTAAAGACTCTATGCTTGAGCCGTTTGCAGTAATCTGGATAGATCTGTACTACTTCTAGGAAAATATGGTAAAGTCTAAAGTTTAGGGCGATTTTAAGTCATACCGTCATCTGCCGTAAGGAATCAATGACCATATTTCTAAAATGGTATGTATGGCTAGTATGAATAATATCCGAGTTCTCGTACTAAAGCTCCATTTCAGATATTCTAACTTCATCTAAATTGAAAACATTGTAAAGCTTTCATAAAAATCTAGAATAACATTCGCAGAATAGCGGTCCGAGAGAATGGGGCAGGATAGAGTCCGATAATTGAGCTAACTTAGATTTTTTTTGATGGCATTCAGTTGCAAAAACACTTTTGTTTCACCTCCAGATTTCATAATTTCTTGGTCATCTCATGCTTATTTTTTTAATTTTCCAAAAATTCATCTAATTTTAAAATCTCAAAGCTTAAGTATCTGGCTCAAAAATTTCAAAAATTTAAAAATTTGTAAAAAAAAGTTCCTCATTTTGCAAATTTTAAAAATTACTAAGTTGTTCTACAATTTTTCTCTACTAAGTTAATTGACTTTTTGTTCATATTTACTCACATTAACTCACACTCATCAAATGCAAATACTCTCCAACATACACAGATACTTACCATAAACTCACTTTTATGCTGACGTCATCGAATGCCAACAAATAGCGCTGCCTGAAGTCAACGCTGAGGTCAACTGTTAGTAAGGTTGTTTGTGTACATGTCGTGTACACATGTGTTTGTGTGAGCGCATTTGAGCGTTAATTGGCAGCTTCGCGCTCGCTGTATTTGTTCCGGCAACGCCACCGTGTGTCCTGCTACCTAGTTCTCCCTACGTCAATATACATATATGTATTTAAGTTTGTTTGTTGGAGCCTGTGTGTGTGTGTGTGTGCGTTTGCTTGGAAAATGCTCCCTCTACAATATTTGCTTTGCGTTTTTTTTTTGTTTTGTAAAAATTTCGCGCAAGCTGTTGCTGCCTTTGCTCGCTAACATGAGTGCGCTGTAATGCGTTCAAGTCGGAAGCCCCGCCAATAAGGTGATGACATAATCGTCGCGACTTAAGACGTAAACTTAATTATGAACACTTGAATACATCCAAACGTACCAGCAATTTTGTGGAGAGCAAGGGTGTGGGAGTGCTTCGTGCGTTTTGTGGCGTGGCGCTTCCTTACATATGCGTACATTCACTTTTATTTGGTACTCAAGCACACATGTATGTATGTATGTGTGCTTGTATATGTGTATGCACTTGAAAATGCTTATGAGTAGGTGTGCGCATGCATTTCTATGTATATTATCCTTTGATATAACGAATTTAAAATAAATGTGTGTTTCAAGGTCACTCACAAAGCAATCGCATTTTTGTTGCATACTTACCGGCGCTACGTCATCGGATATGCAAGCTAATTGACGATTCCTCCTACTTAATGCATTAAAATTTTATATTATACTACGTTATATTTAGTTGAACTAACACAAACCTATACTTACATTGAAACACTTGAAGTATAAATAAAATTGCAAACGTCCATAAAGCCGTTATAAATATAATGAATGCGAAGTTGCTTTATAAGAAACGCATATTTATAGGCTACTTTAGTCCCACCATTTATTTTAACGCTTTAAAAATACGCCAGTGACGCAATAAGGTCTAAGGCACTTAATACACAAGCAGAAACAGTAAAATCTTTATATAGCTAAATGAGAGCAGAGTAAGTGTTTGTTCTGCGTAAAAAATTATGCAATTGTGACACAAGAGATCGGAAAGGTTTTCTTCTCTATAGAATACATAACTTATAATCTGTAAATGGCAAATCGCCTCATTTGTGCTACACATCTCGATATTTCTAATACCAGTCTACTCCTCAATACCTCATGAGAATTTAGTAGTCATTTTGAGGCAAGTTAAGACATGCAGAGACCGTCAAAATAGCATGAAGGAAAAAATAGTTCCTGCTACTGAAACTTCGGAATGCTTTTCTAAGAGGAAGGATAGGTATGAAAGGAAATTAAATTGTTTGGCTATAGTCAGTATCTAGGATATTGAACGAGTTTACCTCATTTGCTAAGATATTGTAGTCTTGAGTTTTTCAGCTTTCAGCTTCAAAGTTATACAAAACCTCAAACCAAATATTATGAAAAACCTTCGCTTCCAAATTGACACTTAATTTCAGTTTAATACGAAATGTCGGTTTCATTTTCTCATAAACACGAGAGAAGAAAAGTTGCAATCTGCAATTAGAGTCGAGATGGCCAAAGACACCATACAGATATCTGACCATTTCGCTGTTAATATAAGGAAATAATAAATGATGGATTATGAATGATGCTTATCTGAACTTGGAGAAAAAAAAAGATTTTTTTGTTGTTGCGACTTATACCCAAATAAGTTTGGAGAATTGAAGCATTCCGAATACGCAAACTCGACGTAGTAATTTAATATTATTATATTTCTAACAAGAAGCCTTCACATAAAACCTAAAAATTTGTGTTAGCAACATTTTTCGAACAGGTGGTAACGCCGCCAAAAAATATTTTCAACCAGATGTCTTTTCAAAACTCTTTAGTTTGGTATATCTATCATAATAAATTACCTAGATTTTAGACTTTATTCGTTTATTGTGACAACCCTCCTCTTATTATTTGTTCAACCGACAACATGCTTGCTAAGCCTTGCATATCTAATTTACGTTGATTTTAGCACTTAGTTTATTTGGTAGATATATCTTATTATATTTCGTTTACCAACAGTGGCAACCTTCTTCACTAATATTTTCCACAACTGGCCTTTTTAAACATATAATGTGATATATTTAACACAATAACTCGCCACTTTTCAATTGTTCTATATTAAATTAACAAGTGGCAACCCTCTTCAATTTTTTTTTTAAGCTATGTGTCTTCTAAAACCAAATTACTTTCATATATATTTCGTTAATCAATTAGTTTATTTAACTATCATATTGTAATAATTTATTTTATTATTGAAAGATGGCAACCTTTTAAAAAACAAAAAAATCTCTATCTGTAGTTAAGACCTTGTTAAACTTCCAAGACTGTTATCTGTTTAAACTAACTAATCTTTATATATTATCAATTTTATTTTATTGTACTAAACTTTTGACCGAGTAACTCCCTTAGAAATATGTTTTCAGCTATTAATATTTTTAAATCTCTTTATTTTGTCTTTTTATTTTTTTTGTGGAAAAATGATTTATTTCAGTATTTTGTTTTTAAGCGAGTTACAACAGTTCAAAACTTTAAGCGAGTGGAAATTCTCTAACCTTTTGGCTTTAAAGCATTCGAAACTTATAAAGGCTATCCCAAAATTACGCAAGACTGAAATTATATACAGGGTGACCCCTAATTAAGGTAAGATTTAAATTTACCGCCATTTATGTACAAAAGGCTTAGTAAAAACGGAGCGTTACACGATAGAACAACATGTCTTCATTATTGAACAATATTTCAAAAATAATGAAAGCTTAGCGGCCGCAGTTCGAAATTGAATACAAAATATGGTCAGGATAGTGTTCAACTATTTTTTTATTTTTTATTTCTATTTAATTGCAATCTTGCATTAATTTTGAGACAAAGGACTACTTGAAATACCTTCAGCCTTCGCAAAGTTTTCCTTTCAACATTTTTAAACATATCTGGTGCAGCTTTGGTTTTTGGGATGGTTTTTTGGGATATCAACTTTAGCTATGACAAACTGTTAATGAAAATATTTCTATACCTTTAGGTATGTGTACGAATGTGAATGTATGTATTGAGCAGCGCAGTCTCGGAGTTTCACTTACACATCTCATTATTTCATTATTTTTTATGCAGCGCCATTATGTCAATTATTGTATTTGGTTATTCAATATTTTTGTTTTTTTTTGTTGTTGTTCTTCTTTTCGCTGTGACCGCATGACCCTTATCAATGTCGTCCACTGCGAACGAAGGCAATAAAGTACTAGACGAAAAACAGGAAGCAAGCCAAAGTAAGCCGACTGATCTCTGCCAGCCATAGCCACAGACTCAGACACAACCGCAGCCATACCCTTCAAATGTCATTGCGGTTGTGAAAATAATCGAAATACCTAAGAGACAAGGGTGAGCCAAGCAAGGATATTGAGAAAACTGCCTTTGCTGCGTATTTATAATTAAATTTGCCAGTGGATAACAGACGGCAGCGAAAGCGACCAGCAAAACAATCAGCAACGCAAACACAAATCACTCGACTCTTACATTTGGATGTCCGTATAAATGTGTGTGTGTGTGTGTGTGTGTGTGTGCACCAGCTGGAGTGTTTGGGTAGCACACTTTTTGACGCTAAACGGAATTTAATGATGTTTGCAGGCCTTGCATTTTGTCGCGCAATTTTATGAGCTTTTATAGCTGCGAGCGCAGCGACCTCAATGCTGCGGAAGCAATTAAATATATACCACATATATATATATATATATTTGTATATATAAGGTATTAGGAGTATTGGCATAAGTATTTGTCTTTAAATATCTAGCCATCATTTTTTATACCAAATCCAGCCTTAAATCCAGCCCGATTTCAATAGTTTATATTTGTTTGTTTATGTTGCTGCTGACCCTTTCTTTGTTATTGTGAATTGTACTCCGATCATATAGTAGCGATATGCAGAGATGTTTTTAACACCTAGAAGGAAATATCGGTGATCCTATAAAGTATATATATACATTATCAGCGTGACGAGTTGCGTCGATTTAGCCATGTCCGTCCGTCTGCCTGTATATACGCGAACCTGATATCGGACCACTATAGGATATAGCTGCCATACAAACTGAGCAATGATAATTTAGTCCTTATATGGATAACTTTCCTAATTGACGAGATATCTTCACAAAATTTGGCGTAGATTATTTTCTACAGCAACGCTATAATCTCCAAAAAATTGCTCAGATCTGACACCTATAACATATAGTTGCCATACCAACTTTCCGATCAAAATCAAGTCTTATATGGAAAACTTTTTTATTTGACAAGATATATTTACGAAATTTGGCAAAGATTAGTGCTTAAGGCAGCGCAAGAATCTTGGCATATATTTCTCTAATCGGACAACTATAACATATAGCTGGGTTACAGACTTAACGATAAAAATCAAGATAAGGGTATTTTTATAACCTTTTATGCTATAAGATATGCAGTGTATTATAGTTTCGGTAATGCAAAAGATTAAATTATTTTGTTGTTTTTCTTGTTTGTTTGTTGCTATTTAAGGCTAAATTCTATACTTTTCTTAATATCACTTTGACTCTTCCATTTAGTTGCTCTGTTTTTTACAGGTTGGCGGATTATTGCTTTAATTTTTTTTTCTATTCTTGCATTTTCCCTCTCACCCTTATCACCGCACCAACCAAATACGCCAGCAGCCACCAGAAATCAATCTTAACTCCGTCTCTTTCGTTGTTTGTGCGTCCTTGGTCGGCAATGCAATCTCTGAACCAGGATATTTGAAATTATATTTGCGCACAAATACACACACACACGCACAGGTACATATACAATTAATTTGAGCGCTTTTGCTCGTACTGAAACGCTTTCTCGTATTGCGTTATTTTTAATTGCGGCCTTTTCTCGCCTTCAAGTCAATGCCCCGCAGCACACACTGCTGCCTCTCCAACCTGTTACTCATACATATCTACAGCTTACCACAAAATGTCCAGCTGCTTGTTGTGCTACTGTTGTTGTTCGGATTGTTGTTGTTGCTGCCGTTGTGGCGAATAAATTTATGCAAAAATGATGGTGTCCACAGGCGGCCAAGTAAACGCAATACAATTTACTCGGCGCAAAATTATAATAATAACCAAATGAAAACAATAACAACTACCGTATAAAACAACAACAACAACAACGACAGCAAACTCTTGTAAGCCTGTCATTAATTTTATTTACAACACATGCATTTGTTTATGATGCTACATTAAATTGTTGACCAACAGTGTAATTATGGAAATTAATGTCATAAATGCATTGCATACTTATAGGCTACAATTTATATACACACATTTACAACCGAAATGAACAGCATGATCTATTTTTATACCATACACACACACACATTCGTTTGTGGCATTGGGTGAGCTTTCGTGCTTTTTCAGTAAATGTGGCATTATTTATAAGCGCTGTAATTGTATGCTATTTACAGTATTTTTATGAACCGAATTTAATAGCGCCGGATATTTTTAGAAACTTATTCACAACTACGGTCGCTTCATATGCATATTTAATGCATACTAAACCATTTAGATTTAATGTTGTCTGCCAAAATTTTTGACGATACATTTAATATTAAAAGTGAAATTTATAAATAGTTAGAAAGCGCTGAGCTCGTGTCAAATCGCACAATACATAATCTTATTAATTAAACGGAGAAATATGTAAAACAAAAATTTTTCAGAATTTTCAAATAATCAATTTTTCTTTTTTTGCATTTTTGTTAAGTGTAATGTCTTGAAAATATTCTCTGAAATTATCCGATAATTACTTTTTGAGTTATTCGACAAATAACAAAGAGCGCTCGGGCACTTCAAAGCGCTCGGGAGCTCTAGTGTAAAACTTTAAATGCGTTTTTCTCAAAACTATGATTTTTGAATTGGTGACAACTGTGACTCGAAAAATACTTAGTAGATTTTAATAAAATTTATACAGCTTTTCGAAAACATAAACTTGGGCCTGATCGAAAGGTTTTTTTTTTCGAAAATTTCGTTTTTTTAAGATCAATCAACTGTTGATTTTTTCCCAAAATTCTAGAAAAAAATTTCCTGAGGCCGCCATTTTGTTAATTTAAAAAAAAAAGCTTGGATCAGGATTATCTATTTATAAAATAAATTTTTTTATCCAATTGACTGTAGATGAATTTCCAAGGACTTATGATTGTCACCGCAAGGAGCTTTTTTTGGAACTGGTTGAACACAGACAGCTATAACTTTGGAAATTAAAATTTTTTTGAAATTGTCGTGACCTCAAGTCAAATCCATGTATAATACAGCCATATTATTCTTTTTAATAATTTAAAATTTTTTCGTGCCTCCGACTACCCCTAACCCCTTAATTTTTGATATTGCTCAGGTATACTTGAGAACTTATTTTCAAGCAATTTTATAAATACAAGTATATGGTATGAATCTAAAACACATATATGGATTAAAGTCAGCCGGATGTTTCAAAATCCTGAATATCAGCTATATGTTGGCTAAGGTTTTCAACCGATTTTATCCATTTTAGGCACAAAGATACACTGTCATTAGAAAAATACGCTGTCTCTATTTCATTAAAATAACTCCCACATAGGCCGCTATATGTATTGTAGCATAAAGTCAACTGGAAGTTGGAAAATCTTTATCATAGGTATATGTGGGCTAAGAGCAGTATTGACCTAATTTAACCCATTTTTGACATATGGATATATTATTATCAAAGAAATATTTTCCGCGAATTCTTGATATATCTCATTCATTGAATGATATTTTCGACTAAAAGTCAGCCATACGCACGTTATCGTCCTATTTTAACCATATTTAGACCCGAGATCCCATACCTCATAGGCACTATTTGGGCAAAGTTTTATCCGAATATATTTATAAGTGCTTGATTTGTGTAATGGAAAATCAATGAAACGGATGGAATTTAAAATTGTGTTATATGGCAAGTGGGCGTGGTAGTAGTTCAATTTCGTACAATTTCGCACAGCAAATAGTAGTTAAACCTACCGAGTTTGGTTGAAATCGGTTGAGCTGGTCCCGGGTGACATTTTGTGCTCGTGGCAGTGGTCCGATTCTCTACGATCTACGAATTCATCCCCACTTTTTTACCAAGGAACACGTGTACCTAGTTTCATTAGGAGATCTACATTTTTACTAAAATTACAACTTGCACAGAGAGACGGACGGACGGACAGTCACTCGAATTTCAATTCGTCTTTCATCTTGATGATTTATATAATCTTATTTTTAGGTGATACAAACAACCGTTAGGGGAACAAAACTATTATAATTTATAGCAACAAGTTACAAGATTATAATAAGTACTAAAAGGCAAAGCTTTCATTTTATAGCTATAATGTTATCTATTGTAAGGCCCAATTAACCAAATGGCGTCATAATGGTATTTTTTTTTTTTTTGCTTTTTTTGTGATATGATGAGTGCCCAATTCCACCATTTTTGAAGTCAAAGCGTCGATACCTATTTTGTCATAACTCCAAGTTGGTTCTAGTGGTCTAATGGTAAGCAGTCTCACGCACTTAGTAAAATATTTATATCAAAGAATATTAATAACTCCTAATCAAAGTTTTTTTGCCATAGTTTTGATGGAGTTGACATAGTGTCTGCCTTTGATTAAACAGCACTTCCTTCTGCTTGAAATGGCGCAGTTTTTCCGCTCGTTCGTCTTTTAAATATTTTGGACTACAGAAAGTTATTCTGTAATATGTTAATTCCGTCATGCAACTTCAATAAACAATATCAGCTATACTTGTAGAAGGCTTTTCTAGAGCAACCGTAGAATTATAGCGGTCTCATCATTTCGTATAGTAAATTATTAAATGTCGTCATAAGGTCGATGCTGAGATTGTGCGGACGTACTTTTAAGAATTTCACATACTTTCATAGCCATTATTAGGAGCCATTCATCTATTGATTTAAATGGTAAGACTTAGAGAAAAGGACATGTGCAAAATTTCAGATCGATAGCTTAAAAACTGACTAACTAAGTGGTATATATACAGACAGACAGATGGACGGACAGACAGAAGGACAGGTCTAAATACTCATCATGCTGATCATTTATGTATATATATTATAGGGACTCCGACGTTTTCTTTTGGATATTACAAACTTCGTGGCCAACTAATTAGTCTATGGCTAGTTCCAGACAAAGACACGTCTATAAAGAAGACTCTTTAAAAATTTTAGATAAGTCTACCCAGTAGAGCCTAAAAAATCGTGGTTATCGTTTTGAAAAAGACAGTTTCGAGTAAAACGCGTTTAAAGTTTCGGTTCCGGTTGAACCAGTAAAGAATACCTATATCGTTTAAAATAATTTAATTAATTTTCCAATTTAATGCTATACTCTTATCTATATTTCTAATTCCAACAACTTAACACTTCCCTTTCTAAAAACCGCTTCTAATTAAATGGAAGATTTTGCATATATTGTACATAAGTATGTATGTACTCATGACTTTAACTCAAAGCGGCAAAGTTAACTAGAATAACTAATTTATATATGTATCTAGTGTTCAAAAATAATCTCAACAAACAAAATTTGCCGAGTAATAACCTATAATTTGGTTATGCTCCAACTTTTCCGCTCAATAGCAAAATGCTAAACTCCAATGCGAATTGCGCTACAACAAAACGACAATTAACAAATAGCATCACCTAAAACAACAACAACACAACAATATGACAACAAAAGCACTATTATCATCACCAACAAGAGGTGAACTAAGAAGTTGGAACCAAACAAAAAGTCCAACAACAACAACAATTAAAGCAATATGTGTACATCGAAAAACCGCCCGGTAATGCTTCCGTAAAAATTTCTATCAGCTGCACAAAAAAAAAAAAAAAACACAAAAGTGACGAAAAAAGTGTGTATAAACAAACAAGTGTTAAGTGTGAGATGATTAAGGAAGTCAAGGTCGTTAAGGCAGATCGCACCGAGCGAGTGAAGACGGCAAATATTGCAGAGTCAGCGTGACGTGTGAAAACACAAAAACAACAACAACAAATGACGGAAAAACACTGTTATGCAAAGTGACAATTTGTGTGCAAGCAAAAAGTTTGTGAAGCGCTGGCGCTTTGGCGGCCAAACGCAACATGTTGGCGCAACAACAATAGCAACACTAAAGGCAGTAAGGCAGGTGCGTTCGCTCAGCTGTTTAATACGGTTTTGCATGGCGCTCAACACCTTCGCAACGCGCGTCGAACACAACCGAAATGTTTTTGACCAAAGCACAACAACAGCAATAATAAGCGAAGCTTACAGCTGAGCAAGCGCGTGAGTTTGTGAACGCACAACAACAACAACAATATCAGACAACAAACACAGCCAGTTGGAGCTTCTTTTATTTTTCCTCATTGGATGGTGCTCGGCCGATCTTCGTCATCGCTACAACGTGATCGTCATCGACATCGCCATCGTCGTGGCAGCGAAGCTGAGCAGCGTTGTCAAGCGATCGTTGCGAGTTTAGTTCTTTTTCAGTGTTCGTATTGATCGGGTCGACGAACGCGGATCCGGCAGTACAACTCCGCTTAACGTCTGTGTGAACGGGCTGTGCGCTAAGTCTCCAACGGCAGCGCCAAACTACTTGGAGCCGAGCGCTGAGGTGAATTTGAGCATTTTCGTGCGGTTTTCTTATGGCATTTTATTTAATTTTTTGGTTTTTTTTTTTTTCCTTAAAAATATTTTATAAAGCAGCAAAATAATAAAGCGTGTCAGAAACGAATTCAAAATCAATAAAACGAAGTGAAAGAAACCAATAAATATATATATATATATATATACTTGTAAATTGTTTTTTTTTTTTTGATTTCGGTGCGTTGAAGCAAATAAGGTTAAGGAAATATTTCCATGATAAAACGAAGCGAATAAAGAAGATGATAAACGTTATGCGCTTGTGAACGAAATCGAAAGTGCGAACTTGTGTGTTGCAAAAAAGGCAAAGAAACGAAAATGAAAGAAAAACAGCAAATCAACGCAACCGACTGACAAATGAAAAAACGTTGTAAACAAACACAACAAAAACAAATAAAAGAAATTACATACAACAAACAAATGGCAAAAACTCTCCGAAAACACACAAAAACCGAAAAAATCAGAAAAAAAACTAAAACAACAACAACTAACCAAATATTTAAGTGCATTTTCATTGAAGATGCGCTCGAAAAGTGCAGAGTGCAAAGTGAAATGCACGACGCTAAAGCGCAGCGCATAAGGGAAGAGGCAAATTGCCATTTTTTGGTTGTTGACATATAGGAAATGCAAGCGAATTCGTTGATTGTTGGGTGAAAAGCAAAGAAATAAGTAAAAATAAAAAGTGAACACTTTTTTGCGGCTGTTTGTCAGTAAACAGTAATTTTGTAGTTTTAAATATTTGCTGAAAGTAGAAAAGCTATCAGAAATGTGTTTGTGTTATATGGTTAGATTTTAGCTGGCGCTTAGTCGATGCTTTGTTTTGTTAATTGCGAATTTATTAAATTGCTAATGCGCATTGAAGGCTTTATGGCTTAATTGAGATTTGTTTGGAAGATATGTATATGTCACGTGTATATAATTATAATAATTCTTTTAATAAGTAAAACTTCAATTAATTTAAAAAAATTAAATACATTTGAGTAATTAAGACTTTTTTTGGTTTTTGTGGCCCTAAAAAACACTACTATTAATATAAAAAAAAAATAAAAACTACAAAGAAAAAATTAATTTAGTACATTTTAGTAATTTAATTTTTTTTTTTATTTTAATTTTTCAATCAAAAAAATTAAAGACCTCAGAATTAAAAATAAATGAAGCTGACGACTACATATGCATAAAAATAAAAATTATATACAAGTGTTTGAATATGAAACTAAAAAAGTGGATACAATCTTTAGGCCCTAACAGAAAAACAATTAAAATAATATGAAAAACAAAACCAAAAATTCAAAATATCGAACAAAAAGTTCAAATGTTCAAATATGTTCAGAATTTTTTATTTTACTTTTTAGCAGCAAGTAAATATTTCTTGCCATATTTTCCCGTTTTTTACTTTTCTTACTGGCAATCAAATTAAAAACCTCTTATTGCAACAATTTGAGTTCAAAAATACTGTTTGCAAATATGAACTTCATTACAAAATTCATATAAATTATTTTTATGTGCTTTAAAAAAAATTTGTATTAAAACCAAAAAAAATTTTTTGGAATCGTACCAAAACTACAATGTACTGAATAAATGAGTTTTAATATATCATACATAATCGAAATTCTTTCTAAACACACAACCAATTTTTATTACCTAAATATATATTAATTTTATTTTAATACCCAAATTTAATTTAAAAAATATTTATTTTTCTGGTTTTGACAAAATATATTTTTTTAATTAAAATATACTATCACACATATCAAAAAAGCACAAAACAAAAAATCATAGCGAAATTATTTTTTATAATCAAAAATAAAATATGTGCATATATATATAATATATACATATTATATAAAACGAGAAAAAAATGTTTTTAATTAAAAAACTAATGCAAAAAATTTAGAAGCCACAAAAAATTATTGTGGAATATTATTTTAAAATAAACAAAACTGATTTTTAAAATTAAATTTGAAAACTTACTAAAATAAAATTATAATAATTCAATAAATTATGAATAGAAATTTCAGAAGTGTTTTTTGTTTTGTTTTTGCTTTTTTTTACGCGACATTCACATTAAAGAAAAAATAAGGTTTTCACGCATGAAAAAAAAAGTTTAATATTCTAAAGTATGGTAAACCAAAAAAAAAAATTGTTTAATAAAAATAAAAGAATTTTTAAAAATAGTCGGTTATTATTAATAGCTTTAAATTAATAAAAAAAAACTAAATTAAGAAATTAAAATATCCTAAAATAAACAAAGAAAAATAGTATTAAATTAAAATTAATAAAAATTAAATTAAGAATTGTATTTTTTGTTTTGTGTGTGTGTTTTTTTTACAACAATAATTAGGTTAATGAAAAACCAAGCTCCTTACTCATGAAAAAAATTAACGTCAAAAAAAAATTTATTTTTATTTTAAATTGGAAATTCTTAATAAAGTAAAAAGTGTTCAATTTGAGAACAAGTAGCTTAACTTCAACTATTGAAATGTTTTAAAATATATTGACTGTTTAAAAACAAAAAAAAAAAATTAAATAAAATATTAATAAATAAAAATAATAATAAATAATCAACTACCTTTGGATTTTTTTTTGTATTATTTTCGCTCGCAAATTTTTGTGCTAAAACTGTATTTCTGGTGGCAAAACCCATTGATTTATTTCATTTGATCATTTTCAGTTGCAAATTTTTATACAAATTTCTCAATTGCTTTCAAGCCCAACAAGCAAAGAAAGCAACTAATAGCAATTAAAAGTTATTTAATTTTTTTTTCATTTCACTCTTCACAAAACACTTAAAAATTTTCAATTTTCACCCATAATCGCGTTTAATTTTCTTTCAGCATAATTAAGTATTTCGTAAACAAAAATGCACAACACAAATTGAACTTGAATTCGGGCATTTAATCGTGTTTTTCCCAAATGCACCATTTTTTCTTTCATTCATTTTATTTTCCCATTTCATTTTCAACTGCTTTAAGCGCATTTCACTTTGGCGAATGAGTAGCGCATGCGCACGCGAATCTTGGTCAGCAGAGCACAGCGCCACAAAGCAGCCAAGCGACTTTTTACATTCATGTCTTTCAGTGGATACGAATGCGCAGACGGAAATCGCGCAACAATTAAGAGAGCATATATAATTAAGAAAATCTTTGCAAATAAACAATGGCAAATACAATGAAACCATAAAAACAAAAGAAAATTATCTTTTTTACCGCAAAATCGAAATGCACTTTGCAAAAATATCGACGACTTCTTCCAACCGTCTTCGGAGCTAGCCATACAAAGCACACTCATAAGCGCATAAAAAAATATGAAAACGAGACTTGACGCATGCGCCAACAGTTTGTGAAGGCAATGAGCAAAGAAGAGATCGCAAAAACAATTGCATAAGATCAGCCGCAACCAACAGCTGTGGCGACGGCGACGCCAAGCGCAGCGATAATCGCCACTGAAGCGGGCAATAATACGCCAAAAGCTTGCAGGCTATTTTTTGTTGTTTTTATTGTTGTAGTAGTAGTTTTTGTCGCTGCCACCGGCTCAGTTGTCCATCGCAGTCACGGCCGTCTGGCTGCCGTTTTTTTTTTGTTTTTTTGTTTCTTTGCTTGCATTAATATTTTTGGTTTTATTGTTGTTTTGGTTTTTTTCATTATTGAATATGGTCGTCTTCTGCCGTTGGCGTATGAATTTTATTTATTTACTTTTCTTCTTTGTCCCTAGTTAGCGCATGCGTGTTCGTTGCATTTTTCGAAGTTTTCAAATATTTTACTCAACGCTTTTCACTGTATTTCGGCGTGTTTGTTGCTGTGTTTGCCTCTGCGATTGATATTTTCTTAAAGAGCAGAAACTATTCGTTCGTTTTGGAGTTTTTGTTTGTAATTAAATGAAATAACTTTTAAAATAATTCCAAATATTCTTGGTTTTCTGATTAAAAACGTTTTTGAAAAACAACCGTTATGAAAAATGAACATCAAGAAAATTAAGATAAATATAATATTTATACACATAGAGAAGAAAATATACTGCAAATATTATATATAATTTCCAAAATTACAAAAAAACAAAAACTATCAAATAATAATTTTACTTCAAACCAAAAATCTAAAAACTAAACTAGAATGAAAAATATGTGCTATAAAAACTAAATACTTTTGGTACTTTAATTTTTTGCATGACTTTTTGTAGTTAATATAAATTATTTTTTTACTTTAAAAAGATCCAAAAATTTAACCTCATTTTCATCATTTCTTCTTCTCTCTTTCTCAAAGGATCGGAAAGAATTCTGTGTATGTGTGTGCCTCAACCTTCAATTACAAGTGCGAAGTAAAATAAAAGAAAAAAAACTTATTTTCAATCAGATTCTGATTCTGATTATGTGTTAAAAAAATATTTGTGTGCAACGAAATATAAATAATAACATTTTATATATTGACTTCCGGAAATCCGCGAATTGAAAAGGAGAAAAAGGTAAGTGTTTTTAAATAGCTGTTAAAAATATAAATATTTTCCAATATATTTATATACTAACTATTTATTGTTAGTATTCTTTCCGAATATATTCTACATAATCATCAATAGTTTCCGGCAGTAAAAATCAATCCTAAGGAACAGACAGTTAATTTTCATATCATCACTGGCTTGTCAATACTTTGATCAGCTGTTAATAACGTTTTTGCAACTGACATTTTGTCATTCAATGCGTCATAGGCTACTTCAAAGCAATACTGAGTTCTCAAAAATACAAGAGAACTATATGTCGATACTAAATTTAAAAAGAACATCTGCTGTGAAATCTTCTTTGCGTACTCAAAACTTAAAATATATGTATATATATTGTATATTTGTATCTTATTGGCAAAATTTATATTTGTTATGCTGGCAACTCTGGTTGAACTGTTTTCTCATTTAATATATGTTTAATACCTACACACTGCAGTTGCTTTTGTATTTCATACGTGTGGCTACTCTACAAAAGCGTTCATAATACACGTCAACTTGCTCTTGCCTTTGATGAGGCTATTCTGAATGCTTTAATAAAATTTATTTAAAGTTTTTTGGCTCTATAAGAATATATATATAGCTAAATTTAAATTCTGTATGAGCATACGCTTTATTCTAGTATACATATGTGTACTCAGTCTTTTTTGAACTAACTTAACTAGTAAAATATAAAGTATTTAATAATTATAAAGTTATTTTACTTTATTACGATTTGTTTTATCTATTTAATCAAATATGAAAGTCTACTAATTACCATACTCGCCTCACGTCTTATTATACTGACCAAATCAGTATTGTATTACTTGAATAGCTTGAATTACGATTATATGTTAAAGAAACTGCTTATTATCTTAGTAGTTTGTTCTGTATTACTAGAGTTCCAAGACCTTAGCTGTGTTTCTAGAGTCCATTGCTTCAAGAAGCCTATTAAGGTGTTAAATAATCCTGGACAACTTAGAGGAATTGTGTTACTGGCTGCCTTCAAGCGGGCCAACTCGTCTGTCTTTTTGTTTCCTTTTATTCCTATATGACTGAGTACCTATATGATTTTTACTGATTTTTCCCACTGAGTCTAGTTATTGCCACCTTTCATAACCTAACGCAGTGACACTTAGTATAAGCGCTATCGATAGCCTTAAAAATTAGTTAAAATGTTTGTAGTTCAAATCCTAAAGGCTTAATACTTAAATAGTTAGTAACAAAAGGCATCTTCGTTTCGCCACTTTTTTGTTAGTCATGTGTAAGCAGATCTATTAGAATTATGTGACATACAAGATAGCATGGAATAAATTAAAGTGCTTGCTATGAGTGTTCTCTCTCTATTTTCTTCTGCATATCTATGTGATTTATACGAGTAGTTCGTTTTATTCGCCACTCTCCAAGGTTTGGCGTATGGAAAACATCTAAAATTAATATTATTTATTTATGTTGAATTCGCCATGAAACTTCCGTCTTATCTGCTCAAAAAACACTTGCCCTAACACATACATTTTATTACGATGCCATTGTAATGCACCCACATGTCTTACACGAAAACCCAGGAATTATTTCAAAATATAATGTTTGCCACTACCTATGATATATGCGGCTCATATAAGCCCTGCAAATTTAGTAACTAAATTTTTTTTTTGTTTATTAATGCCGCATAAAGCCATATTTTATTCATAAAAAAGATGTTCATTTGTATGTTTGTATGTATGTATATATTTATGTGTGAAATTACGAAATCATGTTGACACAATTTTTATTATTTTTATTTGCACTAACAAAGAGGCAAAAAATTAAAAGAGTATAGTTTAAAAGAAATTATACAAATGTAATTATAAAAGTGGAATTTCTTTGTTAATAAGAAGAAGAAAAAGAGCATATGATGTTAAACGCACAAACTGCCGCCATCATCGAAATCACAATAACAGCGAAAAAACTCCCACAATTGTTGGCAGACGAGTATATATATACAATACTTAAACATATGACTATACGTGTGTATGTATGTTTATCAAACTTTATACTTTATTATTATGCGCAGTCGCAGCCGCCGACGCATTGAGACGTCACTTCAACTGGTGTCACTCGCTTTGCCGGCGCTACCAGGCAGCCGAGAAATGCTGCGAAATGTAACTACACACATACATACATACGCATATACAAGAGTTTAACATTTTTGGAACGCTGATGCGCCGCTTGTGGAGTTAGACTTTGTGGTGCGCGTTATCTAATCGACAGGTTGCTTGCGTTTTTATTGTATTGTACATGTATTGTATATGTTTACAATAAATTGCATATGTGTGCGTGTATATATTTGTAAATATGTATTATTCATGCTTATGTTATGTAGGTGACACTATTATTTGCTCAGCTCAGCTGCTTGGCGACAATATGATCTGCCCTACTGCTTTATGTTTGTGTGTATGTTTGTAAATTTTTTCTGTGCAAACAATAACTTGAATATAAATTAAGATATATTGATGACTTGCACATATGTTCCTTGGCACCCAAGAAAATTTGCTGGGAGGAAGTCCTTTTAGCACTTTTTTATACGCTACGAAAATGGGTAAAATCAAATAATAACCAAGCCCACTCCCCATAAGACATTTACGTTGAAAACTACTAAAAATGCGCCATAAGCAATAAATTTCACAAACAAGATAGTAGGGGAGAGCCTTATAAGAGGAGGTGTAAAAATTAAAAAATGGGCGCTGCACCACTCACCTTTAGATGAACTTCCATGTCTCTGGAACTATCGAACTAATTTCAACCATATTTGATATGTGAGGTTACCCGCTATCACACACCGTGAAAATGTGCGAAATCGCACTACGATTATAAAACTATGCAGGTAAAAGCATGAACTATCCATCCTGCAAAAAAATTCCCCTAAAGCTAGGCTGCTAAGAGCAACAACTATCCATGCTGTCATTTGGATAGCAAATTTACTCCAACGCATCCTTAAAGAAAGTGAAAATATCACGTGAGGCTAAATAATAAGTATGGTTTAAAATACTAAATATGCTTTTAAAGCACATTAAATTAGTAAATATAGTATAAAGAAACTAAAAAATACGCTTTTAAAGCAGTTCAAACTACAAAGTGAAAAATAATTTCTTATATAAACTGACAGAAATATTGAACCAAAAAATACTTATATTATTGTGAGTAAAGTGTAATGTGCTCGATATATGAAAAATATGGCACAAATCATCCCATGATTTTCTCACAATAATACTAGTATTTTTTGTATTGTATAGTATTTGTAGTGCTTTAAAAGCGTGTTTTTTAGTTTTTTTTCAACTATATTTATTCCAACTCTTTCTTCTATACCGCAGCACCTTGCGTGCATATAAATCGCGTTATATTTGATTTTTTGGATAATTTCTTTTAATTTTCAGAGATACAGTTTGAAATCAGTGTTGACTATACAAAAAAACGTTTTTTAATTGAATTTATAAAGGAATAAAAAAATATAAATAAAAAGTAAAAAAAAGGAAATTAATAAAAATAATTACATTATTATTTTTCCCTTTACAAATATTTTATTTAAAGTGTTATATTTACTTGCAAGTCAGAAAACACGCGCTTTTCGTGTTTTTTTTTTTTTGGTAGGGCATCTTATTTAATAAGTAAACAAAAATAATGTGCATTTACAGAAATTAATGTCACTTAAACATCGGTGATTAATTTTAAAAAATTTTGGATTCCTTTGGTTCCGCAGCTGATCTCCAGGAGTACCTCGGAAAAAAGGTGTTTGCCGGTGTGATAGATTTTTCTGTATAAAAGTATCTGAAATCCGAAACCCAAAAAATAAACTATTTTTATAATAATTACAGATAATGGACGAAAGAATAGTCAAAATTTTGATTTTTGTTAAAATGGTATCTTCTGAAAAAAATAGTTTACGTGAAAAATTTTTGACTTAAAAAACGAAATTATTATCAATTCTTTGAACGCTAACTACAAATTTTCCGAAAATGTTTTCAAATATATACTATAATCGATATAAGTACAAAAATAAAAATTCGAATTTTTTAAATTCACTACCCACCCCTAAATTAATTTGTTTATATACTAAAGGTTTGAATACTATTATTTTTTTTTTTACTTTTTATTTTATAATTTTATTTTTTTAATTTATTTTTTTATTTCAATTCCTTTTTTTTTTTGTATAATTAATATTTATCTCCACCTGTATCTCTTCCATGTTTCAAATAGAGTATCCGCATGATTTATTATAAAACTATAACAAAAACACCCACACACAAGTATATTTATGTATTATATATGCTCACAAAAGTGTAATCTAAATAATAACAAAACAAAATAGCTGAAATTTAAGCTAAACTTGAGCAGAAACAATCAAATGCTTGATTCAAAAATTGGCACGAAGCAATAAAGAAATAAAAAATGAAACATAAAGCAAGCAAAAATGAACTAAAATACGAAAAAAAGATCGAATAAAGCAGAGCAAACACGGATTTGCGAGGTAAACAAACCAGAAGTTGGTTGAGCACAAAATATAAAAAAGTTATAAATGCGTTAAAAAATATATGGGATATAATTAAAGAGCAATACAAAAATTAACAAATTACAAAAAAAAAAACAAGCAATAAAAAAAAATTAAAAGAAATAAATAAACTCTGTCTTTAATCTGCAGCAGGCCACTTAAATAATAATGCATATATATATGCATATCTATACACATGCATATATATTTCAATGTATCCATATAAAAGGTATGAAGACTCAAACCATAAGCCGATGATGAAAATAAACCAGCTAATCGACAATATATTTGATAGCTAAGCGTTCAAGCAAAAATTCATTTAAATGCACCAAAAAATATATAAAATAAAAACTAACACATACACATATACATACATATTAATTTACAAACATATCTGGATGTATTTACATAAATACATTAAAATGTCAAACCTGAGCTCTTTATATAGCAACTCGTTGCGACTTCTTGATATATCTACTTATATATACTTAAACATGTATGTGCATACGAGGGCAGATTGATAAATGTCTGCCTTCAGTTATTAACTGCACAAGTGCATATGCAATTTTTCTGAATTTAACACCATTATGGTAAATAAAAACGTACCAGTTGTTAATTGTAATGAATTATTACTTTTCCCTAGAAGGAAAGTATTCATTAATAATATTTTAGCAAAAATCTGATTAAAATAAATTGGATTATTTTTTTAGTATTTCTATTAGAATATTATGCATATTTAACATATCTTTAGGAAAATAGTACAATCATTTCTACAGCTGCAACATTTTTAATAAATTTTGATTATTTTAAATTTCAGATAAAACTTTAATATACCTAACCTCAAAATAATAAAAACAAAAGATGCTGAAATGTTACAGACTCAAAATTTCAGACATAAATAATTCTCGTGTACTTATATTATATATATAAGTACAATACATTATAATTGTAAACATTGATTCTATTAAATTAATTTTTAATACAAATGTGTGGCATCACTGTTTAAATATATAAACATAACTAATACACTTCAATTTCCAAATTCATCTTTACTATAAAGTGAAATTGCGATTTTCAGATTTTAAGTACTAATTATATTCATATTTAAAAGTTTTAGTTAAACGGCAGCCCTGGTAAAAAATTAATGTTTACCCTCACTTGTACGCATATGCAGTACTTTCAAAACTTCTTAATAGTGCTTTAAGCGAACATACACTATTTTTTTGCATCGAAAATGAATTGTTTCACTTTATTTTAAATATTGTAGACATATGGCAACACTACTATATGATATATATTTTTATAATTATTTTAAAAACACCTTTATCTAGACACGTTTTAATGAATTACAAGAAAAACAATTAAAAATTACGCTAATACATACATACATGGCAACCCAGTCACAAATACTTGTATGCCATCTTAAGTTAGCATTTGACCTAAAATTTTTAAAATGTACAGATTTAAGGTAATCAATTGTTCCAAAAAGTATGACTTAAATAATTTACCATTTTGTAGCTAGATGGTAACTCTGCCTACAAATAATACCGATTTCAATACTTTCAAATTTATGACGCTAGATTAAAATATTGCAGCAATCATTAATACAAAGGTATATCTAACCTTCGTATTATACTTATAATTTTATGTAGGCGACAGTTTTGCATATTAGTACATATTTAGCCTATCACTGTCCATTTGTTAAGAGGCAAAATTTAATTCAAATTTATTATCTACATAAAACATAATCTCTTTGTCATGCCTCGCCAAGCCCTTATCGTTCATTAGCTCATTTTATGTGAATTGTTAACTTTGAACCAGTTGTTGAGAACCGGATGCCTAATAAATTTCTTACCTGCGTTCTAGATGACCGCCGATGTCTTAAATCTCAAACCAATTATGTTTTTTTGTTTGTGCAAATTCGAACATAAAATCCTGTTTGTTTGTTGTAGGAGATTTTATCATTTTTAGCAATGTTTGAGTTCGAAGATTTGCTTTAGAATACTTGTATTAGATTAATATATGTGCAGAAATGTATGGTATGTAGAGTAAGAAAGCTGTGAGATATAAGTAGTTACGTGTAAGCTGAACTGAGACAGAGAAAATTATATTATTTATAATATAGTGAAGGAAACGAATAGGATTGATGTTTACGAAGTTGACTCATTTTATAGAATTTTTGATTGTAAAACCGTGGAATTCATTACATTTGCGCAGCAGTATAATCAATTCCTTGTAAAGTTATTATATTAGTCACATAGTGATAAAGTAATATAAATATGTTCGACATAACGCCATGGAATTGTGATATTTCAGAAGTCTTTTGTATTATAGTTCGTACAACTAATCATAGTTATTACATGGAAGATAGATTTACCAACAAAAGCCCGCTTCTCATATCGTCAAATTCAAAGAAATCAAATTGACAATATTTCAATGGGGTTATAAGACTTGATTGATAATAATAATATTTCAGTTTAAATTCAATTTTTTTCCACCAACTTGTCAAGTAAGTTAGAAAGATGTTGCCATACATTTTTGTAAAAAAAAAAAATCTTGGACAGTAATCTATGTCAAATTTGGACATGATTTTGATCGGTTAGTTTGTATGACAGCTATACCTTATGGTAGGCCCATAACGGCAGTTCGGGCAAGTGCGCATTATCTAGCGGAGAAAAGGACGTGTGCAAAATTTCTGATCGATATCTAAAAAAAACTGAGGGACTATTGCGTGCATATACAGATAGACAGGCGGACATGTCTACATCGACTAAGCTCGTCACGTTGCTCATTTATAATACACTTTACAGGGCTTTAGATGTTTGCTTCTGAGCGTTACAAACTTCGTGGCAAACTTGAGATACCCTGTACAATAAATCAATATAATTAAAGTTGAGTTGTGTCATAGGAAGTATAGAGAAATGTATATTCAAAAACGACATTAATCTGACGGCAATAATGACGGAATTATGACACATCAAATACGACTAATCTTATTAAAACTGCAGCTTCTTGATTTATACCATAATTCTATTCTCTTTCTACAAGATGCTTTTTGCAGATGTAAGTTTTTATTGTTACACTTATATATAATTTGTTTGAAAAATATATAATTATATTAAATTTTTTAATAGGTGAATTTGAGGTGTCAGTTTAAGTGGATAAATAATTAAATCGATATTTTATTGAAGAAAAATTGTTATTTTTATTTTGATACAAAAAATACATATAATTATATATATATTTTTTTAATTATATCAAATACTTTCTCTTAGTTTTTTAACAAAAACAGTTAGAAAAAAATAGTTTTTTCTTTGATAAATATCGAAAAATTTTTATTTTTCTTTTGTAAATCATTTTTTAACAATTTCAAACAATTAGTCTATCAAAATATTCCATAAGTCTCTTACACCGAGCTTTACAACTCTATTGCCAGCTTATCTGATTGAAAATAACTTAATCCGCATACATAATTAAGAAATTCTTGAGCATATACATTCATTTCTTATGAGTATTTGCAGTCGATCAGCTAAGCAATTACATTGTTGCTTGCAAGCAATTACAGATACCGCTATTAATAACCAATAAATCATTATTCATTAACAATAAGTCGTTTAGTAAGCAAAATAAGCAAAATGATCATCCCTACACACACACACACACACACATACCAATATCTACATACATGTGTATGCGAATACCTACCGCCACTCACTCACTTAGAATGCTAAACAGATGTGATTTTAATTTAATATTTTTTTCAAATTTAATTCTAATGGTAATTATTTTTCAATTAAAAATTTCTTTACACATTTATGTGTTTGTGTGTTTGTATGTTACCATACTATATATGGTGATAATTCTACGGAATTTTAATACAACAAAATTAATTAAGATAATCAATTATGAGCGACTGCTAGTTTAAAGCAGCAATGAAATGCAGGTATATTGCTACAATTGTTTGTGTGTATGTATGTGTGATATTTTGTATGTGCAACCAACACCTACTTAAAATCGTAATATTTGGCGTATTCGCCTTTTTTGCCTGCGCCGATCGTGACAGCTACGCTGTTCGGTAATTGCATCTTTTATTCTATATGATTATTATTATTAATGTTGTTTTTTTCACTTAATATTCGCAATCCTATTAAGCTTCAATCCGCTGCTGTCTATCACGCTAACTCTCGTCACTATCGCTGTCATTATTTATGACTCTGATTTGATTGGTTATTTGTTATTTAATCGCATTCTAATATTGTTGGCTTCCTTTTACTTCTTCGTCTTTTGTTTAGCTTCTTTCTGGCTTAAGGAAGTGGAATAACAACGTTCTATTCTGTATCTTCTTTCGAAATATTTTTTTTTAAACTTATTTTTGGCTAGCTGTTAGCAAAAAAAAACAACCAGTGTTGATCGCCTCCAATTGTTTGCTGTCGCTGCAATATATTTTCGATTCGTTTTTAGTTTTTTGATTTTTTTTCCAAACACATTCTATTCTTCTGCAAAATTGATTGTTACGCTTAATTATTAACCCAAACAATGTCTGCCATTTTGCGCGTTTGCTTTCAAATATCTTAATATTCCAAAAACCAAATTAAAAAAAAAAAACCAACAAAAGCATAATCATATCGCAGTCTCTTTACGTGTCATTAGTTGGCACAAACTTATCCGCACATCCGCAAATTTTGCTCATCTTTCAATTTTTTCGACATCAGCTATGTTTCCTTTCATTCAATATTAATCAGGTAAATTTTCCATTTAGCATTTTTGAAAGTTCTTTACATCAGCGATTTATTTAGTTCCATGCCATTCACTGCCCACAAATCAACTGTATTGCTGTTGTTGTTTTATAGCTAAAATTTGTTTGTCAATAAACAAGTAATCAATATAATTGAAAGGCTGAATAGATTACCTAATTCAAATTGTATGAAAATTCGTTTTAGAATACAACAAACACAACAAACTGGCTTAAGCACTACATATTCATCCAAAACCAATATACAAACGGCATTTCAAATATTAATTTCATTTCACAAATTGTAAAATTTTAAAGCTAAATTAGTGCTGTCCACATTAATTATAAGCTCTTAGTGTTGACAAATACAAATATTTGTAGCTGCTAAATTTATGGAACAGTAGAAGCGTTTGAATGACTAGAAGCGTTCGGAGACCAAACTTTTAGCAAAAATACAAACATATTTTGACTTTATGTTCAATTTATAACTATGACAGCAAATAAAAATGTTGTTATATATATTTATATAGCGAGTTCATAAGTATATCAAATTTTATTATGGTATAAAATTTGAGCCAAAAATATTGGACATGTTAATATTCGGTTCCTTATAGATAATTTGAGTAAGCTTGGTTATAGCTAAAAATATTTTTTAGCATTTTTTATGCTGCCATAATTTTAGTCAACTTCCTTATTGTTTTCGAATGTTAACTACAATACAATTAGCTTAAAGCAGTAATAAAGATGAGGAGTTAGTGCGAAGATACCAGCTGTCGCATGGAATTTCATAAAAAGTATAAAGAAAATATTTTTATCTGTTTATATTCATCATTCGCAGTTCATTACTATTGTTTTATTAAACACTTTCGAATTGTTACAAACTATAGAAAGTGAATCGAACACACAACTCGCATAAGTCACATAGACTAACATAAAGAGGTATAGATAATATAGCAGGTAGTTTCAATACTTAAAAGAATTTTTGCTGCATTTTTTGTTAAACAGAACAGATTTCAAATTTAGCGAGCAGAAAAATTGCGAATCGAAGACCAACTAACTATTTTCATACCTAAATAATGGAGAATGTTAAGCTGAAATTACTGCAGATGCTTCGCATACAGCTTGGCAATCTTTAAAGTAGTCTAGCACATGCTATGGTATATTTTTCTGCTTTGTATTGTATACCTAAAAGTTACTAAAATAAGTTTAATTTTCTAATACAAAATTGATCTCATCTGCGTAAATCCAGATTTGGCGAGTAAATTGATATAGCAAAATGTGTGTCTGCTTACATTCGTTATTTAATTTGAATTCTGATTACACTAAAGTAGACAGAAAACGTTACAATCAGTGCATAAGAGGTATGTTCAACAAACAACGGAAATTTTTGTTTTTTGAAAAAAGTACTTTAACATTCATCACCCCCATTTCGATATTATGAACTTATGCCAACGCTTCTTCCAATCGTTGAAACACTTCTCAAATTTGTTTTTGAAATAGCCTCTAGCTCTTTCTTCTATCTTGCAAAATTTATTTTATTTCTGGAAATAGGAAAAAGTCACACAGGTCCAAGTCTGGCGAATATGGAGGCTGAGACATCGTTATAGTATTCATATAATTCACGAAAAAATATGAGCTTTTTGACAAACGAAAATCGCCAAGCTCATAAAAACACGTTTAACCTTAGCGGCAGCTGCGCACAAAGTAAGCAATGAATACTGCTGAAAAATTGCGCACGTATATTAACATAATAACAGTTTAAGTAAATAAAAAAAGCTTGAGAGGTACACTTAATGTCAGCCTAAAAATGGCAATTTTTTAATATTAAAAAGGAAGAAATATTTTAACATCACACATCAAAATTTTTGGGAAAAAAAATTTAATAATTTTCAAGTTACACGAGATCGCCGATGGCGCTCAAAAACGGTACACCACTGCTGCAGTCCTTCCGGCCGTCCCTGTGGATTAAAATTTA
Organism: Bactrocera oleae; assembly: GCF_042242935.1. NCBI lineage: Eukaryota > Metazoa > Arthropoda > Insecta > Diptera > Tephritidae > Bactrocera > Bactrocera oleae. The sequence continues at coordinate 60,401,778 of NC_091538.1, forward strand.
AAAATAAATATTTTTCAAAGATATTGTCCATACTCTGAACTACGGTCGAAAAAAATCCATAATTGGACGAAATGGCGGCGGTTTTAAAAAAAAATTGCTCAGATCAAAAAAACTGATGGGTATGGAGAACTGCATAAACAATCTGATTGTAGATAATCGGATCATTTGTCTTTGACTAATCACTAAAGCACATTCGAAAAATGACGTTTCGAGTTTTAAAATAAATGTATTAAGCTGATTGAATTGAGCGGTCACATTTTAGAAGCCTGTAACTCGAAACCTATTTGAGACATCGATTTAAAATTTTAGTGTATATTTTTAAAGAAATAATCCAGCGAAATATGAAAAAAAAAATGTTTTTGAAGTATTCAACATTAGGTGTGCTTAGTAAGAATGGTTACCGTAAATTTATTGAAGCATGCTCTCATCTCTTTGCTCTTTGTGTTATAAAAATTATAGGAAAAATTAAAGGAAAGAATTTTAAAAACTCTTCAAAATTCCCGAAACCTACGAAAAAGTGAGATACTAATGAAGTAAAATCTCACAAAAAGACGGAAGAGTTTTAATTAAGAAAATGTCATACTAATTTGCCAGGAAAAAGAAATCGCAACTAATGAAAATAATTTTTACTATATAATTACAAAGGCGAAAAATTTTAAATTTCCGATAGTAGAAACTTCCAACAAAATTTTAATTATAGTCTATGTATTTGATATTAGGAACATCCCACCATCGCCACAAATTTTTATAAATGAATCGGTCAGTAAGAAGAATATGTTTAAACAAGCATTAATTAGCTAATGTATGTATGTACATGTGTATATGGGTATAAATTGCAAAAAACTTAGCACCACACACCGCTAAGCCAATAATAGTTAGTCCAATTAGTGAAATAGAACAGCACAATGAACTCGGCGAGGCGCCGACGTACGCGTGTTGTTAACTAATTTTTAGGGAGTTGGAGATTTTTTGACGTTTAACGTTTTCTATTTGTTAGTTTTCATTTATTTTGTTCTTTGTTTATATTTATATTTACATATATACAGCGTAAATTCTCACACTTCCGCGAATTTAGCTGGTGTGCTAATTAATGATTTAACTGTTGTTTTAATATTTTTTTTTGTTTTTGGTTTTTATGATTCCAAAAAGCATAAAATTTAATATTTATTTCTTTTGTTTACCTGCTGCGTCGAAACACCGTTAGCGAGAAGCTGTTAACAATTGAAATTAAAAAAATTTTGCATAAAAACAAATCAATCAAAAAAATTAAAAATAATAATATAAAAATAATTTTGCTTCGAAAAAAAAGTTTAATTAAATTTACGAAGGGTATTATATAGTATCTTCCTAAATTTTTCATAATTTTCGCAGACTGCTAAAAGCTATTCGTTAAAAAAAAACCAAAAGGTCAACTAGACACATTAAAGATTAAAAAACATAAATAATAAGCTGCGCCCTACTCTTCTGGTGGTCCAATACTGCACCCGATCGTCCGAGTGTTCGTGGGAGCGTTCAATTGCTAGCACTCGATCAGCTAGCTAGCGATCAGTTATGGTCCATTATGAACAACAAAATTTGCATAACAACTTGTGTGGCATGCAGCACACAGCCATAACACACAAACAAAAAAACAAAAAAGAATTATAAATTTGCAAATAAATAAATTCGATAAAGTCCGCATTTAACATGATCGATGATCTTTCACACTGAATGCCCACACCAACATGGCAACAAGAACAACGGCATTCAACAGCCTAGAGGTCGCGCACCAAAAATGCCACACTACATGCAATCCGTTTGCAATTTCATTTTTATTTTTTTGCTTGCATTTTGCAAAGTTTTCATTGTTATATTTATCATATTTTTTTTGTGTTATGCAATTCAAATGCTAATTTTAAAGCCTGCGTCTACTCAAGTGCAACTTAAATAAATTACTTACAATAGGCGATTCGCATGTTTGTAAGCAGTCGGCTAATGTCTATAAAATATCGATTATTCGTTAGGAAAAATAAAACTAAATTTGAAATTGGCAACTCGTTATTGGCCGAAGAATTGCCAAGCGCTGTAAATGGTGGCGCGCACTTGAGCTGCTGTTGAGGTGGCTGCGACGTCGTTAGTATGTCTGTGTGTGCGTATGATCGTGCAACGGCGTGTGGGCGTCAGTCAGTCAGTTGGTCAACAGGTTGACTTGTTTGGCTTAATAGATTAATCGTTCGCAGTCGTGACAATCCCAAAAATGAATTTAATGAATTAATAAAATGGTGTAAAAAATATCAAAAATCAATTAAAGTAATGTCAAATGTGTGAATACTTCATAATTTAAATAATTACAGATATTTTGGATGGCTAGAATCATTACGTATTTATAGTTAAAAAAATAGAAATTCAAAACAAAACTAAAATTAAAAAAAAAATAAATAGTCATACATTTATTTTTGTAATAAATCAAATTTGATTTTTTTTTTATTAAAAAATAATAATTTCTTAAAAAAACTCAATGAAAAGTTAATGTAAAACATCATAAATAATTTTTAGAGAAAAATTAAAAATTTAACAAGAAAATAAGGTATAAAAAAATTGTTATTATGTATAAGAAATATATATATATTATATTATATATATACAAATCAAAAAAAATATATAAAAAATTTTATTTTTTTAAATTAAAAATAAGATTAAAAAAACTTTGGCTCTTAAAACAAATAAAAATATTTGAATTTTTAAAATATTTGATTTGTTCACATTCAGTTTTAATTGAATTATATATGATAAGCTGAAATTTTTTTTTTTAAATTTTCAAAATGAAGGAAATAATATAAATATTTGAATTGTTACACTTTTTATAAAAAAATATAAAAATTTTACTTAATTTAAAAATAATTTACATTAAATTTACATATTTAATAGAATTTTTTGTTAATTTTAAATGAAACCATAGAAATTATATAATATATACTCTTATATTTTATCTACCCAATAATGACTATATTTTTCCTAGAATTTACTCTGGGACACAGGTTTTAATTTTTGTTTCCGCATTTATTATTTTTATTATTATTGTATTTTTTTTAAATTTTTAGACATAAATCAATTATACCACTTAAATACTTCAAATGTATTAGTAAAAACTCCACTTCTTATTTTTTTCTAAAAAATTTTAAATGACTGTATTGAATAGGATAACGGTACATATCTGATATGTTAGTGCAACTGTAAAGTACCTTAACTCAAAAGTTATATAAATTTTTCTTTACATAAACCAATTGAGAACTACAGAGAAAAAGGAGGCTTTACATGAATTTTGAGAACTGATTACCTTTATGGTCTGAAATAATTTTTCTACTCGAATTTTGCAATGTTGATCTAAGACACACTAAAAGTTTTATATACAATGTTTAAATCTTCCTTTTGACGCCATGAGTCGATCAATTTCGACCCACTTATCCCCATCATAAGCACTGTTATAGCTTTTTAAACCGCGCAACTATCATAAGTTTGAGGGTAGAATACAAAAGAATAATCGAAGTAACATAGATATTATCTGATTGATGTTGATGTAGCTGCGGAAAACATTACTGAAATAATTTTGAAAAATGCTGTCGAGTTGACAGTCTTTGGCCGGATAAAAATCCAGGCCCAATCCTGTTACGTAGACCCGACTGCCGTGAGAATGGCGTGATAAACACTGATCGGTAGCTCTCGACTTTACCGTTACTGACCTCCATTTTTCAACACATCTAAAGATCTGAAACTCGTTTTGCGAATATTATTGTCTTAATTATACCCTGAAGAGGGTATATTAAGTTTTCCACAATGTTTGTACCACCCAAAAGGAAACGTCAGAGACCTTATACTTAAGGTATATATACTTATACTTAAATTATCAGCGTGACGAGCCAAGCCGATTTAGCCATGTGCGTCCGCCTGTCCGTCTATATATATACAAACTAGTCCCTCAGTTTTTAAGATATCTATCTGAAATTTTGCCTTTTCGTCCTTTTCACACCAAGAGGCTGCTCCTCTATAGGAACCGCCGATATCGCACCACTATAGTATATAGCTGCCATACAAACTCGGAATTAAGTGCTTGTGTGGAAAGTTTTTTCGTTTGACTTTCTTTACGAAATTTGGCGTAGAATATTTTCTAAGCCAATGATGAAACCTCCGAAGAAATTTTTCAGATCGGACTACTATAGCATATAGCTGCCATATAAACGGAACGATCGAAATTAAGTTCTAGTAAGAATTTTTTATTTGTTAAGGCTATTCTAAGTTCGTGGCAAGCGAAATTAACGTTTTACTTGTTTAACATATCCAAAGACCAGCAACGCATTTTTTGGATATTATTCTTTTATTTTTTTTTAAGATAATTTGTGGGTAACATTTATATAATAAACTACTTAAAAATTTTGAAAGCACTCTAACTTAAATTTCTATTAAATTTTAATTATCTAACTTATAATTTATATTATTATTAATAAATTTTTTAAAACATATAACAAATTTTCCGTATATTATTCGCAAAAATGTTGGGGTCATGCAAACACCAACAAATATTTTTGTTTATTTTATTTTCGAAAAAGTACTCATTCATTCCCTCTTCGTCTAATATTTGTTCCATTTACTGCATATTTAGCATGGCCAAGGCACATATTCACATTTTTTAAGCTATACAGATATATTTACATATATGTAAACGTCTGTTTGTGCACTGTTATTTAGTCACACCTCGCCTTCACCTTAACGTCACGCTTTTGCTCATTCTCCCACCGTGCTCAAAGCCGTAAATTTGTCATTTTGTCACCGCCACTATATAAATTACTAAGTGCATTACAATTACTACAATTGCAACATTTTGTACAGGAGTAATTGCTCTGCTGCTAATAGGTACCTGTAAACTTTGTTTTTTCAATCGCTTTTGATTTACGTTTTGTTGATTGTTTTGTGATTTTTTTATATATTTTATTAATTTCTGCACCGTCTTTATTGCTTAGTTTTGTGCAAATTTAATCGATTACTTACACAAGCTTATTGCCGATATTCAATGAAATGTGACAGCTAGTTTTTATGCGCTGGCCGAGTGTTCCCTCGGGCTACGAGCTCACTTATGAGGAGTAAATAGTGTGAAAGCGTAAAATAGAAAAAAAGCGTGAATTTCGTAACAAACATTTTTTGTTTCTTTACTTTTTTTTATATAATAACCGTTTACCTGTTGTCATTGCTATTGAAATTTATAAACTCGTACATTGGTATTTCAAGATCCCTAGCCAATTTACATCTTATTTAGGCAGTAATCTCATTTCGCTTTTCATTTCATTATTCGCATATTGAGCTTGGTATATTTTTACTTTAGAAAGTCAACTTGAAATAATAACTCAATTGAGTTAAAAAGCTGGAAGCAATTTTTTTTTCATATGTACATAGAAATTAGTGTATTTTTATTAATTTCTTAATGTTTGAGAGCAAAAAAAATTATAAAGCAACTTTTAGCAAAATGAAAATGAAAAAATTAATTAAGCGAAAATTTTATGAAATGGACATATTTAAACAATTATTCATAGGTCTGTGTTTATACTATAGTATATATATATATCTATATATATTAAAAACAAATAATTACGTTGTGAATTTTTTTTATTACATTATAGCTCAGCTTATAGCTAATTTTTTTAACATAATATGCTTAATGATGTTAGAAATAAATTTATCCCAATCTTTGTTTTTTTTTTTTTGTGAAAAATTTTGACCCACAAAATATAACTTGTTAAAAATATTTTTAACAAAAACTTTAAAATGGTCCATGTGCACAATAACCTGGTTAATATTTTTCATAAAAATGAATTCTCTATAAATTTACTAATAATGTTTTGAACAAAATCAGTCAGAAATATATTTGTCTTCGATGTTTTTCAAATAATTTGAGTCTGCATAAGACTTACTTAGTAAAAACGTCAGCATAATGTAACAAACAAATTTTTTTTTAGCAAAATTATAAATTTCCCACAACGCTGTCAATTTTTCACTTTCATAATTTCCAGAACAATTCTTAGTCTTTCTGAAATCGCACAATTTTGTTGCACAATATTATCACTTTATTACAATATTTTATTCCACTTTTACTATACAATTTCAAAAAACGGAATCTTAAACAAACACATTTTAGTCTCTACTTAAATATAAAAAAGTCAATGCTTCATAATTTGTCTAACTTTGAGTTCTATTAATACAAAAACCGGTTCTATAAAACTCATTGAGTCTGAGAATAATGTTTTTACGTAATTTGCGTAATTATTGCAAATAAAAAGGAAATATTGTGAGAAATGTATGCATTTGAAACCCCAACGAATTATCTAAAACAATTAAGCAGCTCTTCAACTAGCTTATGTATTCTAGAAAGAGTCTGCGAAACAACAAGAAATAAAGACGCTTCAATCTCTACAATATATTCTTGTATGAAACTTTTTTTGTCATATTTTGAACGGTTTATTCAATAGGTTTTTAGGTTGGGAAATCATAAATACACATTAATGTCGACAGAGGCAACTTTTTTTTTAAACTTAAATTATTCTATTGTAGGGAGAATAAAATTATTTGCACTAAATTTTGGCAGAGTTGAAAATCACAACAACAAGCAGCTGCTGAAACAAAAGCACTATAGTTCGTGAAACGAAAACCAAGTATATCGAAAATGTGTTCAGCTTCTTCATTTGCATAACTGCTCATGGAGAAGCCACCGTAGTTGCAAGAACGAAAAGAAGCGATTCTTTCGGTACTTTACTACACAAAGAAATATAACAGTTTGTATGTATGTCAATATGTATTTTTGTAGTTTTATAGTGCCATATGCCGATGCATAAAAACTAACAGTACCAAGGTCGTTTCTTGAACTCTTTTCGAGTGAAGTATAAGTAGTGCAAAGAAGATACCAAAAAAAATGTAAATATATATAAATTTATAAAAATATTTTACAGAAAAAAATTTATATAGTTTTAGCAGATGTTATTAGAAAAATTATAAATTAAATTCAAAAAAATTTTTTATTTTAATTTATATGTGTACATAATAAATTAATATAAAATAGTTCAAAAACGAAATAAAAAAACACTTAGGAAATATTTAAGGCTATATTTATTAAGAAAACCCGAAAATTTTAGTTAGTAAAAGATTTTTGCAATAACCAGAACGTTATTTGCTTAAAATTTAAGCAAAAGTAGTAAAATAAAAAAAATTATTTGTAATTTAATTGTAAAATTGTTTTGAATTTTTTTGCAACTTTTGCCAATTTCTATCCTATCAGCTTTCCGTTAATTCACATAAAGCTCCATTCACATTGAGCACATTCCACTACCTCGAAACTACAGTTACATACATAAATATAGTATATGCTTGTGCATAATACCAGTATTTCCGTAAAATGCAAGCCAAAAATGTGAAATTTCGAATGCCATTTGACCAGTTTTCAAGCAGCTGCAAATGCGCATGCGCATATTTTTGTTCATATGTGTTGCTCTAATTATATGCAGCTAAACAAAAAACTCATAAAAAGCTAGTTTTAATCGACTTTTTGACTTAGCTGACTTAAATCGCTTGCTAATGCATAAGTGTGATACTTTTTTTATGACCAAACATGTGTGCAAAGAACACCCACTACCAAAATTATAATTTCTAATTTTTAATTGATTTAGTTTTGTCTGTTGTTTAACGATTTCTTTTTTGAAATTCTGCTTTCAAGCAAATGCGCTCAGCAGACAAACGACCATAGTACATGAGATAACCTTGAAGGCTTTCGAAGCGAAAAAAACAAAATTTCAGGTGGTCATAAAAAAGGCAATATAGGTATACCAAATTTTAAAGAGAATTAAAAGTGACAAAATATGTAAATAAAATGAGGAAATAGCACTAAATGAAAAATATGTAGAACAGGAAGAGAAGCATTTTATTTGAAAATAAACGCGCAATTATAATTGAAATTGTATAAATTGAACAAGGCGACCGATATCGAACAATTATAACTGTATACTTTTTACTGTATGCATCTAAGTGCTTATCCAATGCAATAGTCCAAGTTTTTTTTTAACTTTTCCAACGTTCCGTCGCACGTGTAATTTACAATCCGATCCCAAATATTTTCATTTGAATTCACCAGCAAATATAAAGCTTTCCCATTCGTTACAAGTCCAATATTCTAGCATTTCTGCTCTAGCTCCAAATACCATTTTTCTGACGTATTTTAAGGGTCAACACTGGTTTTTGCTGCTGCCTTCTTACCATCCGAGCACTAATTTTGACTATATAAGGTTCTAAGTTAACTTGATGTTTTAGTGCATGATTCATCTGTAGAGATATTGCTACTCTCTTCCCTTATTAAACAGTTGACAGTGTCAATATTTGCACTAACCTGGAACAGTAGTAGGTACAACTCAACTGTTCCAATACACGAATTTTATGCCGGGATTTCTTTATTCATCAAAATTGTTCAGCAATATTGTTCGTTGGAAGTAATGACACGCCCATTTGACTGAATCTAAGCTGGTTAGAACATATCTTGTTACGCCTAAAATCAAATTTCCGGGACTAACTTAATTTTATCTTCTAGATTTTGCAGCATTAACTGCTGATTTCAGGAAAAGTTTTAATAAACTCTTTACTAATCTTTAGTAATATCATGCGTAATGAGAAATTTCTTCTTCTTATACCTAGAGTTTTTTGAAAAAAAGTAGGAAGGTAATTTTGAAATTATAATCTCCACTACTTCTGTGTGTGGAACATCGAGCATCTGATTTTTATACCTTGAATAGGGTTTAAGTTTGTCACAATGTTTTGTAACATGCATAAGGAAACGTCGAAAACCCTATAAAATATATATGTAAATGAACAGCATAACGAGCTGAATCGTTTTAACGATGTCGGTTTGTCTGTTTGTATGTACGCGAACTGGTCCCTCAGCTCTTGAGAAATCGGTCTAAAAATTTTTACAAGTCCTTTTTTCCCCAAGAAACTGTTTATTTGTTGGAACCAACGATATCGCAACCAGGTGCGTGTATGGAAAACTTTTTCATTTTGGCATGAATTTTTCCCAAGGTAGCGGTGCAATCTCCAAAGAAATTGTTCAGATCGAATTATTATAGCATATAGCTGCCATAGAAACTGCACGATCAAAATGTAAGAAATATTTTGTGTTTGTGATGGGTATTATAGCTTTGGTAGAGTGGAAGGTAACGTTTTTTCTTGTTTTGCTTCAAATTAATGGAGTTAATTGTTTATAAAAAAAAAAACTTATCAAAAACAACTTAACAAGTAAGACATTGCAATTACTTATCGATTCATTAAGTCACCCTTCATGGTGTTTACAATTATTTTAAATTTTTCCCCTTTGTTTTTTTTCCCTCTATTTCGCTTTTTTTTGGTGAATTGCACCATTTATTTCTGCCGAATAGAAGTTCAAACAATCAGCCATGCGGAGCGCATTAAAACACCATCAACAGTAGTTATCACCAAAGTTAACACCTTGCAATAGCCAAATGCGCAATGGAGCGTGGAGTGCATGCCTACCTACAGACATATATGCACAGCTAAATATGTAACTGTGTGCGTGTGCGTGTTCACATTTACTATATATGCATATGTGTTGATACTTCAATGGAATTGTGTATGTGTGTCTTTAGCCGGCTACGCTTTGACTGCTACAGCAGCTATATATTTGGTTGCGGTCTGATGTTTAAGCCTTTGTTATTATTTTTGTTGTTGTTTTCCCGCTAAACGCTAACTGCTCGCAAGCAAACTCACAAAACGCTGCCTTGCCACGAACTGCTAATTAATGTTTCGAAAACGTAGCAAAGCAGACTACAATACAAAACACACATATTCACAAAAAGCAACAACAACAAAATCGACTTGCAAATGAAATAGAGAAATAAATTGCGCAAAAAAAGGCATTCAAATGCAAAAGCTCGCCACATTTCGCAAATATAACTACATATGTGCATGCATCTATGTTTGTATATGTGAGTTTTTTTTAGTATGTAAGCATGTCGATAAGTGTGTCTAGCTAACATTTCTCTAAACTGGCTGCGTTGTTGCGCCTGCGCAATACTTCACCAGACGAATAGTCAAACAAGCGCTGACACATTTTTGTAACTGCTTTATTTGTTGTCTTTATTATAGGCGTTGTTGTTTGCATTCTTGTTTTTGTTGTTTGTTTTGTTGCTGTGGCATCACGTGTGCCATAGCCGGTTGTACACGTGCATGCGCCGCAGTGCCACTGTCACTAGCGCTAATTAATAAACAAAATATTTAAATACTAGAGCGATACAGCTGTGAAAAAAGCAACAAAAGTAACAACAACAACAAATTGCATTCACATTCGCCCGCAATAGTCATAAAAATTCGTTTAACTATTCTAAATGTGGCAGCTGGTGATCTTATAAATGCTGTCAATCAGCACAGCTGGTGAGCAAACACAGACCCACACACACATTCACATGCATATACGCATTCGCACAGGTGCTAATGCTTTGTATAATGCAGTTTTGTGGAATAAAGCAGCCAACATATGCAAATAATGTGTAAGGAGTCAAATATGTCACCCCATAGAATTCGGTTACGTATACCACCTGTACGCCCTAGCGACAGCAATTCGCAGCTGGCGCATTTTACACGTGTGAAAATTGAGACTATGTGCAACGCGTTGAAAGCTGTAACATGCTTCGAGCACCAAGCGGTTGTTGTTGTTGTTTTTGTTGTTGCCTGTCTGACCAGCTAAAGGGTTGCCAGCCAAAAATGATAGCGAACACCACTAGTTGGCCTGACGCTTGATTCATTTTAACAGCGTTGGTCAACGATTCGCCGAATTTACTCACACACACATACATCCATATATATACACGCTTATAAGTGTATCGCTATATTAGAAATTCAAATTCTCGCACTGACACCTGGTGGTACGCCAGGCAATCGGCAAGCGGTTCTCGATACACTTGTAGATTTCCAGCAGCCCAAAACAGTTGCAAAGCAAACAAGCGAACGCCCATAAGCAGATATATATGTGTCCGTGTAGGTATATCTAAAGCTGGCTAAGTATTAAATATGAAAGGCTGCCAGCTCAAGTGCTGACTACATACATACATACATATATAACTTTGTATATATATATAAATAAATATACATATATAAATATTTATGTGTATAACTTTGTATATATATATAAATATATATATTTATGTGTGTGTTTATATGTATATATGAATATGTGCTTGTGTCGCAGTAGCGACGTCGACAGCAGCTAGCGCAGCAACGCTTGACGACCACACGTTCCGCAAAGTGAAAGGGCTGCCGAACCGGAATAATCTGTTCTTTAAACCAAGTAAGCAAAAAACAACAAAAATAAAACAACAAACACCAAAATAAAGCTAAATAAATGAAATAAAAACAGCCAAGCGACACATAAAAAATATAGAAGCAATTTCAAAAACAAGAAGATCAATTCGAAACAGAGCAGTTCATAGCGCAAATCGTCACAACGTCTATATGTATGTACATATGTGTGCATGGAACTGGACAACACGCTATACCACTTGAGTCAAAAAGCAAAAACACAAGTACATATATTTGCATATCTAGAGACACACATATATATGCATATATATAATATATCTTTGCCGATGTTTGTTGGTTTACGAACTCGTTTGAGTATGCAGCAATATTTCTTTCATTATTTGTATATATAATATATGTAGACATAAATTTTGTCAAATCATTCTTTGTATGATCTATATATATGTTAGTGTATATCATTGCTACTCAGCTGCAACAACAATCAGGTAATGTTGATGACGACAAGCAGCATTAAATTGTGATATGTAGCAGCAAATTAGGGGTTTAATTGCTACAGGGCTGCAATATAGAGCAAGTGACGAGAGGCAGAGCTTGTTTAGTGGCCGATTAGTCAGAAAATATGGATACAGACAACTTTATTGATTTAAAGGGTTATATCCACTTACAAGTCAGAAAAAACGCATTGTTTGATTAACCTGTGCGGTGAACAAAATTTTTTTATTGTACTTAAAATTATCTTCAATCCAAAAACCAAGAAAAATTATTATTATTCTAGATTGTTACATGTAATAACCGAAGGACTAATCAAAATTTAGTTTTTTGACAAAATTACGGGTTCCCAAAAACAAGCCGCCTTTTGTGAATCAAATTTACACTTCAAAGTAGCTTAAAAAATCGAAATTTCTGTCAAAATCTTATTCCTTCGGTATCGAAATATACATATCAAAGGAGGTCATGTGAAAATTTCAAGACGACCGGTTCAGCCGCTTCGACGAAAATTTGCTTACTAACTATGAAAAAACGTGTTAAAAGTTTTGGGAGTTGATTATACTAAGTTAAAAATTCTCACAAATACGGTCATATCTCCGAAACTATTTGTCGGATCAATTTCATACTTTCTGAGAGTATTCTCAAATATACTCACATTTGATATACGTAAATGAAAAAAATTGATTTTTTGAATTTCAGACGTGGATATAACCTCTTAAGAGCTTTTTCGTGTGAGGGTTCTTAAACTATGACATTTTGATTTAAACTTAAATTTTTTTTTTTTTTAATTTTATTGTCTTATGAAAATATACTATATACTAAAGAAACTATGAAAGTCTTATTTTATTATTTTTTCTATACAAAAACAATTTTAATTAATACAACTAGCATTAAATACTGAATTTAAGTGTTCGCAATTTCTGAAAGGTTTCAAAACTTCACTAATTAAAGAAGTGTTTGAAGAAAAAACTAATTTTTGGAAATGTGGTTGAAATCAAACAGAAAAGTTAAACATTTCTTAATGAGAGTTTGGCTGTGATGGTTGTTTTCTTTAATTTATTCACTTTCAACGCTGAACGTATCAAATCATCTCAAATAAGTAATTTTTTTTTATTCATTAAGATACTTTTCAGCATTATGAGGGAATGGTATAAATTTTCATGAAATATTACAGTGAAGACCCTTGGCCTAAATTTTTTATGAATTACTTTATAACATTATTACAAATTTTTTACAAAATTTTGGTTTATTACTTTAATTAGTAAACCCTTTTAGTAATATTCCTCATTGGATTGCTAGTGATTTCTTTAATATTTACTTCATTAAAATCAACAGAAACTCTGAGTAACTTGGTAACTCTACAAAAACAATTGGAATATACCGATTTTTATTAGACTTTTATTGTATAACATACAAACTAAGTTCTATTACTATGATTTTGGCATACATTTTCGTCGCTGGTGCGTTCTTTTTATAATTATAATTGTTCATGAATAGCTAACAGTTATTATCTATCGCCCTCATTAACAGATTCTACGGTTTTTATCAGTAATGCCCTCAGAACATGTCTTCTAAGCAAACTTTCCTCGAAGGTCTTCACCTCTAAAACTCGCAGCGCTCAACTTCTGTCTTCATCTGTTATAGTATCATAAACATATATGTATCCAAAACAGTCAGCCGTTATAGCTTATATATAGTTTTCATTCGTAATTTTCCTAAAGTTCTAATGTATATTAAGTTACGTTCAGACCAGCGTATTTATAACGTAATTAAGTTGTGCTTTACGGCAGCTGAATTTCAATCCAAGTAAATGTTGTTTAACAGACAAAAACTGTCCAAAACACTGGAAAATATATATACTACAAGTATATACTAAAATATTTATAACTATCTGTTTTCACAAAAATATTTTTAAAAAATTTAATAATTAAAAACAACTCCACTACAATACAATAGGTCGCCGCTTCTAACAAACTCTGAATAGATTATCACCCACATTAGATTTAAAATTTTAATTAAATATATGCTTATTTTGAATAAAAATACCTGGAAATCAATTCTTGTTTTGAACTGTTATTTCAAAAATGTATACCTCATTAGCTAGAAAGTTTATATCTCCACAAATTTTCACCATCATTTAGGCATTCAAATTTAATTTACAGTATTTGCATAAGCATAATCGTATACAAAATGCGTCTCGTCTTGCTAATTAATATAAATAATACTCTACTACCATCATTCTTCAACTCGCTTTGTTATTCGGCGTTTTAATTTGGCATTAATACACTTTGATTTTGCTTAATTACCAACTACTTGTATCTAAAAACAAAGGCCTAAGTAGTGAAGGTATCAAATGGCAAGAATATTACGAATTTGCCGATATTGCGGTGGTTTTATGGATATAGCCACATATAAACATATACATATCATGATGGATACATAGGTATATACACATATATGTACACACTTATTTTTAGCTGCTTGTATTTGAGTTAAAAATATGCAAATCCAGCCGCGTAAAGTTTCGTGATTAACGTTACATGCTTTCGAAGGATAATTTTTTGCTTTAAATTCTACCAGAAAAAAAATTAACCTGTTTTGCTACTGGTTTTGTTGACACTCTTTTTAATCGTAATTAATTGCTAGCCATTGTTGGAAATAATAAAGCGCTCAGTTGTAGGCGCGTGACAGCTTTTTTTGTCCTTACTATATTTATATTTGTTTCTTCTTATATTTGCTTTTATAATAACACTTAATTCCATTCCTATAACTTACTTATGCTATTAACTAAGTATTAACTTTCATACAACCAAATAATTTCACTTAAAAAGTTATTAATTTCAACATTTTTAAAAAATAATTATAAATACTTATTATATTTTTTAACTGTAAAAAACTGAATATACTTTTTATTAGTTTTTTTCGAATTTTTTGCTTAACAATTATTCAAGATACTTAAGAAAACAAACAAAAATGCGAACAATCTCGCCTGCTTTATTTATAAAACAATGCGGATGTAAATGTATGACAACAACGAAAATTTTTATAACAAATAAAACTAAATAAATTTTTCTTGCAAAAATACAAAAACCATTCACAAAACGTTTAGTTTAATTATTAGTTATAGTATTGAGTTGCGCTTTTATGTACCGTAAATATAATAAACAGAGATACACACTAATTTATACCATTGGAAATATGTATATGGTTCAAGGTATACCGCACTGTAATATTATTAGCATATATTCCGAAAATATGTGAAATAGTAACTTTGAAAAAGAAAAGTTTTAGTGTTACTTTTAGATATTCGAAAATTAATTTAATATATTATATATACTTCACTTTCAGAGCAATTTTTGAATAGCGGTTCCTTTGGATTTTTATTGAGCTTGTATTGCACTTAGCATAAATTATTTCTAAAGTGAACTTTTTTATTTTGCATCATATTTACAATCCCGAAATTTCGTGCTTTTGAAGCCACCGTTTCGGGATTCCGAAATTTATTTACAATACAATTGTTATTTTCTGAAAAACTAAATTCTTTCACAAAATTATCACTTAATTGACTTTCTAAGCAATATTTCAGTGGCGGTTAAGGCGAATTTTAACCTGAGCTTGTTTTTCTTTTAAAAAATTTTAGTAATCTAAACGTCGTCTCAGTCTGAAACATTTTTACTGTGCGCTTTTTTATTTTGCTTCATATTTGCAATCCCGCAATGCTGATTCTAAACTCACAGTTTCGGGATCCTGAAATATGTTTTAAAATAGATATGTTATTTTTTTGAAGAAATGAAAATTTCTAAAAAATTCTTTGACAAAATAATCTTTCATCAAGCATTTTGATGATTAAAAATTACGGGATTCTCTTCCCAAACCTTTGGGACTCAAGCATATTTCTTAATTTTGTTGTTTTTGTAATTTTTTCTTTTATTTTCACCTAAATATTTTGTAAAATCCCGAAATTTTCGGGATTCCGTAAATTTAATTACTGTTTATTTTTGTTTTCAGAATTCATTGTTTTCCAAGTTTTATTTTCTACTTTTTATACATATTTTTTTTAAATCTCGAAATTTTCGTTAACCTTTAAATTGAATCACTGCTCTTCTGTTACAGAAAAAACATTAAATATGCTAACGGTATGCTATTTAAAAAAAAAAAAGTATATATAATATAGCAGCCATTTTCCTAGAATGTTTCACTTTGTTTACATATACCATATTTATTAAGATAAATAAGTTAATGTGTATGTACATACTTGTATATATGTCAAGATGCGCTTTTTGCTAAACAAAGAATTAGACGCAGGACCATTTTTTGCTGACGTAAATACTTAATGACTCCGCAAAAACAGTCGACATTTCAATACTGAATCCGGATTGCTATAGAAACACTTAGCGTGCTCCACATAGAAAAAGTCAGCTAAGAAGATCACATATAGTTATAAATAATTAACAATATATATAATGTATTTATGCAAACAGTTGGATATTATTTAAAAAGAATTTATATATTGACAAAAAAAAAGTCAATTCTTTCTCGTTCTCGTCAGTTGCTAGCAATTAATTTGTTGGAGTTATTCTGAAATGTGAAAGCCTATGACGTGAGTAACTGTCTGGGATGACACTTCATTCTTGAATTCTTGAATGGCTGGAGGCGAGTTTTGGGGATTATATACATGTATTATTATGTATTGTATGCTCATATGCTTTTATATATGCATATGTAAAGGTATTTATATACTACCATATATGAGTTGTTGTAACACATTTGGAATACTTGAATCAATTTTGAAGGAAGTTCGTGGTAAATAGTGCCTTGAAAACGCTTACATTTGAAGGTTTCGTCAATGCTATTGCATTACAAGCGTTTTTGTAATAATGATAGGAATTCAAAATAATTACAACAACTTCTGTAAATAAAAAGCTGCATTAATGCTCAATTACATTGATATGTATAACCATCAAATGAGTAAACAAAGGCGCTCAAGTGGTTATATAAAGTAACAATATACATAAATTCCTTATGCAGAAATAGAATTATTCATATGAATAACAAAAAAACACACACACATAGTCACAGTCACTCACACAGCTATTTATAGACTCATCAATCAAACAATAAGTGCTGAACAAATAAATGAAATGGATTGGAAGTTGAATTGAACTTTTATTTGTATAATCGTGCATGTCTACCTATATACACACACACGCATATATGTATATACTCGCAATTGCATATAGATGTGTGTGTTTGTATGTGTGTGTGTGTATGTATGCCACGTGTATGTAATTATACACCACGTAAGATGGTTTTGGTAATGAAACCCTATAAGGGATCCAAACCACAAGCGTAAGTACATATTTGTAAGCCATTGAATTTAATTCGAGCACTTGTAATGAGATGATAGTCACATGCATAACATACATTTGTATAGAGTGAGAACAAAACTTGCATACAACGCCTGAGTACAAACGAAGCGCTGCAAGGTAGTGATGTAGCTTAAAGGCCGAAAAGCTAGCACTCCCATAGCGGTTAGCGGCCTTTATGTCTGTTAGTATAACTGCATAAGGGTATCAAATGTTCACAAGTACTTTAGACACTTGTGAATCACATGTATATTACATACATAACTACAAATGTGTATAGCGGAATGCATGGGTAGGCAAAGCAAATGCTGGTATTTTTTTGTTACAAAGTCCTTCACCATTTAGACATTCTATATAAATAGTTGTAAGTATTGCGTATATAAATCCAGTATTGTCCCTATATTATTGTAAGTATATGTACATTAGAGTGTCCGTTATTTTTCAAATTATTTTTTTTTTTGTTATAAAGGCCACCTAAGTTTAATTTTTTAATAAAGTAGAAAATTTTATTAGTATATTATAGTTCCAAAGTTGTGGATTTATTTTGTTTGGAGATAATAATTTTATTACAAATATCAAAAAATCATATGTAAAATATAAAAAACTGAAATTTTAGTCAGTGTTTACAAAAAAACCAAAAAAAAATGTTAATGCACCAATACCCTATATACTAGGGTGGGGCGAAAAAAATTTTTTTTTGCTTAGCCTAAGGCTAAAATCTGTAGATTATAAAAAAAGAAAATTTTTGGACAAAAAAAAATTTTTAACATCTAGATTTAACATACGAATTTCCACAGCTTCCAGAACACTTATAAAACATATTTTACGAAATAAAAATTTTAACTCGAAAATTTACTTTAAAAATGAGCCACCTCTAGATGTTAAAAAGAACTTTTTTTGTCCAAAAATTTTATTTTTTTTATAATCTACAGATTTTACCCTCAGGCTAAACAAAAAAAAAAAAAAATTTTTTTTCGCTCCATCCTACTATATATACCCTTTACAAATAAACTTAATATACCCTGTTCAGGGAATAATACTAATTTTTACGTTAACATTTATTGATATTGATTAGCATTAATATTAACCTAACTTAACGTAACAACCGTAACGTAACGAACGTAACGTAAATAAACGTAAAGTATAGTAACATAACATAACGTGAAGTAGCGCTAAAATTAAATTGACTTGGCGTAGCTTGACGTAATGTAATATAAAGTTATGTAACATTAACATTAACATATGTAAATTAGCGTATCGTGACGTACCTTAACTTTAACAAACTTAACTTAATTAACGTAACTGACGTAACGTAACATACATGACAAAAGGACCATTAACGTAGCGTAAAGAAAAGCATCAGTATTAACATTAATACTAACATTAAAACATATCATTAATACACAGCATTAATACATAGCATTAATATTAACTTTAAATAGAAATATTAGACACAAAATCTTTCATTGGTTAATGCAAACATCGTCTCTGCTCTTCAAGACCTTACCAAAACAATGAAAATACAAAAAATTAACTCTAACGTTTGGCGAAATATTTTGCAATAATTTATCTATCTCTCTATTTATCTATCTATCAAAAACATAAGCGAAAACTAAAAAAAGATGATGAGTTAAAACCATAAAGTAGCAAGTCTAGCATAAATACAAACAATAATCGATATGGTAATAACTAATAATAATAATAGCGATGGTGTCAATCGAAACCTTTGCAAGGTCAACGTCAATGTTAAATCGTTTTACAAATTCAAATCATGTCTATGTCGCTGCCATTTTATTTTTCTCAAAAAAACAAAAGTATATATTTATTATATATACCTATGTTTATATACATTTTGTATACAGCAACAAACGTCATGAGCTTATACGACGTGTCAAGTTGTTGTAAGCAACCGAAGAAAATGGGTTTCTGACACATATGAAACAAAACATATGAAAAAACCAAAATAAAAACAATACCAAAACAATGCAAAATTAACAGCCGCTTGTGTATTGATGGCGTGAAGCGTGCCGCTCATAATTGCAAATGACAACAAAACGCAAGAATAAAAAAATATTAAAAGCGCAATGTTGAAAGAAATATTATGGCAGCCGCGTCAATTTGTTGTTGGTGACAATGTATGAGCATGTCTTGGCAATATTGATGTTATGTAAATTGTCCAAGCAGCGTTGACATATTTGAGGCATATTTTGACAAAACGGTGATAAAATGAGTGTATCGCGCATACCCACATACATGTAAGCAAGCGCATGCATTATCGTTGTGTTTGTGTGTTTGTGGCAGCTGCTGCACTTTTATTGTAGTGTTGTTGTAATTTCGTAATAATAGCTTACGTAATATTCTCCACTAGTTAGTTTTCTCTTCTTCTTTTTTTCCACCGCAACATTTTCCTGTATACCACTGTTCATACGGTTCACTGCACCGCGAGTGTCAATCACAGCGCTTGTCCAACAGCCAACCGCCAACACACATGAATCCACTGCCACTTTAAAGGCCATCACCGTGGCCGCCAACGCGTCATTAATTTAAAAAAAAAAAACTATTCACTGCAATAATTGGCCACCGTTTAAGGTTTTCTTCTGCCTCGTCAGCTGCTTCTTCTGCTTCATTTGGTGGTACTGCTGTTGTTGTATTTGACTTTTCCTCTTAAAATTGCTATAATTATATGCCAGCTGTATATTTAATTGCTCTCGGCCTTAAATGCCACGGCGCTTGGGCAGCTGTGCCCGTCGTCTCGTCGTCGTTAGAAAACATTTTTCACGAACGCCGACATTTGTGGTTACGCTTTTTTAGTATTTGCTGGATTACATAATAATATAACTTTTTATTAGTAAAAATATATATCTTCTGTGGCTGTGTGAAATATGGCCCACACGACCCGCCAATTAAAGTCTCAAAGTCAGCCAGTCTGTCAGTGCTTTGGTGCTGAGATAATTATAATAATTATTATAATGCGCATTTTATGGGTGACACAAAGCCACCCAGATAATATGAAGATATAAACAATGCAATTAAAATGAAAAAGAAAATAATACAATTATAAAAATGTGATATGCAATTGCAATGATGAGACTTGAAAAGGCAAAATTTCATCTTTTTGAGATTTTTCTTTATAAAACATTCAAAAGAAGATAGTCTGCGCCGAAAACTGGGCCTAGTTCATTACAAAAAAAAAAATATTTGCTTACTTTTGTTACACATATATTTTGTAGATTATAGTATGTACATACAATATGTATTGTTTATGCAATTTTAATACAAAAGACTTAAGCAAAAAACTTGTTTTTGTACATGCCATTCAAAATAAAATAACAAAAAGGAATGTTATGAGTTGGAAAAACATAAAAAAATATCAAAATTAAATTAATTATAATAAAAGTTTGCTTTTAAGAAATTGTCCTCATTTATTAGCATTTTTACAATTTAGTAATAAAAATGTAGAGCAAAATATTTATTATTTCAAGAAATCAAAATTATATTTCCTATAAAACGAAATCTGTATTACATAAAATTTTTTATTACGACAATTCTAAGATTTTTTCATTAGAAATATTTTTTTCTTTTTTCCAGGTAAGAGAACTAGTATTCTTGATAAAAAAAAAACGTTAATGGCTATGTAAGTAATAATTCAGTATTAATAATATTAGTAATAATAGTATATTAGTAATAATAATTAACCTAAAATATATTTGTATTATAAAAGATAAAGATGGTGAAAAAGTGATTTAAATATGATATAAGATATATAATGAATGATGCAGATACAGATACTGATAAAGATAGAGATAGGAATAGAGATAGAGATAAAGATGAAGATAAAGATAAAGGTGGAGATAATAATAATAATAGATTTAAAAAAACTAACATGAGATCTAAAGATGAAATGGCACAATAAACTATAGGTCGCGGCGCATAGCTCTATCCTTATCTAATCTAAAGACGACGGTACGTTTACAGTATATTAAATACTATTAATTAGTAGCTTTCTATGCCATCTGTTAAAATTTTCTCAAAATTGTTACAACTTTTTTATGTTCGTGTTAAGTTTTATCTTATTAGTGTGTTATCGGCAAGTGTTTTTTACGACGCGTAAAGTTTGTTTGTCGATTTTTACCATGGAAAAAAATTAAAAACAATTTTGCTTGAAATTTTGTGCATCCAATGGAATCACTTCTACGGGATCATTGAAAGTATTGTAGAATTGTTTCTTTTATCACGCACACAAGTATTTTAGTGCACAAAGAATTCAGTAAATGTCGTGAAGTTATCGAAAACTTGCCTCATACGAGTCGTCCAACCACCTCTGTTAATTATGATAATAACGAAAAAGTTAAAGAAAAAGTGCGTGGAAATCGTCATATTAGCATCAGAGAAAGACCAAAGGATATCAGGATCTCTTAGGAATCTATTCAACCATTTCGGTTAATGTCTTGAGTATGAATTGTGTCAATGCTAGATGCATACCAAAATACTTGAATCAACGTGAAGTAGAGGTCGCCAACGCATCATTAATGGTGACAGCACGTGAGTTTATGAATACGACATCGATGCTGTCTAACAAACAAGCGCATGACGCTCTAAAAATGAACTGAAACCGAAATAACCAAAATTCGCTGAAGGCACTGAACGTTACCCTATCGAGACGTTGGTTGACATGGCATACAGGAGCCTATTTCGTAGGCGATAATACATTTTTTTATTAAAATACGTGAAAATATAGGTTTTTATTTTAATTAGTCCTGTATATTAGTATACAAGACATAGCACCCCGAATTCTTCAAATTTTTCAAACACCAAATTAGCACCTATCTTTTGGACTTTAAACATTTAAGCGTTAATTAATTATTATAATATAAGCAACTATGAACTTATCTGTAAGCAAAATGTAACATGTTGCAAAAAGTAATTTTAAAGTGAATTAACACCTAAAATTAGAAGCTGCGAACAACAAATACACGATTAATAATTCGCTAACTTAAAATGACCTTCAGCAATTAACACTTTCCGAAATATATGGATCAAGTGCAATCGAGAGTGTAAATTTAGCCTCGAATTATTAATTAAAAAATAAAATAGAAATACTCTCAACTCATATCTATTTATTTGTAATAATATAAAAGCATTTCGGCTCATTTTTGGGCCGCCATTCGCTAGATTATTGTACAGTTTCGACGTCCTTCTTCTTTTACGGCTTCTACATGACGTTGTTTTTGTAAAAGGTTCAGGTCTTTTGGTACGAGTCTAACATTGACATATGTACTTCAGACCTCAAAACTGTTGAATCGATCAATAAGAAGTATTGAGATCCTCTGTTACCATTCTGTTGTCAACACGACTATTTTCAAGTCCTTGTTTCTTTACCTTTTTTGATTTTAGTGAAAACACAAAATTTCAAGCAAACCCATTGTTCAATTTTTTTCCAAGAAAAACATTGCCAGACAAACTTTCTGCGTCCAAAACAAACAGCTGCCAAACACACACTAATTGACTTATGAAAATAAAACTTTACACGAATATAAAAAAGGGTTGTACAAAAAATTTAAATTAACCAGCAATAAAATCGTTAATCGTTGCCTACATTTTGGCGCTTTATCTAAAATCTTACTGCATTTGACATGGTTGTCATCTGAGAATGTCCAATTAGCTTAGTCATTAATCAACTGGAGTATCAAGAACACATTCGCGGTAAGTCATGATTAAAGAAAATTTTAAAGTTAAGGATCAAGAGCTTAAGATGACTAGCATCTGCTTCTTGTAACCTCTTTTTTAACATAAAGTTCTGTTGTTTTGGCAAAATTAAAACAGTATAGCTTTTTGTACGCTAAACTCAAACCCAAGTATATTGATTCAACCCATAGGAGCTTCCGAGCTTCTCTGCTATCTTTGTTGAGCTATGTATTGCCATTATCGAACAACGCTTTTTTCTCTTTTATCATATTTTGCTCGTTAATTGAGTGAACTCGCTTGAGGTCAGTTTTCTATAATCAGACAATCAAACGCTATGTTTCCTCCTAAATATGTATTGATATGAAAATATATATGTATGTATACACTAGAGTGGTGCGAAAAAAAGTTTTTTTTTTTTTTGCTTAGCCTGCGGGTTAAATCTGTAGATTATAAAAAAAGAAAATTTTTGGACAAAAAAAAAAATTTTTTAACATCTAGGGACGGCTCAGTTTTAAAGTAAATTTTCAAGTTAAAATTTTTATTTCGTAAAAAATTTTTGATAAGTGTTCTAGAAACTGTGAAGAGTCATCTTTCTGGACAATTAAAAGTTATCAACTTAAAAGAAATTTTTGTGGTCATTATTGGAGTTTTAAAAAAAAAGTCTAAAACGACAACATGCTTTCCTTAAGTGTTAAAATAAATTTTGGGTCAAACACCGTCAGATTCAGTAATTTTTATATAAATGTAAACAGTTTAAATCAAAACTTTTTTTCTTTGTAAATATAAAAATATGAGCATATTATGTCTGCTTATACTTAAGCTGCTAACATGGCGCTAATCAAGCGCTCAGCTGAAGAAAGCAAACAGAGTTGAAATTTCATGTGAGTCAGTTGCAACACGCTGTATACTTGGGGGAATTCCTCAGCTATCCTTACTGATAAATATACATATATAATAAGATGAAGTAATACCACTAGATATCTAATTATATTAACAATTATTTATATACACGCGTGTACCTACATATATTTATTTACAAATTAGCACATATTGGGCAAATGCGAATACCACCAGTTGCCTATTTGCATAAATAATTCAAGTACCCAGCAACTCCACACGCATGTCGATTGTGCAAACATACACACACACACACTGACAAACGCAGCTATGCCATTTACACTATATAATATATGTACAGTTTGTAAACATAAAATCAATATGTTGTGGGCATATTCAGATAAATTTAAAATTTTAATTGCGCTCAAGTATGCCACTAATCAGCTGGCATCTCTGTCTGCTTAACTCTTTCTGTGAATTTGCTTATGAAAAAATTAAAAATATTTTGAAATCCATCAGCAGTCAATGGTGATAATAAAAAACGCCCGGTTAACCGGTTTTACGCGCATAATCGGTAATAAAATATTTTAAAGCTTGCAAATAAAATATAGCAAAACACAACAACAACAAGCTGTACAGTATTTGCCGGCCTGTCTATAGTGAGCTATCACATAACAATCGGCATCAATCAGCAACTCATGTGGCATACATTTCTGTCATATGTATATATGTGTATATGTATGTGCGTGTATATATCTATACTTATGTATATATAGTATATATTCACAACATATTTCGCTGCCTATATGTTGCGAATATATACTTGGCTGCTTGCAGCTTGGCTTGAGCCACTGGCAATTTCGGTGAAATTTTTTTGTTGCATTCGAGCAATTGTGGTATAGTGGGAGAGATTTGATGTCAGCTTCTGCATGTGTAGTACATATGTATGCATTTGCGGTTGAGCGGCAGAGTGTTGAAAGCCAGCGAAGTTTTGCGCTTACGCACTCAAAAGTATACACACACAAAAACACAAAGGTTTATACATACAAACATAAGCAATGTATACACAATACAAGTACATATGTAAACATCTAATGGATTTTGCGGCATTTCGCCAATAGATTGTTGACTTATCATTAATTCTGCTTGGCGCTGCTTTTGCAATTTCACAACTTTCGCTTTCATTTGACCGCAAAATGCATTGCGTTGAGCTCACGCCTTGAGTGGTTATTTTATCTGGCATTTGATATTTTTGTGCTTAGCCGTTAAGCTATGTATATAGCTTAGCTTTGAGTCCGCTCAAATATTTTCGGTATGTTTTTGTATCCATATGAGTGTTATTATATTGTGTTGCTGTATTTTTTTTTTTTCTTTTTTTTTTTTTGGTTTTTGACACCCTTAAACCACTCAAGTGCCTGCATAATAGCTTGTGTGTGCAATAGCTCATCAATACTTGTGGTAAAACGAAGTAAACAATGCAGGGCTGCAATATGTAGTCTGTATAGTGTGTATGGTTGTGTGCAACTTGGTATAGTGTGAACAAACAAGTTAATTTTTTTTTGACATTCCCGCTATTTATAAATACTTGGGCTTTGAGAGCATAGCAAATGATAAGGTATTTATAAAGTGAGTAAAGAAAATGTGTTAATTAATTGGTAGAGAAAATAAGGAAATGAAAAATAGGAGTTAATAATAATATCAGATAAGTAAAATTATGTGCAAAATATAAACGAAAGTATAGAACTTTAGCACCGTAGCTACAATACCTTTCACAAATGCAACTGATTACATGCAAGAACCTGATTTTGATCAGTCAGTTTGTATGGCAGCTATATGCTATAGTGGTCCGAAATCAACGGTTCCAATAAAGGAGTAGCTTCTTGAAGAGAAATAGACGTGCGCAAAATTTCAGATCGAGATCTCAGAAAAAGCAGAACTAGTTCGCGTATACTCAGAGAGACGGACATGGCTAAATCGACTCACCTCGTCACGCTGATCATTTTTCTCTATTAAAAACCTCATGTCAAACTTAATATAATTTGTTCAAGGTTTAAAAATAACATAAATAATCGTTAAGGTTGCACCACAAACTCGAGTTCATGAGGCATTTTGGTGTTTGACCAAAAGCCTTAAATTCGAGTTTGTAGCACGAAAACTGAACTTTATAATGAAGTTGCCAAAGATGGTTGTCACGCTTTCATTTATATTTTTCCAATTTACAATCTCTGTTTTTTTTTGTAATTTTTTTTTTTTAGACTCTTCACATTAATCAACGAAACAATGTCTTATTACATAAAAAATTATGCTAAAAACAAAATTTCTCAAAACATATTACCGGCTACTTTCCCTAATTATCAGCACTCACATTCCTCTGCCCTTTCCACACCTACCCTTCACTTTTTGCCTTTACATAAGGTAAGGCAAAAGCGTCGAAAGCAAAACGTAAATAAGTCTTAAATCTCAAGTTGCACGTCGCTGATAAGTCTAAGAAATATTTGTTAATTTAAAAAGTTTTACACTTAAAAATGTGTTAAGCTCCATTTCGTTTCTTTATTTCTTTACGCCAAGTCAAACGCACGCAGCTTGTGTTGCAACATGCAATTGTTATGTATGTGTGTGTTAGTGCGTATGTTTAAACGACTTTAGTTTAGTACTAATATATGTTATAGACAGTTTTTAAATAACTATCGTAAACTGCGACTATTTTTCTTTTTATTATTTTTGCTTTTAGGTTTTCAAATATATTATATTTTGCGGTTGCTGTGCAAGTGTTAAAAGTTTAAGTTCCATTTTATGTATTTCGCATCACAGTTTATGGATTTTCCAACAACCATAAACAAATAAAAAACCAAAAGAAGTGCGAGTTTTTTTGCATAAGCATCCGGACAGACAAACGGCGACGTACTGTGTTAAATAAAATTTAGCGATTACTGGCTCGCTTACCTAACTCCTATATACATACATACTCGTATACAAATATATGCATATGTATGTGCGTATGTACTTATTGACACAATTAAAATTCATAACTTAAAAGTATAAGTACACAGAAACATTACACTTCGCCCTATTTGCGAAAGCGAAAACTCTCTTAAATCCGGCATTGCATTATAGGAATTTCAGAAAAATATTTTTTTTACAATTTTTTTTTGTAACTTTTAATTTTACTAATCTTGCCAACCAAGGTTAACGGTTGTGCATTGCAATTGTTAGCATTTTTTATTGAATTTTCATTCGCACGTACCTTTGCTTTAATAAAAATTTTTACATACATACATATTTACCAAAAATAGCACAATAATATTTGCATAAATTGCTTGCGAAAATTTGATGGGTTTTTTTTCGCTAGAAACTTTCGCACGTATTTGCCATTAAAATGTGGCATTAATATTATATAATTTTTTAATAAATATCTGCTTATGTCTGTAAATACATCTGTTGACATTATTCAATGGCAGCTTCATTCAGAGTTTTGTTTTCAGCGGCAGCGACATTTTAATGACAGTCATTGTTAAAAATGTAAATTTACTGTAATACATATTATATAAATATACTTTATTATGGATGCCAAGTATATTATATATGGAATTTCGTGCCCTAAATATCAGAAATGCAGCTAAGGTCTTCAGGAATCGAAAATAATATAATATTTCATATACACATATGACTTCAAAAATCTTGGCAACCTTGAACGCTCTAAACGAAATTTATCATACTTGTACAAATACTTGTACATTTTTTTTTTCAGCTCAACAATTTTATGTATTTCGTGAACGAATTCTTCTAAGTTCAGTTACGATATCGCCATACCTTACTAAAATTAGGTTATTCTCAAAAACCCCTTTTAATCTTGCATTTAAAGTTGGAACTTCAAGCATTTTTACATTCAGCTTAAATTCAGCTTCGAGAAGGATAGCTGAATAAATGCTGAATGCCAGTGAACCTGAAAAGTCTGCTATAACGTTGCAATCTAAGTATGGTTTGTAATGGGTTATAGAAAAAAGTGTGGAGAATTAACTAAAACGAATTTAATTTACTTCTTAAAAATGTATCTTCTAATATATGTCTTAAGTATGCCCATTTTCACTAAAATTGAAATTAAAAAATAAATTTTATGAGACAAATATAATATATAAATAATTTTTATAGTCCTTCCTTTATTAAAATACTAAGGGGTACATAGACAGAAAATCTTACTAAAACTGTTAATTTATCTATGTTTAGATATTATTCCTCTGTCGTTCTCGATACTCGTTCTTCAATATTTAATAAATATTGAGAAGTCCTAATGATAATAAGCAAACCCATACAAATTTTATTTTTCGGATACAAATTATGGAATACGATTTTGGGACTATCGCATCGTTATTTCTCGTAGGCCGTTCGACAATAATTTATTTTTCCAATCGTAGCTTACTTGAAATTTCTTTAAAAGAGTTTTAGGAATCTGATTAAGTTGAGTTTCAATCAGTAGTACATTAATGTTTAGTTATTTTTAATCAGTCATTCAATTTACTCAAGTTCAAATTCAAAATGAGTTTCAAAAAAATATTTCCGAAAACTAATTTTTTTTGGTTATTTTCGAAAACGTTATGCTGTCAGTATATTTTTTGTGGTTATTGGGATATGCAAAAATAGTCACAAACATTTATGGCAATAGAATAAAACAACAATAAATAGAGACTGCGACCTAAGGCCTATCTTTTTCACAAAGACTCTTTAAAGGATACTGCTGCTTAATATACGATTTATAATATAGTACACTAAGATGAACTTTTGATTGTTGCCCAAACCATGGTGAATATCATAGACGAGTTATAATTTTAAAATTCAGTTTCATTAATCCTGAACTCAAAAGGATTTCTTGCAATCTACCCAAAACACAAATATTCGATAACTGAAGTATTTTAGTTTTTCTAAGTGTGCTATTAACTTCGCCCGAAGCTCCTGGAGCTCGGATGGGAGGTTCTAATGCGTCCACCTTATATTCCGGACCTGGCACCAAGTGATTACCATCTTTTCCTATCCACGGCGAACGCGCTTAATGGTGAGAAGTTGGCCTCAAGAGAGGCCTGTAAAAATTGGCTCACCGAGTATTTTGGCAATAGGGACGCAGTCTTCTACGAGAGGGGTATAATGAAGTTGGCATCTCGTTGGCAACAAGTTTACGAACAAAACGGCACATATTTGACTTAAATCGGACAAATGTACACAAAGTTATCATCTTTTGAAAAATCAATAAAAAACCGAACGAACTTTTTCCTTTACCTAATATTATATATATCATTACAATATCATCTAAGCCCAAAAATTTCAAATCTATTCAAAAGTTTAAAAAGTGAAAAATTTAACTATTATTTAACGGTTCATCTATGATTTTTATTTTCGAATGATCCAGTATCAAGTTGTGAGGGGTAATGTTATCCTAATTTTTCCTAGGCACGTTTGAATAATTGCTGTGATTGCCCTATTTTTTAATATTTATTTATAAAATTTAACATAATATTCTTCATAATCTAATGTACTTTCATATAATATACAATTTCATAATATTATATAACCTTGGTTTTTAAAAATATTTTCTTTTATAAAGAAATCATAAAAGTGGACCTTGTTTTACACGAGTAAAACGTAATACCTAATAAAAATTAATAACCAATTCTAAATCTGGTCGAATCAAAGCTATTAACGGGTTTTTGTATTGAATAGTATATCTTGTTTTAATTAAATTCCGATAATGCAAAATTCATAAAAAAAGTAAACTTCAGTATCCCGAAATCCATTACAATTGGTAGCGTCCGCTGGTGTTCTGAGTTCGAAAGTATTATTGAATATCAAAACACCGTTAAAATATACTTGAAAGGAAAATACATTTTTTTTATTGACCTGCTTTTCTTCCAACTCATCTATTGAGCTTCTATGTGTTATGCAATTTATTATTCTTTATGTAATATTAAATAATACTGTCTGTATGTAAGCTATCGAAAGCCAATCAGACACGATTTCATGACAACTTATGCTTCTCAAATAAAAGCTACAAAGTTATAAACATAAGTACTTACATGTCCATCGTAATTTATTTATTGATGTTGCAAACTTCATAATTAATAATTTTATTATTGTCATTACATATTATTTATTGCTTACAAAAATTACGACCACTTTTCATAATATTTGTATATTTATATGAGATTATATGTCAGCTATGTTTGGTTGATGTAAATCGATATGAAAGCGAAGCAAATCCCAGCGATAGTTTGAATGTAAATATGTTTACAAATAATATATACCTAAATATGTATGTATGCTCATATATGCAAAACCTACGCAAATATTTCATTTTGGTTTTTGTTGCACTTTTTTCTTCACGCATACATCTGGCAATTAGCAAAATCACGGCAAAGTGTGAAAATTACTGTAATTAAACAATTAAATATTACTCAAATGTAATAAAGTATGCACTTATTTACATATATATAAATAGTACAAAGTACGCAATGCATATATATCATAATTTGCAATATTTGCTTAGGTATGTGTGAACTACTTCAGCTGTTGATTGCACTTCGGTTGCATAATACAAAACATGAATGCATCAAAATGTGTCACAGTCGATGGTGACATGTAGAGCAATGTGTGAAATTAAAGCAGTTTTTGTTTGTGCAATAATAGGGAAATTTCAAAATGAAACATAAATATGTATGTACCTTTGTGTGTATTGTTTGAGTGATTGCATGAGCGAATTTTCCTCTGCAGATACTCTTAAAGAGCGAAATACGTGTGCAAGTGAGAAAATATGCCTTTTTTAGTGAATTTTACTTTGAAACAGCATTTTTTTTTAACAAATAAATAAAAATAATGTACATTTACAGAATCTAATTTACTTTAAATAACGGTATTTCATTTTGGATTCCCTTGATCCCGTAAGCGATTTTCAGAAGAACCCCCGAAAAAGCTCCATTTCAGAGAAATTTTCTTCACCGGCTCAGATCGTTTCGAAAATAACGCGCTTAAGGTTTTGGGAGCCGACTAAACTAAGTTAAATTTTTTTTTAAATAATTTTTTCGAAACTATTAGCCGTATAAAATTCAATTGTTCGAAGCATATTTTCAAACATATAATATTCGATGTATAGTATATGCAAAACAGACGAGCGTTTTTCGATGATTCGTCGATTCATATGTGGATATAGCCGCTTAAGTGGTTAATGCTTAAGGAAAAAAGTATAAACTGTAACGAATATATATAACGCATCTGTATTTATTTGCTTAACTCTACATTGCACTTATATATGTTAATTATATGGTGGTATGTGTAAGCCTCTTCACGCATTAGTCTCCTTAACAACATGTAACCGCTTGCTTATTTCATTTACTTAGTAGTCATTTCACTATTTGCTCTGCTATTCGCCTGCTGGGCAATCATTTCATTCAATACTTATATATGAATATATATGCATTAGGGTGAACCAAAACAAATGTATTTTTGAGGCATTATTTTGTCATAATTTATAAAAAAAATTTTAAAGTTAGGTTGTACGATTTAAAGTTGGATTTCGACCACAAATAACTCTTGAACGAGTCGACCTAACAAAAACCATTATAAAACTATTTTGTAGATCATTAAATACCCTATCAGAGGAAGTTCTTATTTTCACTACACACTAATTTTTTATATGAGAAATCAAAAATCACAATACACTAACTGTTAGTATTTATATTAAAAGCTCAAACTTTAAAAGATTTGCGTTTTCGTAATTTCGAACGTACGATATTTTTTTGGTATCAAAGCAAAAAAAGAATAAAGTTTTTTTGGACCACCGCAATATGCATATTTGTACCACCTTTGCTTGTTGCGCCTGTTTTGTCCTGTTGTGATAAGCTTGTGGCTAAACAGTGTTTTGATTACTTACCTTAGTTTAAGCCCAGTAGCAGTATAACGGTATACACAAACGCATATAAATATTTATAAATATGTATACATACAAACATCTGCATATGTATATAAGTTGCATCGTTAACCATTCACGCATCAACAACGGCATTTATTTATCCATCACTCGGCAAGCAACTTCAGACAGATTTACATGTGTGCCAAATTTAAGCTACAAACACATTTATAAATGCATACAAACAATGTGTGATGCTTTACAAAATCAACAATAGTAAATTTTAGTTGAATAGCTATGAGAATGCAAAGCTTGAGAATACATATGTATGTATATATGTATGTGTTGTTGCGTGTGCAAAATTAAGCTTGGCTGCTGCAAAGCACACATATACTCATACATATGTATATATACACACAAATGACTAATTCGCTTTCATCAAAATATTTTATCATATACATATTTATATATATATACATACATGTATACAGACCATTTTTCATAGATTTTCTTGTGTCGCAACCAGGAAGAGTCTTTATACGTCACTCAAATGTTAACATAAAAACTTTACAAAAAAATTAAAAAAATATGTTATAAATTATAAAGCAATGATGTTAATATTGAAAACATTCATCAACACTTTGTCAGCTACAACACTTCAGATTTTCATAAGCAATAAGTTTTCTTTGTTTTTGCTTTATTTTTCATGTTAATTTAACGCTGTTAATGTACATTTGTAAGGCTATTGTTATTTAAACGGCGTTAAAATATATTTAATTTACATGCTGTTGCATGGCTTGGCAATATTCGCTCATACATACATATATACATATAAATATTTATATATTTATCCATATATATTTATATTTTATATATTCATATGTGTAAACTATTGCATATTCATAACCATTTCAGCTCATCGACAGATTAGTTGGCAGCTGGTGGGAACAAATTTGTAATTATCGACCCGCTGCTGAATTACATTGATGATTACATAAAAATACATATATGTTTATGTATGTTTTTGTCTTATGCACTTCTGGCTATATTTTGCTTATACTACAACATACGGAAGAGTAACCAAATTTTAAGTGAAATTATTATTTTAAAAATATTTTTATAAGACTAATTTTATATAGTTTTTCTTTCAAATTACAAAATGTAAAAACAAATTTTGTTGAAGATGACAACAGCAACTCAGCCGAATTTTATAAATAATTAAGCTAGTTAATGAATTAAAATTATAATTTATAATTCTTGTTTAATTCTATAACATTAAATCTTATTAATAATATTAATTTTATACGAACAGTTTCATTTTTTAAGTTAAATATGAAACGATTTTAAGTCACTCGTTAATTTCCTTTTTGATTTTAATAATTTATTTATTTTTCCTTTAAGTTATTAAAAATTGGCTTATATCTTTTTTCTCCCCTTAAAAAAATGCTGTACATAATTTTTTTTGAAAGCAATCCAGAAAATATTTATTGTACTTATTTATTACCCTTTTAAATTTTTTTTTATAAAATTAAAATTATTTAAAATTTTCGCTAATATTTAAATATTGCAGAAATTCTTGAATATAATTTCATTTAATTAATTTTTTTTACAGATATTGCTCTTATACAATACAGATATAGCTCTATTAATATATCACTGAAAATTAACAATAATGAGTAGGAAGTTCCTTGAAAAATATATATTATATTCCAATAGTAATTTTATTAAGCTATTAGCAATTAAAACTCGTAACTTTTGTTAAAAAAATGATTTTTTCGAACCAAAATATTACATATTTAAAAATAAAATAAAATATTATTATAAAAAGTTTCTAGTTTTCTAGTTTTTTTTTTTTTGTTCAGTTAAACTCTTTCTAATAAATATAAAATTTATAAACTCTGTATTCAATTTTTTTTTTTTTTTTTTTTGCAAAAGATTGTTTGCTTATGTCCCAAATAGTACAAAAGAATTTCGCTTTAAAATATTAATTAATATTAATAATACAAAAAATTACTGATTTTTATTTTAATTTATTTTGCTATTTAATAATTAATTTATTGTTTTATTCTCTAGTAATTTTTAATGATTTGTAGTATTCTAAGCTTACTAAATATTAGTTTCTAAAAAAAATATATATATATTTTGTTTTTCCTTTAAAAATTTAAATATTGTTGATTAATATCCCATTCATACATATTGCCATATATCTTAAAATTTATTTCTCTAAAATATTCGCTAAGTTGCCAGAAACTACAGTATTTTGTGCTAAAAGTATATTTCTTTTTATTTAAAAATAAAAATGTATTAGTTATTATATGAAGTTATTATATGTATATTAATTGTTTTAATATAATTTCATTATTATATGTGTATTAATTATTGATGGCTACTAATGCAATATTTGTTTAATAAAATGATTTAACATTTTATACTTCAACATTTCAACATAATGCCTGCACTAACTCAGTAGCCTTAAACAAATTATGAGGTTTGTTGTAATGTATATCTAAAAATATTTATTTGTACGATTTATTCTCTTTACCAACGTTACCTCCTGCCATGCCCTATAAAATTCTTATTCACCTGCATGCTACCTAATTCGCTACCCGTTATTAAAATATCAACTAATGCAAGGTTAATTAAAATCAAATCGATGCTAACGACAAAGCAAAGTCACTGGCTTTACTAGCACTACAATCGACACCAACAGCGGCAGCAGCATACACGAGGTTTATTGCCTGTCGCCGAGCTGACAGCGAAGAGCGGACAATTACGATATACGACAGCCGCCACCATTCATCAACGGTTCATCGAATCGGTTAATCAGTTAGCAAGACATTCGAAAATAATAACAAACACCGAAATTAAACAAAAAAGCGACTTTATGTACAACAACAACAACCTAAGAGACAAAAAAGGTGATTTGAATACAGTAACAACAACAGGCGAGTATAACCACGCCAATGACTTTTCTGACGGTCGCACATATTAAAATCATATCAGGCGCAGTTTTTTTTCGACGTGATTGTACACTCCTCTTCTGCTTTTGCTTTACATTGGAATGTTTCTTAGGTAGATGTGTATGCATCTGTGCAAATATGTATGTGTGCTCTTCAATTTACGTTTGTTTCTATTTCTACTGATATTTATGCGTTTCGCATTTTGTTCGCTTGTTTTATTGAATTTTTCTTGTTTTTGCTTTTAATATTTAATTTTTACAACCGGTCACCCAAATAGCTTGGCCTTAACTCTGCTATTGACGACAAACGACAACACGGTCAGTATTCATTAGACTGCTAAACAGCGATATTTTTTTCCAAAGCCTGGTATTTTTTGTACCTTCTGACGTCCAATCTTTTTTTTCTATTTATTAGACTCTTAATTGTAATTTTTAATTGCTTTTTATTAATTTTTTATATTTCATTTTATTTATTAGTGCTTTTGATACTTTATTTATTGTTATTTTTTTAAATGTTATTTGTCATTATTATTATTTTGTTTCTTAAGCTGCTCCTTACTTGATTTACTTTACTTTAAGCACTGTTAGCATTTTATTCATACTAATTATGCACAGGTGTCGTCCGTCTTTGTGCGCACTTAATCGATTCGTTCTTACATTCGCTGTGGTATTGAATTAATTTTAATGTATTTTGTTTAGCATTATATTGCATTGAATTCTAAATTCATGTAATTAGCAGTCCAAGCCTCAAGTCACACTTTATGCTCATTTATACTCGCTTAAATGCAGCTGAGGGCACAAGACGGCAGTGCTAAAGGCAGCCGAAGCTATAAAAACGCGACATAAATTTATGAGTACCGATGGTAGGCTATATATCACACCGATCTGTAGTTGCTTTTTGAGCAGAAAGCGGGTTTTTATGAAATTTACAACTTTTTAATATTTATTGTATATACATAAGGCTGAGAACATATTACAGGAGAACATAAAGCAATATTGCAGCTTTTATATCTATTTGAGTTATTTTCTAAATATTTTACCCTTTTTTTTCCGCATATGCGTTTTTTTCCACTTCCTATAAATCGACATACATATATCAATATTTTCTGATAACAGCTTCGAAAAAATCAATAAACATATATTTATATATTAGGTAGAAAAATCTTCATCACCGTCAGACACCTTTTTTTCGGATGCTCTCTTGAAGATCAGCTACAGCGTCAAGGCAATTTAAAATATTTCAAAATAAATCGTAGATTATTCATTAATCAAATTTCGTAAATGCACATTATTTTAAGTGTTTTATTAACTAAAATGCCTCTTCAAAGAAAAATTAGAGGTTTCACTAATACGGCATTCTCTAACAAAGGATAAAAATATTTAAAATATCTACTCTAGCCTAGAAAAATCTTATCTCTCAAAAAAAAAAGTTAAATGACTTAAAATTCAATTTTTCCCATTAATCTTTTTAACCGTTACTACAAGCATAAGCTTATATGCATTGTAATTTGTAACAACACGCTTATTAGCTTAAACACTATATTTGAAGCTAACAAAATATGTATATGTATGTGTGAGCATTAAGCCTGTTTACATGTTACCAGCGACCGAAATTTATAAAGTTTCTTAACATACAAAATCGTCGTAAAAAACTCCAACAATGTTGCTTCCAAGGGCAAGGTTCTTGTTATATATCCTACAAGCAACAACCAGCCTATCAAAGTAACAACGCAGCAGCCCACTTGCAATAAACAAAAATACTCTAATACATGCCTACAACATTGTACATATGTAAATAAGGCTGTTAATAAGCAGCTGATGGTTAAAAAGACAAAACATAAAAATAATTACGGTAATAAAGCGACAACATTAGCATTCAAAGGTGCTTCCGCTAAAAAAAAATTATTTTATTATTTTTTTTTTTTTTATAAAATTTGATTTCTTGTTTTTTAGTTTTACTTTATTTGCTATTAATAAAATTTTATGCAATTTTTTTTTTTAATTTCATTAAACTTTTCTTCAAATTACTTTTTAATTTTTTGAAAAATTATATTTGTATATTTATGCACACTTATTTCTATGTAACTTTGTATGTGTTAGTTGACTATTTAATTACATGCTTTACAAATCGTTAGTAGTAATTAGTTAACGATTCTTGTGATACTTAAAATGATTAGTTTACTGCACATGCGCTCGTATATACAATATATATATATATATAACGGGTGATCCAAGTAGAGATACCTTTTTCAATAGCTTTTTTTGACAGATCACGTGTGAGTTGCGTCAAGATGTCATAATATTTTTGTTCAGTATTGTTTGGCATTTAATCGTCGAAAAACTGACGCCTGAATAACAATTACAAATCGTTCAACTTTATTCCAAAAATTCACGTTCTATAAAGAATGTGTTTCGCGCGCTTCGCTTAGCTAATGGTCAACATAATCGGCCTACTGAGTGTACTATTCGCAACTCCACTATCCATCTTGAAACCCAGAATTCATTATTGGATTAAATTCAACCGAATAGACCACGACCACGACCAGCACGCAGTACTATGGGCTCTTGAAAAGTTCTAAGAAGATCCGACGTTTTCGAGCCAAATTTTGTTCAGCGATAAGATCCATTTCTGGCTCAATGGGTATGTAAACCAGCAAAATGGCCGAATTTGGGACGAAGAGCAACCTGAAGAGATTCAAGAGCTGCTATTTCATCCAGAAAAAACAACGTTTTGTGATTTGTGGGCCGGTGCAATCATCGGTCTATATTTCTTCAAATATATATATATATTTGATAGCTAAAAGTGAAGCTCGTGATCTCGGCAACATTTGGTTTCTACAAGA
Organism: Bactrocera oleae; assembly: GCF_042242935.1. Taxonomy (NCBI): domain Eukaryota; kingdom Metazoa; phylum Arthropoda; class Insecta; order Diptera; family Tephritidae; genus Bactrocera; species Bactrocera oleae. The sequence goes on from NC_091538.1 coordinate 60,439,179, forward strand.
CGGTGCCACTACCCACACATCACATCAATCAATGGATTTAATGAGAGGAAACTTCGGTGAGCAGATAGTTTTACGTTTTGGGCCGGTGTATTGGCCACCAAGATTATGTGATATCACACCGTTAGACTTCTTCCTGTGAGAATATGTAAAGTCTAAAGTCTATGCGGACAATCCCACTTAGATTCAGGCCTTGGAGCAACACATCACGCGTGTCATTCGTCAGTTACCAGTCGAAATGCGCGAACGAGTCATCGAAAATTGGAGTCAACGGATGGAACATCTGAGACGTAGCCGCGACCAACATTTAAAGAGATAATCTTCAAAACTTAAATGCCAAAAGAATGTTCTTTCGAATGATAATAAACATTCCGCATTAAATTTGAATTTTCTATGAAACCTCGGAATGGATCACTCTTTATATTCATTTATTTTTACTTCGTTCTTTTTGTTGTTGCTGCTGATGAAGCACTTATTTACATAATTGATTTCGCTTAGTGTGCCGTTGATTAAGTTTATTGTGCGCCAGCAGCTACATACACACATGCAAACAAACATATATATACATACATACGCACAAATAGGTATTTATCGCTATTTGCTATATTTCAGTAGCTATGTGCATGTCTATAACTATGATATTCTTAATTCTACAATTCATCTAATAACTACCGTTGATTACTCGTTCGGTTTACCATAATTTTGCTTTGTGTTCGCCACTTTTGCGTTGAAAATAAAAAAATGCAAACTAATATTTAAATATGCTATTTATTATGGTGTTTAAGCTGTCGTTTGGGCCGTAATAACTGGTGCTATTTCTGCTGTTTTAAATATAATTATAGAATGCATACAAATTAGTTATCAATCATGCTAATACATAATTTCTAACCAAATTCCTACTGACATACAAAATCAATCGAATTATGAAAATGTTTATATTAAAACTAGTTTTGGTTTTGTTAGTGAAGTAATGCAAGCAAATATTCAAATTCCAAACTTCATTGACGCTCAGAAAATTTCCGAAAATTCCATTGAATTTATACAAATATAAGAGGAAATACAGTGATAATATTTAGATTATAACTAAAATTCAAATTCATTCAATCACATTCAAGTTAAATATTAAATATTTTGAAACTGTTATGAGTATTTTTATTGGACAAGGTACCCTAAGGATATATTTTTAGTTCAACCGATTACTGAGTTCATAAGTGATTATTTATAAAAAATATATACATTTTCAAAAACATGAAACACTTCTTCGTCAAACCGAAATAGTCATATTCGAGTTCACAATTTTTCCGCTCACTAAGTTTTACTTTTGCTCTCTCTCGAAAAATGTATATGTGTAAGCAAAAGTAGAGCTGCTACCTGGTACTTTTCTGGTTCCATCTGACCACCTTTTTGAAAATCGTGAAACAGCAGCTACCCTTTTCCGCACTTTTCGGGAAATGGCACTATCCACCCTACTGCATATACACCAAGTTCAATAGAATGCGCGAATTTAGCGATTTTGTGGCCTTTTACTGAGAGAGGCTTCTACCTTATGTGACCTTTACCGATTGACTGATGTTTGAAGCACATCCTGTTTAGTTGCTGCTCTAACACTACTTACGGTCAGCACCTTTTTGGGTCACTCCAGCATACTGGCATGCTTAACTGATACTTGCTCAGCCCGTCTGGCACCATAGCCAGAATTTTCGTTGCCAAACGTCGTTCCAACTTCTCCTTCCTCATCATGGTGTTGAGCTACTTTTGTCCCGTCTTTTCTTTCCCTAGTGCATTTGATGTGTCCGAGATAGAAGTTCACCAATCCCTTTACTAGTCTTGGCGGGTTAAAGTTCCGGCACTCCGGTCCTACATTCCCAGTGATAGATCTGGGGGTGGGTTCCGACCTCCTCGAAAAATTTCTTGAGTATAATAAATTTATAACTTCTGCTTTCGTTCTTATCTTTTCCGATTTGACAACTACCACTTAAGAGTTAATGGCACGCCCGGTTATTATAAAGTTTCATTTTTATTCCACTAGTTTTAATTATTTAACAATCTAAATCGATTGAACTATATTTAAATAGATGTATTTACACATTTACATATAATATATGCACACTTGTGTTAATTCTAATAATTTTAATTGTTGACAATTATAAAACGCTCAATAAATTCTAATTTCCTCTCTCTCTTTTCTCCACTTTACAGAGATTTGCAGCTTTCGAAGCGAGCAGATGTTACAAGTAAGTTGAAATTAAGTGTTTTACTCAAATAGAATTCTTAACTAGCAATAAAAAGTATGAAGTCATTATAGCAAAGGCAAATAGTACAAAACCGTCGTATGAGTAATTACCTGGTACTCAAGTGCCGCACAGAAGCTTGCTTATGCATATGGGTTGCATTAATTTACTTATCCATTTATCTTATGACATTTGAAAATAATTTAAATGATATAATATATATTACTAGGGTGGAGCGAAAAAAATTTTTTTTTTGCTTAGCCTGAGGGTAAATTTGTAGATTATAACTACTCACTTTTAAAGTAAATTTCGAGTTAAAATTTTTATTTCGTAAACATTTTTTGACAAGTGTTCTAAAAGCTGTGGAGGACTCTTTCTGGCCAATTAAAAGTTATCAACTTAAGAAATTGTTTTGTGGTCATTATTGGAGTTTTAAAAAAGTCTTAAACGACAACATGCTTTCCTTAAGCGTTAAAATAAATTTTGAGTCAAAAACCGTCAAATTCGGTAATTTTTATATAAATGTGAAGACTTTACACCAAAAAAAATTTTTTGGTCCAAAAAAAAATTTCACTCGAAATTTACTTTAAAAGTGAGTGAGTAGATGTTAATAAAACTGTTTTGTTTTTTCCAAAAATTTTCTTTTTTATAATCTAAAAATTTTACCCTCTAGCTAAGCAAAAAAAAAATTTTTTTTTCGCTCCACCCTAATATATATTCACTCACATACAATGTATGCATTTGTGACTAAATTTTCTTTTATGTAAAACACTCTGATTTTAAGTATCCGCTTGCATAAGCTAAACTACCGGCAGCTGTTAAAGCGGCACATGTTCGCAGTTTTGAAAAAAAATATTTGAAATTCCTTGCCATGTTCTATGAGTTTACGTGTCGCGACACGTGAGCAACTTGTCATAAATGATTGTTCAGTCTTTAGTCTTTATTACTGTGAAATTTGTATTGTGGATAGATATTAGTAAAAGCAAGTCATTAGGCTATCTTCTACAATGCTTTAAATGCTAGCAATATGCTCGTAATATATATGATGTTATATATTGTATAACAAAAAATGTTAGTTTAGTGGGCGGAAAATTATATTGCAAAAATTTAGTAATTTATTGTTAATTTTGGAAGCACAAAATGCATTGTAATGTTAAAAAGGAATCCCTCTTTACGTTCATTAAATTATTTATTAATATTAATTGTTGTAGTATTTTTTATGTAACTCGAGGTTAGACGACTTAAATGATTATAATAAGCTAAAAAATGACTTTTGAAAGTCCCTAAAAAAATGACGGCATCAATTGTCTATGAGTAAACACTCAAGCAAATTTAAAAAATTTGTTTTGAAAAGAAAAAACAGTTTACAGATAAACTTATCATAGAGAAGCTTAGATTGAACTCAGCGGTTAGATTTTAAAAGGCTATAACTCAAACACTGTTTAAGATATCGACTTAAAGTTTTCCTATGTTATTTTAAAGGTATACCCTATCGAAAGATGAAGAAAAAAAATTTTTTTTTTTCAATTTTACACCAAATGTGCGCCTAATTTGCAAATAATCATCAAAATAACTCTAGACCACCTTAAAATTGTAACTAATTTGTGTCATTTGTTTAATCCATAAACATAAAATGTCATTTAACTATTGGTTATTTAGTAAAGAATTCAATTTTATCATCAAAGTTATTAAAAAGCCGAAAGTCCAGCTGGAACTCTTTCGCTTGACCGCATTTGTCTGCGAGCTCATATGCTTTAATTCTCCTTAATTTTTTTATTCTAATATTCATATAATATTTTATTACTTTTTTGTTTATAAATAAAAGAATTCCTTAATGCTTTCAAATAAATTTCGATATAACATAAAGTGTCGTACTAAGACGCGCTTAAAACTATTAGTAATAAATTTCTTATAGTAAACTAGTTTAAAATATTACTTCAACAACTGAGAACTGTGTGCCCAACCACTGATGCAGGTTTTTCTTCTTTCTTTAACACAAGCTATTGGCATTTTATAAACTGTATTAAACGAGTTATCAACTACTTGATCTAAGTCAGAAATTTACCAATTCTAAACTTGTTCAAATAATTAGACATTTAGTACTTGAATTATGAATCAAAACCTCCAGTCTTTCTTAAATAATACTTAAGAAATTTCGGCTTTAACTGAATCAATCAATAACCGAACTTGAGTGCTTTTATAGGCATATCTCAAACAGCTCTCATAAAGTTACTTAGGTAGATTAAAGATCAGCAGGTAGCAAAAGCTGAGTGCCGCTTGACATAGTATAAATTCTGCGATGAGGAAGCTGCATAGTTTCGTGTGAAAAATCTTAAGTACTGACACCTAGTCTTACAATTAACTGTCAAATATTAAAAGATTATCGATTTCTTACCCCCTTTTGACTGACAGATCTTATATCAGTAGGTTATTTAAACAATTATAATATTTATAAATTTACAAGAGTCCGTATTCCGCCGCAACATGTTAATTTTTACTCCATTTTACAATGGCCGAATATTCAAGAGGCACTTGCAGCAGACTGACAAAATCAAAACTTAACGTGGAGATACCAAGCATATTTAGCATTTTTATATCAGACATATATATTTTTTAATTCGAAAATTTTACGCAGTTTGAAAGACATAAAAATTAAAAATATATAGGTATACTACCCAAAACTGAATTTCAAAAAATGTCTCATGTTTCTTATAACGCATAATTACTGGTGACTAGTTATGAGTTTAATGAATGGCTCTGCAAAAATGAACCGAAACCGAAAAAAAAAAACAAAAAAAACCAGGAGTTATAATAAGTGTATGTAAAATTCAAACAAGCATAGACGTGCTTGTATTGGCTCAAAGGGAGCCTATATTAAAGATTTACTACATTCAAATACGTTAAAACGTAGTTTTTTTGTTGTCGGTCCTGCTCATTGAAGATCAGATAGTATGAGAAAACAGTTGCTGCTTTGAAAATAAACTCACTGGTGCTTAGATAATCAAAATGACACCCAGAGGGCGCTGCAAGAAAGTATTAAGTAGACATTTATTTAAACTAATTTATTAAAATATATCTTCAAACAAATTTTAGAAGATGAAAATCATAAACAATGTTATTTAATCAGAAATTCACTTCAGAAGTACCGACATCTATTCGAAGTGAAATATAGATTGAAAACTTGCGCCAATTTTATATTTTATATTTATTTATATGTACGTTATCTAAAGTGAGGTTATGATTATTTTTCAATAAAAGAGAGATCTACTACTCTAACAGCCAAACTCAGTATTGCAGTTTTCCAAAAAAAAAAGTTTAAGTGTTTAGCGGAATATTACCAGACTTATTCTTCTTCCTCTCATTCGTCTTATTCTTCTTCTTCTTCTTAAGTAGTTTCGGCGTGTCTGATTTTGTTTTTTCGTTTTTAAGGCTCAAACACCTCAAGAATGAATTAATATTAATGAAACACTTATATAATATAGGTATTATAAATGATTTTTAAATAAACTCACAACTCATTAAAATTAACTTATCAAAAATTTTCCATGCTCCATATATTATACCTAATTACTTCAAGCGAATCAAATCGACATTTTTGCGCTCAAGCTGAGGTGTTTTGTTTACCTTAACGCCTTTAAGCTTCTGCATGTCAAGTTCCATTCAGCCGCTGTCTAACTGAAACGCTTACACTTGGCGCCGAAATTTTATATTTCAAACAATAACATACACAAGTCTATATTTTTAAACTAGAAACAAGCTGGAAATTGTGGCTAATAGTTCTTAAACTGGTCAAAGCACTGCAAGCTTTAGATATACAGACACGCATACATATTAAATTCACTACATTGTTATAAGAAAGCTGACGTGTGAATATACGTAATTGTTTATTTACTTTAAAATTCGTAGACATTATGTATTTTGCTGCTGCAAATTGCTGTTTCATTCGCAGTCATCTTATAATAAGAGAAGCCATTACTAATTGCCAGCTAATGTCTAAAGTTCTTGGCGCCCCGCTGTGTTTATGTGTCAGTGTTTATACATAAACCCACATACTCATTCACACATACATATATCTACTTATGAGTATTGTATAACTCCTTTATTATATTTATAAGTGCTAGATTAATATTTTTTTTTTTGTTGTTACATTAATCATTATAAGCATTCCATACAATAGTTTAGAGTTTTCCATGGCCTTGTCGTGGCCTAGTTTCAAGCGTGCTATGCTATGCCAGGTGGTGTTGTGTTATGTTGTTACCCCGGAAGGTGTTATTTTTGCCATTTGATTGCTATTGTTTTATTCGAAGCGTTTTTCTTAACATATTCAAATTCAGCTTTTGTTTAATATTTTTTTTCAAATTTTTATTTTTTCAGATTTTTTATTTTTCTCATATTTATTTTTGCCCAATTTTTTCATATAAATACATTTTCTTACACATAAACATATATAAAAATCTAGCACAAAGCCTTTTTATTGTTTTATTTGTTTATATTTAATGTAATTTAAATTTAGTGTGTTGCTGTTAGTCACAAGCTACAAGGTAAATGACATAGGAAGCGTTCTAGCTGTTCGCCATTCGACTTTAGTTGTTTTCTTGTACTTGAAATTGTTATTGTTGTTATTTTTTTTAATGCTTGATAGCGTTTCACTAAAGTTGTATTTAAATGTTTGTTGTTTCACTTAATTGCATAAGGAATTTGGTTGTTTCGCCCGAAACTAGGTTAATGTGAGCACACCCATACAGACATACATACATATACACTTATCAGTCAACTAAATTTATGTTGTGTTTTTGTTTTTTCTTTCTGTTGTTTTCAATTATAGTGCAATTAAATGCGAAATCAGGCTTGGTTAGTTAGCGTAGATGCGCAACAAACCAACTCATGTGCACTGAATTCAATTATATATGTACATAAGTATGTTATTGTATGTGTGTTTCAATGTTATGTAGATAATTATAATTTAATTAACAACATTTAAATACTAGTGCGACTTTTTTTAATTAGATTTAAAGAAATGGTGTTTATTTTAAAGAAATAGTACCTTTATTTTCGGCGGAAGAGAACTTTTTAGATCTCATAAAAATATTTGCAAATATTAAATGTAAAAACCAGATTAAAATTTTAATAACTTAGTAGCATTCTTACTTTCCTATAAATATCAATGAACTTATAATGAACCTCTATTAAAATTGTCTGCGACTTGTCCACTTAAACCACATGCCCAAACTGAAATGATAAATTTTTTTTTGATAATTATAACTATAACTACTATTTTATATTCGAATGAAGTTTTAACTTCATATATCAATTAGTGCTTGTTTGACAGCTGTATGTTTATGACGCGAGAAGTTCGTATGGCGATATTATTCGATAATTTTTATTATCGAAAAAATTTAACAACAAGTTTGCTTGTAAATTTGCGTTTCCAATGGAGTCACTGCTACGAAATCGCTTAAATTATTACAGAATTGTATTGGTTAGTCTACTTTATCACGAGCACAAGTATTTTAATGGCCCAAAACGTTCAGCTAAAGAAGTAAAGTCATCGAAAAATTGCTTCATGCGAGTCCTTCCACCTCCGTTAATGACGATAAATTCGAAAAAGTTATAGAAATAGTGCTCAAAAATCGTCGTTTTGAAATCAGAAAAATATCAGAGGATCTCAGCATCTACTATAGATCTACTCAATCATTTTGGTTAACTCTTTGGATATGAACAGATTCATCAAACGCATCATTAGTGGTGATAAGATGTGCTTTCAATGATTATGCTTTCAAAAGAGGTTACCCTGTACTTTAGTAAAGACTGGTAGAAAAGTAATGCAGATGACTTGGTGTTTTCTGAGCAGCTTCGTCTACATTACTGCATACTGTTCATTATATACATTACTTTTTAATGCCGTAAAAAATTTAACAATATATAATATCTAAACGATATATCTAGTATTTTTCCTCTCTCTCTGTTGAGTTCAAGAGACAATTCGTATGCCTCTTAGTAAGAAATAAACGCCTTAGGAAGTTCCATTTCTGTCAATGTAGTCGCTGAATTATAAATCGCTCTCTTTCCAACTTATGTGCTCTGACAACTATGTAATATTTGTAGTCAAACTAAGGACATTTTCGAACCAAAATCACAGCATAGTCGACAAATTATAATATTTTCGATTCATTTAATATTTCCGTCATTAAATTTGACATACTGTAAGCCTGGTGTAACATTTAAATATACAAAATATTTCTAAGCTCGATAACAAAAATAAACGCGAAGCTAAGTTAGCTTACTGGCCATAGAAATATATATGGGACAGCTATAAAGCAAATAAACTAGTAATAGTTATAGAATTTAAGGTGAAACAGTGTTCATTCTTAACTATTATTATAACTATTATTTTAACTAACATTGTACTTTTATTATACTAACAAACCTGATATGTCAAAATATACCAGATGCAACTCAAATACGTCAAGGAGACCTCGAAAATTCGGAAAACTGGTTGTAATGTAAAACAACCGAGTAACGGTCATTATTAGGATTGTCTGAAAAGAAACTATTTTATACTTTGAGCACGTGTACTCCATTCTCTCACACATTAGACAAAAGATTCTCGTAAACCATTATATACCTAATTTGTAAGGTTATCGGAACACACTGTAATAAATATAATCAGTTAGCCATTCTATGCTGAAAAATATTTGCATAATTCAATGAAATTCAGAAACTCATAATAAGCCAACTGCACATAATAAATATAATAAAAGCCAACAGACCTTTTAATATGTTAAATAAAAAAATGTCGCTAAAATCTAGGTAGAGACAATATTTGTGGTGTTAAATTGCTAAATACACTGCAAAGCATAACAAAACCATACATACCAATATCATAAGCTGCTATATATATGCGTTAAAAGACCTCGCAAAACTATGATTTAGCGCTATTATCTGACACACCTTTCAAATAAACCTATAATAACTCAAGCAAACACATTAATATAAGACAAAATCAGCAACAAAAAGAATTATGTCGCTTCAAATTAAACGCTTTTAACATGCGCATTAATTGCTTTCGGTTGCGAGAGAAAAAATTTTACTAATAATAATATGTAATTAAAATACAATAAAAGGAGCGAAAAAATAGCGAAGAGTATGTAGCTGCCACGCGCAGTTCGGCTTTCGTTAATGACACTCATACACATACATGTATGCTTCCCGGTTTGCAATATGCTAATATGCAAGTTTTCTGATGTACATATATGTACATACAAACCATATATATTTTTGTAATATAAATCATATACAAATCTTTTTTAGTTTCTGCTTCTACTTTTTCTTTTTTGCTTCTGCTTTAAGAGTGTAGCGCTTAGAACAGCTGAACTCATCGCTTAGAATGTACGAAAGGCATACGTTATACGCCAATAGTTTATTCACCTTCGGTATAACTATTTTTCACTATTGAAAGAAAGATGCGAACACACATAGGTACATACTAACTTATGTATATAAAACTAGCATATAATTAACTTAGTCGATACCGGTAGAGAATTTAAAAATAAATACAACGCGTCTTCATTCTTTAGCGTAGAAATTATAACACTTTGATGGTCTGCTTGACTAAGGTCTAGCTAAACATATACATTTTGTTTTTGTGCACATATATATATATGCAAATATATGTTTATTATTGTTTCTTACATATATACATACATACATCTGTACTTTATTTTAGATTGTAGAAGTGAAGGTATTGGATGAAATATACTTTAACAATTAAATTTGCATAAAACAAATATACACATACATACATATATACATATAATATATAGACCGTTAGCGTTATTGCGTGTTTTTTACTATTTACCTTTCTGTTGGCGTTGTGTGATTTCTGCAAGCCACGCGCTTAATCTCTAGTTTTATCCATACTATCATTATTTCTTGTACGATTGGCTTAAATGAAAAAAAATACTAAGGCTTTCTTAGTATGTCACACCTATGCAAATATACTAACACACACCTATATAGAGACAACTAAGCCCTGTGGTGTTCAAAGCTGTTGAAAAACATATTTTTAGCTTAAATTAAGAATATTGATGAGTATTGCTGATTTAGAAAAAAATTGCCACATGTTTAAATATTTGAAGGCGCTAAGAGTGATAAGTTATTAAAGATTTACACACCAAAGCGGCTTAAAAAGGTTATAGTGGAAAATATAGGTTTGAAAACTTAGGAGTAAAAAATTAATTTGGATTCCATAAATGTTTATCAAATAGGTTAGTTTGAATGAAAGCTCATCGCAGGAAATAACTATAGAAAGTTTACCACCTGTTGAAAATTTTTCAAAAAAATAAAACTTATCAAAAAAGTGAAATATTAAAGTAAAATCATCAAACTATGTTATGTAAGCCTAAAAAAACCTCTGCAGGAGATGTTACTGAGGAAGGTTGCCACATATTTTAGAAATTGTAATTGCTCTAGTTACAATTTGGATCATAGAAATATTTTCAATGCAATTAGCTGCTTATTATCATTAGGAAAAAATAATTCATAACGCTTGAACTGCTACTAGTCACACCCTTTTATACCCTTTTATGCTGTAAACTCTGTGAAGGGTATTACGGTTTCAGTGCAGCCGCAGTTAACGTTTTTTCTTGTCTTTGTTTTTACTTTAATTAATGAAAGTTAAAAATAAATTTTACAATACTTCATAAAATAATAAAATGCGAGAAATCAAAACCCTTAAACCTCACAAACAATTATTACTTGCCCACATTCAAGAGTCCAATTCAGGCGCTGCTCTCATCTAACGCTTAATACTGACAATGTACAATAGTTTCGCTGCCCATTTATTTTACAATTAAAAATCTTCAACTACAATAACAAGAAAGCAAAATTATTTATGCAATTTGCAGCTCGAATAATAAATTATATTTCTGCAGTGATTTAATACGACATTTGATTTCTATTAATACCACTCATTTTAATCTTTTAACTTAAAAACCTATACTCTACTATCTAAATATTTTGCAAAACGGCAATAACAATAAAAGGTATAAATGTATTTGCATGTCGCGCCATTCGCTAAGCTAAATCGTTTGTAGAGTTGTTACTCTGTCAACTGCAATTGTTGTTGTTACTGGTTTCTTTGTTAGTTTATTTGCTTTATTGTCGCCGGCTTGCCTCTTCCTTCTTTGCACGCTCTTTCTTTGCGACGCTGCACTTGATTACAACCACAATATTGGCGACTTGATTTTGCTTCAAAGCCAATTTGCTCGTCTTCAGCTTCAGCTGCCAGCTACTACTATCACTATCTTTTTATTATTTTCTTAAGTATTTTCTTACAACTACGTATATATAAAGACAAACAAGAGTTTTGCTGCCGGTTTGGTGAAATACCAGAAATCAATTGCGATGAACCGCAGCAAATGTGTTAAGAGTCGTGCTCCCTGTTTGCCTTTATTTGTGATTAGTTGACTTTTGTAGTACTTTTCGACTTTTATGCACTTCACTATAAAGGCTTGGTAGCATGTCTTTGCTAGAAATTTCCTTAACTTATCGTAAGCTGTTTACTTTTTTATGGTTCGTGACTTTCCAGTAGACTTTTTAGTATAAATTTGTTGTTGTTGGTGCGTATTATCCGCTGCTCATACAATTAATTTTTCCTAAGCACTCAACAGCAAATTTATAACTATTTACTTATGTGAATCAGTATAAACCACGCTAAGCAATAATACCCGAGCATTAAAAAGCATTATTGGCCGCGCATTCCATTTAACCAACGAAAAAAACGAAAGACTTAAGCGACAAACTCGTTTACTAGCTAAGCATATTAATGCTGATTAAACATGTTTAAATGGAGATTTCGCGCACAAATGACGCACAAAGTATAATAAAACAAATATTTGAGGTGTTTTCTACTTTATTTTATTTAATTTTTTTTTTCTATATTCGACAAACTTTAACTGGGTGTGGCACTTGTTCATGCGCTTTGTTGCAGCATCGATTACTTGTTTTTTCTTCGTTTTTCACATAACCCTTATGTTATTGCCAACCTGTAACGAAGTTGTGTCATGAATTCATGTGTTACCATGACTATGCGGCAAGACAAAGCGCCAAGCAGACAAATTTGTTGTGTAAAATTTGAACGCCCACAAATTGCTGCTTGTCATTAGATTCAAGTTGCGATAAATTTTGTTGTTGTTGTTGTTGTTTGGTATCTTTGGCAGCTTGCCGACAAGCGACATGAGCGTCAGTTATGCGAATATTAATTTTTGGCAAAAATTAAGTCATTAAAGAAAATAATAAAGATGTGATTTGATAGCAACTTATGTCATGATATAAAAATACACTAAGTTCGAGGATTATAAATAGCTTGAAAGATTGTAAAAACAAGAAGAAACGTGAATTTGAGCTACACCGAAGCTATAATATCCTTCACAGGTGCATTGCTTATAGCATAAAAAAGCATCATAAAATCTTTATCTTGATACGGATCGTTCAGTTTGTATGGTAGCTATATGCTACAATAGTACGATACTACGATATCGGCGGTTCTAACAAATAAGCAGCTCCTTGGAGAGGAAAAAATGTGTGCCAAATCTAGAAAAGAAATGTGTGTCAATTCTAGAGCGATGTCTCAAATATTGAGGGACGAACTCGCGTATATTCAGACAGACGGACATTGCTAAATCGACTCAGCTTGTCTCGCTGATTATTTATATATCCATGTTCAGGGTCTATAATAATTGTCGTTTCGATTCTCACCTTTTTCTTGCTTAAGATGGTATAAGAACTTTTCATCTCTGATGGGTATATACGTCAGTGATGACTAAAATTTAATTTCAACAAATTTTCTACAACTCTTCAATTTAATAAAAAATTAAAAATATTTTTATATTTTTACAAATTTTCATAACTTACATCAATGCTAAGGTATAAAGTCATCATCATATGACATAGTTCAACTCATATACTAAATTCGATTGAAATAAATTTATATACGAAAATTTAGATTTCATCGAACTACTGTAAGAATATTTCAGAGCTGATAAAAGTACACAACATATATGCTGATAATAATATGTTTCACTTTATTTTTTAACATATAAGTTACTTATTGATTGGATATACTCACCATCAGCTTCAACTCGGTTACACAATTTTACAGTGACAAAGCTTATGCAAACAAAAGTTAAGCCAAATGGATGAGTTTCACACTGCAATATATTCAATGCAATTGTAAATTTGTAATGCATGCTTTTTAAGTTATCTCAACTAAATGAAGAAATAAGTTTTCTTTAAAAGAAAAGCATGTATATTTGCTGTAAATGGTTGTACATGACTGTGAAAATGATATTATGTAACTGCGCTGAAGACACGAGTATTGGCTATTGCTTGCAAAGGTTCATATTACCGATGAATACTACATTGGTGGAAGTCTCAAAGACGTGTTTAAATAGATAACATAACATAAGTTAGTTGGCAATTCGTTTAGTTATGTAAGAAAAAAAAACTCTATTGCTTACATAAAAAGCAGTAGTAATATATGCGAAGGCTTTAGTATTAGCGACTAGTTGATAATTCATACCAATTGCAGTAGTCTAATACCAGTTGCGAAAAATTAATTTAAAACTAAGACATCTGTAAGCTAAACACTATTTAAAGGTGGGCGTGGCCCCACCTCCGAAATAGTTAAATGCACAGATCTTCCAAACCATTTAAGCTAACTCAACCTAACTTGCTGGGAAGAGATATTTTTAGTACTTCTTTATACACTGGGAAAATCAGTAAATTTATATAATAACCACGCGTACTCCCCATCTAACGGTTTTGTTGCAAACTGCGATAAATCACTGGATAAATGCGTCACAAGCATTAAATTTCACAACCAGGATGGGGAGTTGGAAAGGGCTTTATATGTGCAGGTGTAAAAATTTTACAAAAGACGAAAATGGGCAAAATCGAATCATGACCACGCCTTCTTCCCATATAACGAACTTTTAAATTCGATTTGATTTTTTCACTGTACAGTATACAAATCAAACATCAATGAAGTTATCAGACTAAAACTTTTCACAAATAGTGCTCCAAGCTTTTTCATCTTACGCCCAAAAATTGTCGAACTCGCGCTACAACTTTTCAAGGACTCAGACATCAAATAAGTGGATCCCAGTGCATATGGCTGTTTTTTTTTTACCGCACATCAGTCAATTTGTGGTATTCGGAGAATATTTTTGAGATGACAACATGCCCTTGTGCCAAAAATGAGCCCCATGTACCTAATATAAATAGCCTAATATAAACATTTTCGAATTTCTAGTTGAGATTTTTACCGCATTTATCGATCAGAAATAAACGCTTTCTAATAACAGTATATTTTCTTGTCTACAATTGGCAGAAATCAGGGCAATACTTTTCCCAGTTTAAGTTAAAGTTTGGCCATCACATAAAAGTGTTTCCTAGGTCTTGATGCTTGCAAGAGTATAAAATATACAGTTGCATCCGAACTTAACCCATCCTTGCATCCTTACTTGTTTTTTGACTAGTTTATAACTGATTCAAAAAAGCATAGTATTACAACCAATTGCTCTTAAAAGTTTTAGAAAAATTTTCCAAATTAATAAAGTATTCAAAATCAGATTATCATGCATATATCAAGAGGGTTTTACTGTTAATGTACACATAATATTAAAACATAGCAAAAAGAAAAATACAACTTTAACAACTAAAATATTTTTCACCTAATAAATATTGCAAATTTAACAAAATATTTAAAATTTCTTATCAATAAAGAAATTGCAAGACACACCTGCATTTTATTGCATTTAAAATAAAATAAGTATTTATTGTGAAACTCTGTGAAAATATTATTTCCCAACAGTTTTTCACAACATTTTCGTTTCATTTTCAATATATTTTCAATTTAATTAACCGAATTCCGCAAGAAATGCTCGCGAATAAAGCGTTTTTCGAGTGGTTGCTAAAATTTTTCGCAAACATAAGCGTTAGCAGGCAGTTACACATACAAATATGCACACACACATGTACGCATGCATTTATGTGCATAGTTTGCGCCATTGACAGCAAATAAACCAAACCATATATGTATGTGTGCACCAACATCGGTATGTACATACATACAAACAAAAACTCATTCACTTGCATTTTTTTGTGCGCTTATGGCATGACTTCGCAGCGACTTCACGATGCACGCATGCAGTCATTCACGTGCATCAATCTTAAGACCGCGCCATACACACCGACCAACAGCCGAACGTTGCAAGCTACAATACAATGCAACCGAGCAACTCAAAATCCACGCACAGCAACAAATCTTGCAGTTGCTGCCGCTCGGTCGCCTCTAGCAGCCCATTGCCGTCGTCAGTTTTATCATCGTCGTGTCGATCGTGTCGTCTTCGCCAACTATTTAGGTCTATCGGCCAACTGCACGCCAAGTGACATAATTAATACAAATGCTGCCTGTTGACTGTCGGCCGCCACAAGCGTTTGCTAGGGTTTGTTGCTTTTCATTTTGTTATTGCTTGTGTCTAGGCATCACATTCATCATTTATTAAACTATGTAGCCTTTAATTAAAGCGCACACAACACGTAGCACACACATTTTTCTATATGAAAAATTAAAAATTTTGTTAAACAAACTCATGCCTTTTCACGCGCATGCGCATGTGCAACTATTTAAATGCCATTCATGGAGCTGACGTTGTTGTTCCTGCTGTTTGGGCACACGCTTTAGCGGCATAAACGTATTATTAAATTCTGATTTATGATTGCCACAACCATCCATTAAATGCTCGGTGCGGATGTGCACACATGCATACATACATGCATTCATACAATAATACGTGTGTGGAAGCAATGTGTGTATGTGTGTTATTTAGCCATGCACTGTTAACTCTAAGGAAAGCAAAGTGCATTATTATTTGTGAGTTCTCCCACAATTTTCTCAATTGCAATGCGTGTAAAATGTTTCTGAGTGGAAATTGTGTAAACGTCTTTTTGTAAGTTACTGTCACTTTTAGAACACTCGATGACAGGTTTGCAAATTAATTTAATAATTTCAGCTTCTAATGTGATAGAACTAACAGTAAACGACTATTTAAAAAATAAAAATATTAAATCTAATACAAATTTTAAACAAGATAAATGTATGGATTTTACTTTAATAATATCTTGGATTTAATTTTCCAAACAGGTGGCAACTTTTCATAAATTTAATTGCCAAAATAAAAATTTATGGTGCAATATTAATTTTATTTAATTCACATTTTTGACTCTTCGAAACTATTATTAATACTTTATCTTATGAATTTTTTTAAATTCCATATTTACCAGTTGGCAACTTTTCCAAATATATATTTTCTGCTGTAAGCCTGCTTAAAATTGTAATAATATTTTGTCCTAACAAGAAAAAACGTTAACTTCGGTTGTACCGAAGCTTCGTGAAGCCTTCACAAATACAAAGGTTCCATACAAGAACTTGATTCCGATCGTTCATTTTGTATGGCAGCTATATGATATAGTGATGTGATCTAAACAATTTCTTCGGAGAATACATTGTTGCCTCAAATAATAATCCATGCCAAATTTCGTAAAGATATTTCGTCAAATAAAAAAGTTTCCCATATAAGAACTTGATTCCGATTATTGAGTTTGTATGAGAGATATATGCTATAGTGTTTCGATATCGGCTGTTCCGACAAATCAGCGGCTCATTAATGAGCAGAGGACAGGTGCAAAATTTCAGATCGATAGTTTAAAAGCTGAGGGACTAGTTTATATATATACAGACAGACGGACATGGCTAAATCAACTCAGCTCATCATGCTGATCATTTATGTATAAATATTATAGGGTCTCCAACTTTTCCTTCAGGGTGTTACAAACTTTGTGACAAAATGAATATACCCTATTCAAGGTAGATAATTTTTATTAAATTAAGGAATTTTTACAGGTGGCAAAACTTTTTAAAAATATTTTTTGCTGCTAGCGTTCTTAAAATTGTACGATACCCATATTGTAATAATACTTATGAGTTTTCCAATTCAAAGTCTTTAACAGATGACAACTCTTCCCACAAATACTTCCTATTGTCGGCCTTCTTAAAACTGTATGGTTCTCATGTTGTAAAAAGCTTTATTGTATCAAATTTATGGTATAAAAAAAAATCAAAGGTGGCAAGCCTTCTAGCCTATTGTAGTAAACTGTATCTTATAAATTTTATTGAATCAAAAAGATTTTAACGCAACGATTCTCGGATGGCAACGATTCTCGGAAAGTTTTCTGCTTTGGCCATCTTAATACTTGTGAATTTAATATTTGTTAATATTATTGATTTCAAAATTTAAAAAAAGTGGCAACATTCTCCCAAATATATATGTACGCTTGTTCAAGACTCTGTAGAATATTAGTGTTTCTTTTATAACAAGCTTTATCTTAACAATTTTATAGCATAAAAGTATTTAAAAAAGTGGCAACCCTTCTCAAAAATTGTTTCGTGTTATGCTTCTTAAAACTTGTTGATTTGATATATATGTATATTGTTGATTTCAAAATTTTAAAAAAGTGGCAACCTTCTCTAAAAAATATTTTAAATAAAAATTTGCTTAAATAATTTCAAAATACTTGTACTTGTTCTTATTTTGAATTTTATCAGCTCATATATCTCTTGGAAAATATTATTAAATTTGTAATTGAAAATGTTTATTATTGGAATTTTTGACATCAAAAAGAAAATTACCTTTCGAAAATCACTTTTTATTTTGTTAGACATGTACAATTATGTAAACGAATTTTTAATGTACATTCAACACTAAATGGGTACGAGTAGATGTGGTATTTAAATATAAATAATAAAAATTTAGGTTTGTTTCCAGAATTATAGTAAACCTTACAATCGATCAACTTAACAGACGGAAGTTTATTGTTAGGGGTTAGCCCAGACTAGAGCCCACAAAAAGTTCACACTGATTTGTAGCTAGAGTTAAAACTTCAATGGATACTTGAGTTAGTCGCCGATTTCATTTGACATTCAATTGGAATTCAATTGGCAGTATCCAAAGAACACTTTTACAGTTTTTGTGCCGAGCTGAGTGTCCCAAACGCTCTCATACTGCAGCTTTAATAATACCGTAGCCGATCTCCCGAAGGGCCTTCGAAAAAGGGTGCTTGGCATGAAGAAAATTTTTTTGCTTAAAATTGTATCAACTCGAAAACCAAAAAAAAATGTATTATTACTATAGATGAATACATATAATGACCGAAGTACTAGTCAAAATTATGATTTTCGATAAAATGGCGACTGCCCAAAAAAAGAAATTTTTTGTGAAAAAATTTGCTTAAAAAAATAAATTATTGTCAAATGATACTCAAATTCTCATTCCTTCTATTATTCCTAACAAATATATCTAAGAAGGTCGTGTAAAAACTGCAACCCGATCGGTCAAGCTGTTTCGAAGAAATTTTCCTCACCGACTCTGAAAACCCGTTGCGAAAAAACGCGTTTAAAATTTTGTGAGCGGATTAGTGTTTTTCATTCCTTTGTCGTTTTCACAAAAAAAGGCTGAACTAAGCTGATTTTTCGATGCTATAGATTAAAGAAATCCTCTAGGTTTTTGTAGATAAAAGAAACTCACACAACTTCTGAAAGGTATATTATCAGTATACTACAAGTAGTGTGTGTAACACGTTTCTATTTGTATTGTTTTTGTAAATTTGTGAACACTCCCCACATAACTGCGTAACCATTTCTACACCAAAAAAGTGGGTCAAGTTGAAGTTTTCGTTACTTTTATTTTCAACGCCGTTTTCTACCTACTTTTACTCACCTGTGTGTTATATATCCACACACTACAACAATTTTTATCTGTTTTTTGTTGCTTTTGTTTTTTGTCACAGTTTCGCATTATGCATTCTGGTGAAATTAGCCGCGCGTCAGACGTCAGCTGCCAAGCCATGAGCGTCAACATGCTTGCACATCGGCAATTCCACGAGTTACATAAGGGCGTACAAGTCAGCGAATAGTTTTTTTTATCTTCGAACAGCATTGTTATTATTGTTGTTGGTTTTGCTGTGAAGCTGTGAAGCTGCGCGCTAATTTTAAGTCAAAGCTTTTGTTGTTAGCACCTTTTCACGAAATCACGGCTTGCCAAAATATAATTGCAAAACAAAAACAACAACCTCACAAAATAATCAAACACATACATTCATTACAAAATGTCACGCTGCAGCACCTCCGTAAACACACAGACTTAGTAAACATCTAGCATGCGTCTTTGTAATGTTGCCGAGCGTTTGTTGCAACCGAAAAGTAGGCGCAAGCCATCAAAATGAAATGTATCTTCATTGAAGTGCGTATTTAACGGCATAGTTGCGGTTTAGGTACAGCATACGTTGCAACTTGTGCATAAATCCGATTCGGCGCGTCGCAATGTAAACGCATGCATACATACATGCTCCCGCTGATTGATTGATCAAAGGGAGTAGCGCGTACGAAAGCAGACAATTTTTGTTGGCTAATTTTTTACAACTCATCCTTTCTTTACGCGTTTTATATGCCGTCTGTTACAATTGCTGAAAAAATAAATTTAGCGGCACAAGGTTTCGCACAGTTTAAAAACTCTTATGGCAATTTCTCTTTTCCTTTCCTCCATCTGTAAACTATAGGCTGGAATATTACAATGACTCAACTTTGCCAAATCTGAAGCTTGTCTGAGTGACTGACGAATTTATTCGTTGACCTATACCTTGTATTGTAGTTCAAGCCCTGTAAGGAATTTCTACTAATTTCTGGTAGTTCCAAAGTATTACCCTTACAAGAAATTTTGATAAATGGTTCATATCCTGCAGAAAATTTCTACTATTCCGAAGTAGCACCCTTCTATAAAAATGTAAACTCATTTTACATAGGTTATGGTCTAACTTCAAGTAAATTGAAGCAAATTTTCAAGAATACGTTTACGAAATTTTTTTTGGTTCGGTTTTTCTTTATATTCAACTTAAAATTCCCATTAATTGAAAATTGAAAAAATATTATACAACTAATAACTTGATAAAGTGTTTAAAAATTAATAAAATCTAGAAAAAACTTTGATTTTGAAAAAAATAAGTAAAACATAGTCATTTATTTGTTATAGTTATTTATATAGTCCACATTATTGCAACACTCCGCCCCAGACTAGTTTGCATTTTTTAATGGTATAACTAGTTAAATAGAAACCATAAACAGACCAGTTATAATGTTTCGATATCACCAACTGTTTATATTTTTAATTGCTCTTAAGATGAGTGCATTCGCAACTAGTGCAAAGGTAATTATTTTCAAATCAGCTATCATATGCCTAAAACTCGATAGCTGTTTATTTTTAAGTTTAACCAAATTTCCGATACTTATTAATCAGTATTACAACAAGTTCGTGTCTACAGAAAAATTATCTTTTTATTTCTGCCACAAAATTTCATAATTTTCACTTTCAAACTGGTTTCAATATTAACTAATTAGAACAAGAAAATATTTGGCACGAAAGTTGGTGTTATTTTATTCTACTTTTTTGCCAGTTGAAGCCAGTTGTTAACTTTGAAATCAAGCTGTTCTCTGTTTGGTCCATTAAAAGATATTTGCAACTAGTTTCAAACTAATAATTGGTTCTTATTTACAAACTTCTTGTATGCATACACATTTTTTTGTTTTGCATAACATTTTTTTCACTGTTAACTCAATGAAAAGATATATTCTTGTCTTCAGGTATTAATTTCAAAAAATTACCACATTTTGTTCCCTTTTCAACTAGTCCAAATGTAGTCCTTATCGTACTAGCATACATACGACCACTCTGCAACCAGTTGAATAAGAATTTAGCTTGTTTATAACTTTAATGCTAATTGCATATTAATACACACCGTCCTTTGCATATTTGCCAGCTTATTTGCTTCGCACATTGACCGCTTTATCGCCAAGCAAATCCAACCACATTGTACGTATACAAGTATATCTATATAGATATGTACATTTAACATTGCAGGAAGGCGCGCAATTACCGATTGCAATTGAGCGCCGCAAAGTAACATTTGCAAACAACACATACATATATACACATATATGTATATACCGACATATGTACTTACAAATTGTTATATATGTTTACTCACACCTACCGGCACACATACATATATATGGCTATAGGTATTTTGTAATTTGTTGTTATGAGTTTTTATTTTATGTTATTT
This sequence comes from Bactrocera oleae, assembly GCF_042242935.1. Lineage (NCBI taxonomy): Eukaryota > Metazoa > Arthropoda > Insecta > Diptera > Tephritidae > Bactrocera > Bactrocera oleae. The sequence continues at coordinate 60,460,643 of NC_091538.1, forward strand.
TTGGCCGTCTAAAAATATTTTTTTCGTAACATTTTTGCTTAATTCCAACACATTAACAGATAAAACATTGAATAATTTTCGCACCCTCATACAGATTTTTGCTATTATTGCCGCTATTCGCATGCATGTATGTCTTTATTACTCCCATAACATATCGCATTATTATTATTTCGTTATTTTTTGCCGACATAATACATTTAATTGTTAGCAATTGTAGTATTGCTGTCGTTGTATTAAGACATAAACTTATTACAAACAAACCTAAATCATTTAACTCAGACACATTTCTCACGGTTACAATGACCCAATGCCCTTATAATTGTAGCAATGCGAGTACATGGGCACATATACATATATATAAATATATGAGGAATGTGAAGCGAGCGGTGATATATGGTTGTATGTGCAAAATAATAAATTATTTAAACAATTCGTTTTTGTAGAGAAACACAACCCACATATATAGGCAAAATCTTACATATTTAGTGTTTAAAACTTCCAGGTTCTCATCCCTTCTTATACATAACCCACAGTTTATCTTACCATTTTGATATACCACAACTTTCAGATCATTTTAAAAGAATGTAAACATCTTACAGAAGACTTTTTGCCATATTCGCTATCATAGAGTATTTGCGTGGAGTCTCTGGTACTTAGAGTTGAAATCTGAGATCTCTACAATAAATTTCGACAAAAATTTTGTATTGATAAAATTTCGATAATATTGATTTTTACGAGTATATTATGTGTTATAACTGTATGAATTTTTAAGTACATAAACAGAAATATTGGTTTCAAATATTGATTGATCTTTCAATTATTTACTGAGGATGAATATTTGCAATATTCGCGCCAGCTAGTAGTTTCTATACTAAATGTTCGACCTATTTTATGATATTCAGTAAATCTTTTGTTCATATAAATTCTTCCTACGACGTTATATAATATATAAATAGGTATATCCGTTCGTTGTAAGATTTTTCAACCAGCAACCATTTGTCTTTATATTGTACATACAAGTATAACATATAACTTGATCATTTCTACTTTATCTCTAAGCATACATTATTACTCTTTCCATATCTGCAAACCCTTGTAGTTTAAATAGTGCTTTCACAACCTCCCTAATTGGTGTCATTTATCCCCAGAACATGTGACAGGTTCTGTTACAATCTTAACTTGAAATTTAGTGATATCTTTTATAATCTGGTAAATCTTCCTCAGAGATCTCTCTTCTACTTTCCTCCTAATGAAGATACGATAATTTCACATAAAGCAAAATCTTTTACCAAAGTATTCTAAGTGCAAATATATGTATAGGGTTCCAGTACTCTCTTTTTCTGAATCATCTCCTTTCTAAATATATATATATAAATTTACGAAGTGAAACTGGTAAGAAATTCGCCTATTATTACGATTTTTTAAGGGAAAGAGGCATGCTTCGCCTCTGTTGTCGTTAAATCCAAATTCAGTGACAAAGTTTGTGAGGCTGCCATGTAAGCAGACAACTTACAGTTTCCAAACGATACATCGGCTGAATCTTATCACTACTCATTCTTACCTCTACAGTTTGTTTGATCGATAAACCAACTTGAATTACTCAGAAAATCATCCTTGCTGAGAAAGATGTCCAATAATCTCAGCGCAACTGCGGCATCTTGAGATGGCAATAATTTGCTGTAGATTTTAGTGCGTCGAAATTATTTACCCAAATTACCTATATATATTACTTGAGAATACTATTAAAAATACCATTTTGAGCAAGAGTTAACTACAAGTATAAAGGCTAGATAAACGTAATTTTTTTTCGAACAGATTGTGGCAGGTATTACACAACCTCGACATCAGACAATCAATATTTTGAAATCGCATTATTAATGGACTTCCAGTCAAGGCTTAACTAATGAAATTTTAGTAGGAAACTGATACATGGACAACACTGTATAAAAGATTTGTTTTTGGTAATGGTGCCAGAATACTATAATACTACCTCCACAAATTTTCTCTTGATGATTTTCGAATGTGAGGTATTGCATTCATCATTGGACTCAAGTTATATTTGGGAGCACCTAAGTTGTTAGAAATTTCTAGGTTATAGGTTAAAGCTAATGCAACAGTAAGGAAAAAAGTAGATAATGTTCAACTAACCAATACTATGGCAAGCAGTGCTTCAAAGAAGCTTTCGCAAATACTTTTTTTAACGAGAAATGCCAACACCTAAAATCTTATGTAATATTTAGAAAAATCCAAGCAGAAACAAATCAAACTAAAAATTGGCTGCTAATATTACTTTATGCTCTTGGCTAAATTGCAACACATTTCACACGGCGACGTACCGGCAGACACGCAAACTGATATCGCAGACCGCAAACATTCCCAGCAGCAAAAATGCATATGCACGCACACTCTACACATGCACACACATGCAAATACAAATGCAACAAATAGATACTTCTTATACAAAAGTGCAAGTCGTAGACATGTTTGAGCTATTCGAGAGCTTCTACTGCGGCTGCAGCTTTAGCGGCCGCTTTGATTGTATATATCTATACATATACATATATGTGTGTGTTGCTGCGCCTCTGTCTATGGCGCTTTTGGCGCTGCACATGTGTGTCACGGTCGTTCCAATGGGCAATTGCTATGCATTTGCAAGCGCCTTTTTCCACTATTTCTTCTATTTGAGTTATTATTATTGTTGTTACAGTTTTTGTTGCCGTTGCAAGTGCTCGCTAGATAACTTATTATTAAAAGTACTCACATATAGTCATATACGAGTATAGTATATATATATGTGTGTGGCTGTACTAAAAGCAATAAAGGAAAAACACCTGAAGCGGTAGCCAGCAATGCTTCGAGCGAGAACGTCAACGTCAAGGAAAAAAAGCAACAATAGCAAATCAAAAGTAGTGACAGGCTGCAACTGTAACAGCAACAAAAATCATAACAACAAAAGTTAACTGCGACTCTCTGCGTTTGGCCGTTGATGTCTGCAATTACTCGCGCTGCAGCAGCATATCGTTCTATTTGTTGTGTTTGGTTTTGTTGTTGTTGTTGTTAGCACAGCACTCTAAGTAGATTTTCCCATTTGTTACGGTTTTTAAGTTACATTTATTTGTTTATTTACGAGTATTTGTTAGGTTTCAATTTAATTTGAGTATTTTTCCTACAATAATGCTTCTATTACCAAATGCACAAATACACCGAAACATATCTAACCCATTCGTACAAATGACAACAAATCGCAATCGCATGAAATGACAGTCAATATGGAATGGAAATATAATATTAAAACAAATGCATTTTTCACGGTGTTAAATTATCGATAATAATTACCCTGCAACATGCAACATGCAACCCATTTTCGGCAGCAACTTTGTTGCAAAAAATCATTTCGGTTTTAGTGTGGCTATCAAGTGATTGCATAATTGAAATTATTCGTGCGTGAACACTTTTAAAAGCAAATTTTTGAAACGCAATTAATCATTCTAAATTAATTTAAATTATTATCTTTTGATTTACAAAGAAATTGATAATTATTTATTTTTTCTTATAATTTTAAAAAATATTTATAATAAAAAAATTTTATTTTCTTATTAAATCTTTAATAGCTTTACAGAATATATATATTTATATGTTGTAATTCTATTTAATTATTATTTTTATACCCTGAACAGGGTTATATTAAGTTTGTCACAAAGTTTGTAACACCCAAAAGGAAACGTCGTAGACCCTATAAAATATAAACATAAATGATCAGCATGATGAGCTGAGTTGATTTAACCCTGACCGTTATACTTATATATATACTTCACCGGTTCCTCAGTTTTTAGATTCGATCTGAAATTTTTCATACGACGTTACAAGATATCTTCACGAAAATGTTAGTTAAAATATTTATCTATGTTCTTAATTATTCTCCTAAAAAAGGAATGCAAATGGAATCCCTTTTACTAAACTATCTCTTTGAAAACTAACTCTTTAAAAACATCTTAACCGCGTCACAGGATTATTTTAATAATAAATTGTTGTTTTTCATTCAACAAGCTTTGAGAGTACCGAACCGAACAAATCGACCAAGAGAGCAGAGCTCAAATATAGCGAGAACATAACAGAAAAGAGTTGAATCGATGACTGATAGACTAATTAGACCAAAAGAAAATATCAAAATTTTTCACGAAAATTCAAAACTTTATTGAATTTTTAGTTATTTTATTATTTAGTTCATATATAATTTTAATAAAAGTATATTTAATATGCATAAAACACCCCTTACATCAAATGTAACATCGTTTGAATAGGTAGTTAGAAAATCCTAATGTTGGTAGGTCATGTGGATTACGCTTTCAACTGGAATTCCCACACTTTGATAAAGCCATGTGCCAGAAAATATTGCATTGTTTTCAAGCACCAAATATGTCTAAAATACTGTTAAATTTTACCATATTTTTTTATTCAATCCAAATTGTATTGTACATGCGATCCAGCCGATCGAGTTAAGCCCGTTTTTATCTCTGCTTGTATGACATTTTGTACTTCACATTTTATAGTATTTTCGGTACAAAAAGTACGCCAATGGTACTTGTAGATACTTTATATTCACTTATTTATAAATTTTAACGTGTTTTAACGGTAAAATTTTTTATTAATGTTAGTTTCTTACCATTGCCAATATATAATTGAAATATATAAGTCCAAATGGGACCATAAATACGATTTCATGTAATAATTTGCCTTTTGGTAGCTTCCCCTATTCGATTTTTAGTAAATCATAACCTTCACTCAATCTTTTTTTTAGTAAAAGTTGGAAGATATCTAAACTTTAATTATTCATCTAGTATACGGTTTCTAACCTGAAAAATTTTACGGTCTAAGGTATCCACGCATCTCACAAGATATGTTTCATCATGAGCATACACTGTTTATTGCGTACCACGCCGCCAGTTAAGGTTTTAATTTTCGCTTGGTCTGCATTCGCCTGATCCTTCCATCTGAGTTAGGAACGTCATTTTACGGTACCACACGCCCACACGTAGATAACCAAAACTCCTTCGGAGAATTTTCTCTCGAACGTTCCTAAAGACTACTCATTGTTGTTAATGTGTTTAGCTGTTGACGGACTTATACAGCGTTACTTTCGTTTTGCAAAAGTTGGATCTACTTTTGAATTGCCTGCTGAGTCCATGATAACACCTATTGGCAAGAGTTGTTTTCTGATTGATTTCGAAGCTAATGCCGTTTTTAGTATTTATGCTGTATCCTATGAAGATCGACGAAATCTTACACTATCTCGAGGAGTTATCGTTGAGATCTTTTATTTGAAGGCAGTTGGTTCATTCGGTTTGTTCTCGTTCACCACCAGACCCAACTGCTTCAGAATTCTGTTGCGCCCCTTGTTGCGACCGACTATGTCGATATCGTCGGTATAGGCCAATAGCTGGTGACTCTTGAATAAGATAGTGCCAATACAGTTAAGGTCGATAGCGCGGATTATCTTCTCAAACATTTAATTAAAGAAATCGCTCGATAAGGGATCTGGTTGTCCGAAACCAAATAAGATGTCGAACGGCTCGGAGAAGTTCTTCCCTGTTCTTACGGAGCTGATGGTAGCGCTCTCAACATATGCTACAGGTTATTGCGACCTGTGGTCTTCTTCTATTCTTTCCTCTTAGGGAATGCAGTTTTCTCAAACAGGAACCTGAGAGATAAATTAGAAATGTGATATATAAGGCCTCGTTTCAAGCGCTGAAGTAGAAAATAAAATGATGATCGAAATCAAGTTTCCGCTTTCGAATAACTCTCTATATTATAACTGATTATTTCATTTGACTATTTATATTAACATCATAAAGCCAGTGACGTCTAGTCTATAAATAAACATTTTTATTATTTTTGTATGTGGACCCTTAACCTGTGCTACTTAACGATTTATTACGTCATCACGTATCACGTATTTCCCCACCGTGCGAATTCAGTAAAATTGTTCACTAATCCGGCCACAGAAGCTGCTGTTTCCTTGACTTTTAAAATTCAAAAGACCATGTACATATGTAGCTTAAGTATTACCTTTTATGCTTAACTATCGAAAGCGCTCACAAAAAAGCGCCGGCTGTTCGCCAAAGACAGTACAGAAATCTAGTCAATAGAAACACTGCAGCGCTGCGAATGTGAAAGGAAATTGGGTCAAATAGCAATAAAACATTTCAAGTAACAATAATTTGCTAATTTCCTTACGAAAACAAACGTTTCTACTAAATTAGTAATTATAGGGTTCCCCTACGAAATGTCTTGACTGGTTGAAGACGATGTCATTATTATGCATATTATTATATAAATATGTATGTGTATGCGCTTGGTAGCAAACCACGTGATTAAGCGCTTAATCTGCGATATATCTGTATTTGGCGAAGAAGTGTGCCGCAATCTCAAAGAATTTAATAACTTTTACTCATCTGTATAATAGTTTGTTCGTATTGTTGTTATGCAGATAAAGTGTGGGTTTTTACATTCGTCTACGCAAATCACCGGTGGTACCAACTGGTGCCGGTTTGGCTGTAAAGTTCAACATTTCTCTATTCATTATTAATTCATTTGTTTCGATATATGTATTTCTGTATGTATGTATGTATATATTTATTTATGTACATATGTAAAATACACTGATTCGCCGAAAACTATTAAGAAATGAAGCGTTCAGTGATTTGCGGGAAAAAGTTCTTCCGCGCTTATTCAATTCATATCTGATCGTGTAACTGTGAAGACGAGAGCGAAATACGTGAGGAGACCGCAAATACTTGTCGAGCGTGAAAATCTCAGTAAAATCTCGTAAACTCATTTGATAAGAACAAGTGCTTGTAATAGACGTATTATCGTAAATCGAATTTGAAATTAATTTGTGCCGACGCGTCTGATATTTTATTGTATATTTAAATACGTATGTACATATGTATATATATACACAAAATACATTGTATATACATACTATGTATGTTTGGCGTGCGTGATTTTGAGTTAATGCACTTTTAGTTAAGAAACTAATAAAAAATTAAAAGATTAACTAGTATAATTAATTATAAACGAAGTGAGAATTTCTTTGGAATTTTATGAAAATCATTTTCAGGTGAATATTCGTGAATACATATATGCATGTGTGCATGTTTGTGTGTGTTTTTATTGTAACAAAAAAAATTTACTGCAGAGCTGGAAATTTCATACGATTTTTTCAACTCATTAGATACACATATTATTCCAATGTTCAGAGACCTAAAGGAAAAACCAGTGTATCCTAATATGATGTTTGATTATTTGAATACGGCAAACATTACTGAATGTAAATTAATTCCTAACATACTCGTAGAATATTATTTTGAGTATATTTAAGGCAGAAAAAGTTCCAAAAAGATCAACAGTGTTGGAATGGGTACTAGGTGTATATAAATACTGTACTCATACTTTGTATAAAATTTGTTTAATAGGTTAGCTATTGAATTCTAAAAAATAGTGATGATTTGTATTATGAAATCTTAAGTATTAAAAAGACCAACACAAATCCGTATAAGTGGATGATTTCACGAATATAACCGCGTATCAATAATACCCCAATTTTCGATGCAGAATTGTCATGTATATTCGGATATAATTATATATGAATGGTTTCTGATCCAATGCAAGGCTTTTATTTTTAATCCAAGTTCACCAAAAATAAATATAAGTATTAATATCAATGCCTAGATAACACTCGAACTCCCGTTTAATTGATAATTGGAACACCTGAAAATAATAGAGATAGATAGATGTTGGATCAAACATATATAAATGGCATAGAATTGATTTCCTTCCCATTTGAAGGCTGTGCTATTGACAACCCAACAAATTTTCAAAAAAAAAGTGAGTTGTTAGCCTGCAGCGGGGCATTTTTGGACATTGTCGAAATGTCTTCATTTTAAACTTAAAAGCCACTAAAATTACGCTTACAACACATTTTATTCATCGCGGAGCCGTCAACAGAGATATAGACATTCTCATATGTGGCTCTTAAGCAGTCCTCAATAATCTCGTAATAATTCAAATGCTTTAAACCCTTAAAAATTTCGTAAGTATATAATATTTGGCTGCACCTGAACATAGGAAGACTGTCTAATTAAATTATTATTGAATTTTGTTAACCACTGTAAGCTCCATGAATCATACCGCGTAACCTTTTTTGCTCTTTTTTGCTCTTTCTTCTATTTTTCCATGTTCCCATAACTATTAAAAAATGTATTTATTGCACGAGTTTGAATCTTATACTAGTTATTAGGCACAGAATTCCCCAAAATATTTTCATATATGCGAAGTACCGCTGACACATGAGCCTCACGGATACAAAGTTATTAATAGCTTTCTGAAAAAAATGTTTGATTCACTTGTAAAAATGAATATGAATTCTAAAGGAAATTTTTAAAGTAGAATTTTTGGTTTTCCCAAGGTTTTTCTGCGAATTTTCAACTTTTGTGGAAATGATTCACTGTTTAGTAAGCAAACACACTGTCATACTTATCACCAAAATCAGTAGCACACTTTTTAGCGTGACTCACCTGATTAATTTTATTATTTTAATATGAGGAACACAAAATGCTCGAAGAAATAAAAATTTCTGCTGATAAGTTAAATAAAAATTTCATTATGTATTTTTTACCGTTTCGTAATAATTTTTTTAGAAAAAATAAATAAGCGTGTACCATAAGTAGGTTTTCGGTTCTTTACAATAGAAAATTGCTAATATCAGAAAAACGTATAACATCAAAAGATGTGTCTTGGACCAGGAAAGACTTACATATGGAAATGGGCAAAAATCAATACCAAAAAAATGTAATCATTAAAGATTGGATTAAGGATTAAATTTTTCTTCAGGGCTATAAATTTACGATTTTATTTTTTTTTGTAATTCTGTAGGTATTAATTTCCATAATTTAATATCCATTTAGCTAATTACATTTGGCACACTTAATTTTTTGCAAACACGCAAATTATATTTCAATTATTCAAATTTCAGCGTTGTCTGAAAAGAGGCGCGTGCCGACAATGCTCCAAGCTAAAATATACTCGCACACTTACAGACACTTGGCTGACAGAACGCTTCCTCTGTTGACAGCAAAAGTGTTCGAAATATCACTGCCTAGCTACACCAAACAACAATCGCTGAGCATATTCTTCTACCTCTTCTTCTTAATTTTGTTCTTCTTCTCGATTTTCTGATTCTAGTGCCCCAACAGATCACCATTATATCTGCATATATTAGCGTTTTTTTTGTTTATCTTTTATTATTTTCCTTGTAAATTTGTGTTTATCTTTCTATTTTTCGCCACATCATTAATCAAAGCAATCAGCAGAACAGTCAGGCGAGCAAATCAGTGAATGACCTATCAAGTAGGTAGCCCTGGCGTGTATGTTGACTTACTTGCTCACAACATTTTGCCGCCCGAAGGTGCCTCCCACTTTGTCTCGCATTGTCTTTCATATCAAATGAAGCAAATTTTGTAAGGCAATTCAATACTGTCAGTGTCGTGGAGACAATTGAAACTCACCAACATTTGCCTGGTGACAATAATTTGGTAATATTAACATTTAAATGAATCTTAAAGTGAGGTGAATGAATGCACACACTGTGGCTTGGCATAAGGATGTTCTGCCTGGAAATTTCTTTTTGATTTGAAATTAGTGGAAAGATTTATATAAACTTAAAAACATATATAAAATTTCTCAACGTATAAATGCTCGCAACATAAATAGGTACATATGAAATGAAATTAAAAAATCTATACATATTCAAAAAGGTAATAAAGCTGTAATTCTACAAAAAATTTACGAAAAAAGTAGAAATTAAAATTTAAAACACAAATTGTAAATAAATTATGTTATGTTAATATTGTAAATAGTTAAAAATATAAATTATTTTCCTTGTTCAAAGTGCTACTTCTTTATTTAGAGTGTTCATAATATCTCTTCACAGATATTTACACTAATTAGATATTTAATATTCCAATATATTTTCCGAATGCCTGAAACAAGTTATCGGCTGACTCTTCTATTTTGATATATGATATCTATCATTTGCGATATATATAACTGCGAAATTCCAAAAGAAAATCTACAAAAGAGTTATTTGAAAAAAAGTATTAAAATAAGAAACTTAATTACGCATAGAACATAGTCTCCGCTAGAGTCTCCACTATTCAAATTCCACTTAATTAATGTTTAACAATCCCTAACCAATTAAAGAATTTACACGTATATTAAATTTCTGAATTTTGCAATAAAAAAAACTCTACAAAAACATTCAAGCTATGAAATTCGCTGAAACAGTAATTCTGTAAATTTTTTAAATTATATTGAGAAAAAATATAATTAATTGCTTTTAGTCAAAATTATGTGCGGTAATTTGAAAATTGAAAATCTCTCCAAAGAATAATTTTATTCTAGAAATTATTGAATCCTTAGCGGGTAATAAATACATACGTTACATAGAACTCAAAAGTTTTATGGGCTAAGGCAGTCAAAATTTTAATGGCTTTCTGATCTTGTCTCCTCTATTAAAGGTTTGCAAAAGTCTCCAAAACGACTAGCAACGACGCCGGAAAAAATTTAATTAACTTTATGTTATATGTATATTATTCATAATATAGCATAATTAGGCACGAAATGGAGTAAAAAGGAATTCTCTAAGAAATTCTACAAACTTTTTTTTTTAAATCGTTTGACTAAACATAACATTTCTGGCATGATTGTAAATGGTAGAACCTTAATTTGCCAAAAAAAAAATTTTATTTCATAAAATACGAATAAATTGATATATATGATTTTTTCAGCAAATACTCAGTTATTGCTTCATTTATTTTTTAACAGCGAAGAACAACTCTTGCAACACTGCCATCGATTTTGTGTAACCGTAAAGGGCTCTTCCTCTTCTTCTGCCATTTTAACTTCATTTTTCTATAATTTTGTTTTTGTGCACGTATATTTCTTCCCAAGCATATATATAACTACTAACATCTTCACAATTTTTTGCCGCTTGTGCGCTTCTTCGCAATTTCGTGCAACTTATGTATGTTGCAGACTCTTACCAACCAAGTATTGTTATTGCTTTTTGTTGTTGTTTTTGTTTTCATTCGAAGAATGCCAGCGCGCAACACTGACGTTCGTATAGCACTCGTTTGAAGCATTTGATGGTCGGTTCGACTGCAATGATGCGGTAATTTCCGTTTACAGTAGCAACAGCAACTGCAACAACGAAAACAACAACAACAATTGTTCGTAGCTAAACCACGGCAAACAACAGTCAAGCTACCACAGCGCAGTTGTACATAATTACAGTAGCGCTTGTGATGGCAGCCAGCACTATAACAACAACAATAATAAACAATAACACATCATACAGCAGCATAACAATCATTGCGCGCAACCTCGACACAGCTTTTGATTGTTGCCACTTTTTGCTGTCGCTTTTGCCTGCCACATCAATTGTTTTACTCTATGTTTTTCCAATGTTTTTGGTTTTTTGTTTGGTTTTGTTGTTGTTGTTGGCGCATTTTAGCTTCGGCTTTTGTGTTGCCGCAATAGTTGAGACCTTTTTCACGTTTCGTTTCACTTCTTTGTTTAGTCAAGAGTTGCATTGCTGCACACGCCTTTTAGCATTTTGCTTAGTGCATGTCATTGTTGTTGTCGTTGTTGTTATTGTTGCTGCTTAGCTTTTCGTTTTGCCTATTGCTACAGCATTGTTTTTCACGTTGCAAAGCATTGGCTTTTTTTTGTTGCTCTTTGCTACTCTAACAGTGTTTATTTGCTTAATTTTGTTAAAGTTTTGTCGTCAATTTCATAAATTTTATGTTTTATTTAAGCACATTGCTTGCATTGACAATTTTTTTCCACTGCGTTACAATTTCCTTAAATTACCAAACATTAATCATTACTTTTTTTTTGTTTGTTTTATGTTGTTGTTGTTTTTCTGCTGTGCAATGAAAATGAGTTGCAAATTATATGCGTCATTGCAGTTGTTTTGATTTAATTGAGTGCGCACAATGATATTTTGTAAGAAGTTTTTTGCTTTTTTATTGTATACTGTTGTGTCATTGGAATACCACGTTGCAGTCATAAAGTATTGCCATTTGGTTTCGACAATTCCAGCATTAAAACATCCAATTAACCAATATCAGACACTCTAAAAGATATTATTTCTTATACAACACCGTTATATTCCATAACTTGTTTGCATTTTGAAGGTAATTCCTTTAATCAATTTCATATTACCACTCTCGTCCCGATGGGCAAAAAACTGGAACACTCGACTCGGCTAGTAAAATTATTCGCCATAGTAATCACTCTATTTTACGTCCAAACTATAATGTGAACAACCAAAAACATCCCAACCAAGCTCCAAGAGCTCCTGCCGAGCCACTACCGACGTGTGTGGCCTGGCGTTGTCCTGATGGAACACAATTCATCTTCTATTGGCCACAGCTGACCACTTCTGGATGATTCCTTTTTTCGGACTGACCAATTGTAGACAATGAAGGTGCCAATTAAGTGTTTGAACATAGTAAATAATTCCAATCCTACTGCCTGTAAATCTCACCAAATGCAGAGCAAAGCATTGCACACCGTCATTCTGACTTGCTTTCCCTCTGCGTCGGCTCATCGCGATTCGTCCACGACCGTTTTTGCTTGACCGTTGTTGTAAGCAACCCAATTTTCATCTCCCATAACCATCTGCTTCAGGAATGGTTCCGATTTTGTTCCGATTCGGTAGCGATTCGCAGTTGTAAATTTGGTCCATGAGGTGATTTGCATTCCTTCATGTGGTACCCATTCATCGAGCCTTTTTTTATATCCAGTCGTATTGGGCAATCGAAACAGTGCTTACATGATGGTCGGACTCGACTATATCCATTATTTTATCGATATTTTCGAAAACTGGCTTTTCAGAGCCTGGTGCATTTTTCACGTCAAAATTACCGGTACGGAATCGAGGAAACTAAAATTTCGTATGATTGGATCTTACAGTATCAGAACCATAAACACTATTCACACTTTCAGCCACCTACCTTACTTTTTCGCCCTTATCGAAGACGAACTGTAAAATATGACGTATTTTCTCTTTGCTGGTCTTCATTTTTGACGCGTGCTCTAACAATATTAAGACAAGCAATCAAATAACTGCCGGAAATATTTTTTTATATGAAATCTTATCTTTCTAACGCCATCTATTGGAAAAATAATGACCCATCTATTACAAATTACCAGACCTAGATCTAGACCATCTTAAAAACAACAGTTCTATGGTATTTACCATACGTAAAGAGATTAAAAATTCCATGAAGACTAAGATCAATTTCTATGAAAACAAGAAAAACCTTAACTTCGCTTGCACCGAAACTATAAAACTCTTTACAAATGTAAAAGATTCCATACAAAAATTTGATTTTGATCAGTCAGTTTGTATGGCAACTATAAGCTATAGTGTCCCGATATCGACGGTTCTGACAAATTAGCAACTTCTTTGGGAGAAACAGACGTGTGCGAAATTTAAGATCGTTATCTCAAAAACTGAGGGACTAGTCCGCGTGTATACAGACAGACGGACGGACAGATATGGCTAAATCGACTCAGCTTGTCATGCTGATCGTCGATATAAAGATTTTGTAAAGTCCTTAACGTTTCATTCTCGGTGTTACAGATTTTGTGGCAAACTGTATATGCCCTGTTCAGGGTATAAAAATGTAAAAAAACGCACTCACATTCTTTTCTACCTACAAAAGTTCTGCAAATCCGCTTGAGAGATGGAAAATTCACAGCATTACTCAAATTATTTCAAAAAATAGCCAAGCACAAACAGCTAAACCGCTACCAGCAAATTTCCCAGGATCTGACGTAAAATTGATTGCATAATCAAGTAATTTACTTTGCCATACAAGTTTGCTGTTTCATTGAAAAGCAATTGTGTTTATATCTTAGGTATAATTCATTCTTGAACCGGACATTGGGCTCGCCACATGTATACTATATCCCCTATATGTGTATGTATGTATGTATGTAGGTAAAAAATGCCCGTTTGAGCCTGAAAAGTTGTGCACTTCATAACAACCAGTTTGCATTTGCTTGTTTCTTTTGTTGTTTTTTCATCTTTTTTTTGTCATTTGTTTGGCTTAATTTTTTTCTAATCAACACCAGCTCAACGCAGCTTAGAGCTGTGAATGCTTTGCAACAATTACTGTTATGTTAATGCTAGAAAGTGCAATTAAAATGCTAATAACATGCAAAAAATGTCAACAACTGACTCCGGCAGCCATAAAAGGTGGCAATCAAATTTAAACTTAGTCTAATAAAATCATAAAAAATTTCAATTAATAAAACTTTGTAGCTCTGTTTAAGTATATGGAAGCATTTTGTGTTTTTTGTTGTTCCTAATTAGTTGTAATTAAAATATATTTATTTATAATGAATAATTAAAAAATGCAAGGAATGTTATTAATGTAATTTTTTAGGAGGTAAAGAGGAACTAAAACAAGAAAAAATAATTTGCAGAAAGTATTAAAAGTTACCACTTCTGCTACGAATCCTTCTACAATTTTTCCAAAAATTATTATTATTAAATAATATATAACAACTCTTAGTAGAAATATATATTAATATAGGTAGTTTTAAAGTACAATATACTTGTATTTGTATAATAAAACGGCAAAAACGGGATCAGCATATCAAAAAATGTGATTTTCAGTAAAAACCTTAAGAATTTTCAAAAAAAATTTAAGAAAATGTCTGCGTTGGCAATATTAAGATTGTTTATGTTTGGTTTCGTCATTTATTGTGATATTTTTAGCAACTACACACTAGTTGCGACGAAAATCGTCCGTATTGTGTTTTAACGGCGATAACACGCGGCGAAAATTCGTCCGACGTCTTCGCCGAGTACGACGAATATTCGTCGAAGTCCGTATTGTTTGAAGCTATAAAGCTTGAATTCAAAAAATATTTTAGCAAGTACTCTCCTTTATCTCAGTCTACACACTCGCGGCTACCATAACAAAGACTGTTGAGTGCGGTACTCTCGTCCAGAGAGTGCTAGGTACAAATCGGAATGATGGCGAAGTAAAATTGAGACAAAAAATATTAAGAGTCTGAGAGCATTTTTCTAATACGGAAAAATGTTCATCAAATCTTTATTACAAAAGTGGATAGAGGGTCTGGACCATACAGAGATATGAGTATCGTTACATTAATTTATCTTAGATAATTTTAAGAAAATTACTCGCATCGAAATTTTGGAGGTCAATATTAAATATATGACTTATTTGTATAAACACTTTGCATATTTGATATCTTTAAGCATTTTGCAATTTTGTTTTCAATTTGCTGATTTTTGAAAATATTATATTTTAAATACTGAATCTCACACTAAGCGGCTTGTTTTTTTTCTCTTAAATTAAAAGAATTTAATTTACTCGAACAAATTCTAATAATTTTTCGTTTTTCAATTGTTTTCTAGCATGTGACAATCCTGAACGATTATATTAATCATTTTATACAATATATTTAAAAAAATATATACAGTTAATGCAATTAATTTTCCATAAGTACTGCTAATAACACCGAGTCTTTGTATTATACATTTATTAATGAAAGCCAATAAATTTCAAAATTAGAAGTAAAAGCACTTAAAAAACAGATAAAACTCTTTGCATGCCATATTTAAACACAATCCTACAACCCAAAGTCAAAACACAGTCTTGTATGTGGAATAGAGACAAAAAAACTAGAGTAAAGATATTAAAAACGCAACAACAATATATTCTGCATGCAAATAACAGAGCCAAATAGCAAAAGCGAACGCATAAATTACAAAATCCCAGCGTCTATGGGAAGTTAACCATATCCGTTTTACTGGCATTGCACACGCTCGCTGAAAAGTTAAAAGCGCAAAAAATTCAATTAAACATAATAAATAGCACAGGCGTGAGATGATGTTAGTGTACATACATACATACAAACTATATGTTTTTTTTTTTGTTTTATGTATACGCCATAGGTAGGTGTGTATGTACGTGCGCATGCGCTTACTCATTTCACTAGCCGCTGCTGGCAATTGTGCACATTCTGGGCTTACAATCCATTTCGGGCGAAACCAGTTCAGAAGCGCTTGCTGAAATCCGAACAAAAACTGACTCAACGGCAGGCGGACGTTTTGCACGCCGAACGGGATTTTGTAGCCAACAGCATTAGCGGTTTGGAGCACGCTAATGCTGCAATAAAAACGCACACACGCTAAGCCGCTTGGCCACAAACGTAAGGTGCCAACGCGCAGCTGGCCAATTAAGTGAAATTATTAACGTAGTAAATGAAATGAATGAAAGGCATTAGCGAAAAAAAGCATGCTTTTCAATGATAACAAAGCGAAAATTTGGCAAATATATATATTATTTACTTACTTTATGTATAAAAATGTTCATTAACGAGCTGCCACCACGCGCGTCACGCTACTAAGTAAAAATTTAAGAAAATATAATATATTTGCGAAATATTTTCTAATTTCCATATATTTCTCTTTCAAATATTTAATTGCAGTTAAACGCGCAACCCAAACTGTTTGCCAATAGCTGTAGCAACAACAAAAACATTAATAAAATTTCCACCAACTCTGTGTTCAAGACGCCCGCACGCCGCAGTCACTGCCAACGCGCAACTAAAGCAGGCGCCGCCGCCACAATCATAGCCAGAGCCGCCGTGTCACATAGCAGCTGAGGGTACGCCCCCGCGCACCGAAACGCCTAACAACAACAACAACACTGCCATCGCCACCAGCGCCACCGTCACTACCAACAAAATGCCCATTTGCAACAAGCCCGCGCAGGCGACAAAAAACGTCGCCGAATTCGATGACTATGCCTCAGAGGCTGCCAAAATGAAGCGCACACGCGAGCAAGCCTACTTCAACTCATACAATTTCGACGCAATCCAACCTTACGACAAGGACATCGAAGCCATGGAGGAGAAGATTGTCCATAAGGTGGGCGGTGTTGCGGCTGCTGCTGTTGCAACGCACTCAAACGCAATCACTGCCACAAAAGTGCCGTCCGTTGTTGGTGGCAGCAATAGTCAGAATCAACAATTGCAACAACAACAATTACAAAAACCACACAATACGCTTAAAACGACTTATCGCGGCACCTCGTCCCTCGCCTCGTCGACACCGAGCACATGCAGCAGTTTTCAAAACAGCAGCAGTAGCGGCCGCAGCAGCGGTTGCGGCAGTCAGCACAGCTTACGCAGCAGTGTTGCTGACGATGTGGATGATGTTGATGCTGTGGGCTATATGCGTCGCCCGCAACATTCCAGCGAACTGACCTACACGTATATGCAACGCTTCGGTGTGCGTTTGGTGCGTTCGCGCAATGCGTCACCATCGCCGGAGGTGGAATGCACCAGCGTAGAGGGTGGCAGTGGAGGAAGTGCCATCGCGCCAGCCGAAGAACTAGCGCCGGTGCATGCGAAGAAGGGTAGCGCAACTGAGGTGTCGGAGAATGGGAGTTTTCTGCTGCCACGCGCCATGCTGAAGTACCAAAGGTAGGTCATTGCTACCAATTTGATTTTTATTTTAATTTATTTTTTTTTTTATATTAATTCATACGGTACGGTTGTTTTAAATAAATATGGCATATAACGGGTTGTTTTTCGATACAAATTGATTTCTCAAACACCGTACGTTGAACGGGTTTTACGCTGACTTTTACAGTGGGTTTGTTGAAACTGATTTTCGGTAAAAAAATGGATTAATTCAAGTAGATTATGCTTATGGAAGGTGTGTTACAAAACGTTCTTTAATTTCGACTAAAATATTGTTCAAGATATTTTTAACAATTGTGAAAACGTTTGTGCCTTAAAAATATGTACTCTATTTTCTGAGGTCATATTGAAGCTTCTAAACACATTTGTTGCAATTACCCAAAGATAGGTGGCTAAGTTTCTAAATTTTGTCAGTCAGAAGTTCAGTTGTATTCATCTTTATTATACCCTAACAGGATATACTATATTTGCCACGAAGTTTCTAACAGCCAAAAGGAAACTTCGGAGACCCCTACAAAGTATATACATACTTATAGTTATACATATATAGGTAAGTGATCAGCGTGACGAGCTGTCCGTCTGTATATGTGCGAACTTGTCCCACAGTTTTTAAGATATCGATCTTAAATTTTGCATTCGTCCGTTTCCTCCGATATCGGACCACTATAGCATATAACTGTCATATAAAATGATCAATAAAAATGCAGTTTCCCTATGGAAAACGTTTTTATTTGATGAGATATTTTATTAATATACTTGTATACTTGGATTATTGCCCGCGGCAACGCTACAGTGTGCAAATATATTGTTCAGATCGGACCACTTTACCATATAGCTGCCATATAAACTGACCGAACAAATTCAAGTTATTGTTTGGAAATTTTTTTATCTGTGAAGGGTATTATAGCATCGGTGCAATCGAAGAAATAACGCTGAAAGCCTTCAACTGCTACAGACTTTTTTTTGCATATTTTTGTTGCACCAGTAACCCACTATTTATTTTTCCTCTCAAAATGTTCGGTTACAATAATCACAATTTTAAAAATAAACACGAAGAAATATTTTATAAAAACAAACACATAGAGGGAAGCAGATCATAAAGCCAGAATTTTGGATATCTCTCTTGAACGTTGTCACTGTACGCCTAGCCTTAGTGAATATTATAGGAATTAAAAGGTCGACTACAGAGATTTTGAGTATATTTCGATAATATTAAAAAATTTTGTTCATTAAAAAATTTTGTTTATTAAAAAATTTTGTTTATTAAATTTATACCGTTTCGAGAGCACCGGAGCTCAAATGTTCTTTTGAGGGAACAAAATATCGTCAAAATTTCAATACTTTTGTTATAAAAGCTGATATGACAAGTGCTTTTTGGATTTTATTTCGATAACAATACGTTTAATTGAACTCTCTCCCCACTCTCTCACAGAGATGCCCTTCAATGTTTTAATTTTAGTATAGAATATAATATATTGAAATTAAATATTATTATATTTTGAATTTATTTAAATGGTGGGAGGGTGTGTCAGAATCACGTAGATATTTTGGCATTATTTTTGCCATATTTATAACAAAAAAATTAAGGAACAAATTCCAGAAACATATTTATTTATTTGAAAAAAAAAATTTTTCGTGGACTAAACTTTTCTTTGCAATTCTCCTCTTATTTACGAAATATTTGTTACGTAAGTAAAACGCGCTAAAGCCACCAATATGTTTTTACGCATGTAATTATCTAGATAATTAATTTTCTCTTCTAAAGAGAAAAAGTGCAGAAAACTTGCTATTATTCAAATTGTATGCACATATGGGTCTGGTAAGTACAAATATGTATGCCTTATTTAAGCAATAAATTTGCTAAAAATGTTTGTATTAAAAACGTGCTTGAATATAAATTATAATAAATTTATACATGGTATCTCCACCAGCAACTTGTAACTTCATGCCACATTTGAATTATTCTCAACACTCAGCACTCTCCAGCGAGATCGTAGAGTGAATTATTTAATAATTATTATGCTTAATGCCAAAAGTGGCAAGAAATCATAAAATGATTGCATGGCAAGTCAAAAGTGTTAACTCAATTTGCATTAATCCGCTTAAGTGCAGCCCGAAACGAAGCGAACTTTTAAAGCGGCTCAACGCCGAATACGGCACAACTCTCAAGCTCCATAGACCCACAACATGGCAGCGCGATAGTGCTCGCAGACTATCTGATACATTTGTATGTATGTATGTACAAGTTTGCAGTAGCAACAGCTGCTCCTTTTCGTACACAACGGTAACCTTCTGAAAAACACTTGCAGGCCGACAAGCTGGTGCCGCGTACGAGTGGGTACACGCGAGTACACCAAAGCAATTGGGAACTGAATTGAATTTTTATGAAGTGCGCTTTATTTGGCATGCAAAAAATACTCACACAAACACATACATGTGTATATGTATGTACGTATATTACAATTCTTTCTCTTCTGCTCACTTGCTTCTGTTTTATCACAGTTTTTTTTTTTTATTTGCCCTGTGGATATTTGGCAACAAAAAGCTTAAATTAAAATATGGCTAACAACAAGCAAGTAAATAACACAACTAAATGTAATTTTGAACTTAAGCAACAACAATAACAATGAGTGTATAGCAACAATTTTGTGTGCGAAATATAAATTTTGGTCTGACGAAAACATAAAGAAAAGACAATGAAGTGAATGAAGTGAAATAATTCTTACTCATAATCATAAACAAGTCAATCGTGAGGACGCACACGCAGCAGTGCAATACAGTAGCGTGTAGTGGCGATGACGTTTGATGACAGTGGGGCATTTCGTGTTTGTTTTACATTATTTAAATATTAAATATATTCATATTTTATTATTTTGTTGCCAACGATAAAGTTAAAGTTAAACTTAAACTTCCGCTTCAACTTCAACTTAAACTTAAACTTAACTTTAACTTTAACTTTAACTTTAACTTTAACTTTAACTTTAACTTTAACTTTAACTTTAACTTTAACTTTAACTTTAACTTTAACTTTAACTTTAACTTAAACTTAAACTTAAACTTAAACCTAAACTTTTACTTAACCTTAAACTTAAACCTAAACTTATTCTTAAACTTAAACTTCTACTTAAACATAAACTTAAACTTAAACTTAGACTTAAAATTATAAATAAAAGAAAATTTAAGTTAATATTAAAATTAAAATGATAAAAATTGAAATTAAATATAAAATATAAAATTTAAATTTAAAATTAAAACTAATATTAAAATTAAAATTAATACTAAAAGTTAATATTAAAAGAAAATTGATTGATAAGGGTAAAGAGAAAGTTTTAGAGGCTTTCTACACAAACAGGACATACTTCCTTAGCAACACTGCTCTTTTTTATACAGTAAGAATATAAGAGGTATAGCAAATATAGTTCAGAAAAGAAAGGCACTTGGAAAGTCAACATTATATATTTTCACACTTAACACAGCCACAAATTCACTTACACACATACATAAGTACACACATAAATTACAACAACAATAACATGCAACTGGTAATTAAATTTTCGATTTATACTCCTCACCCAGGACATATTTAAAGTATGCTGTATTGAGTTGCTCCAAAATTATGAAAATCAAAATAGTTTGTGGCACAACACGTAAAACATACGGAGTATAACCACGCCATAACGCCAGAAAGCCTTCTTTCCTCGTAATCTTTACCAGCACATCTAATATACCCCGGTACTCCGGTTTGGCATCGATCATTTTCATATTCTGTATGCGCGTCTTGGCGATATCCACAGGCAATGATGCGGTCGCCGTCAACAGACCCGAACCAATGCTCGCCACTAAATGCAAATTAAAGCCATCACCCATTCCAAACTGTGACTTTGCGAAATGTCGAAATTGTGTGTAAGACGCCAGTTGTGCAACGCTCACGACAATGGCACGACCCACAGTTGGTACGGCGCCACGCCAAAGCGCCCGAACACCCTCCTCTTTGCCAATACGTGAGAGCGCGTTAAAAACACTCGTGTAATTTCGACGATCGGCTGGCGGCAGACGGGCATCGGTCATCATACGCACTAAGCCCACATCGGCCGGTGTGCCAACATAGGCACCGACCGCGCCAGCGAAGGCCGCCATCATAACGGTTGCATTTACTGTTGGCGCTATTTTATACAACTCGCGATAATAGTCCGTTAGACTTGTGTATACCCCGATGCGTGTGGTGGAGTACATCGACTGCCGTAGTACCGAGGCGCTGAGTCCTTTATATAAGCCAGCTATGCCATCATTTTTAACCGCCATTTTCATCACTCCAATGGCGCTGGACGATTTGGCGCTCCCGCTAGAAGCAACTTGCATGCGTGTTTTTACCAAATCCATTGGATGCATCACGCAAGCCGCAGCCACTGCTGCCGTCCCACCGAATACGTATTTTAGTGGTGTGGGTATTGTGGCTACACTCTTTTTCTCAGCATCTTGTTTCTGTTCTGACATTTCCGGCGGCTATACAATGTCACTTCGTAACTTCCTTGGTATGTTTGAAAACTTCAAAATACAAAAATATTTACTTATTGAACGGGTTTTTGACTTTTTGTCTTGAAAGGTATTCAAAAACGTTTCTTAATATTTTCATTTTGATTTTTAATTGACAATTCTTTGCGATCAAACAGTTTTGAAAATTTTTAAACATTTTTCTTTCGTTAAACATTAATCGTATATTGTGTCTGGTACTAAATTCTCCAAATATTTGCAAGTTTTTAGTACTAAATTTTTTTAGTACAAATTAATATATTTTTATCCTAACATTTTCGTTCTTCATTTCACTGTTTGCATGTCTTTAAAGACGTGCTGTGTAGGCGTTGTCGTTGACGGCACATCAAGTATTGAGTATTCTTTATTACGTAATATGCAACGGAGGTTAGTGACTTATTTGGCAAAGTGTTTAGTTCGAGTGTAGTCATATTTTACATAAGCATTTACTGAAGTAATTTTCATTAACTTTTTAAGTACTATAAGATTCCACTCAAAAATAAGCGAAAGTCTTTAAGTTTTACCAATTTTTGAGATACGAAAAGTTTAATAATTCCTTAAATAAAAGCGATAACCAAATATTTTTTCAAAACGATCCCCAGTTAGTTCAACATACCAAGTATTTGAATAATAGTTTTAAAATTTCAAAACAAATTGTTCCCGAAGCCTCTTGTTTCAATCCGAAAATGTTTCCACTTTTTCCACATTTTTGAAATAAGTTAGCCTAGATAACACCTTTCTAAAACTATTTCTGGATCTCTAATTTTTGTGGAACCAATAATTTAAAAAATTTCATAACATACAAATGTTCTATGAAAGAGTAAAACCATTGTGCGAACATATTATATTTAAAAAAAAATTGTCTAGCAACTTTTCGGAGTATGTTTAGGTTAAATAAATTATTTTGGATAAAGTTACCATCCATCAGAAAATGTTAGACTCAACAAAATATTAGAAAATGAATCCGAGCATAATATTTTAAAATAAAAAAAAAGAATTTGAGAAAATATTTTTGAAAGCTTTAAATTGTGATATTTTAAAAAGAGTTGCCACCGAAACGATACAAATTGATTACAGTATTACCAAATGAGTACCCACACATAGAGTTTAAGAAATGTTTGAGGATTCGAAACGTCTTTTTTTATACCTTGAACATTGTATATATATGAAGTTCGCCACTAAGTAAGTAACACACAGATGGAAACCTCAAAGACCGTATTCGGTATGTATAGAAATGTCTGTCTGTCCGTCTATATACAACCAAACTAGTCCCTCAGTTTTTGGGATACCTATCTGAAATTTTGCACACGACCTTTTTTCTTTAAGAAGCTGCTTATTTGTCGGAACTGATATCGGACCAGTATAGCATATAGTAGCTACCATACAAACTGACCGATCAAAATCATGTTCTTGTGTTAAAATTTTTTTTACTTTATTATTTTATTTTTAGCTCAGGTGTAGCTGAAATCAGTTTTTTATTTTGTTTTAAAAATATTTTGCAATAGAGTTACATCACGTCGATAACCAAGCAAAATATTATTAAATGGGTTTCAAACGTAAGGAGCTAACGAAAGGCCTCGGGTATGTATTTCTGAAGCCTTCAATTCAAAATATTTTTTAATAGAGTTGCCAACCCACTTAAAAAAAATAAAGCTGGAAACACACTTGCCCTAACTTGTCTGCTAGGACCTTATTTCGGCATGACCTATACCAATTAACAACAACAGCAAGCACCATTTCACTTAAAGCTTTAATACACGACTTAAATAAAATAAAATATAAAATTTTAAAATGCACAATTTTGTATGCAAGCCGTTACCACTCAACCAATATGGTAAACTTTGCCAAAAATTGTCCTCATTTCCGAAAGATATTCAAATACTCGCACAAAACAAAAAAAAACCAACAGGAATTGGAAATCATAAATTTTGCGACAACAAATTGTGGCGGACAACCTCAAAAGCGGCAATTGAAGATCATTACCAAATCGACATGAATGAACTGTCAAATGAAAACGAAATGAATTCCATGTCATTATTCGCAATAGTAACAACAACAATAATAATACCATAACAGTAAAGACAGCAACAGCAGCAACTATGTGAACAAAGCAGCAATAAATAAATACTTGACAATAAATAAATCTCACAGTGTATACATGTGTATGTGTGTGTACATATATACATATATTAATATGTATTTCTATGCGCTTATATATTATATGTATATATGTGTGTGTCTACACGCATTTTGTGCGCAATGCGATAAGGATTGATGCTGCTAACAACTTTGGTGGGTCTTTTGGTGGATCTTCCCATGTCAACCTATACACTTTGCTATTCACATACACACACACATGCATTTGTATGAAGCACTGCAGCATTGTGACGCTGCCAATTGCTGTCGAATGCCAATTGTCAATTGTTGTCACAATTGTTGAGACTTCCAAGCTGTTGCGCGCTGTTATTTTGTATATTTTTGCATGCACTGTTGGAGTTGTTGTTGCTACTATTGTCGCATGTCAACGGATGTGCGCAACATAAAAAAGAGGATACTTGAACCGCTTGGCGTCGTTTGTTGTCATTGCTTCTTTCGATTTTTTTCGTTGTTTTGTTGTTGCTTCTACTTGTAATTACCTAGTGAAAATGCAAGGCACGAACAGTGTCAATACCACGAGTAATAGCAGCAGCAACAACAACAGACACAGTAACAGCAATATTCACGGCATTATGGTTGGTGATAAAATAAATCCAAAAACAAAAAGAAAAACGTTTAAAGCAACCAATAAATATACAAAATCTATGCACAAATAAGTACTCGTTAATATGTGCACTTACACACACACACATACGCATATTTACATACGTGTACCTTGAGGTTTCTTTTGTACTATTATATACATATGTATGTATGTATGTATATGCTGCAGCTAAAATGGCTAGTGGACAATTAGCATAAAAACACACATTGCGTTCTGACGGCACTAAAACAATAAAACTTAAATAAACAACAACAACAACAAGCGGTTATGAAGTAGGTTGGAACAGGTGATGTGGAACGTTTTAATTTGCAGACTGCAGCTGGAGGAAATCGAAAGATGAAAATTTAAAACTAAATAAATTAGACATACAACTATTATTATTTAAGTAAAATGTGTGAAAATAACCGATTTAGTTTTATTACATATTTTTTTTTTAAAGTTCCAACAACGTGATGTCGATTTTTCGAGAATCGCATTTTGAAGTCCCGAAATACTCGTAAATTGTTTGCTTGTTTCAATTTTACGTAGTGTTCTAAATATCCCACATAGAGCATCGGGATCCCGAAATTTCGGGATTCGAATTTTGTAGTCCCGAAACTTAAGTGTACTTTAATTTTTTACTTTTTGCATTACGCAAAGTATTTTATAATTTAGTGTTTAAAAAAAATAAATGGATCGGGTTTATATTTGAAATATTTTTTACGCCACACTAATTACTGAGTGGTCAATTTCAGCTATAGTATTGCTTCTTATTTTAAATTTTGTAAATATAAATTGTTTTATTTTTTGACAGCATATAATTGAGAAAGAAAAAATCTTGGACGAGGCTGCATGAACTCCGAAAGTTCGGGATTCATAATTATCTTTTAATTTGAAAATTTGTATATATTTTGTATTCCGAAAAATTACTTGGGTTTTTATTTCATACTATATGCTCGTATTTCTTATATGTATTGAACAAATCCATAATAGGCATTATATATATACATTTTCTAATTACCTCACCAATTAAAAAAAATATAAATAAATACATATATGCCATCTAATCAAATTTGACCCGGACTGACAAAAAAAATATTCACATATTTTATTATAAATATTTATTATTATAATAAGCGATACACCCATTTATTTATCAAATATTCTATGCACTTGTTATATGGCACGGATAGAATGACGCTCGGTGTCTTTAGCGAATTTTGATTTTTTCAATTTCGACTCATTTCATAAACCCACATCTCGTCACCGGTAATGCTGCGTTTGATGAATGTAGATTCCTTAGCTAGGTTCTCGCATTATTTTTTGCGTTCTCTAGTCGATGTTATTGCAAAAGAGTTTCAGATCTTTTAGTATGAGCCTAGCATTGACATGCTTCATACCCAAAATATTAATCAAAATGTGTTGAGTTCATCCATAAAAGATGTTGAGATCGTCTGCTATCTCTCTGATAACGATACGACTATTTCTAAGCACTGTTTCTTTAACGTCAATTAACAGATGGTCATGGTTGACTCGCACGATGCAAGATTTCGATGACTTTACAACCTGGACTGAATGGTTTGTGCCGCTAAAATTCTTGTGTTTGTGATAAAAGAGACTATCCAAAAAACTTCCGTAAAATTTTAAATGATTTGAAACGATTCCGTAACCGTGATTTCGTTGGAAACACAAAATTTCAAGCAAACTCGTTGTTCAATTTGTTTCCATAGCAAGACATTGCCAGACATTGACATATGACGATCAAACTGCCCACGAATATAAGAAAAGCTTCTATCAATCTAGGAAAAGAAATTACGGAATCAGCTTGCGCGCAGTCTAAATGACTCAATACGGGTCAAATTTGATCAGATGGTATATATTTCTTCCACAGTAATAGCTTCAAGACCATATCTTCTACAAGCAATAGAACACAAATCACTTAAATCTTGCACACATCAACTCTTGAAAGGTCTAAATATATAGCATACTTTCCAGCACTCACGAGCGTCAGTATTGCGTGATTTCTCAAGTACACCGTTAATGTTTTCATTAACCTTATTGTTGGCAAGCAAATGTACAATTTAGTGGTTAAAGTTTTTATATTTCTGTGTTTATTATTATTATTTTTTTTTTTTTTTTTTTTTTTGGTACACAATTTTCTTATTTATTTATTACACAAGCTAGTTGTTGTTATTGCACAAGTGCACTCACACACACATATATACAAACATGCAGCTTAGGCATCGCCTTGAGCTTATTGGTCATATTGCGTCAACGCCGTTCAACTCCATCTGTTGCATGTTTGCGACGATAATAGCTTAACATGTAATTGCCGCACACACATACACACACGCAACCAACATGCCACAACATTTTCCCTGCAATCTTTTTATTAGCACATTTTATTTTATTTTTATTATTTTCCACACGCACACACTCACACTTACATTGCATTGTTTGCATACTGCGCTGTACACTTAAGTTCAAGATACGCATCATTGTGGCAGCAACGCTCCGTTTGCCACAAACAGCACTCATCTGTCACTGACTGGCCGTTCGGTGGTCTGACAATTGTGGCGCCTGTCGGCAACCTTCACCTCTTTTTGTGTGTGTATACCTATTAGCTACGTCATGGCTGCATCGTCGCGTTAATGACTACAAACAACAATAACAGCAACCATAACAACAGCAGCTACAACAACAAATCAATGGCAGTGGCAAGTCCACAAGTGACACCAAGCGATGCCAAAAGCAAATATGCAAAAAAAATCAAACCAACAACAACAACACAGAATTTAAGCATATGCATGCATAAATGCCGCAACAACAATGAGGCACCTGACTGCCACCTGCCACCGTCCACCAGACGAACTGTGCGCTTGGCAGCTGCTGGCGTTGATGCTGCAACTGCAATTACCGCATGATCCAGCCGTGCGTTGTTCTTTGTTAATCCGTGTTGATGTAGTTTTTCTTCAGTTGTTGTTGTTGTTGCTGTTGCTCGGAACTTGCATCGCACTGTTATTTATGTTGCTGCCACAAAACTTGTATGCTTTAAGTGTGAATTTTTATTCTTAATTTGCATTTTTTACACTTCTTCTTAATCAGTCAATGTGTTTTTGCTGTTGTTGTCATTGTTGCAGTTCTAGCTGCGCATTTTTCCCGCTTCATTCGTTTAATCGCAAATTTACTGCCTTTTATCGCGCCAATTAAATGTAAAGCATCCGTGGCGAGTTGTAAAAATACCGCATTGCGGATTGTTTGTATGTAGGTATATATTATATGTATGTATGCGCGTGTAATGTGGCACAGACGTCAGTTATATTTTTTTTCGTATTGTTGTTGTTTTAGTTGTTTGCCCCTGTATTGCCAGTGACCCCGTGACCGATTGATTATTTCATTGCTATTACCAACTTGCGTGTAGTTGGATTTGTTGCTTTGTTATTGTTGTTGTTGTCATTGTGTTGTTGCCAACTTTACCATTTACAGTTGTGAATTGGTTGAATTAAGGAAAATTTATTATTTTCATTAATTTCGATGTTGCATAAATAAAACGGCCAAAATATCTTTCGTTCCATGTCGGTCTTGTCGGAAAAATTTCGCAACTAATAATTTAAATTGTACAAATATGGTAACTCTTATAGAATTATCGAAAATCTTTATGATATTTTTATAATTCGTTGTTAGTTGGTAACTTTATTCAATTTTTTGTTGCTTTGAACAAAAATTTCGTACACTTAGAAAAAGGTGGCAACTCTCTAAAATATATTTTTTAATACAAAACTATAATTTTTATATTATTGCTTTATGTTTAACTTTTTTTTAATTACTCAATTATTTACTTGAAACAATAACATACATACATAGGTGGCAACCCTAATCTATATTGTAGCGAACCTTTTTAAATTCTCAAACACTTATTACAACACTACACAATAGCCTTGATTAAGTTTTGCTATGTTCAATACAAATTTAGAGTTGCATTATGATATATAGAAGAATAAGTATTTCTGTTATTTCAAACAAACAGTTATTCCAGATCTTGTTCCGTTTATCACATAGACTTATAATTTGAAAACAATAACTAACCAAATAAATAAATTAAGGTGCAAAATAACTCCTAGAACTTCGTACGGACTCTATTTAGTAGAAATAATTATTAATCAAAGAGCGTTAATTCTATAAAAAAGAATGTATTTTTACTTTTTAAACCGATAAAATGTTGGAAACTAAATACTTCCCAGACAAATATATTTCACCATTCCATCGCACCGATTATACTTCGATATTGTTTCTATTTGCACATAATTTACATCACAATTCACCATACTATCGCAACTCTTAAAATTTCCCCATTGAAAACTTGTTCAATCACTATCTTTTTTTTTATTTTCATAATATTTGTTGAACTATAGTTTCACAACTGAGTTTGAAATATCGGTAGACACACCTTTGGCGAACCCAGCAAAGTTGCTAGGATTGATATTAACCGCCTTAATACAAGTAAGTTCGTGGTAACCACGAAACGATTCGTCGATCGATGAGTATCTGGTGATCTACCACTTACGTGTTTTTGGGTAACACAAAGGACGAATTTCTATACAAGGGAGATTCATCAAGTATGGATCAAACCCACGACCTAACCTAACCTCACCCATAGTTTTACAAAGATCTATAATGAACTTAATTTGATGAAAATTACCTACTAATTTTCAATTAGCTAATTGTCTAAGTATGGTAATATTGATTAAAATTAATAGATATATGGACAAAGTAGATTTCACAGAGTTCCATAATAACCCTAATTTATTAAAAATTAAATTCCAATTGCAAAGTAGCCAATTGTTTAAATATTTGAATTATAATTAAGAGTTACATTGGCAAAAAGCAATGGCATTTTCATTCAATTAATTGAACTATACACTTCACAGAACTCCACAAGTAATATTAAATATTGAAAATTAAGTACTAATTGTTTCAATTAACTAGTTGCCTAATTATGACAAATTTCATTACAATTAATTTCATAATTAATCTTAAATATTGGAAATTAAGTTCTAATTGTCAATTAACTAATTGTATCAATTAACTAATTGCCTCATTATGACAAATTTTGTTACAATGGTAACAACAGCTACGTTGTCAATCAACTAATTGTATCAATTAACTAATTATCTCACTATGGCAAATTTGTTTACAACTAAGAGTTACATCTACGAAATATTTCAACTATCAGCGAAGTTGTATTTCCGAATACATTATTTTCATCTTTCCTCTGCAACCACAGAGCCGAAATAAGTTTTTAGACTATTTATGACCCCACAATAAGTAAACAATTATTTTACCTGCTCACCATCCCGTACGCACAGCATCATATTAAATCCACACACGCAACCACGAGCACCGTTGCATTAACGGCAGCAATTGCAATCTCGCGCCAACCATCAACTTGCCACTTGCCACTTATAATTTGCAACTTATCATTAATGACCTGATGTTGTTTTCGATTTTGTTTTTACTGCCGTTGTTTTTGTTGTTGATGTCCATTGCTCTTTCTGATTCTGTTGATTCTCTTGTTGGCATTCTGTTTGGTTAATACGGCGTAAAATATTCCATTTGATATGACATTCAGCGTCCCCACGATGGAATGCAAGGTCATCGCTGTTGGAATTTTGTTTACAATTTTTTTCGCATACATGCAAGCCCAACTTAAAAACAATTTTGTTTGATTTTTTTTTTTGCTTATTTTCGCAGTTTGTCTTCTTCTTTTTTGGTTTGTATGCTTTTGGCATAAAATATATATTATATATATATATATGCCTATATACATATGTTATTATGCTTCGTTTTAGCCATCTTCAACGGCTCTGGCCTGTGCGCGGGGCAGTACTGCTTTAATGCGCATGCGTGCAAATTTGCATTAACTTTGCGCCTACTCGGCAGCACTTACTTACGCCATCATGAACCTTCAACTTCCTTATTATCAGCATGAGTTTTGAAAAACTAAGCAGGTGTCTCTTCACATTGCATTTGAAGACATAAATACAAACATATATACATATATACATATACCTCACACCTAATGACTTTAACATCGAATTTATCAAGCATATATAACATATATTTGCTTTAAATACTCTCATATTTGTATAAATGTATGCCCTACTGTAAAGTGTAGACAAATAATGTTTTATTTTTCCGTGGCCATTAACATCTTTATTTTTTGTTGCCTCCGCAGCATTACAATATAATTAGTAATAACAATTTGTTTAACTAGCAGAAATTTATTACCTAAAATACATATGAACATATTTAGTTCACAGCCTCGAAAAGCAGCTTAGCAGTTGACCCTCTCCTTGCTTATTATATTTTCTACATATATTTTACGCTTCGAATTACCTGGTCAAATGTAATTTGTTATGCATTCGAGAGTAGTACAAGTATATACCATATATACACATAGATATTTATTTTTTACTTAGCTATTTATCTTTGTATTATATATGTACGTGTACAGAATACTTTTTAAGTGTACTGGAAGCAGTGAATCACTCGAACTAAGAATCTAGCAAATTTATTTTCAATTAATTTTGACCTGGCTGAACCGGAACACTTTCTTACATTGATTATTTTTGTTCCTTGAAGTAGCCAAGCTCTTATTATAGAGATCTCCTCTTGTGCCTTTAATTGTGTTTTTGAGAAACGTGTATTCACGTTGCTCCACTACCAGTGTTAATTTCGGTATTTATCGCTTAACATTGAATCACTTTAATGACAACCTCCCAGATGTCGATTTACAACTTCTAGCTTCGATTATTTCTCCGTCGTCTACCCATGTGTATCATCTATCTCCCTCATATATATTTCTCAAGTCATCTTGTTATGATATTCTCTAAATTTCAAAAATAAAAATAGTTTCCCATTATGATTATTACCATCTTAACCCTCCTGAGAAGCTCTGGGTATTTATTCCTCAGTTTCATTCGCTTTCTTACCTCTTCTGAAACCGTATACAAGGGTAACTTATCTCGATACCTCTTACTCAGCTCTGTTCTAGTTTTGTTCCTCTACCCTAGATACCCCCTCGAAGTTAATCCCTGTTGTAGCTGTTTCGCTAA
Source organism: Bactrocera oleae (assembly GCF_042242935.1). Classification (NCBI taxonomy): domain Eukaryota; kingdom Metazoa; phylum Arthropoda; class Insecta; order Diptera; family Tephritidae; genus Bactrocera; species Bactrocera oleae. The sequence goes on from NC_091538.1 coordinate 60,492,623, forward strand.
TTGCACTATAGAAGAGTGAATCTGATTCGTCTTCAATAAATACGGTCTTCATCGTAAACTTTTATGAGATTATTCGTTATTATGTCCAACAATATCCCTCTGATTAAAAAAATAATGATTATAGGTTTTATAAAATATATCATAGCAAAAGCAAACATTTTATGTAGAACTTAAGTCATGTCAAATATTTATAACGACTTCCTTTTATTGCCAATGTAATGAGGCCTAAGATTTGAAAATTAAATACATTTTTTTATATTTTTCTATCATATACTTTTTTAACTTAACTTCCGGTAATGAAGACTCACATATATTGCAATACCAGAGTATACCAGAGAACTCAAAACTTTCAACTAAATCGAGTTACTTAAAATAATTCTTAAAAAGCTACACCATTAATCAAAAAGCTAACTTTTTCTTAATAATATACCTAGTATATGTACAATTAGTTTGCTATAGGCTACTAAATGTCATATTAAGGCATATCTCGACTGCAGCGCCATCTGTAAAACAAATATGTATTTTTTTCTTTTTATTAGTTTTTTTACAATTTTAATTGTGTGACTCAGTCAAATATAAGTGCATTATTGCAATATGACAATAAATCGGGTAAAAATTGGAATTTTTATAATTTATAATGTTATATGCGGAAAATAAAGAAACATACTTTTTCAATATTAAAAAAAATATATTCTTTATTGCTTCTACAACCTTAAACGGTTAATTTTTTAAATAAGAAATTATGTAGTTGAAAAGCAATAATATTAACTGCTCGTCAATTAACAAATTCCAACTCATAAATGCATAGCAATATTTTACATTGTCCTTAACAACAACCATGAATAACGTGAAACATATAATATAATTTAGTTTTGCTTACTAGACATAAATAATTCTGATTAAAATTCCAACTAAGCACTGTGGGCAAATATATATATGTGCCTATAAAAGACACTAGTTGAATAACAAAGAATATGCCAGCTCATGTGCCGTTACAAATATGTATGTATGTATTTGCATAAGTGTCGTTATGTTGCATACAAAATAGAAAATATTTTCAAATAAAAACCAATTTGTTCTCACTGCATGTTAAAAATTCAATTCCTGCGCAGTAGACATACATACATTCAAACACAAATATAACTACATATCATGTACATATGTATGTAGAAATGTATGTATTTCACTTAACGAACGCTGACCTTTTTTGCAGAAGCATGCCAGCGCTTAAAGTCAAGTAATCGAGCATAAAAATTTATGTATTAACGAGCGCCACAAAATTAAACAAACAATTTTTAAAGCAATATTTCTTGCAGCGAAGGAAAATTAGTATCTTCAATGCTGCTTGAAAACGAAAATAAATTAAATTGATTAAATAAAAACTAACGAATTTGTGGCAATTACTGGAATTCAGCCTCGAGCGTCCATCAAAACAAAATATAAAAAAAAAATTAAATTTACTACATACTCAGTTAGCCAAGTCTAAGTAATTGTATGTTAGTATGTATACATGTGCTTCTTCTAAGCAACTAAACTAAGCAAGTGCGCATTAGTAAAAATTTGTAAATTTATATAAATTTGTGCGCGGAAGGTTACACCTTGATTTGGTTAATTTTCATTTAATATTTCATGGTGGACGCGCGGTCAAGCGATTAGATCGCACAATTGATAGCTCACTTGCTGTTTGAGTTGCAAGCGTCTATGTAGACGATTTCAAATATATATGTTTATATATGTATGTATTTCTAATTAAACGTCATTGATGTTAGCCGCAATCAATGGAAGATACAAAATACCTTATGTATGTGTGTACGTGTGTCTGTTTCTGTGTTTGCACATGCGCTCATCCACCCACTCCGTTCATTGGCAAATTTCCTGAATTTGGCCACTAACAAATTTGTTTTTAATTCATTGCATGTGTCTAGATGGCAGCGAAAAGCGATGACTGACATGACGCACTAGATTTTACTGACCTTCTTTTTCGGCTGAAGGCCAGCTGCCAATTTTTAAATACAAAATGTGTGAATATAAACTTGATTATGAGCAAATAATACAGAAAAATTAGATTTCACTAGATTCTTATTAATATACACACATTTATTTTTTTCTTTGTAATAAATTTGTGGAGTTTTTCGATTTTCACAAATTGGTTGTTGGTGTTTTAATAATTATTTTTTTATATTTTATCTTATTTTATCCGAAGACTAATCACGCTTGATCGCTTGAGCTGAATACTTGCTCCAATTTTTGAAAATTTGTTAAAGAGAAAACCAAAAAAAATTGAAATTGAAAGTTAATCACTGTAATTAAGTAATAAAAGAAAAAATTAATTATTTCAAAAAAGTTAGTTACAGAGAGACGGACTACTAAATAGACTCAACTCGTCACGCTGATCATTAATACTTGTATACATATTTGATAGGATCTCCGACATTTTCCTCCAGGTGGTATAAACTTCTTGGCAAACTGTTCAGGATATAAAAATGGAAAAACACGTGTATAGCAGATCTGGTAGTAAAAGTCAAACCAAATGGTCAAAAAAATCAAAAGGGATCACTATCATTGGCACACAACATGCAGCAGTCACCATTTTCCAAAATATAAGACTCTGAAGTAGCTTTATTAGCCCAAGACAAATTTTTTGAAGTATTCCCAGAAACTTTTCATCATTTTCGATATTTGCATTGGCAAATCGAATACTTTGTGAGTTTTTAATGAAGAAAATATCCAAGAAATATTTATACAGGAACTACTTAGGATGTTGCCGTTGTAGCCTTTTGCTCCACTATGTACTGCACCTAAACTTTTTTCGTAGATATTTCTCTCCTTACAAAGTAAGGAGTTTTTAACTTTTATTAACCACTAATACATATGTTAAATCATTTTTAATATACTTAATTAATTTATTTAATTAGATTAATTAATTTAATTGAATTTTTTGGAGATTAATTTTTCTTTTCTATATCTAAAATTAGATCGATAAATTTCACTACATTTATCGATTAATTCAGCTACCTATTCTGGATGCTCTAAAAAGTTCGAAATTCCTGGTCAAAGCTCCTTTGAATACTTAATCTTTTCAGAATTACTTAAACATATACATATTGAAGTTTATTTACATGGTTACATTTGTGCTGCCAATTTTTCCTTAATTATCTTATAAATTTGCATATAAATTCCATTTTTTAATCGATTAAATCTTAAAAACTGTTAAGCTGCCTTGGGTGCTGTTAATAGTACTCCTACCCAAAGTTGGCAAGCGTAGAAAAATTAATTGCATAATAAAGTGTTAACCTTGCGGTTGGATCAGTTTACAAATTGCTGTCTTGAACGCCGTTGACGATAGGCGGACATAACGGTGCTTGTTTACTGTTTGACGCATGGCAGGCGGGCACCCCCTCCTTTAACGCTCCGGTAAGCCACATGAAAAAGAAGTAATTGAAAGTGACTTATTATATTTGCATTACATACATCTACATATGTATATGTGTGTATATGTATATTCGTACTTAACTATGATATAATGGACCAATTGTTGCTTGTCAGTTGCTGGAAAGAAGTTCGTGACGCACACTTAAGGAGTCGCTAGCATTGTTTGACAGTGTGGCAAGTTGTAAGAATTTTTTTTATGTCCTTGTATTTTATTTTGTTAAATTTTTAATTTATATTATATTATTTCGATATTATTACAATTTTTTCGGTAAAATATTTAAATTTATATAGGTGCCCATTTACAAGCTTCATTTTTATCTGTAAAATTTCTCTCAACTGAAAACGTTGCGTACATTTAGGAGCATCATTCAAACATCACTTTCTGCTAGTTAAATTTGAAAATAGTTATTAAAGTATCTAAACTATATTTGTAAAATGATAATCAAACAAAATATTTAAAATTAAATGCGTTAGAATGTCATATGTTTTATATTAAAAGAAATTTCAAAATTTTTGTCACGTATTTTTTAAAAATTACATATAATACATTTATTTTATCATATCTTTCAATAATTGTGGGTTATTGTGTAAATACGTCACAATATAGGCTACGATTGCTTAATTTTTAAATTCCCTCCCTAAGTCCCTCAAAAAACGTATAACAAACTTTTCGTAAAGGTTAGTTTGTCAGTGCGCCAAAATGTAGACTACTGAACTATTCAATATTGCCTTTATAGCTATACCACTGTTTTATGGATGCGCTTTAAGTTATTTATTATAAATTGATTAATATTTATATTGAAAAAATATTTATTGCTTATTAGAGTTACCAGCTTCTTAAACAAAAGTACTGTGAAATCTTGTAATTTATTGTAAGTAAAGTAATTTTAACACAACTAAGTGGTCTAGAGTTCTCCATAAAAAATATAAAAAACTAATAACTGACCGCCTTTGACTCGACCCTGAGTCATATATATACATCTCCATCTTTATTTAAACAGAAATTGAGTTCAGTTAGCTCAGCCTTGCCGCTGGCAAGCACATACTAATTAGCTAATCTGCCAATACAGAGCACGGGGGTGCGTGGCAAATATTAAAGAGCACAACAAAATAACGTTGAATAAGCCTATATTGACGGTCGCTGGAGATGCGCTCGAATGCACACCTTAGCCTTTTCGGCGAAAAAACGTTAGACTTTTGCATGCATGGTTAGTAAATTAAATAAGAAAACAGCAACAATGTAAATATGATTTACAACATTTTTATTACTTTGTAATACTTTTTTTGCTTCTATCAATGTTATTTGTGTTACCAATTTTCGCAATACTAATATTCTTGCAACACAACGTCATATGAGAGTGCACGCGCATGCGCTGTAGCTACATGCAAAAAAAAACCAACTCAATGACAAGCGAGGGGCGTGATTAAGTGGTGCTTACATACATATGTTACATACATAAATATATACAAAAAGTGGACGGAAAAAACAAGAAATGCATAGAAGACAACATTTCCTCAGCAATAATAATTCTCGCTGCATATATTTACATGTGTATTCTACAGCTGGCCGGTGCTACCTCACGGATGTGGCATGACAAAATGCCAAAGCCATTAGAAGTCATGTCAAACCACTTTCATTGCTGACAGCCGCTGCTGCGTCGCAATTTGACGTGCCGCCCCGGTGCACGCGCTGTTTTTTTGTTATTATTTTCGTATTAGTTTTTCTTCGTGCTTTTGTTTTAAGGCAAACTTGCGCGCTCGGCCAGCGGCGGCCCAACGCTGGCCACTTAGCGCACATACCAGTCAAGAGTCGTAGACTAATTGTGGCATTTGCCTCTTGACTTACTTACATACTTGTGCTAACTATGGCGCGCGGTTACTTAAGTTTCCATACCAAAAACCGTTATTTACACCACAATCCTGTTTGACTTAGAACGAGTTTAGTGCGAATTTCGAAATCGAATGCAGTTAACTTCTGTTACTATTTTTTGTATTTGCTTTATTAATGCTTTTGGTTTTTGTGTCTTAGTTTATGTGTGTGTGTGTCTGTGTTTTAACGATTAACGGAATTTTTTCAAACGTTCCAAAACGCTCATTCGTTCGCGCATAAATCGTGCATGGCGCAGGCGCAGCGCTGATATTTACTGTTAGTTTTAAAGTGCATATCCGAAATTCTCTATTTGGCAATTTTAATTTTTTTGTTTTTGTTTGTTTTGCAAATGTGCAATGGATGGCACGCTTTTGCAGCTACGGTCGACGCTTGCGCGCTTAAGATGATGCAAAAGCGAAAGTGAAACTTTGTTTTGTTATAAATCTCGAGGTTGCACGCAGAGTTAAAATTGGTTTGAAGAAGATTTTTCGTGAATAAATTCGTTTTTTTTTTTTAAGATTTTAAATTGAAAAACGGTATAAAATGATTTTGAATCAATCAGCCTATGACCTTGTGCTATTTAGTAATAAAAAAGGTATATTATAAAACTTCTTTGCTGAAATTTACTGATATTTAAGGTGAGACATATTTTTCATATCTTAAGTCTATAAATTTCTATGTCCTGCTTTACCTAACATTCTATAACATCACGTACTCGTAAATGGTCGTAGGATCTAACTAGAAGATGTATCTAAATTGTATCTGGAAACACATATGAAGCATTCCTTAGCAAAAGAGTCCAATGTTATTCGCCCCTTCTCTACTGAGTTGAACTTACCATATATTCACGAGAGTGCAAGTTTTCTTTAAACTTGTTTCCCATAATTAAAAATTTGTTCTGAGTGTGACACTCAACAGCGGATTCTAACCTATAACTTCATCAATGATTTATAATATATTATTTTTTAATTACATTATTAAATTAAATAGTTAGGAAAGGTCCAATGCAAAAGAATTAGTTAAAAGTCAAGTGACATTGTAGAGTAGAGTCTTCCAAACATTGTTTCATTGTTATACCATAGTGACGATATTTAAGAAGCTCTGCAAAATACAACCCTTTCAAGCCTATGTGACCCATACTGTCATAACAATAGCAGAAATTTCGATTATATATTATATATAAACTCGAACTTTTGCTTACATAACCTACAAACCTCTTAAGTTACGTCGTTACGCACAATTGGTTCCAAAATAATTTAATCAACAAAAATGACGACAAATTCCGAGTAGTGAAGGCTTTGGAAGGCGAAAAAAACTTCATAAGAGTTAAGTCGTAATCTTAATTGATTTTGTTTTTTGCGTTCCTTATTTTTGGTAAGCCTACTACCAATGCCTGATCTGTCCGACATTCCAAAATATTATTAAGAAAATATAAGATATTCTAAAGTATAAATATTGTACTCAGCACAGATAGATCGACATTAGAAGGACTGCGGCAACAAAAGCCGAACTTAATACCACTATATCAACAGCAAACAGGTGCACATTGATGGGAAAATTACTTATATATTATAATACAACAATAATTTTTTTTTTTTATTATTTTTCCAATCACCTTCAAGGGCATAAGTGAAAAATTATCCGTCTATAGAATAACAATCAAACAGGAAATCTTTTGTAATCATTACTTACATTAAATACACATATAGAGCCCAGTCAAGGTGAAAATAAAATCAATATCATATTTGTTGCAGCCTTAATGAGCTCTCACTTGTGCCAAACGGTTTTTGCTGGCGCTAAAAAATATTTCTCACAAAAAACTTATCAATTGCAGACTTTTCTAAGTCAATATTACAAATGGCAAACACTAAACGCCAGCCACTTTCTATATTTAATCAGTGGGCAAACGAGACAGTTTCAATGGCAGACGTCTAAAAGCAGCCAGAATGTCCATTTGACAGCCTCAAAGACACATGTGGTTTGGCCCACTTTTCATGTTGCCACACAGCTATTGCCACATGCGGTGAGAATTTAGTAGCCAACTTGATAGTATGTTTTTTGTAAACAGATACAAATTTATTGTGTGTGTGTGTGTGTAAATTTTAACCGAACATAGCCATGAGCAGGCACATATGTGAGCTACTTGGCTAAAATAAATTTCCCTTTTCAACATTTTCACTTAATTTTACGTTTTGTTTGTCTTGTTTTTCATTAATTTGTTGTTGTTTTCGGTTGTATATTTTCCAGTGTTGGCAATGCGAATTCAATGCCATTGGCAGTCAACAGCAGTGGACGCGCGGACAAATTACTGCAAAATGGCCATAACCACCATCAGCCGAGCGGCAACAACGAAAGCGGCTATAATAATAATAACAGCAACAACAAGAAAAACAGCAATCATAACAACAGTGCCAGTTACAATAAATACAATAATAGCAACAACAGCAGCGGTAAAACAATGATGATGATGACCACCAATGCCATTAGCAACAAACATAGCAGCAACAACAACAACAATCATAACAACAGTAGTAATAGTCTTAGCAGTAACAAGAGTAACGCTACTGCGAATATAGCCAACACCAAGGCGATAAATAACAGCAATAGCAATATCAAAAGCAACAACACCACCAATAGCCATATAACTACTAAAAACCGACTAAACTATGCGAACAGCAATGATGGTTACGCCAGTTTACTAGTCGCCACCGACGTTACTAGCACAGCGCCTTTCAGAGTGGCAACGGCCGCGAAGACGCCAACAACTGCAACAGCAACAGCAACGACAAAGGCTAAGGCAGCAACAGCCGTGCCAAAAGCAACCACCACGGCACCGGGTGCAGCCGTGCGCGTCAAGAAACAGTCTACCAGTTCGACAATAACAACAACAACTAACTCGTCTGGTGTAAGCGCTGCCAAACACAACGAAACAACAGCGCCGGCGACGACGACGACGACAGCAGTAGTGGCGTCGCCGATACGGGGCAACGGTAAAGTCAGCCAAACGTCAAAAAGTGGCGATACCAAGTCGGCACAGAGTGGTAGCGTCGAGCGTCGCGGACGCACCAGTTCACATCAGTCGCACTATTCGACGGACAAAAGTGGCTCGTCCGGTTACTACAGTTCGAACGTTTGCTCTACATATTCACTGGACGAGCATATTTACTGCGAACCGGTTATAGATATCCTAGACGTGAGTCGAACTAGTGCCGGTGCTATCGGGGGCGCTAGTAAGACAAGTAAAAGTGCACGCTTAGAGTGCACGAATACAAAAGCCAATGCCAATAGTGGTGATAATAGCAAAAGTAATCAAACAACAACTGAAATGAGCAGTAAAGGTGGTGGCGCAACGAAACGTTGTTATGGACGACGCAACGCTACAGCGGTGACTAGTCGCAATGGCGAAAGTGGTATTGCAGGTTGTAGTGAGCTGGACGGTGAGGATGATTGTGATAGCGATGCAGAGGATGAGTCTGCGACGGCCGCGGTGGCGCGGCGTAGCAACTGCAAGGGTGGACGCAAGTCACAGGCGGTCGCAGAGACAGCTTTCGGCGCGGATAAAATACCGGCTAGCTTGCAATTCTTATTACAACGACAGACCTCAGATGAGTATGCCACATCACAGCACTTCAGCGAGAATTTGCGCATACTTGAGACTAGCATAGAGAATCTCGATCGTCATTTAAAGAATTTTCCAAGTCTGAGTTCTCATGAACACATTGCTGCATTTGTACAGGCACATCATCATCACCATCATCATCATCTTGCGTACCTGCAAACGGCGTCCGCCGAGATGGGCGATAAGTTGGCTACGCGCGTGCCACCGCATGTGGCGCAACATCAATTGCCCACCATTATGGAAGGTTACGATCCCGCCAATCAACCACGTCGTTCATGGCCCGATGACATGGTGGATGATTCGCTGCTCGACATTGACCTCGACTCATTTCTGCTAGTCAACGAACGTAAAACCGACGGTATCGGCAAGTCCGCACGTAAGTCGTCTCTGCATGCTGTTGATGGCATCGATAATCCCACTTTTCTCACCGAGGAGCAGGAAGAGGAGAATAATTATAAGTGTGCGAAATATATCAATTCCTGCCCGGATGATGCGTATCATGTTGAAAGTGATATAGTTGCTGGCACTAGCACCATCTCGGAGAAGTCCGTCTCGGTAGCCGATCATTATATGAAACGTTACGAGGATCAGCTGCACTTTCAGAACACACGTGAGCTGCTCGAAGATGTGCGCGATAAAATACGTTTGCTCTCGCAGGCGAGCGGCAACTCCAGCCGCAGTGGCAGCGCCAATACGCATAATCCTGATATGCCATTAAGTGTGACCGCACCCACCGAACAATTGCCGCGCGAATTGGAGGGCATGATCAAGACGCTGAAAAACGAACTAGAAAACTATTTAGATCGCATGAATCAGCATAGTGAATTGGAAATACGCCAACTGTGTAGCGGTCTTGTGCGCAATCACAATATCGTCAAAATGAAGAAGGCATTCGAACGTCGTCGCTCAACGCACAGTCTCGGTACAATCGAATCGGATTACGGTTATGTCGGTAACTACGAAGCAATATGCGATGGCGTGCCATCTAGTATACGCGAACAAATCGTTTCCATTCGCTGCGCGAGTGATCCGAATTTTAAAATGAAACGCAAATCCCTTACCGAAGTCTTTCCCGTCACCGATTGTTATGCAGAATCGGAAAAGTTACAAACACCCGCGACTCAGATAGCTCAACAGCCACTTCGTTCTTCGTTACCGCGTCGCGCTCGTGTAGAACTACGACAACGGGAACACGATCAAAATGTCATTACTTTACATGTGCCTACAACACAATTACAGCGTAATCTGTCCTTCCAACAGCCGATACTGAACAAATTAGATGCGAAGTCATTGCAAACTCCGCCGACAGACGCCGAAGTTAACGGTAAGGGTAGTAAAGGCGCTGGTGCTCTCGGCGGTAACGGTAACGGTAGTGGCGCTGAATCGGGCGAATCTGGTGATAAGGATTCCATTTTGGAATGGCATCGAAAGAAGCCGAGTATTTGGGAAATGTACTACGGTACGAATCGCATGAACCAATCATTGCTGGGCAAACGTAACGGCATGGTCACAAACAACAACAATCAGGTCCCGATGTCCTATGTAAGTAGTTGACTTTTTATTTGCCTAATAATTTTAATTAATTGTAATTTCTACATATGTTTTCATATTTTTTTAATCAATAATAGTCGCTTCTCTATTAAATACATTTGTAGAAAAACCCCTTAAAAATATTTTTTATGGTAACGTACAACTAAAAATTTAAAATATTTAAGCTTTTTTATGGTCCTCAAATAATTTGTTTTATATGTCAAAACTATTATACTCCATTTATCCTTTATTGTCAAAATATTTTCTACTATATGGCAACCCTATTTCTATTTAATGTTGGCTTGACATTTAATAGGGAGTAGCCATTACAAGTATTTTTTATTTTTGCAAAATCTATATTTTACTTCTATATAAACTTTAATCATTTAAATTATATTACTTTCATAGAACATCCCATTTTTCCAGTATACTTTCCATTTGTTACTTCCTTCATTTTGAGCGAGAGTTATTGTCAAAAAAATGTTGAGATTAACTCTTCTCAAAGTCTGAGATTAAAAACCTAAAATCTCTTCTATTTGGTAACAGAATGAAGGTCAAAAATATATATTTGGCTATAGATGAAATGATATGATTGTTCTGGTTGTAGCAGCATAAAACCTAGCTGAAATAATGTGGAGAAATGCGAGTTGACAGTTCTTGACCGCAAAAAAATCCGTCTCCGTCTCAGTTACGTAGACCCGACTGTTATGGAAACGCACGAAACGAGTCAAGAGCTGAATTGAAAGATGCTTTGGCTACGAGGTCCAACCGAAGACTTTATTCTGGCACTGCGCAGAACAATGAGCTTTTTTGGTTCGCTCTAATCTGCACATTGCGGTCGGCCCTTTCGGTGGCTGTGTTTAAGCTAGAATGCGAAAAGAGCTGAACTTGTATCACCAAGGACCAAGGTGGAATTTCCATTTTACATTTTTCGCGGCTCTGAGTAAAAATATGGTCCTGATTAATGCTACATGAATAAAATTTCCTTGGTGTTGCTTAAAGATTCGTAGGATCTGGTAATCTACTTCACTTGAGGTATTTAAGTTATTTCGAGCGTTTTGAAGACTATTGAAAGTCAATCCTAAAGAAAACCCCACAAAAATCGATTCGGAAACCCATCATCATTTCTTCCGGCGATAATTTATTGACTTCCGCCAAACCTTAACTTTCTTGAAGTATACTTTCCTCTTTGTTTATATTGTGTTTAAAATATTTGATGACGGATGTGTGCAATGAGTGATGGAATCATTATTCAAATATTAATTAATATAAATCGTATTGTGTAACGACTGTCATAATAATAAAATTAAAAATATTTTCATTCTAAAAACTTAAGAATTGAAAAATGCCAAAGCTTTTGAGAAATTTACAAATTACAGTGTGTTTACAACAAAATCGCCCAGTTGCAACATAATAATTTTATTATTAATGACATTGCGTATATTTCGTTACACACGCGCATTTATCACTTCACGCTCACAGTGTTATTTGTGTAAGTACTTAATAGAAGTAATTAATTCTGAAAAATTTATCAGCTGAAATTTATTTGAAGCGAGTGAGGAGCAAAAAATTGCGACTGACGCGTGGTCTGACTAATTGAATGCTGTGGTAAATTAACAACAATGCAACAAATCTATATATATATATAAAACTAAGGTGTGTTGATGCCATTCGTTTGAAGTTTGTAAAAAAACCTTTTTTTTCTAATTTTTATACAAATTTTTTAATTTTTCAAAAAAAAATGTTTTTTTTTTATACAAATTTTTTTCTTTTATATATTAAGTTTTTACAATTTTAATTTTTAGCTTATAAAAAAAAATTCAAAACAATATTGAAATTTTTTTATTTTATATTATTTTAGTTTTTTTTTTTTGTTTTGTGTATTCAGATTCTATATTTGAATACAAATAACAAATAAAATTTAACAAGTCAATTTAAATGTCACATTCAAGTATTTGCAACATGTCAATAATCTCATAAGCCAATCAATTTGCATAGTTTTAGTTTAAATGCAGTTTATTATGCCAAGTGACTCACATGCATTGTTTTTGTTGTAATTTCCAATTATCAACACTGTTTTTTATTTTTTTTTCTTTACAACCACACTCAAAGTCATATGAATAATTGTCAAATAGCAATATGTAATTACTTTAGGCATTTGTAATTTTTGTAATTGATATCTCAATTGACATGCCGCACACACCCATACATACATGTCTATATAAAATAAAAATACAGTAATTTGTTTGTTAGTATGTGTAACTTCTATATTTTTCGTTGTTTTGTGGCCAGGTAATGACTTCAATTATTTTAATTCGTTTACAGTTAGTTGTTCTTAACAAGCAAACAATCGCACACATACAGTCATACAAACTCATAAATACTTACAATTACATGCTGTGCAGCTTGAATTGGTCGGTTATTGCAGTTATTAAAATTTTCGTTAAAAAATTGCATTGGGTCAGGGGCGCTTATTTTCAACTCCACCCTCTTTCTCGCACAACACACACACACACACATACGAGCTAGTATTGTAGTACAAGTGCACATACGTAATACACATATGTATTTTTCTGTGAATGCTTGGCAACCGATAATGCAGTATATTTATGTTTCACTTCAGCATATTGAACAATAATAATAAAGGATACAACAACTACAACAACAATAATCAAAGCAGCACAGCAAAACCAGCACTTGCACTTACATATGGCAGTTACTAAAACATACTTACATATGCATTTGCCTACAACTAACTACTGCATCGCGTGGGATTTCACCAAAAACCAAAGCAATAACAAAAAATAAAAATAAAAAAAATAAAGAAAGAACGTTAACTTCGGCTGCCACGAAACTATAATACCCTTCACAGGTGCATTTGTATCTTGATTTTCATCGGTCAGTTTATATGACAGCTATACGCTATAGTAGTCCGATCTACATAATTCCTTCAGAGATTGTGGTTTTGTCTTAGACAACCAGTTGTGCCGAATTTACGGAAAATATATTGTCAAAAACAATATTTTTCCACATCAGAACTTAATTTTGATCATTCAGTTTGTACGACAGCAATGTGCTATAGTTGTCTGATCTCAACAATATGTTCGGACATTATAGAATTGCTTTGGACAATAATTTGTGCCAAATTTCGCGAAGATATATTGACAAATAAAAAGTTTCCTATAGAAGAGCTCCATATCTGCGGTTCGGAAAAATAATTCATTCTTTGGAAGAAAAGGACGTGTGCCAAATGTCCAATCGATATCTCAAAACTGAGGGACGGACATGACTACATCGACTCAGCTTGTCACACTGATCATTTATTTATATATATTTTATAGGGTCTTCATAGCAAACTTAATATGTATACTCTGTTCGGGGTATACAAATATTCTGTAGGAGTTAATTGTACCGACTGTTTAAAATTCCAATGTGTTGTGCTGTCTAAAGTTATAAAAGTGCGAGCAAATTATTTTTGAAGTCTATTATGAAAATATTTTAATTACAAGCAGCTACAAGCTGATGTACACACACACAAAACTGATAATGTTTGCTTTCGATGTAAACGATTTTCCAAAATTTTGCCAAACTTGTTTAAAATGAGCTACCAATTTTGTTCATTAAAATCAAAAACCAAAAAAAATTTCAAAAATGAAAAATTAATGCAAAATAATGTTGAAAATTGTTGCAAATTTAACAGAGTCGCCAGTTCCAGTTTTGTAGAGCAAGTTTTTGATGACGATTATTGGCTTGCACGAGTATATACTAGTGCTTCCCTATTTTGTCGAATTCTTTAGGTTTTATTTTAGATAAAATATGTTCTGAGTTCTCAGAGATCAGATGTCATTCTTTATTACTGCTCTGAGTTGCGAAAATTTCCTTCTCCTTTGCTCCTTTGCTCTTCTATGAGAACTCTACTTAACGGAACTTCGAACTGTTTCGACTTCTTCCTTATCTACTCTGCTAATTTTAAAAATATTCTCCCTAAAACCCCTTGTGGAACAGGTCGATATCTTGATCCCGTTATGTTCATACAAATGTCGTTTTCTCTCAGAGCAGCAGATGATGTCGATTGACAATTTAAAGAAAAAAAAAAAATAACGTAGAATAAAAAAAAAATAAAAATAAAAAAATGAACTCACAAATAGCTTTCTTTTAAGTTAAAAAACGACGCACTAAAAGCTAGTTGCAATACCAAAACTCATTCTCTATATGTTACATTTGATATATTTCCGGCATAATTCTTTTGGTAGCCCTAATGAACATTAATTTAAAAAAAAAAAGTTAGAGATTAGAGGTATCTACTGATTATCAACAGAGATCGTGATTTGTAGTCCCGACCTTTCTAATATTTACTGATTGATTATGTGTTCTAATTCAAAGCCAATAAATTTCTAAAAAAATATTGGAAACGTTATTCTAATATCTATTCGATAATAATTCGGCACAAAAAAGGTATCCAACATCCCCTATACATATATGAAATAAAATATACCTAATAAAGATCTGAAAATCCTTAAATCGAGAACTCACAAAATTTATCTTTGATCCAATTTTATGGATTTACATCAAAATCTTATTAATATCATTAAATTTTTCTTAAGTACGCAATGCGAGGTTTAGCTGGCTACTACTGCCGCCTAAATTAAGTACAATTTAAGATATTTTATGTATAATTTATGCATTATTACCTATAAATATAAATTTAACCAACTCAAAACTCAGGTTAAATTAAATGTTTACACGTAATTTAACCTCAATTTTTCGAAATTGTTGGCATAATTTCAACAAGTCGAAGTATTGACATCTTAAGGCAAACAACCTTTTCGGCGCCTACTTACTAATTACTAGAACTTTTAAAAACAAATAAATGCTATTGTAAAATATGATTTCAGAAATACAATACATTTTATATGCACAAAAATGCCGTAGCAGCTTAGTTAAGTCATAAAAAATTTTTGGAAAATTATACCAATCACTATTCATTACTACTACCGCTACTATTCAGCACTATACCGCTCAGCCACTTGATAATTCACAAAAGCTAATCAGCAGCTATTTAATTAGCATAGATTAAAATCAACATCAAGAATTATACCAATATATCAACGGCGGCATATGACAAGTGTTGAGACCACTTCCGTTTTATGTTAATTGTGTAGCGTCTTCGTGCTGAACCTGTTTTAAGACATTCTTGTTTGTTTTTTAACGTAATATGTTTATAGGTATATATAATCATATAACACATTTAAATAGGCTTTTATCCAAAGAAAATCACAGTGTTGAAGTTAGTTGGTATGTAAAAGCTGACCTTGATGAGGGTAACAACCACGTAAGGTTGTTTTAGTGACACACAAATTATTGTGGAATTATAGAATTTTTTTCTAAAAACTGAATTCCACACATTTGTAAATTTAGTATATATTATATTTTTATATATTATTATTGATAATTCACACAAAAATATTATCCTCATATACAAATATTTATGATATCTAGCTATATTTAAAAAATGTTAATTAAAGACTAATTTTTGAGCTATATCAGTACATATCTTAAACTAACATATGTTTACATAGTAACTTAAAATACTTACTTCCCGTTTAAATCAACTTTACAAATGTAAAGTGGAATGTGAACCACAGTTGAAATATTGCAGTAAAACACAATTAACTATTGGAATAATGCAATTGGAACTGGAATATATTTCGGAAAATTTCAAGATTTGCTATTCTTGAAGAAATGGTGATGAAATCTTAACTGGATAAAGTCTAAATAAGGCACATTCGATGTCAAAAACATATGTTTCACTTTAAAAATATTATTGAAGTTAACATCACTATTATTCATTAACTCAATAAAATATCGGCAAATCCAGTCGATTTAAAAAAGAGCGAAACTATTAAAAAAAATTTCTGGACTTGAAATAACTATTGTAATGTATTTGTAGCTAGGTTAGATAAGGTTAGATGGTAGGGCTGATCCTCGCTACAAAGGAAACGATTAACCCTACTTCGACAACTGTAAGCGCTAGTCCTTTATAATTCTCAAAACTCCTAGATATGGATCACCAGACTTTCATAGATCGACGAAGCGCCTTGAGCCTACCAAGAAGCCCTTTATCCACTTCAACAGATTCGCAGAAAGTGTGACCACCTGTTTCACTCCCAAACTGGATAAAAGAAAAGGTCTGGATGATTCCACTATGCCTTCTTCCGTACAGCTTCGGCAATTTAAGTCCGACAAGATATGTAACCTCACCGCATATGAGACCATTGGACAGAGTCCTGTTAGAATACCTACTACGGCGATGAGATAATCTTGCTAATAACAAGTAGTTCAAAGGACTTCTTACGTTTCACTTTGAGCCAGAAAGATCTCGCAGCTGTACAAGTTTTGGTTGTTGACTAGCGCTTGCTTAGCTCACGGAAGATTCAACTCTTAATGGTAGTAAGAGGACAGCGGAGTACCAACTCGTTGCCAATCTGATGAAATGCCCATCCTATTAAGCTCATTGGCAATGCAGTTTCCACCGATTCCGCTGTAACGCGCTATCCAAACAAGTCGAATAACAAATTAGCTTGATGCTACTGATAAGGAGGTCAAAAACTCCTTGAATAATCTTGAGCGCACTGTCTACGTACAAGAGGCCAGTGTTGCAGTTCTGCTGTATGAAGGAAAAGATTATATTTCAAAACCTTTATCTCCTTCTCTGATGAATGAATCATATCTAAATTTTTATTTTTCTATAAAATTCTGGCTCTTGTATTAATTATCAAAGGTTCTTTTACATAATTTATTTTCGAGTAGATTCAATTCTAAATTAACTCTATTTTAATTTTTGTTTGTTTGCATTATTTTACAACAATAATAAAGTCTTTTAACTCCACTCATAAACCAATCGGATCAATATTAAGAGGGTTTCTAACTTGTGAGATCAAAAAAATCGCATTTTATTTTTTTGCATATTCATACAGAAACATGTTTCAAAAATACGCTCTCGAGATTTCCTTGTTGAAATCTGTTAAATTACGAAATTTAAAGGCCGTTTGGTGGGGCGATGTCAAGCGTTTTTAGAGATTGTGGAAGTCCTGCAAGGCGCAAAAGTTTAACAATCGCAATGAAATTTTTTACACTTATTTCTTAGGAGTTTGTGCACCCATGGTACTAGAATTTGGCATTCCTTTAAAATAATAATTAGTAACAAAAAACAAGAGCCAAAAATCAATTTATTTTCAAAAACTTATATTTTTTGCATTTTTCATGTTCGTTCTGTGAAAAAGTGACAGATTGTGAAAATATTTTTCCTATGCGTTTCAGATTTTATTTACGAAAGATAACAGTACGCTGGGACTTTCACTATTAGGACAAGTCGTTGCCAACTTGTGCTTATTATTCCGTACCCCCCATTTCCCTATTACTTGGATCACCAAAAAAAATTGTAAAGCTTCAGTAAACTTTTTTCGACAACTGTGCAAAAAATTCATCCGTTTATCTATTATACTTTCCCAGGAAACAATTCCAGAAAAAAACAGCAGGTTTTTGAGCCAACAAGGTAGAAACCACCCCGTAATAAGATATTACGATCATACTATGATATATGTATTGGGTCTTTTAAATCTAATATAAACATAACTAATAAATATAAAATTTACTTAATATTTATGTATCTAAAATTACAAAAATACTTAAACTAATCATACGTTTTACTAAATCAAGAAAAGTGTTGAAATATAACGTGTGTCCGCTCTAATTGAAAACTAGCCTATAACTGATATGTGATTTAAAACCATTTAGCTTATGTATATCCGCAATCGTTATTCAAAAAATTGCTTTTGGGCCATTAATTGTTTTTTTTTTTTTTGGGAATGCCAAATTTATAACAAGTAATTCGTAACAATCTCATGACTCACGTATTATGTTTCATGAGTACTGTTACTTGTATTTCTTTGTTTGAGCCTTATACGTGCATAAATGAAATGAATCACAATAGAACATAATAATGAAAAAAAAATAAAAATATGGAAATTCGAAAACAAAGCAAAGATTTCAATAAGAAACGCACGCGTTTGAAAGAATTGAGAGCTAAATAACAGAAAATGAAAAAATAAAGAAAATAGACCTGCAGAGATCGCACAATGTCAGCTGAGCTTAAAAGAAAATCACACAAAACAATTCGTAATAAAATTTAAATATGCATGTAGTAGTTGAAACGAGTCTTGACTGTAAAGAACAGCAGCTTCGCATTGACAAAATCACAGTCAATGTCCGTCAAATGCAAATGTCGCAACATTAAAATAACAATGATGCATACATATGTTATAAAATAGCAACCACAATATTTACTTATATATTTCAAATCAGCAACAGCTGTGTTCAATAATGCCAACACGTACAAACACACTCGCACACATGTAAAAATACAAGTAGCTGGCCAACTCGTGGTTGATTTGCTCATCAGTCAAGTGCAGTAGCGCAATATTAATTATAAGCACCAATTACAAATGTACACACATATGTTATATGTAAATGTCTACAATTAAACATACAAACTGACAAGTAAGAAAAACTGCAAATACAATAAAAGCAACGAGGAGTAAACACTAGATGTGCAAAATAATGATTGGCAATTGCCAGTGCATACTAAATGTCTGTAGGGAGTAAAAAAAAAAATTTTTAATATTAAATTTACAAAAAATAAACCCATAAAACAATTAAAAAATACCGAAATACTGCTTTAAAAAGTGCAATCGCATTTACACCATTAACAACAATAAAAACATAAACTTATGCGCAAAAGTCGCACGTTCCGACAATCAGTAACTGTGGCAGAAGTCGGCATTGTTCGGGCGTATACAAACACTTGCATGCAAATACAATTTCATATTTTTTGCGAAACTCATACAAACATATGTATGTATGTTAATTTTTTTTTTTTTTGCTTCGCTGAAGTTGCATTTGCGCACGCGCAGAGCTGGGTGCTTGTTAAAAACAACGTCAGAATGCCGCATAATGCCACTCGCGGTGCTGCTCCTGCATAGATATGTATTTGTTTACATATTTAAATGTTTACTGCATTGCACAAAAATGTGATGACAATAATATATCGGTGAATACGATATCGGCAGTTCGATCTAAATAAGCAAAACATGTTCGGAGATCGTTAACTTGCCTTGACAATAATCTGTGTCAAATTTCGTGAAGAAATAAAAATATTTTGGTGTCAAGTAAAAAATTTTCCATACAAAAACTTGATTTTAATCGTTTAGTTAGTATGCCAGCTATATCGGTCCGATACCGGCGAAAAAAGAACGTGTGCAAAATTTCAGATCGTTACAAGTAAATTTTTTCTTCTTAAACCAATAGTTATAGAGGAACTGCTTCGCGCAAGGGTTCATGATATACAATTTTTCGATAAGTTCAACCTCTTTTGTTATAGTTCTTAACTTTTGTGCAACACTGTATGCTTGTATATTTCCTATACAAAAAGTATGAAGAGGCTTGCAATTATATATTTATACTATATATTTTGTAAATAAAGCTACTACTCCATCGGTGACAAGTCAAATCGTTCATAAACGCGGCCAAGGATGTCACACGATATTGAAATGCACACACAAACACATATGTACGTATTTATATATTGACATCCAATTTGCATGCACAACGTATCGGTCGAGTGCGACACAGGCAATTACATTTACAACGCAAATTTTATTTAAATAAAAAAAATCTATGTTTAAAAAAATAAATATTAAAGTAAATTTAAGCAAAAGAAAATAAATTTAAAAAGTACAAAATTGCTCATAATGCTAGGTGCTGTAAAAATAAACTTCTAATAAGAACCTAGAACGGGTAACCCCAATTATCGTCGTAAATTTAAGTAAAACCGAAAATAATATCTTTAAGATGCATGGATCTATTGTATAAACTTTTCTATACTATAACATACGATTTGCTTAATTTTTCTTAATTAAAAATTTCTATTATCAGCACACTGAAAGTAAATTTAAAAAATCAATCCCGAAACTATTTCGGGATCCCGTTATGGCTATTTTGAAATCCCGAGATTTGCAAATCGAATTTCAAATGCTTTATGTAAATGTTATGTTTCGATATCGATATCTCAATGCAAAATACCGTATGTGTTGTATAGAATTGTATTGTATGTAAAGATTAAAATATATACATACTTGTATGTATATCTAAAAGAGCTATAATTTACATGTTTAACTGGATCAAAAACGAATTTTCTAATTATTTAATCAACTAAAAAACAGCTAAAAAACATCTAAAATTTCAGCCCGGAAGGTTTTCGGGGTTTTGATATGAATGTTAGGAAATCCCGAAAGTTTTTATTTGAATACTAAATCTAGTTCAGTATTCAGTTCATACTATTGGATATTGAGTTAATACACGTTTTTCCCACAAATAATGAAGTTCTTTCTCCTTCAACTCCTAAATTAATAAATTTTTAAGAATGTTAGTCCCGAAATTTTTCGGTATTGAATAATAAAATTAAATTAAATTAAATGATTTTCTTTGAACTTTTCAATTATAATTTCCTTTTTTTTAGTTTCAATCCCGAAAAACTATCGGGATCTCGATATGGGCATTGAGAAATGCCGAAATTTCCAAATATATATTGTACTTAAATATGTTATTGGTGTTCATTGAGTCAATACAAAGTTTCATACAAATAATGAAAATTAATTAAATAATCTCTACTAAAGAGTTCAATTACCTGTCAACCCACCAGTATTTCACCATTATTGTTAGCCAATTCATTAATTAATTGTCATTGTTTGCAAAAGTATTGAACTTCAATTGCAGCACTAACACCAAAAAGCGTTCAACTCTATTTCCATTGGCAGATAATTGCATATCAATTTCAACATTCACAAAAACTTTGTTTATTGTGGACAAAGAAAATTAGCGAAAATTGTTGAACCGACGAAAAGTGCAAATATTTTAATAATATTAGCAAAAATAATAAATAATGCGAACGAATGGCTGACAAACAGGTATTTCAATATTTTGCCTTTTCATTAGTTAATACAACAAAATACAAAAGAAACTTCAAATATGCAAACATACACTTAATTCATATGAATATACTCGTATAAAGATGCGAGTTTGCGTGTCTACGTAGGCGCTAGTGGGTGCATAACTTCCTTGACCGACTGCGGTCAATCAACCGTTTGCCGCTGAGCAATTGAATGCGACGACAAAAACATATGCGAAAATCAAATAGAAAATAAAATGTAAACGAAAATGCAAACAAACACCAAATAGTTATACTACAGCAGGTGCATACATATTCTTTTTGAATGCTGTTAACTAACAGAGGTGACAACCTGTCAACATTTCACGTTTCCATAAAGAAGCTTGAAATTGCGTTGCGATCGCAGAGTGAAGAGGAAATGGATATTGAAAGCATGCATTAAAATTTACTGCAAATTGCAAAATTGTCTTTAACTCTGTGAGTTGTATGTGTGTAAGCGCGTTGAATTTAAAAGAAAATAGTTAAAAAAAAAACATATAAATAAATATTATACTAATAGTATAAAATCGTCAAGCACAATACACATAAAAATAGCATAAAGGGACAGCTGAGTCGTAATTGCCTATTAGTGAGTAAACGAACTAATACACATATACTATGTATATAAATATATATTACAACTCATATATCACCTAGAGCTGTTAATTAACTGACTATTATGTTGAAAATGATGCGCACATTTTTCTTTTCAATGAGCGCCAAGCTTTAAAAGCTAAAGACACTTGCCTTTGCAACTTTTTACACACACCAAGTCACACATACCTACATAAGCTATCATAGGAAGGCCAGCCGATGACACATGAGTAACCCGCAACCATAACCTAAATAATGTGTGAGAAGTTATGAAATTTTTGGGGAAATTATTTTAAAATATTATTATTAAAAAGAAGCAAATGCTAGAGTTTTTCTGCCTATTTGTAACATGTTTTAAGTCAACTCCGACTCATTAAAGTTAGAGTTTTAAATAACTCAATATATCATTAATATGCGTTGATATACCATTATCTGGCAAAGAGTGAATATTATTAGAAAATACGTTTTTGTTATTAGTCGGAACTGGGTTCGTTCACAGATCAAAGAGATTTCAAAATTAAAGTTTTTAGACACTCAAAATAGGATTAATTTATTGTTTCGATTTTCCTAATATTACAATCATATAAATGTTTCGATTAATGTATAATTTCGATACATAACTACTGATTCTATAAGAAATATAAATTTTTTTAGGAGAAGGTAACTTTTTTATTAAACATCTCCGATGAAAATCGGTCTTAAGCTCGTTAATGCATATTTTAAAATATTTCAATAACTTTATCGGTTTAACTATTTAATTTTTCAATGAAATTAAATTATTTTTATTAAACAACAAGTGGCAGCTCTTTTTCAAAAATGTTTTCAACTGTAATCTTAAAACGTTACTTAAATTTAATAATTTTACTTGAATACATTTTTTAAAGTAATATTCAAAAATATGTTCAGCTACAACATTTTCGTAAATATTTCTCAGTTTAATGCCTTTGCTGTAGTGATTTTTATTCTTCATTTTATAATTAATGTTTTCGGCTTCAAATTTTCAAACAGCTGGCAACTCTCCCACCTTTTAATATTTTGTTTATGTCATGAAGTACACAGTCGGTTACGCCATAGTGGAAAACTTATGAACTAGTGAAAATTAGCCCACTTTTGGCCTAGTAATTTTTGCACCTTTGATATACTAAATGTAAAATGTGTGTAAAATGTTTCCTTAATAACACTAGTTTGTCTGCTTGATATTGCCACATATACTTTCATAGTCATTTTATTGGTGATATACCAAATTGCTCTGTCACGATCGGCTACTTAAAGATAATGCATTGAGTGGCGAGTAAACAATTTAGTATCAGACAGAATTAATGGTAGGCAATCAATCAAAAATACAATAGCATAAAATAATCAAATCAGATAAAATGACATGAAAAGAAAAATAAATAATTTAAATTATATTTAATATAAGAAATGAAATAAAATTGCATTTACTTCAATTTAATTTTAATTAAATATTATAATATAAAATTATGTAATATTAAATCCATGAAATATTAAAAAATAAAATTTTTTTTGATAATTAAATACAAACGCAAATTGTTTTCGACTCTTCATAAGTAACACAAGTAACCATAAAATACCAGCCCGTTAAGTATACGCCACACCACCATGATGATGACCAAGTATTGAATAGGCTTGAATACTATTGTAAATTTTCATATTTTCCACATGATTAGCACAATCATCGACACTTAATTAATAGGCTCTCTGAATACGTTTCGAATATGAGCTTTTCTTTCCTTTTGCAACATCACGTACCGGTACTCGATTGCATAAATGTGCCAAATTGTTGACTTCCGCGACTTATGGCACACAACAAAACACTTGTAGGCATAGTTCATAGCACATAACCCGCTCATGCTTGTGGCATACATATCTACTTATACATCTTAGAAACGACGTAAATGTGGTTGTAGGGATGGATGTGCGTACATTTAACATACATATAATATATACGTAATCGCATGTCTCTATTTTTTGTAGAGTGCAAAAGTCTTGCCAAGATTTGCTCACAAAATTTTCGAAATTTTCATTTGATGCGGTAAAAAATTATTATGCAATTTTATTGCCTTGTTGGAGTGTTGTACAGTATACAGTTAATACGAGTTCGACACGAATAAAATAAAATAATTCAAGGTAATGATAGTTGCCGTTATCTGGCACATTTTTATTGACTGAATAAAGTAATGCCGTTATACTCACATAAACTAAAAGTAAAAAATAATTTAGTGGTTTATTTATTATACTCTTACAACATGTTGCTACAGGGTATAATGGTTTTGTTCACCTAACGAAAAATAATCGAGTTAGATATAAGATTATATATATATATATATAAATGATCAGGATGATGGGACGAGTTGAAATCCGAGTGACTGTCTGACTGTCCGTTCGTAGATCGGACTACTGTCACGCCCACAAAACGTCATAATTAAGCCACAAATTAAGATACAAATCCGTAATTTGTTACAACAAATCGCAATAATGAGGGGCACCTGTAGTTTGGCAATTTTTTTCAAAGTGAGCGTAGCCCTGCCTCTTTATAGATCATAGGTATGTATATATTTCCCAAACTAATGAACATATCATCAAAATTTGCAGAAAAAAAAATTTGAAACTTTTTGCGATAGCATGAAAATGGGTGGAATCTTGATGATAACCACACCCACTCTCCATATAACGGTTGTTAAAACCTATTAAAACTGCGATAAATTAAACGAAATGCATCTGAGACATTAAATGTTATATCCAGAAAGGCAAAAGAGGGCTTAAAAGGAGCAGGTGTCACAATTGGACAATTGGCGGGGCACCGCCCACATTTAGGTGAAATCACATATCTTTCACTTTTTAGTACAACATTTGGATAAAACTTTGCACAAAAGTTGTCAAAAAATAATGCAATCAGGCATTTCTATTCCCCCAATGATTTTAGTATAATTTTCGCTAACGGAAAGTAAAATATAGTAATAAAACTAAGTGAGTATATGACCTTCAAAATAAGTTATTATGATACCAAATTTAATTGTTATCCATTCACCATTTCGTCGAACAATGAAGTTGAACTCTTTCGCTCTCTTAATGTAAAGTTTTACCAGCGCCTGAGACATTTAATCGGCTTTGATCCTTGTAAGATGCAAGAGTGTGAAATGTTAGGTTCTACCCGAACTTGGCACTTCCTTTTTTTCACTTAACAAAATATTTAATTTTATTTAAGAAATAAAAAATATACCGAATATATATAAATATTTTGTTTTGCTCTTACATTAAATATTTATTTTTCTTGATATAGTGCAATTAGCTATATTAATTTAAAAATTACTAAAATTGTTGTGTTGATACTAAAATACATTTTAAATTTTATATATTTCATATTATAAATTAAGTTAACTTATTTGTTATATTTGTTAATTTTATACATATTTTTAAATTTTTTTAAAGTTACACTGTTTTAGTATTATTTTGGCAGAAAATATTTATTTTTTATCACCACATGATTTATAAATAAAATTAATTGATGAACAAAAAATTTTTATTTTATATTCATATGTGAGAATATAAACTATATTTTATTATGTTAGTTTTAAATTTATTTTATTTTATTTTATTTTACTTTATTATTTTATTTTTTATATTATTTATTTATTTTTTTTATTTTACTTTATTTTATTTTATTTTCAGTTGATTGTTTCTTATTAATTTCGTAAACATTTTTCAATTATTTAATTTTAATTTAGTATTAAAAATTATCTTAAGAATTAAATTGACCAAAAAGTCAATGTGTATGTTATTTTTTAATTAAAATTAATTTTTTTCGATTTTTCAATTTATTTTACTTGTAAACATATTTTTTTTGATTATATAATTTTTTTTTTAGTATATTTAAATATATTATATTATTTTATATAAATATACAAATTTATTTAATTTTTTTCGAGTTTTTAATTTTTTTACTTTAAACACACTTGTATATATATGTATGCATATACTTTTTCTAATTAATTTTTTTCACTTCAAATTACTTTTCTGCGTTTAAATTGGTATTTTGACCACAAAAATTCGTGCAACAGCTTTACTGCTTTTAAAAATTTATTTCACTGCATTGTTCTAACCAAAATTAGGCTTTCCAGGTAAACCGCACCCAATTGCTTAACACTATTAATGAACATTCTACAACTCCAATGCAAAATTATGCAACTTATTTGCGAGTAAAGGCATTAGGCTAACTACTACTTTTTTTGTTTTTTTTTTTATGGAATTTTGGACGCTGGGCTCGCCTCAATTTAAAGTTGTCGAAAATTATTTTTATTTTACTATAACAAAAATCATAAACATGCCAAAGAAACAAAAGGCCAGTCAATACTCACACACATACATATAATTGTACAGACATAACATAAGTATGTTTGTGTGTGCATAAAAATAGGCGTTGTGACCCAAAATATGATTAATAGAAAAAATATTCGCAAACAAATCGAAGTAAAATATGAAAATCTGCTATTGCGCGCCTGTGGTAGCAAAAATACGCAAATCCATATTCATAAAATGCAGCACAAATACAAAATTGCATAAAAAAATATTCAAGAATTGATTTTCTGACTATCACGTATAACTAACGGTTATTGGCTAGTCTTTCAACCATGACTGTAATAATATTTAATTGCCAATTTATTGACCCCTACTGACCAATTTATTTTTGGCTGCGCCTAACTGCAAGCACAACAATAAATATTTAACAAATCACCTCAGAGGGGGGTAAAATATGTAGTTTTGTTGTAAAGTTTGAAAGTTCTGCGAATTGCTGAATTTTATTAGGCTAATTGGGGTGAATAATTCGAGGCGTAAATTAATTACAACTAACATTATAACAATGGAAATAAAATGGGTAAAAATAAAGGCGTAAAGGTGTTATATACATATATGTTAAAATATAATGTAAAAAATAATTTTTCAATCAAAACACTTCTTTGAAAATGGGTGCGTATTATATACTTATATTTATTATTTTTTTCTCAAATCATCGCATCTGCGTCATGTTTCTATTTTGGCCAACATCCGCCGGCAACCAAAATTATTTGTCTAAGTAGCCAGTCTCGCTCCACAGAACAGCTTCTTGAATTTGCATGTCAGCACTTTACAGCGTTTTTTGTTACTTTTTCATACTTTTTGTTTTATTTTCTTCAAATAATATCCTAATCAAAATTCAATTATTAACGCGTTATCGTCATGCAAATGCTGCATAACACCCGCGCGCCAGCCACATGCCACTTAGCACCGCTACCGAAAACTGATTTGTGTAGCAAATGAAATGATTGTTACAAAAAACCAAACACAACAACTGAAAAATAAAACACTTTAAATGCGCGCTTTTTTTTTGTAGCGATCGCCCCCGAATTGTGGCGCTAATCCGATTTTTGATCTCGTTCGTTTGCGTTTAAACCGCCCGCGTTTAATTCTGGTGCTGCCAAAAGCAAGAAACAAAACTTATAAAAAATTGTGAGTTGTTTTTTTCTCTTTGTATTTTGACATATTCTGAATTAATCTTCGTGGTTGTTAAATACCACGCTGAATATTTTTTTTCTAGTATGTCTTCAATTATCACGCATTTTTTTTTTTTTTTTGTTATTTTTGCATTAGCAGATTGTGTGAAAAATACAAATAGTATTATCAAAAGTGTGCCATCTACAATTTAAAAGTTAGTTTCCATTAATATTATTTATTTTTAGTTTTTAGAGATATCAATGGTACGTAATTGATAATATTGCTAGACACACATATTATTATAACTATCTGCAAAACATCAAAAAAATTAATACTCTAGTAATACCAAATTTTCAAATCTTTCAAAATTCAATTTAATTAAATTTATTAATATTTCGAAGTTATTTCTAACCAGAAAATATATTAAATTATTAAAGAATAAAATAGTTTTTAGTTTGAGTTTATGCTTTTTAATTTTTATTCTTTTTTTGTATTTATTTTATTTTAGTTCTCTTCCACTTTATATACCATATATTATGTATTTATTGATACTATATTTTTGTTTAACCCTTGAGGAATTATATGGATTTGTTCACAAAGTGTCTTAGTGTCTCGGGTATCCTTAAGTTGCATGCCGAACTATTTCAATATTATTTTTATTATTTGAAATTTGTATTTTTTATCACTCAATTATAAAATCTTTTATTTTCTGGCTAGTATGACCCAACGAAATTTCGACGTGTTATACTACAAGTACTTTGTATTATAAGAACCAAATATTCATCTACTGAAGGGAATTCTGAAAATTTCTGAAAGGGATAATGTACGCTATGTAAAAAGAACATTTTATAAAGCATAATGAAGCCAGGGAACTGATAATGTGAATAGTGTTTTTGGTCCTGATTGCCAAGAAGCGGCCAGCTTTAGCCCGTAGGAGACCAGCCAGGCCACATAGATGCATAATGACTCGCCTGTAGCCTGGAAACTTTGTTAGGAGGTTCATACGCATCCGCTTATAGTCCGGTTCTGGCATGAAGTAATGTAATTACAACTGCGCCTGACTATGACGAATGATTTTACTGATGAAAAATTCGCCACCAGTGAAGCTTGTGAAAATGTTCCATTTTTTGTCAATAGGGACGAGGGTTTCTATGAGAGCAGCATTAGCTTCAAAAGCCAAGCAGTTATCGCACACAGCGGCACATATTTAACCTAAATCTTATAATTCTAACTATGCTAAATAAAACCTTCAATTTAATGCAAAAGTAATGAATTTCTTTTGACTTTACTACTTATATATAATTTAAATTAAAACCCATTACTATTAACTTTGAATTTTTCTTAGCTTTGAAGTTCTTGCTTCCTCGCCCATCTGTAAAAGCAAGAGTAAGCTGCTGATTACACCTAAATAAGTTAAGAAATAAATTAGTTGGCTTAATTGTTTAATTTATATGCTTGATTAGACGCATTGTACAACTTTCAAATTAAATTTATTTCCTCTATAGACTTAAAATTAACTATTTTGGCTGCGAAAAGTTCCTTGGCTCTTAAATTGGAACATACTTAACACAGCACATCTAATTAGAGTCACTAACTTTTAATTTGTTTTCATTTATTTATTCTGCTTGGTTAACAACCTCCACTTATTGTCCATATAATTTTTTTTTGCTTGTGTTTTTATGACTTGCATAGCAGATGATCTTCCGCAATTAATTTTAAACGCTCACTAAACATTGAAGCACAGCCACACGTTAGCGGCATTCAGCTACAATTCGGAAGTATTTGCACTTTATAACTAAGTTGTTGTTAGTTTATTTCGATATAAACAATTTGTAGTTATTATTTTGTCCAATTTGTTTTTATTGTACCAGACTAAGCAAAAAAGCAACAAAAAGAAAATTACTTAAGAAGACTTTGCTGCCACGTCTTGGTTGTAAATTAATTGTAAACACTTTTGATGAGGTTTTAATTTTCACAAACTACTTAATTACAGCTATAGACCCTCAAACACACACATAAATTTTGGTTGAGAAAATAATGCGCCCCTTTTATGTATAATGATCGCTGGCGTCGTGACCTTCTTGCGTGTCAGGCTCAATTAATTTTCGAATGCATAGGTCAGTTACGGACGCACACACACACACACATGCATACAAACTTTTTCCAGCGCGGGGTCATGACTAAGTTACAGCGTAGCAAATCAGGCGACTAAACGTATTGACCTTAAGAAAGAGAGCATTTACATTCAATTTAATTTCGAAAAAAATTTAATTTGAAAAATTGCCGCCATGCAATTACAACTCCAATTGCCAGTCAACCTGTTTACAAGTGGTTTGTTAGCTGCGCCTGCGCAATGCACGAATGCGTTACACTTACACACAAATGTATGCCGAGTAATTATGTGTGTATCTGTGAGTGTTGCCGATAATAATCAGGTCAATCAGTCAGTTGGTCAATCGGTCAAAGACATAGCCTATTGAACGGCCTGCGTTGGACAATTGTTGATTATCAAAACAACAACAACAACAATTGTTACAAGCACCACTTATTGGTAGTATGCTCCTTAATTTTGTTGTTAGTTTAGTTCAACAATTTTGTTATTTAATTTTCATTCAATTTCGTCAACGGTGGTAAGGCAATTTTCTGCGGTGATTGCAACAAATGCAATTACAAGCTTGACAGCAATGAAAATTTATGACACCTGCCCAAAAGTTAGTTTTTGTCTCCAACTGTTGCGCGCTTTTGGTGTCGACTGACTTAAAAAACCGTTTCCAGCACACAAAATAGGAAAAAATGAAGGTAAAACAATTTTGGAACCAAAAATCATAGAAATTAATTAAAATTTAATTAACCAGCATTACTTATCGAAGGTTGAAACAAAAAGCTTAATAATAATCTGATATAAGGAAATTATTTTTGAACGTAAAATATTTTTGCTATATATGTTTAAGTAGAACTTATATAACTTTTCTAAATTCAAAGTTTTATTTAAAAAATCAAATATATAATAAAAGAAAGAGCGTTAATAAAATTAAAAAATTTTAATGACGAAATTTAAAAGAATTTAAATATATGTGAATTATTTTAAAAATATTGTAAATATAATTTATATATAAGGTTGGAAGGTATCTCCCTTCCGCTTTTTTGCTCTTCATTCAATGCTTTATAAAAAGTGTTACAGTGATCGGATTTAGTTAAAATATGCGCCGTTTTGTTCGATGGTCTGTTTCCATCTAGACGGCAACTTCATAATGCATTCGCCATGGACAGGAACAGGTGGTAATCACTTGGCGCTACGTCCGGGCTATATGGTGGATGCGATAAAACCTCCCATCCGAGCTCCCGTAGCTTCTGACGAGTCATCAACGAAGTGTGTGGTCTGGCGTTGTCCTGGTGGAACACTACACCCTTCCTGTTGGCCAATTCTGGACGCTTCTGGTCGATCGCCTGCTTCAAGCGGTCCAGTTGTTCGCAGTAGATGGTAGAATTAAGCGTCTGGCCATATGGGAGCAGCTCATAGTGGATGATTCCCTTCCAATCCCACCAAACACACAGCAAAACCTTCCTGGCCGTCAATTTCGGCTTGGCCACTGTTTGAGACGATTCACCGGCCTTCGACCACGACCGTTTTCGCTTGATATTGTCGTATGTGATCCATTTTTCGTCGCCAGTCACCATCCGCTTCAAGAATGGGACGAGTTCGTTTCGTTTCAGCAGCATATCGCAGGCGTTGATTCGGTCCAGAAGGTTTTTTTGCGTCAAATTATGCGGCACCCAACATCAAACATTTTTTTGTATCCAGCCTTCTGCAGATGGTTCAAAATGGTTTGGTGACTAACTCCCATCTCCTGGGCGATGTCACGAGATGCCATATGCCGGTCTAACTCGATGTATTCCATGATTTATCCGGTATTTGTCGTCACAGGTCTTCCGCCGGCTGGCTTATCCATGGTGTCGTTTTCACCGGCTCTGAATCGTCGAAACCATTCCTCCGCGGTTCGAAGTGATAGAGTACCATCCCCCAAAACACCATTAATCTCACGGAACGTTTCTCTAGCGGATTTGCCTTTAACGAAGGAAAACTTTAAAATAGCGCGAATTTCGGCGTTAGTGAAATCCATGTTTACACGTCTATAACTGTTGAACGCAATATCTAAACTTATCATGCATTGCGTTGTTTTGTAGGTTATGTCAAGACCTTTCAAATTATGTATAGTGTTGCCAGATACCAGCTCTGTAGCGCTTTGTTGCGAAATTCAAAAGACAAAAAAGCGGAAGGGAGATACCTTCCAACCTTATATATTCCAAGACAATAGTTTTTTCTAGAAATTCTTATTCTAATTTTTGAACTAGAAATGTTTAAATCTCATCCGTATAGTTTGTGTACAATAAGCTAAAATTAGAATTTAAACTTAAAAAAAAAAACCGGCGTTTTGTACCTCATGGTTTGTCATAAGAATTTTATTAAATGACAAAAGGGGTAAGGTTGGCTAATTCAAAATTTCAATTAGTTAGACAGCAATAGCTATTACACATTACTATCGATTATCACCTTTGACAATAATCTTTAAAAATCATATTTGATTTGATGCCCATATTGTAATATTTCGTTTATATTGTAAGTTTTATTGTTTAATATTTTTTTTAATCAGCTGGCGCCTCTTATCGAAAAATTTAACTAAAAGCCTTCTTAGATATTTGTAGTTCCGTAATCATATTTTTTTTTTATCATATCTTATCCGTTTTACCGAACTAATATTTTTATACAGATGATAACACAAAAAAAAATATTTATTTCTTATGAAAAAATTGAACTAAAAACTTTTCCTATTTGTCTTTAGTTTCGTAATAAACTTTGTTTAATTGTTTTTACTTTACTAAAAAATTTAAGCAGTTGGCAACTCTCATAAAAAAAAATTTCAACTTTAAGCTTTACTTAACCTCTTTTAGCTTTTGTTGTGTTACTTTATCTGATGCTTTAACTAATGGTTTTCAAACAGTTGGCAATCTCGGAAAAAGGTATTCAATTTTGTTCGGCCGTCACTATGGCATAATGGAAGTTTGACACAATTTGCACTCAAATTGTTGCGTTCTGACCGATATAGCATATAGCTGCCATACAGACTGGTCGAATTGAAAACGTAGTTTTCTTTAAATATGAAATCAAATATCAATTTTAATTATATTTTATAAATTGTATTTTAAAATTCATTTTCAAAATAGCAATTTTTCAATTAATTAATTGTGAAAAATTGTTGTTATTCAATATTTCTTGTCATAAATTCTTGAGCTTTTATTTCAACATTTTTTCAATAGTTTTGAATACCACTTATCAAACAGCTTTTTCCTTTGAATTCTTCTACGAATTGCAAGATTCTTTGATTTCTGCATAAAGCCGCCAATTAAAGAACTGCCTGACTCACGATTACTGCCATAATGAGCTGTCAACATTCTAAAAAAATATTTTGCAATATGCCGTATTAAATTTTCTTTAATTAGTTAAAGAGAACTTTCAAACTAAAATTCTAGGCAATCACCATAAATAACATTAACTGGTAAAGCGGCACAAACACAGTCACCAGCAAGCACTTTAACTTGCTTACCCACATATATATGTATGAGCAACGCAGATGAGCCTTTAGCAATCATATACTATATGTAAATACATACTTGTATATACACACATACATGCATACATATGAACCATACTCGTATATAAGTTGCAACAATGGCACAAAGCTGAAACAATGCAAAGAACAAAGAATATGTGTGCTTTAATAGCAGCCAGCATTCTGGTACATACACACATATATATATACCATATATATAAAAGCCAGTGGCAGCAGCAACGCTTGAGGAAGCAAATAACGCCAAAACAAAGAATAAGAAGCAGAAATGTATTCGCTGAATTGGTTTAAGAAGCCAATAAAGATGTGGCAAAAAAGGAAGAGGTAAACAACATGTTGACCTTTAAATTCCGTTACCACAGTAACTTAAGAAGAAACAAGTCATACACATACACAACGGCACATATGCAAGCCTAGAATTATTTATGCGGTAACGAAAGCGAATCATAACTGCATTGCAATGTGGAGCCAACACGAAAAAACGCAACAACAATAACAATAAAAAACAAAGCAATAATAAAAAAACTAGCAACAACAATAACACAAAAACAAAATGCAACAACGACCGCAAGAATGCAACAAAACAGTCACAGCATTGCAGCAACCAGTTGTTGTTGCTGTTGGCAATTTGCACTTAATGCCTACACAACGAAGCTGCTACACCTTCTTCCTCAACTACGGCTACTTATACGCTTCATTCTTCTGCATGCTAAGCAATCACTCTAAATTTTTGTATCTTTATTATTAGTTGTTGTTGTTGCTTTACAAGACTTGCCTTCAAAGGAGGAACAACCATTTTGGTCTTTATGCTTATTTTTGTGCTATATATGAGCAAAGTGAATAGCAAATTGAAGAGCACAGCAAAAAAATTTGAAAATATACAACAACAAAAATAATAACGCACAACAACATCGTGTCTTTGCCCTTCTCAGTCAGCCCACGCTGCATTGCACTTCGCGCATTTTATGCCAAAATGCCGTACAACAATAATAGCAACAAAATGCAGATGGTGTTGGCGATAAGAATGCAAAGTGCTGCCATCACGATGCGATTGTGCAGCGCCAGTCACTGGCAGGCGGCGGCCATAGCGCTCACTCTGCCGCGCTGAGGCATATACAACAACAGCAAACTGATTTATATATACTTTTGTTTTTTATTTGTATATATGTATATATATATATATATACGCCATTTAGTCACACTAACTTGGGTAAATTCCATTCTTTTCCTAGCTGCAACAACAACGCAAGCGTTGCAAGTAGCTCAGTCACTTTATTGCGGCATTGCAAGCACATATGTAGCATGAAAACCGGTGTGACGTGCTGTGCCAACATACAAACATACTTATAACCACATACTGCCTGCCACAATCACAACCCCGTTTCGCTGTTGAAATGACCTTTAAGGACGTTCGATTACATTGCAAATATTTGTGCGTAAATTGTTGGCGAACTCGTTTATGCTGTGTAAAAGTAGGAGTCTAAGCAATAGCACTGAAGACTAGTGTAACCGCATTTTCGCAAAATGCGTATGTAAATATCTATATATACGTATATATAATAAATATTGTAACATATACATAAAATGTTGCTCATCGGCGCATTCCGCATACATAAGGCCGTGTGTGCGTGCCGCAAACAGGTCTTCCCAAAATATTAGCACTGTAACTGCTGTGGCAACGGGATAAATAAATCCCGCATGAAAATGCCACTGCAAAAGCACGCCAGTTTGAACGACCTTAACCAACGTGCAGCCAACTAGTTGAAGTTGAATGCAACGAAAATGAAATTTCTCACCAATACTGGCGAGCATAGTTGGAAAAATCGAATACCTTGTAGGAAAAAATTTGATAATAAAATAATCTTAAATTTAAACCAAATAGTTTAGTATATAAAAAACATAATTATAACATGTAAGGAAGTACTATGTTAGGGTGTAATCGCACTTTTCTACTCTCTCAAATTTCAAAGAAAATAGCCGTGGGCATATTTTCGGATATGGCGGTGGTCAACCGAAAGTTTGAAAGTATTTAT
This sequence comes from Bactrocera oleae, assembly GCF_042242935.1. Lineage (NCBI taxonomy): Eukaryota > Metazoa > Arthropoda > Insecta > Diptera > Tephritidae > Bactrocera > Bactrocera oleae. Next base: position 60,527,862 of record NC_091538.1, read on the forward strand.
ATTTGGTATATGAGGGCTAGGGTAACTATTGAGACGATTTGACTCATTTTTAATAAAAGAACACATTATTAACGTGGAAAGAAGCTCTCTGTATGTATATGTATACCGCAGATTGATCGATATTTTCGGTATAAAGTCAGACATAGGTACTGAGGTTCACATATTCGATATATGAGGCTTGAAAATGTATGCTCCGATTTCGACTATGGTATATGGAAAGTATGTCTTGTTGCAGCCAGATTTCGATATTGCTGGAGTAGTTCCTGAGATTTAAAATCTAGCGTCTTATGCAGCCTTTCCTTTATCGCTTTCCAGTTATCGCTCTTTTAATAGCTTTCAACATAACCGTTATATGGGGAATGGGCGTGTTTATCATCCCAATTCATCCATTATCACAGAATATGAGGAAATGCTGAAAGGACTTGTCCTAAGCAAATTTGGTTGATTTGGCTTAAGTGGGTTGTGAGATATATAAGTTAATTCCGTTAAGACAAGGAGCGACTCCCACTTTTTAAAAACTTTTAAACCACAGATGCAATAATTTTGCGTCGTAAAACATTTTACCTTTTAAGGTACTTCAATTTTAATTATAAATAAATTTAGGGTTGCACAGATATCTCCAATAATATTCCAATAGTTATGTGTTCTGACCATCATTTGCGTCAGATATTTTTATTAACAGCATATTGTGTGTATTATCGGAGTAAAATGTGCCTAAATGTAGGCAATACATTTCAAAAATAAAAAATGTTTCCTACATTTAGGATCAGTATGAACGAGTTGGATGATAGAAGTAGAAAAGGTCACAATTTTAGGACTCAAATCTTAATATAAAGTTAATATTAATTAGTCTCGAACTCTTCAGGCAGTAGAAATGCTAATATTTTCTCATATCAACACTTTATACCCTTTTTAAAATTATGCTGACTTCTTTTTTAAACAGTACGCTGTTAAAGTCTACCTATGGCAGCTTTAAACACATAATTATAAAAAATGTATTTACCTTTAACTTTTAACCGAACTTTAAAAACAAATTTTATATTTAAATTATAAACTGATTTAACTATTTATGAGACTGAAATAACACAACTTGATAATTTACAATATCATATAAGAAAACAAAAAACAAACTACATAATTTAAATAGGTTTAAAAGATGGAAAAAATAGTTGCCACTTTCCTGCTGGAAACAGTGAAAAAATATATACATTTCTTTAAAAGATTTTGCGTGCGTATGTGTGCAGAGGCACATTGCAGAGATGCTTATTTTCAAATGTCAGCAACAAGCCAAAAAGAAGCAGAGCTCTCTGTGCCAATAACAAATATTTGGTTTATTTATATATATATATATATATATTTTTTTTTTTTTTTGGTCTAAAAGTGGTTAACAGCTGCAACTCTTGCTATAACACGATGTTTGCTTTGGCATTTCGCACATGCCAAACATACTGACCGCTTTACCGTGGTTGCCACAGTTCAGTTCACTTTAGAGCTGCTTCTGTGCAAAATCAACTTGAATTTTATGAAGAAAAATAAATAAATAGTTGGCGTAAAAACACATTCGTTTGACAAAAATAGCTTATTTAACAATTGAACCGGTTCATTAACCATAGCTACGAGATCGATACAGTTCATTCAATGACATTAAAAATAACTCTAATCAGAGTGCAATGGTTTATTATCTTTGATTTGAAATATTTCTTGTTCATTGTTGTTAATGCTGGAAAAGTGACAACAAACACTAAATGTTTGGCGTGTAAATATTTTTGTTTTGTTAGTTAAGTTTGAAGGTGGCTGATTAAGTTAATTTTGACCCCAGTTACCAAGCACTATATATTTACAGCAATCGAACCTGTTCTGGGTATAAAAATTGCCACGGAGGAGACTCTATAAAGAATTTATAAGTATATAATTGATCAGCGTGACGAGCTGAGTCTATTTAGCCATGCCGGTTCTTCTATCTATACGCGAACTAGTTCCTCAGTTTTTGAGATATCTATCGGAAATTTTGCACCTATCCTTATCTCCACAAAAAGCTGCTCATTTGTCGGAATCGTCGATATGGGACAGCATATATATATGTATATATGTAGCTGCCATACAAACTGAAAGATCGGAATTAAGTGCTTGTATTGAACCCTTTTTTTATACAAGGTATCTTTACGAAATTTTACATGGATTATTATCCATAATAACGGTACCATTTTCGAAGAAACTGTTCAGATCGGACTACTAGAACATATAGCTGTCATATAAACAGGCTCATCAAAATCAAGATTAAGATCTTTTTATACCCTTTTATGCTATAAGAAATGCACCCGTGAAGGGTATTATAGCTTCGGTGCAGCTGAAGTTGCCTTTTTTTTTGTTTCTATACATTTATATTATATAAATAGAATATATTTTTTCAGTTCTTTTAACTTTACCTTCCTCTTCTACCAAGAACCAGTACACCTTTATTATGGTGTTATAAAAAATTCCACTTCAGTATCGAATTGCCAAAAATCAAAACTAGGTTACATTGTGGCTAAAGCCGTTACAGCTACATTTGTCTAGCCTAGCGTCTATATGTGCACTGCTATGCCGTTAGTTTAGCTTTAGGCAGCATTATTGCTATTTATGACGTGGCATTGCAACTGGCGGCAGCAGCCGCATTTATCGGTCAAAGCTTGCAATGGCGTGCAAAGCAGTACAAATATTAGTAATTGCAACTACAGTGAATATGCATACATACATACAACCGTTTCACCATCAAATGATCATATTTAGTTGCTAAGCGAATACGGAAACCTACACAGCTATACATGTAAATGTATGCTTGGAGGCATTGAGGCACATTATGACTAGTACAAATAAAGGCAACTCATACTTCGGCCCACCAATATTGATTTATTTGCAAATGCATGTAGGTGTGTGGGTTTGTAGATAAGTGCTATTGGAAAAGTCGTTAGTATCGATAACTAAGAGTGGCTTTCAGAACACTAGCTGAAATTTTTTACCTTTTCCGCACTAGTATTTTTATATATGTACATATTGTATATGAAATTTATTTGATTTATTTGCTGAATTTGCTAAATTTTTGTTAAATCTTTTGGTATAACAAATATTGCTTATGTATAATAGCTTTTAATAAAAAAGTAGAATCAAGTCAAAATAGCTTCATTTTATTATATTAATCCTCTAGTAGTTAAGTTTTAACTAGTTATGTAATTAGTCCGTAAATAAAGAAAAACTAGTTGTAATATTTTGCATATTTTCGAAACTAAACCAAAATTATATTTCACCCTACAAAGATATCACAAATGTACATAGGCATACATGCATACGTTAATGTGCTTATTAAGCTGCCCGCTGGTTACACTGTTTCACCGTAACGTTATGGTCGTAATTTGCAAATATTTGCCAAATGATCTTCATGCTTGCCACTGCTGATTGCTAAGCTGCACAGTTCGGTGCTGACGTTCAATGCTTTGGGTTTCGGTCAGCCAATTTGCGTTGACAATCTACACTATACATATACATACCACATACACATGCATATGTATATACATACAAAATTGTAGTAATGTAGAGCTTTGCCATAAGCAAAATATTGCAATTGCAGCTGCTGCTGAGTCTTACCAATGCTGCTTGTTCGCAATATCAGTGATGCATTACAATTCAGACTTTGGGCTATATATGTCTTACAGTCCCCGCTTGCCTCGCTCGGCGCTTACAACGTGGATTATTCATGTGTTGCATTGGCGCATAGCTTGAATTGTGTTCTACCCGAAATGGATATTTATAATATGGTAATTTAATTCGTACTTTGGTTGGCATTTTTCACCGATTTGTATTAAAATGCGAACATTTTGGCCAAATATGGCATTTACATAACGATCACATGAGTTAGTCATTTAGGCAAATGGGAAGTACGCATAAAATAATTTTGAATAAATAAACTATATATATTAAATTGCAGGCGTTGCTTTAGAAGACTGTAGAGTTTATTGTATTCTTTTAATAAATGCAGTTTAAACTTTTGAGTTTGTATACAAGGCAAGACATGACAGTCTAATAGGACCAAAATAGCGTATATTAGTTGTCTTCGATTCGACAAACCTTTGAGTATAACGAAATAAACAAACTATACGAGCTAGCAGCACTTATAGTTAAAACAGGTTAAGAGCTTACTTTTTCTATAAAAATATATTATATATATTTTAATTCAAGTCCTAGATTATTAAAATAAATAAATGCCCTTTGTCCAATAGCAAGCTTTGCGTTGTAATTGTTGACAGATATTTGACATTTGATCCATTTATAATAATAAAAATAGTCTAAAATTTTTAAAATCAAGCTTAAAAGCTTTGGAAAAGGCAATGATACCTCTGGAACTCTTTTATTATTGTATCGACTTGAATTCACTAACTTTGTTGATATCGAACGAATCGAAATAGTGATTTGAAGGTGGCTCTTATGTAAAAATTAACCGACAGAGCTCATTGTTTGTATAAGTAGATTTTCATATGGTTTTCTTCTTAAAAACATATTATTCATCTTTATATTAATATATTAAATATAATTGTTACTAGAATATTTCTGCTAAGCCGAAAAAACATCGCAAACTGTTCATCCCGCGTAAACAAGTTAAATAAGAACGAACAAAAAATTTGCTTATTAATTATTTCTATATAGAAATATGCGCTTTTCACTGAATAATCATAAAAATATTATGAAATTAAGAATATCGAGAACTCATAGTAAACATTTTTCACGTTATTTCTGCATTTAATAGCCTTCATTATCTCATCATTGCGAATTATTCTCAGCACTGTTTCACTACTAGCCCTCAAACCATTAAAAGACGAATCAGTTACTATTCTGTTTACCATAATTAAGTAATGAGAATTAAATTGGTGCTTTATGGGATGACAAAAAGCTTTGAAAATACGATAGTTTTGTGATTATAAAGCTATAAAAAATATATATATATAATAATATAGTCAAATTTAGGGGCTTAAAATAAAAGGGTTAAAACATCCCATTCCACCAACATTTTTCAATACCCAAATAACCGAAGGTACCAACTAAATACACCTAACTCTACTCTATAGTAATATATATGTGCAAAGAATTGCCTTTCTTCAAAGAACTGTACACCAATGGCATCTTTATGCGCTGAACAGGATTTAGAAAGTTTGCCACAAAGTTTGTAACTCCTACAAGAAAACATCGGTGAATAACTAAAATATATATATACAAATGATCAGCGTGACGAGCTGAGTCAATTTAACCATTCCATTCTGTCTGTGTATACGCGAACCAGTCCCACAGTCTTTGAGATACCGGTCTGAAATTTTGCACACGCATTTTCTCGCCAAGAAGCTGCTAATTTATCACAAACCTCGATATCAGATCACTATTAAATATAGCTGCCAAACAAACTGATCGTTCAGACTCAAGTCCTTGTATGAAAAGCTGTTTTATTTGACAAGATATCTTCATGAAATTTGATACGATTGATTGTTTGGGACAACGAAACAATCTTCGAAGAAATTGTTCAGATTGAATCACTATAGCATATAGCTGCCATACAAGTTGGTCGATCATAATTAAGTTTCATGTTTGGAATTTTTTGTATTTGAGAAGGTATAATACCCTTCTTGGCCTTGGTGCAAACGTTAGATGTTTTTTCTTGTTTTGTATTCTCTTAGCTATAAAAAATGTACTTATGAAAGGTATCAAAGCTTCAAAGCAAGCAAAGATCAAAATATTTCTTAAGTTAAGAAATCTAGCTTACAGCATTTCTGTAAGGAATTCTGTTGCTAACATAGGCCTTTTAGCCGTTCGTTCATTGACAAATAATGCGGGAACAATTTATAAATAATAAAATCTGTCCGCATTGCAATGCAAAAAAAGACTAACAAACATATAGACTACATATGTTGTGAAGACGATCCTTTTTTATAATTTATATACTAGTCTTCAAACTTAAAAAAAAAAAAACATTCTGAAAAAATAATAAAATTTAACAGTCGATATTTTCTTGTAAATAACCTGCCTAAAATATATTGATTTTTATATCAAATATTTTATTTATTTTTATTATTGAAAATAACAGTGATGTAATAATTAAAAGTGGAATAAATCTTTTTCCACTTTACTTATTCATTTACTTACTTACTTACTACAAAAATATCAGGTATAATATATACATTCGTATATATGACAAGCAAATTGCCCGTAACTTCTATAGATATACCTACATACATATACGTATAAACAATTTCCGTAGCAGGAAGCTAAAAAGCCAAATTACCCAGTAATTAAACAATTTTTAAGAATCAATTCAGACGTACAAACGGAAGTTCAAGTGCTAAGCTAAGTACACGGCTTGTAGAAAACAGCGCATACCTCTGCGTAATGGACGCATTTTGTTTAAAATTATTTAACACATTACAGTAAGTAGGCGAAGGGCAATGTCATTGTCACAGGCAAACACTTGCACGCATAAAGCTTAACTTTTATTAGCATAGCTTCTAAATAATAATAATAACAACAACTACGATAGTGAATGTGGGTAATACCTTACATTGTTTCTAAAAATAAAAATAAAAATATATACAACAACAACAACATAGATAAATATGTGCTGACAGCCGGCCAGCCAGCCAAGCTCCTTGTAACTCAACAGTGTACGCATGCGCGTCTTGCATACCAAACTAATCAGCGTCTGATGGCGTCATCGACAACAGCTAATAACCAACAAGCAGCAAGTAATAGCCAATAGCTACTTGTATTTCAGTGCTGATGACGCGTTGGAATTTCTACTTACTAAGTACCCCCATGTGTGTTTTTGTGCGTGTGTACTCATAGCAAGTATCCGAAATATTAAAAAGCAGAAAAAGTTGATGTCAAGCGAAAAACATAAACATTTTAGTTAATCATCGACAGCGTGAACTTCAAATTATAAACAATTTGATTTTCTTATAGCTTAGCGCGTTTGAAGGCAATACAAATTCGCTATAAAAATTCCAATGTCAGCGTGTGTACGATTATGCAAGAATGGCTAACTTTCTGATAGCGGTCATAGAAAGTGTTTGCTGCTGTGCGGTCATTCTATTTTTTTTTTTGTTTAAAATTTTTTTGTCTGATTTTTTTTTTATTGCGTTTGCCACGCCGCAATACCGCGAAAAGTGAGACTACTATCGAAACTGCGATGCTTACTTGACTTCTACGCCTCTTAACACCTCTTTACAATATTTTTAAAATGAATTTTTGCCACCAACAAACGATTTGAAAGCAAATAAATAAATGGCAATATGAATATTTGTATGTATGTATGTATGTATTTAGGTTGTGTGTGGCTGCCAAACGTGTGCACTTGCGCACAGTAGCTGTTTTCTGCTTGCACTTGCACACCTATACATGCATATGTATAATAGGGTGGATCGAAAAAGCCTGAGGGTAAAATTTGTATTTGTTTTAATATCTAGAGGCAGCAATTTTGTGGTCATTATTGGAGTTTAAAAAAAAAATCTTAAACAACAACATGCTTTAAGCGTTAAAATAAAAGTTGAGTCAAAAACCGTCACATTCGGTAATTTTTATATAAATGTATAGAGTTTAAACCAAAAATAATTTTTTCTTCTCCAAAAAAAATTTTAACTCGAAATTTACTTTAAAACCGAGTGCGTCACCTCTAGATGTTAAAAAAAAAATTATTTTTTATGCAAAAAAAAAAATTTTTTTTTCGCTCCACCCTAATGTATAATACATACAAATATACATAATAATACACACATATACCATATATGATTGTAAGCACATATTGTCGCACATTCATTGAAGGTCAATAATAGAGGTTGCTTGTCGTTGTTATCGGCCAGCGTTTGGCTCTTACCCATACACACAACCACACATACTTATCATATATCGCTATAAATATGGTAGTTATGTGCATTCAATTTTTCACATTGTTGTTGCAGTTGCTTTAAATTCCTATCAGCTAGCTGGCTATGTGGCTGCTACTTGTCAATATGTGAATGACCACAATGACCACAATGACGGCTATTGAACTTTATTCATATTTGTTGTTATTAGTGTTGTTATGAAGTTATTATCACATGTATACCGTGTGGGAAAAACAAAGCGAACAATTTTTGATATATTTCTAATATAAAAGTTTAACACTTTTGTAAAAAAGCAAAAAAGTAGCAAACTAATCTCAAACTAGTCCCTTATCGGTTACTTATATGCATATTATAAATCACTTAAAAAGCTTTTAACGTCCGTTTGCTAAAATTTTTTTTTTGGAAAATGATATATTATATTATATACCAGCTTCTATCCGCTATCAGCATTTACCATAATTGATTCTTACTTCGCCTAACGGTTTAGATTTTTAAAAAATCATACAAATGTTTTTTAATTACTTTTATATAAATATTTTGTCTTCAAATCATATTATTATTTTTAAAGTACTAGTAAAAAAATCAGTTTCAGAGTAAGTAGTTAGTAAACTTTTCTCTTAATCATTTTTTTAGGTTGTTTAAAAATTGGTTTCAAGAGAAGCAGCTGAAGATTAATTTATCTAATTAGGCGTTGCTAACCAATTTCTTAGTTATATAAGATAGATAATAGTAAAAAAATCGGTTTGCAAAAAAATCAACCTGAAATAATTAATTATAACACAGTTTTGCTATTTAAAGATAAAAAAATTGTAATATTTAAAAATTACGTATATTGACAAAATTTTTCCATTTAAAATATATAAAGAAATAAAAAAATATTAATATTTACAAATTAATAACATAGTAATTGTTTTATTATTTAAAACTTATAAAATAAAAATAAAATTTATAAAAATTCTTAAAATTTATTTACATAAAAATTAGTGATAAAAAAAATATAAAGATTTTTAAAATTTATTATTTTAAAAATTGTTTTATTATTTAAAATATATAACAAAAAAAATATATTTATAAACTACTAATATAACAATTATTTGATTATTTAAAATAAATAAAAAAGTAGAGAAAATGTTCTAAAGATATTTAATAATCATATACAATATATAAAAATTATTGTATTATTTATATTATAAAAAATAAGATTAATAAAAAAATATTTTAAAACTATTATCGTAAATATTATATTAGCTTTTTATTTCAAATGTAAAAAAAAATGTTAAAATATTATACAAAAATAAAAAAAGGAATTGTTAATTATTTTTAATTTAAAAACTAATTTTAAAGTTTATTGCTCAGTGCAAAATAGTAAAAAATTAACACTACAGGCGTACAATCATTCCTACATGGTTAGCTTACGTTAATATGTCACACACGGCGTATACGTAACGAATTTCCATTAAACTCTTTAACGGTCACTTTTTGGAGTATTTGTTAATTGCTTTTAATTGCAGTATTTAAGCAATTTGCTACTATATACTATATATTAATTAGTTATTATAAATTAATTAGTAGATATATTTTTTGCTTTTCCGTTTCTATGTTGGTACCAGCTCACTGTTAGTGCTAATTGTTTAATTTTTTTCGCTGATTTGTGCAATCATTTGCAATAGAGGAGGCACAAAGGGTTTTCAAATACGCGTAAAATTAATTAAAATATTAAAAAGTATTTTAGAAGATAGGAGTTATATACATTCATTGTACCAAGAGACAAAAAAAATTTCAGAAACGTGTATAAATCATAAGGCTATGCACATACCAGAGTTTTGCCAAAGAAATATCATTAAAATTGTTGAAATCTTTTGAAGTTTGAACCCACAATACACTGTTTGTTAGTCAAACATTCAAATCACTTTGCTACACACTTAAAAAAATTATTATATATATATGTACTTATATGTATGTATGTATATATATAGAATACTATTTCGTAAAACAGCCAAAAGTCAGCATCTAACGGCGACTAGACGGCCCAAAATGGCTCACTTTAACGCGCGCAATTAACCTTAGGCAAGCAGCAGTCAATCAGCGTGGCTCCAAGCCCACATTTACATATGTATATGTAGATATGTAAATATTTATACATACATACAAACATATATGCAAATATACAAGCAAAAGAGCGTGTCGTCCCAGTTTGCGAATATTTATTACTTTTTTTTTTTTTGGTTTAATAATGTCTTCTGGCTGGTGTCTTGTGATCAAAGGGTGCGTATTAGGTGACATTTATGGCATGAAAACTGGTTTCATATACGTTTAGGTTTTCGCACACTGCTGTTTTTATGAATTATTACACATGTTTATTTTTTTTTTGGAAATTTTCATTAATTTGTTTTACTAAAATTTGTATCGTTGTTTGGTTATATTAAAATTTAAGTTATGTTGGGGAAAATCCAAATTAGCCGCAATATTGTGAGGCAAACAAAAGTATGGTATATAACTGCACAATTATGAAAAAGTATAGTCCAAAATCGAAAAAAGTTATTCGAGTCATTAGGAAATCAGATAATACAAATATGTGTTCACTAGGGTGGGTCAAAAAACGAATATTTTTTTCTTTGGTCCCCTGAAAAATATGTTCTTAGACACCTTTACGAAAATCTCTCCAAGTATGAGCTATTAAGTGTAACAGGAAGGTTCTCCGGCTTTTGTAGAGCGGTAAATTTCCTACCAAATCGATAAAACGAGATATTTTTTCAAGTACTAAAAAATAGTCGAGTTTTTAACCCACCCCAATGTACACACTTTGAGTGCACAGTATTTTCACTTTTTACTGTTGGTAATTAAATATCCAATCTCATATTTTTTTTAGTAACAAATAAACAGAATAAAATTTTTGCACTTCATAACCTCAAAAAATCAGTTATTTTATCAATTAATTGTCAATCCATTGAATTTAAACATTTTAGAGGCTAGAGCCAATGCTGCGGCAGTACTGAAGGTCACTAAATTTGGATATTCCGAAGAAGTTTGAAGAGCAACGCAGCTTAATTAACTTTTTTATCCAATTTGGCTTACCAGGGTCTAACAGAGTCAATAATAATGACTTACAATTTTTTAATTTTTTTTTATTTCAAATCAAATTTCTTATTCTTAACACCCTAGACACTGTAAAATGTATTAATTTTAAATATTTCGTTTTCTTCCATTACAGCCATCATCACGTCCTGAGTCCGATTTCACTTTAGATCTACCACGTGCTGAGCAGCTACGCATCAAAATGGAAAAGGAAAAGAAATTCCGCCAAAGATGTCGCTACATTACAACGTTTTTGAGTCTGGTCTTCTTCTTGCTCACCGTTATGGTGGTCAGTTTGGTGTTGACGCGCGGCAAGCGTATGTTCGGCAGCATGATTTAAGACAAAAGCGCAGAAAATTAAAAAATTTCAGAAAAAAAAAATTTTATCATATTAGTTAAAGAAGGAATAGATATGGTGAGAGATAGATGGGAGACCAAATAAAAAACAAACGCAACAAGTAAAAGACATTAAAATGACAAACCAAAATTGCGTAAAAGTCAACTTGAGACTATAAAACAATTTACATATGACTTTTGACCATGTTTTATTAAATTTTTTTTTTTGTTCAAAATTTTGTTTATGCCAACTTTTATTAAATCTGATAGGTTAGTTAGCACTTTTTTTGAAATTTATATTGAAAACAGTTAAGACTTTAATCTTGTTTATTTGTAAAATATTTTTAATTAGTTTTTGTTTTAGAATGGTATTTTCAGTGTATTTTGAGTTTGTGCTCATGTCAGCTTTTTTCGCAAATTTGTACTAAGAAAATCGTAGTTTTGTGTGAAAAAAAGTTAGAAAATACTGGAAATCATGAAAGAAATGTCTCTTTTTTAAGCCTGTTAACCTTGTAATAAATATGTAAATATTTGTAGCTTTTAAGTTTAATCTGCTTGACTTTATTTAATTTTATAATTTTTGGTTTGCATTCCTTATATTTTTCATTTTTTTGTTTTTGCTATATCTTTAAAAAAAAATTAAATATAAACAAAAAAAAAACATGTTCAATACAAAAAATTATATATATATTTAGTTAATTATATATGTATACGTATACTATAAGCAACTAAATTTAATGTTATGGAGTCGAACAAAAACTTAAAAATAATTAAATACAAAACAGAAACATTAAATATAAAATATTAATAAAAAATATGATTATGAAAAATGTTGAATAAGTTAACTATATAGAAAATAAAAAAGGAATAAAATTTAAAAAAAAATAAAAAAATATATATGTATGTATTTGTTATCTTAAATGAGCATTAACACAATGTCGTCACAGAGAAAATAAATATATATAAATTTATGCTATACTAGTTATACTATATAGTATATAAAAAAATAGAAATCAGTGATTTTTTAAGAAAAGTTTTAAATTGAAATAAAATCGAATACATACCTTTGCTGCATGCAAACTTATTACAAATATACGAAAGCATGCAAAATATCGTTATTATTTACAATTAAATAATACATTAAAATTTAGTAATTAAATTTAAAAAAAATATATATTATATTATATAGTACCAATATATGTACATATATAAAATAATTATTTTTTAGTATTAAAACACACATACATGCATACATACCGCAAATATGAAATTAATTCAAAAATTGAAAATACAAATCGACATCAAAATGTTAACAAACATACTTAAATGAAACCTTAAAATATGTAATATGTACATATGTTGATCAAATTTTTATGAATTTCCTTTATTTTCTTAAACGAAATGCATGTGTGGCAGCAGTATTGTTAATAAATTATTCTCTATGTGATGCTAGTTGTTAGGCTGTACAATAGTTGCGTTTTTGTTTGCCTTGTACGCGATTAAGTGAACGCTTACACACGCGTAATATAAGCTCGCTTCAATAATAAAATATCTTTAATATAATTTCCATATGTAAATACATAAATGCATATACATGCATGCATAAATAAATAAATAAATAACAATTTATACATGTACATACTCAAAAACTAATGAAATGTCTTATAAATAGTTTTGCTATTATATTATTTACTGTGTATATATACTTACATATGTATATTAGTTGTCGTTCTTTTGGCAAGTCGCAAGAGCTATGCAAATGTAAATTTGCCCGCATTAAAAAAACATTTAGTTTTCATATAAGTATACTATATACATAGTTAAAAAGTCTAGACCATAAATAATTAAACAATATTAAAATTTAATAATCTACAATTAAAACGTTGTTTTATTTGAAATAATGGTATTTTAAAATATCTTAAGGTGGGTTGAAGGGCTAAATTGGACGTTATTGATATTTTCAACGGCGCTCAGGAAATTTCAAAAATAAGTCGAATTTTTTAAAAATTACAATTTGCCTTTGAAAAATTATATAATTTAAAAAAAATGAAAATAAAAACGCATATAAAAAATTTGTTTAAAAAAACCCTACCACAGGCTGCGTGGTAAATATATGCTAATTTCATATTTACTAAAAATTTCTATTAGTCAGTCCTTGGATTAATATTTCTCTTTATTATTTTATTCAAAATATTCCTTAAATCTCAAATACAAAAGTTTTTTTTTAATAAAAAAAACCGAACAAAGGCTGCGTGGTAAATGTATGCGTATTTCCAACTCAATAACTGCAAAACAATTGCATACATGACGGCGTTAGTAAAGGTAAACAAAAGTCAGCTGTCACGGTGTAGCCACCAATGGTGACCATAATAGTTATGGAATATCATTCATGCTTATAATAACAAAAATATTAAAAAATAAAAATTATTTTGAAAAGTTTAAAAACATCAAACTAATATTTAAAAAATAACAAAAAATGTCAGAGTTATAAAAAACACAGCAACATTGTGTACTGTCAAGCCTAACAAATTCATCAAATGCACAATGCTATACAACATCTGGCCACACTATTTTCGACATAAAAACATTCAATTCACTGCAGGCGAGTATGTTGTGTGATCTGTGCAATTTTGTTGGGTAAATAAACAATCAATTAAATAATTCTCAAATGTAGCAATAAAAGTCAACTTTTTTCAGATGCATAGAATGGCTAAACTGAAATTAATGGATAGTTGCACACTACTGATTCTCTGCTTATATTTGCTAACAGTAAACGTCTCTGCCGGGAATCAAACATTGAAGAAAGATTTGCATGATGATAAGCTATTTGTGGATGAAGTAATCAAACCTCCCAAAAATGAATTGCGTCGTGTTGTTAGCGATAAGAGCCTTATAAAAGAATCGGTAGAAGCACATGAACATGAACAAATAACAACAACGAAAAATGAAAAACAAAGCGTTACGGTAGAAAAGCAACAAAAACTGTCATCTGTGCCACAGGCTGAGCCAACGATATCACCTAAAGAGCGTTTTAGTCACGTAGTTGAAGAAACGAAATTCAAAACCAAAGATATCAATATCGATTATGAAGATGATGATTTGCCCGGTTCATATATAACCGGATTCTATATATTTATTGGCCTTAGTATGTGCGCAATGCTCTTTATTGTTGTAAGGGTTTATAGGTAAGTACTTATTTTACTTTATAACAAACCACCCGCCAACATACGTGTTATGTATATGTCTTATATTCGTCCGAAGATTACGTTTATCGAGAGCTGAACGCAGGTATGGTGTACAAGGTGATCGCAGTACGCAGGAGCTGGTACCTCTGCCCGTTTCTATTGAAGATGATAATAGTGAGGACGAAGATCATACTCTATTCGAAGTGAATTGCCAGCAAATTCGAATATTATGAGTATGAAGTACGCCGAAATATTATTCACATAATGGAACAAAAAATTCGTTTGGATACAATCCTATAGACTGCTCTGTTCTGTTAATCAATTTTATTTATTATGTTTTTGAGATCTTTGTATAATAAGTTAGATTTGGGGAGCATATAGTACTCTCCATTTTCCGTGGTATATGATAACTCTCTACTCGAAACAAATTTGTGATACTAATAAAATATTTATGAATGTACATATGTACTTGAAGAAGATCCAGCTATAAGTGGCCCTAAAAGCAAATGCGTTATTTGGTTAGTTAAAGCTTTTAGCTTATACCTACACATTTTTAAATTTTATAACGGGTTTTGTGATTTCCAATATTAAAAAATGTTAAAAAAGTATTCCTTTTAAATTAACCACAAATTCCCTTTTTCGTGACGATACACCTAAAATAATATTTCACAAAAGTATAATTGCGCAACATTGGTAGCAACGTATTGCCTTGCCACATCACATACGTCAGTGATTTGATTATATTTCATGTATAGTCTGCTTTTTCGAATAAATATTTTTTCTTTAAATTCTATTAAAGTCAAGAATATATATAAATTTGTGGAGTATAATTTAAACGTAATATGTAATCAATACCTATAACAATTATTTATTGCTACGAAAAGTAGCGAAAAAGTATGGCAGCTCACAAAAGCATTCCAGTGCATGGAAGCAATTCAGTGCTGTCCCATTTAAGAAAAGCTAAACATTAAAAAATGATAATTTCTATTAGTTAAAGTTGCTAGAAGTGAGCTGTTGTATTTTGAATAACATACATAATTTAAAATTGTTTTATAAGTGTAAGTGATTATAAATAAATAAGAAATATCTATCATATTGTTTTGTTGTTTCATGTAATGAATATGCCCCAAACAAGAATTTACTGTATTTTGATTTTGGTGATCGTGTGTCGTGTGTCATCGTTTTTTGGAAGACATAAGAAGTCATTTAATTTTTGTATACAAAGAGAACTATGCGTGAATTATTAACAATACAAATTTGTAAAATATTGAGAATAAATCTACAAAACTAAATTAATAGTGTTAAAGGTAATAAATAAACTCGTAAAATATATAAGAAACGTGCAATGTGAGATTACTCGAGAAAAAATCCATTTTTGTTGGTGCTCGTTTGTGCATGTAAGCTTCGTGTGTATGTATATATCTAGCTGTTTTCATGATTTTCAGTAAATTTTAATAGATTGGCATAAATTGTGAAGTAAGCAAAAGTTTTAGAGGAGAAAATGTGATATTGAGCAATCTAAAAAAAAGTTTATGAAGCCAAGCAACTGCACCGAGGTCACAAAATTGTTGACCCCAGCAAAAGTTGCGAACCTTTTATAAATTAAATAAGAAAAAAATTAAAACCAATTTGATGCGAAGAGTGCTGTTGAAAATCATTTTGTTTCTCTTTCTTATCATATTACTTCCTCATTCCATTCGGAGTTATATGATATGTGTGTGCGCAAGTGAGGAAACTATACTGGTATCAGGTAGCGTTAATTAAATTGGAAAGTTGGAAGGCTGTTGCCATATGTTTTTGTGTACACCACAAAGAAGGAAAATCAATCTTTTTCTGCAAAAATAAAACAGTTTTTAAATGTGTAATAACTTGTAGAGCTAATGAATATAATAAATTATTAATATACATTAATTCGCTACTAATATTTCAAGCCCATCTTAAAAATAATGGTAACAGTTAACAAGATGTATTCCACGTATATATTGAATTTTACGTGCTACGATATATTCTTTCACTACACTTTATTTTTAAATGCCTGAAACAACAATTGGTTGCATTTTTGTGTTTTAAATAGTATCCTATATTAATTCAGCTAAAAATGCTTAAGCCTACAAATTTCCCCTAGTTCTTCTTACATGCTACAAAAAACACAAATTTAAACAAAGAGTAGTTTATTGGAAGAATAGGGAAAACGACTTTAACATGGCATTTTCAATGACCTTAAAATACGAACAGTATTTTAAATCATATCACCCAATTTTGATTTAATATAATTTCCTTATATTTTTATGCAGAGATTTTCCATCATAAATTCATTAAAAATAAAGCGTAATAAAGCCCCAAAAAGACAAGTGCACGAGCAACAACCAGCAACGTTAACGTCCCAAACTGCGACTTCTCCACGCAACGCTTCTTGCGCATTTGCACCCGTAGCCAAGAAAATGCAGCGTCCCAATGCGGTAGTGAAGCCAACAAGTCTCGATGATATATGGAATGAATTGGAAGATGGTATTAAGCAAGTGTTTCAACCAGAAAAGTCGAATCTATCGACTGATCGTTATATGCACCTGTACACATTTGTTTATAACTATTGTACAAGCGTGAATACTGTGCAACGTTCCATGGTCCGTGCAGGTGGCGCACAACTCGTTGGCAAAAAATTATATGACCGTCTAAAGGAGTTCCTTAAAAATTATTTAACTAGATTACAGAAAGCCTTTGAATATATTCAGGGTGAAGAAATTAGGCTGACGCACTACACCAAGCAGTGGGAATCATATCAATTCTCAAGTAAAGTGCTCAACGGTATTTGCAGTTATTTAAATCGACACTGGGTGAAGCGAGAATGCGAGGAGGGTCAAAAAGGTATATATGACGTATATCGGCTTGCATTGGTTACGTGGAAAGAAAATTTATTTGAAAATCTTAATGAATCCGTTACAAATGCAGTATTACGTTCCATTGAAGAAGAACGTAATTCTCAAACTATAAATCGCCACCTCATCAAGAGTGTCATAAATTCTTATGTGGAATTAGGCTTTAATGAAGAAGATACAGATTCGGATAATTCCAAGAAATTATCTGTTTATAGAGAACACTTTGAGAATAAATTCATACTAAAAACTGCTGAGTTTTATAAAAAGGAATCGGAAGTGTATCTGAATAACTCTTCAGTATCTGATTATTTAAAGCACGTTGAAGATCGCCTCGACGAAGAAAGCAAACGAGTGAATCGTGACGAGTTTTCATATTTACATGAGAGTACACATAATATATTGATCAAGACGTGTGAACAGGTATTATTTAATTTGTAAATATTTGTTGTGTATCCATTAATAACAAGTGAATTTTTTTTTATTATCATATTTCTCCACAGGCTTTGATTGAGAAGCATTTAGTTAGGTTGCGCGCTGAATTTCAGAAATTTCTTAACGATGATAAGAATGATGACTTGAAACGCATGTACAGTTTAGTAGCACGTAATCCCGAAAATTTAACCGATCTAAAACTATTACTTGGGGAGCACATATTAGAACAAGGTACTGAGGCCATAAAGAAAGCCGGCGCCGAAGCAGCAAACGATCCGAAGTTGTATGTCCAAACCATATTAGAAGTACATAAGAAATACCATGGTCTCGTAGTGATGGCCTTCAACAATGATAACGGTTTTGTGGCTGCACTTGACAAGGCATGTGAGAAATTCATCAATTTAAATGAAGTGACACAGGTGAATAGCGCCAATAAATCGCCGGAATTGCTTGCCAAATACTGCGATTTATTGCTGAAGAAATCTTCAAAGAATCCCGAAGATAAAGAGCTCGAGGACAATTTGAATCAAGTTATGGTTGTTTTCAAATATATTGAAGACAAGGACGTTTTCCAAAAGTTCTACTCAAAAATGCTTGCCAAACGTTTAGTGTATCACACATCGGCTTCAGATGATGCGGAGGCGATAATGATTTCGAAATTGAAACAAACATGTGGTTACGAATACACAATCAAATTGCAACGCATGTTCCAAGATATTGGTCTCTCCAAGGATTTGAATGCCAGCTTCAAGCAGCATTTGGTGAATGCAAGAATACCACAAGAAATTGATTTCAGCATTGAAGTATTGTCATCCGGTTCATGGCCATTTAATCAGAGTACCACATTTTTGTTGCCCTCCGAATTGGAACGTTCCGTACAGCAGTTCAATGAATTCTATGCAAATCGGCATTCTGGTCGCAAACTGAATTGGTTATATAATCTGTGCAAAGGTGATTTGGTAACCAATTGTTTCCGCAATCGGTATACATTGCAAGCAAGCACGTTTCAAATGGCTGTACTGCTGCAGTTCAACGATCAAACTAAATTCACTCTACAACAATTGCAGGAAAATACGCAAATTAGCTTAGAAAATCTAAAACAGGTAATATTTTCAAATTTCACTTGTTCCACCACATCACATTACAATATACATGTATATATATATATATATTTAACAGGTGCTGCAGATTTTGATGAAAGCCAAACTGCTTGTGTGTGCGGACGATGAGAATTCACTCAATCCCAATTCTGTGATGGAGCTATTCTTGGATTATAAAAACAAGAAGCTTCGCATTAACATCAATCAACCGCTAAAGACTGAGCTCAAAGTGGAGCAAGAAGCCGTACATAAACATATTGAAGAGGATCGTAAATTGCTCATACAGGCAGCCATTGTGCGCATCATGAAGATGCGTAAGAAGCTTAATCATACCCAGCTAATTACAGAGGTTCTCAATCAGTTGGCGTCCCGCTTCAAACCTAAGGTGCAAGTGATCAAAAAATGCATTGATATTCTAATCGAAAAGGAGTATCTAGAGCGTATGGAAGGACAAAAGGATACTTATAGTTATTTGGCTTAAATGTTTTACTCAAATCACTGAAATCAGTGCGTATACTCAATCAGCAGTTGCACAGAAACAACTCGTGCAGGGGCGTTGAGAATGATTTCATATTTTAAATTTTTAATTTTTTTTTTTGTTAAATTAGCATTTTAACCAATTTCAAACTTCACGCAACGCATGTTACATTCAAAAATAAATACGAATAAGTTAACTAATTGAACGCATGACATTTGCAATTATTGAAAAAACAATAATTCTATTTTGATTTTTCAATATTATTCCAAAAAATAAAAATCACGCTCATGTCATTCAGTTTATTTTGAAGCATTATATCTTTTTGGGCTTTCTATTTGTTTTTAATCATAACATCCATTGGATATGTAATGCAAATAATAAAATATAAAAAATTAGCAATTTCGAATTCAATTTATTGTATAGGGTGACCAGAAATTTTATTGACGTCGTCGCTTTCTGTTTTTTCGCTGCCGTTAAAAGCCTGTTCTGCATACCAGGCGAACATAACTGCATAGTAGGATGACACGAAATGTACAAATTTTTACTTCCAACAAATCTGCTTGTAGAGGGTTGAGGGAAATGTTAATGCATGATCGATGCAATGCTGCCTGTTTTTCATGATCACCTGCTACGCAACTGGGTGAATTTATGTTACCAAAAAAATAACTCTGACTCGAGAAGGGGAGGTTCATTTCGCAAAAAGCCCTAAGAAAATTTGTACTGAATACCAGGTGTTAATAATTGAATAATAGGACGACGATAATTATTTATATATGTACATACTTCCAGGAATTTACTTCCAATGAATGTGCGAACAGAATGGAGGAGGGCAAGCATTGATTTAATGTTAGCAAACGCTTGACTAGTAAATATAGGATATCTTCCTACAATTCATGATCACCTGCGCCACAGTAACAACATCATCTCGGCAGCAACCCACTGTTTGAGCTAAGAAATCGTAGAAAAATGTATTGAATATCAGGCGAACATAAAAATAGCAGGCTAACAAAAATTTGCCCAATATGCACTTCCATGAATTTATTTCCAACGATCGATCATAAGGCGTAGCATAATAAGGACAAAAACAATAGAATCAGTGTTGGTATACGCTTTAATCGACTAGAATGCTAGAATCGAATTCTATAATAAAAAAATTAATTCATAATTGTTGCACAATTTCTAATTTTTTACTTAGAAGTAAATTGCAATAAAATAAATTACGATTTCCAAATATAACTCACCACAACGCGAATATTTAGTAATATATACCTATATACAATTCTGAGGTTTGTTTTTTATTTATTTATTTTTATTTTTTTTTTATTTCTTTTATTTTACAATTTTTATTACTTTAAATATATTTTATATCTAGATAATACATATGTATTCTTCTCGAATCAACAGATCAGTTTAGTTGTGAGTATTATTTTATTAGAAATACACAACCTAATGTCTTTTTATAAGAAAGATTTATACATATATAAAACATTTTAAAGTGCATAATTGGTAGGTTAACGGCACTATTCGTTTGAGCAAATCTGTTGCAATTTTTTTAACGCAAAAAAAAATTCAAAGATGTAAAATCCATAATGGCGCGTTCACACAAAAACTGTCCCAAGCAACCGCGGATCTTGAATGTCTGTATCGGAAAGGATTCTCCGTGCAGCCTTGAAGCACCATCATTTCAGTATTGAAACACAGTACCTACATGTACTATCACTCTAAATAGCTAAATAAACGAAAGACCCTTTAATAATATATGATTTTGGTCGACCAAACAGTCGAAGCTAGGTAAGAGTTTTTTATGCTAAGAAATAAAATTGTTTTTTTTTTCGTTTTCATTCAAAAAATAAGTTGTGTAGAAATCGCAAGGATTAAGTAACTTAATTACATAAATTTTAAACATATGCTTTATATACAAACACTTTCATGAAGCACTGTGCAGAGTACTAATGTTTACATCCGTAACTGTAATTTTTTATTTATTTTTTGTCATGTCATATGATTAATGCTTGATAGTACTAAATTTAAATATACATTTGTAAATATATGTATTTTTATTAAATTTAAATAGAATTGTTAAATAATAACACGTAGGAAATTCACAGACTCCAATAAACATAAAAAAGTGTATGTATAATAGAAAATATAAAATATTGCTCAAAATGGAAATCTTTGTAAGGTCATCGACTATAGCGAAAATTACTGCCAAGACTAGACTGTGAACAACCTTTTAGAAATAAATTCTATTTTGCCTGCAATTGCAGATTTGTTTAACAAATGGAAAGGGAATTGATAATTACACATAAACGTAATATTAATTAGTGTTAATTCTAAATAAATGTCAGCAGTTTCATATAAGACTACATAAAAAAACATAAAATATATCAAAAAGCGCGAATAATGTAGTGGCTTTTGTAGGATTCCTAGCATTTTTACCGTTAAAAATGCGCTTTTTCGTTAGAACTGCTGACATATACATATATGTATTTACTAATCTAATCGAGGTGACGACAGTCTCATGGCATAGCAAATCATTCATTTATACATATAAGTATATAAAATAAGTAATCAAAGTAATATTAAATAAAATAAAAACATAACGCAAGACTAGTCCTCATCATCAAGCTTTATAGTTTTCGTTTGAAAACGCATTCTTTTGGTATTTTTGATTATGCCATTGGTAAGCAGATTCTTACCTTCCTTTTCGCATGGTATGTTATTCCAAAGTTTTTTAAAGCGCATCACTGCTATGGCATTAATGTCTAGATTTTTGCTGCTTGCGCTATCTATTTTCGTTAATATAATTTTCGGCACTTTGGCAAAGCACGCATTGGTGGTGGCGTCTTCTGGCACAGCAAGTGAGGTACAACCACGCTTTTGATTGGAATCCTTAGCTTTTGACGTCGAACATTGTGATGCTACCGACTCCATTGATTCAGACTGTCTTCTGCATATAGTAAAACAATACGTTTCTTACATCAAAAACAAAAGTATATATAGGTATACCTATATATCAAATGCAAAATCTTCTACCTACCTCTTAGAATAGTAATATTTGTTGATTGTGGGTGGAGGCGCAGCGCAAATTTTCCCAGGTTCTTCTGGATGGCAACCATAGTCGATACCTTTTAGCCAGTTTTCATAACGTTCTGGTTGGAAACGATGTACAAATGTTTCCATTGATATTTTCACCATATCCTTTCGGCAATTACAAATGCTGGCACGCTTGCCATATTCAATCCATCGCTTAGAACCGAAATTAGTTGACTCTGCACCATTAAAACCATGATTGAAACCAGCATGATAGCCGAAAGGAAATGTTATCATAATTTCTCCAGCTTCTTGGGTAATTTTATTAAACGGTATTTTATTCTGTCGCAATACTTGTGGGCTTATCAGTGTCATTTTGTGACGCAGAAATGCGTTGCAATTTTGATAGTTTTCATAGAAAAGTCGATTCGCCAACTTTTCTAATCTCCGACCATATGCGGGTGGTATTGCATACCAAGTCTTTGGTGCACCAAAGTGCAGGTAATTTATTGAATATAAATCCATATCTTCCGTATGCCAGGCAAAAGAGCTCTTCCACATACCAAAATACAGATACGCTGTATTTACACCATCAATTTCAATGCCGTAATCCTTATTCACGTAATTCAGTATTGTGTCTAAACAATTTATATTCCAAATTCGCAAATCCGGATCACTTAAGGAACCTTTTACATCAGCCGCATAAAATGGTGCAATATATGTTACATTTTTCCAATATTTTCGTTCTAAATCGTCGTAGTCAAAATGTCGTGGCGTTTGATAACGTTCCGACTCGGCCATTTCTTTAAATTGTCGCAAAGTCATAGAACGTTTCTGGACATTGATTTGCTGATATTCACCTTGCTTTCCTGTAAAATTGACGAGTGCAGAAATGAAAAGTCAAGTTGCAATTTTTCTCTGCATTTTTTAGTTACCTGACACTACTTGACAAATTGGTGCGGGTATTGTCATATTTATATTGTCTATATTATAACCGGATTTCCGTGGCACCCATTCTGGTGGTGGTATAATCTTCGTTAGTCCTGCTAAGTTTGCACCACGACTTTCCATGTATTCGACATAACCCGAGAAATTCTTGAATTCCTCGTAGCTGGGACGGAACGTCATGATCCTTGGTATTTTATTACGCTCATTTTCAGTGCAGCCCGAATTAAGGGACATTGTGTGACAACACAATCAAATTTTCTTCTTTCAAATTTTATATTTATAATATTTGAAAAGCTATAACATTTACTATGCACAACAAGTAATAGATGTATGTTTATAAATGGGCTTAATGTTTTTTAAATTTCCTAGAAAATTTGTAATGCAGAAAATGCATTGCCAGCTGTTATACACAGAGTTGCAATTAATGTTACTCAATCAACGCTATGATAATATAGAACCTTTATAGCAAATTATCAAAATTCTGCATATGGTTTATATAAAGGCATTTATTTACTACTTTTATAAATATCATTTATATTTGTTATATTTAGCTCAAAAAATTACAACTGATAAAATAGTTAAATAATTATTATTAACTCATTCATACCATTAATTAATGAAAGGAAGTAACATCTCTGGTATTGTTTTAAAAGTCAATTTGAGTAAAATACTCATACTAATTGAGTTGACTAAGAAGCTTTTAAGCCACCTCCGAACATCTAAAAGATTTTCAAAATCAAAAATGATGAAATGTTCTAAACTGTTTTTTGATTGAATTAACAATTACTCTATAAATATTGCTATAGCAACTACGAAATTCCTTCTTTAGAGATAGGCGGTGTTTTGCTCGCAGGACTTAGATATCGTTGTTTAGGCAGAGAACGTAGAAGAACACCTTTGCACCTTCTCATACTTTTACGTTCTCTGTTTAGGAATATCAAGTGTTGGAACGGGAGACTTCAGCGAAAACAATCCATACTTTTTTTCGGTGATTCATGTGTAGAAGACGTCAAGAGGAGTCCTGCTACTGTTCGAAGTGTAATAGGTATTCACATCATGATTTTAATATGGTCACAGTGAACATAAAAATTGCCTTGAAATTTGTGAATAACATGGCAAAGTGTTTTTAATCGAGATGCTTTTGAATACAGGGGTTTACCGTTGAAATCGTCGAGCGCAAAATTGCTTATTCAAACTTACGACTAAATAAACAACTTTTTGGCGTACTTATGACAATAAAATTTTATCTTTTGAACGTGCTGCTTAGGCGCTTATGTAGTTTTTCATAATAATTGAAGGCCGACAAATTTTGAAATAATAAAAAAAATTGGTTTCATGTTTGTTTTTATACTCTCGCAACTTGTTACTACAGAGTATAATAGTTTTGTTCACCTAACGGTTGTTTGCATCACCTAAAACTAATCGAGTTAGATATAGAGTTATATATATATATAAGTGATCAAGATGATCAGCTGTAACTTGAGTAAAAATTGAGATATCTTTATGAAACTTGGTAGACATGTTTCTTTGTACCGTAAGTAGTTGGTATTGCAGATGGGCGTAATCGGACCACTGTCACGCCCACAAAACGGCATTAATCAAAAACAAAGAAATTGCCATAACTAAGCTCCTCAACAAGATACAAGACTGTTATTTGGTATACAGGATCACATTAGGGAGGGGCATCTGCAGTTAAAAAAATTTTTTTTTTAAAGTGGGCGTGGTCCCGCCCCCTAATAAGTTTAATGTGCATATCTCCTAAACTGCTAATGCTATAATAACCAAATTCACTATATCACCATATAACGGTACTGTTAAAAACTACTAAAAGCGCGATAAATCAAGCACTAAACAAGCCAGAGACAGTAAATTTTATCTCTGGGATGGTATAAGATGATTTGATAGGAACCACGTTCAAAATTAGATAGTGGGCGTGGCACCGCCAACTTTTAGGTGAAAACCCATATCTTGGGATCTGCTTAACCGATTTCAAACAAATTCGGTAATAATAATATTCTTCTCATATTTCTATGTTATAGTACGAAAATGGGCGAAATCGGATTACAACCACGCCTATTTCCCATATAACATCATTTTAAATTCCATCTGATTTTTTCACTTTCCACTATGGAAATCAGACAACTATGACTGTATCGGGATAAAACTTACTAACTTAAAGTATGCCTTGTGCCCAAAAATTATCTAAATTGAATCAAAACTGTTCAAGCCCCTAGGTACTGAATATGTGGACCCCAGTGACTATACAAGTAGTTGACTTTTTACCGAAAATATCGGTCAACATAAAACAAGGTGGCAAGATCCACAAAGAAATCTAAAACGAGTATACCATTTGACTTTGCGAGAGTATAAAATGTTCGGTTACATCCGAACTTAGCCTTCCTTACTTGTTTAATATGCATTTATAGTTGCACATCATTTCAATATAAAAAGGCCATATGGGAAGACTTCTATGTTTTCCGCTAAACCACATTAAATAAAAACAAGAAAAAACGTTAACTTGGGTTGCACTGAAACTATAATACCTTTCTCAAATACAAAAGATTTCATACCAGCACTTAATTTGGATTGGCCAGTTTGTATGGCAGCTATATGCTATAGTGGTCCGATCAGAACATTATCTTCTGAGATTGTACTGTACCAGTTTCCATACAAGAACTTGACTTTGATCGTTCAACAAATTTCGTTTCCGTTCTGACAAATAAGCAGCTTCTTCACAAGAAAAGGTCATGTGCAAAACTCGTTCAGTTCAATAGCTCAAAAACTGAGGGACTACTTCGCGTATATACAGACGGATATGGCTAAATCCACTCAGCTTATCCCGCTGTTCATTTGTATACCTATTTTATAGGGTTTCCTTCCTTCTGGGTGGGCCAATTTAGGATATAAAAGGATCTTGGAAAGCAGACGGATACAATCAAAAGCAAGGAAATTAGATGCCATATGAATTGAAGACAAGAGACGTTTAAAGTCGAGAAAGAGACGACATGTCAGAAATGCCGCTTCAAAGCTACAAAAAAGTCGGTGAACAACTCATCAACCTGGATTTTACGACTAGATACAAGGCAATAATTTTCTATAATGGCAACGATCAGCCTCAGTAAAAATTAAAAATTTGCTTGATTCATAATTCTCAAATTGCTAAAAAGATGGAAAAATGTTATAGCTTTAGATGGACAATACTTTGAACAATACTTTTGTACATGTTTTTCTTAAATAAACGTGCAAACATTGAAAAATAAAACCAAACCGAACGAATGTAGTTATAGACCTAATATAGGTATAGTTACAGTTATGTTTTTCAGCAAACCTCGTACGTCAAACCTGCGACTAAATTTGGAGCATGTGAAGGCTAATACTAAAATCGATCTGCCATTTGGCCATTTGGCAGGGCCACATTTAGCCTCGGCTTAACATCTAACGACAGAAGTGTCAATTATATATTCATAAAACATTTTTAGGTGAATAACCACTTCCGTTTTGTGAGATTGTGATTGCAACGATCACCTTTAAAATATGACAAAGTTGTAATTTAATCACTCCGTTTTTATATGCTTAAGATAAACAAACGAGTAATGCATGTGCACATGTACCTATGTACCGATCTATCTACAGACCTGTTATCGTTATAAAATAAGTCAAGTGCACGGTTAGGGTTTTAGTCGCTCATTGGCGCCCTCCACAGATGTGGTGAGTTTGAAATTTGCTCCCGAAGTATTATATATATGTATATGCAGATGAATAACTGTGTTTAGTCGCGTCGAAATTTGTTTTAGCGTGAGTTTGAAGTATTTAAAGCCACGGTGATAAAATACAATTAAGTAATAAACTATTATATAGTGGCAAATATAGACAGTGTGTGCATTAACCGCATAAAAATAACCAAAGCAAAGATAATGGGCTTTAAAAAATCCATGAATGTGCAGGAATCCCTGGCTGAGAATGAAAAACGTAAGAATTTTACTTACACATTTAAAATAATAAAACCAATTTAATAAAAAAAAGAAAATATACATAGGTATTAACAGCTATAAATTAAAAATGTGCAAATACGAGTTTTTATGTTTGTATATAAAGTGTATATGAATACCAGAATTGAAGTACATATAAAAGTGTTCATTAGAGAATTTTATACAATTGCATGATAGCCATTAAAAGTCTTCAACTAGATAGCTTTTTATTGGTCACAGGAAAAAAGAAAAAAATTAAAAACATTAGAAGCATATAGCAAATATTTGCCATATTACTAAATAATATGAAAATAACGGTACAGATAACGGTATACAACAAATTTATTCATCATTTGTACAATTCAAAAGTACTCAAACTAGGACTGAGGCTTAAGCAGCAATTTTTGCATTAGTAACAACAAGACAGTATGTTAACCTCGACTGCACCGAAGCTATAATACCATTCCCAGGTGCTTTTCTTATAGCATGAAAAGGTATAAAAAGATCTTTACCTTGATTTTGAGCGGTCAGTTTCTTTGGCAGCTATGTATATGCTATAATGGTCCGGACTGAACTATTTGTTCGGAGATTGTAACGACCTGGATATGGGTTAATGCGTCAGATATCTCACATAGATGAATATGTCGTAATATAACGGACCAATCAGGTAATTCCGAAATTACAGTTTTTTTATTTTCTTCTAATAGATTGATCTTGATCAAAAATTGCGAAATAATTTAAAAAAAAAATTAATTGTTAAAACGTGAAATTAGCAAGTTCGATATGGTGTTTTCATCAACAGCGGCAGCTCTTTCAAGCTGTAGACCCGCGACAGAAACTCAATATCTCCGCAAAACAATATAAATTTACGAATATGCACCAACAAGGTTCAATTGAAGAAACTCAACGCTTAGTTTCGTTTCATTTATCAGTTTGGATCTTAGTGCAGATCGAAATCACGCATGTGGAATTTTCGAATTCCTTTAAAAAAAAATCCTGTAGGAAATGCCATTTCGAAAAACGAGGTCTACCGAAGTCATAAAAAAAGATTTGATCAATTTCTGGCATTAAAAAGATGCTACTGAATGCCAGTCAACCGCGTTATCAGTCTCTTGAGCGATATCAATTGGCTATCTTGGATCTACTCAAAGACTTTGGAAAAGAAAATGTCAGTTGTGCCAGTGAGAGGCTGATCAAGTAGTAAGCAGTAGAAAAAATACGATGATATAGAAGAGAATCATAAAAATAACGAAACAAATATATAACTATAATAACCATTTTCGAGATAGAAAAATTCCGCATTAACTGTTTGCAATTGATTTAAAAAAAAACTACAGACAATAAATAAATAGTTTTAAGTTTATTACAAGTGCAATTTGAATAACTTAATTAGATAGAGAAGTGGTATAAAGCATGATGTAATGATACTATGAGGACTAGCGAGTTTGTATGTAATAAAAATAAGAATGAATTGTG
This sequence comes from Bactrocera oleae, assembly GCF_042242935.1. NCBI lineage: Eukaryota > Metazoa > Arthropoda > Insecta > Diptera > Tephritidae > Bactrocera > Bactrocera oleae. The sequence goes on from NC_091538.1 coordinate 60,556,664, forward strand.
TTTGATATATTCTAAATCAACTATTCATAAGTACTCGTTTACAAGTATACAATTTAATTATATATTCACGTGCGTTTTAGTTTATTTTATTATACATACAAGTATATGTAAATATATTGGCAAAGTTGAGATTCTTATCTAATTCAAAAAAAAATGTTGGTTTCAAGTAAAGACCCACGAACGTACTTTGATAGCCACCTATTATGGGAGTGTGAGTCTAATTATAAATATTTTTTTTTTTTTAATTTTTTTCATATCAATCTATGCCAAATTTCGTGATGTTATCTTGTCAAATAAAAAAGTTATACCTTCAAGAACTTGATTTGGATCGGTCAGATTGTATGGGTATCAGCGATAATGACTAGAAATATTAATGGTGTGGTATTAAAAATTATAAATATATATAAATATATATATATATGTATATATATTTTTAATTTAATTTAAATATATATATATGTATATATATTTTTAATTTTTTTCATATAAAAATGTATTATGAGAGGTGCCCTTTAGTAACCACTTGAAAAAATTTCAAAATGTCTAGTAACACTTTTAGCCTTAATAATAAAACAAAAAAAAAAACAAGACTAATTTGCTTTTTGATTATTCTCATGAAAATATTCCAAACCTTATCGATTGCGATAAAATTTAAAAATGCCGTTATATTGTTTACGTCGTTTTGACGACATTAGATTGTGATGTAGGTAATTGAGTTTTAATTTATTATTATAATTATACTTTAATTTTGATTTGCTGCATATCAGGCGTAAGGCATGTTCGGTAACTGTTCAATGCCATTTTCGACTCTTGATGAAGAGTTCATAAAATGGCGGTTACTCATACGCTACGTAATACCGATGAAAAATGTTTTTACACACGCGACATGTAGTCGCTAAATATAATATATAAATTTTTTACCTAATAGTTTTAGCAAAACTTTAAAATATTCCAGATATGTAAGTCCATGGATTCCACATACATTGGATGTGGCCGAGCAGTATACACTTTCGCAATTTGCAACAAATATATGGTATAAATATCTCACGGTATCTGCAAAACTACTTTACAACAGTCTAAGCAAATTTGAAATGTCTTACACACTGAGCGATATATTCATTACATAGCGAACCAAAGGGACAGAAACCAACGTATTATTTAATATACAGTGTCTGGCAGAATATGTGAAGCGATCTCATCCAATTTTGGTATCAAATGAAAGCAATATTATCAATATATCTGGTAGTATAACCGATAAATACCGTATATATGCGTTTGTAGCAATGTTAACCAATATATTCGGTATTTGAAAGGGAAGGTCGGTGCTTATAGATATTATGCAAAGCGAAATATGTAAACTAATAAAATATTTTTAAGTTATCCCACATATAGGACCCCGTATGATATAAAGCCACCTGGAGGGGCAAGAATTCTTTTATGTACTATTCAGGTCCAGGTAGACGGTATGGACCGATTGCAATTTTGAAAACTGATTATTGCGATATCTTTGTTGTTTTTTGAAATATTTTTTGTATAGGAAAATTTAGCTGATGACATTTAAAACACCCTCATATTGGAAGTGGGCTTACTTGTAGTAAGTTATTACCGGTTTTCGAAAAAAAAAGTAATTGGAAGTGCTGTAAATCAGATGAAATATTCAAAAACAGTGTTCCCACTAATCATACCCTGAACAGGGTATATTAAGTTTGTCACGAAGTTCGTATAATTAATGACCGTGACGAGCTGAGTCGATTTAGCCATGTTCGTCTGTCCGTCCGTCCGTCTGTACATATGCAAACTAGTCCCTCAGTTTTTGAGGTATCGACAAGAAATTTTGCGCACGTCCTTTTCTCCCCAAGACGCTGTTCATTTGTCGGAACCACCGATATCAGATATTTCGGAACTATAGCATATATTGGAATCAAGTACTTGTATAGAAATCTTTGTCATTTGACAAGATATCTGCAAGAAATTTGAATCTCGGAAGAAATTGTTTAGATCGTGGTGCATATAACTGTCATACAAACTGACCGATCCAAATTAAAATAAAGATTTTATACTCGTTTATGCTATAAAAAAAATACACCGGTGAAGGGTATTATAGCTTCGGTGCAACCGATTTTATTGAAATAGCTTTGGTAGTTTGTGATATAGTATGTATATACATTTCACCTCTAAAAGAGTGGGGTAAGGCGGTGCCTTACATATTACATTTTGTCTATGACATCTAAAATATGTGTCATAGTCCACTGAGATATCTACAATTGTTGGCATTGTAAATGGAGTGAATTAGACGGTTATCACGTCGTTAAAAATTTTGCATAGAATATCTGAATGAGGTAGGTCCGATTATTTGTTTTAAGTGAGCACTCTAATGGGCTTATACATATATCACAAAAACGATTAATCACCCTAAAGTATCGCAGCAAAAGTGAACATAAAAAAATCGAAGAGTAATCTCACCCACTTCACATCAACCAATATTGTTCAAAACTAAAGAAAGTGAAACTCTTTCATAACGTCATAGAAGTAAAATTATGGGGTTAATTTGCCAGGTATTAACACGAGAGCATTGTTATATAAGCGTCGCTAACTAGTTGAATGATTTCAAATCAATTTGACACATTATATGCCCTCTTTTTTGGATTTGAAAATGGGCAAACTCGTACTGAAACCACTAAAACTCGCCGTATGATTCAAAAATTCCATAAATCTGATAATAACGGAATTTAAAACGTGTGGTTTTCAATGAGGCAATCATTTTTCGGAGTTGATATTTTTGACAGCTATTACTTGATTTGTGGTTTGCCATTTCATAACAATCAGATTTACTCCGGAACAACGATTGCAAATCGTGTAAATTTATTACCAAAATAATGGTTCGGTTCACGCGACGAATCGTGAATTTGGTTCAACTTAAAGCTTATCTTTGGTTGAAAAGGTGCGTTTATAAACGAAATTGTCGCTTTGGATTTGTGTGATAATCGACAAGCCATTGTTTGTTGTGCTCTATGGGCAGAGGAAAGCATTGGTCTATATTTCTTCTAAAATAAAGCCGGTCATCCTGATAGAGCCTATACAGCCAACGAAACAATAAATTTATTGAAGAAAACTTTTGGTGAGCCCATTATCTCTCGTCGTGGGTCTATGGAGTGAACACCAAGATCGTGCTATTTTCTTGCTAAATTATTGGCCATAACATTAAATTATAATGCATGCGTTTTATATTTTCTTGAAAACCACATGTCTAAAACAAAAAAAAACATCCTTTACCTTCACCTACCTCCCTAACTGATTTCCGTCGATCAAGAAACTAAACTTTCTCAACCTAACTTTCTCAGAATTCATAAATTTTTAAAATTATTACGAATCCTCATTTCATCATTATCAGCTGGAATTCCACTTCAAAAACTTCACGAGACCAGGGTTTGAATCTAGTTTTCCAAGGAGCCCAGCTATGGGGTTGATGAATGCAGCAAACGTTGTCGCCATACAAAGATCTTAATTAAAACTGTTACAATTATTTATATTAACGCGTTCAAGAACAATTTCAACTCCCTCAATATATACGAATTCCCTTTAGTGAGTAGCGACACGTGTATGCCTACACACACAGATTTAATAATTACCGTAATATAGAAATGAGGAAATGTGCAATGAGTCTGCGATGAGTAAAGTTATAAAACTTACAAACACACTAGTCTGCTAAGCTGAAGTCGCAGATGAGTGATGCACCAATGTCATTGACCTTGATAGTATTTATTAAAAAATGAATTATTGCAGTTTCGATTTTACACTCACTAATGAAGTAATCACTGTTATCAATTGAGACATAATTAAGGACATATTACTTTGGTAATCTCAGCTATAAAAAAAAAGCACTGAAATAAGCGTGCAGTTAAACAAACATATGTACATATAGATACATAATTTATATAGAAACACATATGTAAGTAAGTGTGTAAACAGATGTGTCAATTAGCGATAATTTAACAATTAATCTTTTATTGTCCCAGTACAATGTATACCCAAAGTATATAGACATAGATATATGTATGTATATAGTACAGTGGTTCCAAACTTTACTGATCACTGCGTTATATGGGAGAGTTAGCAGTTAACTTTCACTATGTTTCGAGTAGCCGGGGTTTAGATGCAGCCGGGGTCAGCCTATTTTATAAAAACTCTTCAGTAAATTAGTTATATATACAAACAGTACTCAAGTATCGCACAGGCTGAAAAGTTCCCATCGTTTCTAAGAGGAGGCTCCACTGATGTGCGTTGCGTATCTAGATACACCAATTTTGACCCGGACTTTCAAAATAACTAAATTTTCACGTATTTTAAGCTTAATTTTCGTCTTCAAAATAGGATCCTGAGCCAACACTTGTATGATAACATTTGATCTAATTTTCCATACACTTCTTACAAACCTTCTTGGTCTTCAGTGCCTTCAGCGAATTTTGGATTTTTCGGTTTCGGCTCATTTTTGGGGCGTCATTCACTAGATTGTTGGACAGTTTTGACGTCATATTCATAAACCCACAACTCATCACCAATAATGATGCGTTTGATGAATGTAATTTTCGATGACTTCACGACCTTTAGTGAATGTTTTGTGACATACAAATTCTTGCGTTCATGACTCCCCAAAATAATTAGGCAACAGTTTTCAACGATTCCGTAGCCGGTTAGCCTATAAAACAAAACGAAAATTTTTGGCAAAATGCTCTACGTAGATTTCTTTTAGCTCAATACACTTGATTCTCCGATGCTCCACTTCTTTAACCCGTCTCAAAATACGTTTTTTGGTTGCTTGTAAAGTAGATATCAGGCCAAACCTGAAGAATATAGTAGAATCGGCAGCAAATCCTAGACTAAGTCAGTCAACGTGGTGATAGCGAAGATGTAAGCTGGTGCTTTGTTATAATGGAAAAGCAAATAGTTCTGGTAAACCGATATATTTGTTGTGAACTCCACATAACGGTGTCCATGATATGCGGCCTTTTTAGATGCTTACTACCCCACTTCGTTATATCACGCATTTTCAATCGGAGGTCTGTCAAAATACGATAATGGACCCTTGTCAAGTTATCATCCATGGTAGCCGTTTTCTTACCTAGAATGGCTCATCGAAAACCGGCGTGCTACCGTTAAAGGGAAAAAATCACCGTATATAGCATCCAATCCCTCCTTAGCTACACTACACCGCTTCCCCACTCAGTTTTTTTTTGGCGTTTGGGTTTTTGGTAGCGTTTGATAATCACACATTCTCTATCATTCTGGGGAATTATGCTATACCTCAGCGGTTGTTTAACAAGTTTTCCTTGAGAAGGTCCATTCATCATTGTTGAAAAGTTGAAACCCAGATTAGCCACGCGAATGAAATGTTTTTTTAAATATTTATAAATCTTTGTGTGTTATCGATAGCGTAAACGATGGCGGGGTGAAAGAGTAAAAGTAATCTGGCAGGGATTTCACACCTATTATTAATTTAATTATTATTATCACAATTTACATACTAGCTTCAAGTAATACTTGTAAAGTGACTAACTTATATTGAAACAACTGTAAGTATATAGGTGTAGTGGGTACGCTGCGCCATGTAATCTTTAGTATTTTCAATTCCATGAAATTGAAAACAAACTATTTAGCACATAAACATTGCAATTAACGCACTTTATCTCTAATATATGTACGATTAATTCTGTAAAATTAAAAGTGGAAACCTTGTGCAATCAATAAAAACGGAAAATGAAATTGATCGACGTCAGATGACAGACGACAACAGGATCGAGCTCAGCTGCGATCGTTAATTAATAGAAATTATTGTGCTTTTAAACATCCAACAAACATACATACACACACAAACGATCTTGCGAATAAACAACGAGTTTAATCGAAATAAATTTGTAAAACGCAAACTTTTCCGCAAGAACAATGGTTTATATCCTCGTCACCGAGCACACGCCGTTGCTACTCAAAAGCGGCTTTGTGCGCTTAAAGGGAAATATAAAGCTTCGCCGAAAGAAAGATTGTTAGCAAATAGATATTTTAAGATATGTCTTAAGTTTAACGCATTATAACTACAAAAAAAAATTATTTTTATTTGCAGCAAATGCGTTCGGCGTTCGCCATGTGCAGGCGTTGCTGTTGTTCTTCGGCATGGCTTTCGGTTACTTTCTGCGTGTTAATATTTCCGCTGCCATTGTGCCAATGACGAAGCCTCGAACCGCAGGCGACGCATACTATGACTGGGATCCCTCGACCAAATCGTTAATACTGAGTAGCTTCTTTTGGGGTTATGTGGTGGCGCAAGTACCAGCGGGCCTACTGGCGAAACGTTTCGGTGGCAAACTAGTACTTGGCATAGCCACAGTGCTGGCTTCGATTATAACAATGTTACACCCTTGGGCAGCATCTGGCGGCAGTTGGCAAATAATATGCTTTCTACGCGTATTAATTGGACTGACGCAAGGCGTTCTCTATCCGTCGGTACATACATTGTTGGCCAAGTGGGCGCCACGTACGGAGCGTAGCTTTTTGGCTACTTCAGTGTATTCAGGTGCACAATTTGGCACAGTGATTATTTTGGCTACAAGCGGTTTTATTTTTGATTCCAGCATGGGTTGGCCGGGTATATTTTATATTTCCGGTGCTGTGGCGTTGGCTTGGTCGATTTTGTTTTTAGTTTTTGGTGCGGATTCGCCAAACCGCTCAAAGGTGATATCCACACCGGAGCTTGAATATATTGAACGTCTTACGGGCAGCGATTCGGAGAGTACGGTGAGTTGAAAACTTTGATTGATTTTTTAAAATTTGCTTAACTTTTGTGAGAGATAAAAATTAAAAATTACTAATAACAAATAACAAAGGAATAACATTGGCCATCGTGTAGTATATTCCCGTTGACGGATACTGTCAAAATTTTAGACGAATTGGACACTTCGGATTATTCGCATATTTTAGAAAATTGAAAAATAAGCAAAATCGGTTGGTGATTCGATTTTTGTTCTTAAAAGAAAATATTGTAGTGAAATCGGTAACTTCGAAAGCGACCGACAAATTTGTTTAGTGAGTCTGGTTGCGCGTCGGTTTTTGATGAGCTGCTACAACGGTACAAAAGTCCACGATCTCGTATTGGCAGACCATCAATTGAAGTTGGGCGAAATACCTGAGACAATAGGCATGTCAAAAGACCACATGGGTTATATACCATTAAATAGTCGACATTAGAAAACTATCATCGCAATGAATGCAGCGTTTACTCACTCCGACAACAGACGCAACTGAGAGACCACTTTGCAGCAGTGTTTGACTCTGTTTAAATTCAATCCGAAAGAGTTTATGCCCCATTTTGAGATAGTCGCCGAAATATGGATGCACTGGTACACACCAGAGATCAAAGAACAGTCGAAAAAGTGGAATTTATAGGCGAGACTGCTTCGAAGAAACCGAATACCGCCTTATCAGCCGGAAAAGTTATAATTTCACAATTATGATTCACGGGCAGTTATAAAATTCAAAAAAAAAAATTTATTGTTTTAAAATAGTCAAACTTTAACCGTTAATATATTTTAAATGGTTAGGTTTACGAACAAATCATAATAGACCTTATTAAAGATCATTTTATTTCTTACCAAATCTACAAAGCGAAATATTTTTTCAAATAGTTGCATGCGATATATGCATTTTTCTATCTGATAATAAGAATAGAAAACTGTAAGACGGAGGACCTTCCCGATGCAATTAAGAGCTCATACTTGAAGAGACATTCTTAGAGATGTCGATCAACCAATTTTTCTGAGTACCAAGCGAAAAAAAACATTCATTATTTTGACCCACCCTAATATACATATATATTTTGTACAATACATATATAATTATTGATTGTCATCATTTTTTTTCATTTCTCTAGTCTATGCCAGTACCGTGGAAGTCTTTATTCACATCAGCTCCATTTTATGGCCTTATCGCAGCTCAAACAGGTTTCACTTGGGGCTTTTACACACTCCTTACTGAAATACCCACCTATATGGATTCAGTACTTAAGTTAAATGTCGCTTCGAATGCGTTGTTATCGGCTTTGCCATACTTCGTAATGTGGCTGTTATGTCTGATCGTTAGCCCGATATCGGACATGCTGATTAACAAAAATATACTAAGTATCACCGTAGGGCGAAAGCTCTTCAACACGATTGGCCAATGGATACCCATGGCTTGTCTAATTGGTATGAGCTATATGACGAGTGAAGAGAGCGTAGAGGCTATAACACTGCTTACGATCGGTGTTGGTTTCAATTCGGCTGCATTTTGTGGATATTTAGTCAATCACATGGATCTTTCGCCAAATTTCGCTGGACCAATGATGTCCATTTCGAATGGTTTTGGCAATTTGTTGTCATTATTTGCACCATTAGTTGTGGGCGCTGTCGTAGTAAATGAGGTTAGGATGGATGGGAATTTTCGGAGACTTCTTTTTGCACTAATAAATTTTATTAATAATATTTTCTTTAAAATTTCCTGTCACAGGAGGAACCCCGCGAATGGCGAATCGTTTTCTATATAACAGCCGGCGTTTATTTAGTATGTAACGCTTTATTCATCATATTTGGTCAAGCGACAATACAACCATGGAATGATCCCACGAATTTGCCCACAAACACAAAATCGCAGACAATTGAAAGGATAGGGCAAGATACAGAGGCTACTGTTACTAAATTCGAGTAAATTGGTATTCGATAACTTTAAAACAACATTATTAAGAACTGATAGCATATAAGGAAAATATAATAAATACATTATCTAAATATCTATATATGTATATATTAACATCTCTAAAAAAACAAGAAAGAACGTTAACATCTTTTGCACTTAAGCTATAATACAGTTCACAAAAAAAAACAGCGTACATACAAGATTTTGAGCGATCAGTTTGTATAGCAGCTATATGCTATAGTGGTCCGATCTTAAGAGTTCCTTTTCCCCAGATCGACTCAGCTCGGCACGCTGAGTGATTTGCATACATATCATATATATATATATTCCATTATATATATATATTTTATAGGTTCTCAGGGTCATACTTTCATTTGGTGGTTAATTGTTTACTGCGGGCTTTTGCCGTGTACAACTGTCAAACGTTAAGGAATTAGCACACCTCTGAGATTTACTCATCTAATAACACTATTTTTTTGGTGTAAATCTACAACAGAAACTCTCACAAACAGGGTTAGATCTCAGCAATCAACTCACCTTTCTCCGCTCTCCCTATGGTCGCTTCTTGGATCTAGCATTACATGATTTCGTTGACAGTTAATTTTGTGCTTTTCCAAGCTCAGTTATCAAATAACTTTCATTTTGTAAGCGAAGAATAAAAATCAAATCAGAAGGATTATTTTGTGAGGAAAAAATAAAAATTGAAAAATAATTTTTTTGCCCATAACTGTTACGGTCCTGAATTTAGATGGTATAAAAAGCAGTTCTCTTTATGTCGATATGTTGGAATTTCGTATTCCTCCTAAACTTACATGGCTTGAGCAGGGCATATTAAATTTGCATCGAATTTTCTGGCATCCAGAGGGAAACGTCAGAGACCCTATAAAGTATATATGAGTATAAACATAAATAATCAGCATAAAGAGCTGAGTCGATTCAGCCACGACACTTTGTCTATTCTAGCAAAGCTACAATCTGCGAATATACCATAGTATTGTTCAAATATGATTACCATAGCATAAAGCTGGCATACAAACTGACCGATCATAATCTGATAAAGATCTTTTTCCTTATTAAGTAACCTTAATTCGACTTAAAGGTTGTTTATGATTAGGTTATTAGGTGCATCTTTATATGACTAAAGAAAAATCGGTATCGGTTGAAAAAAAGCAGTAATCGAAGTTTATGAAATTTTACAGCTTCCAATAATTGAAATATCGAAATAAGTTGGCAGAAGTGGAAAAGTTATATACAATTTCTTGCGTAAAAAGCCGGAGTACGGTCGATAATATAAAGGCGGTAACAATAAAGTGTTTTCCGATGTTAACAAGAGAGCAATTTTGAGAAAAGCATCCAACTCTCATAAATCGACCGCCAAGATCAGGGCAAATGCTGGTGTTAAAGTGAGCTTATCTACTGTTCAAAGGGTGCTGCAAAGGACTTCTTCAATTTTGAAACTATTAAAACTAAAGAAAAACCACCACTTAAGATTGTCTGTGAAGTTAAGAAGGGTTGTATCAACCCAGCCCGGGTCACATCTTGAGTGTATGTAAATATTTAAAATTTTTACAAATCTAAAATCTGCAGTTTATAAAATTTTTTTGTTTAAGTTAATATGTAATGGTTTATTTTTTACTACTGCTATTTATCTTTGACTTGTAGATAAACTTATTATTTAATACATATAGTACTTGAAAAGCTTTGGAAAATGTTTTCAAAATGCTGTACTGAAATGTAAAATGCAATAATACTTAAATATATATAATATATAACTGTATATCATACGTTGTTACTTCATTTTGTTTTGCAAAATTCGTTGTTCTTCTAATTTATAGTTAATGCGTCGAGGTATAGAATGTGTGCGAAAGACTGTATATAACGATATAATCCAACTTATGATTATTGTAGCATATAAAATAGGAGGGAAAGCCTTTTCATTTCCTATAGGTATGTCAGCTCGTAAATCCGTTTTAAGTTGAAAATGAACGTCAATTAAATACCAGTCACAGTTTTCGTATACAGCGAAATTTGCTTTTGGAGATGAATTACTATTATTTTCGTTAATTTTGGTTTCAAAACTTAAGCTACGTTCATTTAGACAATAATTATATTTAGATGCTGTCTCCAATAATTCTTCAATAGAGTTGTCTTCAAGCGTTTTGCATTTTATATACAATTTCGGAATGGGTATTTCAACAGTGGCGAATTTACTAAAAAAAATAGTACTACTTTTAGGATAAGCAATTAAAAATATATACTTGCATTTTCGTACTTGTGTTTTTTACTCGGGGCATGGTAGCGATAATGTATAGGCAATTTAATGATGTCTGTTGATTGCGGCACACCTTTTAACATGATAGTAAAAGATTTAGATTTCTCTGTTGGCGACTCAATATCAACAAATTCCGGAAAAATACCGTTTATCTAGTAAATACAAACATGTTCCAAATAATATGTAATATGAACTTTATTTCAATTTGATATTTACCGCCTGTAAACGTTTTAAATCATCAATTTGATCAACACTAATGTAGACACCAGCAGGAAGGAGCTGCTCCAGAATGTAATCACAGCTTTTATCAGATAACGCATTTGTAAACTGAACAGTGTATATGAGATCGCTGTAATCATAAATAATGAAAAGTAAAATGTAAAATGTAATTGTAATTATCCATATTACCGGTGCATTCCAGTATCGCTTAACTGCAAACCCACAATAGGTTTGGCAGGCGATTGACTGCAACTGTGACCTTTAGGCAACAGAAGCAGTACTGAAAAAGTGTATATCGCAACAGGAATCATAACTTTATATTAAATATAACTATATTTAAAAATTCGACAAAAACCACAATACTCACATACCGGCAAAACAGACTTAAAATTAGAACTAATCAGCTGGCCCTATTATGACAGCTGTTAGCCAGAAAGTTATCGATAATTCTTCGATATATTAGGTCTGTTTCTTAACTGCGAATAGCTGCTTACTAGCAGGGAGAAGATATTCACAGCTATTCTCACAAATAGCGATATAACGAAGAAGTAAAAAAACGGAAAACCAGCAGAAACTAGCATTAAAATATCAAAATGTTGATTTTTACAATCACTTCATATCAACACATCTATCAACAGAATTTTTATTTCATTCTATTTCCCAATTCAAAACAATTAGACAAACCAAATCAAAGAAAATGCGTCAAATATCGCTTGTACACACATGCGCTGTAACAGTTTCTTCATATGGCAGTAACTAGCAGCTCTATCAGCTTTTTACGCTCTCAAATTGTGCTCTCTTCTGCTAGTTTTTTGAGTTAAGAAACGCTTTTCCATCAGAAATTTTGCTAGCTAGCGATAGTTGGCAGTTAAGATATAGACCTAATATTTCTTAACCACTAGCAAAATAATTAAAACAGTTATAGAAATATATATTTTATAATCCCCATGTTAATTTAAACATACATTATTAATCATCAAGCAATATGCGAAACATTCTCATGTAATAGAAATCAGTCGTCAAAAATGTTTTACAAACATAAAATTTTATTATTGTTCTTACTAACAACTACTCCTTTCGAGTTTTCAAACGTCTGTACGTGTCAGATCCTTCCCTCGCCAATTTATCCGCTATTTCATTTCCAACAATACGATCGTGTCCCTTTACATAGTTCTAAAAAAAACAAAAATAGTTTTGACATACACATGTAAATACTTATTACTAAGTTTTTCTCACCCATTTCACCTGAATACTGTTGTCAGCCAGCAACTTATCTAGTTCCTTAAAATCGACAGAATTTTTAACCGGTTCTCCATTTTTCTTTCGCCATTTTTTTTGTTTCCAGCCTTTTATCCAAATTGTAATGGAATTAATAAGAAACTGAGAATCCGTACTAACACAAAGTTTTTCGATACCAAATGATTTTGCTGTATTAATAGCATAAATAGCCGCTTGAATTTCGCCTACATTGTTGGTAACACGACCAGTGACTGGTTTCGAGGCATTTCTTAAACAAAAAATATACAACAATATTTATATATAAATAGGATATGTAATGAATAACAAACGATTAAAATAATTACAATGGGTGGTTTTCTCCGAAATATACTCCAAAACCTGCACAAGCATCAGAGCCACCATTATTTATACATGAGCCATCAGTGTAGACAATAATGTACCCCTCCGAATCAATTTCAAAAGAAAGTTCCTTGAATATTATTTTATCCACTGGCTTCCAAAAGTTCGAAACATGCTCAGGATATTTTTTCTTTTTTGTACCAAGTTCATCAGACGCATCTCTCTTTCTTTTATTACTACACTCCACAGCACTTACAGCAGCAAGCTAAGTGATTTTTTTTAATTAATTCAAGTCATATTATCATTTCAATTGGCATTAAAAAATTTACCAGCTCTGAATCTCCCAGTGAATTTATCTCAAATGTTTCATTATCAGGCCAAAAGTCTTTCGGCGTGGGAGTTGTTGTATTTGTCGCAACCAACCCGTTCAAATTTTTAACAAAATCTTCGGCTTCAGATCTCGACTTGAATTTCTTATACTTGGCACCTTTAAAGCCTCTTACCTGCTCCTCACACTTTGCCCTGATAAAGGAAATACACCATTTCTGTGTTAATTTTTAAAACAAATTTTTCAAAATATACCAGCTTTCATATATCCCTATATTGTGACCACGGGCTACAGCGTAAAAAGACATAAATATGCCTTTTCCTGAATTTTTAAAACTTTTAACTAAATATTGCATCTAACATTAAAAAAAAACTTATTTTGTTTGAATTAAAGCAATTGTTTTGATTTGTTCAAGCTAAATTTTAAACTGTTGCATCAGCTGTTTGTAGTTGTTTTGAATGCAGAGTTGTTATTACATGTATCATTTCACACAACTTGTCCCTAGTGTATTCGCACGATATATATACCAGCTTAAAACGGGTGATCCAAGTGGATGTACTTTTTTTCAATAACCTTTTTTTGACAGGTCATGCTACTTTTTTGTTTGGTATTGTTTGGCATTTCATCATAGAAAAACTTACGCCTGAACAACGGTTACAAATCGTGTAACTTTATTAAGAAAATTCACGTTCTGTACATAAGGTATTTCGCGCGCTTCGGTCAACTTATTGTCAGCATAATCGAAAAAACAACGGTTTGGTGTGGTTTGTGGGCCGGTAGAATCATCGATCCATATTTCTTCAGATGCCGGTGAGAACATAACCGTCAATGGCGACTGTTATCGCGCCATGATAACCGACTATTTGATGCGTGAAATTGAAGCTCAGCGACATTTGGTGCGAACAAGACGGCGCCACTTCCCACACATATCATCAATCAATGTATTTATTGAGAGAACACTTCGGTGAGCAGATAATGTTCACATTTTTGCCGGTCGATTGGTCACCACGATCGTATGATATCACATCGAGACTTTTTCCTGTGGAGATATGCAAAGTGTAAAGTTTATCCGGACAATCCCGCTTCGAATCAGGCCGTGGTTCAAAACATCACGTTCAAATTGGACTCAATGAATGGACCATCTGAGACGTAGCCGCGGCCAACATTTGAAAGAGATAATCTTCAAAAAATAAATGCCAAAGAATGTTTTTTTGAATGATAATAAACATTCCCCTTTAAATTTGAATATTTTGTGTTCTTCTCTTTAAAATAGTAGGAAAACTCGAAATGAATCACCGTTAAAGAGTTTTATTTCAGATAGTAGTTGCCATACCTTTCTATAGTGGAACAGACTTTTATATATCTTAACCAAGCTATTCCGATGGTATCTACGTAATATCCAATTCACGGTCCTTGAAATTGTCGCTTTCCCTTTCCTACAATTTACTTCCTTCACTGCAGTTTGCACAAAATAAAGCTTACTACTCATTTTTACAATTAATATGTAATTCACAAAACGCTATTTTCATTTTTTTCTAATTGTGTGGGCTGCAGTTCTTTATATTTGTTTCGTCGTAAACACATTTATAAGTTGTCAAAAAGCTCTTGAGCTGTGTAAATTTTTGACGTTCATATTCAGAAAAATGTCAAAACTTCACTTTTACTCAACAAATAAAGCAAAAATTGGCGCGTGATTTAAAATTTTCTTAACAATGCCCTTTTACGCAGTAGCCAAAGGACGAAAGGAGGGTATATACACCACCTGGGCGGAATGCGAACAGCAAGTAAAACAATTTAGTGGAGCAATTTTCAAAAAATTTTCCTCACTCTCTGAAGCTACCGATTTTTTAATCAAACATGAAGCAAACATTTTGCGTAAAGGCCAGGAAAAGGAGTCTTGGGAAAAAGGATTTCAGCAATCTTGCGTTCTGCAAACTACTTTAGCAAATACTGTGTCAGAAAATCCAAATTCACCAAGTATAAAAGAAGAACCATTGTCTACAAGTTTGTTGTATAATGATAATGATGGCGATAAGGAATTGGTAAGATATTTGTATTTACATATTGCTGTTTATTTTAAGCAATGGTTTTTTTTTAAGTTAACAGTACTACGACAATTGGAAGAAGGCCAGGATGATAACACAAAAATTCATAACGTAAACACAAAAGTAAGGAAATTGGGTCTAATGGCTAACACCAAGCCCCTTAAAATCGGACATTACGCTTTTGATGCAAGCGACGACGGATATATAAATGTATATATTGGTGGGCATAGTGAAAATATTGGTAATTGGAACTGTATGGCGGGTTATGGTATATATTTTGGAGAAAATCATGCTCTGTAAAGTTAAAAATTTTAAATTGTAATATTAGATATATATTATATGTTAAAATTGTTTAGCAATGTTGCTGAATCCGCAACTGGTCGCATGACACGAAATGTTGGTGACATTGAAGCGGCTATCGAAGCTATTGAAATTGCCATACGGGTTGGTATACCCAAGTTATGCTTGCACACTAAATCTGAGTTCCTACTAAATGCTGTAGCGTTTTGGATGAATATATGGAAACGTCACGGCTGGCGTAATAAGACTGGTAAAGTTGTGCAAAACAGAAAGCAATTTGAGAAATTGTATACTCTTATCAATAAGAGTGATATTGATATTAAATGGGTAAGACTTAATAAAGCAACATTTTATATAGTCTCTTTTTATGTAATGAAAAATTAAAATAGGCTGATGCTCGTAATGATTCGGGTACTTCAAATTGGAGGCAAGTTCAAAAACTGGCAGAAATTGGAACGGAAGATTATCTTGACCTTCATCCCAGTAAAGAAGATGCCTCCACGATGGAATATTTTGACGATTTTGTTTATTAGGTTTGGCTCGAATATTTTACACATATATATGTATAATATATATTTTTTTAAAATAAATTTCTTTATACCTTAAATAACTTGTGTTGCAAATATTTGGCAAAGAAATTCGCAATGTTTGAACACTTCCGTGCATACTTTTCAAATATTTTGTATGTAAACATTTTTTAAAGCAACTGTTTCATCAGCTCAAAAACCGTAAAACGTTTCTTGAAAATAAATAAACAATTTTATGGTTATATAAAGACCAAGATTCGACAGTATTCATGTAGTCTTTATCAAAATGAGGTTTTGTCAAGTTTCACTTTGTCTTCTAATAGTTGGCGTATGCTACGTTAAATACGCGAACGCTCAAAACGCGCTCACATCACTTAGTAACTCAACATTACCTTCTACTTCCTTAAACGCATCTACTTCGGCGCAAACTGGGCGGCGAAGGAGGGTACACATATCTAATTTGAAATTTACTGTTGTACGCACTATAAGGCGCACAAGAAATAACAGTGGACGAAATAGCGCTAACAGAAGACGCAATAACAACAGAAGACGCAATAACAATAGAAGACGAAATGGAAACATAAATCGTAATCGTGTTTCGGCAAATCGGAATAGAAATAGACGTAGGAATCAAATAATAAATCTTAATCCCAGAACGCAGGGATAATTCAGTGTAACAAAATTATAAATAAATACATATGTATTTTTTTTGTTTAATATAATATAATGTGCTGTTTGATTTCCATTTAATTAAAGACAGACGACAACTGAAAAATGAGGTACTTGTTGATATCGTTGTTGTTGTTGTAACGATTATGTAGACATTGTTTGGGCGGCAAGGCACAAGTCATTGTCATCAAAATTATTTAACGGGATTCCTAGGAAACGTATTGTTTTACTATATCGAGTCAAAGGGTGTTAGATCAGTTGGTTTCACAAGGAATGCAAAGAGCTAGTTAGTTATGCGCGGATTTGGTATGTCATAGTCGATTCTGGATAAGTTAGAGTTCAATCTGCTTTAATATCCAGAAGGAAGTTGCTCAAGAGTCACTCTAGATTTGTAAGGCAACTCGATCCTTTCTGCTATGGGTGGTAATGAGGGAATCAGTGAAAGCGTTAATAGATCTACTGCTAGCAATAGCCGGCGACTTGAGATTTTTGTTGCCGCTGTTTACTTTGACAACAATCGCAAAATTTTTTCTTAACTTTAAATTTTTACTTCTATATAATTTGGATGATTGGCTCTCGCTCTGATAATTCGGCCCATATCTTCAGCTCTGGAGAGAGCGTAGATTGTTCCATGTCTTCTAGGATCCTTCCTCCCACCGTGGGTTTTGGTTAAGGCCACGAGTTATCTGTGCGCTTATGACGCCGGTGTTACCGTGATCTTTACTGATGCCATGTTGATGATCTGCTAAGCTCAGATGGTGAGTGAGTAACAAAGCATCAAGTGTTTTCAATACTGGAGAAAGCAGAGTTATCGCCAATAAGACACCTCTCAGGTTTCAGTTAGTGAGACCACTCTTCTAATTTCCCACATATTGGGTATGTGAAGAGTATGTCACTGACTATTGATCATGGTGTGATATTTTATTCTTGTTGAGCCTAGGTGCATTAACATCAACATGTTTTGCCGACTAGGCCAATAGATTTGAACGATTTGAAAGTGCCGCGCACTCTTTTTTCATTTTCCGTAGCCGTCAGGTAACACGTCTTTCCAACTTGTCTGTTGATGTTGTTGTTGTAGCGATTATATAATCCCCGCTTGGGTATTATGGTTCAAGTTGATTGTCATCGAAATCATCTAATTGTAGGCCCAAGAAACGTGCTGTTTCGACGGGGTCGGACCACTGGAAAAAGGGTGTTCAAGGAGTTCTGGATTAGTAGGAGCTTAACTTGCTACAGTACCCAGAACAAAGTTGCGTAAGTGTTGCCTGTCGAAAAGTGCAGTGAAACTTGCCGACTAAAACACCACGCGCACTTCTTCGTTTCTGAAGGAGCATGGTCATTGAATCAAACCTGCTCGTCATATCCCCCGGATTGGTTGTTTGTTGCCAACTATGTGAAACGTATATTTTGGATCGTCTAACAAAACTTATTTGTTTTTGAGTAAGTTGATATTGCCTATGAATTTGTGGACATATGTGTTATTAATGTACATCAACAATATACATACATATGTGAATATAAAAAATGTTTCGGAGTTAGATTTTTATTACTGGTTTCGTATCTGCGGAAGTTTCTTCTCGATTCATTCCCTTTGTCTTCACGTCCATACTTCTAATATATCTCTTGAGTAGATTCTCTGCCTCGCTTATCCGGAATGAAGGGTTGCATGGAATACAAATATTTGTAAAATTAGTGGATATTTGCAGCTTATAATATTAAAACAAAAAAATTAAATTAATAAATATTTATATAAATTTACAATTCTACTGAGTTTATGAGAAAAGCGTAGAATGGAGGAAACTTCCATTATTGCACAATTATTATTAACAATACAACAATTTTAGTGGCATCACTGCGTCATATGTCATGTTGCCAACTTTACAAAATTTTAAAATGCCTACACACACAGTCTTTTAACGCCGAACCTCACCAATCCAAACACGTTTCAACCTCACACCGATACACACTTATGCTCCAACACTACCAAAACGCATCACCACTATGCCACACCACATCTCACACATATAGTGCGCTGCGCACCATTTTCAATTTTCCACTGTCAAATTTACTACGGAACGAAAGAGAAACGACGACGACGATGAAGACGATGTAGCAAAACGCAAGAAATTGAAATTGTGAAGCGCGTACGAGCGAAAATTTGTGAAAAAATTGTGAAAAGACGTGTTTTTACGGTTAAAAAATGTGTAATATTATTAGAATTATTGTGTGACTAAGCTAAGGTATAATAATTTGAAGTTCGTAAGTTAATTTGTAACCACGATTAAAAAGTTTGATTTTTATTCGCTGCCATTGTCGATGTCACAGTCGCTGCTGCGCTCGAAGCCGCAGCGAGGACGTCGCGCCCGTCATCGACGTTGCTATACCTAGTGCGAACCGAGACGAGAAGAAGCCGCCGCTGCTTCTATTTGTATTGTGTAGCCGACGTATGTGCGGCGCGAATGGACGAATGTTGTGTGAATGAGTGCGTGTGCCACAGAAGTGGCAGTGGCAAAACGCGCAGAAATACAAAATAAGTGAGTTGATTAAATAAACGCACGCACGTATTAGAATTAAATCGTAATACTGGTTCGATTGTGTAAATAATTTCTAATTGAAATGTGCTCTAAAATTAATTTAAAGCCGAATGATGTGGAATTGTACTGAAAAATTTTAGTGGATGTGGAAGGAGCAAAAGTAAAAAAAAAAGTGTAAAAGATAAGTGAAGAGGGTTAGCAGAAGAAGTAACATTTTTTTTGTTTCTATTGGAATATCAATGTCATGTGTGCGAAAGAGATCAATAGTGGATCTAGTTTGACAGCAACAAACCGATATAATCATAAAAAAGAAATGGTGTAAAGAAGAAACGCGAACAAAGTGTATGATAAAAAGAAAATTACAAAAGAGGAGTGCAGTGAAGTGTGTGAGTGGGAGAAGTGGAACAAACGGAATTGTGAAAGAAAACATAAAAATAACTATTCCAAATGCAGGAAGCGTCAACAAAATGGATAATAAAACAATACAATTGGATTTCAAATTACTGGTAATTAAGATTGCATTCAATGAAACAATGCATTTAATTAAACGTCTATTTAATATAAAACGGTATATTATTATGCACATAGTTAAAACAATGTATATATGCATTGTACACAGATCACTGTAGCGTATTAATAATAATTGAGAGCAAAATAATAAAAGCAGTTTTCTTTTATAAAATACTAATATGATATTTTTTAGGGAGGAATAGGAATAATTCTTATAAAACAAAGCCAATTGTTATGATTTCTTGTTTATAAAACAGTTAAAATTTCTTTCTTCTTTTTAAAAACCACTGCTACATTATGATATGACATTTTAAGAATATTTTGTTAATTTTTTGTGGAGAAATAAAAAAAATACGGCAATGGAAGCCGAAGAGACTCTGGACAGTCCTGGAAAAAAGTTGAATTGGGGTGTCCTTCATAATTCAAGGCTAGATTATATCAAATCCAAAATTTAAAATATATCGTTATATAATCGGTTTGTCCAGGAATCGCTTGAGGCGTTTAATAATTTCAATATTTCACTTTTTGAGAAAGAAAAAACCCGACTTTTGAGAAAATATTGGTTAATTTGATATTCCAAAATGAGAAACAAGAAAACTCTCCTGCCTTGTCTCGTAAACTATGTGTAGAAATAGTGTTAAAATTTCAAACCGATCGGTGCAGTAGTTTTGACGTTATAGGGGCATCGATATATAACTCAAACTTTCGCAATTATTCTTCACAAAATCTATATTGCGCCAATCTCTTCAACTTTCCACAGTAAAAAGCTAAACATTTACTACATCTCACACTAACCATAGATTTATAAAATGTTTATTGCTATATTAGGATATGATTCTCATTATGAAATTAAATCTTAATACGTTTACTTTAATTTCAAATTATTAAATCTGATTTGAGTAGAACATATTTCGGCGAAACGTAAAATTAAAAAAGAGATTTGTTGCATCACCTGTACCATTTATTTTACACCATCTTTATTAAAAATCATTATAGTTACCAAATTATAAAAAAAATATATATATATTTATATACCATACATATTTGTTAAACGTTCAGTGCAATGTCGTTACCGCGCTGTCGTCCCACTTTAACCCCCAATACGCGTTTCGATTTTCTCTCGATATTCATTCATCCTGCCTAAATTAAACTCAACTGTCTGCTTGCCGCCTCTGTTGTTGTTCTGTTATTTTTCGATAACGTGTACCAGCAAATACATATACATATACAACGTTTTTTTTAACTCTCACTGTTAATGTTGGGGCTGACTAATGGTGTGGCAGCATTCAAATTCTCAGATCGAACATACCATAAACGCCAAATAAATTGGCATCCATATTAAATAGCAGTCTCTCTGATCGTTGCTCCGCTACTCACATGTTATGTTGTCTATTTGCCCACTTCCCAACTAGTTTGCTTTGGTTATATATTCAAAAAATGCGTATGTATGCGCTTATGTATATATGTATGTATATTTATATAGTTGTCTTTTGGTAAACTTTGCCGATATTGTTTATCATTGCGCTGTTTTCAAATTCTTGTTATAATACAAATGTATATGAACTTCCATACCAACATACCTATTATTGCTTTAAAAAAGTAAAAAAAAAAACATTAATTCGAGATCTAATTAGCACATTTATAACATCCCTATATGCGATAATAGATAACCCTATAAGTAAATTCAACAGAGTTGTATATTTTATACGATAATTTTTAAATAGTGTGAAATAATTATAAAGAAATAAAAGTGTATAGTAAAGATTAACCTATTTCTCTAAGGAAAAGCGTAATTAAAGAACGTTCGACTGCAGCTCATTGACATGTCTTGAAACTTACTAAAGATTGGTTTTGTTATATCAAACATTTTTTGAAAGCTGTTTTTACTGTCAGATCAATCAAGAAATCTTCAATCGTTGAAAATCCAACTGGAATTAATTGCTCATCGATTTTTATAGTGAATAACACAAACAGCATACTTTATTTTTTTTTATTAATTTATATTGCATAATTTTTGCTGTTAGAATTTAAATTGTCTTACTAAGTTTTGCAAACAAAAGACTCAAGCGACAAACTATTTCTACGGTGATATTTTTTCATATCAAGTTTGTTGATAAAACTGTGATTTTATAAAAATTAATTTTCCATATCAAAGATTTTCTTTATATTTTTCCCTATATAGTTAATTTTTTAAAAGTATATTCAAAGTTCAGTGGAATTCAATTGGTACGTTCTCACAATTTATAATCGAACCTTCCATAAATGTAATTAATGGGATCCCAGAGGGTAGTAGATTACTTCCATTATTTTATGTCGGCCAAAAGCTTGTAAAACCAACATCAAACTGAATATTTATACCCTGAAAAGGTTAAATGTATTCCTTAAACACAAAGTTCCCCCAGAAGGAAACGTAGGAGACTTTGTAAAGTACATACATGTGCATAAATGATTAGCGTGATGAGCCGAAACGATTTAGCCATATTTAGCCAAAGATCTTTACATACATACAATGTCGGAACCGTTGATATCGGACCTTCGAAATCAAGTTCTTGCATAGAAAAAAAATTTTATAAGATAAAATATCTATTCGGAATTTGGAATGGATTATTGTCCAAAGCACAATCTCCGAACAAATTTCTTTGATCGGACCACTATTGTATATACATAGCTGCCATATAAACTGGTCGATCAAAATCAATCTCTTTACTTTGGGAAGCGGATTATACAATAGCTTCGGTTTAACCGAAGTTAATGTTTTTCCCTTTTTTTTTTCTTGGCAGGGAAACAATTTTGTCAAAAGTACTAATATCAGGCCTTGAAACTTTCGGAAACTTTCATTATCAACAGTGAGATGCATACTACAAATAGCAATACAAGCTCGACCCAATACATATGTATGTATGTATATTAGCTATGCCGTCAGCTATATAAGCATACATTAAAGAACATGCATATATATCAAATAATTTGTAGAATATAATAGAAAATTTTTATTTTTTTCGTAATCAAAATTATTTGCATAAAAAAGTTCTTTATATACTAAAACGTGGAGCTTTCTTCACTGGCATTACTTTTAATTTAATATTTACATTTATACCAACCACATACATACATACGTATACGGTTACAAAAACTTTTTGTAAATACATACATACATATGTACGCTTATAGTCGAAACTTGTATTTATTTTTAATTTTAAGCGAAGGTGGCATGAGGTATGTACACAAGTATATACAGATAAATGTTTATTTACTCAAATACATTCTACAAATTAAATACAAGCATAGTATGTATTTAAATAGTATATTTAGGCATGTAGATAGATGCCACAACTGCGGCTATTTCTCTCTAAAACAACGATAAAAAGCATGAGCAACTACAAAATCCAAAACAACCACGCGGCAAAGACAGCTGAGATGACGAGGCTGCTGCCGGCACCAACGTCAGCGCCATCGTTCGCGTTGTAGTTCGCTTGAACGCAACTTTAACGTTAGCGCCGACGTGATATCGACGTCTATTACGAAAATTCACCGAAGTGGCGAAGAAGGCAGAACAGAACTAAACTTTTGCTGCAGCTGCGCTGACAGTGGCAGTGGCAGCAATTCGACCAGGCTAGTGAACCAGCTACAAAATATACAAAATATGTACATACATAAAAAATATACATACATACATATGTATGTATAGGTGGCGGAAGGTGGTAGCAGTTGTGGCAGTGGTGACGTTGACTTTAGCAGCGAGTGAATACAAATTTCAGAATGAGAATAGAGCAGAGCAAAGTAGTAGAAAGAATAAACGAATTCTCTTGCATACATAAATATGTATACATTTATATATAGCACACACACTCTATATACCCATAAATGAGTTTATATACTTTTGTTAATAAATATATACATCTGTATATGCAAATGCTAAAACATTCATACTAAATTTCTGGTATGTACATATATATATTTATATACATGTATGTATGTATGTGCGATATGTTAAAAATAATAAGAGAGGAGAAACCGAAATAGCATAGAAGACGATATGAATGGAGCAAAATGTAGTGTGGAGTGGAGCACATAGCCTGAATTTATATAACATAAATATTTACATACTTATGTATATACGATATGTACATACAGGCATACTAAACATATAGTGAATGCAATTAAATTGTTGTTATTATTTTGTTGTCGTTATTCTTTTTATACAAGTTTCTTTTGCTTTACTCCAAGCCGTTTTTGTTTCTTCTTGGCTTAATTAAATCCCCTTTTAAGTTTCACAATTTAAATTTTTATCACTTCTAATTGAATTTATGTGTTTCGGTGTAGGCAAGAGTCAGACGAAACGAAAATTTATATATGAGCTTGGAAGCATGGATGAGAATTCGCAACTTAAATGAGAATTTATATATGTGCAGTGTAGACATGTACATACTTATGTATGTTTGTAGAAACATTCACGATTAGGGATGCAAAGGGTTATTAGCTTTGTATCTTCAAAAGTATGGATTATTATACCCTGATCAGGGTAACATTAAGGTTACCTATAAGTTTGTAACACTCAGAAAAAAACCATGTCCGTCTGTATATACGCGAACTAGTCCCTCAATTGTTGAGATAACGATCTGAAATTTGTCATACTTCCTTTTCTCTTCAAGATGCTGCTCATTTGTTGGAACCGCAGATATTAGACCACTATAGGATATACCTGCCATAAAAACTGAACGATCAAGCTCTAGTCATTATATGGAAAACTTTTTTATTTGGCAAATTATCTTAACGAACTTTGGCATATATCAATATCCAAGGCAACATTATAATCTCCGAACATATCGTTCGGATCGGAACCCTATAGCATACACCTGGCATACAAATCGTTCAAAATCAAACCCTTGTATGGTTGTATCCTTTTCTTTGCCCTCTTGATTCTTGCTGGCATTGACTTCAAGCCAGCCCCAGAGCAATATTTATCTTGCGCTTACGCCACCTCCGTTATGTGTACGATCTGCAATGAATGGAGCCATCTTAAGATTGTTTTTATGACAATCGGGTCTACGTAACCCGAATGGTACCGGATTTTTTATCTGACCAAAGGCTGTCAATTCGACAGTAATCCATTTATTTGTGCCGCTACAACAACATCATGACAGTCGGGTCTACATACAATGTAAAAAGAACGGATATGAACTGTTGAAGATGAAGATGAGTTGAATATGAAATCACATTGTAAAATATGAGAATGTTCTCTCCTTAAGTAGTTTTGGTCGGTAATTGGTACAAGAGGATGTTTGACCTATCTATAATCTAAGTATATATGGTATGTTTAAGTATATCAATGTTTTCTTCGGTGATACAATTACATACATACATACATACGTATCGGATCATTTTGTATGCATGTTTTGTTACTAATACTACAACAACAATAAATTATTTTTTATGTTTGTAATATTCTATATATGTTTGTGTCCCGTTATAAGTATGTTCAATTAATTATTATCTCTACCACATATAAAATTAATTTATTTCAGCCTTTAAAAAATTGTACATAGTATGTATATATGTTTGCGCAAACACACACATAGAGATAAGTACATACATAAGTATGTATGTATGAGTATTGGCATCACCGAAATGCTTTGTGCCAATTTAGCGATGCACTTGTTAAAAATATCCTCATTTTTGTTATTTGTCGAAAAGACTTGCGAAACACTTGTTCTTCTATGTATATTTCTACAACTGGCTTGCTATCTGTGAGTAAGTGTGTAGTCGTTAGATTGGTTAGAGCGCTGCGTTAAAGTAGTATGACCGCTTCTAAAAATGCACTGCCCCACTTCCCACTCAAATGAATAATAAACGAATAAAACGAGATAAAATAACAACAAGAAGCTAGAACTAGAATAAAAGAAAATCTTCAACTGCACAAATGCCACAACAGCTATCAGTGCATTGGTTACATACATGCACACACACACACACTTATATAAATATTTATTTAGAATGCACTAAATGAGAATACATAAATACTTACATATGTATGTATGTACATATATATGTATGTTAATATATAAAAGATACCGGTTAATTAGGTAGATAGATGTATCAATGTTTTTATTAGGTGACCGTTCTTTAAATTTATCTGTATTTAAGTATATTATTACTAGTAGTATAGTATTTAGTAATGTTTACAATTGCATCATGGAACGATATAAGCAAGAACCACGTTTACAAATTATTAAATTATATTATCAAAATAAACGTTCTCCAATTGCAACTTTTCGTGCGCTTTCGCCATTTTATGTATGGCTCACTTTTATCTGAGTGGTTTGGTAAATAAACAAAACTGTCGATTCTGGTGCGAACAAAATCCGCAAATTATTCATGAACAACCATTACATTCACCTAAATTGACAGTTTGGTGTGGTTTTTGGTCTGGTTGAATCATCGGTCCGTACTTCTTTCAAAATAAAACTGGTGACACAGTTACTGTTAATGGAGAGCGGTCTAGATCGATGATAACCAACTTTTTATGTCCGCCATTGGAAGAAGTTGATCTTGACAACATCTGGTTCCAACAAGACCGATAAAAGTTTTGTTATTATTATTATTTTAAGAAATTGTGACATTGGAAGGTCTTCAAGAAGTTGTGGTTTAACACCATTCGACTACTTCTTGAGGGGTTATTTGAAGTCATTGGTCTTTAGCAATAAACCAGAAGTCAATATAGAACGTGCTATTCATGACATACTACTTGATTTAGTGGAAAAAGTCCTCGAAAATTAGGTTCATCGAATTCATTTCTACAAAAGAAGTCGTGGAGGCCATTTAAATGATGTTATATTCAGAACTTAATTGTATCGATTATACTGCTCATTAAATAAAAAATGTTTGAATTTCATTATTTTGAAAAAAAACCAAATCACCCTTATTGGAAAACACTTTGTATATACATAGGGCAAATGCATAAATAAATGTTCCCATTAATTTCTCAATATTTTGTATTATATAACAAATCGTTTGATATATTTAACTTACTTTATTCAAATAATTTAAAACTAATTCCGAACCAATAATAATTCAAATTCGAAAACTGTTTCATTCCACCTACATTTCCATTAGTCGAACCAATATTTTTTATATTACTTATACGAATTACGAGCGTAATTGATTAAAGGGGTTACATGGGTTTCAGCAAGCAAAAAACGACGTATTTTCAACAAAAAAAAATCATATAAATAATCAAATATTTTATTCAACCTTCTTATTATTACAAATTCACATATTTTACAAAGTTTTTGTAAAATTTTCAATGGTACAACTCGGCCATTACGACGTCATTTCAGGCAGTCGCTTGGAATAAATTGCCTCCGCGACGACAGCAGCACTTCTTACAGCATCATTTGAAGTAAAAAAAAATAAATTCGTGTTTTAATTAAGACCATAAACTAGCTCTTGGACGAAGGAAAAAAATTTCAAAATTATATTTTTGAAAGACTTTTTTTTTACTAAAAAATGCAAATTTTGACGACGACGTTTCTTTTATTTAAATAGTTGTAATTGAAAAAAGGCTTTGTTCAAAACCTTGGAACATATTTCTCGAAGACCTGAGTGAAATTTCATTAAGATCGGTTGAGTAGTTTACGAGAAATGTTGACAACCGACTTTGAGAACACAATTTCGAGAAAATCGCTTTTAAAAATGTAAGTGACTACATAGCTGACGTCGGGCGCGCATATTTTCAATGAAATTTTGAAGCCGTACCCATGTAACGCTTAAAGCTATAAGACAGTTATTTTGACCCAGCGCCAACAGTAGGCTTGGAATAGTATTTGGACAAAACGACTGTTTCAAATACTGCCGTTAAATGGTAATGCATACTTATTTGTCCAAAATATTCTCTTATAACTAGAGGGAGAGGTATTTAATATGGAATAAATTTTCTCCTCACGCTATTTAACTATATTTATAAGTGTTGCTATTATTTAGAAATAACATGCTTGCTAAATTGTCATACATACATATTTACATAAGTATGTACATATGTACATACAAGGGCGGTCCGATAATGACTAAGCCTCACCACCCGATAGCGCCATTATCGCAAGATAAATTGATTATCGGGTATTACATTCTCGTAGACGATTACTGTCGTTGTGGTATTGTTTTTATCGCTTGTCGAAGGGGTCATGACCGTGGTTTTTCGAAAATCAATCGTTTGGATATTAGTAAAAGATCTTCTCTGGTATACACTAGAAACTAAGGAAGAAGCTAACTTGCTCCTATCCCACTTGTAAAGAAGAAAAATGTTACTACTACTTACTACCGATTCAAATAGATTTAGATCTCTGAACTACCCTTGACCAGGTAAACGCATAGTTAATTTAACTTAGAACCGGCTGTTGAGAAAATTGGAAAGAAAAGTGCTCTGCCACTATGGCAATGTCGGAACTCTCCTCCGCCGTTGTCACGTGTAAATTGTTCGAATTAGGCTAGTTCAATTATAGGCTCTTTTTCGGACGCGATAAAAAAACAAGAAATATTTTAACCATACATTTTTTTATATGTTTTTTTTTTATCAATTGAAAGAGTACAAATCAATTATAATATTAAAAAAAAATAAAAATTAAAAAAATTTCTGGCCGACAAAGTGGGAACTGATAAAAAAAATGGTGTGCAAAATATCAGGACTCCCAGTAACCCGAAATGGAAATTGTTGAGCGATCCTTAAAGGAAAGTTATAGCCTATGAGAGGATTTTGGAAAAAAAAAATTTCGTTATTTCCCTGTTTTTTGCTTTAAAGCTCGCGCCGTGCTGCCAGTCGATTTTGTCGGCGCATCACCAAATGAGCTGTAACTCCGAAAATAATTGAAATTTCAAAACATCTTTTTAGGGACATATTCTTAAAAGGTTAGACTACAATAATATGCAAAAAAAATCGATTTTTTTTAAATTTCTAAACCAGAATCTCCCTTAAGAAATAAATCGGCAGTTTTCCAAAATTTCCCCACTCCTTTGTATGCTTAATAATTACTGAACCACCCTCGTATCATACATTCAAGTACATATGTATATAAAAACTCTCCTCAAAATTTGTTGTACAAAAATATAAAACAAATACTAAATTATTCTTCTATACATAGTATAGAATATATATGTAAATTTGTATTTATATATTATTTGCACTTGCATTTATTATTACATACATATGCATATCTATTTGTATTTGAGTGCATAGCTCGTAAATTCTTTACATAAGTACCATATTTAAATACGATTTCTTATGGCAACGCATTATGTGAGAGTCGCTCGGAAAAATAAATACTATTTTTATATATGCATATAATCATATACATATTTACACAAATGACTATTTACATATATATTTATGTATTTCTTCTGCAAATAAAACATGAGCTCAGACAATTGTACGTGCATACATGCATAATAATACACACATACACACATTACTCAAGTTATTATTTTTATAATGAATAATGTTCATGTTATTTTTGTAAATTTTTAAAACATCAACTATATATAATATTATGGTATACATATGTATATTTGAACCTCTACTAAGAATAAGCTTTTTTCAGCATTAAACATTGAAATATTTTATTAAAAAAATTTCACTTCATGATACCTTCATATATACCATATGATCAAATTTGACTTGGACTTACAAAAACCTATCTTTTCACGTATTTTACTAGAAATCTTTATTATCGCCTTCAATATACTTAGGTTCTTAAGCCAATTACCCGTACACTTGTCATAAGCCTCGGCAGAGAAGGCCTTCAGTGCATTCAACGAATTTTGGTTTTTTCGATTTTGGCTCATATTTGGAGCGCCATTGACTAGATTGTTTGACAGCTTCGACGTCATAATCATATACCAAAGCTTCGTCTCCAGTAATGATGCGTTTGATGAATGTAGAGTCATCAGCTACGTTATCAAGCATCTGTTTTGCTACCTCTACTCGACGCCGGTTTTGGAAAACGTTCAGGTCTCTAGGTACGAGTCTAACATATGGACACGCTTCATACCCAAAACATTAACCAAAGTCTATTCAGTCGATCCATAAAAGATGTTGAGATTCTCTGATATCTCTCTGATGTCAACACGACCATTTTAAAGCTCTGCTTCTATAACTTTTTCGACGTTATCATTAATAACAGTGATAAAATTTTAAGCGAAGTCGTTGTTAAATTTTTTTCTGTGATAAAAATCGCGAGACACTCTGTTCACGTCGTAAACAAACAGCTGCCAAACACACACACGAACATCGACTTCATCGAAGCTATAATGCTTCTACGGCTACTATACCGTTGTCTTGGACAAAAATCTATGTCAAATTTCGTAAAGAAATCTTGTAAAACAAAAAAGTGTTTCATACAAGGGCTTAATTTTGGTCGATCAGTTTGTATGGCAGCTATTCCTATAGTAGTCCGATATCGACGGTTCCGACATTGGAACAGCTTCTTGGGGCGAAAAGAACGTGTGCACAATTTCAGATCGATGTCTCAAAAGGAAAAATGGCCAAAACCAACTTAGCTCATCACACAGATCATTTATATATACTCTGTAGCATCTCCGACCTACTTATGTATCTTTCTGGAAAAATGGTAATCTTTTTAAAAAATTAGAAAACGTTGTACACAATGATTTGACATAATTCTAAAGTATATGTATATCGTTCGTAGTGTTAATCCATGATCTACATATATATCTGCATACATGTTGGTTTTTATCGATTATTTCTTTTGTGGTAATTTTTTTAAGTCAGATCTTATTTACAATACTGTGTATTTCGAATCCCAGCTTGTTCACCTATTGGCCAAGCTCGGGTCCATTGGGGCACAAGCAAATCCGCGTAATTGCATTACACAATTTTGCACAGCTAACTAATGCTTTTTAAGTCCAAGTAAGATAACGGATATTTACTAAATAAATGAATAAAATATATGTATGTATGTAATAATAAATTCTCCAGCGCATTTTATGCATTTTCTATGAACCGTGTGCACCATAGGTATCTACAAAAAAGTTAGGAAAAAAAAACGTAAACATTTCATGAAGTAGGCGGATGGGTAGGCGGTGGTGGTAATCTAATATGTATATATATATGTGTGTATGTATGTAGACAATGCAGGAGAGGAAAGCGCGAAGGGTGGAAAACATGTTAGCTAGAAAGCTTGGCGCAAGTTATTTATGTGCATACACACCTATTTATGTATGTATATGTGTATGTGTGTGTTTAAAGCAGGAGCTGTAGACAAACTAACTACATACCTCCGGTATATGAGAGCTGCCGAAAGAGGCGCAGAGTAAATGCGGACAGAACTTGATTATCGTGCTTTTCATTCATTTACTCAACTTTAGTATTTATGTATGTATATACATAAGTATTTATATGAACATACGCGCGTATGTACATATACTCTTATGTAGTAAATATATGTGCATGTATTTATATTTTAATTTCGTGATGGCGCTTTATTTACAACTTGGTCTCACATTCATACATACTCGTACATTTGTTTGGATCGATGTATGCACTTGTGTATGTTCATATATGTGGTATCCAAGTATTTCGTATATACAAGCGCTTTTTATTTTGACCGTTTTTCGCATAATAAATTGATTACATTTGCAAAATTAATTTGTTTTAGCTAGCTGTACTCTCAAAATCGATTTAACTAGCAACAAATAATGGATTTTACATCAGATTTAATTAAGTCTGCTGTTCTGCTTTTTGCGATATGTTTGTATGTACAGTAATTTTTATTCTAAATCGGTTTATGCTGATCCTGTAAAATATAAGTTTCTCGTTCCTTGAGCATCTATTTCATTTGCCGAGTATTATGCTGCATATATTTCATATGTAAAAGTCGGAACCAACGATTCCTTCGTCATGCAAATCACACGAGTCTATAGATTTTTCTCTATGCAAGGTTGCATTTCCAGGATTGTTTGTACTACTAATAGGGCAATTTGGCTTATTTAGGAAATCGGCAGAAATATGCCCCATCCGTGACGTGTACAAAAACTTCTGTGCGTCTGTGGTACAGAACCCAAGTTATAAAATAAATTCCCAGGATTCTTAAATTTGATTCTAGAGGGTTCCAGGTCACAAGGGCATTCCGGGAAATGAAATAGCGGTTGAGATTACTAAAAGTGCCGTCCGTCTGGCTACTGAATCAGTAAAGAAAATACGTAAGTTGCTAAAAACGAAACATAATGAAATTTTCGAAAAGGTCGACAGAAGGATAAGGGTGAGATGGAATTCCTTAAGTACATGCATGATCGCCAAGATCATGTGCGAGAACCACGAAGAAAAACACGCATACTTTTTACTCACACGGTATTTACTCACAACTTACTAGCATCACATGCGTGCCGGATGAGCATTAGACTACACATGCAGAAAGTGCAATGAAGCAGGCATTAAAGAGACGTTGGAAGACCTCCTCCGCTTTTGCCAAGCGTTATCTGGCACTCGTCTTAGATATCTAGGAGATCCGTAGTTCAAGAGACTAGATGTATGTATCTCAAAATTAGATATCAAGTCCCTCTTAAAGTTCGCAAAAAGTGTTGACGTGCTGTATGATGAATACTTTAGTGCGAATCAAACTGAACATCTAGTTGGCATTACTAAGCAATAGTAAGTCTATGTATGCCGTGGCAACCGGCCAGTATAACCTAACCTAAATCTATTTTGATAGCTAAATTAAGGACATTTTGCGTCTCTAACTGCATATATATATGTACATATGTATATGCTATATTTTGGATTAAATTTTTAATCCTTACCACGATCGAAAGGCTAATCAGGCAGATGTATTGTATAGAGGACCTGCTCTTCCCTTAGTTAGAAAATTGTTTTGTCGTTCTTCAGAGTCCTAATTTACTAAAGCATAATAGAATAATTTTTGGTTTAAGAATTATATTTTTCTTTAATTACAGGTTGGGCAGTCGCTGAATCTGCTCGATAGTCTCGACGCTGTATCACAATGCGATGCACTGCATTATCTGCTACGAACGCTAAAATGTAAATATCCCGAAGCTTGTGAACGGGTGACAAGGTCTCTTTTCCCCCATATCACCGATGAGTTTGCTAGTTCCACAAAAACCGCGAACAAGAAACAGTTGCAGCTGCAATTGTTGCTCACTGCCAAAAAGGAAGAGATTAAAACGGAAGATGAAGGCTCAACAGATCTTAATCAGAACTTTGAAAAGATTCTATGCAAGGAAGAGATCATGTGTCTCGACGAGGACGATGAAGACATGGTTGGTGGCGTGGAGCTAGATGCCGATGTAGAAAATTCGTCTTCCAATAATAGACGCTTGCATTATAACAGCACACATGCTCTAAAACAAGATCCACTCGATCTGATACCCTCGTCTATTATCAATACGAGACACCTGACAACAGCGAATTCTAGTGCCACCTTTGAGCATGCAATTGTGGGTAATAGTGTTGGGGCTATGGCACGTTTAAGTGGTGATGAAATTTATAACAGTTGGGCTGAACTGGCGACATGTGATCAAGAGAAAAACTTGACACGTGATAACACCAAAAACAATAAACACAATAATTATCCTAGATTGCTAAGTGAAAAGCTCGTGGTCGGTATTGATGAGCGATGTAATCCAACTACGAAAGCGAAAGATGACTATTTCTTCTATACCGATAATGAATGGACCATACACTATCATCACAGTACGGGCGAATTTAATGTGCGAGCCTACAAACAGCTATTTCGTTTTCGCCTACAAACAGCACTAAGCGAAGAGCATAAACCCTTCTTAAAAAAATTTTATAAGAATTTCATTCTGTCTGGACAGCTGTTGGGCACGCGACCGCCATTAAATATCCTTGAAAAAGTACGGGAACAACGTCTGGAAGAATGGCAACAGTTACGTCTGAGAAAATTGGCTGCAGCTGCTGCGGCTACAGCGAATACGCAGAGACGGCAACTTTTACCTGCGATCACATTTGATTCGGAACTGGAGTCCGAATCTGAGTCGCAAATGTCGACATCGGTTGCAGCGCCCGAGATGTTAAAATTCGAGGAGATTACCGAAGAAGATGCGGGCGCTGGCCGTCTGGTACATGGCATGGAAATCGGGCCGGATATCGAAGATGTGTTAGGCGGCGGTAGTAGCGCAAGCGGTAGTGGCCATAGCAATAGTAGTAATGGCGGTGCCACTACAGATTTGCAAACATTGGTTGCCACGACGCCAGAAAGTGTGTCGACGATGACTACAACGATAAACAATACTAACACCGCTTCATTAGCGGGAGGTGAGAGTACGACCAGCGGTAGTTTGAGCAGCAACAGCAAATCCTTACTACATAATCAGCAGCAGCAACAACAAGGGTAATATATTTATGCAATACAATTATAGCTATATATCTGAAAAATAATATTTTTTATTTCTACTTAACATTACAGAAACAGTAACCTTGTGATAAATGGCCTTACAGCAAGCAATAATATAAATAACCATAGCTACAATAGTCAGCAATTAGCAAATATTGTTGGTGATCTTCCAAGTGTAGCTCCCAAGGAGCAGAATCAGCAACCACAATCTCTGCAGAGCATTAGTACGCAACTCGAGCGGCAACATAGGCTGTTGGAACAACAACAACATGAACAACAGCCGAATTTCTCCAAGCAATATCTACAAGAACGAAATGAACAGCCGCTTAATTCTTTACATTTTCCGACGTTAAACGATGTCGCCCGCGAGAATGTTTTAGACGGCGCCACGCTGGATAATAGCAGTAACAGTAATGTCAATATTAATAAAATCGAATCGATGCTCTTGCCAGGACTGAATAATTGTAGTAATAGTAGTGGTAGCGGTAGTGCTAGCGGTCCTGGTAGCGATTCTGTGGCAATGAAAAAAATGCCCGAAAGTCTACACAACAATGTGCTGAATGCAAACCAGTCACATTTTCTGGGACTTCAGCAGCAACAACAACAACAACAGCAGCAAGAGCAACAGAGGCTAATAAAACAAAATCAAAAACAAGATACTCCACAGCTGCTGCAACAACACCGAAACATTAACGCGAATCTGCAGCATACACAAACACACCCGCTAACATTGCTGGGTGGTATGGCTGAGAGTGCGCAGCATCAATTGCAACAGCAGCAGCAGGAACAACTTCAGCTGCAACAGCAGCGTATGCAGCAACAAAGCACGAATACAGCTGCGTTCATAAACAGCATTGACAATATACTCGATAACGGTAGTTTGCCCGCTGTGATGCAACAAAAACATCCACAACAGCATTTCAGTGCGGAGCTGTTGGCGCACTCGCCAACACTACAACAGCAAGGTGCGCAGCAATCCGCACTGTCCGCACATGCGCAAATACAACAGCAGCAGCAACCACAACAACAAATGCAACACACGTTGCCAATGTTGCATATGCATCAGCAGCACGTGGACACGCTACAACAACAACAACAACAGCATCATCTACATTTGCAGCAGCAGCAACAACAAGTCGCTGGCACGTCTTCAGCTTCCACCGCACCCACATCAGCAGCGTCTTCGTCGTTGTCAATGTCAAGTGCACTCTCAGCGACGCCTAGCAACATTTTGTCCGGTATTTCTGCATCAGCATCAACTTCCGGTTCGATTTCGTCAGCTTCGTTGAATGTATCTTTAGGGCTGGATGATAATGATCTATCGCACGATGAGGATGATGACATGGATGAACATGATTTGGACGATATGGAACCGAAACAACAGCTTATTGATGGCGGTAGTAGCAGTAGCACTTCACTACAAGCGCCGCCTGGTAGTACTGGGGCACAGGGCGCAGGCGGCACTGGTGCGAAGAAGGCAAAACCCAGTTATCAATGCTTGCAGTGTCCAAAATCGTATCGGAAACGAAAATCATTATTGGATCACTATAAAATACATCCAGGGTTTTGTCATGATTGTGGACAACCAAATGGCACATCATTGGAGGTATGAAACGTTAAAACAATTTTATTCTGATATTGAAATTATATACTTTTTTTTATCTTTCTAGGAAATAATTCATCACAATCGAACAGTGCACGCCAAGGAGTTTCCATTCGTTTGTGACACGTGTGGCGAATCCTACTCGCGACGTCAACAATTTCATGCCCACGTCGAATCTCACAGCAAGAAAGAATTCAAAAGTGAGTGTGAGTGCCTGAAAATTGTCGAAATACTAACACAAACATGAGTGTAGAGTGTACCTTAAGCGTAAATGAAGTGTAAATTTCTATAATTCATGTATATTTATACCATGTGTGCATGGTCATCGCTCTTTTGTGGCTTTATTTAACTTGAAATTGGTTTTCACACTGTATTTTTTATATACTGCACTTTGGCTTATTTATTTAACTATGTTTCGTATATTTATACCCTGAACAGGGTTTAAGTGTGCCATTAAGTTGGTAACATGCAGAAGAAAACGAAATTACCAGCGTGACTAGCTGAATCAATATATCCCTGTCCGTCTCTCTGTATATACGCAAGCTATTCGCTCAGTTTTTGAGATATCGATCTGAAAACCAAACAAACACCTTTTCTTCCCAAGAAGCTTCTTATGTGTGAAAGTTGCCGAATCAGACCACTCAAGCTCTTGAATGTAAAACCTTTTTATTTGATAAGATATCTTCACGAAATTCGGCATATATTATTTGTCCAAGACAACGCAACAACCTCCGAACAAGGTTCTTAGATCGGCCCACTATAGCATAAAGCTATCATACAAACTCACCGATCAAAATTAAGTTCTTGTATGGAAAACTTTTTTATTTGACAAAGTGTCTGAATGAAATTTAACATTTAAACTCAAAATAAACGATATTTTTTCCTTATCAAATAATCTTCGTTCGACTTGAAGCAAAACACTTTCTGCTGGATGCAAACCGTTGGGCGGCTACGTTTTCAAATTTAGTTATACATATAGTTGCTATAAGAAACTCACCTGTGAAGGGTATTATTGCTTCGGTACAGCCGAACTTAATGTTTTCACTTTTTTTTAATGCATTTTTACTAATCAAAAACAATTGCATATTTCTACTTGCTAATATATTGATTTTTATCGTTTTCTTTTCTTTAGCTTATTCGTGTATAGAATGCGGGCAAAAGTTTCCACACAAGAAACTGCATCAACAGCACTTAGACACGACGGGTCACAAGGCTGATGGTGCTATTTGCGAGGTGTGCGGTGCAGATTTTCCCTCGAAAAATGCACTCTATCAGCACATAATACGTGTCCACAAAAAAGACAACTTTTTCGAGTGCCACATTTGTCAAAATCGTTTTACTTTGAAAGCGAATTTGGAACGCCATGTACAACTACATACGGAAGTGAAACGAACATATGTTTGTGATATTTGTGGTTCATCGTATTTTACATATCCGGCACTGAAAGATCATTACAGCAATGCGCATACCGATGCATCGGAATGTAAATGCACTTTGTGTGGCAAGCGATTTGGCTCTGTAAAATCACTGCAGCGACACTTGCCATCACACTCGGAGGAGCGGCCACATTGCTGTTGTTATTGTGATCAGGTAAGTGAAAAATAATATTTTTAACAATTAAAAATCGCTTCTTTAAGATTTATATTTTTGTTTTAAATTATTTATTTCATATAATTAGACCTTCAAATGGAAAACTCATATGGTACGTCACAAGCAAACCGTACACGGTAACCAACCATCGCCGAAGAAAGTCAAACGTTTTGCCAAGGATGAAGGTTGGTAGTAAAGCGAATGCAATATATATATATATATATATGTATGTATATTGAATTAAATGAATTTTATATATATATGTATGTATATTGAATTAAATGAATATTATTTTCTATATATTTTTTTTACACCTAGAAATGGTACCGACACCAGATATGCCAGGCCCGCCTCCCGCGAAAGTTGCAAAGAAATCCACTACGAGTAAACCGAAGCAGCAAGCGCAGCAACAGAATCCGCAACAACAGCAGCTGCAGAGGGGCGTGAGCAACGTATCTACACCACCGCCACTCTCCACTACACCCGGTACATCTCAACAGGATCCATTCAATGCATCAATGATTAGCAACAGCAGCTCCCAATCATCCACTGCGTCAGCTTCGGCGTCACAGCATTCACTGTCAACCAATGAATCCCAACAGAATTCCATGTATACTCAGAATTTTAATGCCGAAAAATTAATTGGCCACCAGGCAGCACAGCAACATCAACAGCAGCCGCAGCAACAGCAACAACAACCACAACAGCAGCAGCAGCAACAACCACAACAACAACAACAAACATTGGCACAAGTGCCGCCACAGCACTGCAATCCGGCAACGGTGGCATCGGTACATCATACGCAACAACAACAACTTCAACAGCCGCAATTACAACAACAACGACCAACGCCGCCACCTGCGCAACAGCAACATCATCGTCGAACACCCAACACCCCGGATGGCACGGTTAACAGTGGGCCCGCTGTACTCGGCGTGGGTGGTGGTAATGCGAATGTATCGGGCAATAATCTTATGTCACGGCTAAATAATTTCGGTCCTCCCGCGGCTGGAGGTGTCGCCAATATAACTGGTGCGTCAGAATTCCACTTCGACCCTAATCATGGTGCGTCTGCAGGGCAAAGCAATGCCAGCGCTTATCAACAACATCAGTTAATAAATCAATACCAACAGCAGCACCATCAGCAACAACAAGCTGCATCGCCAGCGGCCGTGGTACAACAGCAGCAACATCTGCGCAGCCATACACCGCAAAGTCCGCATCAACCACATCCTCAACAACCACAACAACAAACGCAACATTTTACTTCGCCGCATCATATGTCTGCGACACAACAACAATTGCATCATCATCAGCAAATGTTGCATCATCACCAACAAATGCAGCAGCAGCACCAACAGCAACAGCAACAACAACAACAGCAACAGCATCGTCACAATCAACAACGTTCACCGTTGCATCATGCTACACCCGCTCAACAGTTGCAGCAGCAACATCATCAGCCTTCACACTCGCCTCAACGGGGACGTTTGCAGTCGCCACAGCCGCAGCAATCGCCGCTACAGCATCAACAACAGCAGCAACAACAGCAACAACAGCAGCAGCAGTTGCAACAACAACAACAGTATGCGCTGCAGCAACAAACAAATGAACCACCTTGGGCTAATATTGGATTTGGTGCCAATGCATTAAGTGGTGTTAGTGCTCAACAACCTCAACCGCAGCAACAGCAACAACCGCCTCCTCAACAACCACAACAACAACAACAGGGTGTTGTTGCTGCCAGTGGCGAGCTAAAAGACAATCCCGCCAAATTTTATATTGTTGACACGCCCGATTTCCTTGGACTTCCCATGAATGTCGGTACCAATGGTGGTCCATCCGGCACAACAACTCCGAATTCGCTTACTCAACAACAACAGCACCAGCAGCAGCAACAACAACAACAACAGCAACAACCGTCGGCAGTTGGACCGAGTGGTAGTGTAAGTAGCAAGCAGCAAGAATCCACGATTGGAGGCGAACTTATGAGTTTTCAGGTATGTTTTGAAAATTACCGTTAGTTTAGGTTAAAATTTATAATAATCAAATTTCGCTTGTTCTACTGCAGAGTATGTGGCCATCCGCTGGATCAGCTGCCTCGCAAATGATGTTCAGTGGTGGAGCACAGCAGCAACAGCAACAACAACAACAACAGGCACAACAACAAGCTCAAAGTAATGCGCAAAGCGGACAAGGTGGTGCCGTAAATGTTGGCGCGGCCGAGCCGCATAATTACAACAATATTGGCAGTATCCTAACGAATCTCATTGACACTGCTCCAACTTCAATGGAGTATAATTTTGACATAATGCAACCGGGTGGGGGACAAATGGGCGTTTCACAAACTCAAACCCAGGCGCAGCAACAGCATCCACAAAATTCACTTACTGCTCACCAGCAGCAACAGCAGCAGCAGCAGCAACAGCAACAACAATCGCAACCACAACATCCGCACTCGGCTCACCACCACCAGCCGCACGCACTACAGCAACAACAACACCATAACGCCGCAGCTGCAGCTCTCGGAAATTACGGTACAGCCGGATTAATGCGTCACACCAGCTTATATGGCTCACCGAGTGGAGCTTCGCTGTATGATACAAGCGCTGCGGCGGCTGCAGCCGCACACCACCACCATCATTTGCCTTCCCATCATCCCGGTTTAGGGGATTTAACGGAACAACAACAAAAGAACAGTTTTCAACCATATCATCCACATGCGGCATCACATGCGCTTGGTGGACATCATCCACTAGCGCCAACCGCACATCATCCACTCGCTCCACATTTATTGCCGCCACCACCGCATGCAAGTATCTATGATCGCAGCGTAGGCGGTGGTTATCCTGCAATGCTAATGGGTGGTGGTGTTGCTGGCGGTGGCGATGAGCAGAAAACTGTGCTGCCGCCAATTAGTGATTACATGCATCATATACAACAACAACAACTGCAGTCACAACACCCGCAACAATCGGACCTAGTCTACTATCCAGTGAAAAATGATTGACACCTAAAATAGGGCGTAGCGTTGGGTGGTAGAGCAATGACAGGTGAACAACAGTGTTTTAGCGGCATAAGCACTTATGCTGCACCAAATCGGTTAATGGCAGAACAATTGAAAGGAAGCATGAATAACCACTCACAACATCAACAACTGCAAACGTTTAGACATTATCACAATCATAAAGCCGGAGATGCACATGTGCATGCACAACTACCACTACATCACCATCTTCAAAACTATGCTTCGGCACATCATCAGTCACCACACGCTTGGTGGCATACAATGACAGCGCTTGGCGCCACTTCGCCCGCAATTACCTCACAAGCTGCAACAGCTACAGTTTCTGCGGGCGCTGTAGGAGGTGTATTGAGAGACGATGTTAGTGCAGCAACTGCTATATATGCATCAACCGCAACTAAGAGAGGCGAACATTTCTTGTAAGCATAAGTTAGGTTTATAAGCTACAACAAAAATAATATATATAAAACTATATAAAACAAAACTAAGTTTATATATGTATATACATATATATAATAAAATATTAAGTAGTTAGGATTACGCAGGCTGCGATTTGATGCGTCAAAATGTCAGCATATATATATTCTTATGTATAGACCTTAAAACGCTAAAGCAAACACTCCATTTAAAAACAACACGAGCTCGGAATATAATTTCTATCAAAAGCAAGTCTGTTTCGCTTTCAACATTTCACATTACTTCTTTGTAATAAAGTCATAAGTCTTTTGTAATAAAGTCTTTTGTAATAAAAAAAAAATAAAGCTTTGTAATAAAGTCATAAGTCGTTCCAACTACAATAACGTTCAGCTCAATACATATGAGTACAAAATGAATTTATGTTTGTTATAATTAAATTTAAAAGTTTCTGAAAAAAATCTTTCAACGTTGTGGAACGTAAGCGCCGTTCTAAAACTAAGTTAAAAATTTCCGAAAAAAATTGCATGCTTAGAAGTGTTGTGCCGTTCTTACAGCACGTAGGAGTGCGTATAAAAGGTTAAATTATAGTGTATGCTTACTTATGTAAACATATATATTGCAAAAGTAAAGCTTAAAATATTACATATTACCACAATATCACAAATTATAGTTTCTACAAATGTGTATATACTTTTAAATACAATTAGAATTAAAATATTTTATACATATGATAGTACATACATATGTATATAAACATGCTCACAGCTACAATATAGAAGAAATATCTTATATATATATGTCTTTGAACCGATCGGCTACACAACAGGCCATGCGTATAGACGATATATGCGCTAATTGTTGACACTAATATGTATATACATCTATACATACAAAGTTAGGAGCAAAATAACAACAACAATAGTGGTATATATAAATATATATACGCTTAGTATTTAAGTGGAATTATTTGACTACACGCACATAAGAGACAGTTAAATATCTTTTACATACGTATATATTTACATTTATAGTTATATTGTATATGTACATATAATTTTACTCATATACATATAATACAATATATTAATATATATAATTGGTTTATATTATTGATTGTACATACAAAATTTACATATATACTATATGCAAACTCATAGAGCTACGAAAGAGGTCTACATTCACACACACATATTACACATTATTAATTAATTTATCTGGTAGATCAATATCTCGAACAAAATTTATCCAGCACATTATTATTTTTATTTTCAAGTATTCTTTATTTGTGTAAATCTCGCATTAATTTGCGCTGGCTCAACCGATATCTGCAATTTCTATTTTGTATGCGTTAAAGTATACAATTCCTTATATACCATCTATATACAGCTGTCCTTGCTATTTATTATCCATTTGTCTTTAAGCCCCTATTTTAGTTGAATTTAAATTTTTACTCTCGATAACCCGATTTTTATTATACAAAAATTGTATATATTTTTTTAAATGATATATATAAAGGGATTTTCAATATGAACACGTGGGCACGTGTATATTGGTTGGCAAGTTTGGAAACAACATTTCCCATTTTAAGGGAACTCAGCCAAAAAAAATTTGCCTTAGAATAATATAATATATTATATTGTTTATATTGGATTTTCTTTTATAAAAATAAATTCATACATAACAAAGTTACCATATATCTCCATTTATAAATGAGCTCATGTCAAATTAATAAAGTAAACTTGAAAATAAGAGAGTTTTAGAACTGCACGATTGAATTTTTGGGTTGTTTTTTAACAAGTTAAAAATTCACAAGCTTTTTGTAAACTACAACACACAGTTTTTGAAATCTAAATATAAACAGCCGAACCACCTCTTTATTATTATATTATTCCCAGCCACACTCTTTTTAATAAAAATCTTCTATTAAGACTCCATCGATTACTTATATTTTTAGATGTTTTATTAATCTGGAAAAAAATTGTGTTAAAATAAACCATTTCATCATTCAATCGTCCAGCACTAAAACCTTTTTATACACAAAAATATGGTTTTAAAAAT
Organism: Bactrocera oleae; assembly: GCF_042242935.1. Taxonomy (NCBI): domain Eukaryota; kingdom Metazoa; phylum Arthropoda; class Insecta; order Diptera; family Tephritidae; genus Bactrocera; species Bactrocera oleae. The sequence goes on from NC_091538.1 coordinate 60,599,438, forward strand.
CCATATCAAAACATATAAAATATCAAAGAATTATTCGTCTTGCTTAGGTATTTTTTAAAACATGCAATAAAAAACCTCAAGACTCATTATTTTTCTAAAACATTCATAACTACTTTTATCTCATTTCCTTTTCATTCGTTAGTAGTAATTCGGTACTGAATTTTCGTCGAGAATATATATATATAATGATAAAATTGTATAATTTTTAAATAAAACTGAATATTATACAAAAAAAATAATTGTATAGTTAAATATTAATTGTGCTAAACTCTACACTCGAATGCATATTTGGAGCGAATTTCAGTATCCAATTGTTAATTAACAAATTATTTATTTATTCCCGCCCCATATATTGTTTAATCTATAAAAAATCTCAAAACGTATACATATCCAAACTTACTAATACAAAATTATCCATTTCATTCCTTACAAAAGCAAAAAAGTAAAAAAAAAATTATGTAATATGTATGTACATATTTTCAAAGGTACGAGTGCCTAATTTTATTGGCACACACCATTTTCTTCTTGTTTAATTATGTATCTTGCTCTTGATTAAACAATTTATTATATGTATTATGTATATACGTATGCATATATATGTATATATGTAAGCGCTGTTAACATTTCTTAAAGAAACGACGGCAATACGATTTTCGTAGCAAAGAAACTAGTAATCTCCATTTTCCTATTTACCTACTATTCGTACTCTGTTTACAACATTATTAGCCCGTTAGTCTAGCCTGTACGTAGTTTAAGCTAACCCCAAACGAATTAAAAACAAAAAAAAACAAATCCATAAGAATCTAATACAATTTAACGCACTTAGTTATAGCGATCTACTCTCATAGTTTTTTGTTTTATACTTGTCTCAGCACTCTCCCGTCAGCCGCTCACCTCTCAATCTTCTGCTGCTATCTTTGTGTGTACTCGTTTGCATATGAATTTAAAGTTATTTGAAAAAGAATATACATTACGCTCGAAACAAATAATTATTGTTCTTGTTAATATATAAAAAATTTAAAATAGACAACCACATAAATTATGTATACATACTTATTATTATTAAAAAATTGTTTTTTTTTTTAATTATTAATTTTTCTTGTAACTTATAAGCAATTTTATATACATACTACATAAAGAACAAACACAAAAGAGATGTATTTTATTGAGATATCAATAAAATTTAACACAACACACATATATTTAAAGTACGTACGTAAATAGTAAAGCAAAAATAGTTTTATGATGAAAAGAAAAGAAAAGAAAAGAAAAAATTATGAAGAAAATACAAAAAATAATATTTAAAAAAAAATTGTAGTACTTTTAAGAAACAACAACACAAACCTACAAATTAATAAATACAAATTAAGTAAAAATGGTAAAAATAACATCGTTAAAAATGGTAAAAAATGGTTGAAAAGTAATAAGACGATTGAAGATTTGTATTGCATTACAAACAGCATATTTGTATATTTAATAAAAATGATAGTGAAATAAATGCGAACTTCGTTTTAAATGATTTTATTGTTATATTCTTTTATATGTAAATGATTAATCAATTTAAGCATGAACAGTATGCACCAAAATAATATTTGTACAAGTATATCCTATACAGCGTGGGCTATGTCCGTCTGTTTATACGCAAACTCAGTTTTTGAGATATCGGAACAAGTTCTTTTCTCCTCAAGAAGCTGTTCACTTGTCGGAATTGTCGATATCGGACCACTATATCATATGGTTGCCATTGAAACTGAACGATCAAAATCAAGGTAAAGATCTTTCTTGATTACCCTTTATACGATAAGAAATGGACCTGTGAAGAGTATTATAGCTTCGTTGCAGCCAAGTTAACTTTTTTCTTATTTTAATATTATTTATACATTGAAATTTTTGAATTTTGTCATACATAAACCCTGCAACTGACATTTATGTACATCTATATTGTTTGTTTAAACATTTCATATAGTAAATCAATCAAAACACCGAAAAAAAGATTGAGACAAAATTATTTTGTAAAAAAAAAACATTTTGGATTATCAAAGAAATTTATAATACAAATTTTAGTTTATATAGAAATAATCCGCGATGAGTGAAGATGTGCCAGACACTGAAATAATACAGGCAGCAAACGTTGGGCCTAAACAACCTACAACAGTAATTGATCCGCAACAAATTCAAGAGCTCAAAGATATAGCGAATCGTTTGCGTTTACATGCAATTAGGTCTACACAAGCATCCAAATCAGGGTATATGCATAGAAAAACTATCGAATATAATAAAATGAAAATTGTTTATTATTAATCTTTACACAGCCATCCCACATCCTGCTCATCGATTGCCGATATACTTGCCGTATTGTTTTTTAATGTAATGCGTTTAGACATTAAAGAACCACGCAATCCGGCTAGTGATCGACTGGTGCTATCGAAAGGGCATGCTGCACCCATACTCTATGCAGCATGGGCGGAAGCTGGACTATTTCCTACCGATGAACTTCTAAACCTACGTAAAATTGATTCGGATCTTGAAGGGCATCCCACACCTCGTTTAAATTTTATTGATGTTGGCACCGGTTCTTTGGGTCAAGGTGTAGCAGTAGCGTCTGGTATGGCATATATTGGAAAGAATATTGATAAAAGCGATTATAGGTATAATATGTGTATCTAATAACTGTTGGATTTCAATTATGGGTCAATACTTTGAATTAGGACCTACTGTATCGTTGGTGATGGTGAATCGGCAGAGGGTTCAATATGGGAATCTTTAAATTTTGCCAGTTTTTACAATTTAGATAATCTTTGTGTAATATTTGACGTGAATCGCTTGGGACAATCTGATCCGACACAGCTGCAGCATAATATGGATGTGTATGAAAAACGTTTGGATGCATTCGGTTTCAATGCAATTGTTGTGGATGGTCACAATATTGAAGAACTGATGAATGCCTTTGACAAGGCAGCCAGTACGAAGGGCAAACCGACGGCCGTCATTGCGAAAACATTTAAAGGTAAAGGATTTCCCGGAATTGAGAATGAAGAAAATTGGCATGGTAAACCTTTAGGTGATAAGGCATGCGAAGTTATAAGAAGATTAGAATATGCGATTGTTAATCGCTCACCATGCCCAGTGGCGTTAACACCAAAATCGAATGATGGAATGACTGTGCCTGAGGTCAATATAGATAACGTTAAACTATCCACCCCACCATCATACAAATTGGGGGAACAGGTGGCAACACGTGTCGCTTATGGCAAAGCGCTGGCCAAAATGGCGGAAGGATGTGATCGTGTTATAGCTCTTGATGGCGATACAAAGAACTCTACCTATTCTGAGAAACTGAAGCAACAATTTCCTGAACGTTTCATCGAATGTTACATTGCCGAGCAAAATTTGGTTGGAGTAGCCATTGGTGCCATGTGCCGTAATCGCACAATCGCTTTTGCCTCGACCTTTGCCGCTTTCCTAACACGTGCTTTCGATCAAGTTCGCATGGGTGCTATCTCTCAGACTAACGCCAATTTTTGTGGTTCACATTGTGGCATAAGTATCGGTGAGGATGGTCCCTCACAAATGGCTCTTGAGGATATTGCCATGTTTCGCGCAATACCAGGCAGCACCGTCTTCTATCCATCGGATGCAGTTAGCTGTGAACGCGCCGTGGAATTGGCAGCAAATACGTCAGGTATATGCTTCATACGCACCTCCAGACCGAGTACAGCCGTTATTTACAAAAACGAGGAGGTATTCCAAGTGGGCATTGGTAAAGTGATAAAACAATCGCGCAAGGATAAAGTGCTTTTGGTAGGCGCGGGTATAACGTTATATGAATGCCTGTCGGCTGCCGCAGATCTGGAGAAAATTGGCATAAAAGTCCGTGTTGTTGATCCTTTCACTATAAAACCGTTGGATGCCGGACTGATAATGGCAAACGCCCGTGCATGTGGTGGACGCATCATTGTCGTTGAGGATCATTACCAAGAAGGCGGTTTAGGGGAAGCTGTACTAAGTGCGCTGGCTATGGAACGCAATGTGGAGGTGAAACATTTACATGTACCACATGTACCACGGTCTGGACCGCCAACTGTGCTAATAGATAAATTTGGCATATCAGCACGTCATATTATAGAGGCTGTGTCCAATTATATGGAATGCAGGTGCACATCCAATCTCGAGGATTAGAAAAAAAAATTTAAAAAAGTTCGATTACCGATATTTTGTTTAGGTAATATGGTATATAGGTCGAAAAATTTCCAAAATGTAATTTATTTGAAAGAATGTATATATCTAAGTTTTCAGCTTTGAATTTATAGAATACACAAATATAAATGTGCTTTAAATTAAAGAAAAAAGTTCACAATTTTAATATTGGCAACACCTTGTGTTTAAATAAATTAAATTGAAACAAGAAAAACCGTTAACTTCGGTTGTTGAAGCTTCAAATCGGCTGTACCAAAGCTACCCTCAACAATTACAAAAGATTCCAAACAAGGATTGGATATTGATCGATCAGTTTGTACTACAGCTACATACATATGTATATGCAACAGTGGTCCAATCTGAACAATTTCATTGTACATTGTACCGTTGCCTTGGACAATAATCCGTGCCAAATTTTGTGAAGATATATTGTCAAATAAGTTTTCCATACAATGACTGGATTTTGATGGATCCGTTTGTGTGGAATGGGAGCAAAATGCTATAGTGATCGATATCTCAAAAACTAAGCGTCTAGTTTGCATATATACTGACAGACGGATATATATATTTTAAGAAGTATTCCTTCTGACTGTTATAAAGTTCATGACAAACGTTTTATCAGAGAACGTAAATGAAGGAAAGTTATATTTTTCGATGTTCCCTCATCTGGAATTACAAATTAGTACTCAAAAAGATTTCATTTAACATTTGCTCCTTTTCTATTCATTTACGTTCTCTGGTATTATACCTGTTCCGCGCATAATTAACGGAATTCTTAGTAAAATTAATCGATATTGCTTATCGATAACAAACTATTCCAATTAGAAGCAGTTGACAAGTAGCAGTTGTCACTATTCGGAAATTTGTTGACGCGTCAAAAACGTTCGTACGCGTTGGACGAATGACATTTTGTACTTAACCAATAAGAAAGAAGCGAAATTTTTATTCAGCCAATTTTTAGTCGAAAGTGTTTTATTTAAAAAAGTTTAGATATACGGAATATAATTAATAGAACAATGGCGGTAAGCCCCGGATTACTTACAATGAACCAATATTATATATTAATACATAATATTCGAAACCAAATTCTCTTCATTTAGCCACAACAAAAGGGTAAACAAGGTACAAAAGGAGCAAAGCAGATTGTGGAGGAAAATAAGGCCACACTGAAGTTCTACAGGAACATGGCCCTTGGTAGTACCGCGGCCATAATATTGTTAAACTTGGTATTTTTTGGACTCAGCAAAGTAACAGTTGTATGTATGTACTTATATTACATGTTTCATTAATTAACTTTTTCTCAATTAAATTCTGTCGAAGATTATGGGCATCATAGCCGTACTAATTTTAGCCGGTTCCGTTCAATTCATGGTTTTCATGTCAAGACCAAAATACTCTGAAAATGGTAGCATTCTTGATTCTGGAAATGACTTGAATATGGAAGGCGGTATAGCTGAGTAAGTGTGTTTCAAATAAATTGGTTGTACTTGTGATCTAATGTCATACATTGATTATTCGCAGAAATGTAAAAGATTTAATAATATTAACATCTGGAACCATAATTTTGTCCTTATTATCAAATTACTTTTGGTACCTGTTACTTTTGGCGCCATTGCGGGCCATTTGGATGTTGTGGGGCAGTGTTATACAGCCCTGGTTATCGCAGCGTAATGCCGCAGACCAAGAACCCGAATTAGATGAGAAAAAACAACGTAAACTTGAACGTAAAATGCGTCGCATGAGATGAAGATACCAAAGTCGACTAAAATGGACCTCTATTTACACATTGCCCATAGCGGCTCTCAGAGTCAATAATGTAACGTATTGTAACAAAAACGGTTGTGCCTCAAGTTAGCCGTTTTTACGATGGTAAAGTTCAGTTACCAATTTACATTAAGTATTTTGTTTTTTGTTTTGTTTTCTGGAATTGGTAATTTAATTTGCATATGGAGTTCACATAGTTGTGTTTTGTATTTTTGGCGTTACCAATTGAAGGGTTTCTCGTTACTTTACGATTGTAAGTATTTATAAGAGATATACATCTACATTTTGTATACAATTAAGAAATAATAAAGAAACACAAAAATGTGACAAAATATAAAACTAATTGGTGTTTATACATATATATATTACGCAAATAACTAGTAGAAACACACACGTTTAAGTATTTATTTATATTTAGTCGCACTGTATTAAATAGCTGCGAAAACAATGTAAAAATATAGTTTTTGCTGCTGTGTCGACAGTGCTTGATCGGGTCAACTATAATTACGTGTATATTGGTTACTTACTTCTATATTTTACCATAAAACAAACAAAGAGGATAGCCGGTTGTTCTAAATGCGATTTATACACTTATTTACTTAACTTAACGCCCAAATCTCAATATTTATTTCAACATGAATCTTTAAATATTGTATTCCATAATTCAGAATTACAATCATTTTTTATTTAAAAAACCACGTGCTTAAATTCTGTGCAAAGGAACCAGTATTTTTTGTGTACACCCGCGACCGTTGCTGCAATACCACACCCAAATTATTATTCGTTGTTCTTTTAGCCAATTAATTGACCTTTGTATTGCATCTGTTGCCAATGTGGGTAAATTTAACCTCATATCATTTAATGAGAATACAAAAATACATAACTTTAACAAGTGCATGGTGCATTCAATACATACATACATTCAATAGTTCGTATAACATATGTATATGGTTCAATAAATACCACTTTGGATGTAGTAATTCAATAAACATATTTAATTCATTTACAATAAGTCATTTTCATTGCTTTTATTTAACCTAAACAAATTATTTATTATTTGTAAATAATGTTATTGTGGTTAACACAATTTTAATCTTTAGTTTATAAAATTATTGTACAATCTGAAATAATGTTACCAAAAGTTCCAAAACAAATTTACATTTCACACAACTATGGTGATATACCGCTAATTCTTCATATATATGAACCTAATTATAAGTATATTAATTATAAAAAAAGGGGTTAATAACCAGGTGTGGAAAGTATTTTTAATCAAGCCACAAATTAATGAAGAAAACGTAGAAAAAAATGCAATTGAAAGATGCTAAACCTAAAACAGTTTCAATATGGATTGTAAATTTTTGTTTGCCTTTACTAATCTTCATTAAATGTTAACAACTTTAAGTTAAACTTACTGGAGTGTGTATGTGTGTTTATAAATGAGTTTTTAATTGCAATGCATAATCCCACCACGCATGTGTTGATATAACTATATACATATTTTTAAGTATGTACATACACATGTACTAAATATGCTTTTATACATATTAAGGTACTTAAGCTTTCTATTAATGTGGGATAATAATAATTTAAATTCACAACTACAAAGCGATTACTTTTGAATATGTGTTATAGATCATTCAATTAAACCTCCAATCACTTAAGGAATTTAATTGAATTGCTCCGGCATAACGTAAGAGATATCATCCCAAGGATGACGATATAGACCCTGCTTCAGACGCTTCTGGTCCATGTAATGACCAATGAAGCCTATACTGCGACCGAGCACGAATAGGGAATTAATTGCACCGATGTTGATATATTCCTGCGCTTCCTCACTGCAAACAGAGAAGAAGATTATTAATTTCAATATGTAAATAATAATTATATAAAATTTAATTGTTCGTAAAAGTGTAAATGATTTTTGACGTTCTACGATTCTACGGATACCGTTATAATTAGTTAAAAATATTAGCTAATATGGCTTGCATTTTGGCATTTTGCTAACTTATTGCTCAACTTACCTCGTAAAAGAGCCACAATTACGCAACATGTCCACAAAACTGGTGGCAATAACACCATCCACATTCAAGATCAAGTTTGGCTTCTTGTTTGTGGTAATTTTCTCAACTTCCAACGCATATCGCAGTAGCGGTGCTGATGGGAAATTCTCCAAAACAAATTCTTTTATGATTTTAACACGCACATCGGGATTGTTTATGGATTTGACACGATGACCAATACCCAGAATGAGTTTGCCATCTTTACGCATTTGATTGACAAAGTCCATGGGGTGTAAATTCGAGTCATAGGCCTCAGAAAATTGTCGTGCAGAGCCATCAAGTGCACCACCGAAACGATCACCCTACAAATACAGAAACAAACAGTTAGAATTTAATATATTTAGGTAGCTCCTTGTGATAGGTGTGAACTCACAATTGTCAACAAGCCACTGACTACGGATGATACCAAGTCTTTGCCGGCACGCGCACAAACAATCGTGTTGTGCGCACCCGAAACAGCGGGTCCATGATCAGCAGTCACCATTAGGCACATTTCGAAGAATTTGCATACGTATGGTGGTAGACAACGTTGGAACCATAATAGCGATACCACACCGCCGATACCCACGTCCTTGTTGAGCACTTCACTAATGGGCATGCCAGCGTATAGCAATTCTTGGCCACGTTCATCGCAGATGGATGTCATAAAGGAGGCAGGCTTACGAATTAATCCCAATTCACGTGCCCACGAGTAATCCATTGGCACTGTTGGTGGTGGTACTTCCTCTTTAGGCACGATACGTCCCGATTTCACCAATTCGGCGTATACCTGCTGAATCAGATCACCCAACGAGTCGAAAGAGTCGGGCACATAGGCACCAGCCTCACGCAATGTCTTGTTCTTGGCGGATGCTGTCTCACGATCTGAGTTGGCACATGAACCTGCATGGCCAAATTGTACCTCAGAAGTGAACATACTAGCGCAAGTGCCTATACACCATGCAACCAAAGGTTTGTTTATGCGTCCGTCCTTGAGCGCAGCGCACACCTCATACTCTTCGGTGCCGCCCACCTCACCCAATAATACGATCAGCTTAGCTTCTGGATCAGCCTGATAGCGTAAGATGTGATCCATAAATGTGGAGCCTGGGTAGCGATCGCCACCAATTGCAATGCCTTCGAGCACACCATCGGTGGCTTTCGAAACAATATTGTTCAATTCGTTTGACATACCGCCGGAACGAGACACATATGCCACACTGCCGGGACGATAGAGTTTCGAGTGCAAAATGTTGTCCAACATGCCACCGGTGTTGCCGATTTTGAAACAACCAGGTTTAACACCACCTACAGTGGCGGGCCCAATAATGGAAACGCCTTTCTTGTCGGCAGCCACAATTAATTTACGCGTCATATTTTCCGGTATACCCTCAGCAATGATGGCTACGGTACGTATCTGTGGGAATTCCAATACCTCCAATGTGGAGTCATAAGCCGAACGCAATGAAGCGAAATTCACCATTACATCAACATCTTTGTGATTCTTAACAGCATCGGACATTTTCTTATAAACTGGAATAAGTATCTCTTTATGGCCCCAATAGTACTTTTGCTTATGATCACCTGTGAAAGGATATACCATAGCAACAACGGACGGTTCATCACGTCTAGACATGTACGTAAAAGGAAAGCAGTGTTAACATTTAATTAGTTGTACTTTACTTTACGTTTACTCACCTGCAAATGAAATCGAAATCGAGCATTGATTGTACAGCGCGTTGCTGCATGCCCCAGACAATGGCTTTCGTTTTGTCGCTGAAAAATCTGCGCGTATGCGCATTTATGGCATTGCTTGGCACAGAATCATTTGCGAAAGAGTCATCTGCCGAAATAGGTGGTAGTTTAATCGATTGTGGTGATGAACCTATACCTTAAATGTGTTCCCAAATGATTTTCGATTTTGGTTTTGATTTCGATAACAACGAATGTATTTTATTGCAGTTGATTTCAAGCAGGATATAGACCGTATCAGGACGTTTTTTGGATTTTTTTTTTTTAGATATGAACGTGAGACGAACGGGATAGATGCACAAGAACAGGCAAACATACACGAGCACAAACACATAGAATTGGATACGTTACATAATACCATTAAACGGTTATGTCATTTACGTTTACGTTCCCAGCCACGTTTATATGAATTTCGTGACATTTTATATAGAGAAACAACAACAATAGATATAACCGTATGTTGTTTAATTGTTGACGTCAATATAATATTTAAAATACGTAACATTTATTTTTTACCCAAATAATATATAATGATTTTCAATCAAGGTATATTTTGTGGCAGTAATGGTGGTGGTGGTGGATTCGGAAATTGTGGTGTTGGTGATGTTGAGCAGGATAACCAATTACATACAAACATGAGGACGGACGTTGAGGATACATACAAAAATATAGAAAATATATTTAAGAATACGTTATTAGTTGGTAGGTTTACTTCATACAGTTAGATAAAAGAAAAATTTTATGTGGTTTAAACAGATTTTTTAATAAAAAAAAAATTGCGATTTTTTTTTTAATAAAAATAAAAAAGAATGTGTTGAAGCAAAATTAAAAAAAAATTTTATGATTAAAACAAATTGTTAAAAAAAAATTATAGAGAAACAAAAATAATTTTTTTAAACAAAAAAATAACAATTTAGTTGAAATAAAACTGAAAGGAAAATTTGTTGAATCATAATTAAAAAAAAATTATAATTTATTTTGTTGACAAAAAATTAAAAAAAGATATTTTGTACTGACCAATTAATATTTTAAATAAAACAAAATAATAATAAATATTATTCAACTTTAGTCCGCTTAACGGTGAATAACATAAAAATTAAATTCTCATTGCTAGAAATCCATTTGAATGAAAAATGACATGATCGGTGTTTTAAATGCAACAAAACAATTAACTGATATAATTTAAATGATCAGAAAAATATGTTCGTGCCAAAAGAAGATTTTCATGAAACCAAGTCAACAGAAAAAGTTCAATATGTTATGTTGAACCATGCGAAATCCTTCAAGCGCGCTTATTCACTTTCAAATAATGAATGCATTTACTATTTATGTGATAAACAAAAAAAAATTAAATGGTTTCAATATGAGTAGAAAGCATTTAATTTTTTTTTTTTTTGTATTTGTATGCCATAGTACGCATTTTGAAAGATTTTTGTTCAATGAAAACGATTAAAAACGCAAATTTCAACTTACCGCCATTATTGCTCACTGCACTCTCTGACGCCTTCAACTCGGATTGTGCTTGCTGACCGCCGGGTAGTAGAAAATTGGCCGTGGAGAATTCCGCTGTGGCTGTTTGTGGAATGGGTCGTTTACCTAACGCCATACCACAAATCGCCGTCATATGTGTCTCTGGACCAAACACATGCAATGGAATGCCAAGTGAGGAGCCGAATTCGCGCATCTTGCGCAAGCCTTCTTGATAATTGGGGCCGGCACGACGCACGAAAATCGACACATTGTGCTCGACCAGTTTGGGTTGGAATTCTCGCAGGGCCGTTATTATACCACGGAAGGTTGCAGCAACATTTGTAAAATTGGCAATACCACCACCAGTGATCAGCACTTTGCCTTCGGGATGTTTCGGTGATGATGTCATCAGTGTCAAAATGGTCTTGGCATATTCGTATGTTTGCTGCTCAGAAGGTGCACCACTATATTCACCATAGTTAGCCAATTCAGAAGCGCCGCCCAAATCACAAATTGTATCGGAGTAAATAACACTGGCACCACCACCAGCCACCATAGTCCAAATGCGACCATTACGATTCAATATTGTCAGCTATTCAAATAAGAATTAATGTAAACACAATAATCTTGTTTATATTATATATACATATTTGTATGTATGTAAACAAAAATGCTTGCCTTCAATGAAGCGCCACTCTTGGCATCCAAATCGGCTATGTATGCCTCTTCGGGATAAGCATCACGTCCGAATGGTGGTGGATATTCAACATCACCCCATTTTGGGCGGCATATGAAATCGGCCGTTGAGTCTAATTTGGCAGCCAAATCCAAAATGTACATACTGGTTTTAGTCACAACCAAAGGATTGATTTCCAAATAGGTAAAGTAAAGATCTACATAAGCTTTGTACAGCGCGTATATGAAAGTAGCGATACGTTTCTTTGTGGCCACGTCAGCGACATGAACCAATAATTTTGTGGTGATTTCCTCAACGGACGTTTCTTTGTTAACCAACACATCCAGCTTCAGAGCTTTCGCGTCTACATCACCGATATCAACACCACCTTGATGGTAGAAGAGAATAGTGTCAGCACTGCGATGCGAATAGATGCAGACATACATCTCTTCGGACTGTAGTAAATAAATAAAAAAAACAAAATAATATTTTCTAATTATTTTTATTTGGTGCTTTTTCTCACCTCATCATGCGGCAGAAATGGTTCAATTATGAAGTTACGCAGTTTGCCCACAGCATTACCAATTTTCTGATCCTTATTAATACGTTCACCAATCCATTCTTTCACTTGCTCGTAATTTTTCTTAACACCGATTAAACCCAATTTGCCACGGCGCTTAATCAATTGATCCGGTTTCACAACTAGTGGCTGCAATAAAAATTATATATATATATATATGTATATATATATTATAATTTTTACATATACATATACCTTTGTATGTATATACCATATATGCAAATGTGTACTTTAAGTTAACATGAGCGTACTACACGTGCACTCCCAATAACGGAAGGCAACATAGGAGATACATATGACATAAGACAAAGTGAATGAAAGAAACATGTATGCATGTGTGCATGTACAAAAGTGTCGTGTTGTATTCTATGTAAGAGTGTTTTTCCAATGGGAAACAAAGGTTACTTACTGTAAAGTAATTCAAATATTTACTCGAATGGCCTTTGAACTTGTTGAAATATTTACAATGTGAAGCGCAGATGGATGAATTACTTGCTGAAATGCAAATGTTATATTGCCGCTTAATACATTCATAACGAGGTGAAAAAATATTTCATCATAAAAATCGTATTTGCTTTTACAAGCAGGTCAAACAAAAAAAACAAAACAAAAAAAAAACAAAACAAAAAAAAACACTGGTCAAAGGGCTACATTTTCAAGGCATTAGAGTCTGCAAAACAACTTTCTACCCATCCAGAATCAAGCCTGACATGCAAAGCATATGCGCTGCATGCATAGAACCCTTGCATGCCTCATCAAAACCAAGCTAATCCTAACACGCCTCTTCCTCTTGTCCGACCCCATCAAAACAGCTAGTTTCCTGCACCTTAAGTTCGCTGACTTCGAATTTTACCCTTTTCCTCAAACAGGATGTACACTCCGCTACAACAACAACAACAATACAACAATCACTTGTGTTAAAGGTATAAAAAAAATATTTTTCATGGATAGAATGAAAATATTTTTATTTGTAATGATTAAATGCTTCTTGGGGATTTGGCAAACTATTTTCCAAAATCAAATCCAAAAAATTAAAGGTAAATTCCTTTTAGGATAAAGCTAAATACTTTTCATCATTTAGCGGGAAGCCGGTTTAGCGAGAAGCCACAATTGTGAATGTAAACGATTCTTTTTTTTGTTGTACTATTTATTACAATTCACCTGACGTCACAAGTAAACAACATCAGGCCACTTCGTCGCACACAAACTAAAAAAAAAAAACAAAAAAGGCAAAAGGTATAATTCATATACATATACTATTTATATATATGCATGTATGAATGCACTAGCGCTAGCAAACTTATCCCTACGCAGTTATTGTTCAGCATAAAAACGTGAAAATATTAAATTAATACATATACATTTGAGATATATGGAAAAGAGAAAGAGAACTTTGAAGCCATTACGGTCACGTTCAAGTAAATATAAACAAAAACGGAAACCTCTACATTGCATGATGAGTGACGTATGCATATATGTAAATAATTACACATAAATATGTACATTTAACAGTTTATTCTATTAATTTGTGTACACAAATGAAACACACACTATATTGAGTAATAAGTGGGAGGCGCTGTCATCGAATCGAGTAAAAACCCAAAAACGTTAACTTATCAACTTGTTCAGCAGCACTTGTATATCTACAAAAATATTATTGAAAACAGCAGTAAAACGAAAATAGGCCACTCAAAATTTATGATCACACTACTTTGTTAATTTTAATTAACAGAAATGTTGAATAGGAAATGTAGAATTAAGTCCCGACGCATTGAGTTTTAATAGAGTTGTTAAGTGCAAAATCATCACGCGATTTCTAAAACCTATTTAAAATTTCAAATCTATGATTAAGACGTGCACATACGTTAACAGTTTGTTTATAATAATAGAACATATGTCACCTCCAAAACTGTTAATAGTTATATTGTCAGCAGATAATGAGATGACCATTAATAAAAAAAAGCATAGTGCAATACTGCTGGGTGCACACGCAGTTGTCATTATCAATGGAGCAGTCAATTCAAAACCTCTTAATCAGTGCAGCAATAAGTTTCAATAAAAAACTAATAATCTCCTTTTTTCAATTATCTAATCGGTATAACGGTAGCACAATATTTTTTCCACGCAACCATGTGATGATGCGAGAACATGTTCTCAAATACATAGAAACTGGTCTTTTGAAGTATTTTGTGGTTAAATTGGTTAATGCCGATTACGTATAGATGGCATGGATTAACATTTTAGCCGGTAGAGTTCAAGTGCAAAGACAAATATTTATTATAATAAAAAAATGTATAAATGACGTTTAGCGAATATGCTTTTCAGATTTTCACTATTTTATAGAAATGTATGTTTGTAGATCGATGAAAGTGCTATGAAGAATAAGTAGTGCGATTAATTTAGCAATAAATAATAAAGAAATGCTAATTTAATGGAGTACTTACAGTATTCAACAGCCAAGGATTTTGTACGGTCAACTGTGACCAATCCGTTCCGGTTTTAACTGTTGCGAAACGACATTGTGCTGCGCCGGATGCTCCATTCACGTTCAAAAAACGATTCAATATATCTTTGCCAGTGGCTTCGGAAATGGCTTTGGCTGACATGTTTGTGCCTTTGTTAGCAGGAAAGTTTTCTTTTTAATGTACAATACTTTCGTTGGCTAAAATATAAAAAAATTTTTGAAATTAGAGTAATGTTTGGTAGCATTCATTTGATATTTATAGATATGTGTTGGAGTGGAAGCAGCGACCATTTGATAATTTGACCTTTCCCACGACAGTCGGGTCTACGAAACCGGAACGGACCCGGACTTATTCCGGCCAAGGACTGTCAACTCGGCAGAATTCTGTCGCTATAACAACAACAACAACAACCATTTGATAATCGCTTTTATGGCTGTTTTTAGAAACGGAATTAGATAGGTCAGTGTTCTAGTTCGAATATAAAATATGTATGTTTAGTTTGATCTCAGCATTTTCTTTAAATTTCCTATTTTAAAATTTATGTTTTTTTTTTATACATTTTGGGATGACATAGATTATTGTTTTTAGAAGATTTTTATTGAAAGAAAAACATTACTGTCTTCTTATAGAAGATTATTATTTATCAAATATTACAGTTATTTTTTAAATATAATTATGGACAAAAATATACTGTTTTCTTTTAGAACTTCATTATATAAAAAAAATACTGATTTAAGCATTAAACACTTTTTTGTACTTTTAATATTTATACAAAATTACTGTTATAAGTATTAAACACTTTTCAAATAATTTTTATTTCAAAAATATTAAAGTTACTGGCTTTTAATTTTTTAAACGTAAATCATATGAAAAACTCGTAAGATTATTTAATGATATTATTGAAAAATATCCTTGCGTCTATTACACATTTACGACAGTACACATTATTGAAATGATAAACCAGTTTATTCAAAATATTAAATGGTCAAGAACAAAAGCGCCATTAACATCGCACCACATACTTTGCTTTTAATTTCGTTTTTTTATATTAATATTGAAGAACGAAGCCGGTGCCGTTTTATAGCAATGACAACTAGCGCACTATGTCACAATAGAATTACAAATATATATATATTTTGCTAGAGCCACCAATCAACCGTTTCACGAGCGCGTTAGGCGAGAACTAAAATCAACTGAAAGTAACAGGTACAACGAAGACAATTGTTGCTGGTGTTACTACGGTTTTGAGAGCGAATGTCCACGAAATAGCTGGCCGCACGCCGTCGTAATGATCGCCGCTGATCATTCTGATCGCATTGTGTACTGATATCACCATACATATATACGTGTTAGCATATGTAAGAATATATGTATATCTGTATGTGAATATATGCGATCACAGATTTTATTCAAATTTGATTAGATCGCATCGAATAGCAATATATATCGACAGTTTATTACACATGTTTATATGTACACATAACACTGCCTTAGACGCTTGACATTTTATTGTTAATTGGCTTAGTTTATAAATTTGTGTTTTAAATTATTCACAAATATACAAATGTATGTACAAACTCTCGTACGAAATTAGCAATGTGAAATCCCAAAGCGTGTACATGCATATGGCGTGATATTTTTTGCCAAAGATGCTGGCGCGCTCTTTAAGTGCGAAAGATCTGAGCCGGTGTATATGAGTATGAAGTTATATTCAAATCAAAATGATGGCGTGGTGCCAAACTCAAGTTTTATTTTATGAGCAAGTGCTTAGCAAAAGTGTGATCGATTTGCCCTCATGAACTTTCCAATAAGCTCTATACCGGCAGCAATCTGATATGGCAATGATGAAAGTACTTCCAGTTTATCCGTCAAGTATTTTGCTAGAAATTTACGAAATTTATTTATTTTATAGAAATGGTACGGATGGATGAGTGATGCTTTAATATAATGTCCTATTATTCTAAAAAATCTTACTGGATTTAAGCTGATTTCGAAAGAATAAAGATTTATTTTCCGTTTTAGTTTCTTCACAATACATTTTCTTCTTCAAAAAAAAAGCTACTCTAGATAAATTTTGAAGGTCATCATAATGCTTTGTTTAATACCAAACGTGTTCGCAAGACACTTGTGAAAGCTGAAGAAGGTTAACATGCACTATACTTGTACAATGTTAAGAGGCTTGTCACCTGGCTGAAAAATGTCAGAATCTAATTCTATTTTTATTTTCCTATGCATATTTACAAAAAATGTATGTGCATAAATATGTATAATTGTACAAGCATATAAGTAGCGTAGTTGGATTAGAATGTATTATACATATATATAACAAGAAAAAATGTTAACTTCGGTTGCACCGAAGCTCTAATACCCTCCAAATATAAAAAAGTTTCTATACAAGGGCTTCATTCTGATCGGAAGATTTGTATGACAGCTATGTGCTATAGTGCTCCGATCTAAAAAATTTGTTCGGAGATTCCAGCGTTACTTTGTACAATAAGCCGAATTTCGTGAAGATATCTCGTGAAATATAAAAGGTTTCCGTAAAAGAACTTGATCTTGATCGTTGTTTGTATGGCAGCTGTATGCTATAGTAGCCCGATATCGGCGGTTCCAACAGATGAACAGCTTCTTTGAGAAAAGAACATATATAAATCTTCAGCTCGATATCTCAAAACTAAAGGACTAATTCGTGTATGTACAGACAGATGTACATGGCGAAATTGGCTCAGCTCATCTCCGACGTTTCCTTCTGGGTGTTGCAAACTTAATATACCCTATTTAGGGTATAAAAAGTGTTCAACTATACATACATTCTTTGTACAACCTTCAAATGTTCCAGGTTCGCATTGCGCTATGTTATCAACACCTTATAAATGCAAGTATATATAACGTATGTATGTGCATATGTATGTGTACGTATTTATATTTCCTTAAAAATTTTTATAGAAGTGTGCAAACATTACTTATTTATTAAATACACATTCAAAATATATTCTTAAAATGTATTTACTCTTGGCAATTAAGAAACGTTAAAACTATTTCAAATACAACAACAATTTGCAAAGGGTGAATAGAGGAGATATGTTTGAAATACAAAACACAAGCAATAAACTTAACAATAAAACTATTTCCAAAACTAAATTGCAGTAAAAGTATTGTCAACGTTAATTTACACAGGACAATTTGGTTCCAAATTATAAAGCAAAAAATACTGAGAGAATTAAGCAACTAAACATTTATTAGATATTTTTAATGCGAAACTTATTTATTTCAGACTTTTCGTTATTAAGTAAGAAAATAAAATTAACTATATACATACATACATGTTTATATAATTATGCTAACAAACAAATGTTGTTTGTATTCCCTTTTTGACTGTGTTGTTGTGGACATATATGGATAAAATTTATACCGTTGAAAAGGAGAAGACGTGCAGAAGTGCACAACGTTTTTCGCATGTGCGTCAACGGGAACACAGGTAAAAAAAATGCGTTGGTGCAAATTTGGCGACTGCAACAACTACAAGCACGGTGCCGCGTTTCCATTGGTTGATGTTATTTCTCCCTACACTTAACACAATCGTATACAGAAGTACATTTCGTCTCTGTTGCAAATATTAGGTCAAGTAAAAAGTTCGTTTCCATTGGTTGATGTTATTTCTCCCTACACTTAACACAATCGTATACAGAAGTACATTTCGTCTCTGTTGCAAATATTAGGTCAAGTAAAAAGTTCGTTCGGTTTTTATCTAAGAGAAGAGATGGCGTTATTGTCCATAGTACTAGTGTTACGTGTCGCATCATGTCATACTACACGGCGCTGAATACGTCAAAGATGGGCACCAGCAAAGAGAAAATTCGCTGTATTTTACAATTTTTCTTCGATCAAGGCGAAAAAGCATCGGGGGAAACTTTGCGTGAATAATACGTTTAAAGTATGCCACCTTGTGACCAAAAATTGTCTAAATCGAACCAAAACTGTTCAAGCCCCTAAGTACTAAATATGTGGACCCCAGTGCCTATAGTTGACCTTCTACCGAAAATATCAGCCAATCCACAAAGAAATCTCAAACGAGTATACCATTTGACTTTGCGAGAGTATAAAATGTTCGGTTACATCCGAACATTCTTTACTTGTTTCAATTCAATTTTTGTTATTGTTATACTCTTACAACATGTTGCTACAGTTTATAATAGTTTTGTTCACCTAAGGGTTGTTTGTATCATCTAAAACTAATCAAGATAGATTAAGGGTTATATATGTATATATAAATGATCAGGATAAAAAGACGAGTTGAAATTAGGGTGACTGTCTGTCTGTGCTGTTGCAATATGCCACCTTCTGATCAAAAATTGTTCAAATAGGACCAAAACTACCTTCAGGTACCGAATATGAGGACCCCAGATACGATTGTAAACTATTTTTCGAAAATATCGCTCAATCTGTGAGATATGTCTTAGAAATTCGGAGCGAATCCTTTTCTGATAATAGTATGCCTGTATGCTAATAATGGCTTGACTCGGATCAATAATTCCCTTAGTCCTCATATAATTAATGGACAAATTTTTAAACTGTCGGCTGTGTTATATATTTACAAAATTGCTTGGAAATATGTTCCCGAGTGTACCTGGGCAATGTCAAAAGTTAGTGAGATCAGCACAGATCTTAACTGCCCCAATGTACCGTATATAACGATTTCCGACTTTCCACCTCTCTTTTAACCGTTCAGGTTGGTCAAAATGCGTGATCTTTTAATAAATTTAAGTGGACTTGTTTCCTTAGAAAGTATAAAGCTATATTAATGATTTAGCGCTGAATATAAATAGTAGAGTGGAGCGAAACAAATTTTTTTTTTTTGCTTAGCCTGAGGGTAAAATCTGTAGATTATAAAAATTTTGGATAAAAAATTGGTTTTTAAGACCTAGAGGCGGCGCACTCAGTTTTAAAGTAAATTTTTGAGTTAAAATTAAGCAAAAATAAACTAAATTTTTTTCGCTCCACCCTAATGAATAGAGTCCGTCTAGGTCTTGACCTAACCCTCATATCCCTAATATAATGAATTCCGATCCTCTGGTTGACATTTTTCACATCAACACAATACTTGTGTAATAATTTTCACTGATGGGAAGTAAAATGTTGTTACAAAACTAAATGAGTCTATACAGACAGACGGTCATGGCTGAATCGACTCACTCGTCATACTGATTCTTTATATACACAAACTTCGTGGCAAACTTAATATACCATGTTCAGGGTATAATAATAAGTTATAATGCACCTGGAAATAAATAATTTCCTTATATTTGCTTACATTATTGGATTGAATATATATAATATATAAATCCCATCCTTCAAATTATCCATATGTATGTATTTATTTACATATTGTTTTATACATATGTACTATAATGTCAAATCGATAGTACATTAAAGATTTATACAGGCTAAAAGACTAAAGTAGCTAGTAGATAAATTTAACAGTATTTAAAAAAATTATAGATCATATTCATGGTCATACGCCTTAGTGAATATGATAAATTATAAGGTTATATTTGAATTTGTTTGAAGCTTTTCAATTAACGAACACGGTTTACTGTACAACAATATTAAATATTTTATTTGCCTTTACCTATTCAGATTGCAGGCCAAGGCTTAACAATAGCTGCAGTCACACATTAACATTAATATTTCTTTATATATAAGTATTTATATGTATGTCAACAGAGCATATGCACAGAAGTATGCATACTAGTATATATTCAAAACGTACCTGTTTATTAAGTAATAAATTCAAAACATTGACCAACTATGAAAAAAATTGCTCTATGTTTGGTTTGGAGCGCTAACCAATAACGGTTTGTGGCACTGCACAAGAGAAGAGAAAGTGGGTAAAATCAATAACAGAAGTAACTGCCAAACGAGTTTTGTTTAAAGTGCAACGGAACTGGATGTCGTAATCATTACATATCAGAATATTAATGAGCGATTCAATTGAAATCGAAAGTGATCCTAAATTCCTGCTGTAAAGGTGTCTCTATAAACATTTATATTTTTATATATTTCATAGTTATTGCAAACATAACAATAATGTACCATAAATCGGGTATATTAACTGTCTACTTTTTGAGCTTTCCTATATGTAGTTGATTCCCTGTACTTTTCAACGCATTTGTATTTATACCTTTTGGTGGACCCGTTCAGCCACCTTTAATGAATTAGGCATTAGTGAACTGAACTTTGTTTTTAGTTGCTGACCGCTCCATTTCACCATTTTAACATACAACAACCATTTTAACATACACATTGCCTAATTTCATGATGATATTACTTTGACTTTTCACTTCGAAAGCATGCGCTATGCCAACAATATTAAGCAAAATTTATCGCACTCACAAGAGACACCTTTGCTAAGCAGTAATTTTACAAATCCACCTCCCCTTTGCAATCTTCAACGAAATACCTAATATGTACGTCATACAATAAGTCCCCCGGCAAACAATGCAAACTAATTTTTTCATCCAACTTTATGCAATTATTTTTAACCACCTTAGTAGGTATTTATTTTCTTCCAAAAAATATGCACTTACTGCTTGAATTTCAGTTAAGAAAAAATCTCCAGTTTAAATTTATTTCTGCTATTTTATTTTACAGTTATAATCCACTGAAATAGTGTAAACTTTATTGAAAACAGAAAACACGTATGCGTTGAATAAACGCAAGCGAATACGAATATCGAATTAAAATGATTTTATTCGTTTGCCAACCTGTCCCATACAACAGGGTTACCAACTGCATTGCTACTAAGTAAATTATCAATGAACTAATTTGTAGAGCTGTTAATGTTGCATTAACACATTTTCGTTTACCAACGGAAACAAGCTGGGAATATGTCAAATATATTAAAAAACATTTGATATTATTTTCCAATTCTTTTCCCAAAATTGAGTTAGCAATAATTTAGTGGCAGTTCTTTTTAGGGCTACTAATAGTTTGGCAACACTGCATGGTAATAAAATCCACAACAACATTCATCTTGTTTACTTTCTTACAACGATTTCTTATCTTTTTCTCCAATTTTTCTTATCAGGTCGAATCTGACAGAATCATTATAGAAGAAATAAAGAAGTGAAAGAAATATGTCTATATATAAAGATCTTCCAGAGGTATTTTTAAACGTTACTGTATTCATTTAACACAAATCTTATTGTCTTTTTATAGGAGCATCCTAGAAAACTAATACCAGAACTATGCCGGCAATTTTACCATCTTGGGTAAGGATTATACTTGCATAGTAACAAAAAAAATTATTAATATATAATTACGTTTAATTAATAGTTGGGTAACTGGCACTGGTGGAGGCATGAGCATTAAATATAAGTAAGTAAATAACAAATGAAATAAGTTTTCAGTTTTAAAAAAATTGTGCATAGCAACGAAATTTATATAGCCCCATCGGGAGTACAAAAGGAACGTATGCAACCAGATGATTTATTCGTACAGGATGAGGAAGGAAAAGACATTATGTTACCACCGGATTACAAAAAGTAATAGTTTGTAAAATGTAAAAAGTTATGTATGTAACATTTGTTCTTTGCTTTTTGATTAGGCTAACGAAAAGTCAGTGTACGCCCTTATTTATGCTCGCTTATCGTCATAGAAGAGCGGAAGCTGTGATACACACACATTCGCAGCATGCAGTAATGGCAACTTTATTATGGCCTGGAGAAGTCTTCCGTTGCACACATTTGGAGATGATTAAAGTACACATTAAAATTATATTATATCTGATTTAGGAGTTATGTTTCTAAGCACATGTTTTGTATTCTACAGGGCGTTTACGATGAGGACTTAAACCGTTATCTACGATACGATGAAGAACTAGTCGTGCCAATTATAGAGAACACTCCATTTGAACGAGATTTAGCAGATAGCATGTATGCTGCTATGCTTAAGTATCCCGGTTGTAGTGCGGTGCTAGTTCGACGTCATGGCGTGTATGTTTGGGGTAAAAGCTGGGAAAAAGCTAAAACAATGTAAGAGTATTTGATTAAACATTTGTATTTGTGTTGTTAATTGTCTAATTTATGATGATTTTAGGTCTGAGTGCTATGATTACCTCTTCTCTATTTGCGTGGAGATGAAGAAGAGTGGGTTAAATCCTGAAATTTTTTAACGAATAACATAGTAATTATAAGAAAAAATTGTGCATTTTATTATTCCTAAAAGTGAATAAGCAAAGAACCTTTAATAAAGATCTTAAGTCATGCCTTTTAAAGGCTAATGATAAAGATGTCCTTAAATCTGCATTCAACATTCTTATGGACATAAATCAAAATTAAAATTTCTGTTTTGTTGAATGTTAAAATAATTCAACACCGTATATCTTTCAGCAGAGAATGTTAATAAATATTTAAATTATTTTTATTATTTATTACTAAATTTCTTTGCTTTCAGGGTATTCAAACATATAGCAGAGAACGTAAATTATGATATACGTTCTTTGCATATAGATTCCACAAATGTGAAGGGCACCACTCTTTCTGATTTTATGTCTTCATATGACATTTGCGTATGTGTCAAAAAATTTACGAACCGCCCCTGTGGATTATCTTTGACTTGTTTCCCCTACTTTATTTGCTGTCATTCTCGTTTATGCTTTTGCCAACGAAATACTAATTCGAAAATACGCTTACCCCTAGTTGTTTTTAATCAAAAACGCAAAAAAACAAATAGGAATTAAATATGATTTTTGTATCTGCAAAAATTTTTTGTTCATCGAATAAATACGGTGTCAGTGATTTACAAAGTGCGATCTTGTGAAATATATCAGGAAAATTGTTTCATAGAGTTGGTTATTTGCTACGCTCCACTTGTGAAAAACGCGAGTCTTCCGAAATTATTGTTGGGGCATATGAATACAAAATGAAATATTTTATACCTAATTACGTCAACAAAAAAAGCAAAAATACAAATACATACCTACAAATATAAATATAAATATATATAAATGTGGACAAAATATAATTGAAAAGAAATATAAACCTAACGGTGCCAAAAAAACATCCATACAGTAAAAAAAAAGTTATTGAGTTAAATGTGTACATGTACAACAACAAAAATAAAAAACAGTTTAATATTTTGCGTAGCGCAGTACAGTCTTGTACGGTATTTGTTAGTTCTATTTGACATCAAACATTGTAAAATGGTCTCTGAATGTAGCAGACACTCCCCAGATTGCTAAAATATATTCTTGTTTAAATTAAATTTTTAAGTTTACAAAAATAATTCTTAGCAGCTGAAATTTTTGTTGAAATAAAAAATTAAGCCTGACAATTACCGCAGGCAAGGTAGAATTACAAGTGACGGTCGATGAAGCAAAGAAAAAGTGAGGAATTAAAATGGCAAAAGAGTCGGGTTTAAGAGTTAAAGTGGATATTACTGAACCGGATTTGGTTGATTTACTGTCGGTTTTCGCGAAAAAAGCATTTGATGCAACTACAACTGAGCCTGGATCATTAGTGAGTGTACTTTTATTCGCGATAGTGTAACATTGATTTATCGAATTGTAGATTATAATACTATCCACTTAGAAAAAGTTTTGGTTGAATTAAAATATTTGTACCCATAGTTATATGAATGATAAATATATGTAATTTACATATTGTACTTATATATGTAAAATCTTTTTTGTGCGATTATTAGATAAGATGTGTTTATCTACGGTATGGCGGCAATCGTTAAGAAATATTTAAGAACAGCGTGGCACGCTTTTAGGCGTAAAAGCCACATACTTGCATAAGTACAACGAATACGTCATACAAAAGTCACGTTTTTACGTTATTGCACACGATTTCATCGTTTCATGCTCGGCTACCGGCATATTACACATCGTTTACGTTCGTGTTGGCGCCGCTATTTCGCAAACGTCATAGATGCCGCCTTAACAACCCACTTTTGCAAATCACATATGTACATATATATCCATTTGGACTTACATACATACATGTGAGGCTACATGTACATGTATGCATGTGTGGTTAGATGCATAAAAATTGATGAGCATGTACTATGCAGTTAAAGTGGGTTCTAGGAAATCAGACATCAATATTTAAAAAATGTGTACTAATAGTTTAAACCAGTAAAGGTACATTAAGGGGTTACATGGGTTTCGTCGAGCAAAAAACGTCCTATGTTCAAAATTTTTTTTTCATATAAAAAATGATATATTTTATTCAAACTTTTTATTATAAGATTCATATTTGAAAAAGATTTTGTGAAAATTTCAAAGGAAAATATTCAAAATTCAGTCATTACGACGTCCTCTCCGGCAGTCCCTCGGAAAAATGGTGCTTTCGCGTTGACAACAGAATTTCTGATAGGATCATCAAAAGTAAAAAGAAAAAATACGTGTTTGAACTAAGACCATTAACTAGAAATTAACTAGAAGAAAAAATAAATAAAGTGAAATTTGTATTTTTGGCAGACGTTTTTACAAAAATATGCAAATTTTGGTAAACACAGTTTTGAGAAAAACGCGTTAAAGTTTTAAGTGACTAGTTGACCTCGGGCGCGCAACTTTTCAAAGCTGTATCTTCAAAACTATTACTGGTATCAAGTTGAGAATTTGGGATAATATTCTAGAGATGTTATGGAAATTATTAAGACAATACAATATTTTTTGAAGCCGTGAAACCCATGTAACCCCTTAATTCCTTAAAAGTATACAATAACCCCATTTTCATTAAAAACAGAGCAATGCAAAGCTACTACATATTATATTTTAACTAAATTGGGCGCAAGGTCTACCCGAGTGCATATATCTTTTAGATTATAGATTAATTTTAATAGTATTCAATACAATAGTTTTTTTTTTTTATTGGTAGATTAATATTTATAGTATTTGATACAATATTAATTTTTGTATTTGATATGTTTTTAGTCTCACTAGTACAGTATATTTTGTTTGTAAATATACCACTTTTAGTTCAATTTGCATTCTTAGCCAAATTTTTTTAGATCCTCAACTGTGTGAGCTTTTAAAAATATTGTTATAAACTAATACCTTACTGACTAGTTCGATTTCCAATATTTTCAACAATTTTCAGATCTAGTACTAGTACCTCTGGGGTTGTGTAGTGCCGGTTATTAACATGCACTTGTGCATGCAGATGCAAACATGTTCTTATATACATATGTACAATTGCGTTCAAAGTAATAGTAGCGCGCACACTGTAGAAAATTAATAAAGAAAATGTAGGTTTGTTATTTGCTAACTGTTTACTTTGCTTTTTATTTTAGCAAAGTAATTTATTTACAAGTTATTCATAAGAGACTTAAGAAATTAATTAATTTTAATATTACTTAAACTTCATTTCGAAAGGATTTGCATATATAGGCGGTCAAAATAATAAAAGTTATAATTCAGCTCAGTTAAAAGTTTCTGGTAATAATTTTAATCTTAAAGAACTTCATAGCAAAATTAACCTAAGTATATGAGAAATATTTAGTGCATAGTAGCGTGCCCTTTGTTGGCTATAACTGCGGCACATCGCCGATGAATTGAATTGATGAGTTTTTCACATAGTTCATTTGATAGAGAGTGTGCAGGCCACTCCATGACCTTAACCATATTTTTTTGAAAGCACTGCTTGCTGAGCCTACTTGCTTGTGTGCTTTGGGTCATTGTCTTGTTGAAAGAAGCAAAATAGTGACATTTCTTCGCGGGCATAGGGTAACATTACTTCCTGCATAATTTTAACATACACAGTACGATCCACGGTTTCCTTAATCCTTTAAATCGGTCTCGACTAAATAAAATGATAAACATGCCCAAATCATAATACTGGATCCCCCATGTTTAACTGGTTTGGTGGTGTATTTTGGATTGTACCATAAAATATCTCTCCATTTCAGTAGGGGCTAATCGAAACGGTCATTTGCAAACTTCACCCGTTGAGCCACATGTGTTTTTGATAACAATAGCACTTTTCTTGGGCTATAAGCTGCCTAATCACAATCTCGCTAACGTCTACGCATGGATATGGAATAGATGGATGGGCGAAAGTTATCCCTTTTGAAATAATTTTTTTTACAACCTTTCTAAAAATGTTTTATACAAATAAATATTTTTTATTTGTGTTTTGACAGTTTAATCCATGCACTACTATTATTTTGGGTGCCTTAATAGCTCACACTTATGAAAATAAATGAAATTGCAATAGCAAATGCTAGCTATACAGTTATAGTACTACTCTTTTTAGTGCACTGTATTGACATAACAGTATTTTAAGGAGAACGTCAAACAAATAAGGCAACATAAGAAATTATAAATATTAAACTACTTATATGCCATAGTAGCACTACTATTATTTTGACCGCAGCTGTGTGTATACACATATTTACGTATGTATGCGTGAAACACAAGTTAAAATGCATTGTAGATAAGCGAATTAGAGCTGGCGGTACAACAATTATAAATTTTGTGTTATTTTATTCATTTTATACTGAAAAATAACAGATGTAAATTTTCACGTTATGGCGCCTATTAACTGTTTCATCATTTGCTGTCGTCATGCAAATGTCAGTAATAGCAAAAAAATCAAATTCACAACGATCTATATACAAGTGTAAATATATATAAAAGTTACATATATGTATGTATGTACGTATGTACTTACATATGTGTGTATGAATGTATGTGCGGAAATATGAAATTGCATATTTATATAGGCACAATTCACGCGGTGAAATGCCACAGCAACTTTCCAGCGAATGGGCAGAAGGTTATCAGCGACGCTTATTGTGTTCAGCAGGCATTAAATTTGAATACTTAAATGCATATGTTGCTAATTAAAATTAATTACATTAACTGTTGTGTATTTTGTACATACATGTATAGTATGTATATGCAAATAATTAATGCATAATTCAAAATGAATGTGGTAATTTTGTTTGAGGTCGTTATACATTTTGTAAGTTTTTTTTTTTAAGCATTTGGAATTATAAAAAATTATGTTAACCAAATTGCTGGCATGTCTACCTTTCTAAACTCAATAAATTTTATAACTTTTTTTTTTTTGTCGAGTTGAAGTAATAATATTACCTTAACCAGTTGAAGTACATAGACAAATGAGAAAAAAATGTGTATGTGCATGCATACTTAACTGCATACCATCTAAAATTTCATCATGACTGAAAAAAAAAAAAAATATTTTCAAAAATTTTAATAAAAATCCTTATTATCGTATTCAAAAGAGGCTGCTTAGAAAAATACTAGCGAGCCAACGCCTAATCCAATTCCCATAGACTTTTTTTAATCCTCGGCTATGGCACATCACCAGTAATTATGCGTTTGTTAAATGTAGGGTCCAAAGTTACATTGTTAAGCATCCTTTTTGCGACTTCTACTCAACGTCATTTTTGTAAAAGATTCAGTTCTTTTGGTATGGGTGATGGTCTCACGACCTTCACTGATATACTGATGTTCGTGATAAAGTTGACTCCCTAAACCACTTCTGCAACGTTTTCAAGGATTCCGTTGCCGTGATTCCAATCGAAAAAACATAATTTCAAGCAAATTCATTGTTAAATTATTTTCGATATTGAAAATCGCCAGACAAACTCTTTGCGTCGTAAACAAACAGTTGCCAAACACACACTAATTGACGTATGAAGATCAAAATTCATACGAACATAAAAAGGGTAACATTTTAAATAGAAAATAAAATTTATTGAAATTAGTTGACGCGCGCAGTTTACATAGTCCAGTCCGGGTCAAATTTGATCAAATGTAATTTTAATTTTTATTATATTTTCGGAATTTTCGCATATTTTTGCTACGAAATTAATAAATGTACATGTGTACCTATATATAATATATGCATATGTTATGTATGTATTATATGCTAATAGAAATATTAAGTGTTATCTGATAACAGTATTTTTTTTAAATTTAGATAAAAGCTTAAAGTATAAAATTCAAGTAATATTATAGATGTTATTTCACTTTTTAATACCTCTTTTATTGAAAAATACATTTTTTAAAAAAATTATTCCAGAAATGCATGTAAATAAAAAATTAACTTTTGAAAATGTTTTATAATATCACAAAATATACCTGCGCTATATTGGCTTTTTATATTAAAAAAAATGCAATATGCGTAAACTTCCAACAATAACAATAAAATTGGCTAATCTTGATTTATCGCACCTATGCACGTGCATATATTTTTATCGCTACCACTTTCACTATTCAAGGGCAGCTGTTTCACAATCAAATAAAGAAATTTATACACAAATATTTAAATGCATGTATTACACTTAGTCGAAAAAGTAAAGGTAAAACTAAATTTTTCGTTCTTTAAACACTAATTAAGTATTAATTTAATGCGTATGTAAATTCTAGAAATTAAAAATACGAAGAGTGTTTAAAGGAAAAGTTGAATTTTTTTTTTTGGGGGCTGTGTACATTCGATTATCGATATTTTGTTTATCATGTGCTTGCTTTTGACAATAGAAAAGGTTAGTCACCTTTTGGTGTGCTCTTCGATTTTTGACTTTTGAAAGAAATGGACATGAAACGTGTGGCAGCGAAGTTTATTCCGAAATTGTTAAATTTTGAGCAAAAGCAATGTCGCATTAGCATTGTTCAGGAGTTGATTTCACAATTGATGAAATCAAGACCGAATCTAAGAAAGAGCTAATGGCCATACCGAAAAGCGCATTTCAGAAGTAATTCGAGGAATGGAAAAAGCGTTGACACAAGTGTATTATAACTGAAAGGGTTAACATTGAAGAGGACAAAATAGATATTGCTAAATAAATTAATACTTAAAAAAAATCAAAATCCACCTTTCCCTTGAATACACCTCGTATGAACAACTTAATATGTTATAAAATTATATGATATACATACATAGTATGATTTTTTTTAAATGCATTTTAGCTACTCGTTCGAATACTTTTATGTTTTGGTGTAGCTAAATATACACGCACATACACTTATAACATGCATTGCTATTTATAAATAGATACAGTACTGTGCAAAACAAATGCAGCTTACCCATATATTTACATATACTCTAGCAACATGTTGCTACAGAGTTTGTTCACCTAATGGTTATCACCGTGTAAGCGATAACTTGAGAAAAATTTAGATAGTGGGTGTTGCTCCGCCCCTAAGTGGTTTAGTGTACATATCTTCTAAACCGCTCAAGATATATCAACTAAGCTTGCTAAGAAGAAATCATTGTATCATTTTTTGAACTCTGTGAAAATGGGTGATATCGGATATTAATCACGTCACATATAACGGTTATGTTGAAAACTACTTAAAGTACGATTGCTCACTGAATAAATGAGCCACAAGCATTAACATTTCACAATTATGATGTTAGGGATAGCTTTATAAGATCTGGTGTTAAAATTGAACCAGGGTCATGACACCGCCCACCTTTAGGTGAAATCCTATATCTCAGGAACTACTCGAGCCATTTCAGCCAAATTTGGTATGTGATTACACAAACATTACCGGAAACGCACTATAACTTGTGGCAAAAATGGGTAAAATCGGGATAATACTTACCTTAGCCCCCATATATCTAACATAAATATTTTCGAAACTCCGATTCACTTTATACCGGTCAATATGTAAAAAATCTTAATGAAATAATCTTTTTCTAATAACAGTGTATCCTCATTCTTTAAATGGATGAAATCACGGCGATACTTTCCTTAGTTTGATATAAAGTTTGGCCAAAACCTGAAGCTGTTCCACCGCCTTTGTTCCTTGTAAGTTGCAAAAGTATGAAACATTCGGTTACACCCGAACTGAGCCTTCCTTACTTGTTTAAAAATATTTTTTTTCGTTGCGTTTTTGAGGGTATCTCTGCGTTACGTTGCATACGATTTGCACAACACAGTACTATATGTACCTATACGGTGTACGACCGCAGAAGCACGCTAGACGGGCATATCCTATCTCGTCGCTAACGGAGTTATAAATAGGTAGCAGCAAAAGACCATAGATTCGCAAAGCTCTGTGGTTGGCTGGTGATGTGGTGGATTGATTCGTTGAACTGCTGAAAAAATTAAAAAAAATCACAAAGAATTGCACAAGTTTAACATATGTACGTACATATATATTATATATGTAAATATATATTAAATATATAATACGCCCGACTTGTCATTACATACACTCATAGATATTTACGAGGTATATCAATTAAAATTTTTATCTTGCATATGGTGTTTTCTTTGTTTTGTTTCGCTTGATTTATTTAAACAAGTGAAAATACAAACATTTTGATATACATATATAGATATATCTAGTCTAGCCTAAATCACTTAACACAAAATAAAAACCTGCATACCTATACATATAAGGACATAAATTTTACTTTCAATTTGTTCGAGTCCACCTGTTTGAGAACACGTGACATGCCGCTGTGGATGTCAATGCAATTTCTCTACGCTTTCTACATATTTATACTATTCTGCCATTTCTAGTATTGAATGCCATGTTTCTGGGTTACATTGTATACATATTATGTATATTTTACGGATTTGATTTAGCTGCTGCACGCACATTCGACCTTTTCTAATTTTCAGATATTTTTTGTTTTACCTATTAACCTCTGGTTGCGGATGTGTTTAATAGTTATTTTTGTCATTCGCTGGCCATCCTTGGGTGTGAAACACTTGTGTGTCCAG
Organism: Bactrocera oleae; assembly: GCF_042242935.1. Classification (NCBI taxonomy): domain Eukaryota; kingdom Metazoa; phylum Arthropoda; class Insecta; order Diptera; family Tephritidae; genus Bactrocera; species Bactrocera oleae. The sequence continues at coordinate 60,631,097 of NC_091538.1, forward strand.
GTATCATTATCTTTTCCTTTGATTTGCTTTCAAATATTAATATTTATGCTAAGTATTAAGTTTTTTTCATGAAATTTTTGGTTACGATTTATCTAATATAAAGTATTTACTTATGATGCCGAAGCAACTTAGCTTGAAATTCGTTAACCTAAAGAGAGTACAGAAGTGCATCTAAGCTCATGTAGCTGTGATTACCGTTATAGATGACACTTGTACGTTTCCGCGAAAGTGGGATTTACGTAACCAGAATTTTTAACCGATTGTTATAGAAATTACTTTGAATATTTTCTGTCGCTACAACAACAACAACAACAACGTAGATTATAACATTGCCATCATATTTATATAGATAGTCTTTGGTTCTAACTCTATTTTTATGTTTTTTATATAGCGTTAAATTTTTCGAACGTTGATTTTTATAGTCATAATTTTGAAAAATTTGTATAATAATTTTAATTCAGTTTTCGTGTGAAACTTTTTCAAACATTTCTAATTCTCATTGTAATTCAAAACCTGTAAATCTTAGTTTATATCCATACTAGTTAGTATGTTAGTACATTGCGTGTTTTTATACCCTGAAGAGGGTATATTAAGCTTGTAACACTCAGAAGGAGACTTTGGAGACCCTATAATATATATACATATATATGTCTGTATATACGTGAACTAGTTCCTCAGTTTTGAGATATGGATCTGGCATTTTGCACACGTTCTTTTCTCCCCGAAAAGCTGCTTATTCGTCGGAACCGCTGTAAGCGGACCACAGAGCCATATTTGCTGCTATACAAGATCAAAATAAAGTTCTTGTATGGAGAACTTTTTTATTTGTTAAGGGTAATCTAGCTTCGGTGCAAGGATTTTTCTTGTTTAACTTTGAAATAGAGGAATTTAAGTGGTCTATGTCGGGTTTAAATATTCTAGAAAAGCAGTTTCACATATTTTCGGTTTGGTCATTCGATATAAGAATGTTGCGCCAAGGGTGATAATGACACTACATTTTATGTACACAAAGTTATGTTTGTATGTACAGATACCTCGAACAACTATTTGCTGTGTTCCACTTTCTTTATCAATTTATGTTTGTGGCTTTAATAAATATAAATAATCATATGTGTGTATGTATGTTATATAATATACTATGTACAGTACATTTACAAAGAAGGTATTTATTTAAAAGCATTTATGAGCCACTTCTTGCTTGCATTATGTTGAGAACTTGTTTTTGTAGACATTATGCTCTTATTTACATACAGACATATCTATATGCATATTTATGTATGTACATATGTTTTTTTTTGTTTCTTACTACATGCCGATTTTCATTTTGTGTACGTGTGCTCCCGTACGTATTCGGGAAATTAGTTTCAATGGTTTTGTCACTACACATTCCAATTAATTTGATGCGCTAATTTCATAACTATTTCTATCGAATTTCAATCTCAGAAACTGTCGCCAGGTAAATATTTTATTCCTAATCGCTGTAGGCTAGGAATTTGATCATTCCCACGGTCAGGCCAAATAAAACATTCCTCCATTCCAAGGATGTTCTTGTTATTGTAGCTTTATCTAATCGCTACTTTGGTGATAAGGTTCAAGTTGGTTGTCTTCGAAGCTATTTAACGGGAAGTCCACAATTGCGACGACAGCCGGTTCTACGTTACCGGAATTGACCCGGAGTTTATTCGTCTAAGGCCGGTTATTTCGGAGATCTAACCCTTTTTGGATCGGTAAGTTTTATGTTAATTCAGGGATATTTTCTGTTGCTACAACCACAACAACAACGAATGAGACACCAAAATTTTGTGAGATTTGTTGCGTCAGCAATTCTTTTTTTGGTGTATAAGTTAATTAGTTCCCTCATTAATTGAAGTAGTTTTTTTTTTAATTGCAACTATGCAAACCACTAACCAACGGCCTAAATGCATTCCACGTCAGTGCATTGACCTCTGCTGGCTAAAAAATACTTGGGTTTATATAAATGTTTTTTTTTTGGTCAAAGCAATTTTAGCAAATATCCCCCTTAACTTTTAATTCCAATTTGTATGTACATATGTGAATGTCTACTATTTATATTTAAATTCTTAAAAATTGCAAGTAATCGTCTAAATATTAGCACTTTTCCAATATTAGCATAAATACCCGTAAGTGCAGCAAATACAAATACTCGCATTAAACCGGTTTTTTGCATAACAAATTTGGCCATCAATAGCTCTATGCTAGTACTCGTACACACAATACACATACCGACATTTGTCTTTCATTCATGGCTACCAAGAGTGAGGAAACAAAAATAAAACCGACCAACAATGACTTCAAATTCACTACATTGTTGAATTGCATTTTTCAAAAAGTGTGTCGCCATTCAACTCCGGCAAACTCTCAACGCCAAAGAAATGAATTAAACTCAGCAAGTAGACAACACGCTTGGCAGTGCGGCTGTGAACGGCATCACATAGTATCAAATAGTAGCTTCATTGTAGCAGCTAGTAGTTGCAGCTTCAAATAACGACTTGTAAATGTGATACATAGAGTATTGAGATGGCGGCTGGCCGGGTGGGTGTGGGTCGCACAGTCAATGGCATTTAGCCATAATAACTAGCAAGCTGGCAGTTACGAGTCCAAACAAAACCCGAAGTTTTAGCAAGCTACAACGCTAGCAACCCAGTCTTGTTGTGGTAGTGAGCGCATGCGTCTGCTGCTGCTGTTTACCCAGCAGTTGAAAAGTCTTTAAAATCCGGGTTTTGCACAACTCATGACTTGGCGTAACCGATGCGGCTACGCCTCGAACTGATTTTACATTATACAATCCTACATATTTTGTACAGTTTATTCCACGTTACACTACATTACACTTCTGTTGCTGTGTCGATGAACGCCGGTTGTCGGTAACCGCGTTGTGGTATTTATGTCACAAAAAGTGGCATGAAGAACTCGAGCGATAATCGGCTAATCAGTCAGTCATTCAGCGCAGCCACCGGTCTGCTTGCACAAAACTATTGAAACTACTTGCACTCGTCGACAGCAGCACCAACAGCAGTAGCAATGCTGTGCTGTGAGGCGACTACCATGGCAAAGTAGTGCGCGCACATTGCTGCAGACTATCGCTGAAACGTGGTAACAGGCGCCCAGAAGCGTTTGTAGTTGCCCATTGCGATTGGAGCGTGGCACTGCTGCATTGAATGGCAACACGACAGCAATAACAGCGATTGCATTGTTCACTTAAGGCGAGGCAATGCAGCTAAACACACACTCGTATGTGCCTTTGCATAATGCATATACTCTTAAACAGTTGCCTTGGCTGTTTTGTATTGCGCGTACATAAACAAGCTTGTGCTCGGCATCAGTCGGTTTATTAGTTGCTTGTTGATGTTTTGCATTTGCTTATGCCTTGTGCAGCGGTGAGGTTTTCTGATGACGTGTCACTAAATGACGTTTATCAACTTTAGTTGCACACAATGTGCTTCGCATTTACAAACACGCTGGTATATTCAGATATTTAAGTAGTGTTATTAAACGGCATAAACAAACAGCACAGTGGTCTCAGTTACGTGAAATCGAAAATGTTTCTGAAGGTTCTTTGTGAAGATAGTTTATAGGCCAGTGACTTACAGAATTTACGCTGCACCTTTTCAACTTTATCGGTAATATACGGTAAATACTATATGTTGAATCAATGACTTCACCATCACATATGGATGAGTGAAGCCAGGATTCCGAAATACATACAACGTCGTACTGGTTAGCCGCTAATGCTGTTTGAAATGTTGAGAGTTTTGTACGCAGACCTCTGACGTTCTGGTAGCACAGGTGGACGTAAGATACTTTCTTCTTGCTCGTTGAGCGGACGAAAATTTCTTTTAATGATTCTTGGGACACCATGGATATATTTAATTGTGTTACTGTCATCACCACTCTTCACGATTGAATCAAGCTCTTGACGCAAATTTTTCAGATGAAGTTGTTGAGAAGGAGTTAGATCAGTCTTGAAAATAAAACCTGAGTTTTCGTCTGTTGGTCTGTATTTGATAATGGAAAGTGCATCGGCTGCTGAGCGGGTGGTAATGTGAATAGGACGTGTACGTCCAGGTGTAGGACGACCCAGTCTACGTAACTTGAGTTCAGTGGCCTCATCCTTGAGACTGGGAGGCAAAGCTGTGACTAACTTTGTTCTGTCATCCTCTAAACGGTCCTTTCCAGCAGCTTTATCAGACTCAGGAATATTGAGGGCAATCACGTTGGTTTCACGGCGTTTTCGTTCCGACAGTTCAGTGAAAAACTCTTCCTGGCTGGTAGGCAGCCTCATATCTACGTTTAGCTTGTCTTCAACTGATGTAAGTTTGTCATCCAGGGCAGAACATTGATTTGATAGCGAGACGTTTTGTTCTGACAGTTTGCTTACCACTTTTCTTAAGTACTTTATTTCACTTACAACTGATTTTTTTAGGTCCCTGAACTCACGTTCATAATTTGTTGTAAAACGTTCAAAGTGTCTCTTGAGTAAAGTTTCAATATTCTTTGACGGTGGCGGCTCATCTGATGCCTCCTCATCGGAATCCAATACATCACATGTCTTAACACTAATGTCACTTGCACATGAGTCACAGTTCCAAACTGTTTCTTTTTTCTTAATGCTGTTGGCGATGGATTTAAACTCATCGGATGAAAGGTTGGTGCACTTTGAGTGAAACCAACGTCGACAAGCCGCACATTGGATACTTGGCTGCGTTTTATCCCGGATTATGTCTGAGCAATAACCACAAATCTGTTGTGTTGTATTTACTTTTTTGGGTGGCATTTTGTAAGTACACGATACAGAAAAAAAAGATATGTTCCACATAATTCCGGAGTAATTTGTTTATTTTCGTGTATTATCAATGCATTCATTCACTCTATGATGTCTAATTCACAATCAATGTTAATGTTTGTTATGCTTTTTATTATTACTCACAATATTACGTCGCACACACCTTTCTTTGTTGTACGAAATTCAATTATGGTTCAATATCAAAATTTAATCGAACTTTTCTTTAACTTTTTCTTATAAGAATTATTATTTCCTTTTAAGGAAACTTATATGAAGCATTAATTTGATATTCTTTCACTTTTATATATACGATTGATGTAATATTTTCAGATATTACGGAGCACTTTTCACTATGCACACTGCACATGTTTACAGCTACCTAACCAAAAAACCAAATATGGTACTTGTGTTCATGACTCCTCAAAACAATTCGGTAAAATTTTCAACAATTCCGTAGCCGTGATTCTATTGAAAACACACAATATTTCAAACAAACTCGTTTTTAATATTTTTCTTTCATAGTAAAAATCACCAGACAAACTTTTCGCCTCGTTATCAAACTGCTGCGAAAATTACACTAATTGAAATATGAAGATTAAACTGTACAGGCACATACAAATGGTACAACCTTTCCCAATCCAAAAAAATAATATTTTTCGATTCGGTTTGTGCGCGTTTAAATGAATAAGTCCGGGTCAAATTTGATCAGATTGTCGTGAAAAGCTTTTCTTAAATATTTATATATTTTCAACAAAAACAAATACTGTGAACATGAAAGAGCTGTCTGAACCACTGTCTCATAGGTTTGCTCGCACTACCAAATGCATTCGACTATTTTCTTCACGTGCTTTTAATGCATTCTTTTTAATTTTGTTTACTACTTATTCCTGTTTATTTTATTGCATTGCTTTTCGTACATTTAACGTTGCGCCAGCGGCGGCGTCATTTCGTCGTTGTCGTGCTGCATAAGAAAAACGAAAAGAAAATTGCCAACACACATTCAAGCCACAGTCAACCTCGTCAACCAGGGGTTTCGCGCTGTTGCTGAGTTATCAACAATGTTGTTTGTTGTTCGCTAAACGTGTATACGGCAGAGTTCATCGAGTGATGGCTATCAATGCATTTGTGTACTTGTATAAGTGAGCACTAGTCGGTATATCACACTTTGGTTATTTTTAGCCTTTTAGACTTGAGACAGCGGCCTTACTAATGCCACAACAACAACAATTGCAATCAAAAACCTGCACTATGCATGCAAGCCACAGGGCAGGGTGTGGCATTGATTATTGTTGTGGTTTTTGTTGCAGTCGATGTGTGTATGTATATACATATGTATTTACGAAGCGTGTAGTTCTTATTTTTTAGTAGTCGTCTAGTAGTTTTCGTTGTTGTTCTTTTTTTTTAGCTTTTAGCAGAACATTGTTGTAAAAGCATTGCAATTGAAAATTGCTAAAATGTCTACTCTTCTTTTTATCGAATAATGCAACACGTGTCAGCTACTGTCATTGTTTGCCGGTGTCTGTCTGCCTCGTACTTTTGACGATTTTTTTTCACTGCGTGCAGCAGCTGACATCTACATATCTACATTAATGCATGTATAACAAAATACTAAAACCGGTTAATCCGGATTTTTGCCGGCGCTATAGTGATTTATCTCTATATATGTATATATACATAGTGTATATAAATTATATACATAAAGTATATATAAATTACGAAAGTACAGTTTTACATGCATTAAATAAAACGTTATGCACATATATTATCTTTAGATATACAAAATGCGTACGAAATGTGTGCAAAATGAGAATTCGCAACTTTTACTTGTTGGCGTTTTATATAGAGTGGCTATCAAGCCCAAAAGGCGCGCCGAATGCTTTCAAAACAATTGTATTTAAAGAACCATAATAAAATGATGACTCTGACACCAAAAAAAAATGTATTGCTATGAATTCGCAAATTCTTTTTTTGTGAAAATTCATTTGTTTATTATTATTAGCGCTTGTTTCCTTATTTTGTCTAGTATTTCAAGAAATATGCAAGCTGATTTGCTAAGCGTTTTATTAATATGCGCTTGTAATTGTAAAATATGCAATCCAACACTCTTTAGACTTTCTGATTTTAATACGCTATGTACGAGTATGTATGTACTTTTTTATACGCCGGAATGTTGTCGCATCTCAAAGTCAACTACATTTCATTGACCTCGTGGATAGCGTTGTAGTATTTCTGGTTTATATTTGATATCTGTTTATGTTCCTAATATGCATATGGATGCATGAACGCATACATATATATGTATATATAGACATGTGTGACAATGTACTTATGCGTATTATTGCTGATTTATTAAATACAATATATTGAGTGTGGATTATAGACGACTTGCGACAGTCATCTATTCTTAAATTTGCGCAAATACAAAATTTGAACTTCGGCAAATTCCTATATTCACTTTAAAGTTGACGTAGGCCACAATCAATTCCGATAATGTTTTAAGAAATACGCAAGACAGGCGGCCAAAAAATGTAAATAGTGCTTATGGTTCTGATATTCTAACAGGCAATCACGCGCAATGTCGGTTTCATCGATTCATTTCTGTTCCAGTAATTTTGGTATCAAGGTTGCACCACACTATGGGAGGCCAATATTCAAAAACATCTATAAAATAATGGAAATCGTCGAATCCAACGTTATGTAAGCACTGTTTTGATTGCTCAGTAACTGAATATTGCACAAAGAACCGTTTGAAACCATTTAAATAAGGCTGCAAGCATAGAGATGATGCTCGATGTCTGCACATGTCATCAAGTGATTACCTAGTACACCTGTTCCTATCTATGACAAATGATTAAGCTTGTAAAAAAAAAAGGGCTCAAGAGAAGCGTAAGAAAAGTATTTCAAAAGCAGTTTTATATACCATACATACGAGGTGTGTTCAAAAAAAGTGAATTTTGTATTTTTTTGAAAATTACTTATTTAATCATCAATATATATTTTGTCGCCTTCAAAGTAAACCCCCTCAGTTATAATACACTTATGTCAACGCTTTTTCCAATCCTCGAATCACTTCTGAAATGCGCTTTTTGGTATGGCCATCAGCTCTTTCTTCGAATCTGTCTTGATTTCATCAATCGCTTTCTTTTCATTGGTGTCTTCAGTTTTGGGAATAGAAAAAACTCGCAGGGATCCAAATCTGCTGAATACGCTGGTTGAGGCATGATTACGGTTTAATTTTTGGGCAAGCTGGTGCATTATCGTGATGCAGAATCTATGATTTATTTTGCAAACGTTGCATAACTTTCTTGTAGTATTTCTTATTAACTGAACGATCTTTTGGCAGGAGCTCACAATGCACCACGCCATTGTAATCAAAGAAAACCGTGAACAATATCTTCACATTTGATCGAACTTGGCGTGCCTTTTTCGGTCTTGGCTCATGTGGCAGCTTCAATTGGGATAATTGGGCCTTGGTTTCGATGTCATCACCATATACCCTCGTTTCGTCACCAGTTATGACCCGTTTGATCAAACCCGGATCGTTGTTGACGTCATTCAACAACTCTTGATCGATACTAATGCAACATTGCTTACGCTTAAAATTTACCAAAATTTAGTCAAAAATCGAAAAGCACCCAAAAAGGTGACTAACCTTTTCTGTTGTCAAAAACGAACTACTAATCGAAATTGATTCTAATGCAAGCACATGATAAACATATGTGTCCGATTATAACAAAAGCAAAATACCGATAATCGATTCACATATTTCTTTAAATACACCGCGTATGTATGTATTTCTGATTTTTTTTTTTATAATTGTTTTTTTTTTTTAGAAATTAGAAAGTTTATAGAAATAAGTATAACCGACAACAGAACAGTTAATGATATTTCAAGTATTGTATATAATATTGAATTGCAATAAATGTTTAAGAGAAGTAAGTTTAAGTTAATGCAATCACCTTACGCGTATTAAATGATGGCTCCAGTTAAAGCGTTTTTAAATTATATAGAAATAAAAATGTAAATCAAAAATGTATGTATACGTATATTCTTTTCTTTCGTAGGATGCGCTTATCCTGCATAATTGCGAATATCTGATGAGCCTGGACTACAATGTGTTTCAAATAGATAACACTGGTGGCGTATTTTCTGCCGGCTACCCGCCAACTATTTTTGTGCCCGAATCCGAACATGACCACGTGGCAATAGTCGGTGATAGTTCGGCGCACGTATCGTGTAATTCAAACGGCACAAACGGTTTCGAAAGTGCTAATAGCAGTGACTGTAATGCAAAAAATCGAAAACCCTACCGTCATACCAATGGGAGCAACACGCGCAGTATTACTCCGACACTTGAAAATGAGAATAGCAATGGAAATAGTTGTGATAATTACACAGGGAATGGCAGTGATAGCGATAGTAGTATTCAATCGTTTGTTACCGTCTCACGACCACAACGTCCGCCAAAACAGCGTACCATCTATGAAGAAATGTATGATGCCAATAGAATACGTGATCTTATAACTCGTGCTCGATATGCACGATGTCGTCAACGTTTCGTTGCGCCTGTTATATATTTTCGTGGTCAGTACATTTGCCGATCGGCTACAGTATCTGTGGTGCACGAAACTTATTCTCGTTACGCTTACGATTACATAACATCGGGGAGTACCAACGAAACACAACAACGAACGCATGATGAAGAAAATCCTGATTCTTCGGATGATTCATTAGTAAATGATTCGCCATCGCCATTTTCCTACAGTGAAGTGATCAGAAGTGACATTGCCCTACTAAATACGCTCAATATCAAAACTATCGCCGATTTGATGGTTGAGCAAAGGAAGATCAAATTCTTTATAACGTAAGTATTTCAGTTATGAATGTGAGAATAAAGTAAACTAAAATGTAAACACAAGCTGTTTATATGGTTTTTACATTTCCTTTTCCTTATAAACTGATTTTTATAGCCTGAAGTAAGTTTGCAACGAAGTTTATAACACCCAGAAGGAAACATCAGAGATCCTATAAAATATATGTATATTTCAATGTTCAGCGTGACGAGCAGAGCCGATTTAGCCATGTCCATCTGTCTGCGTATAAATTCTGTATTGTACAGGAGGGCTTTATAGGAGCAGGTGTCAAAATGGGCGCGGCACCGTTCCACATTGAGGTGAAATCACTTATCTCCGGACCTATGTACTTAACTAATTTCAACCAATACATAGGATTATTTTGATATTCCCATGTTTCAGTGCGACTGCAACCACGCCTACCTCCCATATAACATAACTTTATATTATATATGATTTTTTCACTTTCCAGTATACAAATCAAACACCAATTAACATCGGGATGCAACTTTGCACGAATAGTTCCTTTAAGGTCTAAAAACTGTAAAAGTCGGACGATAACTAATCAAGCCCCAGATAGCGGAAATGTAGACCCATGAGACCTATTGCTGACTTTTTACAGAAAATATCGGTCAATGTGTGTGATATATAATTGATATTAAGAGAGAATCCTTTTCTCATAATAGTATGTCTGTATGTAAAAAATGGGTTGAATCGGGCCAACATTTCCCTTAGGCCCCATATACCTAATAGAAAGATTTTCGAACTACCAGTTGACTTTATATCCCGTATATCGGCCAATATGTGAGTTATTTTAATTAAATAGCCCTAGCCGTCATACACATAATATTAGGATTTTCAAACATTTAGTTGACTTTACTCCTTATAACGGGTGATCCAAGTAGAGGTACTTTTTTCAATAGCATTACGCGTGAGTCGTGTCAAGCTGTTATATTATTTTTATTCAATATTGTTTGGCATTTCATCATGGAAAGACTCACGCCTGAAGAACGTTTACAAATCGTTCAACTTTATTACGAAAATTCACGTTCTGGAAATAATGCCATTCGCTCAACTTATGGTCAACATAATCGGCATACTGAGCGTACTATTCGCAATTCCATCACTCATCTTAAGACCAAACATTCATTTTTGAGTAATATTCGACCTTCCCAAGCGATATCGTTTCGCTCTATGGGCTCTTGAAAAGTTCCAAGAAGATCCGATGTTTTCGCGCCAAATTTTTTTCCGCGATGAGTCCTATTTCTGACTCAATGGGTATGTCAACAAAAAAAACTGTTGCATTTGGAACGAAGAGCAACCTGAAGAGATTCAAGAGCTGTCATTTTATCCAGAACAAAAAACGGCTTAGTGCGGTTTATCAATCAATGGATTTATTGAGTGAACAATATTGGCCACCAAGATCGTGTAATATCACACCGTTAAACTTTTTCCTGTGAGGATATGTAAAGTCTAAAGTCTATGGGGACAATCCCGCTTCGATTCAGTCCTTGGAGCAAAACATATCGCGTGGCATTCGCCAGTTACAAGTCGAAATTACGGATGGACCATCTGAGACGTAGCCGCGGCAAACATTTGAAAGAGATAATATTCAAAAAAATAAATGCCAAAGGATAATTGAATAAAATACAAAATTTGATTTCAATTCACTCACGACTTCGTCGAACAATGCATGTTGAATTCCTTTTCATTTTTGAATATGAAGTTTTGCCAACACGTGAGGGTATTTCACCGGATTTGAGTCTCGCTAATTGCAATAGTATGAAATGTTCGGTTACACCCGAACTTAGCCCTTCCTTACTTGTTAGGAGTTGGTATTGTTGTTTAACGAATCTATTTTTTTTTTCTTTCTAAAATGTATGTACATATGTATATTATATGTAAACTAATTTATAATAATTTTTTTTAATTGTAGCATATCCTCATCGGAGAAAGCCGATCCTGAGCATAGCTATAAAAATTTCAATTTACTCGCCCTGCCATATCCCGGTTGTGAGTTCTTCAAAAAATTTCGTGAATATAATTATATGGCACCTAATTTGCATTACAATTGGAAAAATCCATTTAACAATGCCAACATAAGTATACCGAAAATCGGACCAGCAATGGATCTTGACATTAACTGGGAGGAATACCGAAATTGGGATTTGGTAGTGATCACACAAAATTACCTTAAAGCAATGCTTAAATATGTGCAGGAAGAGAATAGTGGCCTTTTAGTACATTGTATAAGCGGTTGGGATCGCACCCCACTGTTCATCTCTTTGCTACGCCTATCGCTTTGGGCGGACGGTCTTATACATCAATCACTAAATTATATACAGATGACTTACTTCACATTGGCATACGATTGGTATTTATTTGGGCATCAACTTCCAAGCCGCGAGAAACGTGGCGAAGATATTATAGTCTTTTGTTTTCACATGCTGAAATTTTTAACCAGCGAAGAATTCAGTTTAGGCGAGCATAGGTAAGTTGGATTATTTGAGAATTTATTTTTCTGCTACCGAGTAACTAAATAAAACTGGGTAATTAAATTATTAAACTAATATTATACCCTATTAACAGTCACACCCAGAAGGAAACGTCGGAGACCCTAAAATAAATATAACCTATATATATTATGATCAGCATGAATATTTCAGTCGATTTAGCGATATCCGTGTGTATGTCCGTATATGAGATAACGATGTGAAATTTTGCACACGTCGTTGTCCCTAAGGAGAAATTTTTCAGACCGGACCACTATAGCATATAACTGTCATACAAACTGACCCTATCACTACTTAAAGTACCATTGCTCACTGAATAAATGAGCCACAAGCATTCAATTTCACAACCAAGATGGTAGAGGTCTTTATAGGTTGTGGTGTGAAAATTGGACAAGGGGCGTGGCACCGCCCACCTTTAGGTGAAATCCTATATCTCAGGAACTAACAAATTCGGTGTGTGAGATTACCCAAAAATTCCTATAAGACACTGAAAAATGAGCGTGAATTAACATGTAACAAGCTTTTAAATTACGTCTGATTCTTTCACTTTACAGTATACAAATCAAACATCAATAAATTTATCAAAATAAAACTTTGCATAAATAGTGTCCTCAAGGTATTTCATGTTGCGTCCAAATATTGTCGGAAACGCACTATAACTTATGTAAGAAATCTTATTAAAATATAGAAATAATCTTTTTCCAATGTATCCTCTTTCTTTGAATGGATGAAATCACGGCGATACTGTCCTCCGCTTTGTTCCTTGCACGTTGCAAGAGTATAAAACGTTCGGTTACACCCGAACTTAGCCTTTCTTTACTTGTTTTATTTTTGCTTAGTAATTTAATCATTCACTTAAGGTTTTTTTTTTTTTGGTTTCATAGAAAACGAACAAAAACAACCAGCAGTAGTGGTAGTTGTGGGCTCGCACCAAAAATGGAAGATGACGCCGCTTTAAGAGAGTAAATTGCATATTAACACCGAATTAGCTTTTCTCCATTTTAATTTTGTTCGCTTCTTTTCAGAGAACTATTTTTAGCCGCCTGCGATCATGATAGTAATGATAGTTTTTCAAATAATTCCAACTGTGATTTGCAAATAACTGACACATTAAACGCTATTACAATACCCAACACATCGTCACAAGCAACAACGACCAATAATACTACAATTCCTAATCGTTCACCTAATTCTAAACGGTATGTTCAACCATACAAAAATATTTGTATAAACACGTAATAATTCGTAATATATGATCTTACAAACATAGCACACGCACAAGTCCTATGCCGGTGCCAGGTGCAAATTCGGCGCGTCAACGACAAGAATCGGTATCATCCAACAGCAGTTGGCACTTAGTGACAGAAACTGGCTCCATAGATTCCGTTGTAGCTGGTAGTTATATGCGTAATCATGCTGCACAACGTTCAGAGAGCGGTTCGGTGAATTCAAACAGCAGTACTCAATCCAGTAAACGCTCCAATGGCAGCACTACAAAGAATAGTGGAAGCGACACAGTAGATAGCAGTCCAAGTGCTCATAATTCAAGCGGTGGCAGCAATATTAGTGGCACTAGTTTTAGTAGTGCTGTAAGCAGCCATAGCGGTGGCACAAATAATACTACACTGCCAACAACAATCGAAGGCACCGCGAGTGCTAGTAATGGTGAACAAGCGAAATCGTTGTCACCGAAACCAAGTGACGATCGATTTCTGACTGAGTAAGTTGATTCTCCACACAATTTGTTTTTATAAAAGTTTTAATTTTTGTATTTTCATATAGACGCGAGAGACGTTTAAATAATGTTCGTGCCATCTTCGTTCGTGCTTATGGTAAAGGTGTGGGCCTCAAATTGAGGGAAGGTAGCGGCATAAATCTTGGAACGTTCATTTCAACTTTATTCTGAAGTGATGGATATAATTTGAACAAGCGACGTAAATTAAGTGTACACAAACATACATACATATATACACACATAAAAACACACTTGTAATTTTACCAAATTCGTTTTTAATTTAATTTAGTTTTTCGTTTTTGTATTATTTTATTATTTTTAAGGAAATTTAAAAGTAAATGTCTGCCATAATCGGTTTTATCAGGCAATTGTGTCCTTCTTGCTGTTTGTTAGAAAAATTTACATACGTTGTACCCTAATTAAAATTCAAAAAACGGTTGTCATACGAAATATTTTATTATATGCCAAAACAAATTTTATATTTACAAAAGCAGGTATGCACATTAACGAAATTGATAAAATAATATTTAGTTTTAATTTTTCCATATTGAATATTTGTTAGTGCACCGTTAAGTATTTCATACAAAAGAAAAACAGAGTTCTTCATTATACTTATGGCGTACGATAAATGTTGAATTAAAAAACATTTTGAAAATTAATCAACCATTTGCCCTAGAACACAAAAGCTACAATAAAGAAATTATGTGTTTCATTTAGTGTTTTTAAGTGAGCATTGCCCTCAGACTGGCCATTGCTTTAATTTTTTTTACTTTAAGTACATACATATGTTTGTATATCATATATTCTAATGGAGAAAACAACTCTGACTTGCTTCTTTACGCATTTCACAATTAAATTTCATTCATTACACAAGTTTTTTTTTGTGTACTACAAGGAATGTGTTACTATATAAACTATAAATATATATCTGGGTTGTGTGTTCCCCAAAGATGAATGTATATTGAACGGTACGCATTTTTGAATTGCTGCTTATGTATTTTATGTTTTCACCGAGAAATCGCTGCCGCCACACTATTTTGTAATTTTGATATGAAATTTTGATATTAAAAAGTGTACTCGTGTGTGCATTTTCTTCCTGTTTTAATTTTTCTCTTTTTATGTACAAGTTTCACTTAAAAGAGAATTCACTAACTTAAAATTAAGCAAACTTAATTTCAAAAGAATCGAATGAAAATAAAGATAAATCCAAAAGACGATGCAAAATTGTATTTATTTATCAAATGTATGTATATAAGTATAATTACTGTTATTATAAATAATTTACGCATTCATTAAATTAACCAATTACTATATAATCACTTATACTTATATTATATCTTTTCGCTTCCTATAACCTTTTCAAACTATATGAAATTAAGTGCTTTTGCGTTGTCGTTTTATACGTGACAGTGGTATGTAGTCTTCCATATTTGTTCGTTTTAATCGTATAATACAACGTCTAACATGTTTAGAAGCATCCTTTAACGGAACCCATTGTAACTTTGTATTAGTATTAGTATCAGTCAGTTCCTTCTTAGCTTGACAAGAAGGCTTAAATATTTGAGACCCATTTCCCATTTCCACTTCGAAATCTATGATGTTCAACGATTCATATTTCGTATCTGAACTGCTATCGCTACTTAAACAAATTTCGGAAGTTCCATTCGATGTTGTACTAGTCACAATTTGCTCCTGTGCATTATCTGTTTTTTCGTTCACGAAAGTAATGTCTGTGGATTTTAAAACGATTAGTTCTTTAAGATCCATTAAATTGAGTAATTCCTCATATTCATCTTCAATATTTTTTAAATGGGTGTATGTTAATTTTACGGTAGCTTTTGATTCCAGTTCGGCGTTTAATATCAGGTCCATCATTTCAGCTTCCAACTGCAGACGTCTGTTTAATGGTAACTGTGATACCATTTTCATATTGTCATATATTATTTGTTGAGCACTTGACAAGTTATTCACACGCACATCTGTAACTTGATCTTCAAGTTGTATGCTTATTTTCACTATAATTTGACGCAATGGTTCCGGAATAGCGGTTAAATCCAACATTTTTGCCATTTTCTTTATGATAGGTTGTAATTTGTTCCAACGCCGTTTTAAGTCATCCTTGGTAAAATAGACTGCTGGCAGGAATCCCGTATAGCTCACATTAAATGTATACGTAATGCGATTCCAAGCCCAATCGTCATAATCAGGATCTTGAAATGGTCGCACTCGTGGGTTGTACAAAAACGGATACAATTGTATTAATTCCAATAGTTTTTCATCATTTAACACTACACCTCCGGCGGAGTCAACATTATTAACATTAAGCACTTCGACATTAGAATAACCCTTTGAATCCGTAGGATAACACAAAATTGTACTTGAAGGTTGCTCCGACTCCATAGCAATTTTTTGTATAAAACCTTACTAATCACTCCTCCATACAAATAAAGTTAATAAAATACAAACAATATGAAAAATCAGTGAACGAGAGGGTATGTTGAATCAATGCCCATGTAAAATGACATTAGCATTGTTGGCAATTTAATATAGCACGATAGCTCCATTGTCCATCATATTTAATTTTTGGAGATATGGTGTTATTTGAAAACTTATTTATTTAATGCAAAGTAAAATAATTTAATAAGAGATATATGTAGATATTTCGCATTCAGTAAAAATTGTAATTGTTTTGCATTATTTTGCCGCAGCATTCACAATAAAACTTACCTTTTATTGTCAAACACATGAGAACAGCTGAAATGTATTGTAAATAATTGCTAGGTTGATAAATATGGAATATGGAGTTCGGAAAACAGACAGCTTTGTCAAGGACATTTTTACCACAGATGATAAATGCCTTACCGATGAAGAAAAAACTCGTTTAAAGGCACAGAACAAACGTCTGGTACCGGAATTTAAGGCAAAGAAACTGGAAGAACAAGCTCAGCGTCATTGGGATATATTTTACAAACGAAATGAGACTCACTTTTTTAAAGACCGCCGTTGGACAACACGTGAATTTGAGGAATTGTTGGATTTTGAATGCGAGACCCGTAATGGAAAAATTGGGTGCAGTAAAGAGCAGCGGCGTTTGTTTGAAGTCGGTTGCGGGGTGGGAAATTTAATATTTCCATTAATAGAGGAACAACACGAGAAAAAACAGGAAGCGAAGAGTTCCTGGTTTTATTATGCCTGCGACTTTTCGCCTCGTGCCATTGATTTTGTGCGTTCAAATCCACTGTACGATGAGCAGCGTATAGACGCTTTTCAATGTGACATTACCACTGAACAAATATACGCACATATCCCGGAGACCTCTTTGGATATTGTTACAATGATATTTGTATTATCTGCTATACATCCGAATAAATTTGGTATTGTTGTAGAAAATATTTACCGCTTACTGAAACCTGGTGGTGTTGTGCTTTTTCGAGATTATGGACGTTATGATATGGCACAATTGCGTTTCAAACCAGGCAACAAAATAGCAGAGAATTTTTACATGCGACAAGATGGAACAAGGAGTTACTTTTTTGCAGAGGGGGAATTGGCGTCATTATTTACAGACTCTGAAAGGTTTGAAGTTGTTGAAAATTCGTATGTGCACAGACGTACTTTGAATATTAAAGAAGGTATAGATGTGCCTCGGATTTTCTTACAATCCAAGTTTCGCAAGAGATAACTGTAAATACGACAGTACAACGGATATTATTTTTGTTTATTGAAAATCGTTTATTAGTTGTATTATTTTAATTTAATATTAGTTAACATTTTTTTAATAACATGGAATAAATACATTTAAATATCATATATCTAATTCTTTGTTTTGTGATTCAAAAGGAATAATTATAGTAAGATTACCATTTTTTGCTAGTGGCTTACTGACTAGTTGTTTATTCTATTATATTAACTAAACCTTACAAAGAAAATAGTGATGTATGTTATTTACATTGGAAGGGAATTGAGCTAAAGTTTGTATTAAACAAAATAAAGAAGGAATCAAGACAAACTAAAATATTTTAATGCCGTAATTTTGCAGTTTATTCGTTTAGCAAATCAATTTGCAATTGATGGTGCATAGTCCCTGTGCTTATAGCCATTTTCCAACCATTATTTAATTTTTTTTTTTTGTATATCAATATAAATACATGAGTAATATATAAGTTTTTAGGTATGCACTTTATATGGTAAATCGCTTCTATTATTGTACTATAAAATCGGTATTGTAATGAATAAAACATTCAAAAATAAATACTTATATTACTGCCAGGTAATTCAAAAGTCACACATTTATAACCTTCATGTATATTCATTTCGAAATTGATAGTTTTTATTCAAGATAAGAAAATTTCCAAAACTTATGTATGCAGTTTAGGCCAAAGTCATTTTTTTTTTAGAGAAGAAATGAACAGATGTGAAATTTGCAAACAATGTTTCCCAACTGATTTTAAGTACACATTTACTGCAGTACACAATAATACCATAATTTTTGCTCTTCCGTTGCATGTGTCATTTAAATGTTCGTGCACAAAATAATATAATATTGAATGTGTAATAACAATTTATATTAGATTTTCGTGATAGTTTACTAAATTGTATTGAATTTGTGTTTGTTTTGCCTTAAATCTATTAACACCGAATCACCAGTATTCATTCATTCTATTCATATCTAGCAACAAATATTTATATATACATATATTATTTATTCTTAAGTTAAAATTGAAGTGCAAATAGATATTGTAATATTTAACAGTTTTAAGCATAATTGTCGCTCAATAAAAATAAATGTCGGAAGCTTTTCCCAACATTTGGCACACACGCAACAATCGTTTAATTGCTTTCAAACACAATTTAAATTCCTGGAAGCATTATAGCACTAATCTACACCCACATCACCTACTTTAGTGCTGCTTCCAACACCGATAGGGCCCACAAGCTGTGGCATTTCAATGCTTGAATCAAAACTTTTTGTTATCAAGTCACTGCTTGTGATTGAATTTGTATTGCTAGCTATGCTGCTGTTATTTAACATATTACTGCTTCCACCGCCCCCATTTATTTCACTGTCAATACTAAAGCTACCACTGCCATTCTCATTAGCAAGTACCGTTTGCATGGGCAACATTTCTGTGGTATCAATTGAATCGTATGTTTTGCCTTTCACGCCCACTGAAGATGGACTTTTCTCGAAATCGGTTAACGCTATATTATTGCCCTCAGCTTGTAATTGTAGCAAAGAGTTCCGTTGAGTGTGTTTTTCGAATTTCCGAAGCGGTGGCTTTGGAGGCTCGCCGGCCGCTCCAGCTCCAATTATTTTTCCATCCTTTTCTTTCTCTTTGTCTTTATCCTTTTCTTTGTCTTTAGACTTTTTGAAACCAGCAATTAACGCTTTATGTGCCTGAGCTTTTATGCCTTCCATGCTAGGACGTATGATAGAATTTCGCGATGACGTATTTTGTGTTTGTTGCTGGTCTTTAAGATCGACTTCTTCAGTAACACTAGCCAACATCGGAGGAGCTTGTGGCATTGTGAGATCCTGAACTTGTATGGGGATATCATCAGGTAACTTTTTAGTACGGAATGATGCATTCGTGATCATTGATTTGGAAATGGCTGTGGTCACAGTATTCGTGGCAGGTGTAAGGGCTACGCTAAGTCCCATAGGCCCATCACTTGGCTGGCCGGAGGGGTTTGCGTGTAATGAATTTCTCACCGCACTCGTCACAAGTATCAGCTCCGTATACATTTCAAAACATGCACGATGATGGATGTCGTCTAATGTTTGTATAGCCACAGTTCCAAAACCATTAAACATTGCAAAGTATATAGCATGTACCAACTCTACTAGGAATGATGAGGAAAGTGGAATACGCGGTATTATTGACTTTGGGACAAGTGCGCCACCCGAATCAGAACTTAAGAAATTCATATTAGCGTTATAAAACCATGTTAAATTAGGAGTGTGTCATATACTTACCCATAAGAGATTCGATGTGCGTGTTGCTTTGAAAAGCCTTGATTAACTAGCTGCGATGCCACACGACAAAGATGTATTAAAGCTGATTTTTGCGTAAGACTAACTTGCTGATTATAACAAAACATTAATGCAGTCATAATACGTAGCCTATTCTGCGCGGTAATCGCCTCAATCTGAGCATGTGGGCCCCACTTAATTTCTCGGTTGCAGTTTTCTTCCCAACGCCGCAAATCTGTCATTGGCAAATTTTTTTCCTCATGGTATACTGACGCTTGTGCTAATATCGGCATTCGGAAAGTAACTAAATGTTGACCCCCGTCTTCAGTGGATATCTCCGCATTGTAAATGCATATTAGCAATGTTTCTACACTACGGGCACCTTTTTTGTCACCAGCCGCGACGGCATGCAGGTAAGTATAGATCAATACTGGAATGAACTGTAAAGGAAATTTTCGGAGAGAGTCCTCAGAAGCCCGATAAAATGAAAGGAATTGCTGACAAATTTCATGAACTAAAGTTTCGTGTCGTTGTCGTTCACTAAATATGGTATAAATGGCTTCAGCGATTTCAGGGTCGGTTTCATGCTCCACAGCGAAGGTTGTAACTTCAGCTGGCTGGCCTTGTATACGGCGGTAATCTGCAAGCCAGTCTTGTACAATTGACTCCGCCATAGTAGTTTTCCACAGAATAGTTTGATTTCTTCTACAGATTAACAGATTTTTCCACGTGACATACACTTGTATTTAGATTTTAATAAAATTAATTAATGAATAAATGAAAATTTGTTTTTGACGTAACTTTTTACTGAATCAATTTATCAATTCGTCATACAGGTGCTTCTTCAAAACATATTTACGAGTTCACAATAAAAGTTTCAAGGTGAAGTTAAAAGTCGATGTTTGATAATAATACTTATATTAACAAATGATTTAAGATAATAACTAAAAATATACAAGTATTCCCTTTGAAAATCCATTTAAACTAATATACAATTCTTTGATTGATTCAAATATGTAATATTATAAGTCATATTATGATATCTGAAAGACTGGCATCCCTTAGTATATCAACAACCGTTATTGCATCTGATCTGCTGTCACAAAATTAAAGTTATACCAGAGAATGTTAAATAAATCCAAATTCTCTGGTTATTCTGAGTAAAAACCCGTCCGCTCATAGTTAAATTGAAATTTCAGTTTGTCAATTAATTAATTAATTAAAATGCTTAAAAATATGCCGCATGTTTACCTATATCCACATGGTATAATATCATATTTTGTTTACAGCATTAAACATCATTCTATAACCAAAATTTAAAATATTTATAAATAATTATTAAGGCGTTTTCTGCTATGCGCATCCCGTTTTAACCCCTCTCCACTCTAACTCACCTTGGCCGTCATGTTGGCTTTGTTGTGAACGTACGCTTCAGAGGTGGCGAAACTACTGTGAATGGGACGCTACTCCCTTATACGATGGAAATATATAACAATAAATAAAAACAAATCGGACAGAATTATAAAAAAAATTATCTTGCAGATGAAAAATGATTCCTGGTGACATTGCTGATGACAATAACGAAGACGAAATAAATGATATTCAAAAAAAGTTTATTAATACAAAAGGGAAATGTAGTATGTATTTATTCCTGTGTTTACCAAACGAATGTGTTTTATTCACACTAATTTTTGCTTGCAGAAACACATTTTCGTCCGAATGACATATACCTTGAATTAAAACTAAAAAAACGTGTCGGTAAATGCAAAGGAGCAGCGCGGTTGCCTCCAACCAAGAGACCTGAAACTTTAATGGCACAAAGCGACAATGATAAACCACCAAGGAGTTATAACACTGTACACGGTGATATATGGTACAATGTTGCGGATCATATTAAACCTGAATATGTTCAAACCTTTGCTTTGATATGTCGTCAAACAGCAGAACTTGTTAATACACAAAGATTTTGGAAACAAATTTATAGAAGTTATTGCCAGAAATCGAGTGCTGATACCAATTCGATACTTACATTGCCTGAACAATTGCAGTCGCATAACGTACTTAACTGCAAGTTGGCCATAATGCGTGCTCGTGTGGTGGAATCACTATTTCTAACCTATTCACCATTATCAAAACGTATAGCGAAAGGGTATTCCCTAACTAAATTAATTGGATGTTCTTATGTATCTTCATGGCATGAACAAGAAGAGTGTGTATGGATATCATGCTATAAATTTTGCAACAGACGGCAAAACATTGCAGAAATCAAAGAAGGCCGTGATTTCAATGAAATTATCTCAAATGATTGTGAAATAGACGACTGGGAGGATTTGGCAGAAGGCAATAATTTGGATTCAAAACCAAAATATATTCCTGCCCAAAACCACATAAACGAAGGTGTGAGTTTGTTAGTAATACGCTGCGAGGGTTTTATACCATTCCCCACCCCCCACCTGTTTTCTGATAGTAAAGGATCGCGTGTAATGCTGTTAGGGATGCGACAAATGCTTGCTAAAGACATGAGCGCCATAAACTTACAATTAGATTTTGGAAATTCTTTTAGTAAAATTATTACTACTGTGAAATATCCAAATGTTGCAAGCGTTAAAGCTTTTCCTTGGTGGCACCCCGACTTCCGAAAACATATAGTAAATATTGTTCAATAGATTTTTTTAATGGACTTGTACAAGGCCTTAGTAAATTTAAAGGTAAATGTATGGTTTAGGTCCCCCAACCAAGGAGGCCTCAAAAATGAAATTTTTTTTAAATCGTCTTTTTTTTTACGCGTAGATTACAAATCCGTGAGCGGAAAGTGAATTTTTTCAATATTTCTATTTTTTGTTTGTTTTTTCAAATACAAAATACATATAGTAAATATTGTCCAATATATTTTTTTTAATGGAATTGTACAAGGCCTTAGTAAATTTAAAGGCAAATGTATAGTTTAGGTCCATCAACTAAGGAGGCCTCAAAAATGAAATTTTTTTAAATCGTTTTTTTTACGCGTAGATTACAAATCCGTGAGCGGAACGTGAATTTTTTCAATATATCTATTTTTTTTTTCAAATACAAAATACATATAGTAAATATTGTTCAATATATATTTTTTAATGGAATTGTACAAGGCCTTAGTAAATTTAAAGGCAAATGTATAGTTTAGGTCCCCCAACTAAGGAGGCCTCAAAAATGAAATTTTTTTAAATCGTCTTTTTTTTACGCGTAGATTACAAATCCGTGAGCGGAAAGTGAATTTTTTCAATATTTCTATTTTTTTTTTGTTTTTTTTTCAAATAAAAAATTGTGATACATTTAAATTAACTGTTTTATTTTTTTCTTTGAAAAAATCACGGATTGTTCAGGTTTTTTGGTGTATTTACTCCTCTTCTTCATAAACGTTTCTGAAAATTTATATTAAAATATCAATGTTAGTGCACTTTTATTGTGATATTAATAATTACACATACTCTGCATCGTGATGAAAATTATCATCGAGGTTGAGAGCAGCGAAAAAGAGTTTGACGCGATTGAATTATGAACACCCCGGTTTTGGATCGACCAGGGTTATTTTTTTTTAAGCGCGGCCGAAGGCCGCCACTGCAGAAAGCAGTTTGACGCGATTGAATTATGAACACCCCGGTTTTGGACCGACCAGCGTTATTTTTTTGAAGCGCGGCCAAATTTCGCCAGTGCGGAAAGGAGTTCGACGATCTCCGATATTCGGCCATACCATCAGATCGCGGCGCAAAAGAAATTGTGACTGTTACCTTCAGTATATTTTTTTCATAAGAAAATGTGTAACACGCTGAACTGATAATTACAGCTAAGTGATCTGAATTCTATAGAATTTTGCACAACTAAGTGACTTGAATATATGATATGTGCAAAATGTGTTAAATAAATTTTGTAAAATATACATAAATTATTGAAAACATTCACGACTCACGGATTTGTAATCTACGCGTAAAAATAAGACGATTTAAAAAAAAAATATTCGTTTCGATTCAAAAATATCGATTATCAAATTTTCGATAACAAACAAATCATTGCGACTGAATGAATGAAAGAAGCAGAGCAGAAAATATTTTGTTTGCGTGGACAAGTACAATAAAATATCTTTGTTTGATACATTGAAATAATAAAAATGAATGTGAGTTAAATTATCAGTTATTATGCTTGTATTAACATTTTACTCTTTACAAATGGTGTAGGAAGCAGATATTCCGATTGACATCCACACCTTGAAGCTGCAGGATTGGTTAGTAAGCAGAAGGATTGTACCCAAAACTATTCAAAAGAATATCAAAGATATACGAACAAAAATTTCAAATGCTCTCCAGGATATGCCAGCCAATGATCAACTGATTAAATTATTGTCGGGGACCAGTAAGTGAAATAACTACCAAACTTCTACATGCGAAAAAATTTAAATCGCGTTTGTTCTTTTTTTTTTGTTTTTGGTAACAGACATAAACTACTACCATTGTAAAGAAATTGTTGAGATTCTAAAACAAACCGAAAAGGACACCAAAAGTGTATTTGGAACGTATGGAAGTCAAAGAATGAAGGACTGGCAGGAAATACTCCGTCTTTACGAAAAAGATAACGTCTATCTTGCAGAGTCCGCCCAAATATATGTGCGCAATGTGAATTATGAAGTACCTGGTGTTCGAAAGCAAATGACAAAATTAGAACAACAAAGTGATGAATGTTTAAAAAGGGTTCAAGATCTTGGCAAACCAGAATCACAGTTATTGGCCGAACATGCTTCACTTTTACAACAGCTGGGGGTGAAAGGCGAAAATTTGCGAGAAGAATTTTTACAAGTTTTGTCTAAGTTACCAGACATGTATGCCAATTCAATACGTGATGTTAGCAAATTAGAGGAGGCAATTAACTTATTCTCTGAAGGAAGTAATAAACAAAATTTACACATATTACGCCACCTGATCGAATTTGGCAACACAACCGTGTATCAATATGTGCACAAAGAAGAACCTTTAACTGTTGAAGAACCTCCAATTAAATTAAATTTAAATGGTGATACTTTGGCTAGTAGTACAGATGAAATTGAAATTGATTTTGGTGGCGATGATAACGGAGGCACCTCCTCAACAATATCGGCAGAAATTATTGATTTCGGTGAACTCAATTTAGATGGCAACAACAGCGCAATTGATTCGGATGGAAATGGAGGTGACATTGACTGGGGTGTTGAAAGTGGTCCGAATGAGGCTGTAGAGATAAATTTTGACATTCCTATTGAAGAATACGGTATAGTTATTGAGGGCACTGGCATGGATGGTGGAATTGCAAAAGGTAAATTATTTATTAATAATAGACAGCTCTTCTTATTAATATATTTCGTCTTTTAAAATAGGAGAACAAGCTTACACAATTCTTGATTCACCCACTTATCGGGATAGATTTCTCGATGAAATTTACGAACTTGATGCATTTTTACGTATGCGACTATTTGAACTTAACCAATTGGACGCTTCTAGCAATATTATGTTTTCGCTTATGGATAGCATTTTCACATATGATGCAGAGAGCATACGAAAAATGTTAAGGAACATTGAACTAATTTTAGGTGAAGTATGTAACGAGCAAACCCGTCACCTTTTCCAATTAAAACATTCGCCTAAATATGCTGATTTGCTGGCAACTAAGTTACGTCAAATGACAAAGGCCGTGAGTAAAATACGCGACACGAAAGAAGTTCTTAAAATACGTTCTTTGGAATTAAAACGACAACGCGTAGATTTGAACCCAGTTTTAGCTGAGCTAATATCACAAACGAAGAAGCTCCAATTACATATTGAGAATGATATTTCCAAACGTTACAAAAATCGTGTAGTGAACCTGATGGGAGGAGTAAACTAATGCATTGTTGATATATTTGTGACAATTATGTATAAATCTGCAATTTTTAAAATTCTCTGAAACATGTACTGTGTCTAATGCTGCTAATATTTAGTAGATAATAATTATAAAAACATCGGAAAATAAAAAACTCAGCATTCTCACAAAATACAATTTTAACATAAGTTATTAAAACAAAAATCTTGACTTTACATTGCACGCTATGCGAGCAACACATTTTGAGTTTTTCAATCTCTTCTGTAAGCCCGTTGTAAGGGATGCTGCCATATAATCATACATTTATTTAAAATGCAGATAGTTTTTTTATTGTTAAGAGTACAATGTAGTTAGGATATTTTCTAGCAATAATTTTTTTTTTTAAGGAAAAAGATGGGTAAAAATTATTTAAATATCGGTTAAGTCAGCTTTATAAACACATTTGTTCCAAAAACTTTACTTACGTTTGTTAAAAGTGGCAGCTCTATTGTAGTCTGCCAAAAGAAAATAACATAAAACAGTTGTCAGATATTTTTCGTTCATTCATTCAGTCTTTGTTTTTCATTGCATCTCGCTAAATATAAAATCTAATAATTCCGAGCAAAAGGAAACAAAATTTTTCTAGTAACTAGTAAAGGAGAAAAAAGCTAAATCGACGCAAATTTTAATTCTATGCAAATAATTAAATAATCTCATTTATCCAAGTTGTGTTCGTGCTGAAAATTGAAGTTCACGACAAATCCATAAACCAAAATACATACTTATTAAAACCAAAATTGTCCAACAATTGCTCAAAAGGATAGATAAATTGAAAACGGGAACTAATAAAGAAAACATATATTTTATAAAAAATCGAAAACGTAGGAATTAAAATTACGGCAGCAAGCGAAAGAAATAGCAACGGCGGCGTAGAAAACTTCGTTTAGCTAAGTTTGCACATTTTTGGCAGCGCCGCCAGCATCAAGTTGAAGGATAAAAAATATTTATATATATCTACATAATAAAAATTAGTTATTAACAATATAAGGCGTTGAACACGACAACCAGTCGAGAGGATGACCTCTAATTTGCGTCAAATCCCATTGACCTGCAGTGGTCATACCCGTCCCGTAGTGCATTTGGATTTTAGTGACGTTTGCGAGAGCGGTTACTTTCTCATTTCAGCGTGCAAAGGTAATTATAGATTTACACAACTTAAAATTTGCAGGGATTTACTAATTAATATATACAGTAATATTTTATTGTCGATGCTCTACAGTGATATAGACATTTAATTGTGATGTCTTTTACGTCGGTTGTGTGGTAGCTTTTTGAAAGTGATGTAGTTTACAAAACTTAAAAAATATTTGATAAATGCAAGGTATATTCCTTAAGTAGTCAATAATATAAGCAGAAAAGGGAAAACTTTAGTATAACGTCCCACGCTTTCGGGGATAAAATGGGTATGGGTGGATAGAGGAGATCCTCCAGATCAAGAATATATATAGATATAGCCGCGGGAAACTTATAGTTTTCGAGATATTTGGGTTTAAAGTTCAAAATTTCGACTATTTAAAGTACGCATTTTTCCCATTTCGAATGAGTTATACACTTATATTTTCCACTTTTATATCCACTAACACTTCACTAATTCGTTTGTACACATTTATTTTACATTATATAGTTCAAAAATAGTTTAATTCAATAATTAAAATATTGTTAAATTCTATTAATTCTGACAATAACAAAAGGGTTGCAAAATTTCAAATAACCAGTGTTAACTTATCGACATCTTTTGTAATTGAACTAAAAGAAATTAAAACTGATAATACCCCAAATACAGGTATCCAAAACCTAGAGAAATAAACTATTACAAAGCATTGATGTTAAGTATTATGTTATACCCTTTATGACAATATTACTTTTTTCTTGTAGAACTTCTTTTTGCGTTGGCGGCCTCCGGCCGCGCTTCAAAAAAATAACCCTGGTCGGTCCAACACCGGGGTGTATCAAAATATTTTTCGCGCAGAACTTCTTTTTGCGTTGGCGGCCTTCGGCCGCGCTTCAAAAAAATAACCCTGGTCGGTCCAACACCGGGGTGTATAAGGTTTTTTTGCGCAGAACTCCTTTTTGCGTTGGCTGGCTTCGGCCGCCCTTCAAAAAAATAACCCTGGTCGATCCATTCACAACCATTTTGTTATTGTCAAAATTAAAGAATGATTTAAATATTGAAATAAAGCTATTTTTGCAGCATCTAATATAAAAAAAATTTCTAAAAACGAATTAGTCAAGTGTTAGTGGATATAAAAGTGAAATATATAAGTGTATAATTCATTTTAACTCGCAAAAATACGTACTTTAAATAGTTGACCTTTTCAACTTTAAACGTAAATATCTCGAAAACTATAAGTTTCCCGCGGCTATATCTATATATATTCTTGATCTGGAGGATCTCCTCTATCCGCCCATACCAGTTTTATCCCCGAAAGCGTGGGACGTTATTCTAAAGCCGACCCGCAGAAAATTATACACATTTTCTGTACTTGCTACATAAATCGTATCTCATGAAAAAATATGCAATACCTTCATCTGTACAGTACTTCTTCAAGTACACTTTTTCGTTGGTTTCATTGCCTAAGGCAAGCCTTGACCTACATTCTCTGATGACGTTGTAAGTGATCACCACGGATCACGAACGTAGTGTGCAAAATTAGTTGAGGCGAAATGTGTACTGCTCCAAACGAAACCAGTTTTACATTTATGTTCTATCCTATCTGTGCTAATTGCTTATGTTCACCCAGCCGGTAGTTGATTGGTTGGCAGTTGTTTAAAATTGAATTCTACGCGTTGTAAAACAAACAAATGAGTTGAAAAATATCTCGCTGTTCGTGGCCTCCGACGATCCTCTGACTTCCCCAGTTTGCAAAATACATATTTTACGAAATTGTTTCCATTGCTCGCGCTATAAGCTTTGCTGCACAACATTACGCTGCAACTTGTTTCGTTTGCCGTTGATAGTTTCTGTATATAGCCGCTAGCTGCGTGTTTTGCTCATACGGGAAGCACCTTGAAGTTGTCGCATGCTTTTTTGCTTTGCATTTATGTTTTGTTGCTATTCACTTGTTTGTTTTGTGCAGTTTTTTATTTTTATTTTAAATGTAATCAATTATATTATTGTTGGAGCATACTACATTTTCTACGCTTTGTTTCTCAATTTATTTGTTTAAATTGATAAATACAAACAATGCGTTATTATTAAAAATTACATATTTATTTATGAAGTCTGTTGGTAAATAAGGAAATACTACCAGAGATGGACAAATATTTAAGATTATTAATATTACCTAAATTACAACTGTAGAATGCAATCTACATACATATGTATATATTTACTATATGTGGAACAATGAATTTAAAGGTATTTCTATTTCAAATCTGAAGTCAAATCCAAATTAGTTTTATGTTTGCATTTCCTAATTGTAATTATCATGATTTGTGCGTGTGTTCTATCAAACTTGCTCCTTTGTTATGCGTAACAGTTATGCTAGCTATGCAACAGTTAAATGCATATAATATTGCAATTAAACAGCCGACAATCAAGCACATAGACAGATCAATAAATAAAGATAATTTATTATAAAAACGCCTGTTCACCTTGATTTAGAATGTCTACATGATTAACAAAGTGCGCGAAATTTTCAGTGCGATTGCCAACGGCACGCTATTAAAATAACAACAATTGACAAAGCGCAGCTGCAAAAAATTTTTCAAAGGCAATTGCTTTTATATAAAACATGAAAATACGAAAGTATAGCAATGAACCAAGGGGCGTGTAACAGGGCATGTATATATTTCTTGCATATACATACATATGTACATATTTATTAAACATTGCGTTTATTAATCAGCATATATTGTTTTGTTTAATACTAACAGCTCCTAATAAAACAACACCATGCACTAATATTTTTAGTTTCGTTTAACATTATACAAATCTTAATGTAACAAAATAATTTTACTAATATTTGTAAGAAAGCCGCCATAAGCAGTAATAAGTGGTTATATATCATAAATCGGCGATTCACTTCGAAAAATTTGGGGTTCCTTTGATTTCATTGCCGTTCTGCAGAAGGACCTCCGAAAAAACTTGTTGGGCCGTGAGAAAGATTTTCTGCTTAAAATTATGTCAAATCCAAAAACCAAAAAATTTATTTCTATAAATGAATACAGGTAATGATCGAATTTTTTTTTACACTATGACGGCTTGCTAAAAAAAGTAGTTTCGTGTGAAAAATTTAAAATTCAAAGCGGCTTAAAAATCTTTTTATATAGATATATATTTCTGCGATCATTATCTAAAAAATATATCTAAAAAGATCGTGCGCTCCAGCCATTACAGTAAACATTTTTTTTCCCGACTTTGAAAAAGCATTTGGAGAAATCGTCTTTAAAGTTTTGGGAGCCAATTACACTTAGTCCGAAAATTCTTACAAATACACTCATATCTCTGAAACTTTTTGTCAACTTTAAGTTTTTGGAGAACATTTAAAAATTGTACAAAAAATCGATATTTAAAAATTCACAAGTGTATGTAACCACCTAATAGAATAGAATAAATAAATATTAATGAAATTCTATAAAGATTCTGTTCAACGTAACGGTATATGATGCAATGGCAATGTTTGTTCTAAGCAAAGTACTAAGTGTCTTATAACAGCATCAACAAACCACAATAGTTTTGCTTTTTAAAATTTACCTTTCACTAATGTGACTCTTAATCCGTTATACCTTCAATTAATTTAATTTCTGTTATTTTTTTCTGAAAATTATAGTGACATACATATATACATAAAGTGATTTTTTTCCGTTGCCGATTAAGTAAGTGGTTATATTAGGTACTTGGGTCGGGAAAGGCAGCTGCGCATGTATTTTTACAGCATATTATAGAGGCGATACATTGGCACTGTTCTGCCTACACTTTACATGCATACATATGTATATATGTATATACGAATGTAGAAATGAATGTTTGGCATACTAGTCGTGTATTCGACTCACTAGCCGGTGAGTCGCACTCAGGTCGTTGGCATTGATGTAGTCATTGAGTCAAGGTTGCTTCCGCTTTTTTGTTTTTGCGCTTGTCGTCGCTTGTTTGTTGTAAATTTTTGCTGTAGTTTACATTTGTTGCTTTGCGCCTGCTGCATTTTATTTGTACATTACCACTTTTGCAATGCAACATATACATAGATATGTACAAACATACATACATATTTTGTGCATTTATATTTTTCGTTGTATTTAAGTTTTTTTTTGTAACGTGTGTTGCTGGACAGGATTTCAACGATAAAGTTGGCCTTGCTGTGTTTTCCTTTGTAGATTATAAAGAGTGCAATGTTCAAGGTGTTTTCTCGGATATTTTTTTTATTTTGATGTGGAGAGGTTTTTTAGTATTTCAAATTCTAGTTTATTTCTTTGACTCTTAAATTTAAAAATTTTAGCAGCTGCACTTTGTCGCAAATTTCAATAGCAATAAATTCAAATTAAATATTGTACAAAAGTTGTTAGAGCACTTTTATTGATATTTAATTTTTTTTTTTTAATATACTTTCAATTACTACAGATGGTAGCCCTATGTTGCGACAAGGAGACACCGGTGATTGGGTGGGTACATTCGAAGGTCACAAAGGTGCCGTTTGGGGTGTGGCGTTGAACAGGAATGCCACTTTGGCCGCTTCTGGTGCTGCAGACTTTACTGGAAAAGTTTGGAATGCCGTTACGGGCGGTGAAATCCACAGTTTCCAACATAAGCATATTGTGAAATCAGTTGCATTCGATACAAATTCAGAGAATATTGTCACCGGTAGCAATGAGAAATTGGTGCGTGTATTCAATATGGAGCAACCGAATGTCGAACCGGAACTGTACGCCGGTCATGCAGGTGCTTTGAAACGTGCACTCTTTTGTCGTGACGATAAGTGTATACTGTCTGCAGCTGAAGATAAAACCGTACGCTTGTGGGATCGTTTAACTGGCAATGAGATACAACGACTGCAGTTTCCCCACAATCCGAATAGCTTAGAAATATCGGCTGATAATCACATTCTAACAATAACACATGGTTCGACCATCAGCTTCTGGGAAGTGGACACATTGAAAAAGCTGAAAGAGGTGAAAGTGCCGACTAATGTATCGTCGGCTAGTTTACATCCCGACAAACATGTGTTTGTATGTGGTGGTGAAGATTTTAAGATGTACAAATTTGATTATATAACCGGTAATGAAATTGGTGAGTATTTAATGGATAAATATGTGTGTGTAAAATAACAAATATTTAACATTTATACGCTATTACTTTCTTCACAGAATCCTTTAAAGGTCATTTTGGTCCAGTGCATTCTGTGAAGTTTAGCCCGGATGGTGAGCTGTATGCCAGTGGCTCTGAAGATGGCACATTGCGACTTTGGCAGACAACTGTGGGTAAAACCTATGGGCTCTGGAAGTGCACCGAACCGGGCGAATTGAATAATTCTATGAATTCACCACGCGAAGTACATGCCAATTAGAGTAAAGATGAATGCGGGTGAAATTCTAAAAAGAAGTCGAATCCCTTTTCGGCATCAAGAGTGAAAGAATCAATAATTCATAAGGGTTAAAATTTATTTTCTTCAATTTTTGAACTACAAATATTTTGCAAACCTATTATATGAATTTGAGAGTAAATGATTTGTAATAAATTTGGAAATTTTTAAGATCTTAAAATTTTTTTGAAGAACGTAAGAACTGATAATAGCATTTACTTCACGGAAATATTAAATAGCTGGCAAAATACTGTATTTTATTCCAAATTACTTTTTACTTAAAAAAAAAAGTAATGAACAGAAATGATGATTGAGCATATTTTAGTATGTAATACATTAAGTGATTTCAAATAAATACGTACACATTTTCCTACTTAGTATTTTTCATTTATGTTGTCATTGTTATTCACGGGGGAAAATAAATAGTTCGTTAACATGAAGTGTGGAAGATTTATATATGTGTGCCTGTCGCCCAACCATGCAAGTAAATTGTGGTGAAGTTGAGCATATTACCGCCTTGACGTATTTCTGGTCTTTGTTGCAGATGGTCAAACCAGCGGGAGAGATTTAAATAATTTTCTTTTTCGACCGGTGAAAGAGATTTCTGCAAAATTAAATATTAGAACAAATTATATACTATGTTTATGAGAAAACTAGCAAGGAATGTTTTTAAAACTTTGATAAGATTTGAAAAACTTGGTTTAAAAAAAGAACTTACCATCAAATTGTGGATGGCATTAAATATAGCTAAATCCGCTAATGTAATAAGATATCCTACTAAGTAGGATTTAGTGCTGAATAGATTATTGAAGTCACGTAGTAGTTGTTGGGATATATGTTTGTCTTTGGAACCAGGTGCCACATACAATACAGCAAATTCAATCCATTGGTAGACGTCCGCGGCAATTTCGCGTGTCGCTGAACTGTTGCGTGCAATCTCTGATTTAGATTCTTGTGCGAGTGCGTTAAGAATAGTGGCAAAACCAGATACCGTGTTGTTGTTATTCGTGCGAGTGATAATCTAAAAAATATGATTAGTTTTTATTTTTAATTTCCCTTCATTGCTAAATACTTGTAGACGTCTGTAGTTGTATACCTTTTCAGAATTAAGCGTTACTTCACCAGCTGGAACACCAAGGGTTTTGGCGATTTTAGTAATAGTGTCGACTTCACACATTCTTAACTAATTTTTTTTTTTAATTGTATTGATTTTATTAATTAATAGAATATTATAAGTTAGTTATCCGAACTATTTCCACGTGAAATACTTTTTTGTTGAATTGCAATGTTTATTAAACAGCTGTTTAAGTGCTGCCAGATCATCAATTTACTTTTATTACGAGTATGCTTCCGACAAATAATTCAATAGAAAATTTTCGCGAATATTTTTTTGTTCGTTGCGTTCGCTTGTCTTTTATGAACGAACAACTGTTCTTTATTACGTTCGTTCAAACATTGGGCTTGGGATTCCCCGAGTTCTGCGTTAACTTAAGGGCCTCGTAAGTTATGGCATATTGCAGTAAAAATATGAAGACGGTGGACATGCCCGTTAAAAGCTACATTAAAAAATGACTCTCTGTTACATACATATGGAAAATAATGTTTTTGTATGAAATGTTTTTCTTACTGTTGTAATAAATTTGAGATTTAATTCTGCAACACCGCAGACAATATTTGTTCGCGTGTTTATGATTAATTGCAATACAAAATGTGTGATCTGCAAATAATAATAAAGGACAACAAAAAATTTATTTGGAAAAGAAAAAAAAAGGATAACCAACTGTATCCTCCATTTCCGTATTTTGGCCACCAATTTCATTCATTATTAGGACTGTATTATTGTTCTGAAAGAAAGAATAAATGAATACAACAAAATTCTCGTTTCTAATCATAATAATATTTTCTGGTAAATATACTAATAAGACTAGATTTCTATTCGTGCGGTTTGTCGAGAGATGCCCCAACTTATTCCATTGTTCAATATTCCGAACATCCGTTGGAAAGCTACTGCTCTGTTTATGGCATACATCGCTGAGTTAACGTGCCAAAAGTGGTTTGTACTACAATATTTAAAAGCGCTTATGTTGTTTTGGAAGGCGACTAACGTCCTCGACGGTCAAAAAAGTTTTAATATGAGGAACTGAAAGCATTACTCGATGAAAATTGTTGCCAAATACAAGAAGCCAAATGAATTGAAGTCAAGAGTTCCAAAAACGCTTAGAATTGTTATAGCTTCAGATGGAATGCTTTGTATAAACTGCTATTGATCAAGTTTTTTTTTAATAAATTCTCAAATCTTAAAAAAAAACACACGAATATAGTTATAAACCCAATATTTGTAAATTCTACGGCTTCTTTTTTCGATTTCGTTTTATTTAGGTTCGTGTAGTCTTGCCACTAGGACATTTGGCGGAAATGAGTTGTATCAATTTTTGGTCCGAAGGAAAATATTGAATATTATGCTATGGAAACTGGAGCAATAAATCTACTCCAAAAAATTAACTTGATGCAACCGTTTTTCCCTCTACTTTTATCATTTCTGATCTCAATGTTATAATGTAAAAGGGTAATGTCTCCGATCAACAATAATAATGAAATGGAAGCGGCAGAATACGATAAAAAATAAAAGGCTAACAAAAAATCAGTTTTTATGAGAACACTTGCAAATAATGAGAAATAAAAAAAACTTTAAGTCCATTTATATTAACCTGACTCTGGATGTTATGGTTGTAGTAAAGTATCAGAAACATCTTAGCAATATGCATGGTCGTCCAAACCAACAAGTAGAAAATCCATGAGATTGCCGACATATTCCCCGCATCTACATATTTGTAGATCAAAAAAATATTCACCGCCAAATTTGTAAATGATCCAATGTATACCAAGACGACCGAAAATCCAAAACTATTATTCACTTCCTTCGTAAATACCTGTAGAGTTGAATAGAGTAGTCGAATACGTTGCAGTCTTTCATTAAAAATACGTGGACTATTCTTCTGCGAAAGCTCTGCGTGCAGGATTTCATTGAAGCGTCTCGAGCGTTGAGCGATAGCGTACAACAGCGTATAGTATTGAATGAGTGAGATGGACAATATTAGGTTCGGCAACAGATAGACGACGAGACTACGTGTGTAATTCAAGAAAATGCCATTACTGTAAAAGTAATTGACGCTGACAGTCGCAATGGCAAACAAAACTACCAAAAACACATGAGCTTTCAAGAAGCACGTTAAACGTTCATACTTCGGTTGTTTCTCAAAATTAACCAAGTTGTAATCAAAATCGGCTAGGGTACGCAAAAATCGGTGACATTTGTGACGGCCCCAATAACTGCTGATCATAATGTGGAATATATGAACTATGTATACTAGATATTCGCCAAAATATAACGGCTTGTGTATTGTCGGCAGGTCGATGTTGACCTGCGTGTACTCGCTGTATATGGCAACGATGAGACTGGCATATATAATAATGCACCAAATGATGTGCAATATGAGCCATATGTTAGGCTTTTTATTGTTGTCGGTCGGTACATGTTGATGTGCGTCATATGGTAGGCTTACAAAAATCTCAGAGAGCAATAAAAAATAATTAACTGCCCGATATAACTGCGTTTCCAAACCATCGACACTGGTGTGCTTATAAGACTGAGAGAACTGTGAGCGTTGCTGTATCTTTCCTTTGTTTGAACTACCGTGTACTATCGTCGGCAACATTCTGTGCACAATACACAACTAACTCGAAATGCACTCATTGCAGGTACTATAACGGTGAAGCGCAAAGTAACTGAGTTAAATGCTTTTAATTAATGGTATAGAAAACAGTTTGATTAATGAATGCATGTCGCTAATTTGGCTTTATATATAGGTCAGAGAAGGGTTGTTCTGCTCATCTCAGTGTCACACGAGGGAATAAGTTATTGTCGGCAGGTTATTGCTGAAGAATATGAAGCCATAACAGCTGCCTAGCTTAGTTTAAAAACATTCATTTTATTCGTTTTCTTTAAATTGATGTGCCAGTCTTTTCTAGATTTGTAGAACTGTCTTTATCCCTTCGTGTTTTTGGTGATTTTCATCTGTTGTTGTTGTTGTTTGACCAGTATAAAATATTGCCCATGGTTGGATATATAGGCTCGACTGGCATCGAATGGTTACATCTACTATTTCTAGCGGTGTCTAATGGATATCTTCAAACCTGATCTAGAGGAAATAGAACAACTGTCCCTTATGTTTAGCCCGTCGTAGCGATGCTAGCTGCAATAACATCTCACTCACTTGAAGGGACATACCATCAAATTTGGCCAGGACTGACGAAAAAATCTAGCTTTTTACGTATTTCAATACAAATATCGTCTTTAAAATACGCTCCTATTGAGCCAGTACAAGTATGCTAGCGCCTTCAGCGATTTTGTTTTTTTTTTTAATCGATTTGGTTTGCGCTCGCAGTTTAAATGGAAAAGTACGGCTCAAATGTGATCTACCATCTGATTACATTTTCCCCGGACTGGTCCATTTAAACTACACTATACTTAAAAACGATTTGATTTTCGATTTCAATAAGACATGGTTCTACATATTTTAAGCCTTTTCGAGGGTTTGATGGATTTGTGACAATCTTTTCCTTGGCAAAAGTACACTCGAAGATTTGTACATCTGCCTAGTAATGACAGCTATTAGATAAAAAGTTGTAACTGAGATGGAATCGTAAAATAGATTATAAGAAGGAAATATAAAAGAACGCTTCGAATTGTTCTTACCAGCTTAGAAACATGTTATATAAAGAATAGCTAACTTTGAACGTAGGATCAAAACTAAAATTCATTTCGAATAAGGTATATAAAACGATCCGAATGTTGGTCCATAATGTAGACATTATATATAATTTTTTTCGTTATCGCATTTAATAGATTTAATAGTCAAGTATTATGCATTTACTCAGATGCCATTAATCCTGTGTAGTCTAAAAATCATAGTTGCCGGTAAATTGTCCATTAAAATGTTAAATTATTATACAGTAAAAACATACCTCTTTCATATTATCTGCAAAAGTACACAACTCAGCTCAGGAAATCTGTGGTATTATAGCACAGTAACGTGACTGAGGTGTCATGAGTATCACGCTTTAGTTTTTATCAAGATTCCAGAATAAAAGTGTATTAAGCCGAATTATAAACCGAATGCAATCTTAAATAGGTAGATTTCTTTTAAGAAGCAAAAGCTTGACTAATAGATGTTTTTGACAATAAATTCCAGTGAAGTGATGTTTAGAAAATTATAACTGTCTGCTTAGAAATATGAAGTAAAAAGCAGAAACCCAGTATTGAACGATGAAGTTTTAATGTTTATGCCACCGTATTATAATGTGACTAATGAGGTCTAAGAATAATGAAATTGTGGTTGTCTCTAGATCTATCCAGGAGCGTCACTTTCAATTTGTAGTTATTAAAGGTGTTGGACTAAAAGTCTACCAAGACTTGAAGTTTTGACATTAACTAAGTGCTATGGTTCTACATAACAAAAAATCTTTTAGTCGGTGAAGCTTAGAAATCGAGTATGTTATGAAGAGCCTAGCTTGAGAAAGCAATACTTATTATTTTCAATTAACATAGAGGGAGGTCTTATTTGGGTAAGAACAGAGAACAACTTGGCTTCTCTTCGTGTTACGACCTGACAAGAGCTTCTGGAAAGACGTATAACTTTGACTCGGGTCTGGAACAAAATAATGGTTAGTAGCTATTACAAGAAGATTATAACAAGATGATCTCTCTCGAGATAGGAAATATTTATCTAATGAGTATGTTACATTTAATAACATGTTCGTAATAACTATCGGAGGCAGTTTGTATTATTTTACTTTTTCCATCCTAATCTGTATAGTTTGTTAATATTTATATATTTTTTTGTAGCTTTGTGATAATTCCGGTGGTTACACAGAAATCTCAGCAAACTTTTGAAACGTCACTACAAAATGCGTTCGTTAACTCTGGAGCGCTTAATACGCATTCTCACTGTGATCTGTCAGCTATTCTGCATGGCACCGACACCGAAAACGAGACAACGAAAGTTGAAACGACTACGTTACTTTCATTACGTATACGCTTCCGTTATACTAATATACATTTACGTGTCCAGTTCGAATTATATTGCGAAAGTTGACCCTTCGCATATAACACTTAATACAATATTTTACCTGGGCGAAATCCTCGTAAATAATCTCGTATGTACATTTTGTGCGTTTAACACCTTTTATGCGGCATCTAATTTTCACAAAATACCTCAAAAGTTTTTACAAATCTTCAAGGAGTTGAAAGCGCTTGAACTGCCGCAGCAGCCTCCTGAGTATAATCTTTTGACAGTGCTTTACAGGAAGTTGTGCCTTTGCACTGTGGTTATTTTACTTCTGATCATAATCCCTTTAGGCTTGGTTTACATTAAGGTGGATTATAAATTAACTGAGTTTCTGCGCTTCTTAGGCGCTTATCAACTACCGAATATCTTATTACTACTTAAATTGGGTCAATATTGGTTAGCTTTACGTTTTACATATCTACTTTATAAACGTATAAACGAAACGCTCCTACAACGCATAAACCATCTAGATTTACATAGCTCACCGAGAAGGCATGAAGTCATTACTAATGCTATGCTTCCAAGGACCAGTGCGACTTACGAGGCTCACGACAAAACGTATTCTTGGTATAAACGTGAGTTTTCTAGAACAAATTTGGATAATTGTGAGATTTTGGAGCGGCTACGTCGCTTATACGCAGATTTGGATACGCTTCTGGTGCAAGTGATACATTATTTCGATGTAATTCTGTTGCTCAACTTTCTAGGATCAGTCTTCGGTTTTTCAATAACTTTATTTGAACTATACAAAAGTTTGAATTCACCACAATGGAACAGACTACTATGGCATTTTCACTATACCGCACGGGTTCTCATCATTCTGTTGACAAATAATGCAGTTGTGAATGAGGTAGTTCGAGTGAAATTTGTCATATGGAAACTTTTAATTCTTTTCTCTTTTCACATAGAAATCACGTACAGCATTTGTGCTTAATGAGTTCTATATTACATCGAAAGAGATGGAGCACGCGGTCAACCGTTTCCATCTACATCTAATGTTGCGTAAGCCTGTTGAAAAAGTATGCGGTGTAATTGAACTGGATTTAATGCTATTTATAGGGGTAAGTACTTGTACGCCATAATAATATTATACTTGCAAATATAGGAAATGTTTAGTCGAATTTCTTCCCAAGTAACTAATATTGGTTGGGTTAAGGCTAAAAAAATTTTACAAGGCACAGCCTTAAAAAGCTTAAAAAAAAACAAATTTTTGGGAATAAAAAAAAAAATTAATATACATTTTTTTGTTAACTTTAACTGTATATTTATACGTATTTCAAGAATGCACGGTAAAGTTTAGATATTTACGTATTTAGATAAGGAAAAAAATTAAATATTTTTCTAGTTACACGTGATCTCCGACGGCGCTAAAACAAAGGTCGTTTACAGCTGCAGTGATTCCGGCCTTCTCCGTGGATGATACTGAAAAAAATTCTTTTTTAGAAAATATTGTCCGCACAAAGACCAACAGTCGAAAAAAAATTAAAAATTTACAAAATGGGACGTGTTAAAGAAAAACGTAGAATTTTACCCACAACCGTTTTTGGTCATTGTGTGGAGAACTATATATCGAACATGCCAAAAAAAATTTGATAGCTATTTCATTTGTGTCCGAGTAATCACTCAAGTAAATTTGTATCTTGAGAAAAACTCGTTGAAAGATAAACTGATGGAGCTGATTGAACTGAGTGGCTACACTTTAGAAGACTACAACTCAAAAATTATTTAAAATATTAGTATGTTATTTCTAAAGGTATAACATATTTAAAATTAAAAAAAATCGATATATTTTATTTTTTATTTCACGCTAGGTATGCCCCTTAAACCATTGCCGAAGGACTTATTAGTTGATGTGAAATTTTTTAAGGTTTTAGTAAAGAATTTCCCTAATTATACCTTTTGCTATTATTAAGCTATTATTAATGAAGAAAACGCGTTCAAAACTTTTGACGAGCTTTGGGCGTCAAGTGGCTTCGGTTTCATCACATATACAATATTACAATATGTTTTATATTTAAGATTTCCATGTGGTTTTTAGATAGAATTTAAATTTTCTTTAATCTAGAATAGTGTAACCCTTTGAAGAAGGCAATTACGAAAGTCCTTAATTTGTAGATGACTGTAGCCAGTATTGAGTAAAAGTTACTCATACCACACGTATTACGCTATAGGTATTACTTGATTTATATTTTACTACATTATATAAAATAAATCCGAATCTGTATATACTATATAATTATCAAAAACTGAAATTCTATAATTTTTTCAGATTTTTAGCATCGCATGCCAATATGTTACATTTCTCATACAAATTGATTTGAGCAAGGGTCCTTCGAAGATACCAAAGATGGTCGCCAATGATATTTAAAAAAAATAATTTACAAATTAATCTAAATATATTCGTATATGTGAATTTTAGAAACAAAGAAGAATGTCTTCTTTAATTCATTATTTCAATTTAAACCGTTATTGATGCCTAGCAAAAAAGATTTATTATTCGTTGTGCATAATTTAGAGAACAACTGAGTGCCTAATTGTCAAACATTTAATTATACATGAGGCAATCATTATTCATTTTCTAAATATATATGTGCTTTTGTATGTGGCTATACTTGTATTAAAATTAATGTACTTTGCTTGAAAGGCTTCGCTTACTTTATTTACTATTAAATCATTTCGCATTAACTCGTCCTTAAATGTATTTGATTGGCTATTAACAGTCAATGGTCACGGTTCAATCCTAAGTCATATAAGTGCAATAAATAAGAATAGTAAAGAAAAGGTAGTCAGTGTCAGAAGATTCCCAAGTGCATATGTTAGATAAAATTTTTTTCAAATATTTCTATATAAATAGTGAACACGATATTTATATCCGTTTCAGCGATCAACGACTTTTTCTCGAGCTTAACTTTTTATGAACTTATTAACTTTTAAATATACAGAGTAATTTTTCTAACCAACGTTTACTTAATGTAAATTAAGAGGGATATTTCTATATAAATAGTTGAAACGGTAGTGATATCCCTGTCGGGGATCAATGAATTTTTCTCCAGTCTAACTTTTATTTATTAAATTTCTAAATATGCAAAGTAGTTTTTTCATCTAACAATTACTAGTAACTCCTAAAACTAAAAAAGATGAATGCAATGGGATATGCGAAGGCGGTTCGATAAGTACGTAGCCTCACCGCTCGATGGCACCACTATCGCTAAAGAAATTTCCTATCGTGTAGTATATTCTCATAGACAACTATTGTACAAATTTCAGCTGAATTGCACCGCCTTTAGTTTTGTTCTGAGAACGCGGGGAAGCGAACCTGTCCGCGGATTTTAGGAAAATGGAAGAAGGGCAATGTCTTTCGGTGATTCAATACTGGTTTTTGGAAGGAAATAGTGCTTGGTGGCTGTATACGGTAACTCTTCTTCTTCGATGATAATCGGAGATCAAATAGCTGTGGAAACAGTGGACTGCACCCGACGAATCTGCTTCTAAGGCTGTTTAAGATGTTTGCCACCGTTTTCTGTGATCTAATGATTAGCTAGAGAAAGAGAAATCCAAAGTACTCTTGTATGTTCATATATTGGGCCGATTTGATGCCAAATTACATAAAAAACGGTACGGTTTTGCAGAAAAAAAGTGCTCTTTAATCAGTGTTATTTCCGGCTCACATATTTGCCGTCGCCGTAGTCAAATAGGTCGTACAGGCGACAACTTTCTGTCTCATCTACCGTATACTCCTTAATTAGCTCCATGCGATTTTTGTGTTTAAACATGAAAAATTTGTTGACCTACATAAACTTGATTTATAAGATGGTTTAAAGAAGTAGGAACATCGCTGTGTCAAAAGAATTGAGCTACATAAAA
This sequence comes from Bactrocera oleae, assembly GCF_042242935.1. Lineage (NCBI taxonomy): Eukaryota > Metazoa > Arthropoda > Insecta > Diptera > Tephritidae > Bactrocera > Bactrocera oleae. The sequence continues at coordinate 60,673,384 of NC_091538.1, forward strand.
GTAAACTAATTTGAGAAACGAACGGACATTTAAGCAAAATTTTAGTTGTTCTTTTGTAGGCTAATTAATGATGTAGCACGTTCGTAATTGTTTTTACAACAAATTCTATTACACTCTCTTCTTCTCTTTAGCGTCATGGTCGCAAAAATTGGTTTGAAGAAACGCCTATATAAACAGCACAAGAGGCTCTGCATTAAAGAGCCATATTTCTGTCTCATCTCTAAACTCTACATTGTGTGTCAATTATTTGCCGCAGCCCCGATATTAGATACTCCACACCGTAACTGTCGTACATTACGGTGTGTACATTATGTTTGGTGTTCCATTGTTTTACTTTACATTTCTGTGGTGAATTTTCACTATATAAATCGGATACATGATCCATTAATTACAATCCTTAAAATATTTTTCTCAACGGAACTCATAATAAATCCATTAATCGTTGCCTCAATTATATTGAGTATGTATTATAATAGCGAAGAATACCGCAGCATACCGTATGAGCTGCTCCGAATATATAAGGTCTATAGAAACTTGCAACCGAAACAGGTAAGCACTGGAAGCGTAATTTTTCGTGTGCTCCATATTGAAATGCTGATAATGGTCGGTGCTGTGATCCCTGTTATATCATTCTGTTTCATAGTGGATTACCTACGCACGGGTCCGTTTTTAATTCATTATATACTCAATGCAAGCGTATTCAGTTTAGCTAATATACTCATAACTTTCAATATCACGCAATTTTGGTTGGCACTTCGTGTTATATACCAGCTCTATCGGGGTTTCAATGAGATTATAAAGCAACGCCTAAAACGTTTTAGTTCCATAAATTCAGAAAAAAGAGGGCTGGCCAGTGAAGAGGTCTTTTATGCCTATACGACTGAGATCTCATGGTACCAGCGTGAATTTCTTAGCTTACGCAAGGAAGCGGTAAACAATTATGAAATTTTGGACTCGATACGTAGTATATACTTTGATTTGGACACCATAATGACACGATTGACTAGAGTATTTGGTATTACGATGTTGCTGAATTTTATCGGCTCAATGCTGAGTCTTTCCGTGCAATGTTTTGCCGTGTTTAAATTCTTTGATGCGGATAATTTTTTGGGAGATATTTTAATAGAAATGTACAATCGAGTGCTGTGGCTTTTCATACATCTTGTGCGCATACTGCTGATTTTAGTCACTAATAATACAATCCTTGAGGAGGTTAGACTTAATTTTGTGGATTATTTAATATAGAATTTTTGAAGTATTTGTTATAGAAATGTCGTACAACATTTGCTTTGAATCAACTGCATATAACCTCGAAAGAAATGGAACGTGCAATCAATCGGTTTTTACTGAAGCTAATGGTTCATCAGTCTCCAGTGTTGTTCTGTGGAATTATAGAACTTGATTTATTCGTGGTATGCGGTGTAAGTATATATACATATCATCTGATCAAATACGCCTTGAACTGAAAAAAAAAAAAAAAAATTTCGCGTATTTTAATATAAATCATTATTATCGAATAAAGTTGACTCTTCTTAAGCATTGGTTGGGACATTGGGCATTATCTTATAATACCTAGGGCCGTTTTCCAACCTCTAATAACTACAACTACTCTTCAGCACTGTTTAAAAAGGCAATCCGAACACTGTCCAGATTTTTAACAGGCGTTGGTGTGCATGGTTTTTTTCGTTATGTGACCTTATTGTTAAAAAAATTGGTCAATATCTTCTCCTAGTCTCTATATAAAAATATTATTTTTGTAAAGCTGGTGGATTTTCTTTGATTACAATGTCTTTTTTGTTTTACTGCTTGTATCGGTCAAAAAAGGCAATATCTTAATGAAGTTATATTTTCGAAACCTTAAACAAGTCAAGGGCGTAGAGTAGTTAAGTTACTTCCGGCTGACCGGTTTCCGCCCATATTACTCAAATTTTTCCTATTCAATGATTTTACTAATATTATATTAATAAATAAAAAATATATTTAACATCAATACTGATTCTCTTATTATCTTAATTTTGAACAGATTGTTGGCGCTGTGACCAACTACTTCATATTTCTTGTACAAATCGATTTGGGCACTACAACAATATCGGATTTCAATATCACAGATACACCAACAAATAATCGTAATATTTAAGTCATCATATTTAATGATAACAAAAAATTATATATATAATCTATATTATACCCTTATATATAGTATGTATATCAAGTCTAAGTATAACATTAAAATTAATGCCTTCACCGACTATCTTAATGTAATCTAAATGTAAAGGCATTCATTACACAAAGAGATTTCAATTACGGTGTAATATTATAGAATGCATTGCAAAACAAAAGAAAAATTAAGTGTGAGTGGTCCGTATGTTACTCTATCTATATAAACAGGACATGCGCGCTTTCTCGCTTAGTTGCTGGACTCGAACGTAGCATTTACATTCCTTCGGTTATTCATTACATACCATGTTGCACCGTTGTTGTTTGTCACGTAAATTTGTTTACCAAATATTAAAGTTTCCTTTTGTAAAGTTTTGGCATGGATTGGTCAACTGCTATTTCGCTTTACGCGCGGCATGTGCCAGCATCGCACAGAAGATGCATGCTTTCGGCACCGATCTCGGCGAAGAAACCGGTATACTAGCCATAAGTTTGATTGCAAATCGTAGACTACATGCACTTGAGCGGTAAGTAATTCAGGATGGATCTGTTTCTCTTGGTTATATTCAATATGACAGAGCTGTTCTGCAGATTACTCTGGTTCGCCACAGTGCTCGTGTCCATATTCGCTGCGATACGTTTAAGTGGCGTTCAAGTGAGACGTTACTTTTATTCGCCGACTGTCATCTCGGTGGATCGAGATTATCGCGGTTGGCTTGGTCCATTGCCAGCTGTTACGCTCTGCTATTATGATCATATAGATTCATTCAAAGCGAACGAGTATATACAGGATAACTGGAATATTTCCATTGTGGATAATGATTACTTCTACTTTATGGATTTTCTCTATGCCGTAGTTAATGCAACGGCTAGTAATTATGCTGACCTAGCACGTTTCGCCGAAGACGAACGTTTCGATAACGTGGATCTAGCGGAAGTGGTGTATGCAATCGATAAACCTTTCGAACAAAGTTTGACTAGTTTTGATAAGAAAAATTCAACAATACAAATAAGAGCGGTAATGACAGAGCGAGGATACTGTTATGCGATTAATTCACCCATGTCGGAAATTCTAGCTGGGAGGTAAGCTATAGTTAGAGTTAAAAAAATTTTAAATTAGTAAATTTTATTCTCACAAGTTTAGAAATATCGAGTACAAAGACGTTATACAACCACTTACCTGTGAGTATGGCAAGCAGCTGTGCTTTATCAAAATGGATTTGTACGAAAGTACGGGAACAGTAAGTATAACCAAACTAACTATTGATCATTTGATCCCTTACCTTTTTTATTTATTTTTTTCGACAAGGTCGATATCCATTCGCCTTTTGAGGTTTCCGCAAGCGATGCTAATATTATAGCATTACACAAATCGGATGAAATTACCGCTTCCTTCAAAGTGCTTGAAACAGTGTAAGTAAGCCGTTTGTTATTTTCGATCTTTACTTTCTTTCTTTTACTCTAGTGCTTCGAATAATTTGCGTGATCTGCATGTGGATCAAAGGAAGTGTGTGTTTTACGACGAAGAGACATCACAACTAAAGGTTATCTTATAAACAGATAGTCTATAGTCTGTTCAAATTTTACTAAATTTTTTGTGCTTGAAACAATATTTTCAGGTTTACAGCAAAACTTTATGTTTAGTGCGTTGTCGCGCAGTTATGGCTCTGGAAATGTGTAATTGTGTACCGTTTTTCTATGCTTTTGTGGGTATGTTATATAAATATTTTGGGCGATTCAAATCAAATTATTCTATATAAAGAGACTGCCCAAAAAACTGAAAGTGGTAAAGTAAAATATTCTTTTATATTAACAAGCCAAAAGATTTAGACTGCTTAAGGGAGGGTCGCGCAATCGCCCAATATTATTTTAGGTGTTGATAGCGTTGGTGCGTCTTGTGTCTATAATAATCAAGGTTGTATCCGGAATGTCGAAAATTAATCTATAATCCATAGATGTCTGTAGTTTTGTAGGCAGTTTTCAATCATATTAAGATATGATCTTCGGATCTCGAATGGCTCTCTTGTGACATTCGAGCATAGGTAGCTGAGGAGATTGAATAATTTGTAGCCATTATATCAGATCTGTGATATGTTTGGAAGAGTGCGAATTTATAATGAATAAATAACGTATTTCCGAGAAAATTTGGATAAGCATTTTGATAAGCTAAAAATTTTATTTTCCAGAGGGTCCCAGTTGTAATCCTGCCGGCTTCGAGTGTCTACTCGATTTCAAATGGCCCATATGGGCTTTGCATATTTGCAAATGTCCAAGTACATGTATAGAAATCGAATACACTGTACAGACAGTGAAAAAGAGCTATTGGTAAGTCTAAAATATGGTAGCTGTTCTAATAGATCTTGAAGATTTTCTAATACCTATTTATATATTATATATATACACATAAAGGGGCGTTAAGGTCAATGACGAAATCGCCACTACAGATGTGGCTACATCCAGTTTCCGTTGGGATGTGATACCGCCCAAAGTACGTATGAGGCGTGATGTAGTCTTCAGTTTTGAAGATTTACTAGGTGGGTGTGAATTATATTTCTTTCATAAAAATTAAATATATATAAAGTAAAATTTCGTAGTCTCATTTGGCGGCACCTTGGCGCTGTTGCTCGGTTTCAGTCAAATATCTGTCGTTCGTATTGTCTATGTGATCGCCTATCACGTGATAATGGCAATTGTGGAGTTATTTCGTTGTTTAAAAAATTGTTGTGGCAACGGTTTCCACATTTTTAAACGCAAGCGAAAAAGAAATCAAATTTTACTGGCACAGGAAAAGCGAAAAAAGCGTTTTCATCTACTTAAAAGGCGTCAGCAGCTGATCGGCATACTTGTACATAAGAGTTTGTCGAAAGATGATCATTTCAGTACTGCCAGTGTTAATAATGGCCCAACAGATCTTAGTATTGATAAACCCGAATTCGAGTATGTGAACTGAGAGGATATGGAAAGTTGAAGATCATTCTACAAGGATGTTATTTTGCTTTCTGTGGTGTTACCAATCTGTTTGTATTTTAATTTATGGTGCTTGTTTCTTCAATGGCGCTTAAAATTTATCTAACAAGATCATTATCATTATGTCATCCACATTCTATGGCACAATACTTTATAATAAAAGACTTTATTTCGTTTATTGTGTACAAAACCACAAATATGTGTATGCTGGAAATATACTACGTCTGGCTGCTTTCCACGCAAATAATACTCGTATACCTATATATTATTAAATCCTACAGTAATTTATACATATAATTGAAAAATTAAACAATTTCATACAAGTTTCCTAGATAATTGTATCTTTTTAGAAGGGAAATCTTGTGTTTACATATGAAACTAGAGACACCTGCCCGTTGTTGTGCCCAAAACTCCTCGGTGCTGATTCAAAAGACCGTTGCATATCGACAAAGCGCATAGAGCCTGTCACAAATTTATTGTGACGAATAATATCAATTCCAACCAATTCGCTAGGTTCGTAGAAAGTATAGCAATCCAGATGTTTCAACTGTAGTCTGGACAGTGGAAAAGAAAGTGTCTAGATATCTCTCATTTTTCTCCCTGAAACTTTGACAAGTGGCGTTCTCCAAAATCTTCTGCTTGAAAGATACTTTAGTGGTCTGGCAGTCTGAGGCAAGAGTTGATTGAGAGCTCCCGACAAAATACTCCCCCATCGATTTATCGAAGTTTTATAGCAATCTTCACAGTAAGGCATCTGCCGGCTATGTCCTCGGGTGCCATACATATATATATGCTATTATTGGTGTTGTACGTAATGCACCACTGATGCCAATAAGAGCCACTCTGTTCACACGTTCTAGTTGTTTAGCAAGTGTGGCTTTACCGAGCGCATTGCACCAGAAAAATACCCCGTAGAATAATAGTGGCGTAACCACGGTTTCGTAAACTTAAATGAGAGACGGTCTCATTGACCTGCTGTTTTATGTACCAGAAACATTAGGAGAATTATCTTCACATATATTATATTTCAAATAAGACCTCAACAATCTCTTTTGTTTATAACTACATTTATCTGTCACAAAAATTAACATCTCCTTTTGCATTAAAAATATAGAAATAACTCATTAGTTTAAGTTCAAAAACATGCCCACACCACATTCCACATTCTTCTACTTGTACATCATAGGTAGACGTAAACTGATTGAAGTCAGTAAGAGCCCATTCTACTGTGTACCGAAAATCTTTCTTTATATAGATATGAAGCGTGTCAGGTTATAAACCTTTCTAATATATTTTTAGCTTTTTCTATATTTCCAGTAAAGTGAATCAAGTATACAGAAATGATTGTGTTAAATGTGAAATGAATTTGATTAAAAAGTTTTTAGCTTAGACATGGAAAGTTAGTGGTCATTCACTGGTCTCGGGTCAGGGGTCACAGCCTGACTTTCTTGTCAGTAATACGAAAGCAAATTTAATACTGCATGCCGAAAATTGAAATCATCCGCTCAATATTCGTACTTAACTCCCACTCCAGGCATTAGTCGTCAACCGCTTTGATTGAGATACCCACTAACAACTGATTATCGGCACTAACTTACCAACATTCTAAATCTAAATATTCTGTTAGCACTTACTCATAGATTACAATCTAGATAGATACATTTTCATATGCCACTGAACCTCATTATTTCTGACAATCAGTTGTTGGCTAACAGTCGCGGCAAGAAGACGCAAGTCGGTTTACGGTGCGCATCGAAAAGTTCATATTGGTTAAATTATTTCATAGATAATAAAAAACTCTAAAAGTCGCCTAGAAGTACAAATAACTTCATTTCACTTTTGCTATATTTGTTTACATAAAAGGAGAGAAAAATCTTTTCACATCCATCAAAATCATTCAAGTTGTTAGACAATCAGAGGGTGTGAATTAAGCTGTCCAAAGTGTGTGCCGTGTTTTGTGGAGACTTTTTAATTGAGATCAAAGATAACAAAGTGCAGCTGATAAGAAACTGTTTGGATATAAATTTAGTATTTAGTTAGACAACTTTGTAAGATAAATAAGTAAGTTGTTTATGCAAGCATATGTAAATATTTGAAAAGTGAGCATCGCCAGACTAAAGCATTTGATTTTGTGACAAAGAAGAAAGTAATTAAACTTCCAGAATGTACGAAATTCCTAGTAATTTGTGTTTGGAGTGGAAGAATCTAAATTATCATGTGCCATCGACTGAACAAAGTAATTATACGTTTTGGAATGAGTGCCGAAAGGTTAAGGAACTGCGCATACTCAAAGACGGTGAGCTTAAAATTAAAAAAGTGTTAAAGAATGGTGTAATATATTCTATGGAAAATATAACATAATCTTTTCTTTTGTATTTTACCCAAAAATATAATCAAGAAAGTGCATTATCATCAAAATATTACACGCATAAATTTTCATAACTTTTTATCAAATCTTAGAATTTTTATAGTATGACATTTAGGACTGGTATTGGCTAGACAGAGACAATGTTGTATTACTGACTTATGGAAATTAGCTTAATATAAATTCTAACGCGTTATAGATTAATAACTATGAATTATAATCGATATATTTGCTAAAAACGCAAAGGTACAGATAATTTAATCAAACATCTGTTTTGTTGTAATTTTCTCACTGCAACAGTAAGTTTTTCAAATAAAATTTCGAAAAAAGCGGGACTCCTGTTAGAAAGGTTTGTATTTTCGTATTAAAGAAGTGAGCCAGCAAAATGGAATAGTTCAATAAAATTATCATCTACGAGGTGTGTTCAAAAAATACCGACAATTTTCGTTTTTTGAAAAATATATTTATTCATTTCTCTACATTAATGTTGTCGCCATTCGATGTCATGCACTTATGTCAGCGCTTTTTCCAATCGTCGAAACATTTCCCAAACTCGATTTTTAGGATAGCCTTTAGCTTTTTCAGCGATTTTAATCTAACTTGAATGACCCTATAAGGTTGTTATTATTTTTGTATATTAGAAAAAAGTCACACAGAGTCATGACTGACCAATATGGAGGCAGGAACCTGTTTTGTTTTTGGGCAAGAATTCACGAACAAGCAGCGAAGTGTAAGCTTTTAACAAACGAAAACGCCAAGCTCATTAAAACAAGTCTAACCGTAGCAATTGCTACAGACAAACTAAGCAATGAATACAGCTGAAAATGTTGTCACACTTCAGAGGAGTGTATATCAAGATAATACAATTTTTGACAGTTGGACTTTTAAAATTCTCGGTATTTTCTGAACACACCACGTATACGAGTACTATATTTTTTATTTTGGACGTTCAGATACGAACCAACATTGAAATTAGAAGCATTTTTGCCGAAAACAGAAATATTTAGATCAGAGTTTCATCCCTTTTTCTCCTATTAGTGGTAAAAAAATATATGTGACTAAATATCACCCTAATGAAACTCGTTTAACTTTTATCGTCGTTCTCTCAAATGATTCTAAACTTTAAAAACTAGTAAGTATTTGTGAAACCAATTTTTCCGTTATTATAATTGTATTGAATTATATAGAAAATTTTGATTTACTAGTATACAATTCAATAGTATTTTTGAAACTCAGTACTAATTTATTTAACTGTTTACCTATTTATCTCAATATAGTCAGTGGCCACATGGAAACTGGCAATTTAGTTGCCATATTGGGTTGCAGCGGTGCCGGTAAGACCACACTACTTGCCGCCATATCGCAACGCTTGCGTGGTAATTTAACCGGTGAAGTTGTATTGAATGGCGTGGCCATGGGGCGAGATGAAATGACGCGTATATCGAGCTTTTTACCGCAATTCGAAATCAATGTGAAGACATTTACGGCCTACGAGCATTTATATTTTATGGTAAGCACCTGGGGGTGAGACTGTATACACATATGCATATATACTTATAGTACTCACAGCATACTAATTGGATTGTGAATACCTGTTGCTATAGTTCTCTCACATAAACTTGCTCTCTTCACCCCTACAGTCGCACTTCAAAATGCATCGTAAAACCACGAAAGCGCAGAAACGTCAGCGTGTCAACGACCTATTACTAGCTTGTGGCTTACGAGATGCGACCCATACGCGTATACAATCGCTTTCGGGTGGCGAACGCAAACGGTTGAGTTTGGCCGAAGAGGTACGCACATTATTTACATAAATAGTTTACGAGTCAGAGAAGCACATAAATAAACTATAATATTTATGCATTTGTAGCTTATAACCGATCCACCATTCATATTCTGTGATGAACCCACCACCGGTTTGGATAGCTACAGCGCTTATACGGTGATTAAAACGCTACGTCATCTATGTACGCGTCATCGTGTTACTAAACATTCGCTCACGTCCGTGTATGGCGAGGACTCGTTTACTACGCCGCTCAGCAGCAGTGAGCCAAGTACGTCTAATTCAATTGAAATGGAGGTGCTGCAATCGGAAGAGGATATTTTCGATTCGATTAAGGAGATACCCACACTAGGTGTGCTCAACAATAGTCCCAATGGGCGAGACAAGAAAGCTATTATCTGTTCCATACACCAGCCGAGTTCGGAAGTTTTCGAACTCTTCACTCATATAATACTAATGGATGCGGGACGTGTTATATATCAAGGTAGCACTGATCGTGCTTTACAGTTTTTTACCAAGTAAGTGGGTGTTTATGGGGAAGGGAGGGTGATAAAAATTCAATGTCAAAACTAATATTGTGTATGTGTTCTTCGTGTCTCAGTTTAGGTTACGTGTTACCGCAAAATTGCAATCCAGCCGACTTTTATTTGAAAACAATCTCTGATGCGCACACACAAGGCAAGGACGGTGAATTGATTAAAGCGAAATATGAGAATGAGACATGGGGTCGGTATTCGGCTAGTTGGCTGTTGCCGCGCTCCTACAGTGGTGATTATTTGTACAACATTAAAAATTTGTGAGTATGAAGCAATCTTATTTCGACACCTTTTCTGGTCTTTCTTAATTTAAAAGTAAAAGAAATCTATTACAGCCCGAAACAATCAAAATTTTATCAATATTTAATAAAATATGGTACATTCTCACATATTTCAGTAAAAAAATTCGTTGGATCTACCAAGTTTATTTACTTCTAATTCGATTCATAACAGAAGATAGTCGGAATATAAAGCAGGGCTTTATTTCACTAGGACTCTTCATGGTATTTGAAAATATTCTTTGATTTATAAAATGTGATGCTGAAATAAAAAAAAAATCTCTTTTCAGATTACCTCGTTGACATTGGCCATCATGTACTCCGGAGTGAGTGGTCTTACCCAGACATCGGTGCAAGATATAGGTGGCTCCATATTTATGTTGTCCAATGAAATGATATTCACTTTTTCGTACGGTGTGATTTGTGTATTTCCCAGCGCACTGCCAATTATGAGACGTGAAGTTGGCGAAGGTACCTATTGCTTCTCCGCCTACTATGTGGCAGTCGTTTTGTCCTTCATACCAATGGCTTTCTTCAAAAGCTATATTTTCTTATCGGTTATTTATGGCAGTGTCTATTATGCAAGAGGATTTATATTATACTTGACAATGGGGCTGGTGTTAGGTCTCTCGGCTATTACGGCTACCGCGTACGGTCTCTTTTTGTCGAGCTTCTTTGAGACCGTTACTATGGCTACGGAGTGTGCCGCAATTTTTGATTTGTTATTTCTAATTTTTAATGGCGCTTACTTCAATGTGGACTCGATACCGTATCTAAAATATTTATCATTATTCTTCTATTCCAATGAGGCTTTAATGTATAATTTTTGGATTAATGTGGATGAGATTGGTAAGAGCATAATTGAATTTTATTCGTAATACAGTAGAAGTTGGAGATCAAAATTTATTTTTCTTTCAGTTTGTCCAGAAAATCTGGATCATCCCTGTGTACAAAATGGTGTAGAAGTCTTAAAGCATGCTTCTTTCAAAACAGCCGAATATACTTACTGGGTGGATTGCTTGTGTCTTCTGGGTTTGGCTGTCTTTTTTAATATGGTGGCTTATTGTTTTATAAGAAAGTATGTGAAAAGAAGTGGTTACTATTAGAATTTGTAGTAAATTTTTTAAAGACATTTGTTGGACAATAATTATATGTATAAGTAACTCAATCAATTTCTATTATAACCCCACTACTACTGTAATATAAAAATGAGTTTAGACATTTTTGTATACAACTGATCATAGAAATAATTCTTAAAAATGTTCGATTATTAATTAATATTTTGGGAGCGTGAATACTGACCCGTAAATTAAGGGCCACACCCAGTGTTATAACCTAAAAAAGGCGATTTTTGGGAGTCAATGAAAATGATGATGCAGTGATTCCGGCCTTCTCCAAGAATGAAACAAAATTCGTACAATTACCTACAGCCGAAACAATTGACAAAATGGCGGCGTTCAAAAATTTCAATTTAATCTAAAATTTTAGTTGTTTTTGGTCTGCCAAAATTTGATTTTGGATCTGATCAAAAAATTGTTAGGTCATTGTTTGGAGAACTAACACACATATATATAGAAAATACAAACAAAAAAAAAAAAAGATAATAATCGGGTCATCTGTCTCCGAGTAATCACTAAAGCAAATTTGAAAAATTTAGTTTTGAGAAACACGCGTTTAAATGTAAACTGATGGAGCTGCTTAAACTGTGCGGCTGAAATTTAGAAAGTTGTAACTCGTTTGAGATATCGATTTAAAATTTAAGCATATTATTTTTATATATATAAAAAAAGTATAACCTATTGAAGCATATAAAAAATGATTATTTTTTATTTTCACACTAGATGTAGCCCTTAATGAGGTAATTCTCGAAACTTTTGTATCTTTGGAGAATGTTAATCAATAGGATGTGTTTTATAATATTATACAATGGAACAAGATTTGCTCAAAGCTTTCTAGTTTTATTAGCATAAAATAAAGACATATGGATAATTCATGTACGTAGTATTTTATGGATTATAGTAGCCTAGGTCTAGGTCTCTTATATTTGAGTTTGTAAACTATTTTAGGTTATTATATCTTCCGAGAATTATACAGAAAAAAGTAATGCGTGGTCACGTTCGATAAACTCGCCATTTTTTATTCAGCATATACCACTTACATATGTACTCATGTTTAGTTAGGTAACGGATGCTAATACCAAAGGGGTTTTAAAAAAGTACAATATGTATAGTACTTTTACTCGCTGACCGCGCTTCCAAAATATGATCTCATTAGCAATAGCATCAACTTTCAACCGTATTAGACTCGTTTGGATGTCCGGTTAAAGCGGAATCGTCGTAAACTCAAAGCCGATAAGCTTTTTAGGGAGGATACCCTTATCCTAATTTCAACCGATTGGAAGCGAGCCGGTATTCCGATGCTCTTTTGCGTTCTAGCGCTGAACTTATGCCCTTCAGTGAGCTTGGCAAGCGCTGTTCAACAGCCAGAAGATGTGCAACTGCAAGATCCGTTTGGCCCACAGTGAACCGTGAGAGGTCCTCGAAACTACTTGCTGTATCTCGCCGCAATTGTAGGTGTTCTGACTGGACACTGTAGAATAAGTTCAGACAGTGTGCGTTTAAATATTTTGTCGGATGCTCTTTCCCAAAGCTGTATGGAGGAGAGCGAGGTGAAATCAATTTGTCACCTACCCCTTTATTGTCCATCTTTTTTCAAATTGAGATAGAAATATCTCTAGGTTGCAGTTTCTTGGATTTGTATACCTTGGCTTTCAATGCTTATTTCCATATTGGCTCTCTACGTATATATGTTTGTCGTTCATATACTTGTATGTATGTTTGAATTCGTTTATAGTTTTGAGTTTAGAGACGACTGTACAAAAGTGAGTAACCACTAAACTCTATTATCCACAAACTTCTGGAAACTTAAATGCTCGCTGCTACAAGGAGCAAAATTTAATTCGATTTCTACTCCTCAGCGTTGCAACTATTCATCTGCTTCGAAACGAGCGGTCGTGGAGCAAACTGAACTTCCAACTTAACTGTAACAAGTGTTTGAGTTGCAACAGTGTGACTAACTAAGTTTTTAGTGGAGCTGTATGATTGCGTCTGTAAAGAATAGTTAGTTGATGAGAAAGTATACAAAAAAGAAAATTCATATTTGTAATGAATGTTGTTAGTGTTGTTATTACCCATTTGCACAGAGCTAAAAAGTCAGCGCGAACAAAGTTTACAGACGTTATCGATTCTTTGTGCGTCTGAATGAAAACAAATGGAACAATGAAACGCTTTAGAATACGAAAATTGCATAAATTTCTAGCTGAGCAAGTAGCATTGAAATCTTAATATGTACATATATATATATATATATATATTCATATACATATACATATATGTATATAGATATAATTATATATATTTTATTTATGACTGTAAGTATAGAATAGGGTGAACCACGTAGGGAATAAAAAGTTTGTGTACTGGGCTATGAGTTTGTCGGATGTTAATCATCTTAGTTTCAAGTGAGGACCCTGAGTACTACTTTCGGAACCAATACCGAAGGATTCTATAAATACCTTTACAGTTAGCTTAATGCGTCTCGGAACGTACTTTATAGCTACAAGGGAAGATTTAGGTTAGGTCATATCGTAGGGCTGTTCATGGCGCGCAAGGTGACACAGGACCCAATTTGAATAGCGGTGAACGGTGGTTCTTTGTGATTTCCAAAACTTCTAAATATGGATCACCAGACTCTTACATATCAACGAAGGGCTTGGAGCCAACCACAAATGTGTTAAGACGGTTAATATCAATTTCAGAAACTTCGCCGAATTCGTCGAAAGTGTGTCTACCGAGATATTTAAACCTCAGTCCGGCGAAAGATAGACAGTTGAAAAGAAAGTGTCTAGAGATTCAACTTCGCTTTTTTTTATACCACTTTGGCAATTTGAGCTCGACAAGATACGTATGTAACCTCATTGCTTGTAGGTCTATTGAATAGTCTCCAGTCAGAACAGTCTTACCATGGCCGCAAGATAAACCTCGTTTAAAGCAATTAATTCAGAGAACCTTTTACATTCCACTTTGGATCTTGCAACCACGCAAGCTTTGGTTTTTGACCTGCGCTTGCCAAGCTCACCAAAGAACAGCGGAGTACCGACTCGTTTCCAATCTGATGAAATTGTGGTAAGGGCACCCTCTCTAGCAAGCTTATCAGCTTTGCAGTTTCAAGCGATTCCGCTGTCACCCGGCTATAGGAGTGAATACACACCTCTTTGAAGGAAGCTGCACTTCGCAGCAGTACATCTACTGTTACCTTGATAACAGCCACCTCTGCTTGAGTGGAGTTTTGGGGTTGATATTCATTTTATCAACTGCCTGTAATTTTACACCTAAGCCGTTTTCGTTTCGACATCGCTGATCCACTTCAGACTTTACTATTTGTAACGATGATCATTCCTGTCGACTACTACTTCTATACTACTGAACTAGTACAAGTATGTAGGCAAAAGGATTCCGTTAGCGCAGTTCTCTTTATGTTTTGAGCGGTTTTGATTTTCAAAATCTGCCTTAAAAAGAACTCAAATGCGGATATGGTTGGCTATGCATAAAAACTATATTATAAAATATCGCTCTGAAACTTATAAATCGAAACCAAAAATTTTCTGCTGGGAATCGCCAAAGAAACTCACATATTATACGTAAATATAATAGAATACGTTTATTACTTATGCTTTTATATTTACATATATATCCAATACTCACTTTAGTTTCCAAATACATATACTCGTACTTAGCACAATATGCTTTCACCAATAAAAGTACAAATGCAAGCGGCTAAACTTTTGCTTGTGTCAATGAGCAATCCAACTACTGCCATTCGAATTCAAACTAACATAACTCAATGAGTGTCTCTATGCTAAGGAGCAGACATACTCGTATGCACTTATACTGCCACCGAGAAGAAATCATTTTAGCCAAGAAGCTGCAACTAAAATTACTAATACCAGTGAGCTCACAGCATCATCGACAGCACACAGCAACATGAATATCCTTGGAACGTAAGGATAACAAGCTGGGTGGCAAAATGCTTCGTTTACAAAAAGTAAGTTCCAAGCTTTCAGTGTACATATGTACATATGTTCATTTACAAGTATATACAGAAAATAAATGAACTTTCGTCTATATGACTGTTATTGTGTGAAAAGTTTGTGACCTCTCCGACGCCTTGCTAGCGCTTGTTAGGCAACTAGTAGTGAAGACTAGCATCGTACAAGTATTAATACTTATGTATGGCTTTCGTAGACACATTAGACTGGTGGGGAAACAAATGAAATTTCAAATCCAAAATTTCAAATTTTATGAAATATTGTATGTCAAACATTCGAGTTTCTACTCAGTTAAAAGTTCTTTCCGCAAAAGTAGTTTGCGAGCAAAGCATAAACAATTTAAATCTTTAAACATGAAGTATTGGACAATATTCGTATAAAATTGAATAAAGAGAAGTTTTTAAATAAACTTATGAAGAGCCCAACCGAGATCTATAAAAATTATATAAAAATGATTTAAGAAGGTTAAAAACAAACAAAAAAATATTTTTATCGTAAATTTTGCTGTCGTGGTAATTTTGGTGAAATTGTTTTATCCTGAGTTGACTTTATTAGGATGCCCGGTCAAAGCGGAATCGCTGGTAACTGTAAAGCCGATAAGTTGGTTAGAGGGGGCACCCTTGCCCTGCTCACATCGGGATGGTAACGAGTTGGACAAGCGCCGGTCGATGACTTGCTCCTGTGCGATTGCAATATTCCGTTGGGCTAGAGTAGAACGCGAGAGATCCATTTAACTACTTGCTTTTAGCAAAGTTCATATTGCCGCAAATCGCAGAATTTTTCGGAAGATTTTTCGACCAGTCTAATACCCGTGTTATGTATAAATGTAGGACCTTTTAAGCATGTATATAAGTATTTAAGTGTGTTTATCTACAAATAAATATAAATGAAATACGAATATTTCGAATTGTTCTGTTCACATTCTGTGTTGTTTTGAAACTGAACTCAGTTTTTCAATTATAACTTTGATCGAAAAAAGACAAAAGTACATACTATAGTCGTGGTTCTTATACAATGTGACTACACATAGTGGCACATGTTAGTCATACGAATAACTGCTTACTTAGTTGATTCAAAGTTCAAGAGGCTGGATGGTCTAGGCGTTTATGGTAATTGTAGTTGTAAGCTGTGAAAGTTTTCTTCATATTTTTCGCTTTCGAATTGTTGACTTTTGTGTAAATATTTGATAAATTTTTTTAATGAATTTGGTAAAACAAAAGTCTTTTTCAAACGAAGTTGTTAGTTGTAGAAATATTGTTGAAATTTTTGAGTTTATGAAAAAATATATTGAAAAATTAGAAAAACCTTAAATTTGGGTGGATCGAAGCTATAATACCCTTTACAAATACAAAAGATTCCTTACAAGAACTTGATTCGGAATGTTCAGTTTATATGGCAGCTATATGCCATACTGATCCGATTTGAACAATTTGTTGGGATATTACACCGTTGCCTTGGACAATGATTTATATCAAAACTCGGATTGATATCATACTATAAAAAAATTGATATACCTATATCTTTCAATTCTATAGCTGTCCGATATCGGCGGTTCTGACAAATGAGCAGTTTCTTGGGAAGAAAAGAATTTCAGATCGATATCCGAAACACTGAGGAACTAGTTCGCGGATATACAGACAGGAAGATGGACGGACGTGCTGACAGATGCACATGTCTAAATCGATTCAGCTCGTCACCCTGATCACTTATATATTTATAGGGTCTCCGACATTTCTTTCTGGGTGTTATAAACTTCGTGGTAAAATTAATATACACTGTTAAGGGTATTAAAAATGTATCCTGAGGCTTATATATATCTTTTGATATGCGGAAAACATTATTAATATCTCGGATAATGCTCGTTTTCCAGACTACATCCCGCTTTTATCTACTCTTTTTATGTCTCATATTAAATTCTCGAAGATACCTACCGTATCATAAAAACCTAATTCACAAAACGTGCAAATGATATGAAATATCTGGTAGTACTTTGGATATTGCTACGGTTGTTAGGTGTAGATAAGAACGCACGGCAAAATACAAACTGAAACATAGGATCGGTGAAATCATGAGATACCAAACCTTCGGATATATAAGACAACTTGACGTTAGAGAAAGAGAAAGCTCTCTCATGAAATGCCAAATCAATGAACTCAAATAATGATAAATATTCAGACTTTAAGAAATCCTTCTGGTTAGAGCTTTCGAAAGTTGATTAATGAAATCTAAAATTAATAAACTTGGATATATGGTAGACAAATCTTGAGGAGACCTTGAGTTCCGATCTTTCGAAAGTTTATACCTAAAATTTTAAATCAGTAAACTCGAAAGAAAACGAACTTCGGACTTTAAGAGATGTATGTGTTATGTGTAGAGCTTTCGAAGGAATCTCTATGAAATACTAAGAGTCTGAAAGCTCTTAACATTCTCATGATAGAATATCAAGTAGGCGAACCTAATGGGACATTGTGTTGACATGTAATGCGTACCTGTTTTCCTCGTTATATAGATATAAAGTGGGGAAATCGGAACTGGCTTAGATAAGATGAAGTCGGAGTCCACTAAATTGGGGTAAAGGAGCTTCACATATGATCCGTGTACATTAGGTCGGGCAGGTTTACGTTAAGGTAGACTTGTCGAAATTTGAGTTCGTTTTACTTAAGTAAAAATTCCATTAAGCTTTTTCCAATCAAAGCTCAGTAAAAGTCAAGCCTTGTAACACCTTCATCCAAGCGATCAGTATAATATAAAATATTGGCAGATTTGCACATTAGCATTCATTCTCTTGTCATACCTTTGACAAACGAGCACGACCTACAATCTACAAACTATACATACAAACATACCAACATACTCGTATGTACATATTTACACAGTTGCTACAATTGCATTTTGTGCATGCAATGGTAGACAGAATGTTGCTAGTTTACAGCTGCATAAATTGCCAGCAACATGCCGTGCAACGAATGCAACAAAAATATGTAGGCTAACATATGCACATGCATACATACATACGTATATAGTTCAAATGCATTGATGCATATGTCAGTAATAACATTGAACACGTGCTGCTGCTCCATTCGCGAACAGTGTTGTTCTTGCTGTTGTTGTTGGTCAAATCGCGTTCAGCGCATTCGTAAGAATTTCGGAATTTCGTCTAGTTGATTATTGTTATGTCATGTTTTTGTTTTTGCATTTGCTCCCATGTCTGCCGGTGGGCCTCTATATTGTTTGAACCAGTTTGTTGTTGTGCATGCACTGTTGGGGCACGAATGCGCTGACGGTGTGTGGGTGTGCGTGCTGCTGAGTCATTGTCGCGTTGCGAATTTTTCAATTCGTCGATCTTTATTTTGCCGGTCTTTTGGTTATATATATAGAATCGTGGGTATGTATGTATGCCTATCTGTAGCTGTATGTATGTACATATATTGTTCGATATTAAATGCGTTTTTTGATTTCTTTCGAGTTTTCAATGTTCTTCCAGGTACTATACATACATACTATGTGTGTTATGAATGCGAAAATGGTAATTTTATTTATTTTTTCAGTAATAATTAAATGTACCACTTTTTGAAGTGATCTTTGTTAATACAAATAATTATAGATGAAAATATCAATCAAGAAATATCTATTCTTCAAAGGTCTACCATGAAGTAATTACGCAGATGAACAATGAGTGAACCCTCTCAAAATCTATTATATGTACATATACTTAACAGCATGTGATCTGTCACCAACTATCGAATTGGTTTTTGACGGAGCCTTTTCTTTTAGAATGGATTTTATGTCCCACAATTAGGCTACTCTAATGGAATTGAGAAACTAGTTGAGCTTAGTATACTGGAGTCTTGTACCATTAATGTATAGAATCCAGCTTCTTCCAGTTGATTTTCAAATATATAGATTCGATTATAGAATCTAGCTTCTTCCAGTTGATTTTCAAATTAATTCTCGGAGAATGGCGTTTTAAAGATTAGTATTCATACTGCTCAGAGAGTTATGCGATTGCTTGACCAAGTATTGTTTGCGCACGCATCTAAGATGGACAACAGCAAAGAGACAATACGTTATATTTTACAGTTTTGCTTTGATAAAAGCGAAAATGTAAGCCAACCGACTGATAGTTTTTATAGTCCTGATTCTGTTTATCGATAAAATAATGGAAATTCTCGGGTTCAATCGTCACGTAAGCACTGTTTCCACAATTAACGCGGAAAAACTTCATGAACGGCAGATGGAAATCTACGAGTGGCTTCTGAATCGCAACAAAGTCAATTCATTTCTGAAACGAATGTATACCGGCGGTAAAAAGCTGATATCTTATGATAACGTCAAGCGAACATGGTTAGTCGAATTGCGGTAAGTAGACTCAAACGGTGGCTAAACTAGAATTGACAGTCAGGAAGGTTTTGTTATGTGCTTGATAGGATTGGCAGGTACTATTTATTTCTTATTATTAGTTTCTTACCTATGGCCAAACTCCTAATTTGGGTCTATACTTTTATAGAAATCGCCCAGAAGTGACAAGTTTTGACCAATAGAAAAGGAATTGTGTTATATCAGGACAACGGCAGGCCACACACAGCGTTAGTGACTCGGCCGAAGTCGCGGAGCTTGGTTGGTGGGTCCTTATACATCCGCCTTTAGTCCAGATATTGAAAGATTTTGCTGGTGAAAAAATCGCCTCAAGAGATGCTTATGAAAATCGACTGTCCCAGTTTTTTGCCAATACAGACGTGGGTTTCTGTGAAGGTGGCATTATGAAATTGCTTTCAAAATGGCAACGTATTATCGGACATAACGGTGCATATTTTGCCTCAATCGGATTATTCTAACTATGCGAAATTAAACTCATAAATATAAGCCAAAATTTAGATTAGTGATTTTTTTAAATAACTAAAGTGTTTTATATAATTTCGAACTAGAATCTGTAGCAGTAACTACTTTTGGTGACGCACTACAATTATTTAATGAAACTCTAATATTTTGTTTCGCAATACCTAGCAAATGTGCATTGATATGCTAAATTAAATAAGTTTTTCTTTTTAATTTGCTGCCATTCGTTTCGTATGACTCAAGTTACGCCTTTTTTCACAGTCAACCAATTTGATCGCCACAGCTAATTACTCACTTTAATAATAAACTGCTATAACAAAAAATACAATAAAACAACAATAAAACAAAACAAAGAGCTAGTAAGACAAAAAACTAAACAAAGTAAGTATGTGAATAGTAAGAATAGCTTCAAACAGCAAAGCAAAAGTCTCAAGTTGCATTACTGCAGCGAGGCTGAGTAAGGAGAAAAATTATTTATAAAAAAAAGTATTTGCTTATTTATTGTTGTTGGAAAGCTATTAGTCCATATTTAGCATGCCTAGTCGTAATTTTACATGCAAACATACGTACAAGTATTAGCAATCTGTTATTGCTAGTACTGGCTGATTGGACCAAGTATGGGCGGTTTGTAATGCAGTCATGTGACGACGGTGCCGTAATTTTCGCATTACTGTCAGTATTTAGCGTTATTTTACAATTGTTGAAGCACTCTCAATTAATTTTAAAACAATATACAAATATTCACCAAAGATATTCTATAACAGTAAGTGTTATAACACTAATGGTATAACTTACTAGAAGAGTCACATTTCTTTCAACAATGGAAGTTACAGTAGCCGATGGACAGAACACATCGTTGAAGGTATTTGAAATGGAACTTTATTTATAGTCTGTTAGGAATTGCCTTCTCAAAAAAATTTCTCAAATACACACAATCGGGGTTGATTTACACTTGTGCACTGAGCTTCATTTCTCCTAGACCTCGCGGTAGTATTCTATCAAGATCATCCTACAATGTGGTACCAGTTCATAAACACACATAGGATATACATTTTGACTCTCATAGTCATGGACAATTTTGCTGGAATGAAAATTAATTGCTCGATTTGATAACTGATGAGCTTAAAAAACTTTGTCGAAAAATGAGAAATTAGATACATTTTTAAGAATTTAAATAGCATCAGTACCGATATAAAACTGTCCTAGTGTGCTTTGACTTAGTCTACCAAAGATAAAACATTTGTTCCTACATTAGTACAAACATTTCTATGTTCGTTTATGATGCGAGCGATTTGTTTGGCGATTTTTACCATGGGATAAAATTTGAAAAACAAGTTTTCTTGAAATTCCTTGAAAATTGTCCTGTTGGCATCAGTGAGGGCCATACCAGCAGAAACTTCCAAAAAGTGTGCGGAAAATTGGATTAATCGTTGGCACGCTTATATCGACTGAGGAGACTATTTTGAAGGCGATAATAAAGAATTGTATTAAAATATTGTACTTCAAAATGTAGTATTTTGTCAGTCCGGGTCAATTTTTATGGTAAAAAAGTCCTAGTGTGATTTAACATAACCTATATGTGCCATGTTCACAATACCATTTTTAAAATATCTTTCTTTCGACATGAAATGAAGAAGACTGGGAAAGGCAGAAACAGATTGAGTGAGAGAGAGAGAGAGAGAAGGAAAAAAAAGAAAGAGATATGTGAAAAGTGGTAATTCCAATAATTTAGTTCCAATTCAATGGAATCGGTTTGATGCAATAATTTTATATTTCTGTATTTAAATATATTACAAAATAAATTTACTAAATTCATGTGCAAAAAGAGATAGATAATGTAAATTGACGTAGAAAAAAATCTTTATCCATATACTACACTACAAGTATATATGCACATATAATATACAATATATATATATATATATATGTATATATATATATCTTCGTCACTTGTTTGAAAATTGTAATTAGATCTTTTGCCGTTAAACTGATTCTAACGCTACAATAACTGCAAAACGACACCAACCGTCGGCAAATTGACGCCCTAGTAAAAGTGATTAGTGTTGGAATTCGTGGGTGCGGCAGTCGGTGATCGGTGTTTACACGAAAGCTACTAAGTGTTAATGAGGATGTGTTCACGCCGACAAGCGCACCGACATTCCTATTATAAATATATACAATATATATTTGAAAACTTGGCGGTATTTACTTAGTGTCAAGTTCGTCTTATTTTAAGCCACTTAGATATCTTACTCTGTTTACTTAATACAAACGTACATTCTTCACACGTAAACACATTTCATTCTATATAAAAGTGTAGTCACAGCTTTTCTGCGGCTACCTACAATGCAACTGATCTTGAGTGTGAAGTTTGTATTTATTATCGTAGCTATAGGATTACTATACGTATCTGGTATGACTCTATACCCTGCCATACTAATCAAATATGAGTGAATGTCTAAATATAAATATACCATATATAAATATAACTTATATATGTGCATACATATGTATGTATGTTCAAGGTACAATACATTACTGAAATTAGTGTATCAAAATGCTATAATGTGTGAATTTATTCAAGATTTTCTACGGACTTTTTTCCAAACCTTGTGATTATTTCTCTTTGGAACCATACCATAACCATTTCGGCATCCTACATATTTTATTAGTTATTCAGAAGTACAAAAGTTCTGAGTTCTGAGGTATTTCACTATAGGTAAACTGTGGTATTTTGCTGCACAAAAATTTGCTCCATATGGATATATCTTTCAAAATAATATAAATACGAGAATAAATTTGATTACCTTGAAGCTTTTCCTCTTCGCTAAATTCAAATATCTGCGTTTGTGAACACGTTCTGAGACCCTAAAGTTCAAAGGATATCTGTAAATACTTAATCTATATTGTACGATTCAAACCGGGCTATTATGTAATTTTTTCGCGAAAGTTAACGGTATAATACTTTACTATAACAGTTTCTGTGATGTTGACTGATACAGAGAAACCTCCAATTTAAACTTACTAATATACTGAATTCTCTTGAACTTTTCATTATTGTATAAAGTGTGTGGATCTTTCATTATATCTACAAGTACTTACGTAATCGTTTATGAATGTGCTGGGATCGAAAAATGATTTTTTAAACTTCACCCTATATTATTGTATTTTGCGTTTAAGAGTCTCGACCCTTAAGGTTGGTTTGGAGTCATAAGTATACCTTTTCTTTATCGATCCGAGTGAATTATTGATTCTCACGGCATAATTCGTCATTTTATGGCTACACTTTCATTTACTTATGGTGGGTTTAAACTAATATGAGCTTTTCGGTAGTGAATTCGACTTATTTTAATCCAATTTCGTTAGAGTCATCAGTCAGTGGTATGTTGGTTTCATATGTAGACATACAAGGTGTGTTCAAAAAATAACGGAAAAAATATTTATTAATATGTCTACATTAATATTGTCGCCTTAAAAATAGTCTCCATTCGATATTATGTACGGTGGCTTCGTTACAATATTGTTTTTGGCCAAGAATTGGCACACAACGAAGTGTGAGCTTTTAACAAACGAAAATCGCCAAGCTTATAAAAATATTTCTAACCTTAGCAGCTGCTGCAGACAAAGTAAGCAAATAATACAGCTGAAATTTTTATTTATAACAACATCATAACAAATTTTTGACATTTGGACTCTCCAAATCCGAGTACACATCCTACATATACAGTTTTACGATGTTTGGTTGGTGAATTCGTATTTAAAATTGAAACAATTTTCAGATCCTAGTGGGTTATTGTTTTTATTAAATATATTGTTGATTACATTCATGTATGTATTTTACTTCAATTGGGCATTCGAATTTATATAAAAAAAAAATATTTTTTTTATTTAATTATAAATAAATGATAGTGATCAGTAAGCTGATAGTCATTTAATGTTAGGTTAAGTATTGGTAAAATATAATAAAAGTTTTTTATAGCAGCTTCGGTGTGAATTTTTAAGTTGTATGCCTACCTACTTGTATATTAAAGAATTTAAAAAATAATATAGCTCATTAAAAAGTAAATAAATTGCCTTTAAATTAATGGATGTGTATGAAATAATCATTATAATAAAATGCAATAAGAGCGTTAAACGCTTAATTTTTTTATATCTTCGTTACTTTTTAGTTAAAATCACAAATATTTAAAGTTTTTCTGCGTTCAATTGTCTCGAAACGTGATCGAAATTCGTAAATGGCAATTTCAACGACACCAAAGCAACGTCCAAACTGACAGTCTCCACGAGCAAATACAAACAGTTCTTCTCATATATGTATGTACATACATATAAGTATTTATAATATGCATATATTTATTATGTACATGCGTACATATGTATATACCAGTAAACATGCAAAAAGTTATGAGAAAAATATTTATCAAATAATCATTTTATTTATACCTAAGTGACATTTTATTATTATTAAATGAAATTAAAGTGAATTCAAGTGATTGCGATGTGATTCTCGGTTGTTGCTCGGACACGTCGCCGCCAAAAGGATTTTGAACTGTTGTCAAACTGAATACAATTACCACGAATTATTTCGTGGGTGCCGAAATAATTATGCATATGTCTGTATGTGTGTATGCATAAAGGTGTATGTTTGTATTATATAAATTTATGCATTTGTGTATATTTGTGTTTGCTGTTTTTATACCGACTAACAGATATGGAGAAGCATTCGTCTGAAAGCTTTTACATTTCTGTAGATTAATCATCACAGTAGTCTTAATCGCGAAGAAATTGCGACATTATTTTTATAAAAAAAACAGTTACTTTGTATGATAACTATACGGTTAGAATTTTAACTCCCAAATGCCTATACATTTACAATATATGTACATATGTAAATATTCCCTTGTTGATTTTTCTATAGTCAGTGGTTATATATTTAGAGAAGACAATATTTGGACTCTTACTCATGCACGATTAAAATGTTAAATATTATATCAACAAAGTCATTGGAGCTTAAAGAGGACGACTTAAGTATTAAAATCTGGTAGCGATGTGCACTAATTTAGATAAATATCTTTTATACAGTATAATCAAAAATTCACAAAATGGCGTCATTTAAAAAAAAATTAAATGCTAGCTAAAATGATCATATCTAAAAACTGATGGGTTATTGTATGGAGAACTATATACAGAGAATCTGTTAGGTACTGGATCATTTGTCTTCGAGTAATCACTGCAAATCCGAAAAATGTATATTTGAGAAAAAAGTGTTTAAAGATAAACTGATGGATCGGATTGTATGTAGCGGCTACACTTTAGAAGGCTGTAACTAAAAAACCATTTGAGATATAGATTTGAAATTTCGGTAGGTTATTTTTAAAGGTACATATATAACAAACATATCGAATAAAAAAAAAATTTTTTTTTTTCTATTCCACATATGGTCTGCCCCTTAAAATAATAATGCTAACTACTTTACTACCTAGTTTGACATTAGAAGTTTACTCTTTTTGTCGATTAAATCAAAATATACAAACCGATTTCTGTGAAAATAAAATAAACAAAAAACTCTCAGCAAAAATTGGATTTAAGCATTAAGTTTTGCTTCCACGAAATTACTGTTCACAACAAAAAAAAAAAAAAAAAAAATTAAAATAAAATTTATGAAACAATTCCATTTGGCTACGCAGCACATACATACATACTTATAACTAAACATATAAACGATTTTAATTATCATTTATCATTTTTAAAGTGACAAATGTTTATAACGAAATGTAAATATGCCAACACACACACAAGCGAACCTGCATACAAAAACTACACTATATAGGAGAACCGAAAAGAATTCAGGCGGCGTTCGCTTTGTCTTTAACGCTAATATTATTTAAAAGCGATTCTGCTTAAGCTCCACCCAACTCTTAAACATTCGTACGCGTATTTGTACAAACATACATATTTATTTATTATACATTTATATGAAATAAAGCTCAAGTGTGTGTATGTGGGGGATTTTGTGTCGCAGCCATGTTTTTAATACCCACACATATACATACATATGTACATGCAAGTATGTATATTATATATTGTTGATTGTCGGTCGCGGTGGCTGCACAGCCGCCGATTTCTGATTGCTGTTTTAATAACATTAAGCGATTAAGTATAGCAAAAACAAATATAATAAAATGAAAACGCTTACCTTGCCTCTAAAATATACAATATATGCATACACATATATTTTTATATACATATGTACACAAGTATATGCATATATAGGAATGCGCGTATTTCTTACCTTGTGGCTTATAATTCGCTACTATTTCTTCTGTCCGTTTTTATTAGCATCTATGGCGGCGAATATCAGCGCCACAAAACTGGCTTTGACCATGGCAACAACAAAAAATGAGAAAACAACAGTTTTAATTAAATGCGATGTATAAATATTTAATAAATATTTAGTCGCGTGTGAGTGTGTGAGTGAATGCGTAAATTTGTAAGACAGTGGGCTTTTACATGCATACATACATATACTATACAAGTATTTAGATAAATGTGCGCATACATACGTACATTAAGGCGGAGGAATTAAATTTAATAACGAGAATAATAAATACTTATTTACATAAATACATACATATGTATGTACATACTTATGCATATATACGAATATGAGTGATAAAGGCAAATGAAACTGTAAAAATTAATTCAACTTATGCCGCGCCTTTTACACGCCATGTGCCAATGACTGAGTATAATCACACTCACACATGTTGCTTTCACACGTACCGCCATACATACATATGTACATATGTAACGTGTGTCGGTTTTAAGTGGTCTGCATTTTGGTATGATGCTCGGATATACACACTTATGCATATGTAAGTTAATATGTGTGTATTTATTTATGCATGAATCTTAAATACTTTTGAGTTAATAATTTGGCGTTTTGTCTGCTTTGGCTAAGACGTCAGCAACCAGTCGGCCAATCCGCCTTTGTCGGCCATTGGTTGTAATGAAAATACTGAATATTTATTCGACAAAGAGAAGCGATTTTCTTATTGGAAAAAATGGTAGAGTTAAAGATGGCTACTAAGATTTTTTTTCTGTAGAAATCGAGGTCATATATATTTTAATGCTGTAAATAAGTTGTTAAAAAAATTAATAACTTCATCGCTTGAATTTCTGCTTGACTTAATTACATATATAATACTGGGAATTCTGAATATTTATAAATATAAAATTTAAATTCATTTGTTTAGCTAAACTAACTATTGAAGAGTTTTTACTAATATTATATATTTTGTTATAGAAATCAGTTGTGAAAAAACAACGAGCTTTGGTGTCTTCGTGAAATTAATGGACTGTATACATATATTATACAGTATTATTGACTTATAGATCTATGGGCAGATTATGTTTCTTATTTGAAGTAACTGATTAACTAAAAAAAAGTAAAACGTTAAGTTTATGGATGCATTTTTTACAGTACATATGTACATATGTATGTATAACTTAATCTGAAAACGTAACTGGACAATGGTTTGCATCCAATAGAAAACGTTTTGATAGTTCTTTTAAGCCAAGTTTTTTAATAAAAATAACCTTAAAGTCGGATTGAGATTACTGAATAAGTCAGTTTGTATGACAGCTTTAAGCTATAGTGATCTGAGCTGAACAATTTGTACGGAGATTATAATGTTGTTTTAAAAAATAGTTTGTGCCAAATATCGTGTAAATATGTCTTTGAATAAAATAGTTTGCTACACAAGGACTTGTCAGTTCGAATGGCAGCTACATACTTATGTGCAATATGCTATAGCAGTTTAATCTAAACAGTTTGCACGGAGATTGTAGCTTAGCATTGGGCTTGGATAGAAAAGGACGTGTGTAAATTTTCAGATCGATATCTCAAAAACTGAGGGACTAGTTCAC
The DNA here is from genome assembly GCF_042242935.1 of Bactrocera oleae. Classification (NCBI taxonomy): domain Eukaryota; kingdom Metazoa; phylum Arthropoda; class Insecta; order Diptera; family Tephritidae; genus Bactrocera; species Bactrocera oleae. Next base: position 60,701,342 of record NC_091538.1, read on the forward strand.
GTATACCATAACATATACAGACAGACGGCCTTGGCTAAATCAATTTAGCTCGTAACTCTGATTCTTTATATAGATATTTTATAGGGTCTCCGACGTTTTATTCTGGGTATTACAAACTTCGTTGCAAACTTAATAATAACACTTTTTATACTCTCGCAACATGTTGCTACAGAGTATAATAGTTTTGTTCACTTAACGGTTGTTTGTATCACCTAAAAGGTGTTTAACCGATTTAAACCAAATTCGGTACATAACATTATTCTCATTTTTCTATGTTATATTCTCATATTTCTATGTTATAGTGATCTATCTGATTCAAGCAAAATATATAAAGAAAAATCAAACGAGTATACCGTTTGACTTTGTGAGAAAAATGTTCGGCTACATCCGAACTTAGCCCTTCCTTACCTGTTTAAAAAAATATTCGTATTCATTGTCGATATATGCGGGACTTTTCATATATACTTAGGAGTTTTCATAGGGGTGCAACTTTCACCGACATTTGTGCAAATTTTGTATGAGGTATGTTACGTAATCAATATTTTAAAGTTTAGCTTAATGAATTTTTAGCTTATCCTTACCGCACAAAGCATGTCGCTACCCAACTAGTACTAAAATACCTGATCTTTTGCTTATAACTAGAATGTCGAGTAGAGGTGGTACAAGAGAATACAAATAAAAGTCGCTCAAGCAACCAATTTGACAGATTTGACTCTCTGTGATGTTTTTCATTTATCTAAGCTTATGTAATCATAAAAATGTTTAAAGGCGGTTTGGGTTACGGTTTGAACTGTATGTATCATTTTGGATTGGTTCTACTTATCGGATATCGGTTTTACGGTTCAAATTCGTTCGGTTCAGAATCGGTTAATAGTCAATTCGATGATATGCTGTACTCCATATCTTGAATATTTCTGATTAACTGACCCCAAATAGTTTTTCTATATATATTTAAACATATACTCACTATATGATTAACCCTTTTGTTGGCACATATAATTTTTTTTATATTAATTTATCTATGTATATTTATATTGTACTTGTAACTCAAAATTATAATATATAATATGAGAAACGAATATAAAAATTTAAAACGTTGTTTACCTCATTAACTTGAGACTAGCAGCTCAGTTCGGGAAGAGCTTGTAATGAAAGGCGAATGTAGAAGGCTAACAATAGGCCAAGATGAAAAGTTATGCTACAAAAAAGCTATAATGTTGTTAGTATTCTCATAAACTTTTTTCGTGTTCTAAGTTAAGTGTTGTAAAAAATTTAAAATTTCTGAGTTAACTAAGGGTTAAGCTAAATTGAGTGGCGTATTTAACTACCGAAGTTCAAGTATCATTTTGCGTACGCAAATCTCTCAGTTATGCTTAAGTGTTTATTTGTAAAAATTTAAAATGCATACATATGAGCTCATATATGTACATATATATGCATGTAGATATATTCATACCTCATATCCAGCGCTTAGCTACGCATGTTAGTTTTCGCATATGTAGCTTTTGCTGTTGTTGCTTCCTTTTATATTGCTGAATATTGAAACAAATTCATTACGCTCGCCGATGTAGCGTTCGTACACCGCTGTTTGACAGCAAACGCGCAGATTCATGTGTTCATATGTGTGTAGGAATGTTTGCAAACTGTGTTCTGTGTGTGCGCGTGCGTGTGGAACTCGCTTAAGTGGCCACTCAGATTGATCATTCCATGATATGACCAATTGCCGCAGAATGCCACTGGTCTCCACTGGGCCTGCTAGAGTATAACCTCAGTGCTGGCGTGACAAATCGGGCATTCATACGCTTATAAATATGTATATAAATATTATATACACATATATATGTATGTATGTATATAATATGTCATGTGCCATATGTAAAGTGCCTTTGGGGGAGTAACTGACAAAAAAATGCATACCCGAGGGCAAATTTGTCAAGTTAGCTTTGTTTACGTGCATATCATTGCGCATATTATTTACTTCAGTGTTAAATGATGTGGATATTTACATAAACATACTTATGTATAGATTTGTATTTCCTAGAAAGTTAGAAGGTAATAAATTTTAAATGTAAATTTGAGTTAAGAAATTGTAAAATAAAACTCTGAATATAATATGAAAATACAAATTAGTATCAAAAACAGAACAAAAATTACGCTATTTGCTAGAAATGGAAAGAATTTAGGCAATGTAAAATATAAAGTGGTGTCTTCTGAAAGAAATTGTGCGAAAGTGGTCCGATAAGAGCTTATCCTTACCGCTCTATGGGTCCACTATAGCAAGACAAGTTAGCTTCGTGTATTATTTCTTATAAACATCTATTGTAAAAATTTCATCCGGATTGGATAGCATTTAGTTTTGTTTTGACCTACCATGAATGCGGACGTGTTTGCGGATTTTCGAAGAATGAAAAGGGAGCAATATTGTTCGGTGATTCGATACTTGTTAGAAGTTTCACGATGAACTCATAGAGCTCGTGGATATTGTATAGGATTACTTATTTCTTTCGATGGTGACCGTAAACCAAGGAACAGTCAAAATAGTAGACTTCAATTGATAAACCTGCTCCAAAGAAAGCGAAGACTGGCTTAGAGGACGGTAAGTTGAAGGCCTGGAGATAAACAAACGGTACATGCGGTATGCCGCTTTATAGGGCTGGTTTGACGCCGAATTGTAGAAAAGTCGACCACATTTGTGAAGGAGTAAAATGCTCTTCCACCATGACAATGAAACGGCTCACATCCTCTCAGTCGACACTGACAAATTGTGAGTGAGGCTACGAACTTTTGCATCATTCACGGATTTGACGGAATAAATTGCTTGTATGAAAAACGTTTTCATTTGACGAGATATCTTCTGGAAATTGGGCATGTATTAGTGCCTAAGGCAATGGTGCAATATCCAAAGAAATGGTTCACATCGGATTATTATAGCATTTAGCTGCCATACAAACTGGCCGATAACGTTAGTGTAAGGAATCTTTTGTATTTGTTTTTTCTTGTTTGCAAATAAATCAGGCTTAGAGTCATATGGCAACGCTATATAATCATACAGTTATATTATCTATGTCGCAAAAGTGTTTTGACATTGTATGTCATCTAAAATTTCTCAAAAAAATACAAGTGGCAACTTTTTCTCACAAACACACATCAGCTTAAAGATATTTAAATGAAACTAAATCACATAAAACTATAAATTTTATTCAATGCGTGATGCGGGCTCCAAGAAAATTGCTGTTATTTTGTTTATACAGATGTGCATACTTATAGATTAACCATTTTTCGCCCCTTCGATAGCTGCATCTTCGATTACTTCACCTGAATTATACTTGGTAGTAGCCCCAATAATTATACAACAATCAATACTACAAGCTGTTAATTCTAATTATCGACCGTAGTGACCACATGTTAGCACACAAGATTATAATGGTCCCCTGGCATCCTTATGCTGACACAAACCGAAAACATAAGCGTCTACAAGATGAGATTGTATGTATGTATATTTTGTATATTCTTATAAATATGTAAGCTTCACACACATACACACAATCTATATCACACATACTTATTTAAAACCTGTATCAATTTGAGGTCAAAATATCGGCCACTTGTCGCATATGTTTTGACACGCTAAACACTGGACGCGTGCAAAACAACAACACACAGATGGTGCCGAATAAAAAGGACACGAAAATGTATAAACAACCACTGAAAAAAAATATCACAAAAGGCAAATAACCACAGGAACGTGCGTAGGCAACTCAATTTGCCTGGTATTCCTTTTTATTCCATTCCATTCCTTTGCCTACCATTTCACTTGTTTGCCCATATGTGTGCGACTGCTTCCCCTCATACGCTGCCGGTCAAGGTACATGCCACATTTGCTGGCAAACAAACAAACACTGACAGTGCTGTCAGCCTATCTCTCCGACGAAGAAGCCCCGCAGTCAACCTCTGAGCACAAGAGCAAGAGAAGAGTGTGTAGAAAAACCTGTACAAACCTCAGAACGATCTCTTTGCTGAGGTAGTGCAGAAATTTCTCATTTGTCGATGTATGCGAGTATGTGGGTACGCTAATCGATTGTGTGTGTGTGTGCGGCAGGACACATGCCGCATAAACACAACGAACAGCAGGATATCCTAGTCGTGCGGCGTTGTTAAAACTCCCTGTAAGCATGGAAACGAGATGTACGAAATTCAAGGCGAAAAACCATGAAAATGCAAAAAACCGGGTCAGACCAGTGTTGAGGCAAGCAGCGAAGTGTAAAATAATTTGTGTGTATGTACATATGTATTTTTATTGCCTTTTGAGTAAAAGCAAGAGCGGCAAGGACACGCGCACGCTCCTGTCGTGCACTATACAAATTCATACTCACCAAGTTTCACATACACACATACCCGAATTCATTATTTCAAAGGTAATACATGGAGCTGTGACGTAGTGACTTTACTGACGCTCCTGTGAGATGAATAACAACAAGTCCTATAAGAAAACCCTCAATGCTAGAACTGGCACCTAACTAGTATTTTAGAGACTATTACCGGTTCAAGTCTCAGTGACATATATGATGATGGTGTACTAGGTTTAGAGCATTTAATCTTTGTGCCAATTACGCTTAGGATAGCTGTTGCATTTCTTTAGAAATTTAAAAGTAGGATTTAGATCGGATACTTCTTTAACCTAGTTAGATACATTTTTTTTGATACTTTCTTTGTATTTTTGGGATATCCTACCGGCCTTGCGTGTTCTCGGTACCATTATATCTCGTACTTTATTCCGTAAAAGTTTTATGCTTTCAATTGCAGTCCGTGGGCAACCCTGCTGGTGTAATGTTACTGCCATTTAAATAAGTCGTTTTAAAAAGCTTCTAAGTAGTAATATCTGTTCATAAGAGAATTAGTAGGGAAATACGTTCTGTAGCGAAAAAATTCGTACAAGGTATTAATACGTATGCCCATGTTTGTATATTTCCTTTGTGCTTATTTATATGTGTTTGTGTGAATTTGCGTAGAATGCTCGCTGTTGGGGCAACAAGTGACCTCTCATTCAACAGGTGTGGCATCGTAAAGTAGCGAGTTAAATGGCTTAGCAGCGACATATGTGTGTCAGACGGCTTGGCTGTAGGCACTAAAGGTGAGTTGATTCAACAATTGTTGACATGTGCTGGTAGCTGCTGTGCCGGTATTCTGACTGATAGTTAATATGTTAGTATTGGTGATTCGGGACTTCAATTTAAATGTACTATTCAAATTATTATTTTAACCTTATAGCTATAAAAACAAGTAAGTCAAGGAAAAAGAGCAGCTTAAGAGTAAGAATTTTGTATTCTATATCAGGGAACCATAAAATGAGAGGTGTGGGGTTTCTTTCTAACCTTAAAGCTTCGATATTAATCGAAAATAATTTGTATAGGGTTTGGTGATTTCATATTACGTTTATAATATTTTATACCTGTTATTTTTAAGTACATAATGAAATGATGATGAGTTGATTTCTATTATAGAAACAAGAGACAAGCGTTCACAGATTGTTTTATTTATGTAGAGAGTTCGAGTTGTGTTTCAAAGAACTCTGAATCTGATCTCACATTTTTTGACAATGAAACGGAGCAACAGAATCGTTATCTATCAATTCGGCAGCATTCTCAAGAGCTATATGAGGAATACATATGTATATATTAATCATATTATATATTAAAATTATACGTACCTATATACTTTGCTCAATATTGAAAATTTTAGAGCACATGCTGAATATTAGCTGATACCAAAACCGATTCAGATGCTTCAGCTCTGAACGTAAAGGTGACAAAAGAGTAAGGCTTCCGCAGTTGGGTTGCAAATATTCGGTGGAAATGCATTCTTCTTTACATGGTGTTTGCAATTGCCAAATCCATTTCCATAATTCAAAATAGTTGTTGACCTGGTGGTATATTGCGATTTGAAATTTGGTTTGGTCTTTTCTCGTATAGATTAAGATTAGAGTTTCGTAGTTCTTGGTAAATATGATAGTTAACATTTTTTTTAAGTTAGCAAAGTTGTGTCTTCTTAAAGCCTTTATTCTGCTTTTGAAAAACCCATAATTTATGTGCCAGGAGTATCTACCAACCAAATAATTTATAAGCTTTTCGTTTCTATCAAAATGTAAATAAATTGTAAAAATTGAATTACACTTCCAAATAAATAAATACATTTCAATACAATTTGCTTAACCCATTTCCCAACATTTTATTGCCGTTTTTATGGAAAATGCGTTGTTACTAGAATTATACTCAATTACAAATGCAAATATGGTTACGTACTTAAATATGTTATGTATATATGTAGGTATATACATATATATGTATAGTTATATCTATATATTTAAAAAACTCACTTAATCACATTCCTTTCATGATAATGCATTGAATAATCAATATAAATTGCCGAGTTTATTTTTTCTTACAATATCCGTGTCTCTATCTCTTTTCTACAGGCGCACATAGAAACTATTGAAATCGTGAGAATATTAATGCCCCGACAGCCTTGTGCGTTATTAAAAAGTAAATAATAAAATTAAATTCGAGCAATAAAAGTAATAAATACACATATACGCACATAAACATTTGTATATACGTATATTCATATTTTGTGGCATACAAATACACACACATAGAAATTATTGACGTAAAAGCCACCCCGAATGAGCGGTGCAATCGTAAAGGAAACCCCTTCTAACACGCTTTTAATCAAAATAAGGAGATGAAAAAAAAACAAAGCAATATGCATCAATCCAAGCGTCAAGTAATAAATAAAAGAATTAACTGAATTAAAATCGCTTTTCTAACTGTTAATCGAAATTATGGAAAGTTCACATCATATACTCGTGCATTCGTAATTTTTATTTTTATTCTATGAGAAACCTAATGGTTTGGCAGCTCCGTGCAGAAAAAAATTAATAGGTTTTTGAAATGCTGAGGTTGATTCGAAGAAAAACACAGTTTGGTATTTCATCACATCTAAAATTTTTGGGTGTGAAATTAGATCGAAGTGCTGTGAAATTTATTAGAGCCGTCTGAATAGTTGTATAATTATTGTAATTTTAAATTTTTTGTGTATACTGAGTTTAATGTTTTATCTGGAAGCTACCAGCCCCACTTTGGTAAAATGGAAACATGAGCATTTATGTGGATGTGGATCTTAACAAAAACCCTACAAGGTTTTAAATGGGATCATGTTCGATAGCCGAACCTTCCCTTGTAAGAAGAAAACTGAAAAATCCTTCCAATGTGACTTCATATTTGATGATTACTTATACAAAATTATTTTCATCTATCATATACAGATATTCGGTGTTTGATAATAAAACATGCACGTATCTGTCTTAATGAGCAGTTTAAAAGACGATTTGGTTCGTATATGGCAATTTAGGCTGATGGCTAATACTTTCTAAATATACTGAAACCTTTAACCCATTGAATGCTTCAGAGAAATTTGAAACCTATTCCTCAAAACAGATTGTGAACAACAACAAGAAAACATGTTAATTTTGGCTGCACCAAAGCAGTAAATATAAAAATATCTTATCTTGATTTTGATCGGTCGAATTGTATAGCAGCTATTGCTATACTGGCCCGATCTGAATAATATTTTCGGAGATTAATGCACTGCCTCCAAGAATAATCTGTGTGAAATTTCGTTTTGTCAAATTAAAAAGTTTTCCATATAAAAACTTGATATGGCTAAATCGTATCAGCTCGTGACGCTGATCATTTAGATGTATACCTATAGAGTTTCCGACGTTTGTAGCAAACTTAATATACCCTGCTCAGGGTAAAACCGGATTTATAAGTCCGATTTCGCAGTTAACCGAAATATGTATCGATAATGACAAGATATGTAAACTAGATTTGAAGCAGATTGTAACGATAGGCAGCTTGAATTATTATTAAAAGCATTAGAACAGTCTGAATTTTGCCAATCCGTAATAGTAGTTGTGTTAAAAAAGTATCTGTTTTAGAAAATAAATCTTACAAATATCGATCATTGTACATGTGGAAAAATTTAACAAGAAAATTGCCAATTTAGTGGACCATAAGGAACTTCCATATAAGAATGTGAGCATTAACACTATTATTCAGTTTGCCACGAAGTTTGTGATACCCAGACGGAAACGACGGAGACCCTATAAAGTATACACCTTTAGCCATGTTCGTCTGCCTGTCTACACATTTATATGCAATTTTTAGGATATCGATCTGAAATTGTGCACCCGTACTTTTCTCTACAAGAAGCGACTCATTTGTTGGAATTGTCGATATGGGAACACTATTGCATATACAAATTTTTCCGATCAAAATCAAGTCCCTGTATGGAAAACGAAATTTATAGCTGCAGTGCAATCGAAGTTAACATTTTTTCTTGTTTTAATTTTAATTAATATAATTTTAATGTAAGAACTTTAGCCTTCAGTGGTTTCAGATGTTTTATTTATTTGTTTAGCTATCGATTTCAATGGTATTTTATAAAATTATTAGAAACGAAAGATTTGTGATTCAAGGAAACGTTGAATAATTTTTAGATAATTTCCAGACTCCAATTACAATGTTAAAATTTTAGAAAATGTGTGTACAAATCCATAATACATGCTGACAATTACTACAAAAAATTTCTATTTTCCAATATAGACTAATCCGATTTTTTTTATTATAATTTTTACAGCATAAATTAATCCCATAAAGGTCTAAAATCTTTTTCCTATAATCTCTATCGATAAAAATTCGGCACACCTCTTAGCACACTGAACAATTTGTGGAAAAAGTACTTACAAACATACATACTTACATAAATTAAGTGTAACTACTTGCAAGTGGGAAAAGAGCAAATTTTTGCTGTAGAAAATAATGCAATGAATGCAGTGCAAAAGGAAAAAAAAAGAAATACAATAATATACAAAATTATAATATGCGCACAAATAAATCTAAAAAATGCAGTGTCATATTTCATTTGCAACGGTAGCCAGGTGTAGCATGAATGCTTATCGGAAGATTTGAAGGATGCATAAAGATGGAGACAAATGGATTTACTACAATACATGCATAGTATAATGCTAGGTGGGCATGTGATCTGACACCTAAGCGGCGATTTGCCAACAAATGCAAGCGCTCAGCTAATACACACAAACATACATAGATGAATATATGCAAACATACAAATAGAAATAGTTAATGCAGACAAAACGCTCCTCTACCTATCTAGATTTAGCTAAGCAAGTACACACATACCGTTGTACGTTGAAACATATACACATTACTTTTTGATGCCGTTTTTGTTGTCTGTTTGGTTAGGTTTTAAAATTCTTATTGTTTACTAAAATTACGGAGATTTTATTCTTTACAATTGGAAGCAAAGAGCAACTGCGCAAATACTCATACATAAACTTCCACATATTTATATATGTATATACATATGGACATGTATGTGTACGCCTGTTTATAATATTTATTACTACGAGCTTGCTACTACGAATGGGGATGAGCAGCGTAGAAAGAATATACCTTTAAATGTGTGTGTGAATGTTAAAACGTCAAATACACGCAGTCATTCAAACTACTGTTATTTACAGTTGTTGTAGAGTGATCGTGTGATAAGGACTTTAGCATTTGGCTTATATTTACATATTGCTTGCAATGCATACCGGGAATTGCCTATTTTTATTAAAATAAAATTAAATATTATTATTTTATAATATTCTGATTCCTTCACCTAACTTCTTATTTAAGTTTATCATTCCATTGTCCATCACTTTTAAGAAAGGTGTAATAACTCAGAGGCTATTTGTATCATAGTAAGGCTTCTAGCATTCTCTCGAAGTCAGATAATGGAAGAATCATTGAAGACCAGATTCGTATAATACGATGAATGCTAAAGCGATTCAAAGGTCAGCTCAAAAAATTTTGCATTGTTTACATTCATTCATTAAACTCCATTTTGTTCATACTTATATTAACATCCTATATGGGCATATTGATAACATATATATCGTTCTTTGAGAGCGTCTTTAGACCGTTAGCTATGTCGACCAATTTCAATTTATCATCAGGTCATTGAATCATCGTTTTTGGTGACCATAATTCTGGTGCGGATTTTAACTAACTAACCAATGGCTGTTTCATATGGCACAGATTATAGATGGTATGAAACTCATCAAACCATTTTTCCACAAAAAAATATTATTCCATCTTTTTATTAAATTTTTTCAAAACAAAAGAATTCGTTCCTAGTGGCTCCCACCTGGCATGTTGTGCTACTTACATATGGTATATTTGGGGAGAGTTTAATCTTCTTCGAAGAACGTAGTCCTCATAAACTACTGTTTCCCTAGTTAGGGGTAATCTTTGCTATCAAAATGAAATTAATTTAAAAGGATGTGCCGAAGGAGTCGATTGTACTAAATGTATTAGAAAATATATCCAAGTAAATTGCTAAAAATTGGCGTTTTTGGGCTTTTAAAGCAGTTGTGCTTTCATATTAGATATAGATATGTTACTATGTATTCTAATAATCTTAAACTTATCTAGAGTCTCGAATTATGTATCTGATATACTTGTATGTGTTCTCCGAAAATTATTGTGCAATTTCGGAAAGAAGCTTAACTGTGGGAATAATTATATATGCAAACAGTTTCTTACTATATAATACTATTTATGTATGATATGCCAAAGCTTTGATGAAAAGTAATTTGTCATGATTTTTTTTTTTGTAAATTTTCTTACATAAAGTTCAGTTGTCTTAATAGTTATTTTACATTGTCAACTGTTTCAACTATATGAGAAAATACATTTAAATACATATATCTATTTATAATAAATATATTTATTTATATCTGTACCCTGATATATTAAGTTTGCCATGAAGTTTATAGCACAGCAAAGATCGGTGACCCTAAAAAATATACATGTGTATATATAAATGATCAGAGTGATGAGTTGACTCGATTTATCCAAGTCTGTCCGTCTATCGGTATATACACGAACTAGTTCCTCAGTTTTTGAGATATCGATCTGAAATTTTTGTACACGTCTTTTTGTCCCCAAGAAGCTGCTTATTTATTGCAAACGCCGATATCGGGTTGCTATAGCATATAGCTGCAATAGCAACTGAACGATCAAAACCAAGTGCTATGGAACACTTTTTATTTGACAAGATATCTTCATCAAATTTGGCATGGATCACTATCCAAGGCAGCACTACAATCTTCGAACAAATGGTTTCGATCGGACCTTTAAAGCATGTCGATCAAAATCCAGATAAAAATCTTCATACAATTTATCTTTCCATATTAAGTGACCTTAATTTGCCTAGAATGTTGTTTATATCAAACAACGAGGAAGAACTAGCAACAAGTTTTCCCCTAATAATTTTCGGTAAACTCTTTACAGGATACTTAGTACATATAAACATACAAGTACTTAGTAGGTACTATACTCACTAAATAAGCATATATGTATGTATATTTCTTATCGTAAAAAGCATAAAAATAACAATCAAAATAAATCGCACAACCATAAAAGTGCATCCATGGCTGCACAAATACAAAAACAAAATCAAATTGCCGTGATGTGGATCATAAAAGGTACAGGTATGAATAAGAGCAGTAAGGCGCACAAACTAAACATACACACATACATAGAACACATACATACACAATCACCAATTCGCTTTTTTGTTTCGCTACCAATACGAATAGATTTGTGATTTTCTCAGCTCATTTTTAGTGCTCATCAAAAATGTTGATCTGCGCTAACTATACACACACATACACACAAAAGAGGTATGCATACACACACAATTGCTAGTGCAAATATAATTGCTATTTTAGCAAAAATTCCAGCCGACTATACAATTTTATGCTGAGCTCTTCTCAGCTGTTGTTATTATTGTATGGTCGTTGTAAAAGTAGATTGCAGATATATTTATATACATGTGTATGTGTATGTGTATGTGTATGTGTGCCACATATTTAGTAGTACTAGGAGCAGCAGCTGTTCCCAAGCCCGTTAAGCAGGAAATGCGATTCGAAGATCTACGAATTACACTTCGTAACCAATACAAAGCAGCAAACAATAGCGGAAGAAAAAAGCAAACAACGAAAACAATAAATGAGTAGATATGAAATGTGTTGAATGAGGCGGAGATGAAAAGGTACGTTTATGTAGAATCATTTATTAAATTTAAGATTTGCTATTTGGTTACTTCATTTGAAATTTTATTTTGTGTGCATATTGGCAGGGCTGTGTTATGTATGTGTATGTGTGTGCTTGAGATTTATTTGCTGTGAATATGAAAATCAGGGCCAGGTGTTGGGTAGCGTTTATTAAAAATTGTACATAGATAATATTTTGTGCTATGAAGAATGTCGCAATTTCGCTTTCAACCCCATGCTTTTGCTATTTGGGCTTTGTAGGTTTGTAAGGATGTGTGTATGTATGAAGTTTTATATTTTAGTAACTGTAAAGTAACCCTTTTTTTTCTAAGCTGAGTAGTGAATATAGAATTATGATAACTATGGGTATGTAATTAATTAATTTGATTTTAGCGTGTCTTCTAATGAAGTTTTTTAAAATTCTTGAAAATCTGACCCAGGTCAAATTTTTGAAAGCTTGTATATGTATAAATTTTATGTTATGGACTTTTTTTATTTTTTAAGTTGTTAGACCACTTAGGGTTTCGGTTTTTTTTGGTTTAAAGAACACTAATACAAGAAAAAACGTTAGCTTCGGCTGCACCAAAGCTATAATACTCTCCATAGATGCATTTCTTATAGCATACTAAAGTATAAAAAGATTTTTCTCTTGAGTTTAATCGGCCAGTTTACATGGTAGTTACATGCTATAGTGGTCCGATCTGAACAATTTGCTTGAAAATTGCAGAGAATTTGAACTATAAAGTGTACCAAATTTCGTGAATTATTATCATTTATAGTAGCTTTCACTAGAGCATACGGCCTCAATAAAGCATTTCCATCTGCGCCTGTTTGTTGCTAGAATTTTTAGTTAGTTCTACGATTTTCTGCATTTATCGAATTCTTTTTGTAAGAATCTTCTCCACGTGACTTTAGGGCGGCATCTCTTACGACCTCCATGGGGGTTACGATCCAGAGTTTGCAGACAATTTCTGTAGCATATTTGCGCAGTAAGTGACCTTTCCATACTCATTTTCGCAATTTTATATATATAGTCCTGGGTTCCAAATTGGATTTTTATATAGGTACACATCAAAGCTCTGAATGTTTCTAGTAAGGTGGCCGGTTACACGCCAGGTTTCTGTAAAATAGTCCAGCGACAACGTTGGGTTTACATATTCTGATATTTGTTTGGAGAGATTGTTGCGTCAAGTTTCAAATTTGGCGTAGCTGTATAAACCTCATTCAATTGATCGAATTGTGAAAGAATGTTTTCTTGTTCATTCCGCTGTAATGTCAAAGCGTTTGGGTCAATCGGCTATTTTTTTATTATTGCGACTTTTGTTAAAAACAATTTACTGTCTATTTGTTTGGTCTCTTTGCAAATTCATTATTATTTAGCAGGACTCAATTTAATTCGGAATTTTGTTTCATATAACAAGAGTTCCTATAGGTACAGTCATCGTCACCCGTAGAAGCCCTATACATAGAAAAAGACTATTTTGAGGACTGACTCAGCAGCAGCCAATTTCAATCTAATTGTCAGTTATAATTTTTTTTGATGGACTCAAATTAATGTTTAATAAAGCTTGAAAGCGAGTAATTCGGTACTTTCTCCCGTACTCCCTGAATAAATTGCCCAAGTAAAGCCATTTTTGATGGTTGCATCTTCAAAATCTGATCAAATAAATCTCTTCGTTTTTTTGAATAAGTTTTGAAAATGTTAAGCTTCAAATCTATTTATTGCGCCTATTTGTCTCTTGGACAGAGAAGTAGCAGAAATTTCATAAAGTTATTATAGATGGTCATTTATATATGTATGTATAACAATTAAGCCTTCAATCTAGCCAAATAAATATGCAACCCGAATCATTCTCTGTAATGACATAAAAAAAACGACATTTTGACGGAAATAACTTTGAATAAAACTTTGATTTCTTCAAAAGCAAAGGCTTGCCATTACTATCGAAACTGAAAGTTCTCATTAGGCTATTCTATGTACATACAAACATATATATATATATACATTTTATCTATGAGTATACTCATATATATGGTATGTTAACTAGTGGCAGCTGTGAGATTTACTCATCAAATGAGCATTTTAAAATTTAAGCGAAATATCTGAAAACTACATTATGAAATGGGGTGGCTCTTTTGAGGACGCTGCATACATAGGTATAAAATTTAGTTGAAGATTAAATCCTAGAATTGAATTACAAATCATACTGCGATACGCACATGTTAGAATTTATGTGCAGTGCAGTGCGTATTTTTAATATCACAGCGGGGAGGATTTTTATAAGAGTATGCATTTTATGTGTATATTTTATTTCTACTACTTGGTCCACATGTAGTTACCAATAGTTAATGATATATTCAGACAGTATTGTGCAACTAAATTGCCGCCTTGGCTGCTGGATTTAAGGGTAAAAAAGCCAGTGAAATAAATGATTTAAAATTTTGATACTTACTGCTGACAGGCAGATGTGGTTTCATACTTGGTTTCTAAAAATTAAATTAAAAATTTTTTTTAGAAAATTTCGAAATAAATCACCTTAGATGATGTAAAAGATTTAAAAACTGGAATAGAAATAGAAAAGTTTTCCAATATGCATAAGGGGGAAAAAAATTCCTAAAACTATAAAGAAAAAATTAAAATTTTATATATAACATATTTATGTTTACCGATTGTTTTAATTAAAAAAACAAAAATCTATCTTATGGAACATTTTTACAGGTGGCAACTTTATTTAAAAATGTGCTGAAATCGGTTCAAACGAGCGGTTAAGAGACACCTTCATAAAATGTTACATCATGTTTATAATGTTTTTCTTAATAAATTGGACCAAAAATGCACGAAATTGGTCAAAATCTCTTCACTGCGCCCATATGATCAAACTTAGTATGTTTTATTTTAAAAAAGGTATTTCACATTTTTCAAAGCTTAATTATTATGTTTGGTACACGGTAACTTAATTGGATACCAAAAATGTGCGCAATCGAAGCAAAATCTCTAACTTACTTATGACTTACGAATTACAACAGTAGCACTTGGTTGTGTCCGAAGCTTGCTTCCTTATTGTACCTATTTCAAATTGTTGGCTACATTTAGGGTGATGTTAACCTGACCTACAACCATGAGTTAGAGCTTGACATAAATTTCAATTCTTCGATTACGATATTTTAAAATGGCAATCACAATTTGCTAACAGTTTTGAAAATCTTCGGATTGTAATTTATTACAAAAATAATCAAAAAAAGTTTTCTTGAAAAAAAAAAATTAAATCTATCCTATTGTACAATATTTTTAGTAAATATGTCGCTTACAACTTTGTGATTTTATTTGTACCGGAGTAATACTAGAATAAATAGTTTCTAATATTTCAAAATCTCTGATACATATTTATGAATTCTGTCGTACATATTTATATGGATATGCTTACAAGGTTACGTAAGAGTTCTATGTTAAAAATATTTAAAACGGAACAAAGCAAAACAAATTATACTTGTAGATACATACTTCAAATATGTCGACTAGTTCCCAAATAAATTACAATATTTTAGTGCGCATACAAAGTTCATATATATGTACCTAAGTACGTACTTCCGAATCTATAGATTACAATGGATATTCGAAAGGTATATAAATATGTAATTACTATATAAATGCTTTCAACAAACGACCACATACGATAGATATTCACAAGCGATTGTCTGAGTAAATACTTGCCTACGAGTATATGTGCATGTATGTATGTTTTTTGGTGTAAGACTATGTTTTCTGCCTTAGTCTTGAGATATATATCTAATATTTATAAGTAAATCCATATATAAATATTTACTTAAAAGCAATTTATCTAATGCGTATATATGTATGTATGTACATAGGTATATATTTATATATGTATTCAGAGGTGTGCAATATATGCGGTCAGATTACGGTACAATTTGTTCTTTGTGATGTTCAGCAGAGCATTAATAATCGCAACTCAGATCTATTGTGAATTCCAATCGTGTACATTTTTGGCCTTTGAATATATCAATTATGTACAAGTATGTGTGTATTTACAAGTATTTGCCGGTGATCTGTTGATTCTGTGATCTGACGTTTCAAGCAGAAAGTGTACATTTGTTAAAAATCTGTTACAAAACTTTATTTTTGTGGTTATGCTGATTTCAAAAGAAAGAAAAGAAAAAGAATGAATCTGTCGATTGAAATTAATTGATATAGACCTAGAACATTACAAGAAAAAGTTTTACGTAATTTTGAGAAAAATTGTGGAATTCACACACCATATTAAAGTGTGGGCTCGTTCCGATTTTGTATCCCCGACTATTATGCTCAGGCAGAAACTTTAGATTTATTTCCCAACTGAAAATAATTCAGGTAGCTGCTTGACTGAATTTTTTGTTGTAATTGTAGTGGGCAATTATTCCACAAAAAAAGCTTAGCCGAAATTTTTAAGCTGATTCCAAATAGCTGATGGGTACCTTCAGTAGCTTAAAATTGATTGTATATTCCGTTCGTTTATAGAAGTGATGTAAATACATCTTTGTTCTAAATTTCCCATAAATCACTTTACGCAGATTCATTGGATATCAAGTCACTCTTTCCGAGTTTAACGTTCTTCTTCGCTATTGGTGTACACATCGTTTATGCGATTATAGTCAAGCTAACAAAAGTGTGTCAGTTGTTTCTTCTTTTCGCTATTTGGCTCCAAGTAGAGATACCAAGTGCAATCAGGTCCTTCTACACCTGATCTCTCCAACACCTGATCTCCAATGCGCAAAGCACCATAAATCTTTCGCAAAAACATTTTCTCGAAAACTCCTAACGCCGACTCATCAGATGTTGTCATTGTCTATGCCTTCGCACCATATAATAGCAGGACGGGAATAATGAGGGACTTGTAGAGTTTGGTCTTTGTTCGTCGGGAGAGGACTTTACTTTTCAATTGTCTATGTTACTTAGTCTGAAGTTGCATCTGTTCTCAAGTGTGATTCTGTATTGGATTTCAATGTTGACATTGTTGTTGGTGCTAATGCTGAAGTGAGTTTGAACTAATTCTATAAAATATTTATTATAGTATTTTCTTAAAGGTCGTAAAACTCAATTTTCTACTGGGCTGGCTTTAAGGTACTAGTACAAAGTATTCATTTGTAAGTATTCGAGATGCTCAAAGATAACCCAAGCATATTGCAATAAAACACATTTGTTGATGAAAGTAGGCGATTGATGAAAAGGGATGCCCGAACGAAAGCCGAGCACTACACTCAAAGGCGAGTGGGGTGAAAATTTCGAAAATTCAAATTTAACTGCGATTCAAGAACATTTTAACCTACAATACTCACATTTACACAACCATACATACGCACGAACTTACATTAGTGTTTAATACGAAATTTTATTGCGTTTGAATGCCTTCAACTAAGTCTCGGTTTTTGCGTAAGTATTAGTTGCTGTGGCTGTAACTGTGTTTGTAACTGTGATTGTAACTCTGAATGTAATTGTAATTATTCCAGTATCTCTATGCTACCGACGGCTGCGACTTGGTTAGCAAGTTTTGTGGATGGAGCAGGCGAAATCATTGCCCAAAAACTTAGACAAAAGTATTTACATTTACGACAAAAGGCGCTGAAATATTTTTCCACTTCAACGACAAAAACAACAACAACCAGTACAAAAACGAATGGTGGTCGCACGAGTTATTAATACAAAGTAAGGAAAAAAACGAAGGGTTCCAAGCGAAAGATACTTACTCTTATTATTATTTCGGTCGGTTGGAGGGGTGAAGTGCAGTTGTTGATAAGATGAGTTTTGTGGCGCTGCCTCTGGTGTGGGATTTTAGTGACTACTCTTGAATTTTTGACTTGGCTGGCGTTTTGGACGTTTTCGGTGGATTGCTTTGCTGGCTATTATCAGCTAGCAGCTGTTGGCATTGTACAATATGGCTGGCAATATTTAAACGCACACACACACATACGCGCACATGTATATAAAATTTCATTTATTAATGTTATAATTTTATAATATTTTATTTCTCGCTTGCGCTTGGTTGATGTCTGCGCGGAGATATGAAAACTTTTAATAATACCCGTTCATTTTGCAAATGCTAAAATGAATGCCTCAATTTGAGTGTGTCGCTAGGTTTGCTGTGCGGCAGCGCGTAGTTATGCCAGTAATTACGCGTTTCAAATAAAATAGGATGAAGCGAACGGCACTAAGCTGATAGATAGATAGATAGTATATGCTTATACATATATAGGTTTACAAAGAAACCCTCCACATTTCATTCCATTGTATGTATGTGTATTAGTGGTTGAAAGGTGGCATTAGCTTGCGTAAAGTCAAGCGTTTGCTTGAGCGCAAGCGGCAACAAACAAACAAATAAACAGTCAGCCGAAGAGTAGCCGTGTGAAAGTGGAAAAAGTTGTACGAATGTGGCATGGGATGCTTTCGGTTTTTTGACATTCTAAATTTTTAATAACAAAATTGAATGTCTAACTACTGCCAGCGGCTGTGCTGCTGCCTTAGTTGCTGATCGCGTTGCAGATAATGATGAATGAATGGAATAATATTAATGAGTGCTTTTTCGCTAACAATTGAATGCTCTATGCATGTATTTATGTATGTATGTGTGTATATACTTGACGGCTGTGTGCCTTTGTCTGGTTGCTTAATGCACAGATATATCCTGCTGGGCCGAACAATAGCTGCTGATTTGATAACGCACGCGAGGCGCATTATGATACAGTTTGTTATACATATATAATGGTTATGATGACAGTTAAACGTGTTGGTGGTAGCTATGCTTTTTAGCCACCATATACAAGTATTTATATTTAAATACATATACATATATGTACATGCAACGGTGATTTTATAGTAATTGCGAGCGCAGTCGTTATAATATAACAGTTATTTTCGGTTTACTGGTAACACTTTTTTCTCATCCATCTCTTTAAATGATAGGTCCTCAGAAGGATTCTTTCAAAAATCCGAAAATGCGAGTTTTTTGTCTGGTGATATAGGCTGTCTGTTTCATTGCACAAACATACATGTATATGTAGTAAAAATACATAAACCTTGATACTAAGGACAGTTCAGTTTAAGTTTTGATTCCATACAAAGAATGGATTAGCAACCAACTGTTAGTTAAGTTTTGCTAAACTTTACCGAAAGAAGGAGTCTTTATTAGTTTCTAACCAGAACATGAAATGACAGCTGTTAATATTATATTAATATCTATAAGAAAAATTAGCTTCATAGACGGCGTTCAGAGGAGAACTATTTTGTCGCTCATTTTCATTATATTATATATTGAGTATATTTGCTTTCATAACAATAACATTTAAATTTCCGAATATAATGTAAATGCCTTTATGAAAGGAATTAAAAAAAAAACAAATGTCGAATTGCGTAGGAGCGAGCTGTTATGGAAAATACCATAAAGTGTGCCACCCGAACACAAGCGGCACAGTTTCTTCGTATTTCCTCGTTGTCTCTACGCCTATGAAAATCGATTTGGGCGACAAAAAGAGTCCTCGTTTGAACATGCACATATTTAGCCCATGACGTTTACACAGTTTTGCGTGTTCACAAAGCAAGTTTTGTGAACTGTTTCCCCACGCATTCACAATGATTAAACTATCTGTAGGTAAGCATCCAGTTAAGCTACCAGAGGTCAAGTATAATAATAACCGAGTATTGAGTAAACGACACTAAACGGTTAATTAGTTTCAAAGCACGTGTGTTTTGTGTGACTTTTAAGTGAATAATAGTAGTTAGAATTAAGTGGTTATCATCTAATTTTAAGATGGAAAATTCGTAGAAAAATCCAAACAGAATCGAAAAGCTTCCTTGTTTGTTCCCGAATACTTGTATGTATTTGCAAAACATGGTAAAAAAAATACTTTCAAAAGCTTAAGTTAGACAAGTAGCCATTAATAACTTTCAAATTTCGTGTTCTCGAAAGTAGTTTCGAGGGAGAAAAGAGTCCTTTAAATTAAAATATGAATATAGCGAATAAACACAAAATAATCTTTCAAAATATTTTCAATTAGAGCATTATTTTACGCCGAAAAAATCTGTTTCAAACCAACTAGAATTGGTCCTTCCGGGCCACCCTATTATCTCTCTCACATCCAATAAATAAAACAATTAATTTATTGTGTGCATTAATTTTTAGTTTTTTAATTTTTTCATGTCATCATTCTTTAACAGGGTGTACCTTGGTTCCTTGAGGATTAGGCTCTGCTTCTACCATATTGTATGA
This sequence comes from Bactrocera oleae, assembly GCF_042242935.1. Lineage (NCBI taxonomy): Eukaryota > Metazoa > Arthropoda > Insecta > Diptera > Tephritidae > Bactrocera > Bactrocera oleae. The sequence continues at coordinate 60,721,781 of NC_091538.1, forward strand.
CATCAGTAGGATAAGACCCAAGAAAGGAGCGACTAACTTCAGGAAATGCATTTTCTTCGACCTGGTTTGTATGCGACAGAATTCGTACGAAATTATTAGTATGGGGGAACTTATTTTATACTCGTATATACTCGTAACGCAATAAAAGTTCTTTGTAAGTATAAACAGCGTATAACAGCGTCATAATGGCAATTTGGTATGCTACACTTACATATTATGATTACCACCATAATCTTAATTAAAAACATGCCTCCCAATTATTCACGCCTCTATGAATACTTGTTTTATATAATATCTTCCGATCGTTGCCGATTTTAAAGACTACCTCAATTAAAATTTATAAAACGAGATTAGTATTTTTAAATTACCTACGAGTAGTCGTTAAGTTTTTTGGATATATGGAACTTTTGGATTTACCTTACGAGCAATCATAATCATAAGATTAAATTTTCATTGCTTAAATGAGAGTTGAGAGAAATTTTCACCAGCCCCAGAAAACTTGTTTAGTTTGTTTTTGTTGTTGCAGCCCAAAATCGTTCGTCTTGAGTATGGAAAAGAACTTGCGCTGCGATCTTCTTATTTGACGTACATTGCTAACATATCCAGTTTAACCAGAATTATTTAGGATGACCTATCTAGGGATTCAGGTAATATTTTAAATAGGTAATAAGAAATTCCAGAATGTGTTATGAAATTTTTAAAAATAAATAATTAAGTTAGAAGCATATCACTTCCATATTAACATATAAATACTAGTAACGTATAATATTTATTGATTCATAGATTTTCTACGCCTCTTTTGTATGATTCTTATGTGTATGTATGGTTGTTTTAAAAAACAGTTTTTTATGCTTAAATTAGCGTGAAAATCATGTTGTACTATAAATAAGACAAGCTTTTCAATAAAATTTCAGTTGATTTGAAATCAAGAAGCTGAAAATGAATTTCCTAAAGTGTATTGTTCCTTTGTTTGGCATGTTTTTATTGATGTCATCCAACATGGTAGAAGCAAATCCTGATCCTGAAGCAGCCATGGATGTAACCGCTCCGTTTGGAGAGTGATGAATAAATGAAAAAATAAAAAAATTAATATTTAATGCACAAAACAAGTCATTTGTTTTATTCAGTTGATGAGTGATTTGTTAAACTAAGGTCTAAAGCGGGAGATATTCTGTGCAAAGTATCATAGCAAACAGCTTCGAGGTTTATAATCTACACTTGACCTGAAAGTACAATAAGTCGGAACCTCGAGGATATTTTTACGCACCATAGAAAAATTTGTTGAAGGGCTGATATTCATAACCATATAAAATTAGAAAAGATGTTACAAGTGACATTTAAAACGAAAGTGAAAGTCGTGACATCTAACTTAGAGTGAATATCGGTTAGAGAAATTGAAGGTTGCTTTCTGGTATTCACACAGAGGAACCTTTTTTTATAATAATAATAAAGTTTGTTGAAGATACTGTGGATCACCTATTACTTCTTTCCTTATTTGATATATATATGTTATACATAATAATCAAAAGGTACTCAAAACTAATTGCATACAAAATAGTTTTGCGATCACGTTTAACTTATATTTATTATAGCTATATTGATCCGACCTGAACAATTGCTTCGGAGATTATACCGTTGTTTTGGATAATAATGTATGCCAAATTTCGTGAAGATATCTTTTGAAATAAAAATGTTTCTATACAAGAACTTGATTCCGATCGATCAGTTTGTTTGGCAGCTATATGCTATAATAGTACGATATCGGCGGTTCGAACAAATGAGCAGTTTCTTGGGTAGAAAAGAACGTGTGAAAATTTTCAGATCGATATTTCAAAAACTGAGGGACTAGTTGGCGTATATGCAGACCTACAGATGTACAGTTGGACATGATTCTCCGATGTTCTTCTCGGTATTACAAGCTTCGTGGTAAACTTAATATACCCTGTTCAGGGAATAATGAGGAACTGTACACATTACTCGATGAAGATTATTGCTAAACACTAGAAGAACTCGCAGAATCTTACCCGCTGTGACTACCATTTGTTCCGGTCGTTGCAAAACGCTATCACTGGAATACGGTTTAGATCAGAACAGGCTATCAAATTGGGTCGATTCGTTTTTAGCCCCTAGAAAAATTCTTTTAGGATGGAATACACCAATACGTTGAATATTACTATAATATATGTTTTTCTTAAATAAACATTGCAATTTAAAACAAGTAAGGAAGCGCTAAGTTCGGATGTAACCAAAAATTTTATACTCTTGCAAAGTCAAATGGTATACTCGTTTGAGAAAAAAAATATTAATACTTACTAACCGACATATTCGGCATAAAACTGGTTAGTAGTTGGTTGAGTTCCATGCTGGAAGTTAAGGGTAGTATTAATCCAATTTTATTAATTTTTGCCAATACCATATACTACTAACATGCCACAGACTAATAAAATACTCCTACTGTTTCATTAAGGTATCTCACATACCATCACCAATCAAATTGAGTAAATTCAGACAAATGTTCGAAAATCCTTGATATTAGTTACATGGGGGCTAGGTAAACTTTTCCCCCGATTTAATATATATTATTGGCACAAAGATACCTTGTTATGAGTAAAACACGTTCTCTCAAATTCATTGAGATGACTCCCATATTGGCCGATATATGCGGTATAAAGTCACCCGGTAGTTCAAAAATCTTTATTTTAGGTATATGTGGGTTGTAGGAAGTATTGATCCGATTGCACCCATTTTTGACACAAAAATATACTATTATCGAGGGTTCCATTTATTTATTTTATTATATGAATTTTAGTTATAGTTATATCTTATACATAGACCGATATTATCGGTAAAAAGTCAACTGTAGGCAACAATCATTGTTGCTTGATTTGCATAGTGGAAAGTGAAAGAATCAGATGGAATTTAAAATGGATACATGTTGAGAGAGTATAAAAAGAATGTTTTGCGAGAGTATAAAAGGAATGAGAGTAAAAAATGTTTAGTTACACCCGAACTTAGAACTTCATTACTTGTTAATTTTTTCATGTCTCCATGAAAACTTACTCAGTTCCTAAAGGGACTTTAGGTAAAATTTGGCCTAGTTTTCCCACTGAAAGCTTTTGAAAGCTGGTTTTGATCACCTAAAATACATATATCGGTCACACAGCCAGGTTAGCTGAAATGATATTATTGGAATATTTGATATTTAAGGAATCTTTCAGAATGCTTTAAGAATTTTTTAAGAATAAATAATTAAGTTAGAAGCATATCGTTTCCATATTAACAAATAAATACTAGTAGCGTATAATATGTATTGATTCATAGATTTTCTACGCCTCTTTTGTATGATTCTTATGTGTATGTAGTGTTGTTTTAAAAGTCAGGTTTTTATGCTTAAATTAGCGTAAAAATCTGGTTTTACTATAAATAAGACAAGCTTTTCAATAAGATTTCAGTTGATTTAAAAACAAGAAGCTAAAAATGAATTTCCTAAAGTGTATTGTTCCTTTGTTTGGCATGTTTTTATTGATGTCATCCAACATGGTAGAAGCAAATCCTGATCCTGAAGCAGCCATGGATGTAACCGCCCCGTTTGGAGAGTGATGAATAAATGAAAAAATAAAAAATTGATATTTATTGCACAAAACAAGTCATTTGTTTCAGTTCAGTTGATAAGGAATTTGTTAAACGAAGGTCTAAAGCGGGAATTATTCTGTGTAAAGTATCATAGCGAACACCTTCGAGGTTTATAATCTACACTTGTTCTGAAAGTAAGTCGGAGGCTCAAGGATATTTTTACGCACCATAGAAAAGTTGTTGAAGAACTAATATTAATAACCATATAAAATAACAAAAGATGTTACAAGTGACTTTTAAAATGAAAGTGAAAGTCGTGACATCTAACTTAGAGTGAATATGTGTTAGAGAAATTGAAGGTTGCTTTCTGCTATATCTAATAATAATAATAAAGTTTGTTGAAGTTACGTTGGATCACCTATTACTTCTTTCCTTATTTGATATATATATGTTATACATAACAATCAAAAGGTACTCAAAACTAATTACATACAAAATAGTTTTGCGATCACATTTATCTATTGTATATTTGCTATGAAATTTTCACAAAACTATTCACCTTATTTATGTAAATATTTAATATACTTTTGAAACCTCAGCCGGAAGCCATCGTATTTTGGTGGAAGCTAATGGTAAGCATGCCCTAGCTGAGCGAACTTGCCAAAAGTGGGTTGCGCGATTTGAAAATGGCGCGATCTTGAAAAAAAAGAACGTTCTGAGCACCCAAAAATTTTTAAAACAAGAAAAAACGTTAACTTCGGTTTCACCGAAGCTAAAATACCCTGCGCAAATAGGAAAGTTTTCTTTTCAATAACTTTTGTTTGTATGAAAGCTTTATGCTATACTGATCCGACCTGAACAATTGCTTCGGGGATTATATCGTTGTTTTGGATAATAATGCATGCCAAATTTCGTTAAGATATCTTTTCAAATAAATAGTTTTCCATACAAGAACTTGACAGATGTACAGATGGTCATGGCTAAATAGACTCAGCTCATCACGCTGACATGAAATACAAAAATTACCAGAAAGATGAGAAAATGTTAAGGCTACAGATGACCAATACTTTGATTATTACCGTTGCATATGTTTTTCTTAAATAAAAGTTCCAACTTAAAGAAAAAAACCGCACAAATATAGTTATTGGCCCAATAGTATCACCATATTTGCTTTGTATGCTTCGTGTGATGTTCCATACGCCCTTGCCATGGTGATAAGTAAGGCAGGCCGAAGCTATTCATATATAATTTTAAATAAAATACGCAGCAGTTGTATTCAAAATCACTGTTATTACAAAGAACTTTTCGGAGACTTTGCACTATCCCGATAAAATTTTCCAAGTGAGGCATGAATACTTATGTGTAAAACCACGATTATAGAAAACTGAAAAACACAAAATACTCTATTTAATTCATTTGATGGATTTCCGAAGAAACAATTATTTTACGCCGAATGAGACTCTGTTCCAATAAACTTATGTGTTAAGAAGTGGTTCTTGTGGTCCACCTTACAAGTATTACCTCTCTCTCTCCCTCTCTCTCATAATCACTTAATAAAACAAATGATTTCTGCTGCGCAAAAATTATTTATTTTTTTATTTCTTCATTACTCTTTAAATGGGGTGTTTACACCCTTGACTCCTTGAGGATTATGATTTGCTTCTACCATATTGTATGGCATCAGTAGTATAAGACCCAACAAAGGAGCGACTAACTTCAGGAAATGCATTTTCTTCGACTTGGTTTGTATGCGACAGAATTCGTATGAAATAAGTAGTGTAAGAAGTTCCCCCTCTTTTATACCCGTATATTTTCGCAACAGAATAAAAGTTCTATGTCCTTCGTTTAATAAATTCCTTATCTACTGAACTGAAACAAATGACTTGTTTTGTGCAATAAATATCAATTTTTTTATTTTTTCATTTATTCATCACTCTCCAAACGGGGCGGTTACATCCATGGCTGCTTCAGGATCAGGATTTGCTTCTACCATGTTGGATGACATCAATAAAAACATGCCAAACAAAGGAACAATACACTTTAGGAAATTCATTTTCAGCTTCTTGATTTCAAATCAACTGAAATTTTATTGAAAAGCTTGTCTTATTTATAGTACAACATGATTTTCACGCTAATTTAAGCATAAAAAACTGTTTTTTAAAACAACCATACATACACATAAGAATCATACAAAAGAGGCGTAGAAAATCTATGAATCAATAAATATTATACGTTACTAGTATTTATTTGTTAATATGGAAGTGATATGCTTCTAATTTAATTATTATACTCTCGCAACCTGTTGCTACAGAGTATAATAGTTTTGTTCACCTAACGGTTGTTTGTATCACCTAAAACTAATCGAGTTAGATATAGGGTTATATATATATAAATGATCAGGATGAAGAGACGAGTTAAAATCCGGGTGACTGTCTGTCCGTCCGTCCGTGCAAGCTCTAACTTGAGTAAAAATTGAGATATCTTTATGAAACTTGTTAGACAAGTTTCTTGGTACCGTGAGACGGTTGGTATTGCAGATGGGCGTAATCGGACCACTGCCACGCCCACAAAACGCCATTAATCAAAAACAAATAACTTGCCATAACTAAGCACTCCGCAATAAGATACAAGACTGTTATTTGGTACACAGGATCACATTAGGGAGGGGCATCTGCAGTTAAAGCTTTTTTTAAAAAGTGGGCGTGGTCCCGCCTCTAATAGGTTTAATGTGCATATCTCCTAAACATCTATAGCTACAATAACCAAATTCACTAAGAACAAATGTTTTTAGCACTTCTATTGACGGTGTGAAAATAGTTGAAATCGGGTGGCAACTCCGCCCACTCCCCATATAACGGTACTGTTAAAAACTACTAAAAGCGCGATAAATCAAGCACTAAACACGCCAGAGACATTAAATTTTATCTCTGAGATGGTATAAATTGGCTTTATAGGAACCGCGTTCAAAATTAGTCAGTGGGCGTGGCACAGCCCACTTTTAGGTGAAAACCCATATCTTGAGATCTGCTTAACCGATTTCAACCAAATTCGGTGTATAACGTTCCTTTCATGTTTCTATGTCATAGTGCGAAAATGGGCGAAATCGGACTACAACCACGCTTACTTCCCATGTAACACCATTTTCAATTCCATCTGATTCTTTCACTTTCCACTATGCAAATCAGGTAACAATGATTATATCGGGGTAAAACTTTGCGTGAATAATGCAATTAAAGTATGCCACATTGCGGCCAAAAATTGTCTAAATCGAACCAAAACTGTTCAAACTCCTAAGTACTGAATATGTGGACCCCAGTGCCTATAGTTGACCTTCTACCGAAATTATCAGTCAATCCACAAAGAAATCTCAAACGAGTATACCATTTGACTTTGCGAGAGTATAAAATGTTCGGTTACATCCGAACTTAGCCCTTCCTTACTTGTTTATTCTTAAAAATTTCCTTAAACATTCCTTAAGATTCCTTAAATATCAAATATTCCAATAATAAGAATGTTTTATAATTAAAAATAATCGATAAATGTAGCATATCAAATTGCCGTTATGACATTGTTATGCGCTTATTAGACTTACTCTTGCTAATTATTCTATGTAAAGTATCATAGCGAACAGCTGCGAGGTTTATAACTACACTTGTTCTGAAAGTAAGCCAAAAGCTCAAGGATATTTTTACGCACCATAGAAAATTTGTTGAAGAACTGATATTCATAACCATATAAAATAAGAAAAGATATTACAAGTGACATTTAAAACGAAAGTGAAAGTCGTGACATCTAACTTAGAGTGAATATCGGTTAGAGAAATTGAAGGTTGCTTGCTGGTATTCACACAGAGCAGCCTTTTTTTTAATAATAATAATGAAATTTGGTTAATATACGGTGGATCACCTATTACTTCCTTCCTTATTTGATATATATAATATATAGTATACATAATAATCAAAAGGTACTCAAAACTAATTACATACAAAATAGTTTACATTTATCTATTGTATATTTGCTATGAAATTTTCACAAAACTATTCACCTTATTTGTGTAAATATTTAATATACTTCTGAAACCGCAGCCGGAAGCCATCGTATTTTGGTGGAAGCTAATGGTGAGCATGAAGGTTTGAAAATGAGGTACTGGAAAGATTGCTCGATGAAGATTATTGGCAAACACAAGAAGTGCTCGCAGAATTTTTGGGTACGGCTCAAGTTGCTATTTCAAAACGTTTAAAAGCAGCCGGATAGATTCAAAGCAATGAAATAGGGTGTCATATGAATTGAAGCCAAGATACGTTGAAAGACGATATAGCATGTCAAAAATGCTGCTTGAACGTTACAAACCCGTTTCTACACCAGATTGTAAGTGGTGATGCAAAATGGATCTATTAATTGGCTTTCACCTAGTCAACCAGCCAAAGTAATGCCAAAGCCGAATATCTATGACATCAAGGTAATGCCCTGTATTTGGAATTCACGACTATACACATGGCCTCATGTTGCAAGATTGGTTAAAATATAATTGGAAAACAGCGGTTGGGAAGTTTTGCCTCAGCTGCCTTATAGCCCCGGCCTCCAAACATGTCCCCTTGTGACACCATTTGTACATAAGTACTCGAAAAGCAAGCCAATTTAATCTATATATGCATTTTAAATATCATTCGCAGCAGATTTCAAAATGAACGCTATGGTAAAGAACTTGTTGAAGACTTTGCACTGTCCCGATATAATTTTTCAAATGAGGTATTATGTGTAAAAAACACCATTATAAAAAATGTTTCAAAAATCATAATGCAGCAAGTAATAACTTCCTAATTCCGTAGTCTCGAAAGTACTTTCAAGTTAAGGAGAAAAAGTCTTTCAACTAAAAAGAAAAGTTACTGGAAATAAACTCAAAATACTCTATCAAATTCATTTGATTGATTTCCGATAAAAATGTCATTTTACGCCGAATAAAACTCTGTTCCAACACACTTTAGTGTTAAAAAATGATTCCTCTAGTCCACCTTATTACGTCTCTCTCTCTCCCTCTCTCTCATAATCACTGAATAAAACAAATGATTTCTGCTGCGCAAAAATTATTTATTTTTTTATTTCTTCATTACTCTTTAAACGGGGTGTTGACACCCTTGACTCCTTGAGGATTAGGATTTGCTTCTACCATATTGTATGACATCAGTAGTATAAGACCCAACAAAGGAGCGACTAACTTCAGGATAGGCATTTTCTTCGACTTGGTTTGTATGCGACAGAATTAGTGTGAAATTATTAGTATGGGGGAACTTATTATAAACTCGTAACGCAATAAAAGTTCTTTGTAAGTATAAAAAGCGCATAACAGCATCATAAGGGTAATTTGGTATGCTACACTTATCGATTATTTTTAATTATAAAACATTCTTTTTAATTTTTCAGGTCTCCATAAAAACTGATTCAGTTCAATAGCCGACTTCAGGTACAGTTTTTCCAGTTTTCCCATTGAAAGCTTTTGAAAGCTGGTTCTGATCACCTGAGATACATAGGTACATATATCGGTCACACATTCAGGTTAGCTGAAATGATATTTAAAGAATCTTTCAGAATGTTTTAGAAAATTTTCAAGAATAAAAAATTAAGTTAGAAGCATATCGCTTTAATATTAATTAAAATTATAACTAAAAAAATAATATTGAGTAGCGTGTCATAAATATTTAATGATTTATAGATTTTCTACGCCACTTTTGTATATTTTTTATACAAGTATGTAGATATTTCTTATATGTAGATATGTATTGTTGCTATGTAGATATGTTCATGCTTAAATTAGCGTAAAAATCTTATTTTACTATAATAAGAGAAGCTTTTCAATAAGTTCCATGACTTGAAATCAAGAAGCTGAAAATTAATTTACTAAATTGTATTGTTCCTGTGTTTGGTTGTATTTTACTGATGTCATCCAAAATGAAACCAATCCATCCAATCCTGATCCCGAAGCATCCAAAGCATAAACTCCCCGTTTACAGAGTAATGAATAAATGAAAAAATGGAAAAATAAAAAATTGCGAAAGAAAGGTAAAACGAAAATCATTTTGCATAAAAAAATATAGCGAGTCTCAGCTGGTATTGCCTTCAGTGCCTTCAGTGAATTCAACGAATTTTGTTTTATTTTTTCGGTTCCGGCTCTTTTTTGGCACGCCATTCGGTGTATTATTGGACAGTTTCGATGTCATATTCATAAACCCACATCGCGTCACCATTAATGATGCGTTTGATGAATATACTTTTAGTGTTTTCAGCTACGTTCTTAAGTATCTCTTTTGCGGCCTCTACTTGATGTAGTTTTTGCAAAAGATTTTGAATTTTTCGTGTGAGTCTAGTATCCATAAGATATCATGACTTTAACGGGTTACTTTGTGCCTCACAAATACTTTTGTTCGTGATAAAGTAGACTCCTCAAAACACTTCTGCAACATTTTTAACGAGTCCGATAAAATTTTGTCGTCGTAAACAAACAGCTGCCAAACACACATTAGTTGACATATAGAGATCAAATATAGTAGGAACTTAAAAATGGCTTAATAATCTAGGAAATATTTTTTATCGATACGGTTCACTTGATATTTTAGTTTTTAATGGAGAAGAATATGAATTTAGAAAGATAGTGGCGATTTCGAAATAGCGTAATTCGTGATAGCGTAATTGATCATAGCACAAGAAGGAAGCGTATGCAATATGTACATATGTATGTAACTAAAAATGCAGTTGAACACGATCTAAGGCTGGCTTACTGGTTTTAAGCACTTTTTTATTTTACTTAAAACTCTCCAATCATTTAGGCTGAACAAAAGCAGCTTAATTCCCAGACGTCGCATTAATTTACTAAAACCTTTCTATGGAATAAGCGCTTGGACTTATTGATATTTGAAACAATAGATATCCGAAATGATAACAGTCGATGCTGTTTTCCATTAAGTGTTGCCTGCCATACCTTTTTTCTTACGAACACGTCGCACATTGATTGGCTTCGTATTATGATTTTGTTTTTTGCTTTCTTGGCTTCTATTCTTTTTTATTTTCAGTTTCTTAATATTTCACCTTTCATGCTTTGGTTTAGTTTTATGCTACACCATGATAATTCATCACCTTAAAATCAATCATTTTGACGAATAGTGAGTGAATAGCGAGGAAGGAATGTGAAAAATTGTCGGCGACGATAAGAAAACTACGAAAAAGGTAACAAAAGTAGATTTTTCATTTATATATATATATATATATTTTTTTTTAATTGCTAGACTAATGTACGCACAATGTTCTTTTAACAAGCAAAACCAACAACAAAGAGCCATTTGCTGCTTTAGTCGCGCTGACAAACTCACTTGATCTTTGGGTCGGCCGGCAAGTGCATACAAAGAGTAGTTGATAGTGACCAAACAATCAATCCACTGACAGCGAGCAACTGTGCATATAGTATGAGCCAACATGCATACATGCAAACATTTAAAGTTGTGTGTGTGTAAAGACAAATAAAAAATGTTTTATTTTTTATTTTTTGTGAAACTGATTTTCATTAGTATGTATATTTTGTTAAGTGATTACACGAATTTCTACTTCTCTGCCAACTGCATATGTAGTGGTGATATTTTCTGATCCTTACTTGTCTGATATGTAGCTCCCATACACATGAGATGAATGCAACACTTGCCTACATGCTCGGACTTATGCAGACTATCCCTAATGCAGCCGCCCTCACTTTTAGCATACGAATGTAAAGGTAAATACGACAATATACCCTGCAAGGAAATTAAATAGATTCGTATGCAATTGATTTTTCGCTGAAATTTGACTTCATTTGGAAAGAAAGCTAATTATTGATAGAGAGATATTATATCTATCTTGTAAACTCTTCTCGTAAGTAATAAGAACCTGTGTCAGTTTTCGATACCAATTCACTACGTTCATCCTGGAATACTTATATATATATGTATATCGACTTACAATCTCGCCATCAGTTCTCCTAAAATATATTGACCCCAGTTGTATTGTATTTGCTTAACACATCCCTACATGGAAAAAACGACTTCAATTTGAAAATCTGAAACTTTATGGAATTCCACGGATAAGACTAAAATATTTTTGAAAGATAAACGATACATTTCAATAAACTTTAAACAATACTGGAGGTAGTCTACTAATTTTCGTTTCTATACATGGAATACCACTCATCCCTCCATAGAAGTTAATGTAACTGCGGTTAAGATCTGTTCAAAATCTCTAACATTTTCCCCGTGTTTTTAAGTTTAAAATCTTATATAACGTTGATGAACTGCTCTAAGCGAGGAAATTAATTTCGCTCTCAAAGCCCAGCTATTATTTCTTTATTTATACCTCTATCTAAAAATAACTTCCGGTCAGACCCAACTCGCCTCGAAAAAGTTAATTTAGCACATCGTTTTATTTAAAAATTATTTTGATTGTGACCTCTGCACAGTGCCTGAATATACAGAATCAATCTCCATTTCCAATAGGGTACATTCAGCAAACCGATCAACGTACATCATTTACACACCTTCTTTTACTTTTGTTCCTCTTTACTTAAATGAAAAGAGAATACACAAAAAAAAAACATTTTTTATAATTCCTCTGATTATTCCAGTGACAGAGACAAGTTTTTGGGTGAGTTGATGTGACGTGATTGGTATTATTCATCACTTTCAACATATTCATCACTACCGCACCGACGATCCTTCAATTTTACTAACCTTTTGTTGTTTATTTTTTCTCTGAAAGTAAGTAAGTATTGGTTTAATCTTCTATACTTATACATTTTCTTATTATCTCGATGATACCCTCGTTGCTTTAGTAAATACTTAAGCCAAAGTAAAGTAGATGCTAAGTAGTTTTGAGGCCTACCTGTTCGTTTTGATCCTTCGCATGGTTTTTGCTAGTTGTTGTATAAGAAACCTTATTTGAATTTATATTTGTAGTGTTGTGTTTTTTTTTCATTTTTCTTTTCTGTTTTATGGCAGGTGAGGGCAATGGCAAATCATTAAATCTTATCAAGAATGTTGTAGTTTTTACTATGTGGAATTTGTTTAGGCATTTTTGACAAATTTTCAACGCCTATGTGCGTGTTGTATTTTAGGAAGACTACTAATATTCCTATAGATACATGTTCGGTGTAGATTGGGTACTTTGTGCGGAAAATATCATTCACGCCAAAGGAAAGCAAGATAATATGGTAAATAATTTTTTTTCAATAATCTATAAAAATTCTGTGTTAGTTAGCCCGTGAAACACGCACTGTGAATATGAATGCTCGTAAAGTTATATATATATAGGTATAATCTGACAGTTTTCTCCGTAATCTATAAAATTCTGGTACGTGTCCATTGGTTTGGACATATAAAATATGGAGAGTTAAATTTAGGCATATAAGGTTGGAGATATTAAAGCGAGAAACTAAATAATTTTTCTAGAATATTATTATACGACATGCAGGGTTCCAATTCAGGTCAAAGTTATATCTAAACAAATAGAAAAAGTACTTTTCAACAGCAATCGTTCTTTAGCAGGAAATTTCCAATATCTAAAAGTTTCTCAACTTTTATTGGGAGTGACATTAAACTTTCAAAATTCCCAATTTGTCCTTAAAGGTTTTTGATTCGTCGTTATAAATAGAAAGATATGCTCATTTAACGTTCTTTCGGTTATTTCCTTTAAAAATTTTTAGCTGCAATTTATTAAATGATGAATCTTTGTTAAGAGATTTAAGATAGACAAGTAGAGTTCTAGAAGAAAATCGGAATTAGAAAATTTTCTTGCGACTTCCTTCGAACTTCTACTGGAAGTAATGCTGATCTACTCAACTCACTTGGTTCAAAGTTAGGCTTGTTCGCCGAAAACGAAATAGTCAAAAGGATCAAATATATGTAGACTTTATCGTAAGTTATAGATACGTGCCATTTAATTTCTAATTCTGGGAAATTGAATCGTTTTGATTGTAGTAGACAGTGGGCCTTGCGTTTCGGAAAACATGGTTTTAAATTCATGTTAGAAATATTTATCATATTCACAAATGCTTAGATCAGAAATTTCATGAGTAATAAAAAGTGTCGTCCCCTCAGTCACACCGTCACGTTTTAATATGTCCTTTTTGCTTTTTGGCACAGCTTGTTATGTTCATTTGTCAAACCACACTAAATAAACAGACATAAAATTCAGGTAGTCAGTCTAATGTCGACTTTTTGATAATTTGTTTGTTTTAGTTAGAACAGGTAAACCTCGTATTCAGATTCTACGCATATTCGTAGACGAGCTCCAAGTGAAAAATAATATAATGTTAGATAATATGCGAGTTAGATAGCGCAGGAAGTTTACCTAACGTTTAACTGCTTACTTTCGAAGACATTTGAGGGGGAAAAAAAAGCAATTGGAAAACTCAAGTTACCAATAAGTAATGGAGCACATATTTATATACATATGTACATATATATAAGTAATATATAAGTGGTTTTGTGTGAAATATGAAAATACAGAATTTTTAGTTGCTGAGGGTGCTTAGAAAAACGTAAGTCGATATCGAAAATAATTACAAACATATATGTATGTATGTAGATGTGTATGCAAAAATGTTAAAGAAAATTATAAATATTTATACATACATATATACATATTTTGCAATCATCATCTGTACATTTTCCAATTCAGTACACTTTTTGCCACTAGTGACCTGCAAGGCGGGGGAAGAAGCCATACGGCAAGGACTCTTTATTTAGCGGTGCGTATATGCAAATAAACTGATGTATTCTATACACATATATCATCATAAACAGTTATAGAAAATATAATCAAAAAGTGTATTCAACCTTTGTAATGATTTCGCAAATTATTTTAACAAAAGAGATGCTCTGAGCAAATAGTACCAAGGCAAATTAAAAGCGTTTTCAACTTGTGTAAACGCCACTATAACGACGACTTAGCTTGCTGTACATCACCCCAATGTTCACTCGCAGCCTTGGTAATACATACATATACATATATGACATACTTATAAATGTATTAAGCTTTTGGCTTGAATGGTTTCTTTCGGATAAATAGGAGGTGATGGTATGAATGAGATAAGGAATCGCACTTGCAAATAATGTTATAGTAATATTTAAAACGATATGCAGACATGAAATCCCGTATTATTTGATAACGGGATTTCAAGAATTTGAGATTCCGTGATTTTAGCAGGGCAGTATCGGTGTATTTTGCTTTTTACGTAATCCTTATTGTTATAATTTTTCAGAAAAATACTCCATTTGTTTGGTATCCAGAAATATTTAGAAAGAATCCTGAAATCCCGCGAGCTTTACACCATGGTTTGGTAGTGAACAGAAATTCACAAGAAGCCTTCGTGTTCGGTACCCAGAGCACCAGCATACTCATAGCACACCATCTGGTTGACAAGGCGCACGCATACAGATATACACATATACAAGCCAATATTTTCTCTATGCGAGTATCTACTTAATTTTAGTAGCAGCAATATCCTAGCTATAATAATGACGATTATTATTCTTTCTCTTTGTTTGTGAAGGAATAAAGCATATGACAACTGCAAATTAGTACAAAGGAATCGCCCAAATTTTGCAAAGCACATAATTTTATGGCTGCGCAAAGATGAAAAAGTTACTTTTTGTTCGAGCAAAAAAACGCACACAAACACATATATAATCTTGAGTGGTGCAGTAGCGTCATGTAATTGTAAAGTCTGTTTGGTACCATCCAAATTATTCGGTGCCATCTGTACATGTGGCACAGTGTTTGGTTTTGTAAAATTGTCAGAATTTTTGATGTTAACTCTGACTCCATACATACTTGCTAACTTTTTGTACTCAGATCAAAGTACTAGGTAACATCTATCTACAAAGCAAAGATTTGCGAGTCGAGGCAACTAAGAGAAGTGTACGTAAGAGAGTGAATCGGAAGTAAGCTAACTATTGGATTACAAAGTTATATTAAACCCGAAAGACTTATGATGCTGCGGATATTAAAAGGCGGTAGTCGCTTGTATATGAATCAAAATAGTATATATAGAGTTGTCACGGTAGCCAGCTTATATAGTTGTAACATACTACTCAACTTAAGTGGTAAAGTTATGTATCAAGATCCAGGTGAATTCCTCAGCCACTGCTTTCTCACTAAGATGATTACTCGATACAAAAGTCTCTATCTCACAAGAGATGACATCACGATACGATCGAACATACAATATATATATAATTTGACATGTAAATATATAACAGTCCTGCCAACCTAAGCAAAAAAAAGTATGGCCATATGTCATGTCCTTGTCGAGTTATGGATAAAGTCTCGTTTATATTTGAGCAGAAGGTATAGTTTACAAATAATTGGAGTGAGTTGAAAGATAATACCACCATAAACGTATTAAGAAAGAAAATGAGACGTAAAAATATTCGCAATAGGTTGAAGGTCTTTTAACTCGAGACCGATGAGACAAAAGGGGAAAATAATAATATACCAGCTAAATGCAATAGTTGTTCGGTCTAAATAGTTTGCTTAAAGATTGTAAAGTTGCCTTGGAAAATAATATATTCCAAATTTTGTAAAGGTATCTAGTTAAATAAAAAAGCTTTCTATACTGTGACTTGGAACCGATATCGGCGGTTTCGACAAATGAGCAGCATCTTGGGGAGAAAAGGACGTGTTCCAAATGTCGCGTATATATATTCAAGTAGACCGACGGACAGACAGGCGGAGATGTCTAAATCGACTTAGCACGTCGCTCTGATCATATTATTTTGAAGGGTTCTCCACTCGCTTCCGTTTAGTGGTTACAAACTTCATGGGAAAATTAATAAAACCTGTTCAAAGTATAAAGAGGAGGCACCAGTAATATGTATGTCTAGATTAGAAAAAAACTGTCTAGCCTTGTATAAGCGCTTTGGCTGTCTAGTCCAATCTAGGTATATGACGTTTGGGGTTAAGTTAAGTTACCCTATAGTTTACCAATATACCGAGATGGATCTGATACCTATGTATGTATGTATATGTATGTGGGTCTTGAAGATCGAAATTTCTTGTGGGATATGAAGAGTATTCTCTATAATTAAGGGGAATGTAATAATAATAATATATAAATTGGAAATGCTTCCCAAAGAAAAACGGTTTCCCCACCGTACGTACCTGCAAAGTTCTGCTCTAGAAACTCTCGACTAACTAAGTTGGAGTGAGATGACAGGCAGATGATGGCAAAGCGAATTACTAATAGCCATATTCCTTCTAATAATAAGAACGAATTTTGATTTCATTTCATTTTAATATATTTTATTAGATTTCTTTGTTATTTCTGTCGTTGGGTGCAAATTAATAACGAACGAGTAAGCGAAGGAAATAAATGAACGGGTGAACAACGTTGAGGGATTGTAAGTATGTATGTATGTATGTATGTATGTGTGGTCTCGTAATTGAACAGTTGAATGCTCGAACAGTGCAAACTAACGACTGCACAAAAGAAAAGTAAAGCATATAAAATAAAAGGGACTAATGGACGACCGGTCCACGATTGAATTGTTTGATGAAAGTGCGCATACAAAAACAACGAAGAGATTTTTGAATGCTCTCACCACCCAGACAAGTTCGTGTTGTTGTTGCTGGTGGTGGTGGTAGTGTTGACTAAAAATTACTTAGAACGACTAAACGAATGAGCGAACGCCAGTCGGCTGTTATCGGTGCGATATACATATTTGTGCGTGAGACTGTCGCAGTTGTACGCTCTTAAAAGCAGATCCCCGGGGGGAGGCACGGCCATACGAAATTTCCAATCTAATCGATTGTTTGTGCGCTGCTGATTATAAGCGCTGAGAATATTACTGGGCGGAACTGATTTAGTACAAGTTGGTAATGATGAGAAGTAAATGTAACAGTTGTTGATGCTGTGACAATCGAAATGAATGGAAAACCGGAAGGCTCGAGAGGCTGTCGAAAGGTAGTAATCAAATGCGTGCGCCCAACGAACACAATCACATGCACACACCAACATGCATAGATGGCGAGTATGAATGGACACGCGACCTTTTCACAAGCTTATGGTATACTCGGAAGGGTTTCACTTTACACTTGCACACATACACTATTTGTATTTGTATTTGCATGCGTATGTGTGCACTCACACCACTACCACTCGAGTCGCATTGTAATATGAATAATCTAACTCTGAATTTTAGTAGTAATTGCCCGAAATAAGGGGTTGTATTTGGGTATTCAACCAAATATAACGGTAGTACAGTTCGATAAATATCTGCTGGCATTGCCGCTGTTCGCTTTGATGCTCGGCATACGGTCGTCAGTGCACAGTTTACTTGCTACTATTTTATTATTTGATTTTATGTTTTTATTCGCTTGTATTTACATATGTACATATTTATGTTTGTATGCAAAGTATCTTCTGTTTGTGTATAAATCTGTTTATTTTTATTTGTGTGCGTTGGGCAATATACACACATATGTATTTGTGAAGCTGTGTAGGAAGCCCAACAAGTTATAAAAGTACATTAACTAAATAAGTTCCATATATTTATGTCTGTCTGCTTGTATAACTTAGCATTTGTATGTGTGTGTGTGTGTTGCTGTACTTGCATAATGAAGGTTGATTTTCAGCCTCAAAAGTAGTAAGTCGGAAAAGGGATGAAGTTTTATGGTCTAAATTATATACATTAACAAATGTAAAATTATTTCCTTGAAAATTCAAACAAATATACTTATGTACATATATACCTACATATACTTGTACATAAAGATTTGATATGTATGACTTCTTTTGTTGCTTTCATTACAGATGGACATTTGATATAATCATAACTTGGACTTTGTAAAATAAATTATTATTTCACTTTTATTCCTCCCTTAATTCAGCTCAATTGGATGTGGCGTTACAAAAGTTATTGAAGCATCCTTAACGTGATTTTCGAACTAACTATCTACATAGAAACCATCTCAGTTATTAATAATATTTTTGGGTATATATTTACATAAATAGCACATAATCTTCTATTGGTAGCCTAAACGAGTTCAAGACTCTGCTGACCACATGTAGTGTATGCTGTTCTATAATGTGACTTTCAGTACCTTAAGGGACCGTTGCAACTATAAAGAGACTTTGAAGCCAATACTAGGTCAGAGGTGATCTCGTGAGGTTTTTTAGTCGCCTAAACCACAGCTTACATTACTTATTTATATCTCGTCTCTCTCGTTGAAGCTGTTATATGTATGTATATATAGGTGGATCAAAATCACATGTTTTCCGACCCCTTGTTCTGCCAACAAACAAAAATCAACACTGCATTTCCAGAGTGAACTTACTGTTTGATAAATCTGAACAAAATTGGAATATTAATAATAATATGGCGCCGAGGTGCCATCAAAATATATAATTATCTAATTGTAACTTGGAAATTTGCTAGACTCACAGGTGTTCCACGTTACAACAATGTTTAGTAATTAATATTGTCATGATTATTTAGGAACATTCATCCTGGATGAGAGTTAGAAGAGGTTTCGCTGGCCATTTTTAGTTAGGTTACGGTTGCATCAGAAGCTCAAATGTCATAAACATTTTCGTGCTTACGAAATCACAACTCTTAGTTCTGATACAATCCATCCTACGTTTATTTAATTTTGAAATTTTTCTAATCTTTTCCCTTTTACATGCAGTGGTCACAATAAAATGTAAAACACCGTTTAATATATAATATATATGAATAGTCAGCGTGACGATCTGAGTCGATTCTCACATGTTAGTATGTTAGCCTGTTTGTCTGGTTATACGCGAACTAGTCCCTTAGATTTTGAGATATCGATCTGAAATGTTGCTCATTTGTCTGAAACGCCGATATCGGACAACTATAGCATATAGCTGCTATACAAACTGAGCGATCAAATCAAATCCTTGTATTGAAAAAATTTTTATTTGACAAGGCTTCTTCACGAAAAAGCTGCAATTCAATTTGATCGATCAAGGTAGAGATTTTTTATGCAATGAAAAAGGCACCGGTGAAGCATATTATAGTTTCGAGGCAGTCGAAATTAACGTGTTTTTGTATATTAATTTTTTAAAATTCTGTTTTCCACTAAGTTGCCTCAAGTTTTCAAAACTTAGCTTTGCATTTTTCCAAATACTTTCAAGATTTAGCTGAAAAGCTGTCGTATGTGGTTTAAGGGTAGGACGGCATCAGTTGTTCTCAGCATAGAAATTTTGGTCATCGCTCTTCTTTTACTATTCACCTTTAGTTTTATCAAAATGGTTATATTAGTACTTAAACCATGTTGGATTAACTAGGTATATATGCTACGCAACTTCTTTACAAGCATAATATGTCTTGGGGTTGAGCAAACTTTGCGCGGGTTCTCAACTATTTTTTTAACACTCCGCATTAGCTGCGCTCAAGTTTGCGAGCAAGATTCAATTTTTTTCTCATATAAATATTGTACCGTTAATCATCACATTCTATGTACATCTGCAATTAATTCCAGTCTCGAGTGATTGCCAAAAATCGATTAAATCGAGTGAAATCAGAGGCCGAAACAAATCTAACGAGTAACCATCTATTATAGTGTGCACTCTCATTAAATCCCGATCGCTGCACTGAGATCATTGCTGTAACCCCAAGAGTAGAGCCTTTGACTTCCAGTCACACACAAACCTCCACTGCTTTGAAATCAGTGGTTTTACTCATTCCCGCTTTTGTTTTATAACGGTATTAAATTGTAGCAACACAAAAAAAAAAACGAAGAGAGGAAGAAAAGAGTAGCACAAACAACAATGCCGCCGAAGCAAACAAGATTGCGGATAATTATGTGGCACTGAGCTGCGAGACAGTTGCTTAGCGCCTGTCCTCATCTCACCTCAACTCACCCCTCGCGCTTTTCACGAACATCTCATGTTGTTACGCCGCAACGCGCTGCCGAAGCATCACATATGCTCGAGTGGGCTTGGCAGCTTTTAGCGCTGCCCATTTGATTATTCACATTGTGTAGTCGAAATAGAAATGTTAGAAAAAAGCTGCGTAGAATGAGTGTAAATCAAAAAACCTGGTAATGTAGGATTAGTAAATGAAATTGTTTTTCGAAATAGTGGAGGGTTAAACACACATACACATATGTATATACATACTTGTATGCGGCCTATACGCGCTCGGCTTACTGTGGAAAGCGCGTTAGTCAAGTGCGATTATGCAAAAGTACAGCAGTGCTGAGCTAAAAGCGCGCTAAGTCGCACCCAAAACGAAAGGACATTGTTTTTCACACCCTTGACTAACCGTTATTTGTTTGTGCGCATCCGTACACCGCATACATATTTACATAACTGTTATTATTAGAACGATTGAGCGCACGAGTATAGCAAGCGAATTGGCGATGCACGTGTGTGCGTGCGACTTTCAGCGTGTACACATAATGCTTAAGCTAATGCGCCTGTGAATAGGCAATCGGCATTGAATTACAATAATTCTTTGATTAGTTATTGTTGTTGTTGTTGTCGTGTTGTTTCTGTTGGCTCAATTTTTAATACTTGCATGGGCACATGTGCACATATTGCTTTCAAATATTATTTGTATTGCTGAAAATATATCCAATGCGTGTACAATAATTACAGCGGCCTTACACACAAACATATACATTCACACATATATCCTCAAACAAACACATCCATGCGGAAGTTTAAGCATTCGCAATGAAATACGAATTTCGGTGTTAAATGCCAGCTAGTAAAGGGCTCAGAGGTAATAATAGAAGCAAAGGGATTAAGTTTTGTGTCGAAGCATTATTCGAACAGGACACCTGCAAACATTTTTAAATCAGGATGCCTTCTGTATATAGGTACTTGTTTATATATATCTATAAACAGAGAATATTTTACAAAGGCTTATTACATACCGGTTTTGAGCTTAAACTTAACTTCAGTAAAAAAATCATTTATGATGAAAAAACCTATCATTGTTAATTTTAATCGAATTATTTTAAGGGTCAATCGTCTACCAACGCGCTTTGAAACTTTTTTTTATATATTTCTAATATAAACTTAACTTGAAACACGATCTATAAAAATGTTTATGGAAAGCAAAGTGGTTTACGAGATATCGACCCCAAACCCGGCCGTGCGCAGAAATCTATTGCCAAGAAGTCAAGTACGTCGCACCGAAAGTGGTGTATGCAAGGACGCGTCAAGGTTAGAGTTGTAAAAAGCATTACGGTTTTTTTTTATATTATAAATCTAAGTTTAAAAATTAATTAATGAACTATAAAAAATTGTTCAAAGTAAATGTAGTTTGTTTTGTAATGCTTTGTTAAAAATAGGGCCGAAATTTGGGCGCGAAGGTAGGCGACGATATATGGTCATAAACTAGAGGTTAAGAGATTTGGTGCTTATGAACAACTATGAAGTGTTCTCAGTGAGTCGGATAAAACGATTTTTTGTGAATTTTTTTTAAGTGTGGTATTTTATTTAATAAATTAATAAAAATAATGTAAATTTACAGAATTTAATGTACTTAAATAATCGGCAACACATTTTGAATAATTTGGATTCGCTTGAGCTGATTTCCAAAAACCAAAAAAAGAAGTATATATAATGACGGTTACAAAAAAGTATTTTTTACGAAAATTTACGTCTCAGGGTGGTTTTAAAAATGGAAAAATTTCATGTCGATCAGTCTAACCATTTTTAAAAAATTTTCCATACCGAACTTTAAACGGTTTTGTTAACCGAGTACACTTAATTAAGAATTCATACAAATATGTATGTCCTTAAAATTTTTCAATATACATAATTTATTTACATTTAGGTATATTTAAATTGTTATCGTTAAAATCGATATTGAAGAAACGTGATCAAATCCCAGAGGTTAGTTGATTTCCTATTTTCCGACAATTTTTTGTAGGACATCATCTTGTAGAATTACCACTGCAGGTGTATTTCATGCTCAAATTATTTGTTATGTCTTAAATTATTAAAGTTATTAAATTATTAAAAATTATTATATTAGATGTACAACCGATGCAGTAGCAAACATCTAAGTCTGGAGACTTTTCCTAAATATTTTCTAACTTAATATTTTATGGCCTTTCATATTTATTTTTTTATGAAATGTTTTTTTTCTTCTTAAAATGCTCTAATGTTTAGCCTAAATACAAGCTTGCTATCCGCGGAACGGCGTATGGGTACTTCACAGTTCCTACTGGAACACTCGATTTTTAACCAGTTGTCAAATTACCGTACTTTTTTACTCTCTATAATACCAAAAGATCGGTGTTCTTTACTTAAAAATATAAAACCAAAATTGTTAAAAAATTTATCGATTTTTTATGATTTAATATTTTGTCTGTCTCTGTCATATACGACATTTTTCTTCTTCTTCAGTCATACAATCATATTTTAAACTAACTTGTTCCTTTTTTTAATATTTAATATTATTTATATATATTTGTTTTTTAAATTATCCCTGAAAATCTGGACTACGTCAAAGACTCTACACCCTTTGATATGTCTTCTTTAAATGTGAATTTGCAGTTTTCCATTTGCAACCAAAATTTAAGTCAACTCACTCAATTTCTAAATCGTTTCCAATTCCAATTTTGATTCTATAAAAATTATTACTCATTTATTTGCAATTTGCAAAATTTTGTTGTTGCTATTTTTTTTTTTTTATAAATTAATATCTGTTGCTATAGTTGTTGTAGTGCACATCACTGCCGTCAGCAATGCTACCGCGCCTTAATTCGCCGGTACTACGGTTTATTGTTGTCGTTTTTCCTTTTCTACATTCTGCTCTTCTCCTCTCTTCTTTATTATTATTATTATTACTGCCTCAGATTCGTTGTTTTAGTTTCGCATATATACTATGTTTGTACTGTATTTTTTGGTTTTGTTGTTATCATCACTTTCGCATTCACACAAACACACTCACACAAGCAGCTGCTTCAAAATAAAAGCTAAACAACAAAAAACTGCAGTTCTGCTTGCGTACGCATTTTGTGGCAATTTTGATATGAATATACGTATGTATGTATGTTTATATATACTAATATATGCATTTATAAACTTGACTGAGGTACTGCGAATATCTCTTGCCACACTCATCATCTGCCTTCCTATATACATACATACATAGCCATGTACACCACTTCCTCGTCGCAATCTTCGTCTTGGAATTCTACTCGAATTTGTAATTCATTCAATATTTACTTCGTTCTCAGTTTTGCTTTCTCTCACCAACTTCGCCGTGACAATTGCAATATTTAGCTCTCTGATGTTTTGTTGCTGTTACACATATACACTAAAACACACACACACAGATATTTTCTGCTATTTGAATGATTATCTGCTGATTTTTGTCTTGCGTTTTTTTGAGATTGTCCTTTTTAACCCTTTTTAGCAGTTGACGTGACTTTTATGTACACGAGTGTACATACATACTTACATAATATTTATATACATATGTATACCTACATATATAGTGAATATACCATATACTTGTATAATTTTTTTCTTTCCCTTTTTTACCTGTGACTTCGTTTCCTAAACTTTTGTTTCTAATCAAATAAGTATTCCTAGGGTTCAATGGATAAATATCTACTTTCAAATAGTATTTTTGCACACTTACATATATATTATATTTGTATGAGTATATATATATGTAGATATGTACATAACCATGTATGCATTTTTATTTGAGTATATACATACATATATGTATGGGTGTGTGCTTACAAATTATATTTCAGATTTCTCTTTGCTTGATTAATTGCAGATATTTGCTATAAAAACGAAAACAAATGCATGTGACGCACCAAATGAAAAAGGCCACCCTGTAGAAAATTTTATAAAATTTAAAAAATATAATCTTGTATTTGAGAACATTGATATTTTTACACTTTGCTCAGAGATTGCACTGACTTAGGCAATAACACATGCCAAATTTCTAAAGATATCTCGCCAAATGGAACATTTTTCCATATCAGCACTTGATTCCGATCGTTTATATCATTGATATGTATACTGTATAGGATCTCTGGCGTTTCCTTTTGGGTATTACAAACATCAAACATAGTTTTTTTCCATTTTAATAATAATACAGGCTACATGTTTAATTATGATGATTGCTGAAAAATTAAAGAAATAGTATTATTTACATACATATCGAGTCAAATTTAAAAAAAATCGATTTTTTTAATATATCTGCAGGTTATACCTTTGAAAACAACATACTAAAAATAACAGACTAAATCGATAACTAAAATAGTTCTTGAATTACAAACCTCCAAAGTGTAGCTGCTCGGTTTAATCAGCTCTATTAGTTTATCTTTAAACGCATTTTGATCAATACTACCTTTTTCAAATTTGCTTTAGTGATTGCTGGGAGGCAACTGATCTGATCTCTATAAATTTTTTTCGTATTTTCTGTTTAATCCCGGAATCACCAGAGCAGCGGATTTATTTATTTTTTTTCTTTGAAACTGTGTTTTCGTAATATATATAAAAATACCCCCTTAAACATTTTAAAACAATTGATAAAGAATTTGGTTTAATTTCCAAAATTCACTGCTTCATGGCTATTAGACTAGGCGTGCCCCTTAAAACTTCCCGCGCCTAAAGGTATACCTTAATAATTTTAAAATGTACTTTCTTAACCTAATTTTATGAAACGAAGTGAATGGTAATGTTAAAAAATTAAAATTAAGATCAAAGTAGCAAAATTCTGCTTAAATAATGTTAAATTGAGTAAAAAATTTAAAAAATGATATATCTAAAACAAAATATTTTCTCGCAATTAATTATTCCTCTCATGCGCCTAAAAGTATACCTCTTAGCTTTACAATTAATAAACTTAGTTAAACTAGTTTCAATTCAACTCTTAATTTCCTAGCGACCTCATCCTTGTTAACTGACTTGTCTTACAATTGAAGCATTACAACAATACGAACACCTCAATGATTAGCAGAATTTTATCCAATTTCATTTACATCAATACTTTTACATTGCTACGACGCTTCCGTTGTTGTCATTGCTGCTACACCCATATTTCTCAGCGTCTGAATAAGGTACGAACATTTGTCCGCACATACAAAGACATTAATGAGCAAAAATTTTTGAAATTTTGAGTATCCATTTTTATGCAGGAGTGATAATGTTATTTATAACAACAACAACAAGTAATATTTATTCCAATAGCTTCTGCTTAATATTGTGAATTGTCCGTACAAATGTATTTCTGATTGTAAACATGTGTTAGTGTGTCCATGTGTCAGAGTTGCTGTTAAATCAGGGTTGCACCAACTTATGGCAAAACAGGAAAAAAATCATTCTCTTACTTATTCTATATATGTATGTATGGATATGTTTATACGTATGTGTGTGTGCGCGTCTGTCTTGTCTTAAGCACAGTCATATTATCTTGACAGACATTGCCATAATAATCACCATATCTTTCTTCTTAGTAAATTTGTTGCTACTTGTTTAACGTGAGGCAGAGAGCCAAAGTGAGAGTGTGTGAGCAAAGAGAGCAGGCGTACACACAAATACTGAATGCGTAGTGTGAGCGAATTAGAATTAGTATTCCGAGTAGTAAAGTAAAGCAATAATAATAAAAAATCAACGCAAACTAATAAATATGTACAAATTTACGAATTACGAATATGAACAACGAATTTACGAACTAACAGCTGAGTAACGAAGAATGAGCCGAAGATGCGGTCAAATTATAATGCGAGTGTTCCTTCGTTGGCTTTGTACAGTGGGTTATTTTAAAATATTATTAATACAAAAATATTGTTAGAAAAATACATTTTTATTTAAACCGGTGTTCATATAATTAATTTTTTTTTGCTGGAATATAATATGGATTTTTAATAGGTATACAAAAGCTTGATATTTTATATAGTCGGATATTTTATTCCGAATTGGAGCTAAAGTAAACTTAAGCGAGAGCATTTTACTTAGAAAAGTTGGAAAAAATGTGCCGTTACATATATTTGCAAGGTAAAGTAGTGGCAATTAATTAAATAATAAGGTATCGCGTCATATATTGCAAATGAAAAGAATACTTCGTGGCACTGAAAAATTTGTTTTGTGAAAGCTGATAATGCCGGAAGACTGTGGAATGGCGGTGGTGGTTGGCATTTTTGAAAATTCCGTTTCAGTGAGCTTTGTTTGTTAATCCATAGCCACAATATATCAAAATGGTACATTTGCATATGATTCTTCAGCTTTTGAAAATTTAGTTCGGCGCCCATTTATTATTTCGATGTCAACGTCTGTATCTCTGATAAAAATTTGCTCCTTACGACCACTTTTGAATGGCTCCAGGAAAATTTTGAGAAAAATTTTACATCGGAATAGGCGTGGATATTGAACTCATGGTAGTGAATTAACATAAAAAATGTTTCGTTGTACGAGAATATTTTACTTTCTCCTTAAAAGTATAAAAAGATTCATACTCTCTTATATTAAGGCGCACCCCGAGTGTGATATTGAAAACCGATGCAGTAGATAAAAAAGATTTTTTGAATGTTAGATACGTTAGATCTTAAAAACCAGATACTAAAATTTTAATCTAGTACATTGTACGCTCAGTATTTGCTAGTAGAGAATTTTTTTTTACGTTTCATTCACGGGGAAGGCCGAAAACACTGCAGTAGTGGAGGATTGTTTCTGAAAAAGATCGGGGATCGCGTGTGACTTGAAAAATATTTAAGTTTTTTCTAAAAAATATTGCTTTGCATTCCTATAGTATGTAAAAATATACTCTTCAAAATTGTATATCAATTAATATAGGAGTTTTGTTTTTTTCATTCCCAAAAATCATCTTTTTTGGCTGTCAGACGGTGCACACCTAGACCTAACCACCTAAGACCAAAATATACTTATATAAAACCGTCGTATATATTTATCAGCACTTATTAGTTTATCGCACTCCACTGTATACAGCCGGCAATTGCTTGCTGTTATAAACACTTTCTTAGCATTGCTTTTATTGTTATTGTTGCCCTCGTTAATATGTCTTACATACAATGCTCACATGTTCTACAGCTTCTACTGCTGCTGCTCGCTGCTGCAGCGTTTTCGTTACAGTTTTCCCACTCAATTTGTTGCTTGCTAGCTGGCTTACTAGCTTAGTGGTGCTCTCTCTTAGTGTGCGCCGCTAGTGTGGAACAGCGCTCATTTAGCTGCCCGCTCACCGGCTACACTTTGTTTTGCTGCCGTTGCTGCTGCTGCTGCTGACGCTTCTGAGCGGAAGGCAATGCCTGCGTGTGTGTATGTGTGTGCATGTGCGTTTTAGGGTAAGTGTGTGCGCTGTATGCGCTCGTTTATGGGTGGTGGTGTGTGTGTGTGTGAAATTGATTTTATTAGTTTTTGGTTTTTGTGTTGAGTTGTGTTGAATTTAAAAATTTTTTGAATTGCGCGCCCTTAGTCATTGACTAAACGTGCAAGCGGCAGGCAGCAGCGCAATCAGCGGCTAAAGCGGCAACACTATTCTACAACCAAGAACAACAACAAACAGCAAATAAATTAAATAAAATCAAATAAGCAACGCGCTAGTATAGTAGTGGCAAGAACGTTTTGCTTTGTGACAGTTGTGGCAGATAATAAATATATGGCAGCGCAGATACAAAAAATGTACGCGTTCTAACATTTGCATTCGATATTCGGAATTGGTTGGACGTTGTTGCCTTTTTTGCTTTTAATTTCGCTTGTGTGTGTTTATTTTGTGTGTTTTGTTTTCATTTGTGCGCTTGCATTGGAATTATTGAAGTGAAGTGCTATCATTCCACACATTCACACGCGGTCTTCGGTTGCTAACGGTAGATTGGCGCCGCCTCCCACAAGAATTATCGGCATTTAATTTGATGTATAACGGCATTTTTGGCGTAAATTAGATGCTAGTGAACTGAACGGTGCCGACAATTGGCAGAAAAGTGGTATTCACGCGTGAGGTAAAAGGAAAAAGGAAGAAAATTAGTTGAAAAAAATAAAAACAAATACTTTGTATGAATTTTGAAACTAAAAGTGCATGTATAAGTGTAAAAAATTCGACTGTTTTGGAAAAAAAT
Organism: Bactrocera oleae; assembly: GCF_042242935.1. NCBI lineage: Eukaryota > Metazoa > Arthropoda > Insecta > Diptera > Tephritidae > Bactrocera > Bactrocera oleae. The sequence continues at coordinate 60,750,449 of NC_091538.1, forward strand.
TTGCAGTGAAACTTATATACTTAGGCGTAATGAAAAAAATTAAATAATTAAAAAATATTTCGAGTTGCCAGAAACACAGAGTTACACATAGAATTTAAACTAAATATAAAAAAATATTTAGAACTTTATTGAAAACAAATTTAAAGGAGGGAAAACATAACTATTACAACAACAAAAATACTTTAAAACAATTAAAAGTATTAAAAAAGTATTGAAATCATAACTATTACAACAACAAAAAAATTTTCAAAAACATATAGAATTGAGCGCTAAATAAATTACATGTTGTTAAACGCAAAACATATTTGTATTACAAAAAATATTTTTTTTACAAAATATAGTTTTAACAAAAACAAGCAAGCAAAAAAAAAAAACAAAAACATAACGCAACAATTTGAATATGGTTTTTTACACATAATTATAAATTACACAGACAATTTTAAATAGCTGTGAATTCGCCAGGGGCATTAAAAATTACAAAACAACAACAATAACCTGCAAATTTTAAGAAAAATTAATACTACGATCCTGTTGCGTCTAACTGTAAATAAAACTTACGCACAATAACTATAAAACTCAAGCGTTACTAATAATATGTCCAACAACTGCAGTATCCTTAAACAAATATTAACACACACAGTAATTAAGACGTAAAATCAACTACGTACAAACAACTTTGTAAAGATCTTTACAAGTAAAAATATACTTTAATACTTTAGAAGCAGAAATAAAATTTAAAATTCAATAGAAATTAACTAGACATGCTGTGAATTTTGTGCGAAATAAAGAAATAAAAATTATTCTCTCCGATTTGTTAATTAATAAAAACTTAAAAAAGTGAATTTAATTTGTGTAAAAAAGCTATAAAGAACAAGCGACAAAACTGTTTATAATTTGTGAAAATTTTATAACAACTACAACAGTGTCCAAATACGCAGGCGTGCTTCAAGCATACAAACCCAAGCATCAACAATCTCTGCAGTCAGTATAAAAAGGATTAAAAGTGGAAGACATAACGGCAAAAATGGTAAATATACTAAGGAAATTCATATTTTTTAATAATTTCTAACTACTTAAACATGTGCCCATGCGCTTAACTACTGTGCATTAAAAAATTAGTCTCACTTATTTGCTTGATAAGTCAAATTCTAAAGCGGATAATCACATGAATTACTCATACACATGCGCACACACATGCCTAGTCAAAACAAAAAAAAATATACAAAAAAAAATAAACATGAAGTTGAAATAATTTTTTTCCAAAATGATTAAAAATACTCGTGAAATAAATTTTTTTTTGAACGAAATTCAAAATTTAAAGCTAAACAGGCAAAAAGTACTTGCGTTTTGAGAAATTAGAACGTCGCTAACTGTGATTTATTTATTATTTTTTATTTTGTGATTTATTAATTATAGTGTTTTATGCAGTAGGAAAGAAATAAAAGGAGCCATCTGCTGTTTCTTGTAGGCTAGTGTAGAAATGATTGTCTAATCAACGCTTGGTGGTGTGAAATTTAAAATTTTTTATAATCCTGTGAATATGATATGTATACACTAAGAATATTTTGTCCATTTTTATTTATATTGAATTTGTATATGGTAGCACTATCAAAATTTATATCTCCTTGTATTGCGGGTTACTAAAGAGTTTCAAGTCATTTTGGAACAGCTAATGAATTTCCTTAGCCCAATTTCATCGAAAAATTCACCGCCATTAAAAAATATCGCTTCGGAAATATCTTGGTTGCCCTAATCGAAACTGTCACTAAGATTTAGTGTTGTTCTCATATGTTATGCTGCGAAATAAAATTATTGTTAAGTGCTGTTTTTTTCTAATATTTTACAGATGCTAAATTAGATATACACGTATATGTGATGTTTATATGGCTTTGCGGCATATTAAATCTTGTGATAATTATTTCTGGATCCACGGCTGAACTTTCTTAAAATAGCCACAATTTCTCTAAATCTGGTTTCAAGCCTGAATATCATATCGCATCTGTAGCTTTCATTCCACGCTCGAACCTATGCCATTTGTATGATTTGCACTCTATTAGAAAGTGTTTAGTGTTTTTTTAATAAGCCATAGAACTCTGCGCTTGATCTACTATAAGCTTAAGCTATTTTTGAAGCGCATACGATCTTGTGGCAGAAAGCTTGGTGACAATTTTTTGGAAGTACGCAATTTCTTTTTATTTTAAAGAAGGTATTATGTCGATAAGAACTTGTACTTTGAAATTCTATAAAAGAAAAAAATTCAATATGCAAAAGCATTGCTAGGTAAGAAGATTATTTCCTTTCCATAGTTGTATGTTCAATTGTACAAGTATACCTGAAGTAAATGCAGATTATAAAACTACCCTGACTAAATACTGAGTTTGCCACCAGCTCTAATAATATACGATAGGTGTTGTGCTCTGCTGGAGACATTTCGCAAGTGTTTGTCATTGAAGAACCACTAGTTGCTTTAAAATAACCCAGTAGTTTCTTTAGAATTATTACATAGTAACTTTTTGAGTTAGATGGAGGTAATATAGGATATACCTTTTATATTCGAAGTATATAATTTATTTTGTAAATTATTTGTTTGTGGTGGGTGGTATAACCTTCATAGTTGTTATTTGTGTTTGCTGTGAAATTGTGAAATTATTTTTCAAAAACTAAATAAAAACAAATAATACTTGTTATTTAAATTGTTGAGTTTTATTTTAAACCTTTTAATAATTCTAAGATTCAAATTTACTTAGACTTAGACTTACTTTAGAAGCACATAAAGAAATGTTTTTAATTTTTTTAAACCAGGTGTATTAATGAAAGAAAACTACTACAAACTCGTTCATGTATATATTGTCAAATAAGCATACTGCCAACGGCTGGTTTACTGTATACTCTGGTCTCAAGTATTGTACATATATTTATTTTTAATTCTTTGTATATATATAAATTAAAACTAAAAAATATTCCAAAAAATACACTAATTGTATTTGTGCATTTGATTAAATTAGCGCAACTTATTTATAATACCGTCGGCTAAATCATTAAATTATGGAAACATGCTAATTCTTAAATCAGCATGCATGTCTCTATATAAATTATTTACAGTGCTCCATATGTACATACATATGTATATTATATCAGTCTATGAGTTTTCCCCAACAGCTGGTTAGCAAATATAAGCGACTAAGCGGAAATTATTAGCTGGTATAGTCACACATTAAGAGCACTCACTAAGCGCTAAGCTACATCCGTAAAATAAAACTAAAAAGCACACATATACATACATCGGCAAATACACTCCTCAAATGAGTATAAAAACGACACTGTGCTTACTAATAGGTGACTAATTTGATTACAAACTAAATATGACTTTGACCTGATAAATTAGAGTAAGCTGAAGTGAAATTAAAGCGCAAGAACACATTTAACAGTAGTTTTATTTATTGAATACACCAATTCGGTTTTACACACATATGTACATAGAAATACAATATATGTAGCTACAGATGTGTGTAGTTGTAAGCGTGTGTTGTAATGCCCTGTGCAAAAATGGTAAAACAGTTGCTCTGGATTTGAGTCATTCGTGCGTTTACTTATTGCTTATTTGCTTAATTGAAGTACTACAAATATTTAAGATAAAGCCGGGACGGACAAGATTGGTAATGTCGTTAAACTTAGTCAGAAAAAAAAATCGTTTCTGCTGAAAAGTAAAGGGAAGCACAAAGTTTAGGTTAAAATTGTTGCAAAGAAGCTGAAAAATTAATTATTAATATTTTAATGCAGGGGATTCCGTTGAGGCGGAGGTGATCACGGTACATTTTTAATAATATGTACATATATGAACAAGCGGATTTACTTGTACATCCTTATACTATACAAGTAAATATGCACTTTTATAAATTCTCGGTAATTTCGGTAACGATTTATTAACATTTTATATGTGTTAAATATTACAAAGAATTTGAACTATTTTAGTACAGACATTTTACTTCTCAAAATATTTTACATACATACATATATAATATTTATTAAAATATGTACTTACAAGTATGTATAGTAGAGATGTAGTTACATAAAGTAATAAATAAATACAAAAACGCATAGGTATGTTTTTCTACTAAAAGAAATAGAGTATTTTTTGATGATGATTCAATTATATAATATAAGGTTATGTTACTTCAGAGCGTGCTTCTTCTTAGTAATATATTTTTTAATCCAAAATGTCAAATAACCATTTTATGGGTTTCTCATAAATTTCTTGTTTACATTTACATGATTTTGTGTGATTTATGTAAAATACCTATTCAGTTATTACTTCACAAATATATTTTCATTGGCTGGAATGTATAAAAAATATATTTTGGAATCCTAAAAATAAAGGAAATCAGTTGTTTTTGCCAGCCAGCAGGATTGTGTGCAAATATTTTACAAATTCTTGTGTATGATCAGAATAATTTTTTGGTTATAAAAAATTTATAATATTTGTATAGGAAGATATGACTAATTAAACATCAGTTCTGATTCGATCAATTCTGACTCTTTGTCTGATTACAGAAACATGTGGGAAGAGAATTGATTAAATAAATGTAAAAAGTGGTATCTAAAGCAAGTTGAAAAGCGGAAAAAGTGAAAAAAAATCAGAAAAACTGTTTCCAAATTTTTTGTCTCATTTTCCATAGGGACGCTTATTTTGCATTTTTTAAAGGAGTAGTCGGAATATATGTTTTAATTTGCAAATAAAATAAAAGCAAAAATCAATATTAAAATTAAAAAATAAAAAAATAAATTTAATAAAATAAAACCAATAAAATAATACTTAAAACAATTTTATATTGTAATATTAAATATTAAACTTTTTTTAAGTTGGAGATAGGGTTTTAAAAATTTATATTTATTCTTAACAATACAATACATCAAAATAAAAAAATTATAAATAGCTGCACCAAAGCAAAAAATTTCTTCACAAGGGTATTTTTTCTACCATAAATGGTATAAAAACAACTTTATCTTGATTTTGATCGGTTAGTTTCTATGGCAGCTATATGTACTCCGGTTTGAACAATTTTTCGAAAGTTGCCCAATTTCGTGAAAGTATCTCGTAGAAAAAAAGTTTTCCATTCAGGAACCTGATTTTGATCGATCAGTTTGTATAGAAGCTATATGCTATATTTCTTCGATATCGGCATTTCCGATAAATGAGCAGCTTCTTGGGGAGAAAAGTACGTGTGTAAAATTTAAATTGATATTTCAAAAGCTGAGGGACCTAGCTCGTCACGCTGATCAGATGTATTTGTATTATTTGGATTTTATTCAGTAGGATTTTATAGCGTTTGCGACGTCTCTTAGTGTTACAAATTTTTTGGTAAACTTAATGTGCACTGTTCAAGGTATAATAGTATTAAAAAAGAGACCAAATTTTTTTAAGGGAAATACTATACAGTTTTGACAATTTAAGTTGATTGTTAACTACAAAAAAATTATAGTATTTGAAAATAACATTTCTTAAACAGTTTTTCAATAGTTTCTTCACCAATAATTTCTCATTGTGGACAATTAGCCGAAATGACATAATATTGCTATATTTTATGTACATAAAAGTATATATAGTAAGTAAGTATATGCATATTTGTTCAACATTTTTTCGCTTCATGTACCCAATTGCTAGCGTTTAGTTAAGAATTATAAATAAAATTGTTCAATAACACATTCATAAATTAATAACAACTCTTGCTATAAATGTATACCAAATGTATGTTAGCGCCCAACCAAACAGACACATATATATATATTTTAATATCTACTATACCATATGTATGTATGTGGATGTCTGTATGAATAGACATTTCTTAGAAGCCCTTACACACTCAGGCACATTGAATAAAATTGTGTTATAGTCGATCGAATGATAAATCATAAAGCGCAAAATATCATCAGCAACAACAACAACAACGTGAAATTGGCAAAGAAGCAGTGACACAGCTGCAACTGTGTATTTTAGTTAGTTTGGGTCTTTAAACACACAAATTCATTATATATTATATATATATATGTACATATACATATGTATGTATGTATCTGCGCATGTGTGTGTGTCGAACAAAATGATATAAAAGGAATTTTGTGTGTTTAAAAAACAAATAAACTAAATTAAGTATGTATATGTGCATGCGCTGAATACTAAAGGAGCGCCGCAGCAGCGCTCCCATTTAGCAGATATTAAATGTATGAAATGAATGCAACAACAAAAACAGCTGTGCGAGCATGAGCCGTGAAAGCATCGAAAGCGATTCATAATTATTTACAATTGGCTACGAAAAATACAACAACAACAATGTGGACAAAATGAAATGTGGCAGAAATTGCAGATGAAGAGGAAAGATGCTGCCACAGGATGATGGCTAAGCGGTGGGCAAAGAAGCGCTGAATGCGTTGGGAGCATAGCGGCGCATACACATATGTACATACACAATGATATATACATACATATACATATATACATAGGTATCCACAAGATTTAAAATCACACTTTATGCGCGCAACGGCGGCAGGGCGGCGGTTAGTTGCAGCTGCAGGAGCATTTAGTAGCGGTGCATTTGGCACTTCGCACACACACACTCACATATGTACATGGGTACTTATGCACACTTCTGCGGTTATGATTTTGCCACGCTATTTTTAATAATTCCAACACATTTTTAATATTCGCGCACACACACACACCTATGCAGAGACATTCGTAAGCGCATGATATATGCATTTTAAGTTATAGATAGACGACCGACTGCCAGGTACGCTAAAGACAGCAATCAAATATTTTTAAATTCTGCAAACATACACACAATCATGCATGTAGATATGTAGACTAGCGGTAATTTGAAGTGAAACATTTAAAATTACCAAAAAAAAAATGTAAAATTCTGTGCATATAAAAATAACTGAACGGAAAACGCAAATTTTAGTGAAGAAATCGAAAAGAAGAGAATCGAAAAAAAAATGTTTTCTAGCCCAATTCCAAACTAAGCAAAACACACGAGAATCTGAAGTGCAAGTAAAATCGTAAACATAATGTGCGATGATTAAAGGAGTCACATAGGTATGCTCACACATGCATTTATATGGAGTTAGTCGACAGTCGAAGAATTAGTTTATGGCACTGATGCCAAATTGCTAGGGACGGCCAGAGCCATATTTATATAAAAATTATTGCTGTGTTTTTTTTATTCTTACAGTTGTTAGTGGTTGTTGTTGGCATATGCCATGGCGCAGGTCAGCGGCCAACAACAGCTGTTACAGTTTGCTTGCTTCGGCTTTTGCTCCAGCGACGCATTGTCGTTTCCTGTTGTTAGTTAATGAGATGTTGTTGCCACAGAGCATACTAAAAAAATAAAAAATAAAATAAATAATAATATATATAAAGAAGACATAAACATATTATAAAAAAGATGAAATATATTTTATTTACATTTTATGTAATTTTGTATTTTTAGCTTTTTAGCAGTTCAACTAAAAGATTTTTGGTGAAGTAATTTTCAAAATTATAACATAATTAATTAATAAAACTAAAATTTGTATCTATATTCATAAAGTTATTATTTAAAATATTTTTTTTTTATAAAAAATGTGAAAAAATTGATTTATTTAGTCACAAAATAATAATCTAGGAAATTAAAAAAAAGCAAAAAAAATTAAATAAATAAATAATAATAAAGACAGCTACATTGAAAATTGATAAAGCGAATTTTTTTTATTATATGTAATTTCTTTTAAATACACAATTTTTATTAAAATTGTATACAGCAGGATAAAACTTAAAATGAATATTAATAAATAAATAAATTTAATAAATAATTATATTTGCTTAGCAATTAAAATTATTTGCGTAAATAAGAAATGAGATATATATATATATAAGAATATAAAAAAATATATTAATTTTAGCAAACAAATTTTCATTGAATTAAAAATTTTTTTTATTATTATTTTTAAAGTTTTTATAATATTGATTCAAATTGGTCTTTACAGTTAATTTGTATTCTTAAAGCTTTTAATTTTTTATTTTAATTAATTGAAATATTATTAATTTTTGTTGATTGGTATTTTTTATAAATCTCTCAATGCAATTTCATCATAATTTATAAAAAATTTATTTTAACATTTTTAAAATTGTATTTATTTCACATCTGGTTTTTTAATATACTATATTATTTATTGTTTGGTTTTAAGCATTCACTGAGAATTTGTATGCAAGACTTAAATTTTAATACTTCTGAACTTTCCATTTGCATTTTTGTAATCAAATTTATGCAGTTTTCACATTTTAGAATTTTTGTTTTCTTTTGAATATTTTTTAAATTATTATAATTTTTTTTTAACCTTATAACCAAAGTGATTAAAAATTTTGTTATTTTGAATTTTCGTTATAAAATTTTTGAACTTTTTAAAATTAGGAATTTTGGCTTTTTTTTAAATATTTTTATAACAAAATTTTTAAAGTTTTGAAAATTTAATATATATATTTTTTATAAAAAATATTTTTAAAACTATATATTATATATATTTTTTGTTTTGATTTTATAACCAAAATATGAAAAAAAATATTTATCCCTTATTTCCGTATTTTTTTAATTATTTATATTTTGCCACCCTTTTTATAAATTTTCTATAATATAAGCATTTGCCACATATGTTTGTATGCATATTTGTATATTTAATTGTTTTGAACTATTGTAATAATTGATGGAAGTGCACGAAATAATTTTTTCCTGCGTTCTGCATTTGCAATCTTCATATATTAGTTAGTGCGCCAATTAAAAGTTCTGTGTAAGCAATTTCTTCTCGTAATTCAATGCAAATATAAGCCACTGCAACTTGCAACACGTCACCCGATGAATATGCAATTTCACTAATATTGCATACAAATTTCCAACTACTCTGCACACACACACATATATATACATTCATATGTGATATATTGCCAATCTGGCTGACGTTATTTGAGAAGCGCATTTAAAACACAACAAATAAGCGCATTCACTGCAATTTCATACTAAACTAAAAAGTCATGTTTGCGAAAAAGACAATAAAAGAATATTCTAATAAAGCAATACAGGCGTAAATTGACGATATGCATATGAGTATGTATGTATGTTTGCATGACTATATTTATAAGTGCCCAGTGGAGTTACAAAGTTATATACAAGTATGAATATGTGTACATAAAAACATAAAAAAAATGTATGTAGGCATGTGTATGTGTTCATGTGTATGTATGTGTGTGTGTGTTAAACAAATTTTATAACGAATTTATTTAGTACTTATGTATATTTGTATGTTTATATACATAGGTATATTCTTAAAACTAAACCACAATGGCAGCGACAATAGCCATGACAAAAACATATATACAGCAATAATGACTACTACAAAAACTACAAAAACGTCAAACTAATGAAAAGCATAGCGATTCGTTGCGGCAATAAATAAATTAATTGATTATTATTCTTTGTTTTTATTACTTTATTTTCGTAACAATGTAGGAATTTGTTTTTGTTTTTGCAGCGGCTGTTGCAGCATTGCTACTCAAACTCACATTAGGCATACTCAGCAACATTTCTCTACATTTTGTATGTGTGCATGCGTCTAGTATAAGCTAGAGCGTTTTGTTTTAAGATAGCAGAGAGCGCGAACGATCGTCAACAGCTGGGCGCAAATGGGCTGCGAATTGCCTACATGCACACACGCACACACATGTGTGTCTACACATATGCATATGCAGCCATATTTCGTTGGCTATTGGGTGGTTGGGTGGCTGCGTGATTTAACCGCTTTTCTGCCTGCTACTTTAATAACGTTACTCGTACTTACACTTACATACACAGGTACACATTTACGCTGCACACACACAGAGTTTTATTTAGTAATAGCACAGCTATGGTGCGCTAGCGCTAGTTCATTTACAGGCAGCTATTGACGTCTTCGACTTTATAGCATTCCTTAGGCGTATAAGCAAAGATTAAATAGAGGTTATAAAAATAAACTGTAATAATAATAGCTGTTGCGATCAATTTGGCGTGTTCTACTATATAAATTGTGCTTTATGCAGCTCAGTTGCGCGGCATATACGACTTGTAAATGAGCTAAACTGCGTAATTTGATCAAAAGTGAAGCCTAGTTTTAGGTGTTAGGGAGACTTTTCTTCCTGTCACTGTTAAGCTGGGAAACTTTTTCGAAGTCTAGTTTTAGGTGTTGGAAGATTTTTTGACACTTCTTCCTATATCTGCTCAACTGATGAGCCTTTTCGAACTCACGAATACTTCGAAATTGGGTATTGAAGAATTTAGAAGAATATATAATGTAAAAGAGAAATCGGCGGGAAATTGATAAGAGAGTATAATTCTATTGTAAAATTATGTGAGGATACAACTTATAGTACACAGATGAAACATAAAGATGTATATTTTTGACAATACTTTGATTTTAATTCATTTTCTTAGAGTCCATTCAATTTCAGTAATTCAGCTTATTTCATATTTCTTTCGTGCATCGCGTGAATAGACTCAACAGCTAATATACGTGGCTTTTTGAGTAATTGTTCCTCAGAATATTGCAAACAGTTGAAGCTCTTGCGAGTATAACATAAAAAGTATGGATAGATCTCGTATAATTACTGGATAAATACCAATATTAACATAAGATAATACTTATATTTCGTAGAGCTCTTCACTCACTATGCATATGTTTTTGGAGTTTTGAAGACTGAAAAAAGTGCAATACTGAAATAGTCGCACAGTTTGAGTGGTAACCGACAAAATCCAGAATCCATAAATTAATTGAAAAGTAATTCCTGGTAAAATAATCCCTATTGTTGTCAATTTAGTAGGAGTTGATTCTCTAATGGTAATGGTAATGCTAGCACTCCCATTATCATCCCGTTCATAGAAAAAAGTCACAGTAAGAGCAGTATTAGCAGTTAAATGCATTTACACGCTCAATTTGATGACTTCAATCAGGAAAATAAAAACATAAAATCAAGATTACACACATATGAATACAACTACGCGGCAACAACAACAAATATTATATACACATGTATTTACATGCCAGCATCTACAACAAACAACAATCGCAGCGGATTTAATGCAAATTCGTTCCATTACATTAAAGAGCAGTCAGACGGACAAAGGAAAAACGGTTTATGTGGAAAAATGCAGTAATTGAACAATGAAGAGAAAAAGGAATGCTGAGAAATTGAGAAGAGTTAGCGAGAGTATAACTATTGGAGGCTGATAGCTGGTAGACGAATATACAAACATGTACACATATTTAGATATTTTTGTAGGTGCAAAAGTATTTGAAATGCAATAGGCAGCTGCATTTGATTATTGACATTGATGTGTGAAGAAATTAACACTCCATAGAAATGGGTGATTAAGCAAACGCAGTTAATTGAAGTGATGGTGGCGAGAGTAAAGAAAAAACAAAAAAAAAAAAAAAAACAACTATTAGACGATCCTTGGAGTGTTGTAAGTTGAGGAAAAAATTTCAAATACAAAAAAGTCTTTGGTACACACATATGTATGTAAGTGAGTATAGCTTAGATCGGCTTTTGTTAAAACACACAAATGTTTGACAGAGCAGAGGAAAAAAGTTGAAAATATTCATGCAGGACTGCTTTGTACTTGGAAAAAAATTACCGAAAGATATTAAAGCTGACAATCAATCATCGCGTCACAGCACAAAAAAACAACAAAAAACAAAAAAAAAAATTTGAAAAACAAAACAATGGAAATATGATAAAATACCTATGCATTGTGTTAGTGGATACCTTAGAGACGCGCAATCTAAATACATATGGTAGGTATGTCTGTATGTATGTACGCGTGCATTTATGTTAAAATGTCCATCAAATGTTTGTTGTTATGTATGAGCACTACCGTGATTTTAGGGGCAGCATTTAACGAAGTTTGACAAATCATGTCGCCTTTGAAATATACAGGCGCACATACGTACGTGCATACAATCATACATATCTACAAACATACAATCGTACATGCATACATGTGCGTATACCCACATATTTATGCATAAGTGTGTTGTTGCATATAAAAACAGGCTTTGCTTTAGTTCCGCTCATGTGGTTGCGTTTTTTCTGTATGCCATATAGCCTTGTCTCCTCCCCATACATATGTATATACATATGTATTTAAGTGCATGCTTGTACAACATAACATTCATCTACTTAGCCGTAAACAACTATAAAATTAATTTCGAATGTTAAGAATTAAAATCAAAGTGTTGTAAATAAACATTCCATCAATAAGTGCCAAAATTCATATATGTATATAGAGTTGCATGTGCTTTCATTATTATTTTTGTATGTATGAACGCGATATGTTGTCAGCTGTGTGGCGTATATACATGAAGGAAGGCATTAATTGATCGATATACATTTGTTTAATCAAACTTTTGTTCAGCATAAAATACATATTTATGTAAGTATATGTATGTAAATACTCTGCGTGGGCACAATAATATATATACAAAGAAAATTTTAAAACTTATTCGTCTAAGAAAAAAATTGTACTGTTATAACTTTGAAAACTTTTAAATACATTTGTGTTGTTACGAAAATAAGACTTCTTGCCAAAAATCCATACAGGAAGTGCAAAAAGAAGAAAATATTTGAAAATTTATTAACATTTAATTATTTTCATAAAAAAATATAAGCTATTTGGTTGCTTTTCGGGAAAGCTTTAGTAAATGTTAAATAAATATAAAAACATTGATTTATATTAGAGATATTTTTGTTAACACATTGGCTCTGAAACAGTCGAAGCTTAGTTTTAATATGGACAAAATTAATCAAAAGGAATTAAATACTTTTAAATTTTGCATGATTTTTTTTATGAACAAAATGTCAATACCAATAATAATTCATATACGGCTACAAATGCAAATACCAATGTAATTATTAATAATAATAAGAACACTAATTCTAATATTAACACTATTACAAATACCAATACCAATATCAATACAATTACCAATACCAATTACAATATCAATAACAATACCAATATCAATATAATTACCAATTCCAATACCAGTACCAATACTAATGCAAATACAAATACCAATACCTACACCAATGCCACTACCAATACCATTATTAATAACAATACTAATACTAATACAAATACTTTAACCAATATTAATACAATGATAATACCAATACTAATAACGATACCAATATCATTACCAATACCAATACACTAGAATAAAAAATAAAGATTAAAACAAAAATATTTTTGTTTGACGTAAATTAAGCTCTATAAAAATATTAAAATATTGCCATATATAAGTAAATGCTAATAAAATGGTAATAAATACTTTTAATCCTTATAACTGCATCTGATAACAAATATAAGTGCATATCCTACAATAAGGTATGAAAAAATAAAAATCATATAAATGAAGGAAAATAATTGATTATAAATTTCTTGTAATGCATATAACTACTTTTATAAACAACAAAAAAAAATTATATTTTCACGATCACCACTAAAATTGTTAGATTTCGATCGAAAAAGCCGACGATATTTGACACATTGGTACAGAAATAATTTTGTAATTAAAAAACATATCAATATGTATGTCTGTTATTATGTACATATGTATATTTTCAAGCTGCACATATTGATATAAAAAAATATCAATTTCCGACTTTAGTTTTGAATATTAGAAAAAAAGAAAATAGTCACCCTTAACTGTTCTGAGAACTCTCACATATGTGTATGTACAATAATTAATCCTTTTCGGTTTGCATTAGCTCATTTAGTAAATATTTGCTTTGATCTTAAATTTCCCACAGTAATTGTGATTTTAGTTCTTTTTTCATGCCAAAGGCGAACAGTTGATCACAATTCTACGAAGCATCCTTCGAAAAAACGACCTAACGAAGGGGTTATTGCATTTCATATTAATATTTTGCCTTAGCTGAAAATACTTATATTGATGCGCTTTGATTACCGCCACTAAAAAGCAACAGCAACTGCCTACGAACTTTAACCCTTAACTTACTTAGATTAAAAGGAATTCAGAAAAGTGCTGCGGGCGCTAATTAAGCAAGCATTCTGCAATAATACGAAAAACCGAATTATAAAATATTATATTTGCGGCTATGTGCACCCTCCTTTCTCTGGATAGTCGTGTAGAGTAAAAGTGTGAAAGCATCCACACGCAAAAAAGAAAAAATTAGGCAAACCGCAATTGTAATGTTGGCGCGTTCGGTTGATGAAGCCGAGTGGCGCATAACAAATCTTATTGTATGTATGTATGTGTTGTAATACTGTATGTTGCTGTTTAAATAAATTGTGACTAATTGCGATTGGCTGTCAATTGGTTTGCATGTTGCAGACAAATAAATTAATGCCAAGCGCTTTCATAGAAATGAATGTGTGAGGAAAGTGGCAGAAGCATGCCATACTTTGAGCAATCACACAAATATACATATATTTATACATATGTATGTAAATATCTATGTGTCTAAAAATCAAACAAATATATGTTTACATACTTAAGCATATGTGCCTGACAATGCTCCGCTTTGGCTTAGTTTAAATAATTCACCATATTAAAGGCAAGCATTTTTCAACTTTTTCCATTGTTTTTATGCCATGCTCATTGTTGTTTTTGTTGTACAAGATCACGATATTCGCGCATATGCGGCGCACACGCGCTTATCTCGAGCGCCGCAGGCCAGCAGCCGACACATCGGCAACTGCTGCTCGTTTCGGCAGTCGCTCACAACGCTCGCGGCCATCAGGCACAAGCTGGTGGCGGCTACTGTGCGCAACTGAGCTGAAAGTGGTTCGGACAGCGCCATCACGAGCTGTTGGGTGGTGCGCGCATAGCGTGTGACTACATGCACACAAGCATATAAACATATAAATATGTGTGTGTGTGTGTGTGTTTGTAGTTTAGCGCCTGCCAGCAGGCAAGCAAATACGTCGTCTTTCAATAGTTGCTTTTCACAATTTAGTTACACTAAGTAATTGCATATAAATAATAGTTTTGAAAACACATACACACATACATATATGAGTAGTTACTCGTATAAATGTGCATGTATGATTTCTATAGTTTAATTGCAATTTACACACCATTTGTTGTATTTTTATTAGTTACAATTTAAGCGCACATGCACAAAAACAATTAAGATTAATCTAAGCAGAAACATACACACATACGAATACATACAAACGCTTATAGCGCCAGCGAAGGGTTGCTAGACTTTGTCATGTCTGTATGCATGTGTGCGCAGCTATTCCCCTCACATCTCTATCATCTGGCCGCATTTATACTTAATCAATTCGAACAAATGCGTGCTTTGGGCCCCCCCTTCCACTGAAAATATTGTCCATTTACATGGCTTTTGTTCGGACATTTTCTTTCAACGCATGCAATTAGTCGCTTTGTTGTGACGTAGTGAGATCTACTTGTACATATATTCAATCATAATATGCATATCAGTTTGTATATGTGTCGATTTGTCAGGGTTGACCCCTTAAAATATACTTTAAAATAGATGCTCGCACGCACTTACACAAATATACAGATATGCGCACATTTTTACATACTTATTTTCATGTGTGTGGACTAAAGTTATAAATTAGTGCCACGTGCACCAATACCAATATTGTATTTTTTAGAAATGTAATTTTGGTTTAAACTTAAAATGGTCGCATGTTTGTATGTAATATGCTCAAGTATTCACTGCATATGTGAAGATAAATTGGGCGCAAGTTAATTGCTACAACATACCACTCTAAATTTCTTTAAATTTATCCACTTTAATTGTTGTTGCAGCTAAGCGCGTTCTAAGGGGTTGAGTTAGGCGATAAATTAATTTAAAATTCCATTAATTTATTTACGCTTGGCATGCATTGTGTTAGCTAAAGTCATGTTGCTTTATTTTGCAATACACTCTTAGGCATAAATATATGCTTTTCAATCTAAATTGCTTTGAAAGTATTGGAAATGAAGTCATTTTTAAAGCTTTGAAAAACATCAAGATTTGAAAAAATTCCGGACCATTGACAAATTAGTGAATTTTTGCGCATCTGTTTTGGGTTAGCAACTCAGAAAAACATTACCAGCAGCATTACTATATAAAACAATACCATTACTATGTACCATTACCATTATCACACATTATTATAATTTTATTATTACTATTACAATTACACCTAACTGCCAACCCTTTATGTTGACCACTACACAGTATTACTATTGCAATTATTTTATTACAATAGTCGTTAATAAATTTTCGGCATTATTTTAATGACTATAATCATTATCAATTCCACCCATAGCATGTTCCACATATTTAGATATTCCCACGAAGACTGCAACCCTTAAAACTTGACTGTCATGACGTATACCACTATATTGCTATTATTTTACTTTTTAGTACACTAATTCTGCTACCATTATTTTTGGCAATTATTTTTGCAATATTAAGCAATTACAAATACCATTTCCAATAAAATTTTCCAACAGCTACGAGATGAAAATTTCCCTTAATAGAACTAGCACAATCCAGTTTAATATAAGTTTTATGATTTTTATTGAAGAGTATTACCGCTATAAGTACTATTGCCTTTATAATTACTATTACCTTTACAGCTACTAATTGCATTAAGTAATTTACTATGATTTTCGCTATTACAATGCTTTTGTAAAACAATTACATTTAGTATTTTCATATAAATTAAAATTACATTACAATTACCAATATAATTCCCATGCTTATTATGTAAAGTTACCACCATAAGTACGTATCTAAATGAACATTTTTATTTTTATCATTATTTGATTAATATTTAGGTACATTATGATTACCATTACAATTGCAGTTGTCATTACAAAATTTTCACATCACATTTAATGAAATATTCTCTTTCTATAAATACACCACTTTTATAAATATGTACACATAGTACATACATACATAGCGTATCTACGCATTAACTTTGTAATTACCATTAGCATTATCGAATGAACAATGATTATCGCTAATATTATTATTATATATCAAAATTGCAATAATTATTTTTATATAAATTAAAATTACTTTATAATTACTAATAGAATTACCATTATAATTTAGCTAAGTAATCTTCAAAAGTACGTATAGTAAGGAACATTTTTATTTCTATCAATATTTTAATACATTACCATTACCAATATAATTACAATCACAATTACTTTTACCATTACAAATTCCCACATCACATATCATGAAATACTCTGTAAATATAGACAGACCACTTTTATAAATATATACGTATACATACATACATAACTACGCATTTCACAGCACACCCACTTGCAAAGTAAGCATTACAATTACTTTAAACACACCCATAATTAAGTAAAACGACATGTGCGTGTGCGTTTTAGACAGACACATAACTTTAAATAGTGAAAAATCCTGTCGGCGCACATTTTTGTAAACGCCCCCTAGGCAACAACAACCAAGAAACAAATAACAACTGGCAAATAACTTCAAACCGAATTAAGTTGACACAAACACACAGACAAAATGAGTAACAAAAAATGAACAACCTTTGGGCAAATAAAATAATCGAATACAGAAATACCTTAAAACGAGTTGACAAATCAGAATTTCGTACGGCAATTGTTATTAATCATGAGAATTTAATGTAAACCAGTTCAAAAGGTAAATGCAAAGCGACAAATAAGAGTGAGCAAACAAATATGTAGACGGAGAGAAAAAAATAAATAAGACGACAATTACATAAAAGCTCACAATTTAAGTGAATTGAAAAAAAGAGAAATAAAAAGAAAAATTCAACTAAATAATTAAATTAAATAAAAAGCGCCTTAAAAATGGCTTACAATTCGCATTGATAAAATTAATAATATAATAAAAAGGGAATCAGAAAAAAATGTAAAAAGTTAAACTAGACAGAAATATGGAAAAAATTAGCTGGCGCGCACTCGGCCAGAATGAGGCCACCAAAAATAGTATTTTTTATTGTTTTAGCTTAAAATTTTAGGAATTCGTTGCGCAAATTTAAACAAAACATGTTAAAAGAATGCAACACGAGAAAAAGTTGAGTATGAGAATTTTTCAACAATTCGGCGAGAACAATACGAAATCAAGGAGCGCTAAAACAAGTAAGATTATAAACAGGTTAGATCAGTTTTTTCTAAATTGGTATTTTTACGCTACAAACATAATTAATGGGCGATTAATTATACGAGCTGATATTTTAAGTACAATAGTATTTATGGAGAAAGAGGGTTGAAAAAGCGAGTTTAAAGGAGTTAACAACACGGAAGGAATATGTGCTTATATCTGTATTATATGTATGCGCATATAAATACCGCATATTCTACTTCTATCAAATGCTACTTACATATATACGTATGTATACCATATGTATATGTATAAACGTTTGTAAAATAAAAAGTTGCTAACTCTTTTGGAATGTGTTTCTAAATGTGTGATAAATATGAGAAGAAGGTTTGAATTTTACGCGTAATTTATAGAAGCTTAAAATTGCGATTAACTACTTCCTCACTACCATTCCATAAAGTATTATCAACATTTGTACCATTGCCATTACAATTAAGTACTAATATTTCGATTATATATGATTACCATGCCTGCTCATCACTTGATTCCTCTTCAAATACTATTTTTATTATTTCAGTACAAATGCTTAATCAATCATATCATTGGTATTTTATAATATGGTAATAACGACACAGTTACTCCTAATATAGTTACCAAAACTGTTACCATTGAATACTACATTACTTTTTACATTATATTATCACTACAATTACAAGTACCAGTACCAATTAGCAACAAATACTTTACTACTGCATGATTAGATATTAAAGAAATCATAATTACTTTGCCATATAATTACAATTACCACTACCAATACCATTACTTTATAAAAATTGTGGTATTAATTCTTATTAATTTATGATTATATATCAAAAGTAACAATTACCAGTAATAATACCATTTATCTATAAAAAACTGGAGCATTAATACTTATTAACATAAATTTTAATCCATAGATCAGTTGTCCCAGCTTCTGGTAAAGCCACTAATGGTAATTACCTCCACAGTGTTCAAAACAACCTTTTTAGGACTGCTCGATAGCTCCTACATTCATATACCTATGCTAAGACTCAACTGATTTACATTAAAAATTAACTAAGCATTTAGCTGTTAAATAAATTTGTCATAAACATTTTCGTAGAATTCTTATGCTCGGAGAAATACTTTCAATTGAATTTCTTAAGTGACACACAGATGCATATCTACTGATAAATATAACGAAAAACAGAAGAAAGAAATTTCTTCAGTTGCAACCATTAATCCATACATCACACCATTTGTTGCTGCTATTTACATAAATACATATCGACTCTTTGGCGTTGTTGTTGCCTTAATACACACGCGAATGCATTTATACAACATTCGATAACTTTATATGTCGTTGTTGTTGTTATTATTGTAGTTATTGTTGCTGGCTTCGCTCCTTTCTTGTACAAATGTATTTGATGATGACGGATTGTCGCCTTGCACATTCCTTTGCCATACAGCCGCACAGTCGCAGTCGCTCAATACTCAATGTTCAGTTGATGAACCGACGAACCCTTTATTGCATGTGTATATTGTGTATGTATGTACATATGTATGTGTTTGTATGTATATAGATTGGTATAATGATGGCCAATCGCAGTATATGTCACTTGGGGATTGTTGATTGCAAGCGTATGCATTTGTTTGTTTGTATGCGCTGAGAAACACTTATCCATATATACATACATAGATGTACATATATAATTGTAATTGTGTTGTAAGCATCAATTTGTGTTTTTCAGTCTGCTTGAAAAATTTCCAAATGGATTTTTGGGTGTGTTCTTTGATTCCTAATTACATAAACGTGCAGAAGATAGCATATAAATGTATACATACATATGTGTTTGGGTTGTATATATATTAAAATATTCTTTTTTTTGTAAATTTTGAAATTTCGATTTTATAATCTTGTGTAAAAATTAATCCTTCGGATAATCCTTTATATTTCAGTTAAGACCAATAATCTTACATTGCATGTACTTTCGGTCTTGTGATAATTAATTACGTTAATTTATGAAACTTACTAACAAAATTTATAAACATATAATTAAGATTGCAATATAAAACTTTGCAATAAATTAAGTTGAAAAAAATTAAAAATAATTTAAATAAAATAAAACAAGAAAACCCGTTGACTTCGCTTGCACCGCAGTTGGAATACCTTTTACAGATAACGAGGTTTCCATATAGAACTTGATTTTGATCTTACAGTTTGTATGACAGCTATTAATATACTAGTACGATCTAGAAAATTCAGATATTGTGTAGAAAATAATCTATATCAAATTTTGTAAAGATATCTTGTTGAGTTTGTATGGCAGTTATATGCTATAGTGATCCGATCAGAGCAATTTCTTTGGAGAGTGCACCGTTGCTTTGGGCAATTAAACTTGTACATGTCCAATTTTGTGTAGATATCTTGTCAAAAGACAAAGCTTTCCATCAAGCACTTTATTCCGATCGTTTAGCTTGTATCGCAGCTATATGACATAGTGCTCCGATATCGGCGATTCCGGCAAGTAAGCAGCTTCTTGTGGAGAAAGGGACGTGTGCCAAATTTCAGATAAATATCTCAAAAGCTGAGGGGCTAGTTCGCGTATATAGAGACAGACAGACAGACGGACATGGCTAAATCGACTCAGTTCATCATGCAGATCATTTAAATATATATTTTATAGGGTCTCCGACGTTTCTTTTTGGGTGTTTAAAACATCGTGGCTAACTTAACATACTATGTTTAGGATAAAAAAATATAAAAAATAATAATATAAAAAAAAATAATATAAAATAAAATTAATTAAGCTAAAAAATATAAATAAATTAAAAAATAGAATTATATTAAATGAAATAAAACGAAATAAAATAACTTCAATAACTTAATTTATCACATGACCTATTTAGATATATTTGTCAGGTAATGATTGAATGAATATAATTTTTGATAACGGTTTCGATTTTTTAAGCCACTCTGTGTGTAAGTTCTTTTCACAAAAAACGATTTTTTTTTTGAAATGTCACCATTTTGTTAAAATTAAAATTTTGACTAGTCTTTTGATCATTACCTGTATTCATCTATTGTAATAATAAATTTTTTATGGTTTTTGGATTTTAAATAATTTTAAGCAGAAACATTTTTCTCATCGCCAGACACCTATTTTCGGAGGTCCTCTTTGAAATTGGCTACGGGATCAAAGGAATCCAAAATTTTTGAATTGCCGACATTAAATTTTGTCAATAAACCCCTTTTTTTATTTATCAAATAAAATGCCACTTAAAAAAATCAAATGCAACACGTTTTTTCTAACTTGATAACCTTTGAATGAAAACCACAAAATTATTGCGATAAATAGCTTTAACTTATAAGTTTTTAAAATAATGTTTTACATATGTACACACATGTATGTATATGAATATACCATAAATATGTAGATTCTCACTTATTTACTTTTTCGTTCACTTTACAATTTTCTTTTTCAAATTCTATAAGCCATTTAATACTCAGACAAAGCAGCGCACAAATCGAGTTTCTAATTTATTGTTTATAGCTAATAATAACATTAAAAGCACATGAATATCCGCCAAAAAAAGTATGTACGCACATATGTATGTACTCCACCCCTTTTTTCAAGTGTCACAAGCTTTTTGCTTAGAAACAAGAGCGCACGCTGACTTGCCAACTTCTTACAAATTCAAATACATTTACATACACACAATCATATGTACATATGTGTTTGTGAAGTATATATTTGCGTGTGCTTGCGCCTAATCTCGATCAGTCTTGAGACACAACCCTATTAATATTTCAATCACATCTGCAAGTCAGCACCAAACTCATGCATACGCACACAACTAATATAGACGCGATCAGAAAAGTTTGAGAACAAAAGCAAATCAAATAAAAGCAACGCTTGCGGCTAATCATTCAAACATCTGCCTGGCTGATTTCGAATCATTAAATATGTGCATATATACATATATAGCTATGTAGTCGTATGTTTAAAGATATGCTTAAGTACGTGCATAAGTCTCCACAGACCGCTAGCTAGCTTTTTGGTTGGCATAGTCTTCTCTGTGTCACAACGCTTTGCCTGACTTCATTTCCACTTCCACTTAAAAAGCGCAACGCAACTCTCTTTGTCGGTACACCCCTCTTCCTATTTAAGGCGCTGCTTTAATACTCTAACGTTTCACTGCGCTTTATCTTTATAATCACCTAATTTTTGTGTTTATAGAAATTTTTTCTCACAAAAACACGCTTAGTCCCGCTCGTAGGATTTAACAAATGCCATTGGCGTTGTTTTAAGAAATTTTTTCTGCTTAATTTTTTTTTTTTCCAGCGAACGTGGAAGTGTCGCTCGATTTTGACTTACTCGCATTTTG
Organism: Bactrocera oleae; assembly: GCF_042242935.1. Taxonomy (NCBI): domain Eukaryota; kingdom Metazoa; phylum Arthropoda; class Insecta; order Diptera; family Tephritidae; genus Bactrocera; species Bactrocera oleae. Next base: position 60,773,019 of record NC_091538.1, read on the forward strand.
ATTACCATTATTTGTCAGCGACAGCGTATTTGTTATTGTTTTTTTGTGTCTTTGTTGCTAGTTATGTCAGCGTGATCGTCATCGTCGTCATCTTCGCCTTCGCCATCGACTTCATCTAAGCTGCCAGCTGCAGCTCCAGTTGTTTTATTATTACTAAATCGATTTCGTTTTCTTCTGCGAAACTACACACCCTAATTCTAATTTCTGTATTGATTTTTGACATTTGATTTGGGTTTGGGAGTCGTTTAATCTGTAGCGATTGATCATATTTTGCGCCTGCGCTGCTCTTGCCGCTGCCCGCGTGTGATCGCATTTCAACGAATAAAACATACAAACAAAAAAAAACGAAATAAAAAGTCATAATGCATGTTCGCGGTAAGCATGAGTGGTTTCGTGAGATTTTCCATTAATCTTGGATTAAAAGAGGAGGCGAATGCGTTTTGAATTTCATAAACTACATTAATACGCTTTCATCAGTTAGACCTTCGGCTGCTGCAATCTTTATATATATTTATTAGAGCTGAGTGATGGAGTATGATAAATACGAGTAAATTTGATCGGATGTTCGGAGCAGTAGTGCTCGGTTTACTAGTTTTATTTGGAAGTATACATATATACTAATGATGGGCTTCATATTGTATTAGGTTTATTTAATCAACAGTTAAATCAACACTAAAACTCTGATATAAGGCGCTTTAAGATCTTTTTCAATATCATCAAACCTCAGCCGATCATTTTAATCAAGATTTTGTGATTAAAGTTATATAAAATTGTACACTGAACTGGGTATATGAAGTTTGCAACGTAGTTTGTAACACCCAGAAGAAAACGTCGCAGACCCTATATAGTAATAATACAAATGATCAGCGGGACGAGCTGATTCGTTTTAGCCATGCCAGTATGTTTGTCTCTCCGTGTGTCTTAATTTACGCGAACTAATCTTTCAGTTTTGAGATATCGCGCTAAAATTTTTCACACGAACCATTCTCCCTAAGAAGCTGATCATATCGATATCGCTGATAACGGACTACTATAGAATATAGCTCAGTTCAATCAATTTCATCTCAAAATTACATTTTGAAAAACTTTTATTTTTCGTCCTTCACTGCGATTCTTTGAAGAGACTGCGATCAAATTTATTTGAAGTGTTATAACCTCAATTATATTGTGTCATTTTTCTTTACAAATGCTACCGTTATTTCATAAAAGCTTTATATTGATATTTATACTAAAATATTGCTCTCAATGAATTTGATATATTAAAACTGATCTACTTCAAATATATACAGCTCAGCAAATCTCTTGGTAAACTCATTTAATGAAGTAGAGTTTCTATAAAATTACGTCATGAAAATATAACCACAATTATTTCTCATTACCAGTTATTATATGCAGCTTACCCAAAGCCTAAGTATATTTGCACTTCAAAATTAATAATTAATTTCCAATAGCAACTTTTTAATTAAATTTTAAGCCTTATATAGTCTAATTAACTAGGCGCATATTTACTATTCAGTCAACAACCATATATCTGCTTATTGAAATTATCAACACAGCTAACCGCTAGCTTTCGCGGTGTGGCTACCGCTGATAGTATACTGAATAAATCCTCGAATTTATTTATTTAATTTTATTAGTGCAGCGATTTTTTCTGATTTCTTAAAACAAACAATTAACCATAAGCGGTCGCACATTTTTATCACTCTAATTGCGGTTGTGATTATACTTATGTAGATACTTATGTATACCTTACTTCATACATACATAGATACATGTGTACCGGCATACATACTTATACACATTTGTAGAAACGTACTGCTCATAATATCACAAAGAACCATTTTATATCTTCGTTTATACAGTGAATCTTTTGTAATTCAAGAAACAATAACATACAACGCGCCTAAATAAATATTAATTTCCGATTAACTGCAAAGAAAACAGGCGAGAGTCAGTAAAAAAGATCTACGCTTACGTATACATATACATATGTTTGTGCGTATGTAAGTGTAATATGTCTCTATAAAGGCAAGCGAGTAAGCAATGAGCAATTTCTATATGCAGCTATAAAATATAACAAAAACAACAATACTAAGGAGCAGCATTTCACTAGCAGCCAACCATAGTACTTAGCAATAATAATGCACGATAATAATTAAAATATATTTTACGTAAGGAAAAAATACCAAACTTCAATGTAAGACACGCATTTGCGTACTTACTTTTGTTTGTTTGTATTTGTAAAACCCGGTTGGAAAAGGCTTTTTGGAATTTACTTATAACCTGTGAATACCTAGTCCTAATTGTGTTTCAGGGCCCGATTTATTTCTTAATGAAAAAGTTGTTTTGTCATTGTAGAATATATAATATTAAAGAGGGTCCGTAGAACCTTGAATGAAACGAATATCATCATTCTTATTAATATCTATAGTCAGCTCTTAGAATATTATAATTAGTTTAGTTCATTGTAATTAGCAATACGTTTTTTTTTTTTTTTTTTGTTAAAAGAGCAGTTTTGTTCTAAATGCTTATAAAAACGTAGTTAATTTAGGATTTAAGTATTACTAACCATTATGTAAGTATAAATATATATTTTCCCATAGTGCCTAAATGGAACATAGTGCCTTATTAACTCTTAAAAGACTGTAATTTATTACATTTAGCATGTCTATTTATTTCCTTATTCAAAACTTAACAGATTTTTAAGTTATGACACACTTCCAAAATACATAAAGCTTAATACTCAATTAATGGATTCGAATGTTTCAATTTGCCGGAAGGCTGCATTCATTTGTTATATGGCATATACAGTTATGGATAGATCAATCCTTTATTGAAACTGAACAAACATACCAAGGAGATCGATCAGTAAATTAGACTTTTAGAAGTAAAAAATAGTCGCTCATTGATTGTGTTGATTGGGTCAGTCTGGTTGTTTTTGGGACAATCAGACCTTTATATTCAGATTTCCCATTGGGTCTGTTGACAAGTTTCTGTGCACATATGTTTATATGAGTGCCTTAGGCAATTTAGGGATGGGTAAGACCCCGTCGACGCGAATTAAACAAACTAACTGTCAGTTAGTCTTTGTATACACTTTACCCCCGACCATACGCTGCTTCCAGAAGGTAAATCAGCAGCTGCTCTAGGCAGCCAATAGCGACCATGAAGCGCTGCGATTCTGATGAGCTTACATACTTACAATTATAAAAACCATGTTGCAAATCACACACACACACACAAGCTGTTTAAAGAATAAATAGTTTGCATATGATAAATTAATTTTTTTATTATATATAGTATGTAAATATATTCTCGATGAGCACAATTTGTAGAATGCATGGCGAAGGAAAGCGATATAAGAAATCATAGAAGCAACAACAATTAATAGGGGGCAAAAAAATAATCTAAACACACGTACACACAAACAGCATATGTATGTGTGCATATAGTCACATAAATTTATATGCCATAAATGGTTAGATAGCTAGATAATAGTTATGGATAGTTAAATGAATGCATAAATGCTTGGAGCGCTTTGTTGTTTTACAGCTAAGGTGGGGTAGGGTTAACTATGTATGATGCGCCAACTTACATACGCACATACTCCTATACATACATACATACATACAAACATGGCAATGACAGCGCTAACAACAACTACATATTAAACTTGGAAGGCATACTTGCAAATCTATAAATTTTTACTACAATATATAAATATAAATATGTAAATACATACATATAAATATAAAAAACACAGCACACCCAATTTAGATTGTCTGACGACTAAGGCATGCCATGGCAGGCGTCGACTAAGCTGGTAGAAATAAATTTTATTTGCATGTAAGCAAACTAAAGGAACTCGAAACATTTTTTATTGGACTTAAACCCATCCTCAATTTATTTTTTTATAGCGTGTTACCTCGATCAAGTCTTTGGTAATTTTGGGCGCACTTCAAAATTTAAGTATTTACTTAGACTTATAGTAAATAATTTATTTTTTTATTTTTACTATTATTATTATTACTATTAAGAATAGCGACAATTGACGTCGGCTAATTACGCATGACACCTACAAGCAAGCAAATACATATGTGCCTACATGTGTATGTAGATATGGTATATATTAATTTATGAAATTCTTTCTGAAGCGTGTTTGAAATTTAAATTTCGCATTAAAACCAATTCTGTTTAATAATTACAAAGTATCATAGCACAAACTCAACTATTTGCTTATTTAAGTTTATAATTGTAAAAACTAAAAGCTTAGTATTCCGCACCCGCCATGGAGCAGTACACGCGTCACTGACGATCTGCACGATCGGCAACGCCATTATTCTACAATAATATTTTTTTACACGCACATTTTAGAATAGCGAAGATTTTGTAAGCGTTTTGCATACAAATTAAATTCAATTAGCAGAATAAATAGAAATTAAGACGCGGCTACTTACGCACGACAACGACTGAGATATGCGCAGAGTGGTTCGTAGGCGCTGATCAGCGCAGAGTTGCAAAGCAATATGTAATGGAATTTTCTTGACATGATTCTTAGTCGCCGAGAACATTTTTTAGCTTGCGTCAACAATAACTTTTATATATTTTTATCCGCGCACTTTGAAACAAATTATTTTTTAAGTAAACGCTTTTGTGACATCAGACTAGCTGAGCCGCTAAGCTCTTGTGAAGAACTGTGCTAAAATTATAGAGCTGTTTTCCCGAGCTTAGAGGGTTTTACAACGCTTTCTGTCTTTTTAAAGAAAAACCTTGAATGTTTCACAATTTAATAGGCAACTATGCACGATGCATAATAGTTGAAGAGAGTCTTAACCCCAAGAAACTCTTTAAAAAGATAAAATTCTTGAATAAATTGATTCAGAAACTAGAATATAGAAGTTGTCGTTTTGATATTTTGTTTCCAACTACAATAACTTATGCTTTTTTTCTGTGCAGTTAACTTATTTTATTTTTTAGTTATAATACTCTTCTAGTAATCGCTGTGTTTGAAAAAAATGTAATTTAAAAAAATCTAAAAGTAATTTTTTGCGCAAGCTCGATATATTTTAAGCAAAACATAAACCAATATTGTATGCAACAAAAATTTAAATAATTAATTATTAATTAATAATTAAAAATAATAACTAATGTTTTTAATTTTTTTTAACGTTATAAAATAGTTACATAAAAATATGAAAAAAATATTAATTTAATAAATTTTAAATTATTAATTATTTTTCTTTAAATAATTATTATTTTTAATATTTTTAGAAAATTTAGCAAAAGCTTAAAATAATGTTTGCTATTAAAAAAAATAATTTTAAAATAAATGAAAATAGTTAATGATATCAATAATTATCAATAATTAAAGAAAAACAAATTAAATTAAAACTAATGTTGTTTTTAAATATTTCATTATTATTATTGTTATAAAATAATTAAATAAGAATATTTTAAAATAAAAATAATAAATTTAACAAATTTTTAATTATTAATTACTTTTACTTAAATAATAATTTTTTAAATCATTTTAGAAAATATAGCAAAAATTTAAAATTATTATTTATTATTAAAAAAATAATAATAATAAAATACATGAACATAATTAATAATATTAATAACTACCATTTATTATTAATTAACAAAAATTGAACATCTTTATTTAAAAAAATTAAATAATAATAATTAATAATATTAATAATTATCAATTACAAAAAAAAATGAATTTTATTATAATATTGTTTTTAAATTATTCATTATTTGAATAAAAAAAAACAATTAATAATATTAATAATAATTAATAATTAAAAAATATTTACTTAAAATTAATAAAAAATAATTTTATATTTAAATAATTCATTTTTTGTATTAAAACTATTTTATTAATAAATAAAAAATATAATAACCATATCCAATGAGTGAAGTTAAAAAGTGTTATTTAAATTTTTTCAAAAATCCATTACTCGATTGCTCTTCCACAGGCAGTCGTGTCTATATCTGATCAGAGATTCTTAGCTAATGAAACTATATAGCATATAAGTTTTATCTTGTATATTTTAATTAATTTAGTTTTTTTTCAAAATTTATAAGAAACTTTAGAATACATAAAATATTTGGTATATAATTTAACGAATAATTTTTTTTTTTCCGAAAATACGGCTATGCGCTCCTAGTACAGATCGGGCTCTTTGCACAGATCGGAATATATATATGTATATATATAATATATACGTAAGACAGTCGTGTTTGCATCCGAGTACAGATTCTGAGCTAATCTACCTATTTAGCATGTGGTTTATTGTTGTTTTTTTGTTTTTGTTTTTTAAATGTAAAAAGCTTATAAGAACATAAATTATTTGATAAAAAAATTTTATATTACTGCTATACATTAATCGAAAATATCACGATTCCCTGACTTTCCAGCACAATAAGATACGAAATTAATAAAATATTAAATACTCTTGCGTAATTTCCGCCTAAAATCAATGTGACTTTCTTCATTGATTACCACACCTCGCATACAACTTAAGCACATTGACGACAGCCAACACATCAGCGTCTTACTTGTATAACGGCACGTAATACCCTACTAATATAGCACGAAGCTAGATCGATTACCAACTACAGTAATTAGTTAATTATTTTACCAAGAAACTTATTTTTTGTTGATTTTTCGTATCCATCAAGTCACTCACTTACGGTCCAACAAATACACATTTGACTGACTTGACGAACTACCTTCAAGTTTTCCAGCCTTAATTAGATAATAATACCCATACCCAATACCCCCTTGCCACCCATTTAGTAGTTGATGTTGGCAAATATAGCATTTATTGTATTAAATTCTAATTAAAGTCATGCGTTTGATTTATTTTGTCGTCACAGAGTTTTATATTATACATATGTTCTGTAGATGTGTGTGTGTGTGTGTATGTTTGTAGGCATGCATGTTTTTTTTTTTTACTTTTTTGTTTTTTGTTCAAATCACTCAACTACATAATTTGTTTACTGCTTTGCTTATTGGTAAGCACCTTTAATTGGTAAATAATTCCTTTTATTAAGTACCTATGTTTTGTTGTTGTGTCGTCAAAACAAATATATGGTACTTGGTGGCACCCTGTATATGTATATACGTATGTGCATGTGTATTTTTATTGGCTTCGGCTGGTAGCGGTTAATTGTTGGAGACAAACTTTGCAAATAGAAATTAAAAAAACCCAAAAACAATAAATTAAATGATAAGTCATGGAGCTTAGGTGTAAATATATGTATGTATGTACTTACATAAATATACGTATGTAACTGTATCTGCATATATGTGTATTTGTAGTATTTCGTCAACTTCTGTCTGCAAGTTTAAGGTGGAGTGATTATTTATATATTTAATTACTATTTATTACCATTTGTCATTTGGGTCGTCTTGGGTTGGGCTGGGTATCATCATAAGGGGACTTAATGGTAAAGTTGCGAAATTATAAAATATATTCGTAGATAAATAAACTCACATATGAAATATAAATATATATAAATATATATTTATATTTTTTTGTGGTGTATACATATATGTATGTATATATGTACATCTAGATATATATAATATATATTTTTTTATATATATGTAAATTTTATCCAGCATTGCTTTTGGACTGGGAATTTCTGTAGGATTTTTCGATTGTGTGAATAAATCTAATATTTTCAATATCGGAAGACCACAAAAGCACGAGTACAAAAAAGTCTAATAAGTAAATAAATGTAGGCAATACTCAAATTCCTTTGACATTTTATAACCAACCTAATCCTGGGAATCACCCTATATATCATGAATCTAATACCTATATAAACATCTAAAGGAATATTTTTCTTGAATTGTACGTTTCAAAAAACAACTTTTTTCTAATGTGTTATTCAACAAATCGCCTGAATGTAGGCAAAATTTGAATAACTTTCATATTTATTACTAAATTAATCCTCAGGGATTACCCAAAATATCATACATCTAATATTACTCACAGTGCGTGCGGTAAGTATGCAACGGAAGATATACTCATGTATATAACAATTAAAAATACCTCTTTGTCATCCTTTAGTGGTACAGCTCATTAAAATTATATTGTGTCAAAAGCAAACTGGGGGAACTTTTGCAAAACTCACTAAAATGTTTCTATTACCATAGATGCGTATACGCCCGTGTTTCTAAGAAAACGCAGCCTGCGGTTGCATGACTTACTTTTTCTACAACGCTGATACCGACTTTTAAAACGAATTTAAATCGAAGCGAGCACCTCAATACGAACTAATTTGTATGCAATACGCGACGCCACCCAATCAGCATTTATGGCCAGGCAGACGTACACAATATAAAGTATAATAAAATTAATCATGGCGAATTAAAATGAATCGCCACGAAACGAAATGTAATGAAGCGTCTAAATAAATGAGTAAATTGAGGAAAACGACACCAAAAATGAAAAAATTAAATACAAAAAAAAAATATTGCAAATAATTATTATTATAATACTATAGTAAGCGCGCTCAATAAGTGGAGTCAAGTCTTCCCTGTTGGATTGTGAGTGAGTATGGGTGTGTGCGTATATATATTCACATAAATATGTATGTGCGTGTGTATGTGAAAACATGTGCCCTGCGACAGTACCCCATATGACTCCGTTTTATGCGCTGACTCATCTCAATGTAGCTAGCGACAGTGACTATATAGACATACATACATACTTATATGCATATTAGTGCATGTATTTATGTATTTTGGTTTCTATGTAAATATTAATTTGAAAATTCTGCAAAAAAGCATGCCACAGTATTTGCTTACATATGCAAATAATCGACGTATTAGCGAATTGAGTTTCCGCGGCGTAAAGAGTGCGGACTGAGACTGCGGCACTAATATACAGCTGATAGACATAGCTACAAATATGTGTGTGTATATGCGCATATAGGCACATTTAAGCTGCAGCTTTGGCACAAGCCTGTGACATGACTAAATAAACTAGAATGTTAACACATAATTTTCTGGGCGACAATTTATTGTAGCAAGCGGCACAAATCAACAGCCAGCTGAAGTGAAGTATGTGGAGCACACAAGGCGTCTACGCTAAGCGTCTGAGTAAGGCTGGGCCGCAGAGTTAGCTGAGCCGACTCGTTGGTATGTGAACACCTGGACTTATCCGCGGCAGGAATCATAGTTCCGCACATGTGAGATGTATGTGTATGTGTGTGTGCGCGCGTAGAGCTATTGCCTCCCATGCACAATAAAGTGAGTATAGACGGCAGCACGCGTAATAATTGCCTATATGTGTGTGTGTGTAAACAACCCACAATCGACTCAAATTTAAGCAGGGAATGAGGAACTAGCTGCTTGCCGCCGCTTGTAGACATTGTTCAAAGGGGAGTTGGGGGCGTTCACTGAGCAGAGCAAGCGCAGAAGCTTAGCTGTTGCTTTAAGCGAGCGAGTCGTCGTCAGCGCACTTTGGTTGTTGCTATTGTTGTTTGCGGCGCACATGCGCGCTGCGTCATTGATTTGTATGTGTGTCGCGTGTAGCGCGCGTTTCCACGTGCAATATGGGCCACAGCCGGCATTGCCGCCAACGACGAAAAGCATAAATATGTTGCCTTCTTTGTTTGCGCGCCGGCTCAGCGACTATATGGTGTTTGTTTTCATATGACTGTTTGCCTACTGCGCGAGTTTATCCCCCTCCGCTTGCTATGCACGTCTTTAAGCCACTGTGTTTGAGTGTTTGTTCGTTTGTACGGCGGCTTGCATTTGACTTACAATTTTATTATTTTGTTACACTTTTGCATTTTGTTTTGTGTCGATCTTCTGTCGTACAGCGGCGTTGGTGGCGGGGGCAAAGACGACAGAAAAATGTGATACCAACTGTGAATTAACAATAAGTTGTTATTGCTATTTGCTTTTGTTGTTGTCCATTGACTTTTGCGCTGCAGCAGCGTGTATGAATCATATAAAATTGTCGAAGTTTTATTTTGCAGATTTTCTTAATTTTTCAACATAAATTTGCAGTTTTTTTCGCCTTAACTTTTTTGGAGTCTCATTTTTAGTTTCAAGCAGAAAATTAATTTTCGACTTGCTGCGCACAATTTGCAATTGTTGAACGTCATTTGTGCAGCGTTTACTATTTTTATTTTTTGTATTTCAGTTAATTTTTTTTATTATCTATTACATTTTTTATTTTTTTTAGTATTTCTTTTTACATTTTTTTAGATTTTTCTCTTAACATTTTTTTAATTTTTTTATTTTGAGTTTTGTTTTATTTTTTTCCTGCCATGCTTTTGGCTAACGAAACCAAAATCTGCCAATTCAAGAATAATTGACGACATTTTCAATAGAATTCACAGCTGGATTGAGTTGTAAGGGTTGTGCGCGCGCAATCGGTTCATTTGGCTCACTTTTGAAGTAGTTACCAGGCGCTCACACACACCTACACACATACTTTAAACTATTTAAAACAAATGTGTGCATATGCTTAGCGCTGCCGAGGGGTTCCGAAATGTGTCAACGCTTGCTGCGCTTGCAATAAAATTGTCTTGTCTTGAAAACTTTGAATATGATACATTTCAATAACAGCGATTTCGACACATTTTAAACATAAATAAGTGCTTTGATTCCACGAGTGTACAAATAGCTTAGCCTAACTTATACTTATATATGTATGTTTGTTTGTGCATAAGAATGTGTATTCATTGCACTTTGAACCAGGCCAAATTAATAATTGGCGATCAGCGTGCTTCTCTTACAGCGTTACACAACTTATATGGAATTTGAGCTATATGAATATTGATTGCAGATGTTTTTACGTGCTTATGCACTTTTATATATGTATGTATATGTAAGAGTTTAATGTGGTTGAAAACTAAATGTTAAATATATAATGGGTTATAAAAAACTTTTAAAAAGAATAGTTCACATATAAATTTTAACATATGAATCAAATTAAATTTAAAAAAAAAAATTAAAATTGTATCATAAAATTATTATGTATTATTTAATCCTCTAAAATTATTTATAAAAATTTATGAAATGTCGTATATATGAATTTTTCATTGAAAAATTTTGCCCAAGACAAAAAGTTTTATAACTTTCGAAATTTTGTTTAAAATTTTTTTTTCCAAATGTTCTGTTATCATAAAAAGTATTTATTGATATAAATTTAAAATTTTTGGAATAAATATTGTAAAATAAAAAAACAAAATCATTTTCTATAAAAAAATATTTTTCGTATACAAAATTTGCCAAAAATAAAAACAAATTAATTTTCTAAATGTTTCCAATTGTTTTTCAATTTTTTTAACTAGTTTAACTTTTTTTATCAACAGCTTTTATTTTAATTATATCCTGAACAGGGTATATTAAGTTTGCCACGAAGTTACTAACACCCAGAAGTAAACGACGGAGACCCTAGGAAGTATATACATATATAATTTACCTGCGTGACAAGGCTGAGTCGATTTAGTCATGTGCGTCTGTCTGTCCATTTGTATATATGCGAACTAGTCCCTCAGTTTTTGAGATATTGACCAGAAATTGTGCACACGTACTTTTCTCGAAATCAAGTACTTGTATGGAAAACTGTTTCATTTGACGAGATATCTTCCTGAAATTTGGCCTAAGGCAGTAATACAATCTGCGAAGAAATTGTTGAGATCGGATCACTATGAATTGCGAGAATGAGGAAAGTGTTAGAAAAAAAAAATTAATATTAATGCAAAAAAATTTTTAATAATTAAAAAAAGGATATGCACATTCAAAAATATTTTTTATCATTTAATTTTATTAATCTATGGTTTAAACATTATTGAACATTTAATGATATATTTTGGAAACATACATATATCTATATATATTTATATTTTAGAATAAATATTTCTGTGTGTCAGTTTAAAAATAGTTATTTTATTCAAAATTATGAACTAAATTTGGGGAAAAAATATTTGCCAAAAAAAAATTTTTTAACAAATAGTTGGCATTTTACAAAACTCTTCAAGGGAAATTCCAAAACTCAGATTCCTTTAACAACATTTTTAAAATATTTTATGTTTTTATAATCAATTTTACAATCTATTCAGTAAGCTACTCTTCTCAGAAAAAATAAAGAAAATTATAATGTATAAAATATAAAGGTTCGGCAAGGAATATATGTACATATGTATAGTGGGAAAACATATAGATTATGTGGCAAAATATTTCATTTTATTCACTGTTTTTTACGAAGAATGATAGAAAAAGCAAATTTTCTCGACCTATAAGTTAAAAAAACATATTCTTTAGTATTTAAAAAATTTAAAAATTTTTTGGAATAATTTTCTCTATTAAGAACATCAATATTGACACATTAAAGTTGTTTCTGAAGGAAATGAAGCTGCAAAAGTCATATGCAAGTTAATTTTTTTATGCTTAAGCAAATAAATTTTTGAAGCTGCTGGAATAAAATAAAAAATTTAAGAATTTTCAATCAGAATATTAATATTAAATAAAATTTTTTTTTTGATTTTTTCGGGTTAAAAATATAAAAGCCAACTACTAAACACCACACAAATGTTTTCTTTAAAAATTCTACTTTTCACTTAGAGAGTGATGAATACTTTTCCCAGAAAACATATGGCAGTCTCCAAACAAAAAACTAGCATGAATCGTTATTCCCCTAAATAATCGAGAGATGCCAACACACAAACCCCTAAAAACATGCTTGTATATACAAATAGAACCTCTCCTTCATATAGCACCAGCGTTTAAAATTAATTTATATGCCAATCACAACTTAAAACAACATTGCATGCCCATTTCAATAGCAATTTGCAGTCAAGTGACGAGAAAAGGAACACAAAAAGCAATTTCTACAACAACAAAATGCAAGGAGTAAAATATTATTAATTGATGCAAGAAGATAAAAGATACAGTTTAATAACCACACATGCAAGACTTTCGAGTGCGCCACTCACAAGCACATACCGCCATACATGTAAAGCCATAAAATGTATGAATACATACACAGCTGCAAGTGCATTTTGTAAGTGTGCGCACACATTGCAAGTGAAAAAATGGAGAAGGGGGAATTTTATGATCGCCTTATGATTGCGCACATTACAACAATAAAAAAAACTGTGTATTAACGATCAGTAATCGTATAAATGCCAATTGAAGTTGAGTTTTGTGAGGAAATGTCTTGTTCTTATGATTTTTAATTTTTTTTTTTAACTTTATTTTTTTCTTTTGATTTTTTTTTTTTAATTTTTGAAAATTTATTTTTAAAATAATTTTTTTTTGTTACAATTTTTTTTCAAGTTTTATTAAACATTTTGTTTTTTGGTTATTATCAAAAAATGTTTTACAATTTTTTTTTTAACTTTTTCTTCAAATCTATTTGAAATTTGTTGAGTTTTTTCATTATTGAAAAAAAAAAAATTTAAAAAAAAAATGTTTTGAAATGTTTTAAAATTGTTTTAAATTTTTTGTGTATTATTTGTATTTTTTTGTTTTTTTGTTTGTAACGTTTTGCTTTTGGTGATCTGCGTTTAAACTAAAGCAAAGGCATGGTGAGGAATACTTAAGTGCATGAATCGACTGAGTTGTACGTTATGCTTGTTTCTATGTATGTGAACACTCACACACATACATACGTATGTGTAAGCAAATGTTTAAGCACAAATGTGTGTGCGTTCAAGAATATCCCTAATTTATGCTTTAGATGCTTTGCAGAGATATAAAGTGGCGATATGCAGACATTCCAAACCAATTCTTTTCAATTCGGTGTGTTTTCATTTTGCTTCAACTTGTTTTATTTTCGCTTATTATTTCGAGTGTGTAATTGTGTGTATGTGTGAAATATAATTTTTGTGTATGGGAGTGTGTTAAACAATATTTGTGTGTATGTGTGTGTGGCACGTTGAGCATTTAGCATTTAGCATTTGTGTCGTACGTGCCTCAGCCTGTTCCTGGATTCCATCCAATTCTTCTAAGACCATTGCTACCTTTTTTGCTGCGCTGTTCTTCTACTAACATACCTAGCTTAGTGTCATAAGCGTTCAAATACATTTAATTACACACCTACTATATATGTACAATACATACATATGTATGTGCTATACAGCTCCTCACGTCACATCTCAGTTGTGGCTGATTTATTTTTCGTTCATTCTTTCTTTTCTTTTTGTTTTTTTATTTACTTAGTTTAGTTTAAGTCACTTAAGTTATGCGAAGCATTGCTTCGTCTGCGCGACTATAATTTTTAATCGCACAACTTTTATAGCAATAACAACAACACCAATAACAACTTCATACAATGTATATGCATACACATATGTGTGTGGTTATGCATGCCAATGTGTATGTGTGTGTGTAAAAATAAAATTAACGTCAACAATAACATTCATGATAGGTAGGAACGTGATCTTGGCGTATATCAACGGCATTAAACAACACTGGAACACTATAACACATCGGTAGTGACGCTGAATAATTCAAAAAAAACATCAAAAAAACAAAATTAAAATAACCATAACATAGAAAAATGAAAATAATTCACGAAAATACACAGATATAATGAAGAACTGATACAAATCACAGAACGCATGCGCAGAGCACATAATTTTCTGTATTTATATACACACATACATATGTAGGTTTATGTATTATATTATACTTGTATATAGAGTGAGGAAAGCAGTAGAGAGGTAAATTAACTAATGTTTTGTATTAAAAATGATACTAGAGGTAGGAGAAGTATATGCCAAAAAGATATATTATACTACATACATATATATTGAAAAAAAGTAGATACGCATATAACAAAAAAAAAACGTTCATTTCGGTTGCCCTCTTCACAAATAAAAAAATTTCCATACAAGAATTAAATTTTGATCGATCAGTTTGTATGGCTGCTATGTATTGAAGAAGCTATAGCAGTCCGATCTAAAAAATTTGTTCGGAGAGTGTACCATTGGCTTGGGTAATATTCCATATCAAATTTGTTGAAAGATACTAAAAAACTTTCCATACAAGAACTAGATTTCATCGTTCAGTTTGTATGATAGCTATATGCTATAGTAATTCGACCTGAACAATTTCTTAGGAAATTTTACCGTTGCCTTGGACAATAATCCACGAAACTCGGCGCGAAGATATCTCGTCAAATGAAAAAATTTCCATTAAAGAGTTGAGTTTGATTGATGAGTTTGTATGACAGCTATATGCTATATTGGTCAGATCTGAATAATTTTATCGCAAATTGTACTGTTGACTTGGACAATAATCCGCTCAAAATTTCGTGAAGATATCTCGTAAAATAAAAAGTAGTTGGTAGGTAGGTAGGTAGAGTGGCTGTCTAACGACGCACCTAGGTCTATAGAAGGCCCATTGTAATACCACCGGGACTAATGTTCCCTCACTCTATCGTCTCCTCTGTTCCTGATGAAGCCAATCAGTACAAATAATTTTATATTAGCAACTGCTGATACGTCGTCAAGGAACCCACGACCTATAGTTGCGATTCTTTTCCTGTATAGAGCTTTACATACGCATAGAAGATGTTTTGCAGACTCCTCTTCTTCTACCACCTGACAGCTTCTACAATAATCGTTGTAAGGAACGCCTAGCCTGCTGGCATGTCTGCCAATTAGACAGTGACCTGTTAGTACTAGTAAATGTAGTTGATACAAAGAATTGATTTTGATCGTTCAGTTTGTATTGTATATATTGTGTAAATTTAATATCGATATCTCACAAACTGATGGACTAGTACATACACACACACACAGACGGACATGGTTAAATCGACTCAGCTTACTCAGATTAATTTCAAAAAATAAAAGTGCCTGTAGCGGCATTCTAGAAAGAACTGTTGCTCAAAATAAGATTGATATGTACATATATGTACGTTTGTACTTGAAAGTAATTACCACAGGAAGAGGAAATGATGTGAGATTAGGAAAATTTAGACACTAAGTGCTGGAAAATGAATTTTGAAAGATTTTAAATTTATAAATTAATATTTGTATATATGTATACAACACATATATGCTACAAACATGCATATCTCTTTGTAAATATGTTAAGAAAAATGCTTGCAGCTGGAAAAAATTCAATTGAGTAATTAAGATAAAACTGAAAAGTTGAAAAAACTTAAATCTAGCGCTAGATTGTTGCTGGTGAATTAAGAAAAATATCTCAAATATGTATATTGAAGTGTTTAGTAAACAAAAAGCATGAAAAATAAGAAATATATAACACCAAAGCACTTGTGTCTGAGAAGAGTAGTGTGGCACACATATGCAGATATATAATATACACAATATAATACTACTATATATATGGCTATGCATTTTAAGAATAAATATGTAGATATGTGTATATGTGTTTTTATGTTTGTTTGTCAGCATGACTGACTAAAAATCAATCTGACTCTTACGCGTGTGATCTAGCGCTGGAGCAGCGCACTAGCTGTTTCTAAAACGCCTCATAAGTGGTTGTGTTAGCTGGCTTTTTTTTTTGCCCCGGTTCCCTTTGCATAAACACCAGTTTTGAAGTATGCGCACAGATAATTTATTTGTTATGCATTGAAATAATAAAATTTAAAAGGAATAATATTTCTCTTATAATAAGAATTTCTTCTACGTCACGTTAGCGACGTTTCAATGCCGTCACAGTGAAACTTTTTAAGAGCAAACAAAATAAATAAAGCAATTGAAGATAGTAAGAAATGGTAATATTGGGAACATTGCTTTCAGCTGTGCCTTAAATGGTGAGATCACATTTTTTTGTAAAAGATAAGTATTGTGCTTAAGAAGGATAACATCTATCTAGTAATATATGTATATTTATAAATCTTAGATATTTTCTTTTTATTCGAAACCGGAAAATAAAATATAAACTTTCTTCATTAAAAAAAAAAAAATTCATAATACAAATTTATTTTACATTTTTAATAATTTTTATTAAATTTTTTATTTAAAAGTCTGTTAAAATTTACTAATATAGCTAATATATGTTCTTTTTTATATTTTCAGGTAAGCTACCAATAAATAAAATATATTATTGATTTCGAACAGCAACTATTTGTTACTCACTGAAAATGGCGCTTGTAAGTTACTTTTCTTAGTAATATAATCCTTTCAATACAGTTAAACTCCGTTTTATGAAATATACCATGAAATTCAATATTTACAAATATAAAAAAATTTAAAATTATTATAGAGAGCTATTTTGCTTTGAATGAGTGGCGAAACGAACGTGCAACTTATGCCAGTTGTAGAGAGAACAATCGCACTGAAAGACGGATATCACAAGTGGTATATGTTTAAGAGCAGGAATTAGGTAGTCATAACATAATAGGAAATTTTGCATCAGGACTAACGTGACTTTAATTTAGCTTGTGACTTTTGTTTTGACTTTTTACATATAATTATTTTAAAGACAGGAAAGTTCAAGCATAGAGAGTCGAAAATGAAAAGTGAAAACATCTAATATCATATAATAATATAAAATTGGTGACATGTCACGAAAGTTCTCCTTTCGAAACCAATCGTTCATTTCGAGAGGATAATAACATCAGACAAAAAATTGATTAGGGTGAACGGGTTGTGATCGAAAGTGAGTTGTTTTAAGAAAGTTCGCTCTAATGAGGGACATTATGTTTTAAAACACGAGATTACTCACGGAGTTTGGCAAATTGAGAATTTTTCTAAAATCTGTAACTCTACTTGTTTTAGCTCCTATAGGATTTGATGTGAAAAAAATCGTAGCAGGAAAGGTAAAATAAAGAAACGAAAAAGACAAACATTTGACTTTTGATTGAAAATAAGATTTTATAAACCCGAAAATTCATATAACATAGAGATCAATAGTTTGTTAAGTTAAGATGTGGTTTTGAAGTTAGTTTTTCCCCTCCAATAAACTAAAGTTAATTATAAATGTTTATGTTATGTTTTCAATGAAGGGTTGAATATCTTATAGAACGGCTAATAAATTCGAACACACTTATAAAATTTTTAAGTTAGTGAAAACCCCAATAAGTTTAATTGATCTTAGAATAGAGAAACTTATTGAATATACAAATTTTCTCCGAGCTTCCTTTCTATTCCTCCAATTAGAGGAAACTCTTTACAAGTGTTTTTTTTTTAAACAAAATTTCTCATTCGACTAGCAATGCGTGACAAGAGTCTCATAGCAGCCCGCGCTAGAACTCACGAACCACGCAGCAACGGCACATGTGTCTGAATAAATATTTCTAAACATGTGGCAGCAACATCAAACGACCTATAAATTATTCGAAGATGCATATGCATACATATTTACATATATACATAATATGCACTACATATGTATGTACAATATTTGTGCGTTGTAAATATGGCACAATCAATTTTGCAGTTAAGAAATGAGGAAATCAAATGAAAACACATATTAACGAGCGAAGTTGCTGTAAAAGCGTATCTGTTCAAGTAATGCATGCACTTAAATGCATAAATTAATTATTACTTCATATGTTGCATGCATGTATGTGTGCATGCATAAGTTGTCTAAATGTGCGCGACTCGTTGTCGATCAATAAGACGAACCGATCGCCAGCACATTAAGCAAAACATCAATAAGAACAATTATTCAGTTAAGCTTTATGCATTTTTCCACACGCTGCCTGCAGTGTTTGCCACATTATAAATGCGTATATGTGTGTGTGTATCTCTGTTTATCCATGTGATGCTCATTTATCTGTGCGATAATTTGTCATTTAACCTAGTTTAGACTGACTAGCAAGGGATCAGCGGAGCATGGCGGAGCGCAGGGGCGTGAACTCAAGTTGAGGGTGGCGGCAACGTGAATTAGCGGTTTTTTTTGCAAGCCTTCATGTACCGCTTACCGCTTTGGTTTAGTTTTAATGCATGAAACGCGCAGCATTGATCATGGCAGTTAATTGTTTTGTTGTTTTTTATGGCATTTTTATACCCTGAACAGTGTATATTAAGTGAGCCACAAAGTTTATAACACCCAGAAGGATCAGCCTGATGAGCTGAATCGATTTGCCGATTCCCGTCCGTATGTATACGCGAACTTTTCCCTCAATTTTAGAGATATCGGTATGAAATTTTGCACACATCCTTTTCTTCCTAAGAAAATGTTTATTTGTCGGAACCACCGATATCGAACAACAATAGACTATAGTTGCCATACAAACTGAACGATCGGATTCAAGTGGTTGTGTGAACAATTTTTTCATTTGACGAGTTATCTTAAAGAAATTTGACAGCAATTTTAGTCCAAGACAACGGTACAATTTCCAAAAATATATTTTCGATTGGACCACTATAGCATATAGCTGTCATACAAAGTGACCGATCAAAATGAAGTTTTAGTATGCAAACTTATTTGTGAAGGGTATTATAGCTGTGGTGCAAACGAAGTTGACGTTTTTTCTTGTTTATACATTTGTTTTTTGTTTTTGTTGCTGATTTTATGCTTTTAGAAAACACATTAAGATCGCGTACAAAGATATTAATTCTAGTGCCATTTCATTATGCGGCTATAAGTGCTGCACAAATACATACATATATATATATAACATAACACATGTATGTATGTTTCTCTATATGTATGTATGTATTCTTTAATGATCTCTATATAATTAAGCGCTTTCGTATGTATGTATGACAGTGATGTGAGCGCCTCATAAGTGCGCTATTCATGCGTGCATGCGCCTCCAACTCGAGTTAGCTATCTATCGATCCAATCATGTTTACTGTTGTTGTTGTATTTTTTTGACGCGCCAAATATCTCAAAACATGCATCAATGTAGATGTACTCACATACATTTAAATACGGTCTTGTTGTAGGTATGCGCTTGCGCATAGCTCTGCGCCTAACTTTCTAGCTTTCTAGCAGTGCCTCTTTGTTCTGCGCTCTATTGCTAAAATGGTACTAGCTATGCGTTGGGTGTTCGTTTGTGGGCGTGCGCTTGCTTTTCTTTTATTTACGCAATGCGCTAATTCTTGCCTTTTTTACTCTTATTGTGACTGTCTTCGCGTTCTGCGGTCGCAATTAATGTCGATCGAGCTGCATTTGAAGTTTCACATCGTCAGCGTCGCTCGCTTTAAGTAATTGTAATAACATAGCGAACTAGCGCGTCACATACGCTTACAAAAAGTTAGGCGGACGGTCGTTGCTTAGTCGGCGCGGCTGACTTACGGTGTGGCAGCGCGGCGCACATTGACAGTGGCAATTGGCAATAAGTTTGTAGAAATATACTTGTATGTATGTATGTGTGTGTGTGTGTGTGTAAGCTGTCTCATTGTTCGACCGTTTTGGCTGTGTCTATGAGCATAGTTGTGGCGGTGGCTGTGGCAATTCGGGTCACTAACCGTTAACAATAAAATTCATTTACTAAACAAAATTACCCGAGAGCAAGCAAGTACTTGAGTTTCAGCTTATAAGCTGCGCTAACACACAAACACACATACAAATAACGATTATTACTCCCGCGCGCTTAACAAACGCCAAACGCCAAACGCCTGCTAACTTGCTGTTGTTATTGTAAGCGCGCCGCAGCGCGGTGTTGAAATCATAATCATATCGAAAATTGACAAATGATTATTTGTAATTATATTGTATTTTGTTAGTTAGCAGCGTAGCCGTGGAGCGCTCACCGTACCTGCGTGTGTGTGTGTGTGCGTACGCGGCTGCGCAATTTCGCGTTCGGTAGCCACTTTGAGGCGGTACGAATGCCAGCGGGCAGCAGCTGCCCACTAACAGCAGGCCAAGCAATGAGCGCGAGTATATATCTGTTTATGTTTATTTGTGTGAGTGTGATTTTCTGTGATCACTTGGTATTCTGGCGCAAAAGACAGTGACATAAGCTTGACAGTGATTACTGCTTTATGGTAATTTTAATAAAAAATTAATAAAACAAACTGTGGTGGGTACTTAGAGATTTTTTATCTGCGTTCTTTTGCTATTTCATTTGCGCTTTATAAATAGTAAATATACTTTATATTTACCAACAAGTTTATACTATTTTTTCTGCATAAAATAATATGGCAAATGATTTAAGCAGGAGCATAGAGTACATATGTGTATACATAAGTACAGATTTATTTATATGTATATCTGTATAAAACAAGAATAATAACCAATAAAAAGCAGCAACGCGCTTTTGACTATTATATATAGCAGTATTTGTATTTGTACATACATATATTATATTTGCCCATGTACGTGCTATAATATTTTTCTTGCAGCTTAGTTAGTAGACTGGTTTCAAAGTACCTATTGTCACTTAGAATATAATAAAATATAATGCCAGAAAAATTAAAGCAGATCGAACGTAGTTTCTTTGTATGTATATAATGCACACATACACACCCACATCGCACAATAGTTGGCATTATTCGAAGTCTTTATTAGATCTAGTATATATTCTTAAAAACAGGATTGCGTTGCCATGCATGCCAAGGTCACGTAACACGTACGCTTTACAACACATACGCATACATATACACATATATGTATGTATGTATTGCTTATTCTACTGAAAAATTCTTCACTTTACACACGTTTTAGGATTATTTCAAGGTATTCAACTTCGTCTGTGTCTAATGTAACTATTATACATTACGTTGTAATTCATGATTTCCTACTTTGAAGTGTACAACTAGCATTCTCGGTACTCATTTTGTAATTACAATAAATGAAATTTGAAATTTACAGATAATTTTTATAGTATTTTAAGAAGTTTGGTTATTTTAAAACTAGTTTAAGGTGATTGAAATATCTCGTTTTCAAAATCTTCATCAATTCGAGAGCAAAATTTAATGTTTCCAAGTTCTTTCCTATCGTTTAAAGGTAGTTTCAGTGATAAGTAAGCATGCATACTAGATGTATAATGCAACCCTGCGCGCGTAGCGCTAAGTACTTTAGTTTTTCTAACGAAAGATATATTTTGTGTAATTTTGTGGCGTAATGTCAATATCTGATCGGATAGATATTAAAGTGAGATTAAACCCAAAGCTAAATAAATAACTGTCAGCTGAAAAAGATTCAACAAAAAACTCTCATCTGATCATTTGCTAAAATGACGTCACCAGCTCATTTGGTTTTGACAATTTGACTGAGTATGAATTACAATATATTACTTACTTACTTGTACCTTAAAATCTTGATTACTACATTTAAAGATGTAATGTGACAGCCTTGAACTGAGAGTAATTGTAGAACAAAAAATTAAAGGGCACCTTGTGTGATAGCCTAGAAAAAATACGAGTTTTAGGAATTAAAACAAACTAGTGTATCGATTAATTTAGGTTTAAAAGGCATATTTACATATGTATATTTTATGAATACACAGTAACGATCTTCGGCGGAAAAAATCTCTACTAGAAGCTATTGTTCGCACAATGACCTACGGTCAAAAAGAAATCAAAATTGACAAAATCGCCTTGTTTTAAAAAACAATTGAATTTTACCCAAAATTTTGTTTTTCGATTTTTTTATTACTTTCTCACTGGGTATGCCGCTTAAAAGCTTGATTACAGCTCTTTAAGGTGTAACATCAGCATTAATCTGAGAGTAACTTTAGAACAAAAAAATTACTGTCAACAACAATTTATAAGTAACAAGTAAGGGGTATAACCGAACATTTTATACTCTTGCAACTTGCAAGGAAGTCGGCTAAATACCTTCAGGTGTTTGCAAAACTTTATATTAAAAAATGTTGCGAAAATGTTTAATGAAATGGTTAATGGATTACAATCCAATTTTTTGTCATATTAACTTATTTTGAAGATCATAGACTCACTTAGTTATATTACTATATTTTACTTCCCGTCAGCGAAAATTATACTAAAATCATTGGGGGTATAGAAATGGAATGGCTGATTGCGTTAATTTTTAATATTGCTCCGGTATATTTGAGAACCTTTTTTTAAACAATTTAATAAATATTTATGTATATATAATCATATATATAGAGTAAAGTCAGCCGAACGTTTTAAAATCGTGAATATTAGTTATATGGCGGCTAAGGCAAGTTTTCGCCCAATTTTATCCATTTTAAGCACAAAGATACACTGATATTAGAATAACACACTGTCTCAATTTTATTAAAATAACTACCACATTGGCCGATATATGTGGTAGAAAGTCAACTGGAAGTTCGAATTTCTTTATATTGTATTAGGTTTATGGGGGGAAAGTATTGATCCGTTTCAACCCATTTTTGACACAAAGGTATATTATTATCAAAAGAACATTTTCTCCGAATTTGCATTATATTTATATTTCACAGATTGATCGATATTTTCGGCAAGAAGCCAGCATTAGGTTCTGGGGTCCACATTTCCGGTATCTGGGGTTTGAATAGTTATGGTGCCATTTTGAAAATTTTTAGACCTAAGATGGCGTCCCTTAAAATCACATTCGTACAAATTTGTATCCCGATATATTAATGTAATGTAAAGTTGTGTTATATGGCAAGTAGTCTGATTTTCTTAATTCTCGCACTGTTACATGGGAATGTGAAAATAATTTTATGTACCAAAGAGCTGTTGTCACGTAGAAAAATCGGTCAAAAATTAGCAATATTAACAACAAAATGTGTGCTAAATAATTCTTTGCATTACCTACATTTATTTAACACAATTTTTTTAAATAGCGAAACGAAATTTGAATTTATTTGCTTTTCAAAAGCAAATCAGCTAAACTGAATTTTTAAAATTTTCCCAAAACAAAGAGCAACTACATAATTAGCATTTATACAAATATAATATGTATGTACAAAATCCATTTTCCATAGATGTGTATAAAACTATCGCATGATATACTTACATAAAATGTATCGCAAAGATCATCTCGCAGCACCTACAACCTTTTTTCCACTCCTTACAAATAAAATTTGCATCAAACATATGTATGTATATTATATGCTATATGTATGTACATATGTTTGTCTAAATACTTTTGTTTTGCTTTGTTTGTCAGTTTTCTCTCGCATTGCGTCTTAAAAAGTGTCGAGATTAGATACAATTCAAAATTGAATCGAAAAACTTTCTTATATACATATATACATATATATCTATGTACACAGATATGCACGAAGTACGGTTATATTTAAGTATGAGTACACTCCTTAAAAATTTTGTGCTTCAGGCAAGTTCATTCGCCTTAAGCGTGAGGCAGAGAGTGAGTGAGTGAGTGGGTATGGAAAAAATATGCACGCACGCGCTACATATTTACAGACATGTCTAATTTACAATACTTACATACATAGGTACATATATATGTACATATGTATATATGGTACACCCGTGCTTACAATTGCTCTAATGCGCACAAACACACCCACGCATTTAGCCGACAAGTTTAGAAAACCGCAACTTTAACTTCACTAAATTATAACATACATACATATGTATGTATGGTATATAGGTATATATGCATACTTCTGTGTGAATAACTTCAAAAGTACCAACAACGACAACAGCAAAAACATATTCATCACTGTGTTAGCATTTATCAGCAACCGCCTGAGTTTTTTGCCGCCACCGCCGCATTTCACTTTAACAACAAATAATTTCGAAACACACACACACACATATACTTAGGTATATAGCTTTATATACATACATATGCACATAAATAATGTTTCTATACATATTTGGTGCTAATTTGCCATTGTTTCTGGTTCAAATTTGCGCTATAAATAAATAGCTACTTCATGCAAGTACAGCTTATACTCTTTTTTTTTCTTATTTCTATGTATGTATGTATGTAGATCCGAATGTTCGAAAACTAATTGGTAACCTGAAAATATCTATATATTTTACGTAGAAAATAAAACTAAACTTCTTTAGCATTATATTTTTTTTTGTTTTTACTTTAATTAGAGCTCTTGACCACTGTTAGTTCCAGCTAAGATCATAAAATGTTCGAAGAACTATATACTCTGGTATTAATTTAAAGCCAAGGATTTGCTGGAAAATTTAGCTATGAATTAGTCGTTCTACAATCGCTCGGAATGGTCTTCGGTCACCACTATTGGTACAATACTTAAATAACTGCGCACGGATTACGGACAGCTTTGTCGGGTCTGATGTTACAAATATAGTTTTCGTTCCGTTATTTATGTCTATAAAATTATACTTTTATAAAATTTAGAGTTTACAAATAGTTTGTGGATGGATCTTAATCTTCTTTCAAGTGCTGGGAATTGTCTTCGGACCCTACAAGTACAATGCTTAAATATATGCCGACGAATTGACAGTTCTGACCTAGAACTAAATATATGAGGATTGCAACGGTTTCGTCTCGTAACTTTATTGCATAGCCCTTGTCAGAAAAACTCAATAGTTCGTGACGGCATGAACGAAACTAGGACTGGGCTTTGTTTCCAATTACTATCAAAGTTTGACAGTTCATTTCACAATCTCATATCCATAATTCTTGGTTATATACAATATTTCTACTATAATTTATATAAAGCAAGAGAAAACGTTTTCCATATAAGGACTTGATTTTAAGTGGTCAGTTCATATAGCAATTTCGACAACATGTGGCTTCTACATGTTTTTTTATTGGACAGTGCTTTGTAAAAGTACCGTACATTATTCTCGTCGCAACAGCAAACATTTCTCGATTAATTTTGGGAAAAGCTGCTGCAATTACGATCCTTGACCACATAAAAATGCGTGGAATTCTATCGTTACTTATCCTTTACAGCTTATTTTAAACGTAATTAAAGTTATAACTGTATTCAAAGCTTACACTAAAATATGCGTGGGCAGGCAAGAATCGAACGAAAGGGCACGAAAACCTTGTGAGAAATTTTACACAGGCTTGCATGTAGCGTGGAAACATTTTAATTACTGCCACTATATAAAGTGGTTGCAACAACAGCACCAATAAAAATTTGTGCCACGAAACTTACAAAAGCCAGTTTGAACAATTATTGCTAATGCAGCAAAATTGAAAGGCGGAGCTGAACACGGATACTTTTTCACCACTCAACAGCCAAACAAAAAAGGAAAAACAACAAAAGCAAGGAAAGAAATTCTAATATATAACAAACAAAAAAATTAAAAAATACTTGTCTTAAAATTTCTGAAAAAAATCGATAATTTATAAAAGACTGTTATTTGATGTGGGTTACTATACGCTATATTATGTTGTTGTTGTTGTTGCTTCACTTAAGCCAACTCACCGACTCACTTCAACATCTTTCACTATGAAATTTCATTAGTCATTGTTGCTTTCAGTTGTTTTTGCGGCTTTTTAAGCCATTTGCGTCGCAACCAAATCAAAAAAAAATAAAAACAAAAATATCCAAAAATAAAATTTCTGAACGCTTTTGTCTTTCACCCAACGACTTAGTAATTTGGTGGTGGGTGCATATGCATGTATGTGAGCTGTGTGATTTTATAGTGATTATGACTATGGCCATTATTACATTGCGAGTATTTACCACCTCTTCACTTACTGCGAGCATTTTTTTAAATGCGTTGCCATTCAAAGTACAGTATATACATACAAGCATACTTACATATTTATGTGCTTGGAAATGCTTACGCGTATTTGTGTGAGTATTCAAATAACCGCAAAAGTAAATGCTCTGCAGTTGATCGATGCCTTAATGCCTTGATGGCTTGTATAGACGTTACAAGCTCATCGCTGTTTTTGTTGTCTTTTTACAAATACACACGTGTTCGTGCACTTGCTTGATTATTGTTTAATTTCTATTTAAATATTTCGTGGATCTTTCAACCCAAAGCTAAGCAAGAATTCTCATAGCTACAACCTGTGCCTTTTCTCCACACAAATTGCACACACACAGCAGCGCTCGTCTTTCACTTAGCTGATTTTGACGAATTCTTTAGGTTTGTATGTATGTAAGCTTTTACAATTTTACCTTTGTATTTTTTGTTGGTATTTAATCGTATCACACAATGATTTGTTGGATTTTTTCTGCCATACCTACTTATTCGCCTCGACTTACTTACAAAAATACACCATAAATGCCCTCACACACACATACACACACATACATGCATTTGTACATCAAAGTACTTTACTTAAGTATTGAATTTGTTTTTTTTTTGTCTCACTAGTTTTTGGCTATTTGTTATTAAATTTCATTTGATTTATCTGGCAGTGATGGCGCAACTAAGCTGCCAAATATATAAATTTACAACCAACAATAACGATTTTGTAAAATTATAGCTATGAAAGGCAAATAGCCACCACTAAGCAGCAACTCCAGGGCAGTAAAGTCGAAAAAAGGCGCAAACAAATACGCCATCAGTGAGATTTCCCCATCATTTCTTTCTCTTTTATTCATTTTAAGTGTTTGTATATGCGCTGAAGTAGAAGAAAAACAAAAATATAAAGTCTAACAACAACAGCAATAATAAAGCAAATCAAACTCGTTGAAATACTCATAATCACTAGCCGCATTAATTGTTCGAATTCAGATTGATTGCTGCCAGACGCATTTAAGTATTTCTTAATGCTTTTTTCGAGTAACTTCTCGAGTTATTAATAGGTATGCTAAGAAAAAAATTTAGAACTTCAAAGTTACACCGCTACATAAGGGTAGATTTGGCAAATTCAAAGAACCGAAACTTTAAAAATTTAAAAAGAAAATAGCTTTAAGCTGTGATAACTTAAAGCTCTATTTTCATATTTAAAATTTTATATATAAGCTCTGATACCTTAATGTGCTAATTCTATATTTTATTATTATATTATAATATTGCTTTCGTTCGATAAAATTTAAAGTGTATTTTTTGTGTAAAGTCTCACTTCGATTTGGAAACTACTGCACCACTATCAACTAGTTTCTTCATTAATACTCCACATTAAAAAAAAGAAGATTTTAAGAGCTTTTATATTACATATAATACATAAATATATATATCTCTCTATTTAACCTAAAAAAATATTTATTGCAAATCTGTTTTCGAAAGCTTGGAATTATATAATAAAAATATTATAATTAAAAGTCACACATTTTATTTTTAAATTACGCATTAATCAAATTGTCAGAAACTAATTATTTTAATTATGTTTGTTAAAACTTATTTCTAACTCGTATTCTAATTCCACATAATGCTGCTAAAGTCGATTTCCAGGGCTATAAATGTATTGCTTACCATTGCGATTTAAGACAACTTTATAAAGCTTTCGTGGAAAAAGCTTTTTCGTCGGTTGGGTCAAAAGATAAGATTCAACTTCAATAGGAAATAGATGAAATTGCATTTACAGTTGTTGTTATTTTAAATATATCGAGTACAAGGAGAGGTTAAGTAAATATCATTTACGATTCATATTTATCAAATTCGCTATAATCAGTAAAATTAAATATATAACAGCTTTTCTACCTTACAGATTCTGCAGTGTTAATTTTAATTTTTTTAAATTTAATTGTTGCTGCAGAGTATAATAGTTTTGTTCACTTAACGGTTGTTCGTATCACCTTAAAATATAAGTTAGATATAGGGTTATATATATATAAATGATAAGGATGAAATGATCAGGTTTAATTAGATCAATATTTCCTTTAACCACCATACACCTAATATAAAGATTTTCGAACTTCCAGCCGACTTTACTCCACATATATCGACCAATGTGGGAGATATTTTAAAGAAATTGAGAAAGCGTATTTTTCTAATAACGGTGTATCTGTGCGCCTAAAATTGATAAAATCGGTTAAAAACTCGTCTTAGCCCCCATATAACTGATATTCAAGATTTTGAAACATCCGGCTGACTTTACTCCATGTTTTTACTATATGTTTATAAGTACGTATATATTTATTAAATTGTTTGAAACAGAGTTCTCAAGTAAACCTGAACAATGTCAAAAATTAATACAATCAGCCCTTCCATTTCTCAGCTCGCAATATACTTCCCACCTGACTTTTAACCATTTAGGTTGGTCAAAATGTGTGATATTTTAATAAAATTAAGTCGACACCTTCTTTTTAAAGTTATAAGATAATATTAGTGCTTTGGCGCTCAATATAAGTGAAATTGGTCTTGGTCTAAACTTCATATTCCTAAAGTAATAAATTTCGATTATCTGGTTGACGTTTATCACATTAACTTTATATATTAAAGTTAACCTCTTCGATAGTGTTTATATCACATATATCTCATTTAAGGATGATTTTAACTAATTTTCGTTGACGTGAAATATGGTTAAAATATAGTAATAAAACTAAGTGAGTCTATGACCTTCAAAATAAGTTAATATGATACCAAATATGATTGTTATCCATTCATGACTTCTCAATTAAGTTAAATAAGGCTTAGTTGACTTAAGACGTTAAGGCTCCAAAAAGTTTATCGGTATAACTTCCATTCACCTCATAAACCTAATCTGATTTAAGCTACTAAGTTTGGTTAAGTTGACTTTAGCTGCTAAGTTTAATTAAGCTGAATTAAGAACATCCTTGCAAAAAGTTTTGCGAGTAATCTTAAAAGAGATTACACCCGGATTGCTCTCTATAGAGTAAAATTGGCAATGAATTAGTCTTCAACTCATATCTTTCGGATACAATTAGGTATTAATTAGTACCGTACGAATATCTTTAGCTACCATATACAAGAAATAACCCTTTTTTGCGAATTTTTACGATTAGTCTCTTTTTGTAGACTTTCAATTGAGTCTCTACAGAGCGCATGCTCGAACAAAAAGTAACAGTTCATTCCATATAAAAAGATTAAAAGTGTCATTAGTCACATGTTTCTTAACTGGACTTGTCGAAGTTTTTGTAGGGTAAACACAAGCACAAATATGTACATGCATGTATATATATATATATGTATGTATGTTATATACATATCTAATATATATACTTGTAAAAAATGTGCAACACAACTCTCCTGGAATTCGACAGCTGTCAGCTGACAATCTGCATGCGTAAAATGGAAAGCGGCGAACACATGTAATTTGAACGAAAAGCAACAACAACACAGCCAAAGAAAAATTCGCCGTCAACAATATAGCTGTGCGAATGACTTGACTGACTGACTAACGGTGTGAGTGACTCGTAAGGCAGCATTCTTGCGCAGTTGCACGAGTGTTATTGTTATGGCCAGCTGTTACTATTTTATGGCCCGTATACGTACGTATGTATTGTATATGTATTTGTTCTGCTAGTACATTCATTTATCTATGTAGTACTATTTGCCACCTTCTGTACCGTAATTGTTGTTGCCATTTGCTCTAAACGTTGTCATTTTTGCTATTGTTATCACAGGTAATAATGGCAATAATTGTTGGTCTTGCTGTTGTTGTTGTTTGCTAGCTCTTGGTGGCTGCTTGCCAAAGGCGGACATTGGTTACTTATTTCAGTCCGAATTTCCTCTATTCCAGCAAATTTAGTTTGATTTTTTACCAACTCTCAAACTTTACAATTAGAAATTGCTGTTGTTGCCTGCATGTTACACCTAAGGTGATTTAGTTACTTTTTTTTGTGTTTTTGTTGTGTGTTATAGTTGTCACAGATTTGTGCCTGCCAGCTTAAATTTCACAGCTGCGGTCACAACTGTCAGTCGCAAAAAATATGCACACTCATACCCACACACACACACATACACAGAATTATGCCGAGATTCAATATGTCACACATACATATGAAAATATATATATTTAGCTCACAGTTCTCTAGCACACGCAATTGCGTTTAGCTGCAAAGCGCTCCAACTCGAGCGAGCGCAGATTTTAGCCAAAATTGCAATTTGGCCTATCACATATACACACAAACATGTATTGCAAGCACCAGCAATTTTTACCTTTTTTCGGCTGCCTACATTACTTTTAACTCTCAATAGTTAATGTTGTTGCCTTTATGATTTTTTTAGTCAGCCCATTGTGTACCTACTCTAATTTGGCGCACGTACGCTTAGTACACGCCCGTTTGTCAGCGTACAGCTTGCGTTTGCTTGTGTTGGCATGCTGTGCTCATACAGTCGCACTTCCTCGTGTAATCGCTGTTCCTACGCGCATGCGCGCCTGCGCTTACTCATTCATCACCTATTTTGGCCAGCCGGCTCGCCTCACTGCGTCTACGCAATTTTTCTTTTTACATACATACATACATAGATTTGTTTGTACATATTTATGTACTGACTGCCACTTTATTTATTTTGGCCATATTTCGCCTCTATTAGCCTCACTTTTCACTTTATTTAAATACGTGAATATGCCGTACATTTGTATGTTTGTGTTGTATGGCTTTTGTTTGTAATCGGCAGAAATGTCAGTGAACTACTAACAGCACATACATTTGCATAATTGTTCCTGCATGTAAGTGAATTTTTAAATACTTCACATTGAATTCGGTTTACTTTTATTATTTCGCGCAACTAATTAGTTGAAATTTTGGTCAGCAACTCAACATTTTTACCGTAAATAAAAGTTAAGGGCTTATTTCGATCTTGTCGGCATACTTTTTCAAATTATTTATTATTAACTATAAATAGTATAAACTTTATTTTAAACTTTTCTGTAAGTCGATTCTTCGATTAGAATCCCGTTAAATAAACTAGGTGAGAATTATAATACGTATAAATAGTATTAACAAGAAAAAAACGTTAACTTCGGTTGCACCGAAACCATAACACCCTTCACAAATAAAAAAGGATTTTCATACAAGCACTCAATTGTGATTGTTCAGTTTGTATGACAGCTATATGCTATAGCGATCATATAATATATCGGCGGTTGCGACACACATGTGTATCTAGGTATTTGTAGACAGTCACCTAGGCGGACATGGCTAAACCAACTCAGCTCCTCACATTGATCATTTATGTATATATTTTTTAAGGACTCCAATATTTAATTTTAGGTGTTACAAACTTCGTTTTAAACTTCATATACCCTGTCCAGGGTATCAAAATATCAGAAAGCGGAGCAATTTCTTTAAATTTGTTAAATAATTTCGTAATCATAAATATTAAGCACCCAATTCGCTTAACTTAGAGATAAATGAGTACGAAAGTATAAGCAATCATTAAATTAAAAAGCTGGTAATTTTCCAAAATCGAAAGAATATACATACAAGTAAGTATTGGTTGACCTAAACAAATGTACTTGATTTAATGCCGAATACTTTATTTAAGTACTAAGCGCTTTAAAATCTCATTACAATTACATTAGATTCTGCATTTATAATTGAATACTTTAAATTAATATTAATTACGCAGAAATGAAATCATTACTTAGAACGGAATATTTTGTGTAAGTACCACGTACTCTTTATAACCATATAATGAGTACATCGAAGTGATAATTAGTAGATTTAATGAATAATGAGTACTTGAACTAATTTTACGATCGATACTGATTACTTTGAATTAATGCTCAGTTTCTTACAATCGATATTGTTATTTATATTTTTATAACTAATGCTTAAAATAAATAATTAGTTTTAATGTTCGTTAAATTCAATGGTCTACCTTGAAATCACACCAAATACTATTAATCGATATTAAGTACTTGAAGTTTTTTTGAGAGTAAGACAGTCTAAGTATACATGTACTTTGTTATATTGAGTGAATGCATCAAATTAAGTAATTTGTGTAATAACTGACTGATCCATTAAATGATACAGAATTTATGAGATCTTTAAAGAAATATTTCTTACTTTTAAACAATATTTGCTAGTTTGCATTTTTATACACATATTGGTTATGCCTTATTTATACTAAGTATAGAGTAATTTACTACTCACATTGAATACATAAAATATTTTGTATATTTTTTTAAAACTAATATTGAGTATAATGAGAATCCATATCATAAGTGGGTACTTTCCAGCGCAGACACGTAATCAATATTTTACTCAATATGGTGCTAATTGTTAAACTCAAAGTCCAATTTGTTTATTATTTCAAAACTTACTTTAAAGCTGACACTTCAGTTTTCATTTATATTTCCTTTGTTTTTAGTTTTTTTTTTACATATTTACTATAGAAAATTGTTTGAAGAGCTCTGCTCTTTCAAAAGCTTGACATTTCGCCCAATTTGGTTACAAATTTATTTCATCACTTATATTATATGGTTACTTCTATATACATATGTGTGTATATATATTTTGCTTAGCAAGCACTTCAAGTAGCTTAGAATACTTGAATTTCATTAATAATTGTAACATATTTTTTACAATACAATATTTCAAAATAACATTTACTCACTATTGTTGGATATTTTAATGTACTATCGCTTTGTAAATATGTCTTAAGACAATAAATAAATAAAATAAAATTAAATAAAATTAAAAATAAAATTAAAATAAAATTAAAACTAAAATTAAAATTAAAGTTAAAGTCAAAAATAAAATAAAATTAAATTAAATTTAAATTTAAATTGTAATTGAAATTAAAACTAAAATTAATATTAATATTAAAATTAAAATTAAAATTAAAACCAAAATTAACACTAAAATTAAAATTAAAATGAAATAAAACTAAATGAAATGAAGTGGAATAAAAATAAAGTACAATAAAATTAAAAATTAAAATAAATATTACTTTGAATACATTTTTTTTATTAAAATTTAATTATTTGGTTGCTAAATTTTACCAATTATTTTAAAATTACGTACATATTTTATCCAAAAAAATTTTTATCCAAAACCGAAATTTTTAATTTTTGCTCACTATATTTTGCAAACGACACACTGTCTACGTAAAACGCGCACACATGCAAATAGTAGAATTTGCCTATCAGCAAATTGAAATACTAAATAGCATACTGCTATTTGAACTTAAGTGTTACGAGCGTACACGAATTTATGCATGCATACATACATACATATAGGTAAACAAATATGTATGTATGTGAATATAGTGTGTACTATATCTCATTGTGGTTAATGCCGCAACACTTACGACAGTTCGATGACATTTGTTTTTAGATACAGATACGAGCTTAGTTTATTTATACATTTTTAATTTTTTTTATTATTTTCTTTTGTGGGTTTTTCTTTCTCTAGTTCCACAATTCTAAGTTATTCTAAAGTAATATTTTTTGTTGTTTTTTATTTTACTTATAATTATCATAATAAATTTGCCACAAGTACGCATGTGTCGCGACCCTGACGACAAGAACAGTAAAAGGAACTGAGCACGCAAATTTTTTGAAAGGTAAATTAAAAAAATTAAAAAACAAGCAAAAAACTAAAAAAAAATTTTATGAAAAATAAAAAAATAGAAATAAAATTTGTCAAATAGCAGTTGATACTTGAATTAACGGCATATGCATACATACATACATATTGACAAACAATTGTTTTTTAATTTTTTTCACATATCTGTTTCTATGTGTAATACTAACACTTAGCGCTTTACTGATATTTTATCTGTCGCTTAGCCGCTATGTACCATATATGCTTTTAAACTCCGTTGTTTTTAATGGTTTTTGTTAGCATACGCATTTTTCCCGTACATTAAGTATGTAGCACAATTTGTCTGACAAATTGTTTTTTAAGTGTGTGTAATTTATTTTATTTTATTTTTAATTTGGTTCCAAATTTTTTTTTTTTTTGACTTTTGAGTAACAGCATTTTTAAGTGACAACTTCACAATTTATCCATAGCCCACACAATGTATATGTATGTATATATTTACATAATACTGTTAGTTATTATATTTAAGTATGTATGCACATATACATATGTTATGTCATATATAAAATTATAAAAAGTTTACTCAGCAAGAAAAGTCATATTTTTATGCTTAAAAATACACTACACAAACATATGGCATAATTTCCAATTGTGCTCCTGTAAACTTCTGTTTCTGTTCGCTTGCCAAGTCGTAGAGGTACAAGTATGTGGGCGTCTGTATGAAATGCTGTCGCCTGTTGACTTGTGACTGACTCGACTCTCGTTTTAGTAACTTTTCTCTTTTTTTTTGGTTGTTGTTGCATTAAGTTTTATGTTTTTAAAATATTGTGTTGGTGTGAGCTCAAGTACTTTAGTGGCGATAATTGTGAGGTCAAGTGTCATTGTGTTTAAAGCAATACAAAATGGGACATATAGTTACATATGTACATAATTTATGAATTACAAAATTGTTTAGCCATTTGGGAGTTGATAATTTTTCTTTTTTGCTATAATAATATAACTTTACTTTCATTAAATTGGTTTTAAAGGCAGTGAATGTTGTAAAACTCCATGTTTTATTGAAATTTTAAAATGAAATATTATTAAAAAAAAAAATTATTTTAAATATTTTTGACTAACTATATTACAAGTGCCTCTCCCTGCACCTATGACTGAGTACTTAGAAAACTGTTTTATTTTGAACTAGTTTGAAAAATATGTACATATACACATGTGTATGCTCATCTAGCATTAAATTAATGCTGCCACGTAGTGTGAAATTAACAAAAAACGTTTCTTATATTTATATAAAATATTCAAATATATAATTTTTGTAAGCCAAAAACAGCTTAAGTTTTGGGTAACATTTTTTTCGAACTCACAACAATATCTTTCTCTTTTCAAAAATTGTACTGTGTATTCCTTAAATATGTATGAATATGTCTTAAAATTTTTAAAATAATTAATACAGCAGTTTTTTCTTTTGAATTCCCAAAACTCGCCTGTTAGTATGCTTTCATACTAGAAATTTCCTTTTATACGCCAACACCTCAGACTCAGCTAATAGTGCAGCAATGTAACAATCAACAAAAAAATTAAAAACTTAGAGTAAAAACAACTAACTAAGAATTAATTAGACGTATATATATATAATATTTATAGTACTAATTTTTTAGACTGTCAACAAAAAATGTATCTAAAGAAACAAAAATAGTGTGAACTGCCATTAATCATCAACCAAGTAGGTTAGCTGAGTATTACTCATTAATTTCTAAAGCCATAAAAAATTGCCTTTGTTTTGGGCATGTAACACAGAGCTTTAATATTCTTTTGATGGCGCTTCTTTTACCAGCTTTTTTTTTATAAAAAGAACCAATAAAAGCTTATCAAATAATATGGATAGCAGCTATGCAGCAAGTTTGTGAATTTTCTTACAATAGGCGCTGCTTGCGGTTTACCACAATATTTTTTTAGATACTTTAAGTATCTATTTTGCTTAATTTCTCATATACTTGTAAATATAAATTATATTTAACTATCGCGTGACTAAAAAAGTCGAACAACTGTTCGAAATACATGTGAGAAAGCAATATTTATTCTTAGTAAGAAAAACTACTCGAAGTAAGTTTTATGTTGTGGTCAAATACGAAAATTATTACGAAGTTTAAACTTTAAAAAACAAGGTAGATTATATGTCGGTTGATTTGTATGCATGAATGATATATACAAGTACAATTAACTTACTCCTACAAGAGAGTGACCTAATAATTATTTAAAGAAATTTGGAATATGAGTGAGTGTGATTTTAGATGTAACTGAAAAACTATTCACATTTAACGGTGTATATTTTACAGTTGTACTATTAACAAAAAAAAAAAACTTTAACTACGGTTGCACCGAAGCTAGAATATCCTACAAAAATAAAAAAAAATCCCTACAAAAACTTGATTTTGTTCGGAAAGTTTGCATGGCAGCTATATGTTATAGTGGTCGGATCTGAACAATTTCTTCGCAGATTGTACAATTGATATGGAAAATAATTCATGCCAAAATTCGTGAAGATATCTTGTAAACTAAAAAAGTTTTTCATACAACGACTTCAATTTGATTGATCAGTTTGTATGGCAACTATATCCTATAGTGTTCCGATACCAATGGTTCCGACAAATGAGCAGCTTCTTGTAGGAAAGGTCGTGTGCAAAATTTCAGAACGATATTATAAAAACTGAGGAACTAGTTCGTGTCTGACGAAATATATAGGACATACGGTGGAGCTGTAATGACGAAGGCTTAGCACAAAAGTTCTTACCGCGCATTATTATTGTTATTGTAGTGGCTACTATTTTTCAATACTATATAATTAGTCGTTTGCATATGCTCAGTACCGACTTATAGCTTCTTGAAGGTACAATAGCTCGAGAAACTTTTAACTGTTTACTTCTTTACAGAGCAGTAATTTTTTCAGGTTTAAATTACATTTTGCATTACATAATAGTACCAAATTTTACATGAGTATGTACTCGTATACCGTCTATATCATATTAAAAATCTTAAACATTTTAATTTCTGCCTTTTTCTTCGCACTACATTTATTGAATACTTCAAATTCATAATCATTAATTGCTACATCATTATTCACTTCCTTTGAAGTAATGGAAATGCTCACTACCGCTAACATTTAGTAAAATGGCTTCAATCATGCCACAATCTTTTCACTAACATACATTAAACATGTATACATACGTACATACACACTACACATTGGAACTGGAGAAAAAAAATCAATTTCCAACCAAATCGTACGTTAATTTATTGTATTAATTTAATTGAGCTGTATTGGCTGTCGAAAAAAAACAATTTAATATCGAAAACAGATGTTCATA
This sequence comes from Bactrocera oleae, assembly GCF_042242935.1. Classification (NCBI taxonomy): domain Eukaryota; kingdom Metazoa; phylum Arthropoda; class Insecta; order Diptera; family Tephritidae; genus Bactrocera; species Bactrocera oleae. The sequence continues at coordinate 60,810,526 of NC_091538.1, forward strand.
ACGGCTAGCGGCTAGCCGACCAATCAACATAGCGCAAATGACTGCAACAAAGAAAGCAACAACATACCAACTGACGAACGGACAGAAATGACTACAATGTACGCTCGTCAATGCTGCCGTTAGTGGGGAAAGGCAATCAAAAAAAAAAAAAAAAATATCCAAAAAAAATCCAAAATTGCTTTGGTGTTTTAAGATTACTTTATAATTTATATGAAGATGTGTGGTAAACGAAAATTTCACAGCTACTCATTTTAAGTTCAATGCACACATACACATACCATATATAGCAAACACACACACAGTGTGTGAGTGCATCCTTTCGAACTTTGTGTTTAATTTTGAATTATTTTCGATTTCATTAAATTTACAATCAATAATCCGCCATTCCGTATGCAAAATGTGGTATTTTTTAAAGACAAAGAGCTACAACAACAACACATACTTACATATAGTATTGAAAAAAAATAAAAGCAAGACATAATGTATTATATTGATTTGAGGTGGAGAGGATGTTGCGCTGTAGCGGGTGCTTAAAAGCTTAACTGTCAGTACACAAATCACCCAATCGAATGAATTGTTGTTTTATGCAGTGGAATGCCTGGATCGCTGACCATAATGACTGAGGCACTAAGTAATTTTAAATCACTCGATTTCAATGGAAAAACAAATTTAAGAAAGTATTAATAAATTATAATAAGAAGTAAATAAGAAAATTTAATAAAAAACTAAATGGTGGTGAAAGCAAATGGCGGCAGAAAGTTGGGTAGGCAAGATGGCCGGGCATCTTATTGGTTGGTTGGTGGCATAAATTAAGCAGACAGTCGTATGAAATAAAGATTTTATCGAAGACACCTAAAATACTGATAGTAAAAAAATCTATTGAAAAAAAAATTTTACAAATATAGACAAAACAAAAATCTTAAAAAAACCTTAATAAAAGAATCTTTAAAATGAAAAATGAAAAAAAATATAACATAAAAAAAAAATTCTAAAAAAATGTTTTTCAAAAATATTTAAAAAAATATATGTATGTATTTCTATAAAATGCTTTTTGATTATCAATCTATTTAATATTTTTAAAAAATATTTATAAAAAACACTATTAAAGATATAGAGGTTCCAAATTCAAGTGGTCCATAAAAGGTTTTATAAATTTTTTGATTATCAATATATTTAAGAGGCATTGATATAAAAATTTATATTCTTAAATCCTAAGTGAATTGTTTTGAACGATTTTGGTACTCTAACCTTACTTCTCTGGGCAAAAACCAGGCAGATTTGTGATAAACCTTGATTTGAGCAAAACATTGGCGGCTTTAGAAGAGATTTAGCACAACAATTACAATTATAGATCTTTACTAATATATACGAATATATAAATAAAATCTGGTTTGAAATTTTTTCCAAATTGTTGAATATTTTTGATTACAAGAATTGCAGCCGATTAAGTAGACTTAAAAACAGTTAAGTTTCTGCTATACATTTTTAATTTTCCTATTATTCTTCATACAACTCCCAATTACCATATATAAGCTGCGGTGCTGATTTAATGCGTCAAAATTGATGGCTTTAAAAAAAAGTTTAGGCGTTTTATGGGAAAAATTAGATTTTAGATTTGTAGAGAGTGTGCAACTTGAAGCATCTAAACATCAAAATCACACTATATTGTAGCGCACTTTTGGGCGCATATTGCATTAAGGATTTTCTAAACGCGTAGTATACATTTAGGATGCACGATCACAACAAATATTAGCTGCATATTTTCAATAAACACTGTAACCCGCTTACACCCACGACAGTGCCAAACAAAAGCAACAACAAAAAGAACCAGATTCAAAGTCATTCAACTGCTTAAGTAAGTGAGCTTACTTCAGCCAGCCCAACCCGCCAAGTCCAACGGCCTTATTCGCATACGCCGCTTAATGGATAAAATATGAAAAGCATCAAAATTATTGAATGCGAGAATTTATGGGTGATGTATTTTTCTCTGCTCAAATAATTGAATGCCATTGTACGCCGAAAACCAAAAATTTACATGCCATCAAATGCATGTGTGTGTATATACATATATATATATATATATATATACATACATGTATGTATAGATTCAGATAGTAACATATGTATATGTGTTTGTAGCGGGATTTATGTACTCGCATATGGTTTATAATGACATGCATTATTTGTTTTGAATTATTTTATTATTTTCAAGTGTTCTATTTTGGCTTTTTATATCATCACTTACGACGAAGTGGTCATAGTGTGCGTATGTATATGTACATATGTATTTAGGTGTGTGCTGTAATGTTTTCTTTATGAATTTTTTTTATTTTTGACTTGTTTCTGCTTCAATGAAAATATTCTACCGAAAGCTTTCACTTAATGGAAGCTGTTAAAAAATGGTCAAGCAACACATTTAAGTATAAAATACATTTCTATTCGTTGATATAAACAAAATGGCCGCTTTCTCAAAATTAATTCAGCCATATATAAGCACATTTAAATAGACTCAAGCGCTTTTATTCCTACATATGTATGTATGTATGCTTGTGTGGCTACTAATAATAAATACGAATAAATACGCGTAAGTAAACTCAATCGTCTAAACAAACTAACCAATCAGCTGCGAGTGTTTTTCGAAAAGCACTTAGAACGTTTCTAATGAACTGGTCGCGATTTGTTGTTTTATTTATGAGATCTTTTTTGTGCGATTGTTTAGTTGTAGAGCGATGGTGGCATTTAATTGGTGATCAAATGTGAGGTTTAGTATACACAAGTAGATATGTAAATGTTATAAAAACTGACATGTGGTTAGAATTTTTCATCTATATACTTTTTTTTTAACCCAAATGCATTTTGTGCAATTAAACTGACATATGAATTTGTAAGAAGTAAATTTAAAAAATGTTTATAATTTTTTTCTTATTAAAGCTGTCACTTGTTTATTATTATTTATTTTTAATTTCTATTGAATCATTTTTCTTCATGCGCCATTGTAAAGCTTGTGCTTTTATTCTTTATCCTACTTTTTCTTTATTTTTATTTTTTTACTTTCGAGTTCATTGAATTTTTCAGACTATATAATTAATAAAATTTTATGGTTTGACGGTTTTTGAATTTATAAGTGGGATCATGTAGGTATTTATAAACTTTATTTAAGTACGCTTAAATGCCTCTACGGCTTGTACACAGCAATGAATCGCAAATCTTTTTGAGATCGATGATTCTTTAATTTAATTTAAGGCAATTTTTATTCGAATCAACTGTCAGTCGGGAGTTGTTGATCCACTGTTCCTGGTTATTATTATTTTTACACTTTTTTGTAGATTTAAGTTAAAAACTCAACTTAAATATGTCAAAATATGATATCCAGAATTAATTGAAATTTTTACACTTTACTAAGCTGAAATAATTCGCAAACGTTTTTTAACTTTTTGCAACTTACCATATTGAGCTAAAATCTGTAAGAATATTTTTTAGCCCCTATCGTCTCATACTCTTAGAGATAATTTCAATTAAAATAGTATGGTGTGATTTTTAATATTCAAAATATAACCATATATATACATAAAAAATTCAAAATTTAATGAAATGGAGTTAAGCTACTATGCAAAAAACTTACTAACCGTACCATTCCGATAGTCTCGAAGGTCTTAATAGGCGTTTAAATGGCTCTCTGAACGATATGACTCACAATAACTGCCGAACATTAATCGTGTCTGTTTTGTAATGAGAACGTAGGCATTATAATTTTGAATACTGAACTTGTATAAAATATTATTTTCATAATTTCTTATGATATAAATATAACTTTTAGATATTTCCCTAAAAACTGCACCTAAATTCAACTCACTTACTAATTTTTTCTTCTTCTTCTTTTCCAGGTTAATAAACAATATACAGCCACCGATTTGGAGGCTTTTATGAAACTCGCCGTCAATTGGCAGAATAGCAATCACAATTTGCTGGAAGGAGTTGATATAAAAGGAGGTAAGTGAACATCAAACGATGATTTTAGACGTCTATAAAATCAGCCTGTGAAAAAATAAAATAGCAACCAAGTTATTTCCCAATTAATAAAAGAGCTTTCAAGTCATGAAATAAAAATTAAATTTAAACTGACAAAATTTACATATTTGCCTTATTATTGTTCGCTTCTAATATTATAAGTTGTAACCAGATCTAATACGAGTAACGGTACGGGTCTATAAAAAGGATATGGGCTACTTTTGCTTGGTCTTACCCTACCATCAATGTATATTAATATATTTTTTCAACTTCGGCTATGTTAAGATGCCAACAAACATCGATGTCAAATACAATTTTTCGTCGTTTGGGTTAACCACAAAAAAAAAAAATAAGCCTTTCTGATATATTATATAAGCCTCGGCTGAGATGGCCTAAAGTGCCTGCAACGATTTTTGATTTTTTGTTGAACAGTTTTGTCGTCAGATCCATAAACCCACACGCCTCGTCTCCAGTAATAATATGTTTTATGAATGTGGGGTTCTTAGCTCAGTTGTGAGGCATCTCTTTTGCGACCTCTACTCATCTTCGTTTTTGCAAAAGTTTCAGAACTTTTGGTTCGAGTTCAGCATTGTGTATGAAGCGCAACATTAACTGAAATATGTTGAATCGGTCCATAAAATATGTTGAGATCCTCTGCTATCTCCCCGATGCCAACACAACGATTTTCAAGGACCGTTTCTTTAACTTTTTCGATGTGATCGTAATTAACAGATATTGATAGACGACTCGATTGGACCAGTTATCGATAACTTCACAACCTTAACTGAATACTTTGTGCCACTCAAACACTTATGTTCGTGATAAATTAGACTTTCCAAAACACTTCTGCAACATCTTCAATGATTCCGTAGCCGTGATTCCATTGAAAACATAAAATTTCAAGCTCGTTGTTAAAATTTTTTAAATGGTGAAAATATTCAGACATATGAAGATCAAGTTTGCATGGGCATAAGGAAAGATTAAGCCAGTCTAACACATTTTTTTTGTCAGTCCGGGTCATTTTTGATCGTATGGTACAATTAGATACATTGATTCATTTAAGGGATTGTCAAAATATTAACTTTTGAATGATATCTTTGAATACATTACCTAATCTTTATATGACACCTTAAATATTTTACATGAACGACGTAATATGTAGGTATGTTTTGCACGTACGTTATTGATAACCATTCTATGTATCTGCATTTACTAAAATTTATATAATATATTCCCCCCCTTCAACAGAAATGCAACAGTACATGAACAGTCCAGCCATGAATATGTATAAAAAGCGTGAACGCACTCAGAATTGGAATCACCAAGAGAAGAAATTTCTACTGGACTTGTGTCGTAAGGATATGCGCATTATTGAAAATAAAAGACTCGATGCGGGACTGACGGCGGTAAAGAATAAAGCCTGGAAGATTATACATCAGAAATTCTCAAGTCAATTCGGAACAGATCGAACGTGTAATCGTTTAAAGGAGCAATGGCGACGCATGAAAGGTGAGTTGGAGGAATAAATTAAATTTCGTGATGTTGATCAGCATTAATGTGCTCTTTGTTCTACTGCTGGTTTGGCCTAAGGAGAAAGTATGGCAACTGAAAATATAGAAAAGACTGAAGAGCTTTAAAAGTTTTAGCATTATTCAAATAATAAACTATTTGTAAAAACTGCAGTGGATTTACAGAAATATAAAAATTTTATATTTCTATTTCGGACTTACTACTTTGTGTAATCCAATCCGTCTGACTTATTGAAATACATCGTATTAGCATTTGCATTATCTTGACTCTATTTTATTTTATGTGATTCGATTAACGTTTCTGGCGGCATTTTAATTTGAATCTTTTTTTCTGGCTTGCAGCCTGTACGCGTAACGAAATATTGGACTACAATAATCGCTTGGCCAGATTTGGTGCTGAGGTTGCCGATCGCAAAAAGCCATCACCGTTCACATTCGAAGTGTGGGAATTCATGCAAGAAGCTAAGAAAGCTTGCAAATCTGAAGCTTTAGATGGAATTGACTACTCCAAGATACCGTTGGCGCTCGAAGAGGACTATGAGTATCGCGAGGATGAACAGAATGGCGAGGATGATCACGATATGGATGAGTAAGTAGAAAATTGAATACACTTTATGTTGAAGAAAATATAGAAAAATATGAATTCTCGATATAAGTTCTAATTCTTTATTTCACTTCGCAAACAAACTACTCTTTATTTCTTTGTTTACAGCAGTCGCACACCACCACAGGAGCTCTGCGATGTCGATATCAAGGAGGAGACCAATGAGACCTTCAACGACACAAACACACATAATGATTCAATGGCGCACGGTGAGCGTTTATCGTCTTCCTCGCCGAACCTCAGCCGCTTGGGTGCACACCACGACCTCGAACGCGTTAGCCTACATAGTCCAGCCGGCAATATGGCGACGGCCAGCGAACTCGCCAACTCCAGCTATCTGTCACAGAATGGCGTTAGCGGTGGCACCGCGGTCGTTGGCAGTGCCGGCGATATGGGCGCCTTTCAGCCCGCCTTCAACATGAGCAACATCTCCGCTACATTGGAAGCCTTGAATGCGTTGCGTACCGGACAATTCCCCTCAGCCGCTGCTGCTGCTGCCGCTGCCTTACAGAATAACTTCGCCGCCGCTGCTGTGCAACAACAGCACCAACAACATAATCAGCAACAGCAACAACAACAAATGTCGCCTGGTGATGATCAGCCATTGGTGAAGCGTCCACGCAGCTCGAGTGGTAGCGCTAACGGTGAAGAGGTCTTACATGATTTATCCATGAATGGCGCTGCCGCCGCTGCCAATACCTCAACAGTTAACACAGCCAACGCGCCCATCGGCGCCAGCAATGGTGGTGGCATGAGCGCGTTGGGCGCATCCGCTAGCAGCACGCCAGAGATGCGTGCTTTCATGGAGATGCAGAGCAAAGAACACCTGATGCGTATGAAGATACTCGAAGTACAGTTGCAGGCGGCCAAATATAATCGCGATCTGGTCGAAATCAATAAGACATTGGCGCTGCAGAAGTTGCAGGAGTTGGCCAGCAAGCGCTTGACCAGCTAAGCTAGGCACGTGTGAAGAATGGAAGGTGGGAATTGTTGGGTAACAAAGTATTTAACGGTAGTTTTTATAAGAAATGTTTGCGTGGAAAGGCAGCTGTATTTTGCGTACGTGTGGATAAGCTGGCGGCAGTTCGGTAAAGCGCTAACGCACAATTGCGTAAAAACGACAGTTTACTTTTTTGTTTATTGAATCAGTTAAAAAATAAAATAATTATAGTAGTTCGTAATACGTTTATGTATTTTTTTTTAATGGAAATAACATTCCCGTTAAAACCTAATTTACTGTTACATCCTAGAAATAGTTGCTCTTTCGATTGTTACTGTGTTGCGTGTCACAAATTTTGTAGAAAAACAATGAAATATATCATAACAGAAATTATTAAAATAAAAATGTGAAAACTGAGTTATTTTCTTTTTTGTATTTTCTGCCATAACAGTATTTGAAAATAACAGTAGAACACAGTAAATAAAAGTATTACACGAAGCACAAATGAGGAATCATTTGAATTCACAAGCAATAGTTAGTTAACGAAATAGCCCTACCTCAGTGGTCTAAACCAAGCTACAACAAAAACAAAACGAAAACAAAACGTTTGAAAACAATTAACAATAAGCTACGATCGTCCAAAATCATTAAAAAACGAAGTAACAGTTTTATTTCTAACAACAAAAATGCAATACAAACTGTTATTGTTGCATACTTTTGCGCGCGCAGTTATATACTTACTTCTTTCACAGCTTTTATAGTATACCTAGCGCTGTTACACTCTATTATATGCTGCACAAATTTATTTTATTTTTATATTTTACTTTTATGTAGTTGTAAAAGAGTTGGCTTCGAAGCACAGAAATACATGCAGACACTTACAGTAGCTGCGCTTAAAAAGCTCTTGGTTTTCAAAAGCTACTTACGGCGCGTTAAAGCCGTGGCTTGTAAATTATGACAAAAGCACGAAGAAGTTCCAAAATAAAAAACATAATGTTAAAAATGTTAAATATAAAATTTTTTGTTTAAAAAATTATGTATTTGCGCTAAAGCTAATGGACACTTTTTATTTAGTCACAATTTAGAGCTGATATTGCAGAGAAATATAAAAAATTCTCAACTAATTAGCACAAATTTAATGTTAAAACCGTTATAATATTTTTGAAAAAGGAATTTTTAATTAATTTAACACAATCTGAAAGCTCTAAAAGGTGCCAAATAAAAATTTCTATAATATTTAAGAAAGTTTGTAAGCTCCAAAAAGCTTTTCCTGCTATTAAAGTATTAAGAAGTTTTACGAAATGCAACAGTGTGTTATAACAGCACAACATTAATGAAATTAAGAGTTTGAAAATATTTGTATATAGATAAAAAAAAAAAAAAATATTTTTGTACCTATAAAGATATATAATAAAAATTGTAGTTTAGAAAAACGCATTGGAAAAAAATTATAAGTAACATTGAAAGGAAATGAATAATACTATTTAATAAGCACAAACAGTGAATGCAAAAAAAATGTTATATACAATTTGTTACAAGGCACTTATCAAGAGACTAAATATAAATAATAAAATAAAATTATACGAAAAATAAATAAAACGAAAAATTATAAATTAAAAATGTTTAAATAAAATAAAAAAATTTTAGAAGAAAATAAAATTATATAATAAAAAAAATTAAAATAGAAAATGATTATATTACAATAGATATAAAAAATATATATTAATAAAATAAAAACATTAAAGACGATAAAAATAAAAATTTTAAAAGAAAATAAATCCTGATAAAATTAAATTAAATGAATAAATTAAATAAATAAAAGTAAAAACAAAAAAAAAATTATTTAAAAAAACTTACTTACTTAAAAAAATATATTAAATTAAATGATTATATTAAAAAATAAAATAAAGTAAAATAAAAAATAATAATTTACTTAAATAAAAAAGATACTAAAATAAATTAAATCTGATTAAATATTAAAAAACAAAATTAAAATAAATTAAAAATTATACAATTAAAACTATTAAATAAAATAAAAAGATTTAAAAAGAAAATGAAATAAAAAGTATAATCAAAAAATTAAAATAGTAGAAACTTATTAAATTAAATTTTGAAAAAAATATATATTTTAATTAAATAAAAACACTAAAGAAGATACAAATAAATAAAAATTTAAAAAGAAAATCAAAGATGATAAAATGAAATCAAATAAAAAAATTAAATAAATAAAACTACAAAAAAAAATTTTAAAATAAACTCAAAAAAATTAAATTAAATTATATGATACAATATTAAAAAATAAAATAAAATAAAAAGTAATATTTACAGAAATCAAAAAAGATACTAAAATTAATTAAAAGGAAAAAATGATCAAAAAACTAAAAAATAAATTTAACTTAACTAAAGATTCAAAAGAAATTAAAATAAAAAAATTATATAAAAGCAAAACATAAATTAAATTTAAAAAAAATTATTTTAATGAAATAAATAAATTAGAGAAGATACAAATAAAATAAAATTTAAAATTTAAGAAGTAAATAATATATATGAAAATAAAAAGTTAAGCAAATAACATTAAAAAAAGTATATAGATAAAAAAAAATTTAATGAAATAATACAATATTAAAAAATAAAATCAAATAGAAAATAATATGTTCGTAAAATAAAAACAGATAATAAAATAACTAAATAAAAATAAAAATAAAAAACAAAATAAAAAAATTAAAAATAAAGAAAACAGTAATATAATAAAAAAATAAAAATAACATTAACAAAAAAAATTAATAAGAAGAAAATAAAATAATATCAAATAAATAAAATAAAAAATGTTTATATATATAAAAAAATTGAAATTGATTATGACAAAATCAAATTAAAATAAAAAACTGAGTCAATACATACATTTTTTATACCTTATAATGATTAAAAAATTAGAACAAAACTTTATTTTTATTATATGCAAATATTATAATTCAAATATTAAGAAGCAATAAAAAGGCACAAACTATTGATTTGAGTATTGTGGACATTTTGCTTAAGTATTAAGTATTTAATTGCTTTTCTAACATTAAGATTTAATTAACTTAAAATAACAAACTTACTTATATTATATTAATAATTACAACACAAGCTTTTATTTTTAAGAAAAACATAATAATTGTGAGTGCGCCTGGCACTCAATTAAAATCTTTTTTTTTTGATATACCTATTAACTATTGTTTAACACCTGCTTTGGCTATTAGTTGTTTACTAATTCTTTTTCTTATTATTTGTTAATTGTAGAATTATAAATCTTTATTTGTTTAATTTTTGAAATTATTTTATTTATTTTAGTTAAATTAAGTTTGAGTTCTGTGAATAAAAATAATTAATATTTTTTATTAGATTTATTATTTTACTACTTGTAGTTTACAATTGAATTATTACAAATCTCGTTTTGCCATTGTAAAGGAATAAAAACAAAAATTGCTTGCATCGAAAAATATTTAAAAAAGAATTCTGTAAAAAAAGTTCAAGAAGTTATGTAAAGAAATTGAAATACTTAAAAAAGAATATCGTTTCATAGAGTGCAGTAGACTGTAAATAATAATGTACACATGCATAAAAATGAGAACTTGTTACAATAATAAATTTAATAATAGTTAAGAATTATAGTTAAAAAAAAAGAAACGAAATATATATATATACATATACATAAATATATTTGTATAGTGTAATATTTAGTACTTATGTTCAACCACTTAACACATATTATATAACGTATGGCTAAGTATATAAATACTTTTGAACAAAACCTAGTTATACATGCGTACATACTATACACACAAACATATATCACAAATAAAATCAGATTTTATTAAATACAAGAAACAAATGAAAAGTTTTCATTTTAAAAAATACGCCTTTTTACTATTTTTATGTTTGGTAACGGGGCCACCAAATATGAAATACTGGATGAGGCATCGATAGTGAGGCCACAAAGTCTACTAAAGTTCGCGTCAAGCGCAAGCATCCTAAATGATGACTACTCCTCATGAACCTCGTTACACAACTTCATCTGGTATTGCAAAGGACCAAAACTGCGTGGCTTAGTTGCCTACCAGACTAACCTAACCTAACTTACTATATTGGTGCTGGTCAAAATATACCTCTTTTTGTATATATAATAACAAAAACGTTTGTTCTTCTTACAATTAGTCTTGGATCCGTAGACTGGTAAGGATTATCGCTTGCATCCTTTTGTGCTGGCTCATACAGACAATGACGAGGAACTCTTATGTCTACATGATGGAGTCTCAATTTCCCCGACTGTTTTCGAGACGTTTCTCTGAGTGGCTTATTTGTACAAGTATTATATATAGGATTTTTATCCGGCCAAGCACTGTCAACTAGGAAGCATTCTTCAAAATTATTTCAGAAATGTTTTGTAATGTTTCGCAGATTACTCGATAAGGATATGGAATGATACTATCGGTCAGACAATCATGTATATTCTAACATTACTTGGTTACTGTCAAAGATTTACCTGCCCGATACTTCCATATCTCAACTCTTTGCTTTGAAGATGACACATAGTTAAAGTCATCTAAGGTTAATTATACCATGTGTTTGACATACTTACTTTGAGTAAACTATTATTTGAGAAGTTCTTCACGTCTCCAGAATATTTGCCTACGCTAATATATTCTTCAGTATCATAGATAACATCACAGATAATATCATAGATAAGATATGGTTTTCCCTCGACTAGAGAAAGTTGGGAAACATGCCGTTAGGGGTTAAAGTTCGCAATGTCTTCCGAACTTGATGGAAAGCGTTTCCGAGTGTTTCTGGAAAAAGTGTACCCTGCACCGAATACGGAATACGGAAGACACTGGAATGCTTTAGCCCCAGAGACTTCTCCTATTTACCCCTCACGCTTTATTTTATTGAGTAGTATGTACATCAATATCCTGAGTGCCGTGGACTTACTTGGCCGTGAAGAAATTTTCAGCTGTATTCATGTTATTCGAACAGCTAAATGCCGTCAAATGAAAGTGTTGTTGAATAGAAAAAGAAGTACATTTTTAATCCCTATACAAAGACGGAACATTACCGCTTGATCGTTACAAGTACAACAACTTTTTCTACTTTTCACATAAAAATTTGGTGGCAAAAACTTTTGTTTTCAAATTTCGCGCCATTTTTTAAATTAACCGGTTTCACATTTTTAGTTACGACGATTTCAATTGCATCATTATTCTTTTTTCGTCTTTTCTCTTTTTATGGTTTTCGAAATTTGTACGGCTTTTTCAAGAGCCTGGATACTTTCATCAAGCGTACCCTCCACTTCCAGCATTTTTTTACGCATTAAACGCAGCTTTTCTCTTTGCTAAGGAGAAATCAAATGGATTAAACGAAGGAGAGGTTATTCCAAAATAATATATGTGGGTTTACGGGGTTAAGTGTGTTCATACCTCTTTCAAGAAGTAAATGTTTTCTTCTGCTTTGCCTTTTTCTTCGAAGTTTGTAAACATTCTGAAAATTAAAGTAATTGTAAAAATATTGCAAAAAATTTCATATTTTTTTAAGTTCACCGAATCGTTTCCAACATGACAATTCTGCTTCTAACATTCCAAACTCGGCAGCATGGGAGCAGCATCATTTTTGGAACGAATTTAATTTTGCCTGAAAAATTTCCAAATCAATAAGATTTTATTTAAAAAGTTTACGAACAATTTTTTTCTTAAAAATTTTGGTGTTTGTTTACTAAAAGTTTTTCTCTCACAAAAAGTCAAAATACTTCAAATTTTGCCAAAGGGTTCCCAACGTACTAAGAAAGGCTTATGAGCTTAGCAATGGCTTTGTCTAAATGTATGCTGTTAGTATGGATTCTTTGGTACATGCGTATTCAGTTAAACGTGTGACTGATCATTTGGCTAAGGAAACGGCGCTCACAGAAAGAATTCGGGGGGTTTCTCGATCAAGATAATTATGGGCAGGTAATTTGATCAGACCACCACTAGCCACAACAATGTGAGGCGGACTATTACAAGTGCCCATAATTTTGTTGGGGGCTTTGTGGTGGGGCCCCGTGCGGAATGTCGAATTGTCTAACTGTTTCGCTAGCTCCATCCCCTTATGATCGTTTGACAGACAGGAATGACAAAGATAACTGCACGTTAAAGTCACCAAGTACCAAACGGTTCTCACCAAGAAATGTTGTTAGGGTGACAACCTGTTGGGTAACATGTAAATGGGTGGATGTACATATATATAATAATATCTCGACATCGCCTAACCCGATTTTGCTCTGGAGTCCGTTACAGTTGAATTGTAGAAGTTTTATGTGACGCGGGAAAGTAGTTGTGACCCGAAAGTGGAGTAATGGTGTATAATTGGAGGTTTTTGCGGCTGCAGAACCCACAGAATCGGTTGTCGCACAGTCGTGTTGTTCTGCGATGTCTTTGTAAGTACTTGCGTGGGCAGACTACTGCATTAAGGGGAAGCGTAGGACACACTTCCATTCACGACAGAGCAGACTGTGCGAGGGGCCGGGATGATGAAGGTTGTGGATGGGACTAATAAGACTGGGAGACATGCTGCCTACTTGAGTTCTTTGAGACCGTTGCGATCAGTTGGTTGCCTCTCGGCTAGAGTGGCGGAACAGTGCGAGAACTAGCCTTAAGGCCTCAGCAGGTCTATAGATGTCTCCATCCAGTGTGGAATTTCGATCAAGCGTATATGCAACAGAAAAGTTACTCCGGCTCCGTATTAGGCTCAGTGCGGATCAGGCAGATATAGAGCAGCCTAGGCAGGGATTTACGCCAGTGATGGCAATATTTATTTTTTACTTACCGTTCCAAACAGGGTTATATCCTCTAAATAACAGCTCTGGGCCGTATAAAATCCAGGTCTGTTCCGGTAACGTAGAACCGGGTGTTGTGGGAATTGTACGGATATTAATACATTTTGGTTACGAAGCCCCAAATGACTTGTGAACATTTTCCCGAGTGATATTTTCCTCCTTGACGGGATAAAATGTTGGTACCGATGATAGGGTCCGTTGACAGGACTCCGGTAGGACCTCTCCCATATAGTGTAGTGTATTATGGTGGTATAATAACAACAACCTATACATCATCGTAAGTATTCTTAAATAGTTATGCGCAAATGTTTGTTAATTAAGTGAAGAATGTGAAGAACTAAAAAGAAAAATATAAAATAAAATAAAAAAATCAACGAAAACCACATATTTTATCAACTGAACACGTATTTACTTTGAACTTGGGATTTCCAAGACCGAAATCCCCTTTTCTTATCAGCATTGATGTTATAGTCAAAAGCATGCATTTACACTTGTTTATAAGTATATATGTATGTGCTTCTGTATGCGGTAAATCCGAGCACACACATACCCCTGCAGCATAAAGATGCTTGGCTCAGTATAAAAGCGCGTGCAAATAGCAATCACCTAAAACAAAAGTATCTTAGCTTCGAAATAGAAGACACGCTCATAGAACCGTTAAAACACAACGCAATATATATACAAAATGAGATTTTTTGTGCTCTTTGGTTTACTGTTAATAATTGCCGGCATATTTAATGGCGCTAGAGCCTCACGAGACGCACGGTCAGTACGTTCAGGCATAAGACTACCACCAGTGAAGATGGACCGACCAATTATTTACGACGCACCCATCAGAAATGGCAAACCGAAAACTATGGTTGCTTAAAAATGTAGTTAACAACGTTTAAAAATATATAAATAAATAAACACTCCTGAGTTTCAAATTAAAAGGTTTAATATTTTTATTGCATTTGCTCAATTTTATTTATATTTCCATTGTGTAAATCGTTCAAAATGTTGAATACTGCAAAATGTTGAATAGCTTTGTAGACGTTGAAAACATAACAAAAATAAAGTATATAAAAAGTGCAAAATAATCGGATATTGTTTGTTTTTTTTTGGTCTTATACTAAAATTTCGAAAGCTCTTTTAAAAAATTTGCTGCGGCCGTTTAGTGATGTTATAGCTTCTGGCTTCTTGTGTTCACTTCTGAACGTTCTCGAGGAAGGTCTTATGGCGTTGGACAGCTTCTTCGTGTTCCTTGATCTGTTGAGCATGGAATTCAGCTTGGTGGATTTGATCGTTTTTCAAACGGTCGAGTTGTTCCTTTTGCTAAAATGGATAACATAAAACCATTAAACAATTTATTATGCTAAATATAGAATTAACACAAATGCAACAAGAAAAACAAAAGCAAAAAAAAATACTAAACTAAAATACTATAACACGATATACCCAAAACAAAAAATGTATATATATATATATATATTTATATGTATGTCGCTAAAAAATATACACCGTAATTAATGTGTGTTTTCATATATAGTATACAATGTGCATATGTGATCTCCGACACATAAATTTAGATATGTCGTCAAGTCACAGTCAGCTGTGTTTTGGTAAAAGAAATAGACGAGCCTCTTCTTGGCCTAAATAAATCACATGCGTCACACAACAAATTAATGTATGTATATGTACCTTCTTGTAGAAGTATTCTTCTTCACGCGCCGCTTCCATTTTGCCGAAAGAACCACCAGCTTCGCGAATCGTGCCACCGCCGCCACCACCTTTGCCAGCACCGCTACCCAAATCGCCAATTTGGCTGTCGCTCATCTTGGCAAATCTGCAATAAACAAAGAAAGCATTTAAATTTTGCTTTTTGTATAAACAGTAAATATGTACATATATCTTAATAATAAACAGGTACAAAAGGCAAAAACAACATATCGTCACCTAGAACGCAATTTTCGAAATTTAGTTTTTTATTTACCAATTTATCACCAAAATTTTAATTTCAATACGAGTAGTTTTTATTTTATATAGTTTTTTCATTTTCCTCAAAACTTATAAAAGGTGATGTTAAATTATATTGAATTTTAGATGATGATATACTACTACATATAGTTATATGCTGCCTTGTTAAAGAGCACTAAATTTGGTTTAGTGATTGGCTAATATTGCATAACGCAAGAGAATTTTTAAGAATTTCGCCGAAAGTAATACTTTTTGATCGCGAGAAAAGCAAACGAACCTTATCTTATCCTTCTTATCATATTTTCAACAAATTTATTTGTATTAAAACGCTGTGCTTTTGTAATACACGAAAATACTTAAATTACATATGCCGGCTGTAGTTTTTTAATGCCTCACTAAGGCAGGGAATACTTACTGCATTCCACTGGGGTAAAGGCGCGCTGCGCTACGACGTACTACGAACATTTTGTATAAAGTATTTTCTGTAAATAAAGAATAGAAAGTAATTAGAACAAATTGATAGCGGATTCAATATTTTAGATCTTTTCTACTATAAATAACTTAATGTTATAATTGCTAAAGTACTTTTTACTAATAAAAATTACTCTTTATATATTATTTATTACTCAGCAAAATGGTTCACAATTCTTACCAGTTGTCACTTTTGCAATAAAAAAAAACAATGTCAAACTCTTGGCCATCGGAGCTAAATGGAAACTGGGGGCTGGAATGCTGGATATTCCAGGCTTACTATTTTTGTTTCTCACACGACAGATGTCGCGGAGTGTATTAACAGCTGATAACGCTGTCTGTTGAATTTCTAATAATAATTTGTAAATTAATTTAAATATAACTAATATATTTAAAAATTTCAGTATTTATAATAATATTTTGAAGATACAAAAATGTTGTATTAAACACATTTTTTTATATGTAACACTTCAGGGCAATAAAGAATTGGCAACACTGCTAAATATATGAGAAGAAGAAGTAGCATTACGAGTTGTCAACTTTTCGCAGAAAGCCAAGTTTGGCTAATGCTTGTGGAAAATAGTAATTTTTTCCCCTTTTGTTAATATTTTATTAATTTTATTTTGTGTAAACCTATCAGGAACAAGTTGAATAAAATAAGTAAACAAGCACTTTAGTGTAAAATGGTGGAAACTGACGATGCAGCTGAGCTTCTTTTCTTCGACACTTTTTCGCACGAAGTGGACACGGTAAGCAAACGGTTCTTATAGTAGTTTAGCGTTTAATGAAATGCGTTTTCTTCAAACAACACCGAACTGTATTTCAACATTCATTGCTTTAGGATATCAATCTCGATCTTGTGCAATTCCCAAAGCCAGTATATATTACACAAGTACGTATAATACCATTGGGAGCACGCGTACAAGCCGATTTCCCCGGTGGTGTGCGCCTTGGGGCCACAAATCCCTCCAAATTTGATATTGAGTTTTTCGTCAATGATTTGGGCATGCCGGGTGCCTCGACATTTGAAAATTTAGGACAATTGAAATATAATCAAAACGATTGCATTCACTTAGAATGCACCCATGAGAAAATACCTACAGATGGTTTAGTCTTACGTGGCTGGTATAGTACAATTACTTTGGCTGTATATGGTATATTAACAAATTCGATGAATGAACCAATTGCCAGTCCACCACCGCCACCTTGTGAACCAGCTGGTCCCGAAGAGATTTGCAATTTAAGTGGTAGCGGAGAAACACGTGAACCCAGCATACCCGAGGAGACCAGCAAAGATGAATGGAAAGAACCCCTACCAAGTGAAGTACCATCTGCACACAAGACGAATCTTAGTGATTTTGAGCGTGATGAATTAGAATATGGCGTTGGGCGTGGCGGCGAGCATTATCAACATTCGGGAGACGAACGTGAACGTGATATACGCAAGACTTCGCATTCCTCGGAACGTTCATTGCCGTCACGTAATCGCACGCACTCGGAGAGCAATGAAAGGGACTATGTGCGGTGAGTTGTGATTTGTTGCTAATTTACTTTTATAATTTATACATATATATATATATTTTTTTGCTTTTCAGTTCACGTGGTGAACGCGAACGTGAAAAAGTATCGCGAGATTGGTCACGCAGCCCAGAATATTTACGCCATTCGCGACACAAACGTTCTGAGCGTTCACGCTCCGACGCCGAGGAGTCACACAAGTGGCCACCACGCACACCACCTGCATCGATTGATTCACCCACACGTCCACGTTCGCCTGACACCATGGAGTACTCAGAGGATGATGCACATTATAAACTTAAAACGCGTAGTTATATGCGTTCCGATGAATCACTGACAAATGGGGCAGCGGATACGCAACCTTTGGACGATGACGAAACACCCGGTACGCCCGGCGAACAATACGAGCCCATACTCAGCGATGATGAGATTATCGGTGATGACGATTCCAATAATGCGATTGAGCAAGTTATGGGCGATGATTTCGAAGCAGAACTGTTGGCTGCCGCTAATGCAGCTTTGCCAGCCATACAAGAATTTGATCCGTTCACAATGCCTATTACACGTTACGATAGTGATTTGCAAGCGCTATACCACAAGGAAGTAGACACACTATTCATTATAATGGAAAAGTTTGATGTGCAAACGAAATGCGTAAGTGTAGACGCTTTCAATGATCCGACTACCACAATAGAGGAGCGTGAGAATTTTGTCTATTTAAGCGAGCAGCTAATCAACCATTTGTCTTACATTTGGCAAAATTTCAAACGACGCAATTTTGTGCTAAAAAAGTTTTTCTCAAACGATGCAAAATATTTGCTAAAATCCTTTAATATATTAAAAATTGCTTTAGAATTCGAATCGGCTTGCCTGCAACAGCAACCGGCTTTCAAGATACGTCACATAAAAATAGGTGCACGCCTCACCGAGCTCTTTGCATCGGCGCCGCAGTTCTTGGAGTATCTGCTACAAACGCAAAACTTTGATCCATTCGCCGCGCTCTTCAAACTCTACCAAGAGAAATATATGGCGGTATCCATCAAGTTAATGTTGCTCAAAGCCATCTATGCTTTGCTAGGTACTAAGGAAGGCATACGCCACTTTTTGGTTGGTGGCAAACTCGGCGGCTATCAATTGCTCTTCTATACGCTGAAAGAATCGCGTCTCACGCGCACAAAAATCGCTTTGCAAGCGATCGTCAAGAAGTTGCACTTGTACGAGGCGCTCGAATGTGTACGTGAAAATTGCAGTAAACTCTTCGTGCTCACCAATTATACACCAGCTGCACCGGTAGAACAATATGTCGCCATCGAACATGCGATTGCACAAATTATGGACGCGTTGACGCAGAATTCATTGTCTTACCAACAACCGAAACGATTTCTACCCGCATCTAAGAAATTCGAAATCGCCATTGATACGGCGGCGCAGCGTAGTTTCGCCAACGATTTGCAGTCCTACTTCGTGCTACATACACTGGGCGAATCGCTGCTGCTATTGCTGGTCAATGCCAATGCGTTGCCACCAACGCTGCTGCTGCGCGTGTTGGATTTACTGCAAGCAATGTTGCAGACACATGTCGGTGTGGATTATTTTGTGGACGATTGCTTTGAAACTACGCGACTGTTAGTGGCGGTGTTGCTGGGTATTGATGATGTGCCCGAAGATGCGACGCCCACCGAGGAAGAGGACTTCAAAAGTAAGTGGTGCACATTAATTCATTTTTTTTTTAATAATTTTTTTTTTTTTATTATAATTTTTTTTTATAATAATTTTTTTTTACAATAACTTTTTTTTTATAATTTTTTTTTTTATAATTTTTTTTTATAATACTTTTTTTTATATTTTTTTTTTATGATAATATTTTTTTTATAATACTTTTTTTATAATATTTTTTTTTTATGATAATATTTTTTTTTATAATATTTTTTTTAATAATTGTTTTTTATTTTAATAATAATATTGTTTTTTTTTTAATAATATTTTTTTTTTTTTTTTAATATTTTTTTTTTTTTTAATAATATTTACCGTTTCCTTTGCAATTTTAGTGAAAGTGAGCGAGGAACTCACACAACCGAAGCTGGAAACTGAAAATGTTGATGCCGCCGACAAACAGGCCATTAACGACAGCGCTTCCACAACAATGTCCGAGACGCAGTCGAAAGCTAAAGACACAGAGGAGCCCGCAAAGCAGTCGGAGAAAGTTGCATCATCCCAAGAGTCAACACCAGCGCGTCATGAAGCGTCTACACAGCCGCTGCGCAGACCTTTGCTACATCGCCTGCAACAAATCGGCGTAGAGTTGGCTTACAAAGTGCAAACACGCTATCATTTAGATGCCGTTATGCATTTAACACGCGCCGAACAGTATGATATCATACGCCTAGCGACACATTTGCATGCGCTCTACTCGCAGACGTGTCAGTCACCCGGACGCCAGCACACCGTCGAAGTGATCGGCTTGAACAACAACATGCAGTTCTTTATGGACCTCATACAGAAAGAGCAACGCTTACAAGCGCAGCGTCAACTTGCCTCACCGGGCACTAAATACAAGAGTCCGGTGCTGAGCTATGCGGTGGATATGGTGGATTGTTGCGTGCGCCATTGTGAGCAGCTGGACTATCTGATTGAGCATGGTCAGAATATATTCGAATTGGCGAAGAATCATGAAACTTTCGAACCCTCAGTATCGGCCGTGCTGCAGGAGCTCTTTGTTTTCTTGAAACCATCAGAAGCTATACACATCTTCGCTTACGACAATATAACGCCACTCGTCGAAGTGATTACTCGTTCCATGGAGTATATAACCACTTTTCCGGGTGATCTAATTATGGGTTTGCGCATATTGCGTCACTTGGCTATCGGTTCCGATAGCAAAGCATTCCGCAGCTCACAAACCGAGGAGCTGAAACATCGTTTTGTCACGCTGCAATTCTACACCGCCGATGGCGTACAAACAATTATACAAATCTTAGAGAAATTATGCTCGTACTTCGAGCAACCGGGCCTGCATACGCCAGCGCTGATGACGCTACAAGGTCTGCATTGTTGTCAGATAATATTGCCTGCCTTGCAGGTGCTACGCGCTATGCTCTCGTTCGCAATAAAGTGTCGCGATGCAGAATTTAAGGATCTAACCGCCATCGATCACCTGATGAAAGCATATTTCCTCTTGCACTATTTCCCCGCTGGTAGTCAAGCGGCCCAGGCAATCGCTGAGGCCAAACATGAGATCATACAAATCTTCCTGGCCTACACACAGCCAAATGAACAGGATGAGGAGTCACTGCATAAGTCATTATGGACGCAAATGATTAGAGAAATATTGAAGAACATCGATGGACCCTCCACCTTCCTGCCAGGTGCGTATTATTAATATTTATACGCTGAACGGGGTATATAAAGTCTGCTACGAGTGTTGTTATTCCTAAGATAACTTCGGAGACCATATAATTTTATATTTTTAAAAGACCAGCGTGATCAGCTTAGCCGCAGTTAAAGTTTTTCTTTCCTTTTTTTTCTCTTTAATTTACTTTCAATTTATAAAACTTTTGCGTTTACAGGGTTGCATGTGCTGGCTGAGTTGCTGCCACTGCCATTGCCCATGCCGCTGCCCGCCGCGGTGCACGTACCCGAAACGCAGAGTCAACGTTTGATCACCGAACGCAAACTGTGGTCTGCTCATCTGCATCCGCTTAGCGCTCAAATCGCCAAACTGATTGAGACTATTGCACCCACCACCTTTCCGCCTTTGGTGGATCTCATGACAAAGGTGTGTCTACAACTCGCCGACTTGGCGCCTAACATGACGCTGCTCATCTCGAAAACACTCAGCGATTTGCTCTGTGCCGAATGGCAGTCAGCTGCGGCAACACCGACTGCGCAATTGGCACGCCTGTTGAATTTCTTTGCGCGCCTAACCTCATTCGCGGCGTTGAAAATTTCCTCCATCACTATACTCAACGGCAAGCTATGGGAACTCTTTCAGTCGGTGCTCTGCTATACGGGCGCTGCCTCCTTAGAGGTGGTACAGCGCGCCCAGTTAGCCATACATAATATTTTAAGAAGTTTCCTAGATCCGAGCATTTCTTTTGTTTCGCCGAAATCAACAGCATTGCCAGAGTTGAATTTGGCCGCGGCATTGCCGGCGAAAGAGCTAATACCGCGCATAATTGAGGCCACATTGACTAACCTTTTTAATAGCGATGCGCAACAGCAGGTGTGTGAGTCGGCGCTGAACAACTTGAATTTGCTAACGGAACTTGAGTGAGTTTGCTGTTCTTTTTTATATATTTGATATTTTCAACTAACCTTTTTCGTACGCCTTTCAGCATTACGATGCACCACTTGACGCAGCAGCTAAAGCAAAGACGCACCGACTTTCAACAGTGGCTTGACAAATTCCTTAACGTTGTTGAAGGCGTTGAGGTGCGTCTCGCCTCCATTGAACTACTCATAAATTTACTACATTCGCTTACACATATTGCCGACTATTTACAACAACAAAAAACGTTACCCAAACGCAGCTTAAAGTTGTCTACAGCGGAGCTTCACCATCTACTTGGCTACCAAAAAAATGCCACGCCCACACTAATGCAACGTTTGAGCGACGCGCAGATAAAATGTAAAGATAAAACGCCAACACAAATAAAATCAGAAGATGATAGTACTTCCGCCAGCAAGTTACTTACTGAAATCACCATCGAATTGAACGCCACTGACGCTAGCGCAAGCGCAGAGAGTGAAGACGACAACAGCGCCATCGGCGCCCATGTAACTGAGCCAACGCTGCCACAAAGTGAGGGCATAGTCATGCAATTCGCTGCGCGCCCGATTTTCGTAGAAGTCGACGCGGCAGCAGATGAGCCACAACTGTTAGCGCGTTATTGGTTGCAGGTGGATTGTATAGATTGGGATGATGGTAAATATGAGCGCGTCGCTTGCGATCTCACCGAATTGGCTGCAGAGTATTTAGCGTCCGAAACAAATCTCACAACCGATTGTAAGCGCGTGTTGCACTTGTCCGCATCGCCGCAATCGAATCGTGAGCGCACACCCACCGCACCCTGCTTCCGTACGCGTCGTGTCGAAGTGGAGCCGAGCACAGGCCGACCGGAGAAGAAAATTTACATAACGCCAGTACGCGGACGTGGTTTCGCACGCGCGCCACCCTCACGCGGCGATCTCTTCCGCTCGCGTCCGCCTAACACATCGCGTCCGCCTTCTTTGCATGTCGACGATTTCCTGGCATTGGAGACTTGCGGCGCGCAACCTACCGGCCCGACGGGCTACAACAAAATACCGCCTATGATGCGCGGCTCACGCGTCGGCCGCAATCGCGGCACACGCATATCGACGGCAGCAGCGTTTCGGTGAGTAAAACTATAAGCGACTTGAAAAAACGAAAACCATTTAAATATTAGTTCACTTTACAGCAAATCCAAGGTGATGCGCACCGCATCGCCGTCAACCTGGGCCGAAGGCGGCTCACCACATTATCGCAGCGCCACCACCGAACCGCACTTTGGCGATACACATTACTCGAACAGTGCGCACTTCAGTGGGCGCTCACGCGGCCGTGGCGGACGTCCTCGTCCCTACCTCCGTTAGAGTTTAAGCACATGCGTTGGCAAATAATTTAAGTTGAATTACTCTTTTTTTATTAAAAAAAAAAAATACATACATACATACATAACTAAATTGCGTCTTTCCATTAATCACCACACACTTATACCGTCACCACAGTCGTAAGTCGCACATCGTGCGGCTCAAGTGGCAAAGTGCCCTCCTCAACGATTTGTTCGCGGAATGCCAGCGCCATCAGTATCGGCTTCTTCTCAGGATAAGTATCGAAATGCCGCTTTAGGAAACCATCGTAATAACCCATGCCATGACCCATACGATCGCCGCTTAGCGTAAACGCCACACCGGGCATCAAGAATAAATCAATGCCGCGTCCTACATAAAGGTAAATGCAACAACACACATTAAAACACACATAGTAGAAATCACGAAAAGAATCCAACATTTCACTAATTTTACGCACCATTTGTCAAGGCGCTCTCACGTCCATCCTTAATGCTTGGCTGTTTAATGTGCCATTTGGTTAGCGGCAAGGACTCATAGTCGGTCCAGTCTTTGACGCGCACCATTTCCATCAGTCTGCCATAGTAGGTGGGCACAAAAACATTCTTCTGCTGATTGAAGAGCTCACGCAGCAGCGCCAATGTGTCGACTTCGCTGCCAGTGCTGAGGTAGATGCTCACATGCTTTGCCTGACGAAATGCCTCGGAAGCGATTACCTGCAAGTTATTAAAATTTAAAATTTTGCTATAAATGTATTTTTGTACACTGTGCTGTTATCTTATACCTTCTCATAAATTGCCTTCGACTGCTCCACTATAGACTCGGCGCTAATCGCCGGTATGACTTCTGTCTTCATGCGTTGTCGCAAGATTTTCTTCAAAGGATTTCCAATTGCACTAGCCATATTTCTAATTAAGTACTTAAATATAAGAAAAATAATATAATAATAATTATCTATATCCTTTAGCTTGTCTTGCGTGCTCTTCGCTCTGACTTGTGTAAAATTGTACTATCACTAAAACTCAAAATTTGCACGATTTGATGATATTTTATATGTCTAATCTGCGTGTTTTCAAACTAATGCCGCGTTTCTTATCTCCTTCTACTACATGTACATCCACTTTGCTGCCGGGGTTATCACTTCAAATTTTGAGCAGTTTACAGGTTTTTTTTGTTTGTTTTGTTTTTGCGCAGGCCTTATGTTTGTCGTCTAAAAGCACATACACCTATTTACATTTGTGTTGTTTTGATCATAAATCATTGAAACTTTTATAAAAACTTCCCCCGGTTCGCTCCAGGTGCTTATTGTTTTCGAACTATATAATATATACAATATATATATACAGCAATATTAGATCCGAAAGAAAATTATTTCCTTTATATAGTTGAATTTTGTTACTGATAAACGCACTTAAATTTTGCATGCCTAGGTAATCCCTGCCTTCAATGAGTGTGCCATAAACAAGCAATGATCTCAAAATAAACAAACAGTAAATAAAATTGATAAGAGAAAAGTTTCCCGCGTTTAATGGTGGTCCAAAACAATTTATACCCCGTCATTATTTAATAGAGAATACAGATTGTTTAAGTTAAAGGCGATAAAGTGTTAAAGGCGATTTTTAAAGAGTCATAGAGAAAGCCACACATATTTCCGTAGCAACATAAGCACAGCTCGCGCTTATCATAAATACGGACCTCTGTTGAGCTTATCACAAATTTGCACGGTGCTAGAACGCAAGATGACCACGAAGATCCAACTCATTTCCATTCCGATGTGAGTGTGTCAAGGGCGTCCATTCTTGCTACCTGATCGGTTTTGCAGTTACAAACGATTCCGCTATGAATGGACACCTTACAATATGATGAAATAGTTAGATGCTATTTCTAGTGATTACAGATACTACTTGACTAGCTTTGAGCGCAAAGTTAGCGAGCTTAGCGCTAATATTGCCGCCTCGTTGTTGGAGTGATTGCTCACCTCCTTGAAAGAGTCTGCACTCCCTAGTAGTCTACTGCTACCTTAATAGCAGCCCCTTCTGCCTGAAAACTTGACTCCTTGACGGAGAACTCCTTGCAGAAAAGTCTCCCTCCTAGCTTCGACCTATCCGTAAAAAGGCTCACTGCGTTTCTTCTTCAGCGACTTCTTCTCATCCACATATGCCTCGTGGGTATAAGAGCAGAGAAAAAGCCATCATGAGTAGGGCCTCTGTGACGCAATGTTCCAAGTTTTAAGGGATGCACTTGAAGGAGGAGAGAATTTGTTTGTACCCCTTGGTTATATAGCTTCCATGAGCCTTAGAGCATGCTTCGCAGCAATGCACCTGTCGGCAATGTGCACGGGTGCTATGCGTAAAATATTGTTGTTGTAGTTCGCAATGCATGCCGATGAGAGCCGCTCTTTGAACACGTTCAAGCTTCTTAGCGAATGTAAATAAAGTGTTAATCACTGCTATATAATTATGTTCTGCTGTCAGCCTATTTTGTTGTAATTTTGTTCATTGCTTTTTTCTTTATCATAAAAAATGTATGGGAACTATAACTGCTTGCAGAGTTGACAAAAAAAAAAAAAATACCGCAGAGTTCATTACTCAGCGCGATTACACTTAAAGCTTTCTATGTAGATGTATGTATATATGTATGTGGCGCTATTTGATATTTACAACAAACACGTACAATTATATGAATTTCTTTTCTTCTTTAGCATTTAAAAATATTTTACAAAAATTAAGCGACATGGTTTATGGCGATGTGTGTTATGATTATCGATATCGATTATTTATGACAGATTGGATAATAACAACAAACTATTAAGAAGTAATAATAAACATAATTTGTACATTTTTTTTTGTATATATTAGGGTAAATCAATATCAGTAACAATATACCATATTTAAATATTTGGTATTAGTAGTAAAAGCTACTCGTTTAACTATAAAATTCGTATATGCACATTTGCGTGCAAAAAATTGGGGTATAAACACCAATTGGCGTTGTTCCAAAATTCCTTGCTATTTAGTTTATATTTCGTCTACTTGCATCATTTCATTATTTCGCCGGTTGTGCGGTGGCATTTGTATGCTTTCCTGCGTCGTCGCTTTTGGTCTTTAGATTCTTCAGTTGTTCCTTTTGCTAATGATTGTGAAAGTGAAAACAAAAGCATAGCAAATATTCTAAATTAAGTAGTAAAATTGCCACGCACCTGCTTATAGAAGAATTCCTCTTCGCGTGCTGCCTCCATTTTGCCGAAAGAGCCGCCTGCCTCGCGTATGGAACCACCACCACCGCCACCCTTGCCTGCACCGCTGCCTAACTCACCGACTTGCGACATTTTGCGACAACTAAATTTTTAAATTTGTTTTTTTTTTTATAATTGTTCCTCTGCTAAGAGCTATATTATATAATCTATGAAGTAGCTGGGAACTGACTTACTGTTGTTTCAACGCTTGTACAACAACGATTGAGCGACGTGGTAGCATTTCTGCGCTTTTTATTTCACTGCTAACAAGTAATTTTTATTGTATTTCACAAATATGTGTTTTTATTATTGTCACTAATTTGTTTAAAAATAGTTTTATGTACTAATCGAAAGTTGTTTTCGTTCTTAAATGTGTCTGCTGTTGTTTGTCTGTTTATCACAAGTGCGTGATGAAGAATGATGAATATTCGATGAAATTTGTAAAATGCATCAGCTGTTTCCCATTTCGTCTGCGCCTAAATGTATGCTTGTTGAAGTGATAGTGTAAACATATACAGTGGCAGAGGAAAATGCATTTGATAATTGTAAAGCCATTTAACAACAAAAAAGTTGAACTTTTTTATCCTATTGCGGGATAGAACTCCGAGACAACGCTGGAACACCACAAGTTCGAGCATTTTATTGTACTTTTCTATAATATGGAGATAGAATCAATAAAACCAATTTTTTTTACAATAAAAGGTTTTATTGATATATCGAGATATCGAATGGTTACCTTTGAAAAGTAGAATACACTGCTAGATCATACGTAGTGACATAATTAACTAGTCCATCATCATTTCATGTATCTCTCACTGCAGCATAGGGCCTCAATAAAGCATTTCCAACTGTTCCCCGTTTTTTTTTGTTTTGCTCGCAGCTTTATCTCGTTCCATGATTTTCCGCATTCATCGATTTTTTTTGTAGGCATCACCGCTCTTATGACTTCCTTGGGGATTCCAATCCAGAGCTTGTCGGTAAACTTCTATAGCATCTTTTCGCAGTGTTTGACTTATCTATCTCCATTTCCGCTATTTGATATACGAGCAGTTGGCCATGGGCCATATTAAACTAGATACGGAATTATTTTAAAGAAATAAAAGTTTGTCTTGGCGATTTATCATGAAACACAAAATGTAACGAGTTTCCAATGCAATCCCGGCTACGGAATCGCTGAAAATTGTATCACCAAATCATTCAGGGAAGGTCGGGAAGCCGTCTAAAACTCGCCTCATGCGCCCATCCATCTTTTGGTTATAAAGTGTGTCACTGCTAAACTCGTACCAAAATACCTTAATATTTTGCAAAACCGACGTCGAGCAGAGACGCAAAAGAGATGCTTAACAACGTAGCTGAGGACCCTACATTTATAAAACTCATCATTACTGGTGACGAAACTTTGGTATATGATTATGGCGTCGAAACTGTCCAACAATCTACCGAAAGTCGCTCCAAAATTATTAAAAAAATTAGCAGAAACCGACAAAACCAAAATACAATGAAGCCTCTGAAGGACATCCCAGTCGAGGATTATAATAAGTGTACGGAAACATGGATTAAACGTTGGCATGTTTGCCAATAATTTGATAATAAAGATTTGTCAAAAGATACGTGAAAATGTATTTTTTTTTATCAGTCCGGTTCAAGTTTGATCAGATAGTTTATTTTTCCACTAATGTTCTAATCGTCCAAGTTTCCACATAAAAATAGGCAGGGTATTTGACAGAGGAGTCAAGTCGCGTTGATTTATCGCTTTGTTTACATAAAAATATCTATTAAGTAGTAGCCGCAAAGACCGTGTTTTTTAGCAACACTTGATTATAGAAGACCTACGATTACTACGACCCATGGTTTTTTGTACCTTTCTCTTCTCTTTACAAGATCTTATCCTATCTTAGGATATTTGAGAGCTAAGGAAGAGTTACCTCAAATAATCTGCTCACCTTACGGATACAGTAATTTAATCATGAAGTCATTTTGGACTTGAAGCCGTCTCGTCTTTGAAGTACAGATTGATCTCTGCATGTCAAGGTGCGCAGTTTGAAACCAGTACTTTTCTCTTTTTTTTTCGCTGCTCTTTCCGAGGTCTTTCCAAGTTGCATTGGCATCACCGAAACCTAAAGTCTCTTCATATTGCAATACTCAGGTATACCAATTGTCAAGATCGAAATATTTTTAGACTATCGACACCTGAAATCCGTTACTATTAATCGCATACAGCCAAAGGTAATTAAAACCTTCAACATCATACTCATCTACTATTCAATATACTCGAAGAATCTAAACAACATTTTCTTATAATCGTTGATTTCTCGCCCACCCACGCTTTTCGAAATAAAATAGTCAATTAATAGGCATAGATGATTCTTTTGGCAATCGCTTAAGTTTAATATTCCAACTATGTTATGGAAGGCAAAATATCAAAAATATATGTGTACATTTGCAATTCTACATATAAAAATTTTACTAAATAATAAATATGTACATAAATGGCGCTCTTGGGTCACATATGCTAGTCTAAAACATATTCACATATCGATTATCTATATGTTGTGTCCGATTTTTCCACGTTTATATGTGAGTCTCGATATTAAACTTACATACGTACAACTGGTTGTGCGTTGGCAACGCGCATTCACCGTTATAGCAATATTGCTTGTTTGTGTGCGAGTGAGCGTACGTGTGTGTGCAAATACGTGCAACTCTGCTCAGTTGGGCTTTTTTAAATTTCCCACATTTTTTCCCCGGAAACGAACGTACATAATAGTTCTCAAAAATGTTAAAAAAAAAAATATAAAAACAAAAAACGAAAAAAATTTAAAAAAGCCAACTTGCATATAAACTTATGTTTACCAAAAAAAAATATTATTTTGTTGCTTAATTTTTTCGTCTGTTTCAATAAATAAATAAAAATAACAATTTTGAAAAGAAAAAAATTTTCACTCCGTATATCGGGCATTGCGTATTTTAGACATTGCCTCCGCTTGATTTGAAAACTGCAAAGCGCGACGACTATTTTCCAAAGCGATATCATCACGCATTTTCTGCTCGGCTTCCAAGTGCATTTTTTGTTCGAGCCGACGCAAGTTCATCGACTCCTGCAGCGAAGACGACGAAATATACACAAACAAATACGAGTGAAAAACGACGTACAACAATTATGCCACTTTAGTAAGTACAATAAAAACAAAAACTTTCCGAACTCACCTCGGTTAGGAAATAAAGCTCCTCCATGCAATTCTTATGCTTGTTCATTAAGCTCTGCTGACGATGTGCTGGCGTCACATTATCCAGCTCTTCGATCTCGTCGATCACATTGTTCATGTCGGTGGTGTCATAACCGGCGCCGCGTAGCGTCTGTTCGCGCATCTTGAGCAAAAGTTTTAAGTCGTTCATGTTAAAGTAACTTTCTTCCTTAAAGCAGCCAGCTAATTTCTCGAGGCCACCGCCCGGTATATGCGCACTGTATTCATTGGTAAAGCGACGATTGGCGCAAAAACTGCAAAAAAGAGGGAATAAGTAAATTTCAAGAAAATAGTCATTACGTTTATCTCAAAGTTTACGTATTAAGGTGGAGTGTACCTCGGAAAATTTTGTTGTGCACCCAAAAGGCCGCGTTTAATGATTCTCGCCAACATATTCTTTTTTTTTTCTTAAAAAAATATATTTTTTCGTACTAAATTATTTGATTTCCAAAAAGTTTGTACAAATTTCATTTGACTTAAAGTACCAAGATTACTGTTGGAAGCCATGTAAAAGGGGGGTTTTATTTGTTGCACAGCATTTGTAAATTAATGTATTCACAGTAGGGACCGACTGTCTATCGTGATCGGTATGTAATACAGTGAAACCTAATGACAGTTGTCTATTTTCGTATTTTTTTTGGTTTGACTTCAGCTTACCTAAAATACAGGAACTTGTAGCAACTGTGTATAGGTATATTACGAAGATGAATAACCTTTCTAGTGAATAACTTCAAAGCAAAAATTTGGAAATCTCGCTGAAGAGAGCGGTTGACTTCTTAAAGAAGGGATATGAAATATCAGTCAAAAAGCGGATAGGTTCTCTTGCTTTGGTAGAAATCATTCATTTGTAATATTGGATGAATAAATTATTTTGGATGGACTCTATAACTATTGTTTTCTTTTGCAAGGTCAAGGCAACAGCTGAATAGAAATCGAGTTCAAGTTCTCACAACCGATACCATATATGTACGTACCTACATTTTACGACACCCAGTGAAAATCTGAGTTATACTCTATTTCTCTATACTCAGTCTCTTAGATTTCGGCCGACTTAGTTTGCACTTCATGATTTTCTTACATCCCATGAACTACGCTCATCTTACAGATTTCTTCCTCTTTAATTTCCTTTTCCGGCCCTCATGACTCGTATTGCATTTACAGTCTTCCCTTTTCGGATCTTTGGTTTTATCAGTCCACTTTTTTATCTTCCTCAAACTAACTTTTTTTGATACTTTAAGATCCAGCACCCTTTTCAAAATTCGTTGTGCTACAACTATCGCTTTACGTTTACTAAAAATAAGTTTGATGTTTTCCTTTTCGTTTTTATAACACCAAAATTGATTTGTCAAATAAATTTTTGTCCAAAACATCAACTTTGAAGCCATAGAAATTCCAACTTTTACTGCAAATGTTTCTTACCAGAATGGTCAGCGGTTTTATTTGCTCCAAAAACTCCAAGTAACCAAAAATTCTCATGTAGTTAAGCGTCTTCTGCCGCCCTAACGGAATGGCAGGCAAAATCAGCTGATTTAAATATTGTCCTACTAATAAATTACGAATCTTTTTATTTTACAGCAAAAATGCAAACAATTCAAACCAACAGCAACAACATGGGTCTACACAACAACATGGTCAACATGCAAAATCGCCGAAATTACGTAAGAAGACGGAGAAAGGAAAGCGTTCATTGTCGAAAACCGATTCGAAGAAGTCCATATCCGACTTGTTGAAGACGCAAGGCAAAGAGACAGTGGAAAGACCCAGCAATAGCAGCTGTTGTAACAGTAATTATAGTAACAGCAGTAGTACTGGCAACGCCAACAAGGAGGCGCCTAGTACTTCAAAGTCAACTTTGAAACCGCCAACCAAAGTGAAATCCGGTAGTTGGAAGCGTTCGGAAAAGCAAATATCCACTTACAATGGCATTTCCGTTGCTGGCAAGAAATCGAAATCGCTGCGTAAGCGCTCACCCACTTGGCTGAAATTCCCCAATACACCCGTGAAGATAGCCGAAAAGGTGACTTATGTGAGTCCCGCTGATTCTACATCAGTATGCCGCCCAGGTACACTCTATTCGGATGTGCTATTCGGTGCCGGTTCCTCCTGCCTGGTGAAAATCAAAACACTCACACCACGTCGCACCGCTAACACTGCACAGAAGAAGCTCACAAAAGCGCTGCTGAAGTGTAATGGGAATGAGAATGAAGTTGCTTCGGCTAGTGAAACTGAGACGGATCGTGAACTTTTTCCCAGTCTAAATGGTGTCGCCACTACAGCCTCCACAAGTGCGAGTGCTACAACTTCCACACCACCAGATGGCAGTCCTCGAAAAAGTAATACACCACTGTCGACGGCCGGTTCACCTATGTCTACGACGACAACATCGGAATCGACGGTCACCAGCACGACGAACGCTAGCAAAGCGTTACTTAACGAGCCTACGTTGCCGCTAGTTGTCACGCTGCCTAAATGCGATGATGATGCCGATGTTGTGATACTCTCTGAAGCGAATGGTGTTGGCGGCACCACTGAGAATGGTTTCAATGACGTTTCGTATGGCAATTACCTGGAGCAACATTTCAAACAAATGAACGGCACCGCTGCCACATTGGTGGGACCAAAGGCGTTAGTTACAAATCTGGGTGTAGCGGGGAATGACACATGGGAAGGCACAAATCTCGATGCTGGCACCATCGTACAGGCAGATGTGGCGCTAAGCGGCTTTTCACAGATTGCCACGAAACCCTTCACCATCGACATACCACAATGGAATTTCTTGGATGCTGATGTCAGCACTGATGCATATCCGAAGTTCCTCTGTCAATTCGAAGATGAACACTACCTAAAGGCGGAAAAAATGGCACTATTGGGCTTGAAGTTAGCCCTGGGCAATGGTAGCTCTAATCCGCAGCAAGCCAAGTTCAAATTTTGAGTAAAAATAGCAATACAAGCAACTTGTTATAATTTTATTTAGTCTTATCATTTTTATATTGTAATAAATAATAAAATAAATGTGTAGAAATTTTCTTTTACTAAATGTAATATTAGATGTGTATCAGGGGAACGAACAAGCCGGGAAGATAGAAACTTTGTAGTGAATTTAAAGTTTCTTTAACTTATCCATGTTTCGGAACTGCCTCCAATGTTCATGTTCAGGGTTCACGAAGTAATTTTTACTCTTTGTCGTCCCTGTTTCACTGCTGTATACTGAATACTATAATCTCCACCGGGGGTATAATTGGGACTGCTTGGTTCGGTTAAACTGATTCATTTTTATTATTCGGCTCACCGGACACCTTGAATAATATTGATAAAAAGGTTGTATCTACAGACTGAGCGTGACCGATGAATTGAATTTAAGGTCGATTCACTAATCAGCTTCCGTTTAAGAAATCAGCATATGAGTTCTCATCATCAGTAATAGAGTCTGATTTGCATAAATGAAGGACTAGTCCACAGATGGCGGTGCTTACGGTGATGAAGATGGGTAAGGGCAACTCCGTTAAGATTTATGTCGTCTGGTCCAAATCGTTGCTGTTAGTATGGGTATGTTCGCTGAGAAACTGAGACGGTGATTCGATTTTGAAAATTAATTAATATAAAATTCGTAAATCTTCTTAAATTATTATACACTGAGCAGGGTATATTAAGTTTTCCACGAAGTTTTAAACACCTAGAAGGAAACATGGGAAACCCTATATAATATATAATATATATAATTGATCAGCATGACGAGCTGAGTCGATTTAGCCCTGTCCGTGTGGTGTCTGTAAGAACTAGTCCTTCAGAAATCAATCTGTACATAGCCGATATCGGACCACTATAGCATATAGCTGCCATACAAACTGACCAATCAAAATCAAGTTGTGAAGGTTATGATAGCGTCGGTGCATCTGAAGTTAAGGTTTTTTCTTGTTTTCCGTTACTTTTATAATTCTTCTTCTAAATATTTTGTCGCATGAACTATGCACACACATATGTCCATATATAATCTTGAGATCAATTTCAATATTAACAGAAAATTCAAAACAATTTTTAACGGTTTTCTAACTTTTTCGGATTGTTTTCATTTACCGCCATTTCGACAACTCTGCTTCAAAGAACTCAGAAACTTGTTAGTATTCCCACTCAAATCACTTTTTCTTCACAAACTTTCACACACTCACAGTGCGCCTACACTCTCTCAACGCTCTCTCTCTCACTGCTAATGCACACAATCACAACTGCAAATGCAAATGATAGGAAGATTCCAGTGTCCACAATGCAACTGAGCGCGCTGGAAATGCAATTAACTGAGAGTACGCAACGCGTAGTAAAGCATAGAACATGATAAAGAGCGAGAATGTGTGAGTGCGGACAAATGGCGAGCGGCTCCGGCAGTGGCGGCCATCGGAAATTCTGGTATAACGCAGTTAGCAGTAGTTGAACGCGTTGAGTGCTTGCGACATCTAGACGTGGTGCGGTCGTATCGAGAAATTGTGCGCGGAACAAACGCACCGAATAATAATAATAAAATAGCTAAAGCAAGACTACAGAGCAGAAAAGGTAAAAAACACACAAAGTGAATTGAGTTGTAAAACGCGTGTAAAGTAAACGTACTTGTTTAGTAATGGAGAATAATGTGGCGAATAGCACTTAATTTATATTAAAATATAACGCAGTGTATATAGTATATATGTATGTAATTACCGAATTACGCGAAAAACGAAAGGCTACTATCTGTAATAAACGAAGTGTGGAGTGCGCGGCGGAGCATCATTTGTGCGTGTGAGCAAATTTGTGTGTTGGCGTAGAGGCAGCAGTCAGTGTAGGCGCCGTCGCCGCTATATACACTATGTGTAAATTCAATAATAGTCAATTTTTTCTTACCGTCTGTGGCTTCTCTACTATTTTCATCCAGTGCCAGTGTCTTTTCATATAATTTGTTTTTTTTTTTTGCAATTCAGCTGGTGAGACCAAGTGAGCGAGTTGCCAGCTTGGTTTGTTAAATGGCTAAATAAATCTCGCTTGAGCGCAAAGTGTTGTTGTATTGGAAAGTAAAAGAGATAATACTAAAAAACAACAAAATTAACACTGTTTGGTGCTATACATTTGTTGGTCAAATTTTTTTGTTTTTGTTGATTAAAGCTAAAATGCCGGTGATTAGCGCGCGCCTATGCGCCTAGACAGTGCAACAAATCAGTGGAATTTTACGTATTTGTGAATGAACGAGCACCTACCACATTTTGGCATAATCATTTGCATTGCTTGGTCGCAACGAAACGCCAACGCGTTTAACGTTTCTAACTCCGCGCGCCTCCACAGCGCCGTCATATATGTATATCCGTTTATATATAGAAAAAAGTGGTGTAACAGCGCGTCTGCAAGTGCTCCACTGTAGGCGGTAAATCGTACGGGTCGTTTGGTCGGTCGGGTGCCAACGTTGCCATTGTAAAGTGCCGTCATATGCAATGCCTCAAAATGGCTGCATACAAAAAGAAAAGTGTTGTTCGAAGTTTAATTTTGCCATGAAGTGCAGCAGCAGCTAGCAAATGGAAATTAATTAATTAATAAATATGCTCAATTGTCGAGTGCGTGCGTGCGCCGCGTTTTGCTTTGCGTTATTCATGTCATTTTATTGTATTTTATTTCTTTGTTTAAGCGCATTCGTGTGTGTTTTCGTTATATATGTATATATTTCAATATTTTTTCTGTCTGAGGGGTGTTGTGCGTGTTTATGTCAACTCCGCAGAGGCTGTGTGTACCTACGTCTATAATGAAATATGCGTATAACGCGCCGTATAACGCCGCATACCGTTGCGTCCCACTTCTTACGTGTGCGCCCGTTGCTGATTGTCTTTTATTATATTTTCTATTCAAGCTTTGTTTTTGTCATTTCGTCTTTTTTGCGTGCGCATATTACGGTGTTGTCGATATAAGAAACCTCGTCTCACTAAATATTAGCGTTAATATTTTCAACGTAAACACCGTTGTCGCTTTTGTGCAGCATCCGTCGACCATAACTTCATAAGCTAAACAAGCAATTTTTACTCATTTTATTTTTTTTTATGGCGCTGGTGTCATCGTCAGCATCACCATTATCATCTTCAAGTTCTCCACCTCGTTTTGTTCTGTTTTATATCATAATATATATGTGTATATGTTTATAGTTGTCTGCTATGCTTACACCCTGCCTTCCGGTGGCTTTGACTTCACTTAGCGCATCCACTATAGGGACTAACTATGCCGACAAGTTCGTTGCTTCGTCGATTTTTTTGTTTGTGTTTTCTTACTGAGACATTTTCAATATTTTTCTTTTCGTCTTCATGGCGGCGGCAGCGCGTAAACTTACATACATATGTATTTCTGCTGGCCACTTTGATGTTTGCCGACCTGTTCCGTCCGTGTTTGCCAGCCTTCCTGCTGATGGTTTAATTTTCGTATATAGTTTTTATTACATTTAATGAAAAGGGGCCACCTTACGTTACGTTTATGCGGCAAACGCGTAGGCATTGTGGACAAACCGGTAGTCTGAAGCAATTTTTTATTGGTTGAGTGTGCCAAATTTCGCAATTTGTTTTGGTATAAAAATATAAAATAAAAGAAAATAATACGAAAATCGTACGCTTAAAATTTAAACAGAAATAGTAAAAACATTGAAAAATAAATAAATTAAAAAATTAAATTAAATTAATAAAAAAAATTTTTTTTTAAATCGCGCGAGTTAAAAATAATAATAATTAATTTACAAATAAAATTGAAAATTTGTGTTTATTGCAAAAAAATGTTTGAAAAAAATTTAAATTTTGTTTTGTTCCCCTCTGCTATTCAGTAAAATTTTTAGGCGTTGAAAATAAGTTTGAAAGCAAATAAATCTCTGGGATTTAATTCCTCTTTTATCACTACGTTTTTTGTATACTACGTATTTTGGTATAATAGAATTTAATTTTCAAACGTTATCAACGTATCAAGCAAAATTAAAAACCAAACCAACAATAACCATGTGTAATATCTACAAAAACGCATCACCAACTTCAACTAGTTGGATAGCAACGTCATCGGCAACGTTTGGTTCGGAGATGACGGCAGGCAAACGGCGCGCGACTGGTGGCATTTTAACCAGTCTCACGCCAACACATGTGACCACCAGCGGTAGCAGAAAATTTTTACTTGCAGTCGCGCTGTTTGTCCTGTTGGCCAGCGTTAATGGTGCTACTGATCAGGTGAGTTAGTAAAGCCGTTTTTTAAATAAGATTAATATATTGCAGATAATAGAATGTTAAGTGCATCTGATCTTAGTTCATTAATTTTCTGAATATACAAATTAAATGAATATGTAAAGTTCAAGTTGGGTTTTGATACATATGCATTATTGTCTGATCTAAGTGTGTAAGTAAATGAGATACAGTGTAAATGATATGCGTTGCATAAAAGCAACTAATGGTATATCTGTTAACATTAAACCATCAGTGAGATTACTTGTAGATCTTCAAAATATATATATATATATTGTATATATATTAATTTATTATTGCAACAAAAAAAGTTTTTCCTTAGGTAAATTTTTTTGCCATCTGATGATCTGATAAAATTTGGGCTGGACTGACAAAAAATACATTATCACGTATTTTTATACACAACTTTATTATCGCCTACGAAATAGGCTCCTGAGCCAATGAAAGCAATCCAACGCTTAATCCACTTATCTATACAAAGGTTAAAAGCCTCGGCTGGGATAGCCTTCTGTGCCTTCAGCGAATTCTGGTTTTGATTCATTTTTGGAGCGCCATTCGTTGGATATTCGACGTCATAGTGAAAAATCTATGTCTCGTCACCAGTGACGATGCGTTTGATGAATGTAAGGTCGTTTGCTACGTTGTCAAGCATATCTCTTGCGAACTTTATTCGGCATCGTTTTTGCAAATGATTAAGATATTTTGGTACGATGACACGATTTAACTAGCTTCATATCCAAAACATGAATCAAAATGTGTTGAATTGATCCAGAAGAGCTGTTGAGATCCTCTGCTATCTCTTTGATGTCAAAACAATAATTCTTAAACACATTTCCTTAACTTTTTAGATGTTATCGTTGTTTAAAGAGGACAACTCGCATGCGCAAAGTTTTTAAAGAGTTCACGATATTCACTCACGATAAAGTAGATTCTCCAAAACGTTTCTGCAGCATTTTCAACGATTTTGTAGCCGTGATTTCATTGGACAAATAATTTTAAGCAAATGTAAAACTAGCATAGCATAGTAGAAATCGCCAGACAAACACTTCGCGTCGTAAACAAAGAGCTGCCAAATACACACTAATTGACATATGGAGATAAAACTTCACATGTGTAAATGGACTACTTCGGAATAATAATATTATATAATAATGGAAATAATGGAATGATAAAATATAAATTGTTTGTATATGCTATCTTACTACTCAATAGATTTGAGTTAGTAATTACAATTTCCTAACATTTATGAACCTATTTCCAGGCAAGTTTTCTATAATCTTCACTCCTGTTACTTTGCGAAAATTGCTTAAATATTTTAAAGTTATGTTTTGTAACAACATGTGTTAAGTAAGAGATTATAAAATATATTTTGTCTGAAAACAACACTTTCACACGTTTACTTAGCCTTCAACACTCATACTGCATGATTCTCGAAAACAGCTGCTTCAATTCATCAAAACTTTAATAAAACAATATCAAAGAACACATTCGCCACAAAATTATTTTCTAAGAACTAAATGCAAATAAGAAATGTCTCAAACAAATGGTGAGATCGCAGCAAAACTTATGCATATTCAGCAGATCGTCAGCCAGTAGCACTGAGAAATCGCTGAAAGGAGTAAATAATTAAAAGCAAAATTGCAAAATGCTGACAATTACGTGAATGGTTATTAAACGGTTATAAACTGCATTTAAACGGTACTTTGCGAACGACCTGCATACATATACAAACATATAAAAGTGCAAAATAAAAATAAAAACATTTATGCATATATGCGAAGAAAGGCTTGAATGATAGAGGATCCAAGGAAAAAATTGTAAACCTGAAGAGAGCGGTGTAGATAGCTTGTAGGCATATGACTACGGCCTCTTGGGTCACTTTGCCCACACTTTACTTCGCCTGCGCAAGTGTTTGTTTGTTTTTGCGCTGACGAATGTCTATCCAACAACTGCATTGCCGCTATGTAGACAGACGTCGGCTCGTTAAATGCAGCAGTTGTCCATTTGCACAGCCAAAAAACACATAGGTACTTACATACATACTACATGCATATAAGAAATGTAAAAAACTTTGCGAAATCGTCACAATTTTCGCACAATAAGGAAATGCAGTTTCACTCGGCTGTTACAATGTTTGCTGTTGTTGTTGTTTTGGCTGCTGTTGCTACTACAATAGTTCCTTCTACATACAATGTAACCAGTTTGACCATTACAAATGTTATACTTTGTAGGTGCCGCTGTTGTTGTTGCTGCGGTGGCTATTTGTTTACTCGTGCTTGTCTGACGACGGTGCCATTCATTGCAATTGCCTGGCCTATTGTACGTACGTTATTGCCCACTACAGCGTCTATTCATCAGACTTTTATCAGTGGGTCGGTTGTTCAGTTTTGTTGTTGCATTAATACTTGCAACTACTAGTTTTAGATTGAACGCTTCAAAAAAAGGTCACATACTCCCAAAGAGACCAACATGCATAGAAATATAGAAGCGGTATCGAATATTTAAGCGCATTAACCATGCAATGCCGTATTTTCAATACGCTCATTTATAGGTTGTGTGTGTGTGTGTTTTTTTTTTTGGTATTTGTAGCATATGTGCAGTTATAGTTGCTGTTTGTCATTTCTATTTCATTTGTCTGGTGCCAGCTACTGACAACTGTCACTCCAACAATTTGACGTTTGATGTATTATGGTTGTTGCAATTGACTACATTCTTATTGTTGTTGTTTTAATTTTTACGATCATGCCACAATGCATGTTTGGTAGTTGCTGTATTGAAAGATTGTTTGTTTTCTTTGGAAAACACAAAATTTTGCGAATATTTTGTGTGGTAGTGGCATGGATATGTACGTATGTATTTACAAGTATCGGATGTTTTCTCCGTCACTTTCGTTGGGGAATGAGAGTTATTATTGTTCATTGAAGTGATTATTTACAACACCAGAGTGTAAAGCCTGTTGCAACTGGCTTAGTATCGTTCCTTTAACACACACACAACTTGAAGTAAACATGATTCCAGACATGCATTATATATATACATTTCTACTATAATTAAGGACACAAAGAAGGATTAGAGTTATAGTTATAAGATTTTTTTATTTTTTCTTTTGCTTTCGAATACATCATGGATCCTAGAATAATGCGTATTCTTAAAATAATTTATCTTCAAAAATCTGTTGTTCTTTCCACGATTTGTAACTAGGAAAAACTTGGCCTAAAGTCCAATGCTCGCGAATATTGATAATTTTCTCCCTGCTGAGCTGTTTGATGATGATGTAATCTCATGATCAAATCGGATAATCATAGAGAAAATACTTATTAAGATACAGTCGCTGACAATTTTTTGATTTTTTAAGTTATTTAATTTGAGAATATTTTTGAAAGGCTAAGTCATAGTGGTATATTTCAAGTCAGGATAATAATAATAATAATATTTATAAGTTCGGACTTTTTAACTTCCCGCTAAGAAAATTGAAAATTTTCTAAAAATCGGGAAGATATTGGTTTCACCCCATTTTGCAAAAATCGAGTTCTCAACAGATCTCGACGTTTTGAGGGTCGAGGAAGCTTCCCCGAACATTTCTACGATGATGTCCGTATGTCTGTATGTATGTGTGGATGTATGTGTGTGTGTGTGGATGTATGTGACCCTCTTATAACTTTTAAACGGCTCAACCGATTTGAATAAACTAAACGGCATTCCAAAGGGTTTCATTGCACTTGAATTTCGTGTGAGTTTGGACCCAATCGGGCCAGTAGATTTTGAGAAATCTCAAAAATAAAAATTTTGAAAAATCGTTTTAGTTCTAAACCTTGAAGAAACACATTGTTTGCCGCAAACCGGGTCGAAATCGGTTGATTTACTTGCTAGATATCGAAAACGAAAAATTTCGAAGAGCTCAAAAGCAGTGAAAAAAGCGAAATTTGAACGTTAGCGTATGAAATTAGAGGGAAGTTGCAGGGATGGCCCTTGAGGCCAACCGTTTTCCACATTTTTTTACTGTAAATAGAATATTCTAAAAGTTATAAGCAAATATTGATTAAGAAAAGCTTTTTAATATCAAATTAAACTCGCATATGCAGTATTGATTGCCCAAAGGGCTCAGTTTAACAATATTTTAATAATGGATTTCAGCACTTTGATACAGTCACAAGTCTCTAAATTTGAGATTCTAAATTAGAGATAATTTTTTTGACTTGAGACGACTTTGCAATTCAGTACGTGACAGTCACAAAAAATTTTCAATTTCTTTCAGTTGAAAACGAGCAGATTTAATCAGCTTTTATATTTCGTTATTTAGAAATCACAAATTGAGACTCACAAATTGAGACTCACAAATTGAGACTTTACTTCAAAATTTTTCAAATAGTGACTAGAGACTGCTTACCGAATTGTGTTATGAGGCTTACTTGAGTTATTTAAAAAATAGAAATTCTTAAAAGATTTTACGACACTTACGAATTGTTGATGTATTCTAAAAATTATTTCTTTGAAGCTAGAAGCAAGTGAATATCTTTTTCATGATAGACTATCATTACAAGAAAGATCTATGTACATAAGAGTATATGATTCAGATTTCTCCGCAACCGCAATTTCTCCTCAACCGCAATTTGAAGCCATGATTTATTGTTATTGTGTTCATGTAAAATCCGACGGGATTCATTGAAAAAAAATTTTAAACTTTAGTTTTTCATTACATTCACAATAAAAATAAAAAACTTGTATATATCGACCGACCAACTTTTGGCATCGTAAACAAACAGCTGCTAAACATAGAGTAATTGATATATGGAGATCAAACACGATTATAAAAAAAAAAGTTGGGTCTCCACATTAGAAGAAAAAAAAAAATTATTAATTCGGTTTACGCAGTTTATATGGGCCAGTCCGGTTAAATTTGATCTTGAGTTATTCAAAAAGGTGGTTAATATCATTTCCGGACCCTTTGTCGATTCTGGATAGATAAGAGTTTAACCTGCTACATTATACAGAACAAAGTTGCGGTACTTGCTTCTTTTTAAAATATATTCACTTTTTACTCAATCAATCTTAAACAATTAAATAAATTCTATTAATATAATAAGATATCTTTATAATCTGAACAGGGTATATAGTTTGTTACAAACTATGAGCTAACTATGAGTTAATTTTTAGAAATGTGAGTCTGCCTGCATATACTCCTATACGAACTAGTCACTCAGTTTTTGAGATATCGAGCTGAAAAAACTGCTCATTTGTCGGAACCGACCGATATCGGACCACTTTAAGATATAGCTGCCATACAAACTGATCAATCAAAAACCAGTTCTTGCATGGAAAACTTTTTCTTTTCTAAGGAATCTTATTGAAATTTAGCATATATATAATATTCATTCAGATTGGACCACTATAGCATATATATAGTTGCCATACAAACTGACCGATCAAAATCAAGTCTTTGTATGGTAAACACATTAATTCTGATAAAGATTCAAATTTATATGGCATATGGCTACACTGTCTTTTCGTTAAGTGCAAACAATTTTGCGAAGAGGAACCTATAATCCGTTAACTTTTCAATTTTTGGGATAAGTTTAACAAATTGAGGAAGTAAATTATTACTTATTATTTCAAAGATATTTATATTTAATTTCATTTTCTTTTAAATTGCTAAATGTAATTTGTGAGCCAATGCACTAAGTTTGCAAGCAATAAATTCCACAAACACGGAGCCCACACGCAGCAAACACAAATGTCTTCACTGACTCAGCCACAGCAGCGACGCCGACGTCGACAGCAGCCAGCGTCAATAAAAGGCAATCAAGGCAGATACACGTAGGAAGCGGTTATGCTGTCACGCTCTAACCCAGGCGAAATGAACAGTTAAAAACAGCTATTGGAAACGGATGTGATTTCCATGTTTGAAAGCGGTGGCGGGCGGCAATGCCAACGCAAACAAGGCAGGAAAGAGCAATGTTGCATTCAAGTGATATGCGTATAAACGTTGTTTCTGTTTCTGTTTTTGTAGTTTTGCTTTTGTTTTTTTTTGGTTATAGTAAAGTGAATGCACATGTTTTGTATACAAATGAAGGCAGTAAGCAGCAGAATTAGAATAGAAAACCGTTCAAAAGCGAATGAGCGAATAAAAGTGTGGTTGAAGCGTGGAAAGAAGTTAATGATATGGAGAAGAAGTAGCAACAGAAAAAGAAGTAAATCCAATCCACTTGGAAGTATAGTATAAGATAATGTGGCAAATGCTCCACTCCGAGAGAGTGATAGCGTGAGAGCGCCAGGTAAATTTGGAAGGTAACTCAATGGAAGTACAAGAGAGCAGAATGAAGTAAAAATGAGCAACTGAAGTTATTAAAGAGCATATTTGTAGCTGAAGAAGAGGCTGTAAAAGAAGCGTGAAAAAAGCGAAGGCGTAAGCGGGGTGTTTATTTGGTATTTTGTTTGTTGAGCAAAAAGTAGAGTGCCTGCTGGAGTTTTAAGGGCGACGAAGTTGTTGACAAAAGACACAAACGAAAATAAGAACAGAAATTACTGACATCGTGACAGAGTGTTTATGGCATAGAATGTTGAAGAAGTGATATAAAAACAGCAAAGGTCTAAGCTATATATATAAGCAGAAGAGTAGAAGAGAAAATAAAGAACTTGAAAAAAACGAAAAGAAAACATGAAAAGGAAAATTGTAGAGAGCGAGTTAATGTATGGGCCGGATCAACTCGCAAAGCTAAGAATACACTCATAATTATAGTAAGAGCAGCGTGAAAAAACACGCTAGACAGTTACAACAGACACAAAACTAGCATAGGTATTACAGCAAAAAAAATAAAATCAAATAAACAAACGCTCGCCTAGAGGTGAGGCTCCAGTGTTTATGACGGTGGTAATGGCATGCGTGTGCGCCGGTTACGCCGTCAAATGCGCCAGCGACGCATAAACAGCACCCGTGACCGCGCCGCATGTGCATCGGCCACAATGCCGCATATGGCAAATCAAGGAGGGTAGAGCAACGTAACGCAATGTGTCAATATACGGCACAATGCGCTGTTGCCATATTTCAATTTTTGTGGCTTGTCATCTGCGGTATCAACGTCGGCGTATCCGCTGTATCTGCTGCCTGCGCTGTCTATTGCTCGCTGGCTGCTTGTTTATTTGTTTGTTGTTGTAGTTGTTTGGGTATTTTTCTTCATGTTTGTACTATGCGTACATTTTAGTTGATGGGTTTTTCTGTGTGTGTGTTCGCTTAATTTTGTGTGACTCTGTTTGCCGTCTGCCTTTGGTTGGTTGTTGTTGCGCGGCGTTTTGGAATTTTCTGTTTTTGTTTATATTTCGCAGCATGTTTTTTTCTTTCATTTCATTTTATTTCTGTATTTGTTTACTGCAGTTGCGGGTACGCGCGCATTTTGACTTTTCGCTTAGGAGGCAAAAATAAGAACCAAATTTATAAATCCTTTAGTTTGTGTTGCACTGTGCATTTGTGTATTTGTATGTATATACTTCGATATAATTAAAATTTTTCCCAAATAATTTTTGGTTTGATATTGCACAGTTGCTATTAAA
The DNA here is from genome assembly GCF_042242935.1 of Bactrocera oleae. Classification (NCBI taxonomy): domain Eukaryota; kingdom Metazoa; phylum Arthropoda; class Insecta; order Diptera; family Tephritidae; genus Bactrocera; species Bactrocera oleae. Next base: position 60,855,227 of record NC_091538.1, read on the forward strand.
TAATGAGTCAAATTCGCAACTTTGGTTTTTTTTAATAATATCTACATATGTATATGTATGTGTAGTATGGATCTACTTATGTACATTAGCGGGGGTAAAAAAAAATGTTTCTTTCTTCGCTCCGTACTCTGATAAATTGGTTGATAGACACCTCTAAGAAAGCCTCTCCAAGTATGAGCTCTTAATTGTAACAGGAAGGTCCTCCGCCTAACGGTTTTCTATTTTTAAGCTATTGCATAGCTTCTATAGCGGGAGGGGGCACTGCATCAAGAAATTCCGTAACGGAAATAAACCGAACACGATCACTTATATTTCTAATATTTAAGATATAATTTTTTTAATTGCAAATAAAAATATGAAATTTAATAAAACTTAAATTAATAAAAATAAATTATGCAATATTCCGCGTCATAATGTTAGCAACATTATTATTAATTTGTACTTATCTTGGCTGGCGATTTCAAAACAAAAATTTCAAAGTCATAACCTGATCAGAATTCAAATCTATTCCGGTAGTATAGAACCGATTGTTGGGGAAGCGCGTAAAAACCACACGTTGGGTGGTTATTTCAAAAGTCGCGGAGAAGCAAATTCCGAATTCGTAGAAACAAGTTCTGCTACTAAACTTTCGACACGAAAAGGCATCCTTTAACAATTAATCAGCCTTCAAAGATGATCTGAAACTCTGAGGCGCTTGACATATTCTATAAAATTGTATTGAATAGGAAGAAGAGAAGAAGAAGAAGAAGCAGAAAATACAGAAAATACATCACTTATTTAGACACGCTCGATAATTCTGTTTGTATGTACAATATATATATTTGCGACGGTTGTCAACATTTTAATTGCTTCTCAGTGTATTTAATGACTTTTTCACATGCCACACATGTTTTTAAACGCGTGTGGCACGCTCTCACTCTTTTATCCAAAGTCAGGTTTACATACCGCACGTGTGTGTGTGTATGTGGCGTGTGCGTGTGTACATTAAAATGCGATTCTCTGAATGTGAATGTCAAATGTCAGCAGACAAACCGGAAATGACAGAGAGTTGGCATTTTTCGATTTAAGCATAATCTAGTGGCGACACGTTGAAAATATAATAAACATATTTGAATTGCACTTAAAATCCATATTTTATGAGATTTGTTGTTTGTTAAATTGATGTGGTTACTCATACACTCTGGGGGAAAAGTATGTGCATTAACATTTTTAATTCTACAAAAATATATTTATTTCTACAGTTATTTGCAAAGGTATTCGTATTTTTATGCTGTAGTAATACTTGAAAGCTTATAAGGCATTCCAGTTCTGCTGATGTTTGTATATGTTTTCCAAAAAATATAGTTTTCGTTTTGGTAACTAAAAAGTTAAGAAATAAAATACTACAAAATACTACGAATATGTGTAAAATAATTAAAAAGAGAATACGAATTTCAGAAATAAGCAACTAAAAAGAGCTTAACGAATGTTCGCAAGGTCCTATAAAATACATAATATATAAATATAATTAATAAATTACTAATAAATACTAAGATCAATTAAAATTGATATTGGAAAAAAACTATGCTCATATGTTTCAATTATTTGATTTTTGATGTAAAAAACACAAATATTAATGCTTTAACAGTTTTGATTCGAAGAAATTCTAAGAATGAAGATCTTGATCTTCAAAGAAATGATGAAAGTGATAAAAAAACTTAAACATAAAGTTAATAAAAGTAATAATAATAACAATAATAATAATATTGCACTCAAATAAATCCAGAAGAATAAAAAATTATAAAATTCGTTTGGCTTTAAAAAATATAATTTTCAAAAAAAAAAAAAACTAAACTAAGAATGCTTTAATATATAAGTATATATTTTGAAAAACTTAATCTTATACTAATAGTAAAAAAATTATAATAAAAGTTAAATAATACTAATACTGTACTTAAATAAATTGGGAACAAAAAATTCAGAAACACAGAATTTAAATTTTGAAAACTTAATAAAAATATTTTTAAAATAAAAAAGTGTATAAAAAGTTAAAACAATTATAGCTATAATAAAAATATTGAATTCAAATAAATATAAAATAATAAAAATTTGTTTGGCTATGAAAATTTTAAAAAAATCATAATTTTGCAACAAAAAAAAAAAAAACTAGAAATATATCAATATTTACATACTATAAAAAAATAGAATTATAATAATGGTCATAAAATGATAATAATAACATCATTATAATAAAAATAATGTTGGCTTTAAATAAATTGAAAACAAAAAATTAAATTCTTTTAATTTTAAATTTTGATGTTTTTTGGTTTTAATATAAAACAAAAAAAAAATTTTTTAATAAAAAAAAGTTATGTAAGATATCAAAAAGACAGAAAACAAAAATTAATAATATGAACAATATTAAACTCAAATAAATTAGTAAAAAAAATCATGAATATTGAGTCTTTAGGCTCGAAAAATATTAAAGAAAAGTATTTAAAAATAAAAATCAATTAATGCAATATTTTTGAAAAACTAAAACTGAAAAATAAATTTTGATAATTATAATGATAGTTTGAAAAACACTATATTTTTTCTCGAATGTGAACAAATATAAACGAAATTTATTATTTAATAAAAAAACTAAATAATCAAAAAAAAAATTTACCGAAATCGTATACTAAAGCAATTAAATATGAAAATTTAATTACAAAAATACCAGTGACCAATACGGCGTGAACGATTGTGTGGCCCCGCATAAGGCAAACACAATTACCGTTATATATATGAGCAATTGCTTACAAAAATGGTAAAAACAAGAGAAACCAAAACATAAAAGTTGCATGGTCTCCAAGTTAGCCTTCTTAATGCACATGCCACATTAGCCAACTCAGCTGCCAGTTAGTCAAACGGCCGTGCTTCACGCTACTCACACACATACATACATAGGTATATATGCATATATGTTATGTATGTAGTTATGCGAGTCCAGCGCCTGTCGCCTGATGCTTGATATTGGACGCCTTTCTAGTGTGGCTTCACTCGACTCACTTTCAACTCAACGCTACTCGAGTCGTGTCATTGCCTTGTTGTTGTGCAGATGGGTATTCCCCTGTGGTGCTGTAGCATGGCCACCAACGGCTTAAGTTCGCCGCCCACTCAAATTGCTCGGGTCTTTGGCACAAAACAAACGCATTTGTTTACATGTCATTAATGAAGAAAGAAAAAAAGTAATGGGGGAAAAACAATCGTTGAAAGAGTAGAAATGGAGAAAAGCAGAAAGCCTTAATATAAACAAGAAAATGTGATGGCAAAGCAACAAAAATATAGTTGTATGTATTTAGTAGTGTAGAACCTCGCCGCATGTAATCTGTTGCAAGCATCAGATATAAAAACCCACACAATAATGTTCGCGTACAAATCCCTATACATATATAGTTATATATGTGTATATATACAACTGCATGTGGGCATCTTCTTATTTATGCTTTCACTCATCCGTATGTGAGTATGTGTGTGGCTCCCTCGGCGCCTCGCTAGCGCTATGTTTTAGACTTTTATTCTATTTTTTCAATATTGCCGCCCAATCAGCGCTTCAAAAACGACTCCCAGTAGTGTGTCCGTCAACTTGGCCAGCTCATCAGCTTTTGTCTTCTGTTTGCTTGTCCACTTGCTAAGGCTGATATGACATGTATGTATATGTAAATATACGAGTAAACTTTACAGAGAACTCTTGTGGTAGTATGTGTGTGTGTTTTCTATGTAATAGGCAATTGAAATAAATTTATACAATTTCCATGTTTGATCAAAAGATGTCATTTTCGATTTTTCCATTATCAGCGTTGTAATCTCATATCTTAACAGTTTCTTTGAAGTAGAAGAAAATGAATGAAGAGAAATGAAAAGTCATTGATTGATGGATAAAAGAACATGTTTGTGTTTTTATGTATGCGAAGGTTTTACTTATATATTAAAATATATTCTACAATATATCTATATCTAAATATTTATCAGCGAAGCATATATTTATAAAGTATATTAACTGTAAAAAGAAAGCCACAATAGTCTTGACAATAAACAATGTGACTTACATATAAATGTATGTACATATGTATATATTCTTGAAAATGTTAATTTAGTATCTATAGAAATTAAATTCATTTCAAACCCTTTTAAATGTATCACAAATATTAACTGAATTAAGATTCGATACTACTGAGGGTTAACTATATATTAAAAATATATTAAGATAATTATACCCTAAGCTCGCCACGAAGTTTGAAACATACACAAGAACCTATAAAGTATATATAAGTATATAAATGACGAGCGTTCAAAGCAATGCTACATTCTGCGACCATATTGTTTAAGTCGAACCACTATAGGATTTGCTGCCTAATAAACTGACCGACCTTTTTAAATCCTTCTATGCTTTACGAAATGCGCCTGCGTAGGGTATTATATCTTCGGTGCAGCCTAAGTTAATGGTTTTCTTGTTTCAACTTTCTTGCACGCCAGGAACGATCAAGGAAGACTTTTATATGCAAATAGAATTAATAGCTAAGAAAAGATGAAAATCTATAACCAATAGCAAGAAAAAGCAGATATGACCGATGTATATACAACTTTTGCCGCAGCTGCAAACTAGGAGGCAATAAGGAAACACTTTTCCACTTTCTTAGTGAATGCCGAGCTTGGAATCCATCAGGTACCAAACTTTGAATGGCTGTCTGCACCAAATGGTTTGAACATAATGATGAAACGAGAAAAATGTAAACGTCTTACGATAATGCATCAAGATAGCCCATTTTGCTCAGATTGAGCCCAAAGAAGCCGCACTCCTATCTACCAACCTAAGCCGGAAAGATGTAGATCAAATAATTGAAAATATCGCAAATGTCGCGTGATTTTGTAAAAATTATCATTTAACTGATGCAATTTAATAACTATAAGTTGGCACGTATTTTTCATTGCTTTTCAAAATACCTACCCTTTTAAAAAAGCTCTATCTATAATATTGGTACAGCCAGATTTTAAATCTCATGACACACTCATAAAATTTCAAAAATGAAAATTATATTAATTTAAAAGAAAAGTAAGTTAAGCAAAGTTAATTTAAGCTACAATAGTAGTGCACTTTATTCACTTTAAGTCAGGTTAAGTCAACTTAAGTTAAGTTAAGTTAAGTTAGGTTAAGTCGACATAAATTAAGTTACGCTAAGTTAAGCTCCGTTTAGTCAGCTTAAGTTACGTTAAGTGGCCTTAAGTTACGTTAAGTCAACTTAAGATACGTTATGGCATTTAAAGTTAAGTTAAGGCATTAGAATGTACGTTCAATTTAATGATTTACACTTCAAATGAACACTCAAACCAATTCAATATTTTTCAACTTCATTCAAGCAGCCAATTGCCGTATAAAACATATTTAATTTATATACATTAAAAGTCCTTATTTCAAAATGAAATTACTATACACATTATGTGTATGCAGATAAGTGTGTGTGCTTGCGCGTATATGTGTAATAATTACAAATATTAATCCTTGACTCATGCAATCTCAGCCCTTTTGTTTACAAATGTTTATCGTGCCGAAATAAATCTCATTGGCAAGCAGCCGTGCCAACACATGGCTCGCTTTTTAGCGCATACCGCCAACACCAGCAAACATACTTACATACACATACATACATACCTACATGACTATATATCAGACAATGGGCGCTTTATATTAGAAAGTTATTTCGTTGGGATGTCATATGACGATTGCCAAAGTTGGTGATTTTGAGTTGAAATATATACATACATATGTATATATGTATATATATGTACATATGTGTGTGCTGCTGTCAACTACAAACATAATGAATATACACGCCATTAGCCTTTAACCCTTTTGCTGAAACCTCAACTTAATTGTGAATAATTTAGGGAAATGAGCATTGTGTTACCCGCTCTAACCCCTCGCCTCGTGCGCCGGCTGTATATGCCACTATTCGCCGCTGCTTCATTATACCTTTGCCATTTAGGTTGCTTGCGTGTGTGTGTGGCCGTTGGCAGCAATTTGGCGCTGTCTACTTAAGCTACCGGGTGGATGGTTGCCAATTTAAGCCGCTTACATTTGCACCAAACTCAGCTTACAAACGCATGTAAACGCACATACATACACACGAATACAAGCGCATGCAAAGATTGCCGTATACAATTTGGCAATGGAGCCAACCATGTACATACGTAAGCAATTCGAAACGTCGCGACATGCCACACGCCGTACATCGCGCTCGTAGCGAGTAGCAGCGCTGTTGGTGACGGGTGTGGTATTGCAGGTCGAAATGCAAGCGGCGAAGAGGATATCGAATTCATTTCGCACACCCACTAAAATTGTGGCAGCGACTTGCGACGAGTGTTACGTTGCGGCAGCAAAGCGTGGAGGTGGAGTTGAGGGCAGCAGTTTTGTAAATCATTAAAGTTGGATGCCATCAAGAACATAAAAAGTGTACATATGTATAAATAAATATACCAGTATATACGGGTATATAGCGTAAGTATTGTATGCATATAACGGTTGCATTCGCCTCCGTGGGGCTTCAGTGCGAAATGCTGCCTCAGTTGCGGAGTAAAATTTTAGCTTATTGCTGGATTTGTCAAATGTATCATGCACTCGCTTTATATACATATCTATATACTTATATACAAGTAGATATATATATAATTTTTTTACATATAAATAGAGTTATACAACCCTTTAAATAGCCAACTTGAAATATAAGTTTCTAAATACGAAAAGTGCACCTTTGACATTTTTGTGTTTCCTTACCACTTTCTTTTGATTTTGTGAGAGAAATGAATATCAGCGCTAAAACTTAATGAAAGAGGCGAAAGATACTTTAAATTTTGGTAGTGATTGTAGTTTATACCCAGCGCAAGTTTAAGTAATATATTCGTTTCAAAGTTTGCAGCTGCAAAATACTTTTGCTTAAAAAAAAACAACAGTTTAGTGTTCCATTCCACTTTATTTGTATACTTCTTATTCATTACTTAGTTATTTTAGCTTGGTTTACATGTTTTTGATTTTTGCGCCAAAATGTAGGCAACATTCATTATTTTATGGTTTGAAAAACAAATAAAAGTATACTGAAGACTTAAAATAAAATATAATTTCTACTACAATTCGAAACAAGTAATACAAATTTTAATCAAAAAGAAAAAAAAAATTAAAATTTTAATTAAAAAATAATAGTAGCTCAAATTTGCATTTGTTTTAAATGCTATAAAATAATATATATATGAAATAATTGCACTCGACTTTTTTTTTTTTATAAATCTGAAACTACTTTTTAATATTTTAAAATAAATGTATTGTCGTTTCAGAAAAAATATGTTAAGAAAGCTTTTTTTTGATAATTTTTGAGTTTTCAGCTTTAAACGAAATAATTTTTGGCTTTATTTAGAAAAGCAATCAATTGTTAAATTATAAACTTAAGAATGATATTAAACTAAATTTAAAAAATAAGCTTTCAACAAAAAATATAAATTTGTATATATATTTTTTGGTTTACAAAAATATACTATCTGATTAAGTTTGGGTCAAACTCACCAAAATTATAAAATTTCACGCATTTTAATAAAAATTTCAGCGATTTCATTCACTGAATTTCAAGCAAATTCACTCAATGTTTTATCCATAGTAAGAATCGCCAGTCACACTATTCAAATCGTAAACAAACACACACTAATTGACATACACACATAAAGATCAAACGTCATACGAACATAAAAAAAGGATAGACACATCTAGGAAATAAAATTTTATCGATTTGATTTGCGCGCGCAAGTTGTGCGTACTAGTCCGGGTTAAATTTGATCAGGAGGTATATTAAATGTATATAAAAATATTTCTGTTTAGTTATTTATTGTTATAATCACATGAGAAAAAAAATATTATAAATAATTTTTTTGTATTTAAAAATTGTATAGTAAATAACCGATTTTACTTGTAAATTTCTTTTAAATCTAATTATAATAGCAATATGCATAATTTTTAGATAACAAATGTATTGTTTGTTATGCCAGAAAGTTTTATTATTTGAATTCAAAAACAATTAAAAAAATAAATGTGTGAACATTTTACTATTAAATTTATATGAAATTCTTTAAAATATATTTATTTGCTTCCCTTTGTATTTTCGATGTATGTACATATGTATGTATTTTGGCTAATACGCTAAACGAAATGTAATATGATAATCAGTACATGCAAATACAACAACAAATATTTCGTTTAATTAAGGAAATGTTTAATGTTATTTACAACAACAAATATTGTTTTGGTATATTCAGTGGAAGTCAGTTTATCTAATATATATATATACTAGCATTTTCAGGGAGTTATTTGCATATATTTCATGGGTGAATTTTAAAGGATTTAGATTGTAAAATGTGAGTTAATTCTTAAATTACATATCAATGCTAGAAAAGAGTGAAGCGTTAGAGAACTACTGTTTTTGATTATTTCAAGCAATTTCGAAAATTAAATATTCTTTTAAGATCTTAATTTCACCCATTTTTTATAGCTATCTAAATGCGATAAATATATCGTAATCGATAGTTTTTTCTAGAATAAATTCTGCTTCCGAATCACAATGCAATACTTCTGTAAATGCTTTAAAATAGCAAAACGAATTTATATGGTCTACAATAACAACAAAATCGTATGCAGTTATTACAGGTAGTCAACAAGCGTAACGACACGTCACCTTGCGCACTATGTTGTTACAACAAACGTCACAACAACAACAAAGAACAAGAGCAAAGTACAACAAACAGACTTGTCAAAAGACAAAACAAACAAATAAAGACAGCAAAAGACATGCTGAAATGAAAAGTTACGTGACAGTAAATTATATGGGAAAGACGCCAAGTAACAAAACAATATTATTGTATTTCTAGAAAATAACAGTAAAAGTTAAAGGTAATTCCTAATACATACAATCGCATTATGCAGTTTTGGGTATGTCTCTATCCTTATTTCTGGGCTGTGTTAGCAGTATAAATACTTACCTGAATAGGCTTGTGTGCATGTACATATGTATGCTTCGTAAAAATGTTTAAAGTGTGATAAAATTATTAATGATTTTGGTTATTTATGCACATGTTTATGTTTCATTGTAATTAATTTTGATTTAATAAGGAAATATGATTTTATCAGTTTTTGGAGCAGAATATGATTTCCTTTTTAAAATATTTATTAATAAAACGAAAAAAAAAAAATATTTTGATGATAGAAGTTTTCTTCCGAAATATTATCTATTTCGAGTTAGTAAAGCTAATAGTTGTTTACTACAGTTGGGAATTGTCTACATATAGAAGTCATCGCTATAATCTTTAAAATGAAGAACCCTTGAAATTTTTTAATTATATTACATATATATATATATTTATAATACTGTATTGAGATTTTTCTAAAGTGTGCACTAGTTTTTAACATTCACATTTTTTTTAACATGACCTTATGGGAAAATGTTCGATAGAAATGAAAAAAGGTGAACATGCCGATATGCTTTGTTCAAAGGAACAAATTCGATATTTCAATAACAGACTTGGCTTCCAACTAAAGTCAGGAATTCCCACATATCCAGCAGATGTGAGGCCTTTATAAAGACTTAACTTTACTATGACATTACTAACGGAATAATGACTCTGTTTAAGAAAAGAATAATAGTCTAATATCTTCTTTATGAACTTCTTTATGTTATACGAGCTGTATGTTCGATTGCCACTCTTCAAACTTTGACGCATCAAATGCATTCAATGAATATTATTGGCATCAAGTTTTTTATACACTGAAATTTTCCTTTGTCGAGAGCGGAACTTCCAGCAAAATACTTTAATTTTTATCTTCGTCGATCAACTTCTACTGGCGTTTTCCTAGCCAATAGATTTAGTTATGCCCGTTTGTCTGCCCCACCGTCTGTATACACGCAAACTAGCCCCTCAGTTTTTGAGAAATCGACCGGACAGTTTTCATATATCCTTTTCTTCTTCTCTGGAAACTGTTTTTATGTCGGAACTGCCGGTATCAGACCACTACATCATATCGCTGCTATACAAATTGACCGATCAAAAACAAGTCCTTGGATGGAAAACTTTCCTAGTTGATAAGATGTCTTCACGATACTTCGCATGGCTTATTGTCGAAGGCAATGGCATAATCTCCAATCAAATTGTTTAGATCGGATCATTATAGCATATAGCTGCCATACAAACTGGTCGATCAAAATCAAGTGCTTGTATGGAGAACTCTGTTACTTGACGAAATATCTTCACAAAATTTAGCATGGCCTATTGTCCAATCTCCGAGCAAATTTTTTAGGTCGGGTCACTATAGCATATACCTGTCATGCAAACTGAACGATTAAAATCAAAATCTGGTATAAAAAAATCTGGTATTTAACGATTATTTAAAGATATCTTCACCAAAATTGACATGAATTATTGTCCAAGGCAACGAACAAATTTTTTGAATTGGAACACGGTTTTTCTTGTTATCTTTCTTAAATTTTGAGAATTAAAATTGAAAATTCTTGTATAAATTGCGAAAACAAATTTGCTCTATATTTCTTGGAATACAACAGTTCTTCTACTGACTTTTTTTTTGATAAAAATTGAACTTGAACATAGGAAACTAGGGTAAAACATTTACTGGTTAATGGGTAGAAATAATAGATAATAAATACCAGCGAAACTTTGGTTTCTTCAATTTGAAGGTGACAGTTGAATGCAGCTTCCAAATTTAACATCCTTGCAGAAAGAGTATGTAAAAGAGACATAAAAAGCGTCTCAATCGATTCTTTTCAGCATTTGGATTTACCCAGATGAGATATGAGATTTTCCAGAAAATGTACAAGAATATATGTGGAACTTAGCTGGATTTACTAAATAATTTATGCAATTTTTTAGAAACTCTTGATCCGCCCACCATATGCCAAACCATTCTTTTCCCAAATTTCATTGTCTTCCTTTGACTAGTCAAGTAAATAAAAAAGAAATTTGTTACTGTTGTTGGCTCAATACCTGGGAAATTGGTGGACTGAACAGAATTAGCTAACTGCTGGAGTTTTAATTAAAAGTGCAGTTCATCCACACACACCACAAAAGTAATATTACAGAAGCCCAACTGTACATAGATATGCGTAATTTACGAGCATGCATATCGTTGTGGAAACATCGCTGCAATCAACGTGCAAATCGATTTGCATTTGCAATAGACTTTTTAGCACCAGCAGCAACAGTTGAGGTCAATAGCTGTCGTTCTGGTAGCGCCGCGGGCCCAACATACGTTTGGCAAGCAACAGTTCGTAGAATGCGTTAACTGGTCCAACTTGTTTATGGCATATTCCACTTACCTCTCCTTCTCTCTCCGTTTTCCGCTCTTAATCTCCCCCTTCCCGTGTTTGCTCTTTGTGCATGCTCTATATTTCATCAGCGCATTTAACTTTGCCACCTACGTACACTTCATTAGTAACAACAACAACAAAAAGTAATCGAAAAGTATGCCTGTTGTCATCGGCTTTGATTGGCTACTCTGCAGACTGAACAACAACCGGATGTATGATAAATATAGGGACTTCAGCATCAGCTGTGTTGCTGTAATCCCTTGTAGTTTTGAATTATTACTATTGTTGTAGTTGTTGCTGTTGTTGACCCAGTCGAATTGATGGCATTGCCTGTTTAAGAATTCAGTTGACGTAGCGGCGCGCTGCATTCGTTCGCTTAATGCATTTTATAGTAGGCGATCAAATTTTCCGAGTTTCGTTGTATCCAATGTACCGTTAAAAGCCCTTTAAAATCTTTGCTTTGGTTATATTTTGGAAAATAAGAAAGAAGAAGGCTGATATCCACATATTCTCTTATATTGATTCCTTTTTGATAACTTTGTTGTTGTTTTCACAAACATAGCGAGTGGATGAGTGGCGAATCAATAACAGCTTAAGAATATTCAAAAAAAGCATTTATGCATTACATATATATGATGTGTGCCAAGGGTAGCTGAAATTCAATAATCTCTCTTTTTATGGCGGTATTTCGTGGGCGTGAATTGAAATTTATCACTCTGCCACAAAAAGTTGACACACAAGAAGCTACATGGCTGCGACATTAACCGCACATAACCGTGATACCAATTTAACACCTTACAATAACAAATAATAAATCTATAAAAATTGCTAACGCCACTGCAGTTATTTAAAACCGATTCTGTTGCAATATTGTAGGTGTTGTTGTTTATTGTTGCGGCGGCTGCGACCGCATCATCAATATTTTACAATTTTTTTCCCATGACTTATTTATTTTAAAAATATTAAAAAAAATTTAGTGAATGTTTTTGTTTTTTTTTGGAATTTAAAATTTAAAGTTTTTAATACCATTTTGCATTAATTTTGGAATATTATAGTAGTTTTATATTACAAAAAATATATTAATTATATACAAAATCAATCAAGAAACAAAAATACAAAAAATCAGAAATAAAAAGATTTCATAAAAATGGTAATAATAATATTAATAGTAATGATAATATTAAAAAAAATAAATAATAATAATAATAATAATGATAGTAATAATAACAATAATAATGATAGTAATAATAATAATAATAATAATAATAATAATAATAATAATAATAATAATAATAATAATGATAATAATAATAATAATAATGATAATAATCAATTTTAAAAGTATACAAGAAAGTTGTAAAATCGTAATATTTTAAAAAAATTTCGTAGGTAGAGTTGTCACCAAAATACATGTACATGGATTCTCGCCTTCGGTATGCTTTCTTAAACATCTTATGTATGCATGCATATTTTAATATGTAAATTTATCGGTAGATAGCAACTCTACTTAAAAATATATATGGATTTCTTCCCTATGAGGTTTTTGAAACCCTTTATGCTCATCGAAATTTTTTAATAATACCTTGAAGTCTTTATGTTTAGGCATGTCTTGCATTATTGTCAGATTTCCGTTTTTCTATTAAGTGCCAAGGTTCTCAGCTACGTTGTCAATAATTTCTTTTGTCACCACTATTCGACGTCGTTTTTGCGAAAGTTTCTGATTTTTTGGTATTGTACAAGTCTATCTTTGACACGCTTCACGTATTAGCCAGATGTTGAGATCCTTTGCCATGTCATTGATGACAACACGACGATTTTCTGGCACTTTTTCTTCAATATTTTTTGTATATTATTGTCATAAAAAAGGTAAATTTGCCACTCGCATAAGACAAGTTTTCACGATCTTCACTGCATACTTTCCGCCACTCAGCTACTTGTGTGCGTGCTAAAGCAGACTTCAAAATACGTTCGCAACATTTTCAACGATTCCTCAGCCGTGATTCCATTGGAAACACACAAAATTTCAAGCAAACTCGTTGTTAAATTTTTTTCATGGTAAAAATCGCTAGACAAATCTTTAACTCCGTATACAAACCCTAATTTATATAGGGAAATGAAACTTCAACAACGTTGTACCAATCTGGGAATAAATTTTTATATATTGGTACAGTGTTACTTTAGATTTTCGTTAATTTATTTTATAATTTCATTTTGCTTTTTTTTTGTGGCGAATTCCAGTATATTTCTACTCAAATCATTTATGTTACTGCAATGCTGAACTTTAGTCAGTTCTGAATACCTGAATGGTGTCACCAAAATGAATAAAAGGTGTAACAGTACATATATACATTTACCTACAAATATGTACATACATCTTATTATATAAAAAGAGCGCAAATCACAGCATAAAAATATGGCAACACAGCCTATAACATTAAAGCGCTCTCATTTGCTTAAAACCACCAACGGTGTATGCTCACATATTCTCAAAATCCAAAATAATGAGTCAGTTACCGTTTAGTCTCCATGCGCTCAGCAATTGTTTTATTTTTAAAAGCTTACAAGCGCACCTCTAAGCTGTTGAATAATTGAGGAAATGTTAATCACGCACTGAATATATTAAATTACAAAATATTATCGACTTGGATAGTACATGCATATGTATGTATATTAGGGCGCGTTTGTTAGACACTTAGGAAAAACATTATACATTTTTCTTATTATCAGAAAAAAATTATAAATATAGAAAACTGTTAGGCGGAGGATCTTCCCGTTACTATTAAGAGCTGCTACTTGGAGAGCCTTTCTAAGAGGGGTATATCAATCAATTTTACAGAGTATGAAGCGAACAAAAAACATTCTTTTTTTGAGCCACCCTAATGTAAATAAAAATACTTATATTTTGTTGTGCGTGACATGTCTAGGTAAAGTGTCAAGTGCTTTGTAGAGCCCATCACAGTCTTTCGGCTGAGAATATTGTAGAATGATTTAGGCGATGAAACGCTAGCGAGACTATTAGTGAAGTAATTTGTTTTAAGTTTAACTATTTTTTAACCTAAAAGAGACTAAAAACACTTCACATGCTCAATATCATTAACTGATTCTCCCCTGCGTTGTCTCTTTGCTCTTATTACGTCATCACATATTGCCTCACGAACTCACTTTACTTTAATTCTTGATTAAATCTTAAGTGCAGTTAAATATTGTTGTTGTTTATATAAATAGCTGAAGACATTGACCGCTCGCACAATCGAGTATTTAGTGATTTACGGCAAAATAAGGCCGCAAAGGTTGCTGGTCAGCGCGTCGAGTGTGGCGCTCAATCAGCTAACTTAAGTGTTTGCCGCATACACGTCAGCAAATAAATCTTTTAGAGCTGATAATCTTATGCAATTCTGCAGAAACTCACACATACTCATATATGCACAAATTGGTTTTTTGTTTTTTTTTTGGTTTTTGCATTTTTATATAGTCAATCAACTTACCGACTGCTACCAGCAGCGCCTTGGTGGTCATTGGCTCGCCTTTGCTTCTGCTCAATTTTGTTTTAAGCTTAATAGCCACTCCTTTTTATGGTCAATCTGTTGTGTCTGCATATGTTCATATACATATGTGCATATGAAGAAATAAATCTATATATGAAGTTCATTTACCTCTTCCGAAATCTACTGGGTAAATAATGTTGAGATGGCTTGTGACAAAAATAAACTGTTTTGGCAAATATTTTTTTCTTCACAAATTTTCTACACTTATCTCTTCTATTGACCCATTATACAGCGTCTTCAAATTTTATGCGATTAGCAACCTAATTTATAAATTTTTTTGGGAAATTCGTAATAAAATCGATCGATTTCATCCTTTAAGAAATTTTACTTTGATCATCACACATTCCTATATGTTTCCCATATGTCCTATAATATTATTTAATATTCTCTATATAAAATAAGATTCCGAAGGGTTACCTCACTCTATTTTGCTCTTTATTTCACCGTTCACTATCCATCGGTACTCGATATTTTATTTATATTCAAATTCAGATTGTTTCTTACGAAAATTTATTGGCGATGTTTTTAAAAAATATGTTGAGCTACTCCGCAAGAGATATAGTATATATATAGTATATATTCCATAGTGCCTAGATGAAACATAAGATCTCTCTAATGTCCTAATAATGATTTTCGAGAACAATTTGTTCGCCATTTTGATACTATTACTATCCTTATTTAATACTTTCTAGCCCATATTTAATGGCTGGTACTCTCGTTGATGTATTGCTTTTATTAAAGCTTGTCTTGAAAATCTATTGAGATATATTTTTTTCAGTTTTTACCTATCTAAATGCATGTTTATCTTCTCGATTAGCTACATAAACTGCATTATCTTCTGAGAAGCCCTTTCCATTATACGTAGTACTTTAGATTGATTTTCGCTTTATTTTATGAGTTTATAGCTTCAAAATTACTCCGATATACCAAAATAGAAGTAGAGTCGTTCAAGTTATTGATAAGGGAAATATGTTAAATTGAGTTATCAAGGTGCTCTTTTGAAAGACCTTCTCGTGTTAGTTATGATTTGTCCAGGTAGACTAGCTTAATACCTTGTGGTTTGAATTATAAGATTATTCATATGTTATCTTCTTAAGGATTATCCTCAAGAAAGCAACTCTATGTATATACTATTTTTTTCATTTTCCCCTAGTCTTTATAATATTCATCGATTCGCGGTTTAAGGCACACAGTCAATTAATTTTTATATCTTCTGTATAGCTTCTTACATACGTACATAGCTCGTACATAAGCAAATATAAGTATGCACATGCAAAAAAGCTACTCAATAACCAATCCAAATACCTCGAAATTATTCAACGATATTCCTCCGCCTTTCTAGTCGCGCCATAAAAAGCGATAAAAGTACTTTTTTTTACATAAAATAAATAAAGTAAATCAAATAACATTGTAAGAAGAATTTCGCGCTTAAGCGAGTTATGGAATTTATTATACGCAGATATTTTTGAGCGCAAATCATAAAATTTTTTTCACACTTTGCTTACTCCTTACTTAGTTTTATGAAATTATGCGCAATATAGATTTTTTCAGCTTTGTTCGGTTTAAAAAACATATACATATTTATTTGAAATTTAATTAAAATTACTCTGATATTTATTTTTTATTGAATTTTTTTCAGTTAAACGGATTAAAATTCAGAAATCTTAATTTTTTTAATTTGGTTTTCTTAAATAAGCATGAGTATTTATAGTGATTATTAAATAAAAATTCCATATTTTTTTTTTTTTTTTTTTGTAACAAGATTACAATTGTTTTTCTATATACCATATTTTCATATAATGCGGTTAGTTCATTGTACGAGTATACTCGAGATAAAACAAAATAAAATGTTACATATTTTTGAGATGAAATAAATAAAACTTTTTATGTGTTCTCTACTACAAGTATATTAGGTTTTCTTAAATAAATATGAGTATTTATAATGATTATTAAATTAAAAATTCCATATTTTTTTTTGTTTTTTTTCTATATATAATACCATATTTTCATATAATGCGGTTCGTTCATTGTACGAGTATACTCGAGATAAAACAAAATAAAATGTTACATATTTATGAGATGATGACATTTGGTTAATAGAGTTTGTCGTATGGCTTCGTAGAAATAAATAAAACTTTTTATGTGTTCTCTACTACAAGTATATTAGGTCCAGGGGTAGGCAGCATTACAGCTGGAGAAGTGTGACTTAGCGCGTTTTATAGCCGTTTGGCGAGAAAATAATCGCAATATGGGCTATATTCTAGTATAGAACATAGAAAAGAAAAAATAACTAGATAACAACCTAAAAATAGCAGAGACACACACCTTTAATTTTTCGAACTAAAGTTTTTCCAAATATTTCAAAGCACACTTTTTAAACAAAGAAACATTTGAAATCTGCTTATATTGAAGAAAATAATGTGAGATATGCCACATAAATTGTTGATGAGGTATAATAGATCCTTCGGTAATCTTACTAAAAATAATATTATATAAATTTTTTTGAAAAAATTAACCCTATCACTACCAAGTATACATATATTTTTTACATCTTCTGCGTAAAATTAAGAGGCCCAAGTCGGACCTTCCAAAAAATAAAGATTGTATATTTCAAAAATACTAATCCAACTTCGAAACCTTATAACATCTGTCATATAAGCTTGACCGAAAAATGATATACACGATGGAAATGAGTGGATATATATATATTTTGATTTTTGTAATAAATAAAATGTTTTCAATCAAAAATAATTTTGAGATTCGAAAGCAAATATTTCAATTTTGCTGGTTGACCGCGAAAAATGAGAAAATTACTTATTTACCTAAGACTTAATCCCTCGAAAAATTGGTTAAGTGCAATAGTCAGAAAAAAAACTAAATTTTGATGTAAAGTGTATTTGATGAATTTTTTTGTTGTTCGAATTTTAATAACTGCTTTTGTGTAACACTCTAATATTTATTTAAACTCTTGTGACTAATTATTTTTTCTTTTCCTTTTCAGGTAATACATCTTCATTCGGTATTGATAATCACAGAGAGTTTCAATAAAATCTGGTAAATGTGTATAAGGGCTATATTTAAATATAATACTACAAAGTTACAAACTATAATATTATATATAGTTAAAATGCCCCCCTTTAACTGCTTAAGTCATATTAACAATCTAAAGGGATCAGTAATTAAATTTTTATGGGTTAGGACAACTACCTTTGTCATTTCAAAAAAGCTTGAACAAGGTATGACAGTTACTTTGTTGTTGACAAATGCTTATTTAGGATATAAAAATTTGCTCTGGAAATTTTATTTTATGATTTCTTACGGCTTGTTATAAACTTTTTGTTTCTAAATGAATTTCCCTTGATCGATATCTTACGAAACTGGTGAAAAATCGAGAAAGTATATTGGTATCCTACTTTATGGAGAGTGCAGCATTTAACTGACTTTTCGGTGAAGAGAACTTTCGGCGTCTCTTAATGAGATTATTGAAAATTATGCTTGAATATCATCGTGTTAGCATTAGAGAAGTTGTATGTATATGTAAAATTAGAACTAAATTCTTCGCAAAAATTCTGTGAAATTATGATCACAAAGAGAATAGATCGAAATGCCTTTCAACGGAATATAGAAAATGGCAATAAAAAAAAATACCTTATTTACTAGATTAAGTTCCCCGTGTCTTTTCCTCCCGATCACTTCAAGTTTCTTCTCGGTTACGTGGAACAATTTATTACAGATTCTCTGTATGTAATATAGTATATATGGTACAAATATACTTTTTTATATACTATTGACGAAACAATTCGACAATTGATTAAAGTAACAAGGTGACTTCCCGATAATTCTATAAATACCAATTATTTTATAAACAATTTGTTTATATTATTATATGTACATACATATATGTACATGTTCTCCGTTTTTTCTGTGAATTTTACTAAGCTATTTTTATCAGTTTCTAGAAAATTGTTGGGAACTTGTTGTCAACATTTGGGTCACAGTTCAATACTCGTACATGCAGCTCATTATAAATTTGTAAAGAAATAACAACAATAATTATCTCATATTTGAGCAATAAGTTGACTATATAACTGTTAGATGATCTCTCAAAGTAACAAGCGGTGACAAATTAGAAACATGTGCATACAAAGCTAAGTATTGTATATAGACACAGACAAACTATGCACATAGTTGTCACGTTAGTCAGCTGAGTAAATGAACTATTAAAATGTGGATTTACGTGATTGCATGATCGTTTTGATATTCCAATTGACTCAACAAGTTTACGCTTGTGGACACAATAAGTGATTATTAGCAACGATGCTATAATATCCTTCACAGGTGCGATTTTTAGGAATAAAGGGTATAAAAGGATACTTATCTTGATTTTAATTGGCAAGTTTGTATGACTGCTATATGCTATAGTAGGCCGACCTGAACTATATGTAGTGTTGTTTCGGAAAATTTTCAGATCGATATCTCAAACACTGAAAGACTAGTTCCCGTACAAGTATATACAAACAGAAAGACAGACTGACATGGCTAAATTGACTTAGCTCGTCACGCTGATTACTTACATATAGATATACATTATAGGATTTACGATATTTCCTTTTCGGTATAACAAACTTTATGGCAAACTTAGTATACTCTGTTGCGGGTATAAAAATGTATATTAGTATCTATATATGTACATATGTATAACCACATATATAGTATACTAATTATACATAAATGCTAAACTCATTCATGCACTCGCAAGCTGATCACTTTGAGCGAAATAAATCTTAGTGGCAAACGTTGCCATACTAATTTAAATAAATACTTTGAAAATGTGTTTAAAATAACGGCTTACAACACGAAGCACGCTCGGAAGCACAATTAGAGTAAAAATAAGAAGGAAATAAAATGCAAATGTCACTGAAGGTGCACATCAGCGTTAGCGCTGCTGATAAACTCGTAGTGACCTTAAATTAAACGATCGATCGGAATTTGTACAAATGTGTGTGTGCATTTTAGCATTTTTACCGAACACTGCAATGTATTTAAGCTCATTTGTATGTGTGCCGTGCCAGCCTGTAGCGAACATATGTGCTTATAAGAAGTAAATATGTATATACTCGGTATATATTATATATATAATATATAGACATACGACAAATGTGTTTGCATGTATTTGAATTTTTGTTGATAATCGCATTTGCATTTGAAATCAAATCGCTTTGCATTGGCGTCACCAATTTGTGACCGACTGACAACTTAATCGCTTTGTAAGCGAATTTCCCCATGTATGTACACAATATATATATGTTTGTGATACGAAGCAAAAGGAGCATTAGAACCAACAATCGATCGATATGTGTACATTGCTTTGAGGTATTAGTGTGAGGTATTAGTGTGAAGGCAAAGCAACCAAAGAAATTGTTAACTTAAGTTCGTTGAAAAATTTATTGTTCGATGTCTTCGTTTGAGATACATTGGATCATACCTTTAAGTCGTGCTCTTTTAAATTCTTACTTACGAATACAATATTGAATAAACCTAATCAAATTGTCTCTTTTCCTCATTCTCAATTTCTCTCTCTCACTATCCTTGTTTTTCTCAATTTTTATTTAGCAAAATTTATCTCCAACGTTTTATGATAGGAAATTTTAATTTTGAATTATTTTAATGAGTATTGGATGGGTTCAAAGGCGTCTATCTTTAAGAAGCTTGTCTTGGCAGTAAAAGCATACTTTTTTGGGACATATTAGCCTATCTTTTGGTGTATTAAAAAAGTAAAAAAAAATGCTGAAAATGCTACTTGAAATTTTAAAATGAAAAATTTATAAAACCATTATAAAAGTTAGGTTACGTAGGTAATATATTTTTTCAAAAGTCATTTTAATTTATCGATAATGATTTCGTTCTGCATATTTTTTTTAAATTAATTACTGAAACTCATTTACATTTCCTCAGCGGCATTTTCTTTACTTTCTATATCCCTATGTTATATTAAAATATAATATTCCGAAAACCTTATAAGCGGATTTTTCGTTAATGCCTCCAGATTTTTTTTCACAAAATTTATCATTAGAAACACCCAAATGAAAATTGCTACAGATATATGCTCTAGAACGACGTCATCAAAAAATGTAGGCTGCAAATTAAGATGTCCCGATTAAACTACGAGTCCAAATAGGTTTACCATATTAGCAAAAAGAAAATAACCACAGCTTAATTTGATTTATTCTTTAAATTTTGTGACATTTTAAGCACATTGGTGTACCTTAAAATTTAAGGCATTTTCTGAAAGGGTAAGAAAAAAGGTAAAATTCGGTAGATATTGTGATTTCTGGACCGTTAAATTTGTAAAGTTAATTGAGCGCATTTTCTTATCACAATGAGACAAAGGGTCATAAAAATGTCGGACTTGTAATGTAAAAATAAGAGCAGGGTGAAAAATGAAAATAAAGAACAGAATAGTGGTGAACAATAAAACCTTAATACAAATTTTTTTTATGTTACAAGGGGATGAAATAATATTTTGGTTATTAATTTATGTTTACAAGCCAATGATATATATAACATGTTGTTGAATTTGAGAATAATATTAAAAAGGGTGCTATCACGAGTTGCAATTAACCTTAAAAATAAAATAAACATTTTGAAATCAAGTTTATCTTCAGTTTCGTGAAAAAAATCCTAAAAATACGCAATGATAATGTTTCTTTGAAAAATTGTCGAATTGCCTTCTTTTGCCGAGCCTGAAAAATACTGAAATAAGATTATGTAAAAAAATGTTGCCTACATTTTGGCGTGGAAAGAAAATTTATGCACTGCGTCTTAGGGAATGAAGAGGAAATCAAGTAAACTATTCTGTTATGAAGAATGTGATTGATTAGTTCTGAACCTAATCAGAAATTTTGACTTAAAATACATCATTCTTGATAAAAACTACTGAAAAATTATTTATATTATTTTTCAGTAATTTTTTATCATAATAAAAAAAATAATTTTTTTTCAATAATTTTTACTAATAACAAAACAAAAATATTTTTTTTCCCAAAACTTTCATTTATAGTTTTTTATGTTTTGACGTACTTTTGTTGTAATAATTATTTTTTAAATCCTGTTCTCAAAAACTAAAACTTTTATATATTTAAGTGGTACTTCCGGATTTTTAAATTTAAATTTTGCGATTTTTTTTTTAAATAAAAAAATGAAATGTGAAACTTTTATTGAAAAACTATGATTTTTATAAAAAATAAATTTTGTAAAAAAACTTTTTATCAAATTTTCTTCTCAAGAACTACAATCTTTATTTGTTTGAGCAGGAAACACGGATTTTAAAATGTTGAAAAATTCCGATTTTTATAAAAAGATATAAATGAAATGACATTCATACATTAAAAAAATGTTTTTATAAAAATTTTAACTAAACTGCCAAATTTTTAATAATAATATTTTCTTCTGTTTTTGTTTTTAAACGACTTATGTATTAAAAATTAATTTTTTTATAAAAATGAATCATCATTCAAAAAGTAACTTATTTCATTAAGTTAAAAATTCAGGAAAATTAAAAAAACGAATAACTGTAAAAAATTATGATTTTTTGTAATTTTTTGTTTTGTATTTAAAACTCCATTTTTATCGAGTTTTTTCAAAGTCGCGTTAGTTTTTGTTTTATTTTTTTCGCAATTTTTTTACACACGTACCAAGTGCGACAAAATCGCTTACCTCATTAAAAAACTCATACTTATATATGTATGTATATGCGTCATGTAGGCACAAAATCATTTATATAAATATATATAAATACTGCAAATATACGTATTTGTATTTTAACCTTTTTTTTTAGAATTCTTACGGAATTTTTAATTTTATTCGTAATTTCTCATCCGTTTTTATTGCTCTTTCATGCGATTAGCTTTATTATGCTCATTATTATTATTGAGCGGTCGCCTGCATTCACATATTTTCACACAAATGTTTGTATGGGTATGTGAATGTGTATTTACCTGTTTATGCTCGTAAATATGTCATCCTTCCGGTTGTGTTTGTTGCGTGCGAACATGTTGTTGTTGTTATATTTCATTGTTGCTGTTGTTATTATTATTACTGTTGTTGTTGGCGGCTCACTGTAGGCATTTAACTCGTTTAAATATATGCATTTGGACACGCGTTTAATTTTTTTTGAACTTTTTACGCACATAACTATGTATATGTATCATGTAAATATTTTCCTCTGTAAGTATGTATATATGTGTGCATATATTTTCAAAGCATTCAAGCACGTGCATTGCTTCCAGTTTATTTTCGCGCCGCCGCCTCACCATATTTTACATAAATTTCACTCAAATGCTTGAGGCTGTTGGCAGCGCGCCGCACGTCAACTCAATCCGCAACCATAGCCTTCAACTCACACGCACGCACAAATTCTTGCACATATTTCGTTGCGCTGCCGCTAAGTAGTTTCACGTGAAATTTATACGAACGCGCCAGGCCGACTACTAACCGCCCTTCGGTGAGCTTGTATGCCTGTATGTGCTTTGGACTGTGGGACTTTGTGTGTGTGTGAGTGTACTCGTATGCAAAACCGCTGGTTTCTGTTCTGTCCAAGCAATTTTCTTTTAACTTTTTCTCAATATACCCTGCACAGAGGTGTTTGTAACATCCCGGAAGAAATATCGGATACTCTATAAAAATATATGTATATATAAGTGATCAGCGTGAGGAGCTGAGTGGATTCGGCCATGTGTGTTTGTCTGTCCGACTGTATATACGCGAACTAGTCCCTCAGTTTTTGAGATATCGACCAAAAATTTTGTACGCATCGCCGTGCTGCCAAAATCGCCGTGGAACACAAATCAAATTTTTGTATAGACATTTTTTTTTTGTGAAGGCTATTACAGTTTCGGTGTAACCGAGGTTAACATTTTTTCTCCTTATTTTATTTTTTTCGATTCCTCCCTGCCACTCATTCTTCTTCTTCTTCTTCAGAAGTTATTTACCTTTTTATATGTTGATTTTCTTTTCACAACCGCTTTGCTTTCATGTTTAATATATTACTCTCTTTTATTTATTCTTAATTTTTTATGGTCTCGATGCCTTTTAATGCTTTGCATTTTTTGTTTTCAATGCATCCTCACAAACACACATACACACATGGGTGCATGAAACTCCAAGCAGCGTAGTGTTTTACATTTGCTCGCTTGAAGGTGAGGTAAAGAAGAAGTATGTGAATGATCCTCTTGCTTTCACTGGTATGTGCGTGTGAGTAGAAGGGCTACTTTGCCATATAAACACACAAACATACATACACATAAGTACGTGTGGTAAAAAAAGAATGGCAACGTTGAAGTACAACATGAAAGCGAAGCAGCGTATGAAATTGCAGTCAAAGCAGAATTGCTTGAATTTCAAATTACCCATGGGCCAATGAACGTTTACGTTTATACAATCTGCATATGCCAACAGCCGCCCAATCGTCTGCCCCACAAATCTCTTGTATGGCAGGCTACTTACACGCTACGTGTATGTGTGTTTCTGCTAGTATCGCATAGAGTAACGCAAACAACCGGTTTAGTTGGGCATTATTGTTGTATGGCAAGATTAACTGCAAATTGTTGTTCTTTAGTTGCATACATTTTGGCGCAAAAGCTGAAGCCAGTTAGTATTACCTACATAGGAGTATACAGTTAGGCGAATGACTGTTGCTGTTGGTGACACTCAGTTTGCAGTAACTGATTTTCATTAAATTGCTACTTACCAACTCGCCTTTGGTTGTTGTTGAAGTCTTTAGTAGTAGTTTCGAAATTGAATTTTTATTAAAACAGAACAAGAGAGCAGCATTAAAATGAAGAGTTTTTAACACTCGTGGGTGATAATGAAAAATAATGGAGTGGATAATTTATTTTTATTATACTAAAATTATCGATTTATATTTTTTAATTTAAAATAAAATATATATTATTATTTTGGGAAAATATAGTTATTTGTTCAAAATTTGTTTATTTACATTGTTCATGAACTTTTTACAATGAGAGTTTAGTTATATACTGAAAAAAAAATGAAAACAACAACTGAAATTTTTCTCAAATTTATACAAAAATTAAAAATTTAAATTTTCAGAAAAAAGTCTTCATCATATAGTAACTCGACTTCAATATAAGTACATATGTAATTATTTTTATAGAAAACAAGAAAAATGTTAACTTCGGTTGCACCGAAACCAATATACCCTTTACAAATACAAATTCTCCTCACAAGAACTTGATTCCAATCGTTCAATTTGTATGGCAGCTATATGCCAAAGTGGTCCGATATCGGCCGTTCCAATAAATGAGCAGCTTCTTAGTGGGAAAAGCACAGGTGCAATATTTCAGATCGATTGCTTAAAAAATGATTGGGCTAGTTGTATATATACACACAGACGGGCAGACGGACAGACAGACGGACATGGCTAAATCAACTCAGCTCATCATGCTGATCATTTGTGTATATATTTTATAGGGTCTCCGAATTTTCTGTCTCAAACTTCGTGGCAAACTTAATATACCCTGTTCAGGATATAAAAATGTCTTCTTTGAAATGATATTAAAAAAAAATTTTTTTTGGAGAATGCATTAAAGGCATTTTGTTAAATTATAAAAATTAAAAACCGAAACTAAAAATCATATGTAAATATTTTACATTAAGTTAAATTGTTTTCAAAAATTTAGTTTCAAAAACGGAAACTTATGTTCTCGAAATTTTAGTTTATGATGAAAAATATAAATAAAATATAAAGTAAGTAAACTTTCGAAACTTTAAGTTATTTACTTTTTCAAGTTATGAATGAATTAAAAAAAATTTTTTTTTTTATATAAAACTAATATTTTTATAATTTTTTTAATTTAAATATTTTTATTTTGCTCTTAAGATCAAATGTCATTATATAATATATATAAGTTCATTTTCGGAATTCATTGCAGTTTTGTTGTCTTAGGTATTTAAATTGAACAAAAAAACGCATTTTCAAACTTCTATTCAAAAATTATAAATTACAAAAAAAAAAAATTGTTTGTAAAATTTTTTTCTCGAAAACCCAAATCTTAATTTTTTTTTAAGTTTTGCCACCGTTGCTAATTTATTTTTATAAAAAATTTTGATTAGAAAAATTTTTCTCTTGAAAATTAAAATCACCAAATTTTTAAAGTTATATACATTTTTTTTCATAAAAATATTGAATTTAAGGTTTTGCACAATTAAAATTTTTTTTTTTTAATTTTTAGCAAAAGAACAATTCCTTGCAAAACACAAAACATAAGTGTAGCAACAATGTTTAATGTTAGCTACCTATTTCTGAAATTAATATAAATATAATTAATTATGACTCAAAGTAAATTAATTTTTTTTTAATTTTAATTTCAAAAGTGCAAAAGTTATTTTAACATTTTTCTAAAAATTTTCTAAAAAAACATTTCCTTTACTCCTAAATTTCTATCATTTCATTATGATTAACTGCGTGTTCTTATTCAAGAAGAAACACTTCAGTTCATAATGACATGAGGATTTATTGGTGACGTGTACGTCAAATTAACATAAATATACTCAATGACGCATATTCTGTTATAACTACAGAGGTCTGATAAAGGAACGGCCAAAAATTCAAAACTACAAAAAAAGAAAAAGAAAAAAACCATTTCCGGTCAGGCGCCGCTACCAAACACACCACATGCTAGCGAAATTTTTAGTCCAAACGTCATCAGTCGTTCGTTCCCTTGCATCCTTCCCCATTGCAACCACTCAGCGAACGATAGTGGTTTCTTATGTTTGAAGTTGTGTGTCACGCTTGACAATTTCTTGACATGTTTTAAATGTCTTGTGTGTTGGAAAGATATTTTGTTATTTTTTTTCAGCTCACTTGATGTAAAAATTTTATAAAGAAAGGGATCGAATTGGAAGGAAATAGAAATGGGGAGATAAGATAAGGAAAAAGTTAGAAATAATAAAGGATTTCTATGCAAATCAATAGTTTGTTTTTATCTCAATCTTTTTGCCTACAAGTTTAGGTACACGTTTTGTTTGAAAATTAGATATGACTACTCTTATTATCTATAATTGTATAATAATAGTATTGAATATTTATTAAATTTTCCTACGAAGTCCGAACAAAACTGTATGAATATGAAATTTATAAAATTCTTAAAAAAATTCAATATTGTTTAAAATTGATACAATTAAAAAAGCGGCGACACCTTTTTGTAAACATTTCTAAATTAACGTCTTACAATTAACAGTTACCTTGGCGTGGACGTCTGGCCGCATAAAAACAATTGAACTCTTCATTGGTTGCAGCTTAAGCTGGTCAATAAACTTGCTTAACCGATAAACGGCGTTGCAAATACAAAAACGAAAGCAATAAACAAGCGCTCAAGAAATATGTAGAGCCATAAACAGCAGGTGTAAGAGAGGGATATTAAGCGAAAATTCGTAAGAGAAATACGTTTTCAAGACCTTTTCCCTCGTTGACACTTCTCATTTTTTATTTAGTGTGTTTATGGCTGTTTGTATCTAAGTGGAGGGTGATTTTTTTGATGCAGAACGATTTAAAGGGTTATCTGACATGCGTTTGTTACCATATTTGTGTTCACTATACTTTTGAAAATAAGAAAAGATGATTTTCGAATAATGCCGAAGTGACTACAGTATCCCACAAACCAAAAAGCTTTGGTGCGGTTTGCAGACTTATTTCTATGCTTTTTATAACTGCAAACAGAGGTTGACTAAGCTGTAAAAGATATTATAAAAGTGAGCCAATATGATAATCGGTTATTCTAAGCATACATTAAGGTAGTTCATATACCTAAAATTCTGTTCAGTATATGCCTAAAAAATACAAATATACAAGTAATAATATTGTAAAACAATCTCAAAATTTTTTATAAATTTTATTATTTTAAGTATAAATGCTAACGCTTTAAAAAAATCACCCTTTATATTGAACTAGTAACTGTTATTCTTGCAGTATTATAATCGTGAGCATAGTACTTAATTTAAAGCTTTTTGTTTTTGTAGTTTAGTTTGCTGGTGATGCTTGCAACATGTTGCATTGACAGTTTTGAATTGTGGCAGTGTGTATATTAAAATAAGGTATTTCTTAAGGTGTAGGAAAAATTATAATGAAGAGTATATAACATTTTGTTTTAAAAGTTGGAAGTCAGCCCTGCTTGACTTAATTAATTGAGAGAGTGAAAAATTAGGCGAATTAATTAGGAAATATATGGAATGAGCGAACCAAAATGTAAACAAATCTTTTTTCTTTCTTTGGCAACGACGAGGCTAACAATACCACCTGACTATCTTTGTATATAGTAGAATTTTGAATCCTTCCTTATTTATTCCATCTAGCATATACTAGCTGAGCTTGGTAGACGGTTAGGGAGAGATATCAAGATCCACGGAGTATACCGCCGTCCTTACTCCGCAGTCCAATTTGAACACGTCGCTATAGATGAATCCTCCTCCTCTATTAAACCTCATCTCTAATCACAACTAGCGAGTATTCTCATCAGGTAGTAACTATTGAAATTGAACCTTGGGAGGAGGGAGGATTTCATTCCTCCCTCCTCAACTCTTCATACATCTCTGCCTCTTCATAGAACTACAGCTTTTTAAACATGCGCTAGTTTTCTAACCTCCTTTATTAACATAAACTGTCTCTGTGCGCAACAATTATCTGTCAGTGCACCTTTTATCACCTCTTCTTCTTTGAGCGCTGCGCCTGATTCTATGAAATTGGCACTTGTCACGGCAACATGTTGCACAGCAGTCGTCTCATATCATAGCATATCACTGTACCCTTTCAATCAACGACACACTGACGCATGTACAATATAAACTTTTTGCACAACAGTAGGAACAGCGAGAACAACAACAAAAAATTATAAATAAAAAGCTGAAAATGAGAAAAATAGTACAACTCTGAAATTATAGCAAACAATATGCGCATAATTGCGCTGCATAATTTCATAACAAAACAACACAAGCAATAAGCAACAAAAACAACGACATAAAATTAGAATTTCTGCTATCCGTCTGCCGCATTTCATTTGCACCAGTTGTTTTTGTTGTTGTTTGCATACATATACCATTTTTGTTGTTTTCCTAGAAGCTGTTCATTACACCAACTAACTAACTACATGCACTCTACAAGGGGCTTCAGAAACAGCACAGGCTCGGCTAACTAAATGAATTGTGGCGAGTTGGCAATGTAGCAATTAAAATCACTCGACTGCTTTGGCTTGGCGCGGGGAGTTGTGTGCGGCTAATTGTTATGGGGTATGCAAATTTCGAGTGAGCGCAAAGCATTTAAATAAGTTCTTGTATCTTATTTTTCGATTCTACTTTGTTTTTGTTTTTTTTATTTATGTAAATATTTTTGAGAATTCTTTTTGCATTCGGATTTTTGTCTTACACACTGTCAACCCAGTTGTGGAAAGGTGTTGCAAGTGCTAGGTATTATTGTACGTGCTTAGATATCGATCTAGAAAGTCAAATCAAATAACTTACTGTTAAGAGATAGAGAGAAGAAAGTTGGATTTACTACTGGTTTGAAGAGAGTTTCGAAACTTCATATGATTCACAAAGATTATTGTGAGATTTCTTGCAGCTCAGACAATATACATTTTATATGGTGTAAACTTGTTGAAAGTTGTGTAATTTGTAAACGGAAAAGTTGTTCCTGCTTTCATATCATCTGATCAAAATTGACCCGGACTAGTTTTTCCTGGTTTGGCACAACCATTTTTCGAGTAGAGGTCGCAAAAGAGATGTTTGACAAAGTAGCTGTAGATAATTCATTCATCAAACTGGTCACTACTCGTTACGAGCCGCGGGCTTATGAATATGACGCCGAAACTGTTCAAGTATCTAGCGAATGGCACTCTAAAAGTGTACCAAAACCGAAAAACCAAAATTCGCTGAAGGTACTGAAGGTCACCCAGCCGCGGCTGCTATCAGATGGTATATTTTTATTCTCAAAACATTTGAGATATTACATGCCAGTACTTTTTCTCAAGGCTCCGAGCCCTGAAGTCAAATTTCATAACCTCAAAACTACCTTAAAATACAGGAAGATGAAGTTGATGAGAGATAGAGTAACCTTAACTGACTCACTTATAAACGAGATTACGAGAAACGACTTCAAAACTATGTAGTGCTCTTTAGCACCAGAACTTGATCTTTCTCTAAGTGCTGGCACGAACCAGGTTCGCTATTGATATCCAAAAAATATAAAAAGAGGGATAATTTTACATTTTCTTCAAATGATAAACACACCTCCCCTTCTGTAAATAAATTCCCGATATAAAAATACTATTATTTATTAAGAATAGGTGCTAAAAAAGAAAAGAGCGTTGAAATTTATACCAACGCAGTAAACTATTATTTTTTTCTCGTCTATGCAATTGGTTAGTTTACTATGGCCTTAAAAAGCAGGAGATGTGAGATCTTACATATCTGTACTCAGAGAGAATAAAGAGAGAGATGAATAAACTTACTAGAAATTTTATGATGGGGTAGCTCGAACTTAGTAAAGGACTTTTAGGTTCTATCTCTTATTCTATCTCTACTTCTAACTAGTATCCAACTTTCAGTACTTTGTAGTATATCGACTAGATCTTACATGCCTCTTCCAATCTTCGCATTTTTCAGTCTTCAGTTGATATAAGCGAAATTTTATTGATCACACGAAGCCTTTAGCAATGACGTAACTCTAAAGAGTTCAATAGTGACGATTAGGCGACTCATGGAGTAATCAACCGGCAGCCGCCTTATCAATGTGTGTGACTTTTATCGCGATTTCTGGGTTCAAATCCTATGAAAAGCGTTTATTTCTGTGAAAAACTGTCTCGCAAAAACAAGCTAGTTCCGGTTTCTTTAATTTCTCGCTTGGACCAGATAGCGTATTAAAACTTCAAAAAAAAAAAAACATACCCAACCATGGATAGAAATATTGCAAACCACATCCAGAGTTATCATATCAATGTTTGTTTTTTAATAGTTTTACGTCCAAAGTTTGTTTGAAAACTGATGTCATTTCTTAAAACCTCTTATTCACATCAACGATTTTCCATCCTCTTCACCGCCCTGCAAAGTTCACGACTTTTAATAATTCATTTGCCACACATTCCCCCATTTAATTCAATGGCAAACTGGAGTTCAACAATGAGTTTATACAAAGCTTAACTTTCCGTCACATTATCAAGTGCAATAAAAAATGAAACAGAACCCTTACTTTATGCACTGGGTTCTGCTGGTCTTCAACTAAAGCCATCCGCTTGCTCGACTCTCTGGCATATAAATCAACTTGGTGGCCATGTGCTGCTACATTACAAGCACTTGGGCGCGTCTTCATTGAATCAAAGCAACACATTGTTCTTCTTCTTGGTTGCTTCATTGAACAACTCAAGACCAGTAGCTGTGGACGCTAAAATATTGATTACCAAGCCAGGCCAAGCCAAGCCGAGACTATAAGTATTTAATGATCAGCTGGTATGCAGGCCGTAGGCAACCGACTACAGTCGACATTCGGCGACCGAGCGCTGTCAGTTGGTTGGCTTGTTCATGCCTTCTTGTAGTTCATTAGCTGGCCTGACAAATACTCATAAATACGAAGCACAGTGCGGACATGGTCGGGTATACACACACACCCATACACAGACAAGTGTTTTGCTACTTGGACCGCATGACTTTGTTACTTTGAATGAAATGTGTGCATGTGTATATAAAATTAATATATGACATGCTTGCTATTTGTTGGTGTTTTAGTAATGCAAAGTGACTGCAAGCGAGCGCATATTAAAAACGTCTGTTATTTATACACAAATGAAATATGGAAAATATGCTTTCAGCCTGACAATGAAATTATGAAAGCCTAAAAACAATGAGCAGACATTGTTCCCGATGCACTGTGGGAAATAGTTTTCGACATTGAAGCTGACATTTGATTGATTTCAGATTACTTTGAAGGGATTTAATTTAATTTAAAAATTCGAAATTGTTTGAGACTATACTGTTGCGATCTACTAGGCAGTTTATTCTCATTACCAGTAATGATGTGTTTGATGAATGTAGGGTCCTCAGCTATGTATCATGTATCTCTTTTGCGACCTCTACTCAACGTCTTTTTGGCACAAGATTCCGAACTCTTTGTACCGGTTTAGTATTGACACGTTTCATAACCAAAACATTAGCCAAAACATTAACCAAAACATTAACCAAAATCTATTGAGTCCTTGGGTTTTTATCTGGTAACGTATTATAGAAATTTAAAGTACTCAAATTTTACTATAATTAAGGCAAGATTTATTCTGATCTGATTCGAATATTAGAAAATAATATGAAGAATTGAAAAAAATAAAATAGTACGAAGCAAAGAAATATGCTGGAAGGCAGAAAACATGAAATAAAAGTCGAGAAAAGTTAAGGAACATGCTAAGAACTGGAAGAAATAAAAACAAAATGGAAAAATAGTAATATTAGCGGAAGAAAAGAATGCTGAAAAAAAGTTTAAAGAATCCGACTATAAAACTCAACGGTCAATTTTTAATAAATGATCTATAAAATAAAGATGAATAGAAGGAATAAAAGTATTAGCGGAAGAGAAGAACAAAATATTTAATATACAATAATATTGTAAAAAAAAGTTAAAGAAAAAAAAAGAAAAAAAAGATAAAGAAAAAAGAAGAAAAAAAAGATAAAGAAAAAAGAAGAAAAAAAAGATAAATAAAAAAAGAAAATAAAAGAATAAATTAGAAAAAAAAGAAGTGGTAGAGGCAAAGTAATAAAGAGTGTGTAATAGAAAATAATAGTATACGAAATAGATTATAAACTTTCTCTTCTCCGCCAGCTAACAAAAAAAAAAAACAAAAACTAACTGCACATGCGAGATCAGCTTACCAATATTCATTCGAAATGAAAATTGTTCTTCATCCACAAAATATTTTGCAATTTTTTGCAACGCTTTCGCCTGGCCCTGCCATAAGCCGTTAACAAGCGGAAATGTTCTCACTTCCTGTTTACTTTCAGCTAAATTTGTGCGCCTACATAGAAAAAACATTAAGAACAAAAATAAATATGTAAAAAAGAAAAATCTTGCAAAGGAAGTGAAGTACATTTGATTGCTGTAATTTCGATTTTATAGCATGTGCTATAGCCACATTTGCAAAATGGGCACACACATGCGCTGACGTACGATACTCTATATTATATATTGTATATGTGTAAATATGTGCGATTTTGCAAATTTGTTTCATGCGCTGGAAACGGTTCCTCCACTTGAGCGGATGACGACTGTGAAATTTCGAAATACATAATAGTAATAAAAATGGAATGAATAAAATAAACAAAATAAGTTGAAGAACCAACTCAAAATTATTGCATGGAAATAAAGTGAAATAAAATAAGATCGCGAAAAAGACTAATAAGAAAAAACGTGAACTTCGGCTGCAACAAACTTATAATACCCTTCACAAATAAAACCTTTCTATACAAGAAATAGATTTTGTTCAGCCAATTTAAACAATATATTCAGGGATTGTAGTCTTGCCTTTAGCAATACTCTGTGCCAAATATCATGAATATAACTCGTCAAATAAAAAAGTTTTCCATACAAGGACTTGCTTCCGATCGTTCAGTTTGTATGGCAGCTATATTTTATAGTGATCTGATATCGTTGCTTCCGACAAATGAGCAATCTCTTAAAAAAAAGGACGTGTGCATAATTTCAGGGAGATAGCTCAAAAACTGAGGGACCAGCTATCGTATATACAGATAGACGGAGATCATTTGTATATAAACTGTATAGGGTCTTCGACGTTTCCTGCTATGCATTAGAAACTTCGTGCCAAACGTAAAAGACCCAGTTCAGGGTATAATAACAAAAACAAAAAAAAATAATTCGAATTGCTGAGAAACAAATTTGCGAATAGTCTGCAACTGATGCGCAATAAATTTGCATTACGCCAACGATAAAAGCCCACAAGCACACACACATACATGTTTATATTAGATATGAAACCGCACTGCATGCCCAACACATGCCGCTCATGTGTGAAGACTTTGCGTCGAGGCAGCAAGTAGACGCTTCAACGTCAAATATTTGGACGCAAAATGAGCGAACACACACACAAACAGCCGATCAGCCGAGTGTTTGTATGTGTGTGTGTGCGCAAAAGTGCGCTGTCAATATTCGATACGACTGACGCAGTCTACCGCATGATGACCGGGGTTACGAGTGAGCGCTTGAATAGCGCTGTCGTACAAACAAAAGAAATGTGATGAAGCGGGAGCTGTGAAGAAAAATGGGTTGCGAAATCCACAAATGATTGACTCACGCCACGACAGTCAGCCGTTACGTCAGGCGTTGCTGAAGCCCTCGGATTCGGCTGACATGATTGTTGTTTGGTCTCGAGAAGTTTTCTTACCCCTACCCTTACCACCCCTCTAGACTTGCGTTGCGGCTTGAGTGACATGTCTCCAGCGCCACGAAGTGTTCATCTGTCAGGCGATGTCTTCAGTTTATCTGCCAACTCATTTGCCACACAAGCACATGTTATTCGGCGTTAGTTGTGCGCTGTGAAAATACTGTGAAAATGCGTTGTCACAGTTGGCACAACAACAAAAAGCAGCAACAACAAAATGAGCATATTTTCCAGCAGCACTTGCATATGACATGAATATTGCAAGGCAAAATGAGCTGTGCCCGCATCAAGTTGCGATCAAGTGAGATGGGGTTGCATGCGCCGACACAAACACACACACACATTCACATATTTACATAGAGATATTTATAAATACACAAATTGCTTGACATGCAGTCGCAATCGAAGGCTCAATGGCGTCACAACGCCCGTTAAGTTGCAAGCCGTTAGGCTGCGTCTTATGCTGTTGCACACACACATACAGACACATGGACGTACATACAAAAAGCAGCTAGCCTGCCATTCACTGCTGCCGACAGTGGCAGACACGCTAGGCCGGCAGTCAGTCGGCATATTCATTTCGTATGAAATTCTCAAAGTTTGCAACAAAATTGCAAATTCAGTTGGCACTATCCACTGTCATGCCACACGCTTGTTTGTTTCTACATTATATCTGATTTTGAGCTTTGCGCCTTCGCCTGCAAGCCTCTAGCTTCACTAGTGTATGTGATGCCTTCGAGCTCGTGTCTTGCGCTGTGTTGCCATTTGGTGCCGATTTGTATGTTGAAATGGCAAATGTTGCATGCAAAATATGTGCAACATGCGGCATGTCGCATGCCATTGCTCCGTATCGCCTTATTTTGTTGCTGCTTTGCCTGTATAGTTACTGATGTCATTGTTTGTTGGTTTTGCTGCCGTTGTCCCAGTGGTGGACGGGAGCGTGAAAACTCTTTTAGGCGAGCGTGTTTTGATTACTTTTTGCAATGTGCAATGGGTAGTAATGTTGCACAGTGGCTTTTGAGTCATTATTCTTAAGTTATACAAATATGTATAACATTTCTTTAAAAACTGATTATGAGTGAGTGTAAAAATTATGGGTTTTATTAGGTATAAAGTAGTTTATTATCCCAAATATGCTGGGTCACACTGTTTTTCTCGGTGCGGTTGTGCGTCTACATTTTATATCATTAATCGAGGCATCTATATGCTTCAAAATTGCTGTAAGATTTTAGCGGCAGGTTTAGCGGTTTTTCCTCTTAGAAATAAAATACGCAGTTTGCCGCGATTCGATAAAATTTCGGAAGGGAAAGGAGCGCTCCACTCTTCGGAGTGATATTGCGAACTCTAAACATGACACCACAATATGTACTACTAGTCTATAAGGAAAAATCAGTACCTACGCCATTGTTAGTAGTTAAAAGACCATTTACGTTCTCGTGGCCTTCATAACTTATTTAGTCCCTCCATTATATTTCATCATGTTCTGATTACGTAAATTGTTACAGTCGTATAGAGAAGCTTACCTTATATTAGAAATTACATATTAGAAATGGAATTTATAGCTTCGTCGTAACTGGCTGAGGCAATTATGTCATAAATTGAGTTGTAGAAAATTCATATAACATTCTTGAAAATGGTCGCTAATAGCAGTTATAATATTACTACTTGGGAGAAAATATTAAAAACGACTAAATGGCGCTTCAAAAAGGTTTTAGATCAGTGTTGAAGGTTTTGAAAATGGCAAAAAGTGAAAAAAATCGTAGTAGGTTGAATGAAATTGGAAAATGAAGGCAAAATAACAAGAATGAATGGAAAAATAATTTATGTGCGATCTAAGGACGACAAAGGAAGGCGAGGTGGTTGTGTGAATTTTTAAGGGTTACTAACGGTCTGTTCCGATTTCTGGCAAAACTACCAATCCTATGAAAAAAAGTGGTATGGCAAAGTTGTAGGTAATAAAAGGATCTACAACTATGTAAAAACTTCAAATAACTAAGGTTTTGGTTTTTTATTTTCTTCATTTTCACAATTTTTTTTCACGAAATTTAAAGTAACCTAATCTAACATGCTGTTGTTTTTCCCAAAAGAAACCGTCTGAGACCCTACAAAATATATATCTAAATGATCAGCATGACGAGCTGAATCGATTTAGCTATGTCCGTCTGTTTGCCTATCTGTACATACGGGAACTAGTCTCTCAGTTTTTGAGATCTCAATCTGAAATTTTGCACACGTCCCTTTCTCCACAACAAGCAGTTTAGTTGTCGGAATCACCGATGCCGGAACACTATAATATATATAAAGCTGCCATACAAACTGAACAATCAGAATTATGTCCTTGGATGTAAACTTGTGAAGGATATTCCAGCTTCGGTGCAACCGAAGTTAATTTTTTTTCTTGTTTGCAATTAAGTTCTGCAATAATTCTCAATGGGTTGTATTAATTTTCCAAAGCCGCCCTTCTAGCTGTTTGTTTCAAGTTGTTTATTATTATAATGCTTTTTAAGAGTTCCGTTCTGTGTGGGTTTCTCATTTTGGTTAGCTCTTCTCCGAAGTTGCCCTTGCCGCCACCATAAGTACAACTTGTTATTATTAAACAGCCAAGCCTGAAGGCTTTCGCTGTTCCCTCTTGTTGCTGTTTTTGCTGCTGGAATTAGAAATTTTTACTACTTGACAGAAGTGTAACGAGCGAGCGCGCTCATGCAGCACAACAAGTACATAGCAAATACTACACGCTAGTCCAAGCTTCCACGCGCGCACTCGAACACACAGAAACATTAACTTGTGTTGGGCGAAAAGAAAATGAAGCGAAATATTGTATAAGAAAAGAGGAAAAGTTTTTTATTAAAACAAGCCTTAGCTGTCTTGTTTTGCACGCGCTTACAACAACACACACGCACACAAACTTAGGT